>NC_141694.1:421336334-422628112 GCF_964263255.1 Lissotriton vulgaris | reverse complement strand
TTGTTGAACTTCCTCAATTCCATCAAATTTGATTTTTAAAAATTCAATCTCATCTGTATTTGGGTAATTCATAAAACCAACAACATTACCCATTGCTCCATTCACCAAACCTCTCTCCATATGTAAATTTCTTCGTAAAATAATCCAACAATTTAAACATACATACAGATTCTTTTCTAACCCAGCAGTTTTAGATATAGATTTCTGTAGAGAATCCAATTTTAACTTCAACCTTTCTGACAAAATAATAGTACTTCATGCTCTATTCTATCTTTAGCTTCCAGTTTCTTAATTCTTAATTTTCTAACTTCAACATTGTTTCATTGAACATTGAACATTCTTGTAGAGTTGGCATCAAACATATAACCAACTTATCTTCTGCCTCTTTCGTATATATTTTCTCTGCCACCTTATTTTCATTTGGAAACAAATTGGAAAGTAATCGTGTTTGTAAAGTTTCTTTGGCATGTTCACTTAGTTTTCCAATTCTTATATCTTGAAGAACATTTCTATATTTAGCATCCTTTGTCTGTCGCATATTTTGAATGAGTTCAGTATATTTGAAATGTGACCATATATTAACATTTCCAATACTTCCCAGGCACTTTCTGGTGACTTCATGTGTAACAGTTTTAAATAGAGGTTGCCCTTTTACAGGAGTTAGCTGCAGTAGATCTCCAAAAACTATGACGTGTTTGCCTCCAAATAACACATCATACTCTGTTTTAAGAATCTGTTGCATTCTTAAATGCACAAAAGCAAGCATTAAATTTGATACCATGCTTACCTCATCAATAATGAGAAGTTTCATTTTTTAAGGACTCTAGAACCTTCACAACAAGCTTCTCCAGATAGCTTGTGGTATTGTAATTTATTTTCATGTTCAACTGGCAGCATCAAATAACAATGTAAAGTAATCCCTTTAATGTTGTGTGCTGCCAACCCAGTTGGAGCAGTAACAACACAAGAGAGTGATGACTCAGTTCTTTGCTGTACATATGTGGCAATTCCTTTAATTAGAAAACTTTTTCCAGTTCCAGCATCTCAACTCACTTATAGTCGGGCAGGTTGAAATGACATACATGAGCATTCTTTTTTCTCATGACAAAAACCATGCTCAATCTGCTCTGTCACTTCATCATATATTTGTTTATTACATCCTCTCTAGCTTGTTCCATTGCTCTTTCCACCTCATCCATGGCATTGGCTGCTTCATTTTGGATAATTGGTTATCCTAGTGGATCTTGACTCAACGAAGCAGAACTTTGACTATCTTGAGAACTGTTGCTAGCAATCTCCGCTGCAATTGTTGCTTCTTGCTCTATTTTGTCGTTGAACATTTGCAGATAATTACTAAAAACAGGACATTCTATACTATTTGTAGATGCGTTGAATGAATCTTCATAACTGTCAAAGTCACCAAGTAGTTCCTCTTCTGTATGCCATGGTTTAAAGAGTTGCAAAAGAGCTAAATAGTAAAATTCTCTTTTGTCAGGAGTTTCACAACTCAGTTTTCGGTGATTAATCAAATGTCCTTTTCTTTGTTTCACCAGACATATCACAGCATATACACCTTTTTCTATATCCTCTGTAATATTCCTTTTAAAAGTGTAGTTTTGTAGTATTTCATACAGACAAATGTTTTCAAGCAGATTACTTCTATTTGGATGGTATGTATCCAACATGTTTGTTTTCAGAATGCCTGTACTGTTTGGTTCTTTCTCTGCTAAATATTCAATTTCTTGAACAGGTTTCAAAACTCGGTTTCGTGTTCCTGCAAGACCTAAACTCACCCACAGGATTGTTCTAGATTTCGCATAAAGACTTGCTGATGATAATCGATAACAACATTCATATGCTCCAATTTCTCGATGAGATAACATCTTTAAACTGTAGGTATACAATTTCTTACTTAGGCTCTTTTCATGAGAAATGTCTTCCCACATATCCTTTAGTTCCGTCTTTTCAGATTTGGTGATGTAAGACGTTACATATCGAGCCACAGCAATAGAGTTGTCTGCAACATATTGAATATCCATGTTAGCATTCCTCATGGACAAAATAACTGGGTTATAGTCATTTATGTATTTGGACTCTTCATTTCTTCTTAAATTGTACATATTTTTTGGTGATCTTCTTGTGATAGTATGTCGCAAAGATGACATAAAATTGTTCACTCTTCCTTTTGAAATTACTGGTCGTGGAAATCCAAAACGACATTTGGTATAGAATTTATCCTTTGATTTGAATTTTTGCCGACAATATTTGCCACAACAATGGCTTTGAAATCGTAACACTCTCCCTCTTAAATCCTTATCAGTTGTACTTTTGGGTGTATCACATGTTGCATATTCTTCAATGAAAGACAGTACAGTGTCTTCTGAGTCTGTTCCAAATTTGGGAGCATCTTTGATCAATAATAGCATATGAATATGAGGAACACCTCTCGCTTGATACTCTTTTCTCCAAAAGAAATCCAGAACTTTGCCAAGAGGAGTTTTTTTTTTGTTTGTAATAAAAATCTATGATTAAAATACCTGCAAACATTAACTGGATCCAAAGAGCATAGTTCTCCAGGTGTCTTGTACTCTATATTTTCAATGTTTGCATTTGCCTCCCGAAGAAATTCAAGTAAATCTTCCCAAGCCTACTCAGCACAGCTTAGAGTTAGAAACCATGTAGGTGCTCCTAAGTTTCTTAGCATACATTTCAAATCCCCATGACGACAGTACCAATACTCATTAGTACCATGCTGACATGCCATTAGATTAATTAGGTGAGAATCCAAAACAGTTTCTTTCTGTTGGACTTTATCCATAAATTCCTTTGCTGAAACATTTTGCAGATGTACTCCACTTTTTAGTATATGGTTCACTGCATAAGAAAGTCCAGATAAGTCACTCTCAAACAGAAGATGAAACAAATATGGAATACATTGACGAAATCTCGGATCTTCTGCATATAATTTTGTTGTCCCGTATTCAGATGCAGGAATCTGCATAGGTCGGTCATCATATCGTGCACCTTGACCTGTTGGGAATAACTAAGGAAAACAACAAGCTTCCAAGCTTTCTTCCCATACACTAATGGGACTTCCTTTTGTTTTTTTCATCTGAAATAATTCAATAGCATTTCCCATTAATTCTTTGGAATGCAGTGGATGAACACTATAATGTTCATAAATGTCTTCACTTCTGGACACATCCACTTTTTTAATTTGTCCAGCAGACAAACCAGTGTCCTCTACTTCATTTATTTCCTCTTCTCCTACGTATACATTTTTATAGTATTTATTGTTTTTGACCAAATACAACATTGCCTTTTTAACTTTTCTAACATCCACTAAATCTTGCCAGATTTTCTTACTCTTTGTAGGCACACCATTAACTAGAATAACTAGAGGTTCCTCTTCTACATTTTCAACACCAATTGTCTCAATGTTTTTCTTTAAATCAAGAGGCAAATATACAACTCTTCCCTTTAATCCTCTTTGTAAATCTGAAGGATCTGAAGGATTTAATGTCCCTGTCTTAGGCTCCATACGAACAATAGCTGAAATGGATGCACACATTGAATCAGAATAGTCTCATAGGTATTTAAATCCTTCAGTTCAGATGGAATATTCACCAACTCAAGATTATTATGTACAGCTCTAGCAGGCATTCTATTTTCATTTACTTTATTATAACAATATTTACAAATAAGTTGATCAAAACCCAAATCAAAACAATTTTCTACCAACAAATAAGTTGCAAAATCTTTCCACTCACTATTATTTTCCTCTTCACTTTTTAAATATAAATCAACTAACCTGGTTTTATTTTTATAATGAGTGTGTCAACAACACACACAAGGAAAATTTGGTTTTTCACCTGCAACCTGCACCTGACCTTAAACTTTGTTATTTCCTGTTCAAAAGTATTAAAATTCTGGACATTTTCTACCACATTTCCTTCTATTCCTGTATCAGTTTCTGCATTGTCTACTTCTGGACCAAAGTAACCAACCTCAATTTCTCCACAGATCTTCTTAACATCTAAATCAGATCCATGCAAAAGAGCACTATTTAACTGTTTAAGTTTAAGTGCTGGACTTTTTGCATGATACAACTTTCTCATTAAGTTCCTCACTTGGGTATGATGCTTTGATAACATCCTGAAATGATGAAAAACACTCTGGCATATTTTTTTTTAGAAAGACAAGCCAGAGAATGCCCTTGCAGACCTGTTTTTTCTCTCACTCTGCAACAGTCTAATTCTTGCAACATTATAATATTTTTTTTAGGCTTTCCTTAGCATACTTACGTAAGAAATTGCGAAAGAAATCAATTGAATCCTGTCGTACACTGCAAATACTACTACAATTCCAAGTGTACACAGGAGCCTTAGGATGTCTCCCTAAAACTTCATCAGCTATAACCTCTGCATTTCTAAGCACAATTTTCTCTTTTTCAATAGGACAACCGTCCTTCACCTCATATGCTCGACCACTGGTGTCAACTGCATACAACAATTCATTACTTTGAAAGTAATTCTCTTCATTAAAAAATGGCTCACAACTTGAACTATGCATCCATTTTCCAGAAAAAACTTTACAAAAATTACTTCTATTTATTTGTCTTTTCCATTTACTCTTAGCTTTTAAAACTTTGATTGCCATATTCAGTGTATTTATTATATTAATTACTAAAATAAATAACTTCTTTTTTGTCTCAAACGCGCTTTCAACAGTATCCTCAATATACATATTTTTTTCTTATAAAAAGCTGATTTCCTTTTAGAATTTTTTTCCTTTTTGAATAAATTCGAAACTACTCTATTATAAAAGATGCGCTTCCTGATTTCCGCAAACTGATTAGTACGTCTATTACTATGGACATTTTGTTCACCGCAGAGTTAAGAAACATTTTTCTTTTTTCACTGATTTCTCCTTGTAGATACTGACAACTGTTTTTCCTTTTCTACATTATCCAAATGTTGTTTTCCTTTGAGATAATTTCTTTATAAAATCCTTGCTTGTCTTACCAGGAGAACTCTTGTTTTTGTCCATCCTTTGTTGATTATGTAATTCTTCTAATTCTTTTCTCTTGAAATGGTATGTCTGTTTATAATGCTTTCTTTTTCATTTTTGGTCGGCATGTTGATCTTTCTCTCTGTTCAAAATTACAATCTGTTGTGAAAAAAGAAAAAAAATGTTATGACCTCTACTAACATATAACATAGAAATTATAAGCACTAAATAATGTAAACACCGGTTCACTTTATAAGTAAAATTAAGGCATAGCAGCAGTCTCTGAACAGAGTAAGAAATCATGTAGAGTGTGCTGTTTCTGACTTTATGACAGTACATTGCTGTGTCAACAATATAGACGTATTTGCTGAGAATAATATTTCAGGGTTCAGAACAGTACAGTGGTTTTCAGGCGGTGTAGGGGGTCATAGTGGAATTAAGGTTTCTGACCCTAATCTCTAACACACTTCATCAAAACATTTATTCTCATTTTCATTAAACACATGAACGATCAATACTACAAGAAGACTGACTCGAAAATTGTTTTATTATAAATTATATATTTATTCATTAAACATTTCATATTCCAATAAAACTTGCAACATGACTTCATCCGGTATTTCGTTTTCATCATAATCAAAATTTTCATCTTCCAATTCAAAATCTTCTACCACTTCAAGAAAAGCACTGTCCAAAGTCTCATCCATGAAATCTTCATTTCCAGTATCATTTTCCTCTGGAAAAACTCCATCTTTCACTTCCTCTAATAAATCACTTGAGATGTCAAAATTCAAAGCAGCGTTTTCTTGATGCTTTTCCATTGCACCAATAAGATTATGTTGCTGGTCCTTCCCAAAAAATATAAAGACTTAATTATATCTTTTTCATTAATAGATAACTAAAAACTACCTTTACCAATTTTATAAGTACATACATTACCATACTTTTAAACACATTAACTACACAAATTAATCTACCACCTTCCTCTTTTTTTAAAACAGACTCACACTATGATCCTAGACACATAACACTATCCCTTGCAATTTATTTAAATAATTACTGCAGTCAAAGGGGGTCTTGCTGGCAGTTTTGTTTAAGGGTTTTCTGGACTGTAGAACTGTTGAAAGACTTTATAATTTATTTCTAGGGATGAATTTTCAGAGTTTAGCACAATAAACTAGTATTCAAACTGTGTACAGACTGAAGGTGAGACTCACAATGAACAAATGAAAATTCACTAAAAAGATTACTACTTGCCACAGAGACAGTTGCTTTTGCCTTTCAACAGCACACTCAGCATCTAAATTGCACAGCATGTACAAAATGTAATGCTAAGCATGAGCAACCATATCATTATAGACCTCTGCAAATGTATATAAAAGGGTGCAGACAGATGGTACAGGCACAGATATAGAGAGATGGTGCCGATGAAAAAATAAAATAACGCAGGTAGACAGCAAACTGTTACAGTCAGAAAATAGACGATGCACTGCTGCAAGTAAAAGAACCAATGGAGCAGTTACAAAAAAAGAAGGTGCAGAGACACAGTGACATGATATGAGCAGAGACACACATAGTACAGGCAGAGACAGACATGGTAGATTGCATGTAACATGCTGGTCATGTGCCTAAGATCACACTGTGAGTCAAGTTTGATTTTAAATTAATCCCGGTTAATTATTTGCTTAGTTGATGTGTTTAAAAATCATGTTTGGAAGACAATTACGCCTCAGGATATGTACTCTTAGAGAATCTTAGGCAGCATGTCTGTTACGCCTCTTTGTTGCCAAAAAGGCTCTATGCTGTGCAATAAAGATCCAGGGTGTGCTGTTGAAATGAAAAAGGAATGTTATTTCTTGCTTACATGTATATGTTCTGTTTTCTGCCAGTAGAGACGGTGAGATGGTATGAGCACAGACACAGATAGTGCAAGCAGACTCAGACATGGTACACCAGATGATAACATCGTACAACAGAGAAAAAATGCTAGAAACAGACACTGAACTGTTACATCCAGAGGCTATATTAAGCACACGGAGACGCAGATAGAGGCAACAGAGAGAAAACAGTACAACTAGAGACTGCAAAACTACAGACAGAGAGGGAAAAGATTTATCATGGTAGGACTGCATAACACACACCAACAGCCATATCATAATAGGCCTCTGCAAATACACAAGAACGGGTGCAGACAGATGATATAGCATGAGTTAGAGAGATAATGCAGATTTAACAAGAAATAATGCACGCAGACAGTAAACTGTTACACGCAGAGGATAGATGAAGCAGGACTGCAAAGAAAAGAACACATGGAGCAGTCCCATAAAAAGATGGTGCCAAGAGACAGTAAAATAGTATGAAAACATACATAAATATTGCAAGCAGATGCAGACATGGTACACATTAAAGATAAAATGGTACAACACAGAAAAAATAGTGGAAACATTGAGAGAAATTTTTCTTATTATTTTAATCTGCACAAAAATAGATCCCCTTTACAAATTAGCAACTCACCTTTATAAATGGTTTTGAAGGTTCAAAAAACTCTCAATTACACTCCAGATTCTTGGATTTGAGCAGCAAACACTAAAAAAAAAAAGGGCGGGCTCTCTACGGCCCTCATCGGCAGGAAGAGGCAGGGGCAGGGCCAGAAACTTTGCAAGAATCATATCTGCGACCCATCCTTCAAGTAAGTCTTGCTTTCTCAAGACCCTATTTACAGTTCTTCTTATTTGCACAACAACAATATTGTTTTAACTACCAATCATGCCTAAAAAACTTGATGAAGTCCCGCTAAACACTATTGACAACTACCTTGTTCAGACTATCAAGAAGATAAATATGCAAAGGAGGGAGTCATTGGGGCTGAGCCAATCCCCTGATCTGCGATGTTTGTCCCCATCTACATCAGTATCTATCTTGAATGATGACTCCCAGCTGCAAGAAGCTCACAGTGTGGTCACTATTACTGATACTAATTCCCAAGTAATACCTGGCACACTGGATAATGTAGCCCCGGCCTCTGAGGGACCAAACGCTGAGGCTGAGGGTGACACAGACATTGATAATGAATTTGATCAAGATAAACAGATTCATGTCTCTGTGGATGAGCAGTCTCCTACAGGGCACGCCGCCAGGCCTAAACGACTATGTACTAAGAACCCTCCAAAGCGGGGTGGGCTACGCTCAGGGACAAGACGGAAGAGGGCTACTACTCCAAAACCTAAACAAGCGAATAGTGTTGAGGATCAACCAAATTACTCTTTTGAGGAGGTTTTTTTTGATAAAATTGCAGATCTCATTGAAATAAAAATCAACACTATTATTAAACCTCTAATATCCAAAATTGATAAACTGCAAGCAGAGGTTAAGAAGTTGGGTGGTCTTCATAATTTGGTTGCCGGAGGCGTTGAAAACATAACCACGATAGTCACACATCTGAGCAATAGCACTGGGGGAAATGTTGTTGGAGGCGACGTGGGTGTTGGAGATGGAATTCAACTGCTCGGGGAGAACTCATCTCCACCAACTTTGACTGCTATTAATGAGGGTCCCATATTAGTTAATATTCCAACAGACCCAACTCCTTCGGTCAACATTCCTCCAGTACAAGTACAAGCACAAGCTCATTCAACGGATCCCCTGCAATTCATTGTTGAAGCCACACCTGTGGTTTTAGTCCTCGCAAACGTCCCCCCGCTGGAAGGGGGTACTGTGGAAAGCTCCACCTCTCTTTGCAGCAAAGCTCTACATTGGCTAACTAGTAATATGCGGCTAGCACCAGGGGGAAAGCATCACCTGGCAAGCGTAATTAAGTCAGCAACCAGGGTTCCCTGGCTGGGAAATCGGCCGAAAAAGTTCAAAGGGGACTGTGTGACAGTGAGCTTTTCAAACCAAGACGTTCTTCCGAATATCCTTGCGAATATTTTCCCCCCCAACGAAGACGAGGTACTGTGGTTCCCCTAACTTTAAAATTCTTCTATGGGGAACAGCAGAACGTTACTTACCCAAGGACCCCTGCCCTAGGGTGGGACAACAACTGGGACTCTAAGTTCAGATGGGGACAAGAATCAAGGCATAACGCAGCAGCTCATCGTCACCAACCTTTACTGCTTAACCCAGTTACACAGCCACTAAAACTGTTTAACCGCTATGCGCCGTTATCTTTCATGGATCAAAATGACTGACTTTTGCCAAGACAAGATAATGATGTAGAAGGACCCCAGCCTGTTCCTGGTCCGTCAGTTCAGTATTCTGCAGGGGCTAGGGTCCGTAGAATTATGAGCTGGAATATCGCTGGACTTAGAGCCAAATTTAATGACAAGAACTGTCTGGACATAATTAGAACCTATGATATTCTTGCCTTCCAAGAAACATGGGAAACAACAGATGGTTAGGCCCTGGATGGCTTTTCTTACTTTAATGTACCTGCAGTCCCCAGCACAGCAGGAAGAGCAAGGGGGGGTTTGGCTATATACATTTCCAAGGAAAACCCAGACATATTAAGTCCAAATCCAAAAACTGTTTAGCGGTTGAACTAACTTCATCAAATTCCCATCCCATTTTATTTGTTAATTTTTATAATTCTCCTGTCAATCAAACTCCAATCGAGCACTTGGTAACCCTTGAGGAATTCCTGTCCACCCATAGTGAGAACAGTGCCTACGGGTATGAGGTGATCCTTTTGGGAGACTTTAATATTCACCCGTGCCAGGCGGATTGTTACAGGGAACTCAAGGAATTCTCCTCTTACTCCTCCCCACCGCATTTCGAACATACACCACGCGGTGAGGCTTTGGAATTGCTCTTGGCCACCTTCAACCTTTATGAATCATGTAGTTGTCCTACTGGTCCTAAGTTGCCGACATATGTGGGCAATGACTCAAGCACAATCATAGATTATATCTTTTTATCTCCCAGTATTCTGCCTGAAGTAATCAATTATAAGGTAGAAACTTCAGTTTTTAGCGACCACAATCCTGTGATTTTAGAGATTTTAGCTCAGGGAGTCTTGGGAAAAAGGAAGACCGACGCTCTATGTGCGACAGATCTTGTTCTGAGAGACCAGAATCGGAGGCTCAAATGGGATCAAGTTACCCCAATAACCTTTTTACAGGATACTTTGGCCAAAGTAGAGGGGGAGGTCGCCACCTGTCTAGATAATAAGAACTCTAGCGCCATTATGGTTGAAGCCTTTAATGTTATTTGCCACCAGGTCAACCTAGATCTGACTGTAAAGGCAAAGTCCAATAGGCTTAAGGGCCCCAGATGGTTCGATACAAACTGCTCCAAGGCCCACTCAATCCTCCTAAAGGCTCTAAAAAATAAACCTAGAGACAGAGAGCTGATAATGTCACTAAGAAAACAATACAATCAAGCTATCAGGAAGAGGAAATCTGAGATAAAAAACGAGGCCTGGAGTGATTTATTATTGCCTGAAACACAGAAAGATAGTGCTAAATTTTGGGCAGTCATAAATCATCCATACTTCGCGGGATTAGATAATCAGAGAGCTGACTGTATTATCCCAGATGAACAGTGGGTGACACATTTTAGCAACATTTATAGTCGTACTCATACTATTCTAGAATGTGAAGTACCTCCCACACAACCGATAACTCCCATCTCTCCTTTTAGCCAAGATGATGTGAAAAAAGCAATTAACGGCACACTCTGTAAAAAGGCACCGGGGCCCGATGGGGTTCCCGCAGATTCCTTTAAGAGTGCCCCCGAACTATGTTCAAAGATTCTCACTAACATTTTTAACGCCACAAGGGAGTTTATTTTTCCTTCTAGATGGGCCAGGTCGACCATACTACCAATTTTCAAAAAAGGACAGAGGACAGACCCGGCCTGTTATAGGCCAATTTCTCTTATCGACTCAAGCGTTAAAATCTTGGGAAGAGTCCTCTTAGGAAGACTGACCCTGATTTTAGAAAGTAGGGGTGCTTTATCTAACGCACAATATGGCTTTAGAGCCAAAAGAGGAACCTTAGATCAGTGCCTAAATCTAGAATTAATCTTAAATACATATGTAACGGCCAAGGGGGGCTCGCTGTACATGGTCTTTATGGACCTCTCATCATCTTTTGACCTGGTCAACAGGGCAAAGCTGTGGAGGATCCTTTTGGCCATGGGCCTTGACCCCCTTTGGTCGGCTGCCTAGCTGAGCTACATAAGGACCTCGTGACCTCGGTCAGAGTAACCAGGGAAGGAAGATGCACTTGTCACTTTAAGTCAGAGAGGGGGGTCAGGCAAGGGTGTATACTTGCCCCCCTCCTCTTTACCCTTTATATTAACGAATTGGAGGCAGTCATGGCAACATCCCACAGTGACATTCCGCGTGCAGGCGAGACAAAGATACCTGTCCTCCTGTACGCGGATGATGCTGTCCTCTTGGCACGCTCCGGAGTTGCGTTAAACAAACTCCTCCTATCTTTTGGAGATTTTATGTCCTCTCTGGACATGAAAATCAATACAGAACAATCTCATATAATGATTGCTGGAGCTGCAGGCAGGAAAAGAAAGTCAAAAACATTTTACTGTGCTGGTAAGGAGGTCAAGAGAGTCCCTTCCTTTCCATACTTAGGAGTGACCTTTGACGAAAAGATTTACAACAAGGGGTGGTGAGGGACAGAGTCTCTGAATTAAACAGAATACTCTCACCCAGTCAAGAGATCAGGGCTAGATCCAACACCGTTTTTTAGCTCACTGCACCATCCCAGTTTCAGAACCTGGCTGTATGCAAATTAGTCTGTTCCTGTCCCAGTGCATGATGGGAACAGGGCAAACCAAACTACAAAAGCCAATTCTTACACTGGGAAGGAAACAAGCTACCGGGGACCGGTTTCTGGCATTTCAGCCTCTTCGGCCCGGCTTGCTTGAATCCTGATGGTGCAATGAGCAAGGGACTCACATCTGAGCATACCCTTCCACGCTTAGGGTGGACAAAAATATTTACAACAAGGGGTGGTGAGGGACAGAGTCTCTGAATTAAACAGAATACTCTCACCCAGTCAAGAGATCAGGGCTAGATCCAACACCGTTTTTTAGCTCACTGCACCATCCCAGTTTCAGAACCTGGCTGTATGCAAATTAGTCTGTTCCTGTCCCAGTGCATGATGGGAACAGGGCAAACCAAACTACAAAAGCCAATTCTTACACTGGGAAGGAAACAAGCTACCGGGGACCGGTTTCTGGCATTTCAGCCTCTTCGGCCCGGCTTGCTTGAATCCTGATGGTGCAATGAGCAAGGGACTCACATCTGAGCATACCCTTCCACGCTTAGGGTGGACAAAAATATTTACAACAAGGGGTGGTGAGGGACAGAGTCTCTGAATTAAACAGAATACTCTCACCCAGTCAAGAGATCAGGGCTAGATCCAACACCGTTTTTTAGCTCACTGCACCATCCCAGTTTCAGAACCTGGCTGTATGCAAATTAGTCTGTTCCTGTCCCAGTGCATGATGGGAACAGGGCAAACCAAACTACAAAAGCCAATTCTTACACTGGGAAGGAAACAAGCTACCGGGGACCGGTTTCTGGCATTTCAGCCTCTTCGGCCCGGCTTGCTTGAATCCTGATGGTGCAATGAGCAAGGGACTCACATCTGAGCATACCCTTCCACGCTTAGGGTGGACAAAAATATTTACAACAAGGGGTGGTGAGGGACAGAGTCTCTGAATTAAACAGAATACTCTCACCCAGTCAAGAGATCAGGGCTAGATCCAACACCGTTTTTTAGCTCACTGCACCATCCCAGTTTCAGAACCTGGCTGTATGCAAATTAGTCTGTTCCTGTCCCAGTGCATGATGGGAACAGGGCAAACCAAACTACAAAAGCCTTTGACGAAAAGGGCACCTGGGGTCCTCAGCTTTTGGTCAAAAGCAGCGCTGTTGCTAGAGCGGCAGCAGGGCTGCTAGGCTTTGCTAAAAAACTAGGCGCCCGTCCCATGGAGAGCATCATCAAAGTCTATAAAGCAAAATGCTTGTCCGTTGCCCAGTATGGCTCTGTTATTTGGGGACATACTAGTTTGAAAAAATACAGAAAGTAGAAAATAAATTCCTGAGATCCCTGCTTTCCGTCCCCCAATCGACTTCGACTTTTGCACTGCACACAGAGCTAGGCTTGGGCTATATATCTGACATTCTAAAACTAGCCCCAGTGATTGGTTGGATAAAAACTTGGCTCAACCAGGAGCTCACTTTAAATCACACTATTTTAAAGGATTGTTTAGCCCTGGATAGAGCCCTTAACATCCCGTGGGTAAGACACGTCAAAATGCAGCAAATTTTAGCTGGACGTCCGGAACTCTTTTCATCTCCAGATGTGATAATTTATGAAGATCTCAAATCAGTTAAAAATACTCTGATGAATTTATATGCCCTGTAGAGGGAAGCTACAGAGTGAAAAAAAAACCATGGCAAGGAAAGACTGTATGTTGTGTACTGTTCCAGGAATGGAACCATATCTTTTCCTGGTAACTAACTCCTATCATCGTTTCCTTTTAACGAGATTTCGTTTTGATCTGATTCACTTTATAGTAGGCAATTTTAGAACCTGGAATAGACCTGATGATGCTGAACCATGTGATTGTGACCACTTTTCTACACAGGACACAATGCACTTTATCATGTTTTGCAGACATTATATTGAGATTAGAAAAAGATACCTGCTTCCAATCTTACGTAATCAAGGTTTTATTCAGGTAAAACCAGCCCTGTTGTTCTTGCAACTCCTCCCTAACGTAAAAGTTGCCTTTTCTGTTGCTAGTTTCTTAGTTGCAGGAGCACGTTTAAATAAGCACCGCACAAGACATAGGCACCCTATCTCTGAATAATGAATTTTCTCTTTATTCCACCTATTTGAATGTGTTGTGCTTTAAAAAGCCTCTTTTTTATCTTTTTATCTTTTATTAAATATCTTTGTACGACTCATTGTGATTCTAGTGCTTTTAAAATAATGATTGTCTGTTTTAACTTTGTAACAATTTGTGCTCTGATGAAATGCTGATATGTAATTATGCTCGTTCATTTATGATTTTAAATAATCGAATAAAGATAATTGACTGACTGACATAAAGCCTAACTAACTTCAAGAAATGATTTTTTAACACATCGAGTAAGCAAATTATTCACCCAGATTCATTTAAAAACAAGCTTGAGTCACAGCGTGATCTTAGACACATGACCACGATGTTACATGTAATCTACCATGTCTGTCTCTGCCTGCACTATGTGTGTCTCTGCTCATACCATCTCTCCATCTCTGCACCATCTTTACAGATTACAGAAAAACGCTTGCAAATCAGTGAAATAATTACTGTCTGCTTTAAAAACAGTTTATATACTATTTATTCAGTATACCAAAAACGGTTGCAAAACTACAAAGTGACAGTTGAAGAAAAGAAAGGGAGGAAGGAGAATAAGGAAAATTAACTGACAGTGACTACAAAGAAGTAACAGTGAGGGATTACATAACAGGATGAGTGAAGAGGACTGAGGATAATGAAACATAATAAGAGAAATTTAAAAGTAGTAGGTGAGAGCAAATAATGTATATAAAGAGTGAGGAAACTAAAAGGAAGAGTAGTAGAAAGAAAAGAACACAGTGCCAGAAATTAAAACGAGGACAGTCAGAGACTGTGAGGGAGTGAAACAGTTATAGTGACTAAGGCATAATTTAAGGTGTAACACAGTGAAAACGAATTAGAGACTCACCTCTAACAATGCTTTATTAGATGTAGAACAGTGGCAGTCACAAACCAGATTTTCGTATGAAGAATCTCTGAATAATGCTTCTGTCACTGCAGCCTCAGAATATTGGCACAGAATTCCTCTCAATACAGACTCATATTTGTCTATCTAACCAATCATATTTTTTCCCACACAAATTGAAAATCAAACTAACATTTCAGTTGGTTGTCCCTTTCAGTATTTTCAAAGTCACATAAAGTTCACCTTTCACCCTCTGCCTTCTCTGGCTGTTAACATGGCAACACCTCATTCTGCACCTGCCTGAAGACACAGGTTAAAAGTTCATATCTCAATGTTGCAAATCAAACCAGCAAGGCTGATTGACCTCCAAACACACCTGCTTATCCACTGCTTTGTTAGTTTTCATGATTTTTTCACAACCAAAAACATTTTTCGTTTTATAAAAACATTAACATGCAACCTAGTCTTCAATCTTGAATTGTATGAATCAACCAATAATTTCTAGTTTTCCAAGTGCACCAAACCTCATCCATTTTTTTTGTCAAAACTCTCAGCTTCTAACTGCCATTTCACTTCCAGAACCCATCTGAGTACTACTGGATCTGCCTTGAAAATGATGAAAGTTTGGCTTATAGGGCACAGCTATATTTACTGGAGTGAAAGTTATACAGCAAACAGAGTAATTTTCAACCTTGATTTACCAAATGTGGACATTATGTGGATTGGCCAGAGAAGATTGAGATGTCAGCAATTGATACCATTGGTGAAAACCGTGGTGGAAATGATCTAGGCACATTGACTGGGGTAGGTCTGGAAATGCTTTTAAAGGACGGCTTTGGGCAATTGATGTCACTTTTTCCTCAAACTGCATTTGTGTATTCCAATATATGCCAAAGACAGAAATGGAATTGGTCCAATCAATATTGTCCACTGATTGAGAAAGCAAGGAAACATGTAAATAAATCTGTTTCTGCTTTCCTCAGAGACTATGGCATGGGTTTTATATACCACAACAACTTGCGTTACAACATGCAAGGCATCTATAGAGAGATGGTGTTCATTTCACGGATGAGGGGAATAGAATCTTCCTCTGTAACATGAGACTCTGCATCGATACTTACTTGTAGGTACCAAAAGCACCCAATTAACACAACTGCTCTTTTGAGAGCCAACTTACATCTAAACACTCAATTGTAATATAACTCCATTGTTTAAATCTTTTTTTGTTGCCGTGCACGACCGGGTGCGCGCACCCCGCTACTTTTTTACAGAAAAAAAATGTTTCTTTTTGGCTTTGGGCGTCCTTAATGGACCCCCTGAGAAAACCCAGGGGGCCAGGGAGTCTCTACCTTGTCCCCTTTCCATGTTCTGCCCCTTTCTTCTCTACAATATGTTGACTCGCACTGACAAAATGGCGGTCAACACTTCCTGATTTCCTCCGAATCGAATGTTGACAGACGTCAAACAGCAAATCAGAATTCCGCTCGCGCACTGGCGCACTAGTGCGCGCACCCGTGCGCGCTTATAGATATATAATTGATTTCAACTTTAATTTTCTCAGCAACTACTGGACAGATTTACACCATTTAAAGAAAAGTGTGACCTGCGAGCCGGACTTTACCTTGTTGCCAAATTTCTTATAATTCCATTCAGCCGTTTAGGCTGTAGCCGTGTCTAAACGTCCTATGGAAAATAACATGGGGAAAACACGTTTTGGGACCCCCTTTTATCTCAGCCCCCACTTGATGAATCCCCCCAAAACTTTCAGGGAAGGAGCAGAGCGGACAGAGACATCTTCTTTGAGAAATTCGCAAAGATTCGTCCACCGGCGCCAAAGTTAATCCTATAGGAAATCCGCAACATTCTATTGGGAATAACTTTGGCGCCGGTTGAGGAATCTGCCTGTAATTTTCCTTAAATTTGCCTCGCTGTGCTCCGCTCCTTCCCTGAACGTTTGGGGGGGATTCGTCAAGCGGGGGTCGAGATAAAAGGGGGGTCCCAAAATGTGTTTTCCCCATGTTAATTTCCATAGGGCGGTTGGACTCACTTTTAGCCCAAACGGCTGAATGGATTTCCACAAAACCTGGCAAAATTGTAGGTACTGGTAGCCTGATGTGCCTTTGCTATGTCTCAAGATATGTGCTCCAGTGGATTTTGAGTAATTTAGGTTCAAAAAAATATATATATCTGGGCGGAGCCTAACCACACATCTGATCTGATTGGCTGTCAGCACTTCATCCAGGAAGTGTTGGCAGCCATCTTGGGACCAATATACATGATAGCACCTCATTAAAAAGCATTGTAGTTAATAGAGGGTTTTAGGACTTTCGTTACATTATAAATCATTTGTTGATGGTACCATACTCATTTTAGGAATTGTGGTGTGTTCTAAGGTGATTTTACCATGTGAAAAAGCCTTCTGCTGTGATATAATGAATCATGTTTGAAAGAAAACTAATATCTCATGATTTTCCCACAGTGGTTTGGAAGGGGATCTATAAGCTAAACTGAAAGCATATTTTCTGTAAATTCACATTATCTTTCTCAATCATGTGAGAATGAAGTCTGAAATTCTCAGTAAAACATGTACATCCAACAAGGACAGAGACTGTCAGTTGATTCCTTTGTGTTCTACTGCAGCCTCCTAGAGTGTTCTAAAGAACAACTAGAGTGCTAACAGTCCTACTTATTACAAAGGTATGGCACACCTGAAGCCATCTTCATTGGAATAAAGTGGTAACTAACCCTGGGCGTAGTGTGCGGAGTGGGGCTACGCGGAGCTACGCGAAATGGGCACCAAACTACGCCCACCCGCGCACTCCGCGTAGCCCCACTACGCGCTGCCCGCCTCCCTCCCGCCCTCCCTAAATACTGCAATAAATGGCTAAAAAGCTTTTAAAAACACTTACCTTGTCCGCCGCGTCCCCGGGGCTCCCTCTGGCCGTCCCTGGATTCGCGCCGTCATTTCGAATACTAATGCGCATGCGCGGGTCTCATGACTTCTCAAATCCTCTTCAATTTCATAAAAAAATTCTGACATACAGTCTCCCAAGATGGCCACCAGAGACAAAAGAGCCTAAATGTAGCCCAAATATCACCCAGATGTAGCCCAAGTATAGCCCAATGACGGAATGTCCCAGAGTGTTCTAAAGAACAACTAGAGCGCTAACAGTTTTACTTATGACAAAAGTATGGCACACCAGAAGCCATCTTGATTGGAATGAAGTGGTAAGTCTGAAAACATTTAATTTAAAAAGGAACAAAACGAGGGAGTTCATTTTGCCATAGAAAGTATGATTAGTGCTTCAGAAAGAAAAATAAGGGATCATTTTGAGTGACTTCTCAAATCCTCTTCTATTTCATTAAAAAGATTCTGACATGCAGACTGAAACATGCACTTTGAATACCAGCAGCAGACTTCCATGTGAGCAGTAGATTTACTACAGTGATCTAATGAGCAACTAGAGTGCTAACATTCAGAATTTATGGCAAATGTGTGACACATCTGAATGCCTTCTTGATGGAACCAAAGTAAACAAGCATTGAAAATGCAATGGATCTCGCCCTCGTTTAAGTTAAAGCCATTCTGTTTGTAATGAGGTGGCTTTTTAGCTTTGCTTTTATTAGTGTTTTTTAAACTTTCATGTAAATAACATGCATCTGTATGCGTATATGTATATGTATGCATGCATTTATATTTGTATTTATATAGATATACAGATTATATATGTTTATATATGTATGTATATATATATATATATATACATACACATACATATATATAAATGCATATGCATATATATGCATATATATGTGTATATGTGTGCATGTAGAGAGAGGTAGAGAGGTAGAGGTGTAGAGGTAGAGAGGTAGAGGTAGAGAGGTAGCGGTAGAGAGGTACAGACTAGTAGAGAGAGAAGTAGAGAGAGGTAGAGAGTAGAGAGTGAGTAATAGAGAGTAGAGAGTGAGTAGTAGAGAGTAGTAGAGAGCAGTAGAGAGAGTAGCAGAGAGTGAGTAGTAAAGAGTAGTAGAGTGAATAGTAGAGTGAGTAGTAGAGAGTAGTAGAGAGTGAGTAGTAGAGAGTATTAGAGAGTAAGTAGTAGAGTGAGTAGTAGAGAGCAGTAGAGAGTGAGTAGTAGGGAGTAGTAGAGAGTGAGTAGTAGAGAGTGAGTAGTAGAGAGTAGTAGAGAGTGAGTAGCAGAGAGAGAGAATAGTAGAGAGTATTAGAGAGTGAGTAGTAGAGTGAGTAGTAGAGACTAGTAGAGAGAGAGTAGTAGAGAGTGTGTAATAGAGAGTATTAGAGAGTGAGTAGTAGAGTGAGTAGTAGAGAGAGAGTAGTAGAGAGTGAGTAGTAGAGAGTAGTAGAGAGTGAGAAGTAGAGAGTGAGTAGTAGAGAGTAGTAGAGAGTGAGTAGTAAAGAGTGAGTAATAAAGATAGAGTAGTAGAGAGTAGTAGATATTGAGTAGTAGGGAGTGAGTAGTAGGGAGTGAGTAGTAGAGAGAGAGTAGTAGAGAGTAGTAGAGTAGTAGAGAATGAGTAGTAGAGAGTGAGTATTTGAGAGTAGTGGAGTAGGAGAGAGTAAGTAGTAGAGAGTAGTGGAGAATATTCCAAACGTTTGGCACAGCACCACTTGCACAATAAGTCCAATCAAATCATATCACTTAGAGTCCTTATTGAAGTGCTGAATCTTGGTGTATATTCAAATGCTTTTATTTTCCTTAAGTTTATGTACCACAGCTAGCCGAAATGTTTCGTTCTGTACAACAGAACTTCTTCAGGGCGTTCTTATTTCCTTCAAGTTATGTCGGTATCCTGTTGTCATATAACTAGATATTTCTTCCAAATATTAGACGAGACGTAAGTACATTCTTATTCAAAGTGACTAGGTATCAATTTTACCCACACAATTCAGGCAGACTTGAGTAATTTATAGCATCCTCAAAGTCAGTCTTTCAAAAGTTCCAAAGTATAGGACATGATAATCCAAATCCAAATGTTTCTCAAGAAAAGTCATTTTCAATCGTTCGGAATATCGGTGTTTGGGCAGATATGACCCTGGGACCCCCAGTATGCAAGGGGAATTAGTCCCCCCTCTGCAAACACGCCAGTGGCCTGCGTTGCAGAGAGGTGTAAAAAGGGGCATAGCCTCATTACACCTCTGTGCAATGCAACCCCCTGGCGCATACTGGACGTTCCAGGTGGGCTAGTTGGCCCCCAGGGACCCCTAGTATGCAAGGGGAATTAGTTCCCCCTCTTCAAACATGCACGGGGCTGCGTTGCAGAGATGTGTAAAAAAGGGTGTGGCCTCATTACACATCTCTGCAGTGCAGCCGCCTGGTGCATACTGGAGGCTCCTGGTGGGCTAGTTGGCCCCCAGGGACCCCCAGTATGCAAGGGGAATTAGTTCCCCCTCTGCAAACGCGGCAGGGGGCTGCATTGCAGAGAGGTGTAACAAGGCGCATAGCCTCATTACACCTCTGCAATGCAGTCCCCTGGCGCATACTGGAGGTTCCAGGTGGGCTAGTTGGCCCCCAGGGGCCCCCAGTATGCAAGGGGAATTAGTTCCCTCTCTTCAAACATGCACGGGGGCTGCGTTGCAGAGAGGTGTAAAAAGGGGCGTGGCTTCATTACACCTCTCTGCAATGCAGTCCCCTGGCTCATACTGGAGATTCCTGGTGGGCTTTCAGGTCTTATATAGTTAGAAATTAGCATTAAAAAAACCTTTGAAATTCACTGAAAAAACATAGGTTTCAGGGCTTATATAGTTAGGAATTAGCATTTTAAAAAACCTATGAAATTCACTGAAAAAACAATAGGTTTCACACCAGATATAGTTAGGAATTAGCATTTAAAAAACCTATTAAATTCACTGAAAAAAGCATAGGTTTGACACCAGTTATAGTTAGCTGGAAATTTTACTGACATAAAACCATTGAAATTCCCACGTTATAGTTAGTTGGACTCACTAAACCTTGCACGCCTGCAATGCACTGCTGATGACGTCACATATTACATCACTCATGACATGATCAGTGACATCACTCATGACATCACTGATGACACCATCCTTGTGACAGAGTGACAGACCTCCTTTCAGTGTAAAATAACCCTTGAAACACATATTCAAAAATAGAAACTAACATTTTCAAAAAAATAGAGATACCCATACCAGTTACAACAACCAATTCAGTAATGCCACCATCTATATACACATCCATTCATTCACCAACAGTTCTATATAGTCACTCATACATATATTCACTCACATATGTAGTGAAACACCTATACATCCTGTTACACACCGACAGTCATCCAAAAGTTACTCACACACATAATCACACATGCAAATAAACTATTGAACATCCATTTATTTGCATATACAGCTATGCACACACTACCACATTACTTCTAAGGAAACTTACACATACTTACTCTCCTAAACAATCACTTATAGAAACACATACTTATTTAAACAAGAACTCTTTCAATCTCTCACTCTCACATATACTCACTTATATACATCAATACTCACATATACTAGATTAAAACATATGTAGTTACTGATAAAGACACACACATATACACACTCATCCACCCATACAGTCCTGCACATATGCTGTCTTCAAAACACATACAAACAGTGAGTCAGTCATTGATGCATCTATGTGCTAAGTAACACCCCCACCAAACCATACAGACACTCATACTGATACTAAAAAAACATCTAATAACCCATATACACCCACATGTAGCTACTCACCAACCCATGCAGCCACTTATGCACAAAGTGAAACACTGATACAAACATTTAAATATTTAAACAATACTCGCTAATATATGTGTTCACTAAGATACACTTAATAAGCCAGTTAACCAATCAATTTTTTTTTTTTAAAAACATCCATTAAGACACTTATTTAAACATTTATTCTCCAATGGACCTTTACATATACATATATAAAACATATTTATTTTTCAGAAAGACACACATTTACTGGATAGTGTCATCAGTGATGTCATGAGTGATGTCACCGACCATGTCATGAGTGATGTAATATGTGACGTCATCAGCAGTGCATTGCAGGCGCGCAAGTTATAGTGAGTCCAACAAACTATAACGTGGGAATTTCAATGGTTTTAAGTCAGTACAATTTCCAGCTAACTATAACTGGTGTCAAACCTATGGTTTTTCAGTGAATATATATATATATATATATATATATATATTGAGCCATCAGAGGCCCTGTTTAGGAAAAAATTAAAAACTTACCTTTTTAGCAGGTAGCTCCTGGGGGAGGGGGGGATGGCAACTGCTCACTTATCATAGCGCGGGGACACGCCTTCTGGCGTCACCAGGCGCTTTAAAAATGTCCAAATAAATAAATAAATAAATATATATATATATATATATATATATATATATATATATATATATATACATATATATATTATATATACATTACCTACTGGCTATCGCCAGTAGGTATATATAGTTAGGATTAATTCCCTACGGGATTTCTGAAAATTCTATGTCTAATAACTTTGGCGTTTGTGGACGGAATCAGCTGAAATTTTCAGGAAAATGGCACATTTTGTTTCTGAGCAGCCCCTGAAAATTTGGTGGGGTTTCGTCAAGGGAGGGCTGAGAAAAAAGGGGGGTCCCAAAACGCGTTTTTTGCATTGAGTTTTCCATAGGGCGGTTGGACTCACTTTTAGCTCGAACGGCTGAATGGATTTGCACGAAACTTGGCAAAATTGTAGCCCGATGTGCCTTTGCTAGGTCTCAATATATGTGCTTCAGTGGATTTTGAGAAATTAACGTTTAAATCAAGATATATATCTGTAACAGCGCTCCGGGCAGCGATCCGGTCCGCTTACTTTTCGCGTTTCGGAACTTTGCGTGCAGAAAGCTGATTGGCTCTCCGGTGTCTGTCAACATTCTAAACAGTCCGGAGCGGCCGCCATCTTGTCTCTCGGTAGGATCGAGAGAGAAGAAGAGGTGAAAAACGAAAGGGGAATTTAATGAAAGGGGGCAAGGTATCCCCCTCTTGACCCCCTAGGAATGTTGTTGGGGTTATTAAAGGGTCCCGTGGGGAAAAGAAAAAAAAAATGATTTTTCACGGTAGAAGCGTTTCTCGGGCCGCAAACTGGGCCGCAAACTGGTAGCGAAACGGGAATTCGCCATTTTGTGCTTCGTTTTAATTGTTTAGAGACAAAAATTATCGCCGCACATCGGCCACAATGCATGAATATCGTTGAAAAGTCAGCGATATTCATGCATTATCCAGCAAATGCTCTTAGCCATGTTATCCACCTTCCATTGGATAACATGGCTAAAAACTGCTCTGTGCGTGACGTTTGTTAACGTTCGATTCGATGGAAATCAGGAAGTGTTGAACACCATTTTGTCACTGCGAGTAAATATTTTGTTATAAATGAATCCTTATTGATAAACATTGTCTGCGCCATCTTGCGTTTTTGTCCAATGCCACAATTTTGTCGTGCACGGCAGCCATTTTAGATGCCTTGACCAGGGCCACTCTCTGCACGCCGCCGATTCTCAGCATGGCTCCCCACCCTCGCACGCATCTCCCCCACGCAATGGTCACCCCCGCTCTCTCTCTCATGCATGGGACATATACTTCCCCCATCTGCGCTGCTCTTCTCTGAGAATCACACCCTGTGCCCTCTCGACACCTCCCTTTCACCCTATTCACTACCGCACCCTCTGACACTCCTCTTCCTCTGTGTCCGATTGTCCAGGCCGGACCTAGGCTATCACCTAGCCCCGCTGAATATCGTTGAAAAGTCAGCGATATTCATGCATTATCCAGCAAATGCTCTTAGCCATGTTATCCACCTTCCATTGGATAACATGGCTAAAAACTGCTCTGTGCGTGACGTTTGTTATCGTTCGATTCGATGGAAATCAGGAAGTGTTGAACACCATTTTGTCACTGCGAGTAAATATTTTGTTATAAATGAATCCTTATTGATAAACATTGTCTGCGCCATCTTGCGTTTTTGTCCAATGCCACAATTTTGTCGTGCACGGCAGCCATTTTAGATGCCTTGACCAGGGCCACTCTCTGCACGCCGCCGATTCTCAGCATGGCTCCCCACCCTCGCACGCATCTCCCCCACGCAATGGTCACCCCCGCTCTCTCTCTCATGCATGGGACATATACTTCCCCCATCTGCGCTGCTCTTCTCTGAGAATCACACCCTGTGCCCGCTCGACACCTCCCTTTCACCCTATTCACTACCGCACCCTCTGACACTCCTCTTCCTCTGTGTCCGATTGTCCAGGCCGGACCTAGGCTATCACCTAGCCCTGCGGATGTAGTTTATGGCCCCAGCTGTAGAGTATCCAGACATGCCAACCCTCCCGATTCAGGCGTGAGACTACTTATTTCAGTGGTAGTCTTTCGCTTCCCGATTCCTGCAAGGAAAAACCCGGGGGCATATTACCAAAAACTAGCGGTAATTTTTGTCTCTAACTTGTTTAGAGACAAAAATTATCGCCGCACTTCGGCGAATTTTATCGCACATAAACCTTGCTATTAGCAAGGTTTATCGCAAATGCGATAAAAAACGGCCGCAATGCATGAATATCGTTGAAAAGTCAGCGATATTCATGCATTATCCAGCAAATGCTCTTAGCCATGTTATCCACTTCCCATTGAACAAGCGCATGGTCTTTTAAAGATTTGTGAAGTACTCGGGGCGGCGGTGTGTGTGTGCCCTCTTTCAGGAGCGGGCGGGGGGGCACTGCCAGCAATTTGCAGGCCAGGCAGTGTTCAACACGTGCATCACCCTTTCTCTGCCTGCTATTGCACTCCATGCTTCGGAAAGGTAAGAAAAAGAACGTGCATTTGAGTTTGAAATGTCCGATCTTGTAGCAGTACACTTGCAAAGCCCACATATGACAATAACCCGATTCAAGGCCCCATTCACCCGATTTTTAAAAAAAATATAGTACTCCAAGACAGTTACATTTTAAAATTTTATTAACATTTAAATATAACGAACGCAACAAAAACTGTAAATATATTTAACCATTTTTTGAAATTAACCAGAACTATAACGATAACAACAACAACAACAATAATATAACTTTTATGCCTAAATTACGCAAACATTTAGCTAATCTGCTAAAGGGGGAGTCGCCATTTCTTTACAATAATCAATAATGAAAAATCCACATCAATAGGGTTGCCCGTTTTCTCGATGCAGCACTATAGTGCAATATACACAGCACCTGGGGTGTCAAGAGTGAACAGGTCTTTCTTTGTTCCTTAAGATGTTATCTCCGAGAATGCTGATGCATTGGTGTCTGTACACTTCTTTGTCAATTCTGTCAAGATGATAACTGCTTTATAAACAGACGATATCTTTGTTTAGTCATTAGTGTTAAGTGTGTCTGAAACTACAGTGCCCTTCTGTTTTTTTTTCTTCAGGCTCTACAGAGTTTTGTGTGTTGTTCTTTTGAGCGACAATTATTCCAGAGGTTTCAGGTTCACTTGTTTTGTCCTGCAGTGAGTTAACAGCTTTAGAGAGTTCATGTTTATTTACTATGTCCTGCTGTTCGTCAACTGCTTCAGAGACGTCAGCCTCATTTTTTATGTTTCAGTAGATCCTGGACCTGCCCGGCCGCGCCCAAAATGGCGCCGGTGTAAATGGGACTCGTAACTGCTTGTTCTGTACTGGTTGCCCAACCTTGATATCACGAGATACATATGCAGTTTTGAAGCACATGGCGGAGGCTTGTCTGCTGTAGTGGGGCGCCCCTTTATCGTTTCAGTCGCCATTCCGCCCGCTTTTGCTACACTGTGCCTTTTCCGCCATTCAGCTGTTTAGCGCCCGCTCTTACGGCTACAGCGTCTCGCTCACCATGTAGTTGAGTTGCTCCCACTCTTGCGGTGCAGCGATAGGCGGCTGCCACAGGACTCTTAAAATGGCGGCCGGCTCTTCGGATTTGGGCCTGGTCCAGTAAAATGGCCCTGGGACACCTTGGAACTCGGACGCTTGTCTGCCAGGGCTTGGGTTCCATTCTCGAAAGCGTCCCCTCAGCCTTGAAGATTGTACAAAAGTCTTGGGGGCCCTCGACTCCCGCAGGCTTCCGGTGGGGAGCGGCTGCCATGATTGCTTGCGGAATGGCCACGACGGAGCTACGAGATGGTGGTGCTCTCATGGTGACGCCAGCTTCAGTCTGAAACATCCAGAAACAAGGTGGGGCTTTCATCGTTTGGGGAAAAAAAATGTTTTAATCCAATGAAAAGTGTTATTTTTAGGTCACATGACCTAGTCTTACATAATTAGGAAAAGAAAAGTAAAATGAACCAATGAAAAGTTTTATTAACAAGTCACATGACCTGTTATGCTTACGTTACGCGCTGCGCGGCGCGCTCTGGATCGTTTCCGGGAAGCTGCGCCTTGCGCACCGGAGCACTTCCGGGTGCGCTAACGCGTCGCGTCATATGACGCATTACGCGACAATGCAGGTGCAGAATATAGTCAAAATGTCTCCACCAACCAGCGGTCGGAATACAACCGCTTTCAGCAGTCCAAAAAGTTCGGTCAAATCTTAAGAGCGGGAGCAACTCAACTACATGGTGAGCGAGACGTTGTAGTCGCAAGAGCGAGCGGTAAACAGCTGAATGGCGGAAGAGGCACAGAGTACCAAAAGCGGGCGGAATGGCAACTAAAACGGTAAAGGGGCGCCCTACGACAGCGTGTCTTCAGGTGAAACGGATTGTGGGACAAGGTCCAGAATCAAAGATTCTTCAAAAGGGAAAAAATTCCGCTGGACCCCGGGAGCCGGCCGCCTATGCCGGGGGCGATCTCAGGCCTCACCAGGGCAACACGACTTGGGGAGGGGGCAGGAGCCAAGCGCCCCCTCTCAGTCCGCGCCATCTCACCGCCCCTCGGGGGCCTCCGTCAAGCGGTTTAGGGAGGCACCGTATCACATTGTTTTCCAATGCAGTCAGGTCCACAAATGGACCCCACTTACTTTGAATAGTGAAGCTGCAGCAGGTGCAAATAAGGTTTAAACAGTGTTACAAGAGCTGCTTAGAACTCTGAAGTATGGCACTCAACAACCAGGACTTATGCCATTTATGTAAGGCAGTGACATGGAAGCAACTCAGGGACAAAAAGCATGAACGAACATTCACGTATGAAAATCTTATTTGGAGAAGGGGTAGAATCCAAACGCCCCCTGCCAGTTCGCGCCACTACACCGTATGTGGAAAATCTGAAGCCATCATTCTACAAACTCTCAACGCTTGTTATCAGTGCATGAGTTTCATGCTCGATCGATTGAGCTAGCCGGATCGGGCAATAAAAAGTATAAAATAGTTATGTAAATAGTTATTTAATAAAATGTTTTACTCTGTTTCTTTGGTGGTGTGTTGTGTATATTTATAATATTTGCATAGGGTTTGCCGTTATTTTGGGCGGTGTGGGTGGCGGAGTCGAGCTGTTTTGCAGCCCTCATGGTGTGGAGCTCAGTTCATTTCACTATTTTCGTATTTCTCATGAAGGGTTATTCCTAATGTTTGTATTTTACCGAGGTCAAAAAGAGATCGAATTAGTGGTCTACTGATTTTGCTCGATTACTTTTATTTTTTTACACGATTTTTCACTATCTGCAAAGACTAAACAGAGTATTGCGACTTTGTGCTTGTTTGTAAATAGAGAATGATCCAAAGAGAACCAATTGTAAAACAGTAAATGCTTGGATAATAATCAATCAAATGGAGAGACAAGCAGGTACGACGGATTACAACAGGGGTAAAGGTCTGAGTTAACTACCGTTCACTATCTGCAAAGAGAGAGTACTACTAAGAGAAAAGAGGGGAGTGGGGGGGGGGGCAGCGTTCAAAGCACATCAGCGTGCATAAACACGAAAACGTTTTTACCTATCACGTACTTGACATTTGACAGCTTTTGATACTTGCTATTAAAAAACCATTGAAATTCACAGAAAAAACCATAGGTTATACTCCATATATAGTTAGGAATTTGCATTTACAAAACCTTGAAAATTCAATGAAAAAACCATTGGTTTTAGGCCATATATAGTTAGGGATTTGCATTTAGAAAACCTTATTTTACTCGCATAAAACCATTGAAATTCCATATATAGTTATAAGCGCTAACTATATATCGCGCACCCGCAATCCACTGCTGATGATGTCACATATTACATCATTCATGACATGGTTAGTGACATCACTGATGACATCACTGATGACATCTCAAATGACATCACTGATGACATCACTGATAACATCTCATTTGACATGACTGATCACATCACTGATGATATCATTCATGTGATAATACCATGAACCTCTTCAGACTCTAATATAACCTTAGATACAATCAGTGTAAACAGACAGTCACTCATCCATGGAGTTACTCACACACCTAGTCAGTTATGCCAAAAATCAATCACACCTCCATTTTCTCAACTATACAGTTATACACACCTTACTTATTCAAACATATACTAACACATATTTACTTTACTCTCTTATACAATCTCTGATACATGTTCACAATGATCCATACAGCCACTCACACATTCACTAGCTCTTATGCACAGTTATTTATAGATGTCAACTCTCACATGTACTGTGTTTTACATATGTACTTAATTTGACATGTAGCACTGAGATATCCATTCACTCACTAATACACTCATGCACAGTCAACCGCCCATACAGCTGTTTCCACATGCAGTTGTGAATCTATACATATAGTGAATCAACTACTCACACATCTATGTACAGAGTCACACACCTCCCAGCCACCCATACACACACACTCAGTTTCCCATACAAATACTTGGACAACCAATCAATAACCCATACAGTTACTCATATAGCTACTGAACAACATATGCAGCAGTTTGTAGAACAACAGATATAATGATGCACAAATTAAAACAGTTTAGTCACTAACCCATGCACTCAGTGAGACACATTTAATCACTCACTCAATCAGTCAGTCATGCACCTAGTAAATCCTTCATCCAGACACTTATACATCCACTCATTCTTCAATATGTAAGACATATTTTAACTTTACAGAAACATACAGTCACTGGATGTTGTCATCAGTGATGTCATCAGTGATGTCATTTGAGATGTCATCAGTGATGTCATCAGTGATGTCACTAACCATGTCATGAATGATGTAATATGTGACATCATCAGCAGTGGATTGCGGGTGCGCGATATATAGTTAGCGCTTATAACTATATATGGAATTTCAATGGTTTTATGCGAGTAAAATAAGGTTTTCTAAATGCAAATCCCTAACTATATATGGCCTAAAACCAATGGTTTTTTCATTGAATTTTCAAGGTTTTGTAAATGCAAATTCCTAACTATATATGGAGTATAACCTATGGTTTTTTCTGTGAATATATATATATATTTACTGGAAAAAACTCAGGTTTTAGGCACGGTATAGTTAGGAACTAGTATTTAAAAACCTTGCAAATTCACTGAAAAATCATAGGTTTTAGCCACGTTATAGTTAGGAATTAGCATTTAAAAAACCTTAGAAATTCACTGAAAAAACCATAGATTCACACATGTTATAGTTAGCTGGATGTTTGACTCATACAAAACCATTGAACTTCCCCCATTTGTCTGGAAATTTGGCATTCCTCTTGGTCTGCTTAAAGTGATCAGAATACTACTCCCAGACTAGCATTGTGTGTCTCTGAATGGAAGTTCAGTCCCATGCAGGAGTGTTGATGCTGCCATCCAGTCCGGTGGTCCAATGCCTGGCACCTCACTGACTGCGCACTCAGTTTAAAGTGCTATGGATGTCCAGGACACGGACAGCACACTCCAGTCAAGTCCCGTGCCGATTTCTGTCTGAATCCGACCTCACTTACTTCCAGGATGTGAGGTCACATCCCCATGGCAATCACTGATGAGGGTGGGCGGCAACCACTGCTGAGGGTGGGCTCACCCGGGGTCTCGGTAATGGGCAGTGTGAGTCAGTGACTCACTGTGTGACAGTCGCAAGCAGGAATTTTAATGCAGCCAGGCTGAGGCAGCATGGCTAAAGAAAGATGTAACATTGTAGCACTCAGCCCGGAGAGAAGATCATTAACTGTTTACTGAGCCAGCGGAGAGCAGCAAATCCAGCGCACAGGTGTCAGGCCCCGTAAACGTGCACTATCAGCCTGGCATAGCCACTTCAGCGCTGGCAGGAGTGTAGTGAGACAGTGGCATTAAAATGTGTGACAATGCATTTCTGTGTGGTGATGCAGAACACCACACTGAAATGCATGAGGGTCATGCCTGATGCGTGATACTTGGCAGGCCTGCCCACTTTCAAATGTCACGTGCCGCCACTTCAGCCAGCACAGGGGAAAAGGCAGGAATGAGATTAATTGACTTACATATGATGCATTTCTGCCCTTTCCCTGTCACGCAGTACAGCGCAGTGCAGCAAGGTGACTTGCTGCTCTGCACTGCGTGACTTGTCCATAAATATGGCCTTCAGTGTTTTCCTCCTAGACTTTTTACCTGGACAATGTAAGAGAATTCACCACGAGCAAAAAATTAGGGCAATGAGGGATTACGCTGAGAATATTATGTGGTACTCCTGTTTTCTCCATAATTCCTCACATCCAAGCCGACTCCCAACATCCTTATCATAATGGGAAGAAATGACCCCCATCTCCAGTGTTACTGGTACAGTCACTATCAGTGTTTAATTTGTAAAAGAACAAGTGTCAGAGCCCTCATCAGGAGTCCATTGCCATCTTCACCAAACACTGCCCCTGCCTGCACTGCCATTGACAGTAACAACACATCTATTAATGATCAAACTCTTCCAAGTGTGACAGTCTAGACTGTTCCTAAAAACCCATTGCTATAAAAATGGCCTGGACGGCAGATATTAGTAACTTTTAACGTATATTGAATTAATAAGCAGCTAGTTCTGTGCTCATCTCTAAAATTAGCGAATCAGCTCCACCATGTGACAGACTGTAATAGGTGCCATTGGTTTAAATTAGGTTCTGGTGTAGTGTAGTTCCTACATTCCCAATAGGCTCTGCGCATTGGAATAATATATCCTGTAGCTTAGACGTAGGACTGAGATCTACTAGGTCTCTACCGGTTATATTAGATTTAATTGTGAGTGCCAGCTAGCTCAGAGGTCACTAGAAACGTTCTCAAATAAACAAGAAGGGATTAGTTTCTGACAACCGCATAAAACATGACAACTTTGTTTCGCAAGAATAAGAAATCAAATCTCTAGAGTCGCGGAAACAATGGATAACTATTTCACTCAGTCAATCGTGCATGCTTAGTTTCACCAGAGATGCAAGAGAAATAGAGAGACGGGCGTTTTCAATAAAAAGGTATTCTTTCTCAAGCATTGAAAATGAACTGCTACAATAGTGAAGCTTACTATGAAGTACAATGCATATAGAAAGATAGGTCTTTTAGAAAGAACTTAAACACCCTAATGAGGTTTGATGGCGGAGGGCGCTTTTTTGGGTTGTAGCAGATTATGTACTTTTTCTGTGAAAGCGCTTAGAGACCAGTGGTGATTTGCGCTATACAAAAACATTGTAACATAACATAACATAACATAACATAACATAACATAGCATAACATAACATAACATAACATATAATACGAACAGTATTATAAAGTAGTACTGTAAAAGCATGATATGGTTTCTAAGCCATAAAGTGCATAAAATGTATAAAATACATAAAATACATACAACCATAAAAAGATGACTAAAATACTCAGCTGGTACTTCTAGAATATGCCTACTCCGGTGTACCTAACCTAAGTCTGGTAAGAGGGAGGGAGTATAAGAGGAGGAGTTTAAGTCTAGGAGTTCTCTGCCAGGAATCTGAGTCCAATAATTCTCTAAGAGGTCTAATCAGCTCAGTACCTTTGTTCTAGAATGAAGGAGGTCTTGTATCTCGTTCTCGGGACTCAATTTCCCAGATACCCGCAAGGGTAGCCTGGAAACACTGGAGCTGGATTTCTCGGCAGGAGAAATGACAGAGCATCTGCTGGAGGGTCGGCTTCCTTTGGCACTTGCTGCTGTAGGGCGCCGGGCATGTAGATAGTCGATCTGCTCCAAACCACTGTGTGTTTGTTTAGGCAAATCAAGGCATATTTATACTTTGAAGGTGCCGAGTTTGACGCGTGTTTGGACTTAATAACGTCATTCAAAGACTCATTTCTTGGAAAACGCCGAGAGTTCTAGGAGAACTTAATATTCAAGCAGGGGAAAGTCCCGAGCTGTTGAAGGCAGGTTTTTCCAAGAAAACGTTGTTAATTCTTGGAGCTTAGTGGAAGTATCCATGCTGTATTTGGGCTGTATGGTTTAGGCCAAATATGGTAATGATTTCTATGCCTATATAAGGAAATGATAAAGTATACTTATATAAGGGTATTAATTGGGAAAATAAATACTATGGTCCGAGATTCATTTACAACACTGGGCCCAGCACTGGAACTAGCACTACTCAGTATCAGTATCCCCAGTGGTAGAAGAGAGTCAACTCAGAGTCAACCCATTTCCCTGGACATTCCAAACAATGACCAATGTCTGGGACTAAGTGCAGGCCGATGGTATGAGAGCCACGAGGTAGGGAGAGTAGAGCAGGTGAAGGGAGAGGGGTATATTTCCAAGGGTACTGCATCACAGGAACATTACTATAAATGACGTTCCTGTGGCAAAAAGCCCTGCAGTCCACTGCAGCAGAAGGGGTGGGCAATGGGTGTTGTTGTGGGTGTTACACTGCAACACCTATTGCTTTTTTATGCTGCCCCCTATTTACAAGGGTGCCACACATATGGGGCAGTGCCAAAAATAAGACCAGAGAAAACCTGATCTTAAACAGGTGCAAGAAGGAGAAATTATGAATTTCATTTCTCCTCGTTTTTGCTGTTTCTGTGTGTGCTGCAATCTGCAGCACATACAACTCAGCTCAGTCACCTTTGCATTTTGAAACTGTCAGAGCACGGTGTTATTATGTTTTGCTTAATGCCATGCTTCGACAGTTTCTTATGAATACCCCCAGAATGTTTACAGCTGAACTCATACTGTCTCTAGTGATTTGCCTGACTATCTAGCTGGTAAGCTCACCATATCTGGTGGCTTTGAGCAAACATGCAGTCAGGACACCATCAGACCGAAAACAAACATGTGGAAATAAGTAAAAACAAAGTAAAAGGTTTTTTTACATCCATGCAGCCATGACCTGAAATGTCATACTGTTAATCATCAGAACTGACCCAACCCTGATCCAATTTAGGATAGAGATGAGACCGTCCTTCTTTAAAGAACACTACATTATAATTCGATAATTGTCTACTTTCATTCTTAGAAACCAGTTACACCAAAATTTCAAGTTGACTTTGTTTCAGACCTTGTATAGTACACCTCCGGTTAGTTTTATGCTATATAAACGTACATATAAGCACGTTCATTCATGTGTGCGAATCCAGTCTTAACAGTAATATTCAAGCTTGATTCAACAACGCATTTTTTATGAGTGATATTTCATACTCCAGTCAGATGTGCGTCTCACTTGTGAATTTCCATGAGAAAGAATACGATACGCATGTCGGGAAGAGTATGCCTGCAGCCCATGTGTATTTGATGAGCTGATTAAGTGTGATATTCTACAGACTGTTGGAATAAAAGCGAACTAAAAAGCCCTATCCCACTTACAAGGCAAAGTAGTGCTAGGTGTGGAGTAAGTGTTACAAGAACTGAAGATCTATGCAACAGAGCTAAAGGGTGAGTGTCATTTGATCAATCTGCTCCCTTTTTAGGCAATGACAAAAATAAGTTAGCGTACCAAGTAAATACAAGTATAAATCGTGCACGCCTTATATTCTTGCATGCATATCTGGGATGATGCTGTTATATTCCTGGTGTTTTGCACATATGCAGAGTGAGGTTTTATTGATACCGTGCATCCGTCTCTAGTTTTGCCCTTTCGTGAAAGCTTCTAAATGTGTGCCACTTAATGTGCGGTGCTTATATTATAGGGTATTCTCTATGAATGTGCTCCATTTAGCATTCGCAGAACTGAGCCCTGTAAAGACAGTGCTGTCAACAGGAAATATGTGTGAAAGAAATTAACAGTGCAGATGAATTAATATGCATAAAGTACTCATGCAGCCTGTGCCCTTCTTGTCTAACTGGTCTCCAAAGTACATTAATGGCTCAAGTTAGTACTTTTTCAGATGTGGAATTGAAGGTTAAATCTAAAAATATTCAGCCACAAGTCTTGCGGATGCACTCTGGGTTAATAAATAATATAGCATACTAATTCAAAGAATCAGCATTCTTGTTCTGCTTGGCCTTTCCCTCCTTCATCAGTACACCAGTGATTTATTGTTTTTTCTATGAGAGAACTGTTTATGTATACACAGACATTACTCTAGACAGCAGTTAAATACACTGCTCTAAATCTCCCAAATAGCTAAAATATTAAGAACTCTGCTACCTAAAAGGTTTTCATTTTGTGAAGTTATCCGAACAAGGTCACATCAACATCTCGCCCGAAATAATCAATAAGGCACAGTAGTCATTTTCGCTTTCTACTGGAACTAAGGGTCATATTTACAAGGGAATGGTGGAACGTGCCCATAAGCACAAAATGGCAACGCCACACTCTGCCATTCCGAAAACCCTGGGATGGGCCGTATTTCCAAAGATACAGCACATTCCTGTTTTTCCCCTAGTGCTGGCAATAAATTCACTTCCCTAGCTCCACTACAGGCACCCTTGCACCATCGTGCAAGAGTGCCTGCTTTTAGGGAATGATTGTTTATGTGCAGGAAGGTGCGCCTTCCTGCACATAAACAATTATAAATGGCTATTCGAAACTCTATGTGTGCTGTATTGTTTCGCTTCACATAGAAGTTGCAAATCGTAATTTTTTAACATTATTGTTTACATAAACTTGGTGTTTTACTGTTTCTATGTATGCTGCACAATGCATGAAATATAGAAACCGCATAAACGAGGAGAAAAAAAGCATTTCTCCTAATTTCACCATGTTAAGACTAGGTTTTCCCTGGCCTTAATTTTGTCTCTGCCTCCTATTTACGCCACCCTTGTAAATAGGGGGCAGCGTCAAAATCAATGGGTATTGCGGTGGAACGCCCTGACGCAACACCAATTGCCCACCCCTTTCTTGCTAAGTATAGCATGAAAGGGTTTCTTATTTTCAAGAAAGGGTTACGCCACGTTAAGTGGCTTAACAATGCCTTAAGTGGCTAAACTAAGGCGAATCCCCTATCATCACAGGAACATCATTAAAAGTGACTTTCCTGTGGCGATAGGGGTTTGTAAATATACAATAGTGACCCCTTGTATGATCCTTTAGGATGACAACACTGTGTTTACTGGTATGCAGAACAAACATGATACTTGTTCTGATGGTTTTCCATAATGGAGTGAAAGCCGCCATTTTCTCATCAAAATGTAAGTACAATTCAACAAATAAAGCTTTTGTTTCTCTGAATAAAGGTAGGAACATTGAACTTGGAAGCATGTATCTAAAATACAATACGTGACAAGGTAGCGTTACTTTGCTGATAATAAATCATAGGGAGCATCAATTAAACAGGTTACTATTGGAAAGTAAGGAGATAAAGTGCTTCATACATGAAAGTAAAACCAGCAATAGACACAGAAATGTACAGAGATCTGTGCCTAGTTTCTAGTGATAGGTGGTGTCTGCAATGGGGTCTCATCTATTGTTGGGCTTGGTGTTTTGGAAGAACAGCAACATTCGTCAAAGTTGCTTTAATTAAGTCACACTTGCTACAATAGCACATATGTGTTAATTTTTTTTAACAAGGTCTTGCAGTAGATTTCTAGTCTGCTATCCAGGTAAAATGGCAGCAGTCGTAACAATCTATTGATTTGTATGTTTTTCACTATGCCAAATGCCTCCTCAGCCACAAAGAGGTGAGCCTGCATACTATACAATACAGTGTCACTTTAAAAATAGGGACATCTTTCATCCAGGGGTTAGCAATGAAGTGTGCTAGTAGCAGGCGCCACTGTTTTCTCAAAAACGTATCTGATGTACCAATGTAAATTCGGTATAAGACAAAGAAGGACACCCAAAATCTTTCTCATAATTGTTTTTTCTGTGTTTTTAGGTCAATTTTAGGCGGCGTGCATGTGCTGTCTGTAAGACCTGCTGCAAGCACTCCACTGAGTGTAATCCTGCCAGCTACTTACCATTGGATCACTCCTGCATTGCTCTTTTTTGCTGGCTCATAAGTCTTTCCCACAGCCAATACCTCACTTTCGGGAAAGCAAGTCGGCTCTCTCTCTGCTAATTGTCTCCACCATTCTCTGCACCACCTATCAACCTGTTGCTCTTGTATTCGCAGTCTTCCACTCTACTCACCACACTTCTTCTCCTTCTCCAGACCATGTACCTTTGCTCTCCCCATGAACGTCCTTTTAATAAACCGTCATTCCTTCTCATCTTTTGCTCTATTCATCTGTCCCCTGTCACCAAGTCTGTATGCTCTCATTTTGTTCATACCTCCTCTCACCTTCAGCCCTACTTGACTTTATGTATTAATATTCCATCTGTTTCTGCTTTATCACCCAACCCCCTTTTATCAACTTGTCCCTGTGCTCTTCTTTATCAGCTGTTGGAACTCACCTCTTTGCCGCTCTCTTTCATTTCCACTCTGTCACTCCAAGCCCTCTCCTCAGGGTTGTCCCCTCTTTCCGATCTCCTTGAGCTTATAATTCATTTTCTGGCCCTTTGTCCTGGCTTATTGTCTCCTTTCTTCCCATACAGTCATTGTCACTCACTCCACCATTCTCGCCCAAGTCTGACTGTCCTATTGTCCTCAGCCCTGCTTCAACTTGCCCCGATGCCCCTCGACCTTCTCTTTGCTCACTATTTGGCCATTTGTGCTCTCTTTGTCCATCTCCTGGATCATTGCACCCCTAGCTTTGCCTGCTCCATGGCTTGTTTCAGCCTGTCTTTCTCTGTGCTCATTGTCCCCTCCCTCTCTATTCTTCTTGTCCGGCATTGTCCCCTCTTTTTGTCCTCTGCCATCACGACTTATCCTCTTAACCAGTCCCTGGCCGCTCATTCCCTTACTCTTCCCACTTCATCGCTCTTTATCACCTCCACCTGTCCTACCTGGCGCTTGTCTCAGCTCTCTGCCTGCTGCTCGTCAGTTGTCCGCTTCTGACCCTGTCCCATTTCCTTCCTCTCTCTGTTTTGTCTCTTCTCTAACATTTTTTCCATCTCACCTTGCCACTGTTATCGTGCCTTGGTCCTGCTCTGACCATTCCACAGTTGTGGCATTTCCATGCCTGTGAGGTGACAACGGAGTGCGGGGTGTAACACATACACAAATAGAGCAGCGGTAGAGGCACCGTGGGTGGGCAGTGAGAACATTAAACTTTCTATTTGCATGTACACTCTTGGCAAGGGCTGTAGTGTGTTAAACAGACCGCTTGTCTTGACCGTTGTCAGACTAGTCATAAGTAGCTATGCTGTTTTCTGCCATAGTTGTTGTTTCATAGTAGGACCCTGGCAAGTATGGGAGATCTGATCCAAAACAGCCCTGTTTCAGCTGGCAGAAACTATTTCCTGCATAGCCAAGAAGCCATACTTACTGCAATTTATAACAGTGTGAATTGAGTTTAGGCCTTCCCAATGTATAAAATTGCCCTGTTCAGAGCCTCCACACCAAATGATAGATCTTGCATCTGCATCCTTATTAAGCAACACCTTAGGGCATAACCAAAGCTGGGAATGGTTTAAGCATGCTACACTTGGTCAGATTAAAGGGAAACGTTCATGATGCTGACTTGCACATAATCCTTCACTGATTAATGAGGGACTTTGGTTATAAATGAAAGCACAGTGATAAGTAGCAGTAGAAAACATGTGATCGCCATTTTGAGCATTTTAGGAAACAACATTCAAAGGTATATATATCCCTATCATACAACATAATTCCACTACACAACTTCACACCACACTTTTCCATGCCACACTATTCTACAACAAACAATTCCGATCCAACACATCTCTCCCTTGCACTTCCACCAACCATGTCAACTATACCCCACACACCCAATGCCCCTCTCATATCTTCCTCAAACTACCTCTACCACCTCTCATTTAAATATCCCACTACCCCTCTCATCCCTCCCTCCCTCTTACTCCTTATCAGCGACGGCTCGTGGAGGGAGTTACGGTGGGGCAGGAGGGCGGGGAGGGGGAGGGGCAGGGCGGAAATTGCTAAAAACCGGCATATGGATAATTGCAGGTAAGTAAACAATTTAATTAATAAAACGAATTTCGTAGCTCGCACTGCATTGCATTTTGCGATGCAAGGCGCACTACGAAATTCGTTTTATTAATTAAATTGTTTACTTACCTGCAATTATCCATATGCCGGTTTTTAGCAACCTCCACCCTGCCCCTCCCCCTCCCCACCCTCCTGCCCCACCGTAACTCCCTCCACGAGCCGTCGCTGCTCCTTATCTTCTTTCTGTACTGCCCACTCACACATACTAAGCACAGATTCGTTTCCCTAACCTTTCAAGGTTTTCATCCCTCAAACCACACACTACTACTCTTCTTAGGGTGGCTTCCGCATACACAGTTACTCCCTTTTTATGCATGTGTGGCCTAGTCTCCCTTTTTTTCTCTCCTTTTCAAACACATTTTCTGCCCCTCTGTCATTTACCACTTCCTGCACAACCTACCTATTCATCTCTATCTTACTTTCTATATATTCTGTGCTGCTCTCTCCCCTCTCTATTCACCATTCCACATATTTCGATTGCACAAATACACACCACACACAATTCCACAACTAACAATTTAAATACAACCCATATAATTCCACTACACACCACATACATTAACTACATTCCAAACCAAAACACATGGGTAAAATACATTATTATGTATAACTCTCTCAAATGCAAGACCTATTGAATTGCAAATGCTTAATAATTGTATTTACAATTATGAATGTAGGGTACCGATTGCATGAGAGGAGGCATGAGCCTCTTAATATCGCTAATTTTGTCAAGAGAATTGTCTTTTTTTAGGGCTTGTGGGTCAGGATTTGTGAAGACCATTGGTTTCACTAGCCTTCCCCTAAATTTGGTGTCTGGACATATTTTCTGTCTAACTTCAACCCTGACGCGGTACAAAAGGGGGTGGTGATGGACAGAGCATCTGAATAAATCAAACACTCACACCCAGTCAAAAGATCTGGGTTTAATCCATCCCCGTTCTTTAGCCCACTCTGCCACCCCAGTTCAGACATGGCTATATGCAAATCAGTCTGACCCTGTGCCTCATGGGAACAGTCCAGCCCGGAAACAAGCTTCCGAGGGCCGGTTTCTGGCATTCCAGCCGTCTTCAGCCCGGCTTGCTTGAATCCAGTGGCAAAGTGAGCAAGGGACTCACGTCTGAGCATACCCTGCCACACTTATGGTGGCCAAAAGCGGTACAAAAGGAGGTGGTGATGGACGGAGCATCTGAATCAATCAAACACTCACACCCAGTCAAAAGATCTGGGTTTAATCCATCACCGTTCTTTAGCCCACTATGCCACCCCAATTCAGACATGGCTATATGTAAATCAGTCTGACCCTGTGCCTCATGGGAACAGTCCACCCCGAACTGCCAAGCCATGTCTTCCCTGGACCGGAAACAATATTCCAAGTGGGCTAAAGAAGGGTGATGGATTAAACCTAGATCTTTTGACTGGGTGTGAGTGTTTGATTGATTCAGATGCTCCATCCATCACCACCCCCTTTTGTACTAACTTCAACCCTGAAGCAGAGCCAGAAAAAGTCTCTGGTTTAAGGTATGATATAGAGAAGAGTAAGTTCCACATAATTAGACTCTCCATCGCCCTCTTCCTAGGCTCAACCTTTACATGGATGGGAGTAGCAGCCTAGCCAGGTCTGCACAGAAAGTAATTTAAATGCCCTTGAACTACTCGGAGAACTCCCAGTTCATTACTGGCTTTTAAAGTAAAAGTAATGGAAATGATGCCCAATTTACAGAACATTTTTAAGTTTGAGTATTTGTGACAGTAATTCCACCATATTGCATTGGTATGCAAAGGTATGCTGGAACTTCCAGCCCTAGTTACCTGGCCTGCAAAATATACCTCTAAAGGAAAAATGCCCTATTTAATTCATTGGACATGAGAGTCAATCGTGTTTGATTTTTAGTCAATAGATTGATTATTTTAAACAGTCCATCACCCATCCTTAAGTTTTTTTCATCAGCAAACAATGCGTGTATTGCCTCCCAAGCTATATCGCAACTCTGAGTTGTACTGATTTAAAATATATATGATGCTTTCAACCTTTTATTGCGGACCTTAATCATTGAGATCGAATATCCTTGTGGTCAACTGATGGGTTTAGGAATATGATGAAAGTGCTTTATCGTCCTTCAATTGCTGCCTGAAAGATGGCAGCGGGTAAGGTGGCTTAGCACAAGAGCTCAGAGATTGCATGGAGTGACCAGAACCGAAACTTAAGAAAATCAGCAGAAATCTGCATTATTTGCCCTGAGTTAATTTTATATGAGGTATTAGTGCTGAGCAATGTTATTTGGTTTACCCATCTCATTTCTAATTTCCACTTGACGAGAAAAGGTGATTAGTGAACCTATTGACGTGGACTTCGATACAGAAGCTGTAGTTGGAAGCGGCAAGCAGAATCCACAACCAGGCAGCCACCTGTGGTAGATCTTCTGGTCACAGAGATTTTCCTAGACACCAGAAGAGTGTTAATGTGTCTAATATTGATGAACGGAATCCTACTTTGAAGGACACCATTTAAAAAAAAAAAAAACACCATGCACTTTTCAGAGCAGCATTTCAATATTTCAAGTGATGAAACTACATGCAAACATTCTAAAGTAGTTAGGCTCAGCAAAAACTTTAAAATAGCACCAACTAATACAGTTAAAGATTCACCCGGTACTCAAACTCAGAGAATCACATCCAATAATTTCAGGGCATACTTTGGCATCTTCTCAGGGGACTGCTGAAACTAAAACGTCAGATGTGATACTGAATAGCAATTCAAGTATGGCACAGTCAGATGCATCTGTGAGTGAAGATAAGGATAAACCATGCAATGCCGAGTGGCTCTTTAACCTCTTAACTGCAGGGGCACAAATGCAGAGCACTTTTTGAGGGTAGTTTGCTCTTAGGGCGCCATTACCTTTTTTCCACATGAGCTATCCTCACTAGTTTTGCGTCCTTTTTGCAACATCCTGGGATTCTAAAGGTACCCAGGGTTTGTGGAATCACCAGCGGGGACTGTGAGAATAGGCACATACTCTGGCTATAAGATCATCTAGAATAAGTCAGTGTTATACCAACCCAGGGGACAAGCATAGTCATCCCTGCTCCCACAAAGTCTTCCCATGGCTGCAGTTTCGCCTCAAGTACCTGGGATCTTCATGACACCAAGGAGAGGGCTTTGCCTCCACAGGAAGATGCTAAGAGGTGGAAAACACTGCTCCTTATGCTTGTGGGGTGGGAGGCCATCTTCGAAAGGATCATTCCCTAAGCTGCTTTACATTCTTACAATTTCTACCGTATTCCTCAGGAGATGTTTTCCAAACTGGAGGGGTACTGGACTAGGGGACACCCTAGATCTTAATGAAATCATTGCAGTGCAAACCATATAATGGGGGGATTTCTTTCCCTGATATGGAGGCATAACTATTGGGTGACCCACTTAATCACATAAATGACTGGCTCACTCAACCTTCCTCCTGGAACGCGCATAGCTAGGCGGATGATTATACTTGCCCTATCTCTATGGGGGGAAAGGGACCCAACAGTTGCTACCGGCAACACAGGTAGCCCTGGAAGCATGGAGCAAGGACACCAATTGTATTAGATGCGCATGCAAAATCACTCAGGAAACACCAGTTGGAAGGGCCTTTGGTTCAGAGAATTGGCCAAACTTTGAAATATGTGCAATAGCAACATGCCTGGCAGACGTAGGGGCTAACAGAGAAGGAGATGTCAGAATATGTACTCCTACAAGGATGGTTGCTAATGGTAGAACTATGGAAAGGTGCAATCTCCCTCAAGTACAAGATGTTGAACAATAATATGCCAGGCACCCTAGGTGGGCTGGTAGCAAGTTGGCAATGATTAATAGGGGAAATGGAGGAGATAGACCGTGAGACAGCACTGATGCACCGGAGAAGGTGGCAATAAAATCATGACTGTGGTTGATACAGTTTAAGATACTACACATAGTCTACAATGACCAAAAGAGACTCCAAGACTACAAAACATGGGCAGGACAGCTTCCTTGACTTGTATGTGCTGCGGGGCACCAACGGGACCTTAATGCACATAATCTGGGGGCTGCCCCCTTATTTCAAGTTGACTGGGACGTAATCATTATGAAACTCAGTGCCATCCTAGAAGTCACCATCCCACATGATCCACAATTGGTTCTCCTGAAGATTCCCAATGTTGTCGATATCACACAAGCCAAGCTGCTGTTCAGTAGCCTAGGCCTGGTGGTGGCAAAGAATTTTGCATAGTCGGGATTTCCTGTGCCCTCAAGGGCACAAGAAATCCAGACTATACAAGAATGGAGATGGGGAATGGACATTTACATTGTGGTGGAGAAAGTCACCTACACCAGCAGGGGTTGTCTCCATAAATTCTATAAGGTACGGGGTGGCTAGCTCAAATACCATACACTGCGGTCCTCAAGGGAAGGCGACTGGCCTGCTCAAAGCTGTGCACCAACAATGACCTACTGAATTTAGATGTATAATTGCAATATTTTTGTATGGGATTCTGATTTTGTTTCTTTCATTTAAATATTCAAAGGGTGTTGGACGTCTGGTATATTACATTGATTGCAAAGTGTCTGGTTCTCACTAAGACTGTACTGATGTGTGTGCAAGTTTGGCACTGTTTTCAGTTGTTTTTTATTATTTGCAAAATAAAATGTATTGAAATAGTAAATGACTGGGGTTGGTGGGTAATTAACTTAATCTCCAACCTAAATATTCCTCTCGGAGGGTTTCCAAAGTTTCCAAGAGAAACGTTATTAATCATCATTTAATTTCATTTTTTGAATCAAAAATGATACCCAATGAAATAGGTTTTTTCTTCCACATTCTATTTGAAAAGGGGGCATAATAGTTCAAGGTACTCTTGTATTCACCATATGAATAGATCGTTGCAATTAGTGTTTCTCTGACACACCATTCCAGAAATGCAAGTCATGGCTGTCATTCAGGGGTCTCCAGGGGTTGCAGCTGCAGCCACTGACTTGCCCCTTGCAAGCGTTGACCCATTGCCTCATACATGGCAAAGGCACTGCCAAGACCAGAATCTAAACAGTGTTTCGCCAGCACTGTTAACTTTCTCCAACAGATACTGGGAGGTAGTTCAATACCCTTTATTTCCTCCAAAATATTTAACTGTAGTATTGCAAATCACAGCTTTTTAAACAACCTGTTGCCATGGGGAATGCTGAATAATAAGCTTGAACACAGTCTTTCCCTCTGACTTCTCATGGGTGATCCTGGATCACTAGGGATCGTAAATCAAAGAGTACTAACATTAAGGAATGATTTGAGATTACAGTGTAGTCATATTCAAATCATGGGATCTGCTGCACATAAATATTAGCAAAACTGCACTTTTATTATTAAACCTATTTCTGAGCACTGTTTTACTACTTTCTGGAATTCATGAATGATGCTAGGGCTCTGCAAGGAAGGCTACTTTAGGCACAGTTTTCCTTGCAGGTATGTAGATGCCATAGGAAATCATATGATTTCCAAGTTTGGAATTCATTCTACGTGCGTGGAAGTCTCTGTGGCATATAACACCGCACAGGGGGAATGGATTCCCCTTTGTAAATTCACGTTTCATTCCGTTCTCCAGCCCTGGAAAAAGAATTTACATCAGTAGCTTGCTAGAGTAAAAATATGAGTTTGTGAATGGACATAAATGTGTGCGTTTGTGGGCATTCTCAAATTTCCGAGGCAGATCATGCCTTCAAACACCCAGGACAGCCCCCCCCACCCATCCCAGCAGAAAGCTCCACATTCATGGAGAAACCTCCCCTCCGTTAAAAGGGCTTCCATTTGTCAGCGATCCTTTTGTGAATTTCCGTCAGGTCTAAGTGAGACAAATTCACTTGTAAATTTAAGTTTACAAATAGACCAGGGACGATATCACTTAATTCACGTGAGCTTAACTACAGATGTTTTTTTTTAAACCTTTCATTGCCTTTTACTATGTATTATCAATACATTTCTGAATGAGTGAATCATTAGTTAAACCATTAAATCAACAGCAGTTTGGGGTACAAGTAATATAGTTTCCCACCGTTGTTCTTTGTATTGTAGCACTGCATCCTCCTCTGCAAACAACCATATGGGGGTCTATTACCGGCAAATGGGACCGCCGGCTAAGTGTGCCATCCAATTAGGATGCGCCCGCCGCAATGTAATAAAGGCATTTGTGCATTTGCATGCACAGCATGGCAGGTTCCGTGCCGTGTCTATTACCTTGTGCATGCAAATGCAGGGAATACCCCCCATGTGCACCCCCGTACCCCTAACACCCTGGGGGACCCCGCATGCACACTCCGCATCAGGGCCGGACTGGCCGTTGAGGGCACCGGGCAATCCCCCAGTACGCTGCACGGGTGGGGGCCGGTTTTGGCCCCTGGTGGCCGTTTTTGTTACAGGGCCGTTTTTGCAGCAGAGCTGCAAAAACGGCCCTGTAACAAAATCGGCCGAAAACCGGCCCTGACAAACAGGTCGACGGCACCCCCAACCCCCCAGAGGGGGAGGGGGAAGGGTGGGGGGGCGGCCGGGCACTTTGCCAGGGCCGGTTTTGGTTCCCAGTCTGGCCCTGCTCCGCATGCCTTTCCATGGCAGCAACACCGCCTTGGAAAGGCATATCACCGCCTGCATCATGATATGGATGGCGGTGTCTTGCAGACACCACCACCATATCAAGCCCATTTTCTGCCCGGTCACCTGTTTGACCAGCAGAAAACCAGCGGACGGTCTTTCCGTGTGCCGGGATCCCCCACGCCTTCCTAATATGGCGGAGTGGAAAATGGGAGGTGGGCGGTGAATAATTGCGGGCGTATTGCCATTATATTAATTTTCATGTAAAGCGAAAAGAAACCAGTAATGCTTGGCCTAATAGGTCAGTACCCTACTTAGACTATAAGTGGTATTCAAAATTGACATTCATCTGTGTTGTTATATTAATCGTACAGTTATTAACAAAAAGCACAGTTATCAAGAAACAGTAGAGATGTCAATTATGGTGATATGATCACGATTAAGGTCATATGACATCACTACCTTGGAAGATTCTGTGTCAGAGATTGTATGACAACACTTCCTGTGAAAGTGAAAGGGAGCATAATGTCACTTCAGCTACCCTGGCCCTTCAGGCAAATAGACTTCTATGAAGAACGAGTTTGCAATACATTATACATGATTTTGAACACCCACAGGCTTATCACAGCGACTGTTTGGGTGATCAAGTCATGGCCACGGTTTTTCCAACATCTCTCTCCAGTCACGTAATGCGATTTTGCATTATTTGCAATACTTCTAAATGTGAAGATGGCACTTTTACACGTAAAAGTAGCTTTGTAACTCAAAACTGTGTATTGACTGTTTATATGCATATATCACATGTATACAAAACATCGTTCAGTTTAGATGCAGGCTTCTTTTTAAGAATTTTCACCCTAAACTTGAAAATACGTATTAATATAATAAATATTAAACAACAGTACATTGGGCAGACTGGATTTAACGGCGTTTCTATGGTGAAAATGTTCCAAAAATGTAAGAATGGCAACCGCTTCAAAAGATGAGGTAATAATGTTAGAAATTATATGGTTTAAAAATTGCCAGAGCCATTCCATAAAGTGTATATTTTACCCAGGTGTAAGGAATTTAAAAGCCCATAACTTCTCTAACTCTTCCACAAGAACGATGAATATTTATTCGACCAAATTATTCGGCAACTGTATTCCCGGTGTCCACAATTTGGCCATACATTGTCTAGGAAAAAAGTCGGGAATCTGAAAAATAGATGGCAAATGCGCTGGAACTATATTTGTCTATCTTATTGGAATAAATCGGATGGCAAATATATGTTTATCCTGCTAAATGAAAGGTTATAGTTAACTTAATTACACGCACTACACGATCATTAGACGGTTTAATTTCTTAAACAAGATGATGAATCATCATTTGACAAATTAGTCCCATAACTATGTGTTTAAAAATGTTAACGTTTATTACCTTACTTTCATGGGAACCAGTGTGAATAATCATCTGTAGGTCAGCCGTTATTTCCTAATTCGACTGATAATTTAAGCAGTCTAAAATGAACTCCCTGAACCGGTTCTAACTGCACATGCGTCACAGAAGAGATAAACCAGCCAATGTTCAAGAACATTTAAAAGCCAAAAAGTTATAAATATTACTGGTTACGATTGCTTACATGCTTATGGTGCTGTAACTGTTATCTTGCACAGATATGGTTTTGCACTTCTTGGAAATCTCTGCTTTAATAGGTCATAACTGTCACATCAAAAAGACCATAAAGTTTTAAAGGTGAACATGAAAAGCCTTCACTGAATATGTGCTTGCCCCCTTTCCACTAATTTTCTACCTTTCTTTAATTTGAGAGGCATGTTTTTCAGCTTAATTTTCTTATTATTTCCTTTGCCAGAATACAAACGATGAAAGTGAGTCCTGAAATCGTTGTGTTAGTTGAGACAAAACATTTGACCCTAGTGTTCACAAGCTGAACAAAACTCCACGTGCTCACTCGAGACAGATGTGATTCCAAATGTGATTGCAAAATTAAGACATTCACACCAACTAAATGAAGTTTCTTCCACAGAAATCTGGTGGCTTTGTGTAGAGCTACAGTTGAGGTTAGCATTGTAATCTGTAACTTTGTGGTTTTTCACAAACGTTACCCATGCATTTGTAGGCCTCATTGGCAAATGTAAAATGCAAACAGGGTGAACATTACCTCACCATACTCACAGGGGTTTCGGGCAAGGCAGGTATCCACCAGGAAAAGTTTTTTCTACGTAGATGTAAGTGCAAGGCAGTGTCAGACTCCGTTCGGGGTCGACAGGGCAGGGAGAGGCTTATCGGCCCCAAGTGTAGGTGGGTGGTTGAGGTAATTTGCAGTTGGTGTTCTGGTGCCTACCCTACAACAGCTCTACAAACAAGGCTAAGAGAAATCTTCCTTACAACCCTCAGGGTGGCGAGGGCATGCAGTAACAACTTCTTAGAGCGTTAATGTGGGAGGTGGAGGGCAAGAGCTCAGAACTCCACAATCAACTAACAGATGCAAGAAAGCAGGGATCTCCTACCTTTTTAGGCCGAGCATTCAAGACCTCATGTCTTTCTTGATGGATAACGTTCAGCAGAGTTCAGTGAAATACCAGAATCACTTTAGCATTCTCTAGATTCCAGTCGTTAGAAATTGTCTTCCACGAGCATATGTAAACAATAATATTTTTTTCAAATCATGTATTTTCAGTTCTATGACCACTAAGGCCCTGATTTTATATTAAAACGAGGGCTTTGGACTATACCATTTCCCGATGAAAGGCAACATTTCTCTTCATGTGTTCCCACACCTGGTGTTTCAAACAGTTGGGTGCTTACTTTCCTTACATGTTAAAGAACAGTAGATGTTTCAGCACCCAGGATAATGCGCTGCATAGCTAAATACATATAAGGTCCCAAAGGCAAGACCAATTGCATTGCAAATCCTTGATTTTAATAAGAGCTTCTTATGTTTGAAGAAACTCATGAGAGCTACTAATATTATCAATGTTGTGATATTGACCTCACCAACAAGACTACATTATTTGCCACTCTATGTAAGATTACCACTAGTGATCACCTCGGTGCACCTGACAGGGCTGCCAGTGGTAATGTATAAAGGCTTTGTCAATATGGAAAGCCTCTACATGAATCCCAATAAAAGTCTAGCTGAAATGCCTCTGGTGCCAACCTAGCAGTATTTATAAAAAGTCTTCCCAAAGTCAAACGATTTATCAATCCAATATCAGCTACAATAAATATATATTTGAATATCAGCAATTTTTCTCCAAAAATCAGCTTATGAGTTTTGAAAATAAGCACATTTTGATCGCTGCTATACACTATAGATTTTGTTGTATTATATTAATTTAACCAAATAAAAGCTTCTAATTTAGTAGTCTGGGCTGCACATAGGAGAGCTACTAACAGGTATCTGGGGAGCTACCAGTAACTCACGAGCTACTCATTGCAGAACCCTGCAATACACTAATGTCCAGCCCAGTGCTTACTATTAAGGAAGCAAACCTACTATTGTATCTCACTGCAAAACCAAAATTACTTGTTAATCTCATGGCATTTTCTCACATTAGTCACTAATAATAAGATCACATTTAAAGTTGAACAAAAATGATCAATTTTCTGTGATAACATATAGAGTGCTAACATGCAGTAGTTTTCAAAATGACACATGCCATTTATATTTGTCACATTAGTTGTAATGTGATGACAACTAATTTTGCAAATATAGATGGCCCATGTCATTTTAAAATGCACAATTTTGGTCTGTAACAAGATATGTACAGATATTATGAGATGGGCTAATAGGAGTAATTTTTTATAAAATGATGCTGTAATTGCACTATGAGATCAAATAAAAATTACTGTGACACTGAAATAATGCTTATCTAAGATGCACATCTCTGTCCGATGTGTAGTTAGTAAATCACAAACTGTCTAACACATTTTCTATTGAGATGATAGAGAAGATAAAAAAACAAGAGGTGGTCATAAAAGGAAGGAAAGCTCATACATTCCTTCGAGATAAAATAGACGGTGAAAGAGGGCAAATATAGACACCAGGGAGCATAAATAGCTAAACCTATTGGTAAACTAAGTTCTGAAGTAGGTACAGATTTGAGAAATGGTACATCGGGTGGAGCAGGAGAGGTTCCTATGGCTGTGGAGGAGTAACATTTTTTTCAAATGGACATACATATCAATCTGCGCCTGAGAGTGCTGGAACAGAGGCACCCAAAAGGAGGAAGAAAGGAAGCAGAATGAGGTGTCATGGTGAGAGATCCTCTGAGTGGATAGAACAATTGGAGATGGAAGACATATGTCAAATATAAGTTCCAAACTAATATCACGTTAACAGATATGACATTTTCACCTGAGGCTAAACAGATTCTAGTGATAGGACTTTCACATTGCCCAGAAAGTACAATGAGTTACACGAAAACCCGAAGAGAGATATCTTGAAATGTGTAAGAATCATGACACTGAAGAAGCTTTATACAATTCAATGTATGAAGAAGATAGACATAGGGGGCAGCATAGCACTATGGCCCAGGAATAAATATCTAGACGAAGCATATAAGCAATTGAAAAATAAAACGTGCAATGTCTGAGTTCCCTTTAAAATCTTGTCTAATTTGTAAATTAAATATAATAGAGAATTGGCATAAAGAAGTTACTACTAAACCAAGAAAAATACTTCTTTCTCAGATATGATCATCCAAAGATACTGTTGTTTTATATGATCCCCAAAGAACACTAAGATCAAAGAAAGACACCTGGTCACCCTATAATAACAGCGATAGGAAGCTTATTTGGAAACATTTCAAAATACATAAACTATTTTTCTAGAAATGATGTTGAGTTTGTCTTCCTATATACAAGACATAGATGACTTTTTGAAAAAAGATCCATGATATCCGCCGGAATAATGAATATGTGTTAATGACAGTTAATGTCACATCATTATATACATGCATACGACATGAAGATGGATAATGAGGGATTTAATATTTTGTTGAATGGATGATGACTCAAATAAGGGAAGCATACACATAGGTTGTTAGGAATGACTAAATATTGCTTGCATAACAATTATTTTCTGTTTAACAATGAAATGTTTAAACAACAAAAGGGTACAACAATGGGCACTTGCCCCCAGCTATGCAAGTTTGCCCATGGACAGGTGGGGGGAGCAGGTTTTTCAAATTTAGTAACAGCAGGAGTGGACAGAAAATGTCTTTTGTGGTGCCCAGATGTGGGCACCAATTATAGTGCCAGGATGGGATGGATTGTTCATCTCTATTCATATATATAATAACTCATCATGTCCAGTAAACTGATCTGAATGCCATTGTATAATGATTGTTGGATATCAGTAGAAGAACGGATATCCTTTGACATTCTTGGTCTGAATAACTGGTCAGTTTGAGATCAACTACCCACGCAGTGATCATTGTGGCAATAAAATGGTGTTGTTTCCGATTAATTTTGATTGGTAACCTGAATATTCAAACTACCAGTGGTGTTGCTTTGACAAACTTTGATTACAAGCTAGGTTATTGAAATTGAAAGTGCCCTGAAGAAGTAAAAAAAATTTAGGGACAAAACATGATGGCTATCTTTGCTGTAAAAGTGTGATGTTTTGAACAGAATAACAAAAAGAAAATAAAGTGAAAAATTGGACATATTTTGGAATTTCAAAGGAAAATGTTTTATACATAAAATGCTATTGATTGTGGTGAACCTCTATTTTGTATAATTTGAATGTCCGTATTCAAGGGTTGTGACAAGGTCTTACATAGATTTCAGCAGGAACAACATGCCACATGGAAATATCCTACCATTTCCCATTCACCTATGGTGCCCAACAATGTCAAAGTACAATGGTAAATCAGGGGAAGGGGGTAGAGAAAATGAGAGAAAGAAGTGTCCCACGATGTCTCCCAGTCGATGTCAGTTCAGGTAGTCAGGGCAATTTCTGAACAATTCATCTATTCCAATAGTTCGTCAATTGCCCGATTGTTGTATGGGAGTGTTTATCTATTTGTGAAATGTCCTTTCACAAAAAGAGAACTGGGGAAAACTAGAATAAAACTACTTATCTATTAATTTGCACCTGGAGTCGGCCTTGTGCTTCCTTACTCCAGCAAGTAATAACATAAATATTCTTCTTATCCTCAGGAACATAAAAAAACTAAAAACTGAACAAGCAGATCCCCAAGGAGAAAGAAAGTTGCAGAGATAAGTATCAAATATTTATGGACAGATATAGTGACCAGCGTAATGCATATGGAATTATTTTACTGTAATCGTACTTTGTTGTTTTATCTTTACGGGTCCCAGGAACTTCAGGAAATGCAGTGCCTTCCGTAACTGAGGCCTCTCCAAGCAGGAGGCGAAACCGAAGTAGGAGCCTCTGACAAGAAAACAGCGGGGTGTGCATCAGCCCAGGAGGACCCGAGTGAAAGAGCGTAGAAGTGGAGCAACAAGGCAGGAATGCCGCAGTGAGTCACCTGAATACCAGGAACCCGCAAGCCCTCGAACACCGGAGCATCTTCGAAAAAGATGCAAGCCCGCGAACAATGGATTCACGCAAAATGAAGAGATGCTGCAGCCTCAGCCAGGAACAGGGATAAGTGAACTGGAACCCCTAAAGAGATTCCAAAACACAATAACTCAAAGCGTTCTAGTGTGGGATTGAGGGAGTTATATGATCCTCTGCCGTGGCTCCTGACGGGCTTCAGAATACAAGACAGGCTGCATCTTGGCAACAGTTCCATATAGGGAGTACAAACAGACAGGAACTTACTTTCTGATGTTGTAACTGTTTATTAGGACAGGAGAGATGCGGCAACTCTAGGTCCATTGCCTTTTTCTTTGGTGTAGTAACATTTTGTGATTTAAGAGTCTACATAAAGGACAATAAGCTTGAAACTAAAATGTATAGAAAGCCAATAGCTGGCAACATGATCCTTCATGCTACCAGTTTCGAACCAGAAAAATTAAACAAGAGCATACCACATGGTGAAAGTCTGAAGGTAATGAGAAACGTTAGTGAAAAAGAAGAAATTTAGTTACCTCAGTGAGAACTATTAGAGAAATTGAGAGAGAGAGAGTATTTAACTTGATGATAATAATGGAGGCTAAAGATCAATACAAGAAAAGATAGGGAAATTGCTATTTCATATAAAATATAAGAATGGAAAAGTAAAAGAGAGGGGGATGAGTGTGATATTTATAACAACATTGCAGAGGGCAGGGTATTGTTAGAAAGACCATACAGAAATATTGGCACTTGCACAAAAACGATCCAGTTTTAGCCAAGCTAGCACCTCTGAAGTCAGGGATAACATTCAGGAGAGCTAAATCCATGGGAGATGAACTGGTGACGAGTAGCTTGGATTTAACTAAGAAAAGTATGTTGTTGCATGAAACTCATGTCTTTAAAAAATTAGTAAGTGTATGATCTGCCAATATTGACTTAATAGCCCTGAATATGACTCTGATTTCTAAGGCAAATCTAAACAAATCAGAGAGAAATATCATTGTAAAAGTGATCATGTGGTTTATGTACTGCAGTGTCCTTGTAGTGTCCTTGTAACCTATAGTATGTGAGTAGTAAACTCTCCAAGTACACAAAAGAATATTAAAGCATTTACGAACTATCAAAATAAGGATAGTAATTATCCAGTTGCTTGTCATTTTGAGGAAACCCACAATAGTAATGACAAAGATATGAAGTATTTTGAAATAGACTCACTACCTAAGAAAATCAGGGCGGGATAGATGGACAGCATTAAGGAGATTGGATTTAAGACTAATTATTGAGCTGAATTCGAACATTCCAGCAGCTCTTTAAGATTTTCCTCTCTTTTTCTTATCAGCTGTGAGGTTTATCTAGATAAGAAACAGGAGGAAGTGATTCGACCAGTAATCAACATATAGTTGTAAGAGTAATAAGTCAAATACAGCAATTCATTGTAAGTAAATGATGATACAACTCATTTTATTCACATAGTTTTAAATTCATGTTTTAACTAGAAACGGGTATTTTTCAATGAGTTCAATTTGCACTATATTACTTTTGGTTATCTTAGAACTCTATTAGGGTTAATAAATGTTGCCCCTTTGGGTCAGACTTTGATGTAATATTGCACAACTGACTATTAGAGTAAACAATTTCAAGCTATAATCATCAGGAACAATACTAAAGTAGCCTATTAGGGCACGATTGTGGTATGATGGCATCTAATTTTGCAAAACTAAATGTGCCACTTTAAAATAGACTCATTTTGCTCTGTAATGAGATAAGCACACATATTATCAGATGGGCTATTAACATCGTTTATATAAAAAGATGTGGTAATTATAGTATGAGACAAAATTTAAAAAATTAAAATTATTGATGAACCACTTTAACACCATGCGAGCGGGCTCATTTGCTGCTATGCGCTGACTTTTTTAAAAACCCATTGTTCATGACGAGCTCAGCTCGTCATGAGTGTATGGAGGTGTACACCATGACGAGCTGAGCTCGTCATGAGCGTCCAAGGGGTTAATGTCAGCACATCATTTGCCATCATGGAGAATTGATCATTTTTGTCCTGCTTTAACTCCAATCCTATTACTAAAGACTGGTGTGACAAAATATATGTTTTTATGTTATAATGGGAAAATGTGATGCTAATCTAAGATGTTTACTGATATTGGGAGTAGTTGTACACTTTATAAGTTATACCTAAGATGGCACCTCTATGTATGAGAGAGATCACTGAGACGGCCGAAATGCATGATAGCTACATAACCTAAAATAAACTTTACAACTTTATAAATCAAATGTGTCTGCGGCCCTTTTTATGGTGTGAAATCAAAACCAAATACTGTACAGTTTAAAGTGTATGGAAACATGGTGCAGAATGCTGCATTCTGTCAATGAGGCACTTTCACTCTTTGCCATCTCAGAATTCACTTTCTGCCTGCTAGGCTTAAGGTTTCCTCTGTTACCACCCCAATCCATCTGTGGGAATGGGAGGCTTAGGCTAAACTGCAGCTCTCTTAAAAGTTCTTACTTGTTTCTGTGTGCAGCTCATTTCGATAGCTATCATTCCGTAGTCTTTTTAGTTCAAAGGAAGTTTATTGAAAGAATAAAGGTGTCAATATACATATATAAAATTTGTCATGGGTCATTACATCACATATTTATTCCAACAAATATATACGATTTGGATTAATAAGTAGAAACAATACCAACGAAATGATAAAGAGTAATATAATGTATATTCAAGTAGAAAACTGAGGAACATCTGAAGAGTTCAAGGAGGTTTAAGTACTTCTTGTTGGGAGGGTTCCAACGAAAAGGATTGCTTGGCACATGCATCAAAGTACATTGTAATAGGCGACCATAAATGAAAACGTTTCGTAGCCATATGTATAGAATAAATGAGGAAAGTATCTAACCTATGGGTATGTCAAATATCGTACCACCAAGCCTTATAAGAATTTTTTGTTAAATCTTTCCAATTCCTAGTTATTTGATGAAAATCAACTTTTATTGACAAATCGATAATTCTGACATTGAATGTATAATTGCTCCAAATAGGTGAGAGACTCCCTAAAAATACATGAGTAAAGGAGAAAGAAACATTGGTACCAAAATTTTAGTTAATTTGAGACCATACGAGTTTCCAGAAATGATGCACTAGAGAACATGAAAAGAACATATGAAACAAATCAGCATTTGGAGACGTACATGTCCAACAGATATTCAGTACATTGGGAAATCTTTTACTTAAGTTACTCAGGGATAATACAAGCCTGTCATATACATAAAACAACGTTTCCGTTAGACTGGCTGCTCTTGAGGACTTACGTATCTTGGTCCAAATGTTGCTCCACATAGATAATGACCAAGATGCATTTAAATCCTTCTCCCAGGCAGTCTCTGTTTTAGATTTTTGCCTGATGTTGTCAGTAGATTGTAGAAAATGATATATGGTAGATGCTTTTGGTAGGGTATGTAGCAGAGTAGACAAGTCTTTGGACGAGATGGAAGTATGAACGTTAGAAGATGTATTGGCAAATTGAGTGCTTGTGTCCAGTACAGCTTTCTTAAGAGTGTAATATTTAAAGTTAAAAGAGGCAGACAATCTATATGATTGCCTAAGTGAGAAAAAGGAAATACATTCTGTATGTGAGAATAGTTGTTGGATCCATATTAAACCTTTTTGCCTCCATGTTTTCCAATGAAAGGGTTTATTGCGTATTAACAAAGTTTAATATGCCATATAGTTTAGATGAGGAAGGAATCGAGAGTCTCATGAGTTAAGGGGTAAAGTAATCCAAGGAGTGTAGAAGTAAGTTTAAATACAGGAGTGGAAAGGGATTGGGGTTTACGGGAAATGGAAAGGAGTTCTTGAAAAGAAAAAGGAGATAAAAATTCGTACTCAACTAATGTTCATAAGGGGTACTCTGCTGTGGAGTCAAGCAACCAATATGAAGCGTGACGTAAAATAAATGCATTTTTATGAGCGGAGAAATTGATGAAATTAACTCCCCCTTCATTTTTGGGATGAATTAGTTTTGAGATAGAAATACAGGGTTTCTCATTACTCCATAAAAAGGAGGAGAGTATGGAGATAACGGTTTTAAATAATTTAGCGGAAATAGTAACTGGATGGTTGGATATGGTGTATAACACTTTAGAGGAAAGCATCATATTTATAGTGTCAAAACAACCCCACCAAGATAGGTAAAGGGGGTGCCATTTAGATGTAAGTTCTGAAATTTTCTAAATACATTTGTTCATGCATAATGTCACTATGCCATGTATGTGTGGATGTTGACGGATTTATGAAATAAAAGGTTCAAGAGCCAAATTGAAAACAAAAGGGGAAACAGGGTAATCTTGGCGCATCTGTCTACCAAGATAAAAAAAAATAGATATTAGGCCATTAGCGTATACAGCAGCGTGAGGGTTAGAATAAAGGAGGGGGATTAGGGATATAAATTTAGGGCCAAAGCCAAACCATCTAAGGGTATAAAATAGGTAATGCCATTCAACTCTATCAAACACTTTTTCCGTGTCTAATGCTATTGCCGCAAGGGAATGCTTTAGATTTGAAGCTTTGGATAAGATATTAAAAAGAGTTGTGTAATGTCTGTAATGGCTCGTCCCTTGACAAAGCCAGATTGCTCCTTACTGAATATACCTGGTAAATAGGATCTAAATGGAGAGCCAGTGCTTTGGAGAAAATTTCATAATCGAGGTTGACAAGAGCGATGGGTCTGTAATTTTGACAATACTTTGGGTCTTTGCCTTCTTTAGGATGATGGACGGAGCGCTTGAGCAAATCAAACACTCACCCCCAGTCAACTGATCTGGGTTAAATCCATCATCATTCTTTAGCTCACTCCACCACCCAAGTTCAGACATGGCCATATGCAAATCAGTCTGACCCTGTGCCTCATGGGAGCAGTCAAGCCTGAAATGCCAAGCCATGTCTGCACCGGACTGGAAGCAAGCATCCTGGGACCGGTTTTGGGTTCATAACCCTCATCAGCTATGCAATCTTGAATCCAGAGGCAAAGTGAGCAAGGGACCAACGTCTGGGCATACCCTGCCAACTTAGGGCGAACAAAGCTATACCAAAGGGGATGATGGACGGAGCGCTTGAGCAAATCAAACACTTACCCTCAGCCAACTGATCTGGGTTAAATCCATCATCATTCTTTAGCTCACTCCACCACCCCAGTTCAGACATGGCCATATGCAAATCAGTCTGACCCTGTGCCTCATAGGAACAGTCCAGCCCGAAATGCCAAGTAATGTCTTCCCTCGACCAGAAACAAGCATCCTGGGACCAGTTTTGGGTTCATAACCATCATTAGCCAGGCTATCTTGAATCCAGTGGCAAAGTGAGCAAGAGACCATGTCTGGGCATACCCTGCCAACCCAGGGTGAACAAAGCGATACCAAAGGGGATGATGGATGGAGTGCTTGAGCCAATCAAACACTCAGTCCCAGTCTAATTATATCTTGAAAAAGAGTGTTAGTACGTTTGTGTGCAATGTTACGTTTTCTGGCAACATCATTTATGATAAAGTCCCTCGCTGAGGCCTTGATGGCATCCCAAATAGTTGAGAAGGATAAAGAATAATTTTGGTTTATTGAAAAATAATCATTAAAGAAGGTGGTGAAGGAAGTGGTAAATGCTGGATCCAGAAGAAGAGTGTTATTAAAATGCCATCTTTTGAGAGCATTGACCCTGGGTAATATGTCAAGGCTAATTGAGATAGGGGTATGGTCCGATAATAATATAGGACCTATTTTTGCATTCATAAGTGCTTGTGATACATTATGGGATACAAAAACATAATCAATTTGTGATTGGATATGGTGAACAGGGGAGCAAAAAGTGTATTCTCTTGTGATGGTGTTACATAATCTCCAGGCATCTAGGAGTTTATGTTGGGTAGTAGCATGGATAAAAGATTTGTGCGATTTATTAGGGATAAATGAAACTTTGAAATTTTTATCTATAAATGGGTCAAAAATCTGGTTGCAATCACCTCTAATATAAAATTATCTTCAATACAAAGAGTGATTTGCTCAGCAAATGAAGACCAAAAAGATGAGTCACCACCAGTGGAAGCATAAACGTTAAGAAAAGAGAATGGAGCACCTCTCAATAGTAGTTTAACACTAAGCCAACACTCTTCTGTATCAAATTCTTGTGAAATATATTTAACAGGGACTGATTTACGACAAAGTATCATGACTCCATTGCGTTTATCGTCATTCCCCACCCAACCCTTTTTTAATTTTAATGATTCAACATCTGTAGGATGAGTCTCTTGAAGAAACACTATATCTGCATCCAATTTAGCCAAGTTGGTTGAGATCCTCTGTCTTTGGATGGGAAAATGTAATCCCCTAACGTTCCAAGAAACTAGTTTCAACGGCATAACATGTCAAAAGGAATAATAAATGAAAAAAACTGAACAATAATAATCCAATTCAATGAAATAGGAATAGGAAATATAGAAGAAAATGAGTATCAATATATGATAGCATTAACTGGAATAGGAAAATATAGAGATGTAGAAATAAGACACACCAACAGTAAAGCTGGTAAGAGAAAACATTTGAATGAATAAACTCATAAAATTAAATGTGGTTAAAAAGAAGACTAGGAGAAACTCAATGAGTATTGATAAAGATATTTGAGGAAATGAGTTGGAGGATGACAAAATCAATGTTGAGAACAACTGAAAGAAGAGAAGGAACGTAATGAAGAAAGAAATAGGAAGTAAAGATATCAACAACACCTGAAAAAAGAAAAAGAAAGGTATTTAGAAAGGAAAAAAGAGGAAAAGCTAACAATAAAAATAAAAAAGGAATGCAGGAGGATTACTTACCTACATAAAGAAGATTTAAGGAGACACATGAGAGGGGGTGGAACCACATGGAACAGACAATACTTCAAGGGGCAGCCAAATGTAGGAACGGAGGAAGACCACGCTACAAGGGTAAAAAATCTGCAGAGGCGAAGAATAACAAGTGTTAAGATAATTACCAGAACGCACAAGAAACGAAAAAAACCATGAACATACACTGAACAAATTGACATAAATTGAACCTAGATTAGAACAATAAGCTTATCGAATTCCAAAGAAGATCACTTCTTGAGTGAAGAAATACTGTAAAGGAGAGAACAAAATCTGAACAACCTGTGAGGAAAATAGACAGAATCAAACATTGAATGATGATGAAGGTCCGGAGGAGTCCATAACATCCATTTTGCATGAGTTGATGAAACTTTGTAGCCACATCGGGTCTTCATATGTTGTTGTTTTGTTGTTGTACGTGACCTTAAAAAGAGAGGGGTGAAAAAGGCCTTAACGAGCACTCATCGAACGAAGATCAGCTCTCATGTTAAGAAAAGCCTTACGTCTGTTAGCAGTAGCTTTAGCAAAATCCTGTGCAAAAAATAAGGTTGAGGCCAACCAGGTAATACGTTGAGAAGATGTGACCTCTGACAACACTTTTAACAGATCCGTGTATAAGATGACTCCTCTTGGTCTTTGTGAAGGTGAAGCATGAGATGGAGCACACCCCAACCTATGTGCTAGTTGAATGTTGAATACAGTTCCCTCTGGCATATGAAATCATTTGGGGAGGAAAGATTTTAAAAAGGTAAGAGAATCTGATCCTTCAAGTCCCTATCCCAGGTCATAAATATGTAAGTTGTTCCGTCTATTACGGTTTCCCAGGTCCTCAACCTGTCTTTGGAGCACAGAGACTTGGGAATAAAGTTGAGAAACATTAACACAGGTTTCTTTTAAGTAGGAAACGCTATGTTCAACTGCAGAGACTTTTGTATCAAGTTGAGACCAGTTATCCATAAGGATTTGCAATTTGGAATTGGTCTCTTCCATAAAGGGTCGAAGGGCCCTGATTTCCTCCGGCAACAATTCCATAGACACAGGCGAGACTGATTTAGGCAGAGAGGGAGGGTCTTTTTTTAGGCGTTTAGTTATGAATTTCCTTGGTTTTACAGGTGAAGGATCAATTGTTATCTTTGTACTCTGGGGTGAAGATAGTAGAGAATCTTCCAACTTGGAGAACTCAGTGAAAATCTTTGATTTTTTGACAAAAATATGCTTTGGCTTGGAAGGCACAGGATGAGTTGCCTTTTTTCTGCTCATAAAGCACAGACTGAGCACGACTTCCGGATACGAATATGCTTAAAACTAAACACGGTGAGGTAAAAATCACAGAAGAGAAGAGATTGTGAAGAAAAAAGGCATTCCAACATTTGTATCAATATGACTTTAAGAATTGATAAAGGAAGTCATTATTACATGAGCAGAGAAATTATTAATGCATAAGTCGTGCCAACTTCAAATCAACAATATTGAAGTGAAAAGAAGCTTGTGTTATGAAGATGAGTAGATATCCACAAAATGGCTGCCATCCATGTTTCTTCACAGCCACCTCAAGATACTGTTGGGAGTGAGGTTATTCGTTAATAGCAGGGGCTCCAGAGTAAAATACAATGACATTTCAAAGTTCTGGGCATGCTGAAGACAAGATTAGGCATCTGTAAGTAAATGTACCCTCATTTGTAAGGAGCTCCATAATCGCGGTAATAATACAAAATGGAGGCTGCACTAAAGCGTCACCACGAAAGAAACTCACTTCCTTGAATAAGATGCTTCGTTGCTGTGAGCAGGAGCACCAGGGATCACATTGCACTCAGCAGACCTTTAGGCGTCCATAGTTGTCACCAGCGTCGCGGGAAATGGTCAGATAGCATGGAACCTGGATGCCACCATGCTCCTCGGGCACTAAGCCCCATCATTCCGTAGTCTTAATTCAACAGTCTCAGCTCATAGAGTGGCTGTATCCTTGTGTTTCTCTGATCGATAAGCAGGCTAATCCTTGTGGTTTATGTACATGGTGCTTTCAGTAATCCTGCATGAGCAGTGCATGAGGCTGCACTCTCTTCCTTCCACACGTGAAATCCAGCCATAAAGCAGACACAATGGTTTCTGTAGTCATCACCGACTGAAGGTTTTGGAAAGGAGGGTCTTCATGTTAGTGTTCACCTCTGGAGGCCGTCTTCTCCAGTAGCTGCAAGCCAGTGCACAGTCAAAGGTTGTTATGACTTTCGTCCTGAATCTTCTCATGCAATGATTTCAGGCAGTGGCAGCTGCTGGCATATCACATTCTCTGTTTGGTAGTGATTCTCTCCTAGTTCACTCTCTTTGGGTCATCAGCTTGTTCCGGAGTTCCCTCACTGGGAATACATAGTTCTCTCCTCCTGGTCAGTCTCTCCTCTACCAAGGCAAGTCACATCGCTTCAACGTCTCACCAAGCAGGCAGACTCAGATTCACTTCAAGCAGACCTACAGCTTCCTCAAAAGAAAGAGTTGCTTTATGGTTATGTCCCCTCATCTCTGGAGACAGCCTGTTAGGTAGACTCTATGGAGCACTCCTTTCCTTGGTCATGAAAAAACTGAAACCAAGTGCGGAGGTTAGATCCCACATTTATACGCATTTTCCAGGGTATGTAGGTCCAAAATCTCAAACTTTAGAGATAGTTTGGGCTGATTCTCTTTCTATTATCTATAAGAAATTGGGTTAATATTTGGAGTTGGTGACTGCACACCCCGGGTATAATCAGAAAACTTGTCAGGGTGAACACTCAAAGTCACACAATTAACCTGATCTCAATCTGTTGGTAGCTGTGGCTTAACTTAGATTCATTAGTAAATTTTGTATCCAGTACCAAAAGACTAATAAAGTTAAAATGCAAAAAAACTCCCAAACTGAATTGAAAAATAGGGTAACATTTAATAAATTAAATGACACCAAAATGACAAAATACAGTAAGGCAAACCTGAGAAACTAAGGGGCATATTAGCAAGAAGCTGCGAAAAATATCCCAGAGCACGCTTAGCGCAAATATTTTCATTGCCAGCTATCACTGGAATATATCATCACGCTAACGCTGTATTAGCAACAAATAGCGCCATGGTGATATATATTCCAGCGATAGCGGGAGGGAAGGGCCAACATTGCGTATATAATCCACCCCCATGTTAGGTATTGCTAACTTCTGATATTAGCAAGTGTTAAAAAAAACGGCGATGACCCCGGTTAGCGCAACTTTTTATGGCGCTAGCCGGGGCCAGGGCCTCCTTGCTAATAGGCGATAGGCCTGTTAGCGGCTGTTTCTCAGGTCTGTTGGTCGGGAAAGCCTACTTTGCATGACATTAGCGATAAATATTGCTGACATGCAAAGCGGCACCCAAACCACTCGCTTTTGTCAGAAAGCTGTTGCTAACTGCTGTTAGCGACAGCTTGCTGATAGGGCGATATAAATATAGCCGCTTTAGCATCAAAAAGTGCTGCTAAAGCAGCGATAAGGCCCTTGGTAATATGCCCCTAGGTTTTATGTTGAAATACCACCTACAAGTGCTAAGTGCCATTCATAGTCCATGATCATGTAAACTGGGGCGGAGGTGCATTGGAGCGCGGGATGGATACACCAACCAGGTTTGTACAGGTCAAGAATTTCACGTTCTGACTTAGTTTTCTGATGTCTAAACTTTCCATGGTTTCAGGAGCAGCGCCTCTGGGTAACTTCTAGGGCCCCCTGAACCTCAAAGACAACAGTTAGGGGCCAGGACGCATTACAGTAAAGACCAGGTTATGTTGCCACTGGTCACCTGCGTACTCCAGGGAAAAGGCAGTGTGCAGCTTGGTATTTTTTTGTAGCCACATAGGAGTTCACCCACCTTTCACTTTGAGTCCACTTTCTGTCCTAGGGACAAGAGTAATGAGATGCAGTCCTTCACTGCTACTCTCGGGTCATTGACAGCAGGTCCAGTTCCTCTTCTGATCTTCTGAAGGCCCAGCAAGTGTTCGGAAGTGAATGCCTGGATGTGCCACATTTATGCCTGGTACAACATGGTATGTGGGTTGACTTATGGGCACTCCCTAACCAATGAGCTAAACGTTCCAGAGAGCAAATCAGAAGTTCATGTTTGCCTTAAATCAAACAGGCCCATAAAGTCATGTGTCAAGGAAGTTTCAAGATGGTTAAAGTGTTAGGCCACACTAAGCCTGGGCTCTGAGGGCTAGGGGTTGTATATTAGTGCCATAAATGATTCATCAGTGTCCTCTCACATCTAACACTAAAATTCAGTTGAAAGCATGCACTGCATTCACAACAAAACCCAGAGATAGAAGTTTGGTAGGACAAAAGCAGAGCGCTTTAGCAACCAATCAGAGGACACAAAAGAACTGTTTTGTTCTCTCCCTTTCAAATTCTGAAAGTTACATGTAACTCACAGACCTACTAATCTGTATTCAACAGTGTGGTATCACAGGATCAACACATCCCTCACTCTGAATATTATGCGGAGTTCAGAGGAGTCATCTCTTCCCATTTAGGGTACCCTATCATTTGTTCCTGGGAGGCATGCCACACACATATTCTAAGCTGAACACAGGCTGGGAATTGCTGAAGAGTTATTGCCGTTTATACACCAGGAAATTCAGTCAAGGAATAGGTAATTTTCTAAAGGTTACTTTCCTTATTATTTATTAAAAAGCTGACTTCACCACTGAATTGGATTTTTACTATTAAAAATAATGGTTTCATTCTTTTTCTAGACAATCTCTTTTCCATGTTAGCATTTTTAGTAATTTAATTTGCACTCTGGTTTTCAACATCAGACAGCTATTATACCACTGTAAAAATTGCTTTCTGGTTCTTTGAAACATATCACTTTAGGGAAATGGCAGTATTAATTTTCTATGTGTCCCACTTTTAAATGCAAAGCACTCTGCCTTGTGGTCTACACTGCCTACATGGTGATGACTTACTAAGATTTAAATTGGAGGTTTTTGCCTGCCAAAAGTTGTTATTTCTACAGGTTGCACAGTAAGTTGTACACTGCAGCAATCCCTCTTCAATGATAGGACTGAAGCCATGCTTTGTCACACTAATGGATGGTACGATAAGTGTTGTAGTCCACAGATGATAGCTATCTTTTCATGCCATGTGCATATGTCCTCAATATATTCAATGGCCTTACATTTCAAAACTGTATTGCGGCTAGATATAGCCATAAAAGCACATTTGTTCATCAACAATTAATAATACAGATCCAAGATAGATTTCTACGTAACAAAAATACATACTTGCAAGATGCAATGGACAATTAGTACCATTTTTACACATTCATCATTGTGGGATTAGATAGTAGTAAAATAATCTTTAAAAATATAATCACCCAATCCTAGTAGCATTCCTGTCAGTCTCCCTCTAGATACATAACGATCATTCCTTGGATAAATCAGGGGGGGTCAAAGTTTCAGAGAGTCAATTACTATCATTGCTTTATGGTGGTTCCAATTTTAATAGATTCCTACGAATCGTCCACATAGCAAACAAGAATTTTGATACCGCAACCACATGGACCGGGTTGGTATCAGTTTATAGGATCCTAAAAAATGCCAAATAATTCCTGACGCCCAAATTTTTGCAGAGTTGAATAATCCATTTGGACCTTGGATATTTGTAAGCCACGCAAAAAAGCATGGCATGCACTAAGGATTCTTCAACCAAGTGGCACCCAGGACACAAACGATTTGGGCCTCCTGCCCATTTTTTAGTAAACGCATGTAGCGGCAGGGTTCCAAATCTGAATTGAAGGAACAGCTTCTTTGCTAAGGTGGGATGTATGGAATCGAGAACCGCCTCAAACTTATACTTACTCTTAAAATCCAGAAACCTATCTGTTAGAGTTGTTGTTTTTACTTCCAAGAAGTTGTTGTCTTTCAGAGCAGACGCCAAAGTTTTCTTAGAAATGGCTTGGCAGGTCACTTCAGGATCAGTCCAGAGGTTTTCCATGCCAATTGCCCTAAAAGAGTGCTTTACATAGGAAAGCCAGGGTTAACTACCTGCACCTAAGAAGACAACACTACTTTTAGTTCCTCTCGGTAGCTAAACAGCTCTGGAGTGCACCACAACCGCCGCAAATATTGCAGCGGTCGTGCCGAAATAAGATCCGGAATTGGGATAACATTTAGATCCATCTGGAGAGGAACTAGCGGTGTGCTTTTTGGCAGGGACAGAATTTGTCTTATAAAATTATTTTCAGTAGCTGTGAGGGCATTGTGGAGCTTATGTCCCCACAGTTCTATCCCATATAGTGCGACTGATCTGGCTTGAACTCTATATATTTCCAGTGCTGGACTAAGATTTTTTAAAACACAGCTTTTATATACCTTTAAGATGCCCGACTGCCTGGGTTAGTTTTAAGTTGGCCTTATCAGTCTGTGGGCCCCATCCCATATGTTCAGTCAGAGTTAAACCCAGGAAAACAAAAGTGGGCACCCTTTCCAAGGGACCGGCCTCCATCATCGGGTGAGGACAGTTAATGGATTTACCATTAAAGATCATGTATTTAGTTTTATTTATGTTGACCTCAAGTTTCCTTTTTTTACAGAACAGGGCAAATTTATTTAGGACGCGTTGCATACCCGAAGCTGATTTTGAAAGCAACAGGGTATCGTCCGCAAACATCAATGCGGGAAAACTAATATGGGTCAGTTTCGGTGAGTCTATATTCTTGGTGGCAAGTAGGTCATCTATCAACCCATTTAGGAAGAGGGAGAAGAGGGACGGCGCTAGGACACAGCCCTGCCTAACCCCCTTCCCAATGGGGAACGGGTCGGTTAGTTGGCCATTATTGCCATACCTGACTCTAGCGAATGTACCTTCATGAAGTCGTTTAAGCTGAAAGCATAGGTATGGTGGAGCCCCCATAGCCAGTAAAATGCTACACAACTGGTTTTGGTCCACCATATCAAACGCCAACTTCAAATCGACGAAGGTTAGGTAGAGGCTCCCTCCTTGCAGAACAACGTGCTTCCAGTAAATTACCGGGAGCCTAAATAACTGGCCTATTGTAGAAGTTTTTGCCCTGAAACCTGCTTGTAATGGGGTCAAAATATCATGGTCACTGAACAATTCCTGCAGCCATTGCAGTAATACCCTAGAATAAACTTTTTGAGGCACATCGATGAGGCTGATTGGCCTATGGTTGGCCGGATCAAGGGGAGAACCTTTTTTAAATATAGGAATTATCTCAGCAGCTGCCCAGGTACCCGGGATTTGAAGTCCCTGAAAAATAGCATTGAATACTAATTGCAGGTAGGGAACCCAGACTGCCTGTTCAGTTCTGTAAAGGTCGCCTGGGATCCTATCTAAACCTGGGGCTTTATTCATTTGCAGATTATTTAGTGCTAGCTGAACCTCACCTGCACTACACGGTGGCATACACCATGTGGGGTCAGCTGTTAGGAGACATTCTGGCAACTCACTTGGTTCTATTGGGGATTTAGAATATAGGTTTTTAAAATGGTGTGCACCAAGCTTCCTCACTGATATTTGGTTCTATAGTGGTCTTTAAGGGTGGGCGTAAAATCCGTTTTGCTGGCGAATTTGCGGATTTTCCGCGATTTCGCGATCCGCGAATCTCGCGAAATCGCGGTAAAATCCGCGAATCAGCGGAACGAATTTTCAGCCAAGCAAGGGTTACAGCAGCAGGTGCAAAAGTTGAACCTAATTTCTTTGTAACCTTTTACAAAAGGGTTACAAACAAATTAACTTCAACTTGGACACCTGCTGCTAATTGCTTCCTGGCGCCTCGTTGCCTACTTGCAACTATTCTCTGACCCTGCTCTGACCCTTGAAGCAGGGTCAGAGAATAGTTACAAGTAGGCAACGAGGCACCTGTCCAAGGAATTAAACCTCATCAGGAAGCACTTACAGATATAAAAAACAGGAAGAAGGGAGAGGATGGCAAATACACCCATTTTGAGTTGTCAGGAGGGGTTAAACTAAAAGAGACCTTTACAGCACAATTTTCATATGCATTTTGCTAAAAATAAAAAGCTGTATGTTCTGTAGGGGCAACTCAGGAATCTGGCCCTTCAGAGATCCGGCCTCTCTTTCTTTCTCTCGTTCTCTCTCTCCCTCTCTCTTTCCCTCTCTTTCTCTCTCTTTCTATCTATCTATCTATCTATCTATCTATCTATCTATCTATCTATCTATCTATCTATCTATCTCTCCCTCTCCCATAAACAACTGCATGGGTAACTTCGCCATGCAAACGGCTTGCGAAGAGGCAAAAATCTCCGCGAACACGCAAAAAAAACCCGCGAACACGCAAAAAAACCAAAAATCCGCAAATTCGCACAAATTCGCTAATTTTGCGGATCGCGAATTCGCAAATCCGCAAATTTGCGGATCGCGAATTCGCAAATCCGCAAATTTGCGGATCGCGAATTCGCAAAATTCGCCCATGCTTAGTGGTCTTACACTCTATCGTGCCTGTGTGGAACAAATTCACAAAAGGAAGTGCATTTTTTTCATCTAAGGCAGACTTAATGTCCTGCCATCTATCTACTTCCCATTCAGATTTAGCATTAAAAACGATTTTTTAAAAATCAGCCCTTGCTTCCTTTATGCGTTTGGCCCCATGGGGTTTGCTTCTGGTTGGCTGGGTACGATGGAAGAAATCCGCCAGTGTTGTCACCAATTCCTGGTGTATTTTTCCCAGTACATCCCCGCAGTTGCTTTCAGGAAAATTTGAAGCAAAAATAGCTGCCTTTTCTATTAGAGGAATAATACTATTGATTCCTGTGCCAGTCTATTGAACGTTGGGAACCCAGGGTTATCATTCACAAATCGCCCATTACAGGCCCTTACAGAAGAAGTTAATGTAAGCAACGTCAATTGAAGCACTAATGGAGTCCATCTTTCTACGTCATATGTATTAGAGTGTGGGATTGACCATATTGCATCTTCATCCTTTGTAATTGGATTCATAGGACCCTTAAGGGGTTCATAGTGACAGTTGAAGTCACCTCCAATCAAGAAAGCCACATTGCCCCTGAGTGAGTTCAGACGGGTTGCCAAAAGATCCATGGTCGGGGATATGCCACCATACTGAACTGGGCGTGAGTAAATGTTAATGAGCGGCAGTGTTTTTACGTTTTTAAGAGTCAAGAGAATACAGGTTATGTCTGGGGAATGGGTATCTACTCTTTATCCAACATCCCAGATGTGCCCCCACCCATATCCACAAACCCCCTGATGGTCTACCTCTACGTCCCTTCACTGCTGGCTCAGAGTATGTCACAAAACCCATCCGATGAACAGGGCTTAAATCCCATGTCTCTTGGAAAAGGTAAATCCCGTGGGAGTCAATAAAATCGCCCCAGTTAGGAAAATCCATTTTAGCCTTAAGGCCCGCAATATTCCAAGATAGCATTTACAGGTCTCTACTTGGACCCTCTAAACCAATTCTGGCCTTAGCCACCGGCACTGCACTCTCTATTATAAATGGATCCAATAGTATTTGGTCAGCTGTCTGCTGGCTAAATAAGGCCTACGACTTTAGGGGATAATATCACTGCTCCAGCAGGCATTTGCGGTTCATTTGTCGTATCTGCTTTCCCTCACAGAAGTCTATTCGAAGCATACATTGACCTTCATTAAGCTCTGTTGCATTGGTTGTTACAGGGTCTTGGACATGCCCCTCATCAGGCCCTCCTTCAATATGAGACCTCTGAACTTTGGGTGTTCCATTTAAAGATACGGCGTACATGGTAGTCAATCAACCAGTCAAGTACACTATATCGATTGCTCACTGGAAACCCCATTGAGTGTTGATAGAATTCCGTGTCCTTTCCAAAGCTCATCAAACCCAGGGGAGCTACCCTTCCCTGATTGTGCACTAGATAATATTGGTTCAAACGATGTGTTGAGGGCGGGTAAAAATAACTTAGGTGCATAGGGAAAATAGTTGTTTGGCCATGGTTTGAAAGCTCCATACACACATGATCAATCACCCTGGTGTCCTTAAAGTTGATAACAATACAATCCCCCTCCACATCTTTTGGCCTAAGGATCACCCAACCCACTCTTCTTGCAAACAAGATTTGACATTGTACATTTCTGGGTAGGGGTCTATTATTGTTCAACCAATGGATAGATTTGTTCTTTAGGTCAGTATAAGACTAAGATCTATTAGAGTCTAATTTGGGAACCCCCGTCAGAACAACCACATATGGTGCGCTCTCCGGAGGCAGATCAATGCAAGGCAAAGAAGGCCTAAAATCAACATCGGTATATTTCACGATTGACAGTCCACTCGTTGACTTCTCACATCCCCTCCCGGCTGCTGTACAACTTTGGTTTTCTCAATATTAGCCATTCTCGAGGAGCTGTCAGGGTGGTCTGCGAGGGATGTCTGGGTTAAAGTAGGCGCGAGTACGGGAGGCGACTTCGAGGGCAATATAGAATTACTTATCAAAGGCCCCCCTTGGTCTTGGCCTTGGACTTGACCGGGAGTCCCCTTAGTAGACTTTAGATAGTCCATATTCGCCAAAGATACTTTTTCAATTTTTAACAGCCACTGCTCAATAAGGAAAAGTCTCGTCTCAAGGGGCTGCAGTGATGACTGAAGGAGGGCACCCAATTTTAACATGAACCAATCCTCTAGCTATCCTGGCTGAAGATGGCTGATAGCCAGAAAACGGTCCTAGGATGCTTGATTCTGGACTAGGAAAGACATGGCCTGGAAGTTCGGGTTGGACTGTTCCCATGAGGCACAGGGTCAAGGCTAGTTTGGTTATGGCATGTCTGAACTGGGGTGGTGTGGAGTGCAAAAAAACAATGGATTTAGGCCCAGATCTCAGTACTGGGATGAATGTATGACATTGTTCTGCATTCTGTCCATCAATTGTTGTTTTTGTATTTGTCACCCCGAGTGGGATGGGTATGCTCAGACGTGAGTCCCATGCTCTCCACACCACTGGAGTCAAGCTATCCTTGCTGAAGACGGCTGATAGCAAGAAACCGGTCCTAGGATGCTTGATTCCGGTCCAGGAAAGACATGGCCTGGCAGTTCGGGCTGGACTGTTCCCATGAGGCACAGGGTCAAGGCTGATTTGCGTATGGCCATGTCTGAACTGGGGTGATGTGGAGTGCAAAAAAACAATGGATTTAGGCCCAGATCTCTGTACTGGGGTGAATGTATGACATTGTTCTGCATTCTGTCCATCAATTGTTTTTGCATTTGTCCCCCCGAGTGGGATGGGTATGCTCAGGCGTGAGTACCATGCTCTCCACACCACTGGAGTCAGAAACCGGTCCTAAGATGCTTGATTCCGGTCCAGGAAAGACATGGCTTGGCAGTTCGGGCTGGACAGTTCCCATGAGGCACAGGGTCAAGGCTGATTTGCATATGGCAATGTCTGAACTGGGGTGGTGTGGAGTGCAGAACAACAATGGATGTAGGTGCAGATCTCTGTACTGGAGTGAATGTATGACATTGTTCTGTATTCTGTCCATCAATTGTTGTTTTTGCATTTGTCACCCTGAGTGGGATGGGTATGCTCAGACGTGAGTCCCATGCTCTCCACACCACTGGAGTCAAGCTATCCTGGCTGAAGACGGCTGATAGCCAGGAACCGGTCCTAGGATGCTTGATTCCGGTCCAGGTAAGACATGGCTTGGCAGTTCGTGCTGGACTGTTCCCATGACCAGCAAACTGCAGATTGTAGTATCGAGCGGGAAGTGATACCGACTGACCCGGTACCCCTGCAACCTGCACGTGATCGGATCCCCGACTCTGCCTGGCCGGTCCCGATTCGGGTGACCGTACCCCTTCCGAATCCCCTGCCCTGAAAATTCATGGTTGTAGAGGCTTACAATTATTAGGCATGTATCTAATGTCCTGATGATGATCCCTTTTATTTAAAAGTGGGATCGAAACGCCGTTGACTAATTGACATGCCTTATACAGTGTGTATATAGTGTACTAATAATGATGTAAAGGCGCAATTGAAAATATTTGTTCATATTGTGATTTTCAGAACAACTTAAGCTTTATTGCATAAAAGCCCTTCTCCCTTTCTTTTCACTTTGATTGTACTAAAGTGTTTTGTGTTTAAATGAGGTTCAGGCTTGTGCCCCACAACGTGAGATTGTCGAAGGATATTTTCCCTCTATTTTGTGTTATAAGTAAATACATTCTGACCTCTGTCCGGCTGGACAAGTCAGACAAATACAGAATCCATTGTGTCTGTACTCATTTGTATGTCATCCATACTAATATAATAAAGAGAGAGCCCAAACCTTTGAGGCGGGTAATCTCAGGAACCACAGCACCAATCACAACACCCAATACAGCATTGGAAAGGGCAGTTGCAGCAGAAGGACATAGGCTATGCAGAAGCGAACCATATACATTTAAAAGGTAAAAGAATCGTGCCAGCAAAGTAGTCCCATGTGGGCGTGTCTGCATTGTGCTGTGGGCGTGTGCTGGGGGTGTGACAAACGCTGGGGGCGTGTGGTACGTTCCGCCCTTCATGCCATGTCTCATATCATGTGCTAATCACACCCTGCTCCCTTTAAATACCCCTGTACCCCATAATCATAACCCACCCTTACTCATTAAAATACCCCAACACCCTTAAACACTAACCCATCTTAACCCTATAAATATACCCTGTACCCCAAAACCCACACCTATCCCTAAACCCTAAAAATACCCCTGTACCACCAAGTTCAAACATAGTCCTGAACCCTATAAATACCCCTGTACCTCCAAACCTACCCCTGAACCCTAAAAATACCCCTGTTCCCCAAAACCCAGACCTAGCCCTGAACCCTAAAAATACCACTGTACCCCAAAACCCAAACCTACCCCTGAACCCTAAAATACCCCTGTACCCCAAAACCCAAACCTAGCCCTGAACCCTTAAAATACCCCTGTACCCCAAACCTACCCCTGAACCCTAAAAATACCCCTGTACCGCAAAACCCAAACCTAGCCCTGAACCCTAAAAATAACCCTGTACCCCAAAACCCAAACCTACCCCATAACCCTAAAATACCTCTGTACCCCAAAACCCAAATCTAGCTCTGAACCCTAAAAATACCCCTGTTCCTCCAAACCTATCCCTGAACCCTAAAAATACCCCTGTACCCCAAAACCCAAACCTACCCCTGAACCCTAAAAATACCCCTACACCCCAAAACCAAAACCTAGCCCTGAACCCTAAACCTACCCCTGTACCCCATAACCCAAAACTATATCTGAACCCTTAAAATACCCAAACACCCCAAAACATATACCTCAGTACCCCAAAGCATATACCGCTATACCCATACTTACCTTATCTAAACATTTAAAAAAATATATGCTTTTACCATTCATGCATTTACAATGAATTTTGTTGTAAATGTATGCGTGGTAAAAGCATATACAATGTAATGCCATGCGTTATAATGGCATTGCGGAGTCATGGTACTTTCGTAATGAAAGTATGCGGAGTGATGGTGTGTGGAAAGAAAGTTGCGGAATAATGGATGCTTACCCTCACCCGGTAAGTACATTGGTGGCACGGCAGCCCATATCACCAGCAACATACTCATATTTTTTCACCACCCATTTGAAAAATGCACAGGTCTCTCTCATTGATGGCCAGTACCGACATACACTTTTAGACACACCTCCCGCCACAAGTTCTAGAATTGCGAACTTTAGAGCTGGGGAGCTACGTTCGAATCTCGGCATCAGCTCAACATCCTGTGATTCCAGGCAAATCGCTTTGTCTCCCCATGCCTACCACAAATGAATGTGTTCTTCTGTGATGTAAATTGTGACCATGCCATGTTGTCGAGTTTGCGCTGTATAATAATGCAAGGAAAACTCGAGTTCACACACTACTGAACGCACACTCTTAAGTGCATCAGCAGTGCACTGTGAATGGGAGCGTTTCACAGGCCTGTCACAGATAAGAAATGGTATCAAAACGAAATCCTACAAAACAATATACTAGTGGCAGGCAGCAATTCATCCCCGGACAATGTCGGGACGGGCTGCTAGTATCCTATATTGAAAGGGACCACTGTTGTTTTTATAATAAGGACTGTTCCCATGAGGCACAGGGTCAAGGCTGATTTGAATATGGCCATGTCTGAACTGGGGTGGTGTGGAGTGCAAAAAAATTATGGATTTAGGCCCAGATCTCTGTACTGGGGTGAATGTATGACATTGTTCTGCATTCTGTCCATCAATTGTTGTTTTTGCATTTGTCACCCCGAGTGGGATGGGTATGCTCAGACGTGAGTCGCACGCTCTCCTCACCACTGGAGCCAAGTTATCGTGGCTAAAGACAGCTGATAGCCAAAAATCAGTCCTAGGATGCTTGATTGCGTTCCAGGAAAGACATGGCTTGGCAGTTCGGGCTAGACTGTTCCCATGAGGCACAGGGTCAAGGCTGATTTGCATATGGCCATGTCTGAACTGGGTTGGTGTGGAGTGCAAAAAAACGATGGATTTAGGCCCAGATCTCTGTACTGGGGTGAATGTATGACATTCTTCTGCATTCTGTCCATCAATTGTTGTTTTTGCATTTGTCACCCTGAGTGGGATGGGTATGCTCAGACGTGAGTCCCATGCTGTCCACACCACTGGAGTCAAGCTATCCTGGCTGAAGACGGCTGATAAGCAGAAACCGGTCCTAGGATGATTGATTCCGGTCCAGGAAATACATGGCTTGGCAGTTCGGGCTGGACTGTTCCCATGAGGCAAAGGGTCAAGGCTGATTTGCGCACGGCCATGTCTGAACTGGGATGGTGTGGAGTGCAAAAAAACATTGGATTTAGGCCCAGATCTCCGTACTGGGGTGAATGTATGACATTGTTCTGCATTCTGTTTATCAATTGTTGTTTTTGCATTTGTCGCCCCGAGTGGAATGGGTATGCTCAGACGTGAGTCCCATGCTCTTCACACCACTGGAGTCAAGCTATCCTGGCGGAAGATGGCTGATAGCCAGAAACTGGTCCTAGGATGCTTGATTCCGGTCCAGGAAAGACATGGCTTGGCAGTTCGGGCTGGACTGTTCCCATGAGGCACAGGGTCTAGGCTGATTTGCATATGTCCATGTCTGAATTGGGGTGGTGTGAAGTGCAAAAAAACGATGGATTTAGGCCCAGATCTGTACTGGGGTGAATGTATGACATTGTTCTGCATTCTGTCCATCAAGTGTTGTTTTTGCATTTGTCACCACGAGAGGGATGGGTATGCTCAGACGTGAGCCTCATGCTCTCCACACCACTGGAGTCAAGCTATCCAGGCTGAAGATGGCTGATAGCCAGAAACCGGTCCTAGGATGCTTGATTCTGGTCCAGGAAAGACATGGCTTGGCAGTTCGGGCTGGACTGTTCCCATGCGGCACAGGGTCAAGGCTGATTTGCATATGGCCATGTCTGAACTGGGGTGGTGTGGAGTGCAAAAAACAATGGATTTACGCCCAGATCTCTGTACTGGTGTGAGTGTATGACATTGTTCTGCATTCTGTCCATCAATTGTTGTTTTCGAATCCTCTAATAAGGCAAATGTAGAGGAAAATGTACCCCTGCTTGGGTGGTTATTGTTGGTGGGAGCAGTTGCCTATTATCTGGGGTATTTGGGGCCGTTGCAGTAGAGGCAGGATCATTGTTATTTGCAAGCTTTGCAAGCTTAGGCTTCCTACCATGTAAATCAGCACCGCCATGCTTCCTTTTGGGAATAGCCCCTTCAAGTCTTCCACGTAACTGCTGAATGTTTGCTTCATATGAACCACATACTGTTGGGTTGCTTTCAGGGATTATTGGAGGATTGTTCGGCACCTCTTGCGTGTGCTGTATCTCAACAATTGGTGGTAGTTTCCCCGTCCCCTGAGTCGAGTTGATGCTAGATATACTCTCACGCCCCTCCGTGACAGGTATTCGGAGAATATGCTCCGGCGTACAGGCATTTGCTATGTACCCCAACAAGGATCTTTTCGCAGAGGCTAGGTCTAGGGAGAGCCAGCACTCAGTCAAGATTATTTCATGTTCCAGGACTGTGGTGGCCCTCGTAATGAACTTATCCAATGTCCCTGCAACATATCCTCCCGATATTATTTTTTTGCTCTTACTTTCACGGCCAGCCATTTCCCCAATGCCTTGTATACTAATACAGCGGGTACTAACAAGAGTATCGAATGCCTTTCAATATGTAGCTGCAAATGTTAGGGGAGTGGCCCGGTCCGGTCTCCTCCGGGCTACAACAGGCTTAAACAGGCCCGCCCTTGGCCCAGGCTTCGCACGGCGCATGCTCGCGCGGGTCCCGTGCTGCAGGTGGAGCGAGGCGCTATGTAAGCACGCATTCAGTCTCAGGTGTGGGCTCTCCTCATTCCCCATGGGACTTGGAGTCCAAAACCGGCGTCCTCCTGGCAGGCAAACAACAATGCGGCCCCCTGCGAAACGGGAGCGGTGAGGCGCTATGTAAGCGCAGCAATCAGTCTCAGGTGCGGGCTCTCCTCACGCCCCCTGGGACTTGGAGTCCAAAACCAGCATCCTCCTGGCAGGCAAACAACAATGCAGCTCCCATAAAATGTAAAAATGCCAACCAGGGATTAGCCAAGTTCTCCATATCATAGTAGTCAAAGCACATACACTGGGTACTGGACAACAATGCTCCAGTGTGCAGAATCTCACAACCAGCAATAGAATAGGGTGCAGCAAAATGTAAACAATTGGGGGTGACCACACAGAAAAGGCAGACTTCGTACACTATCTATTTCAGGCTGCTCTCCAGATACAACCTTTGTGTAAAGTGATGTTTGTCACAGCAGGTAGCACAAAGACTCTCTTCTAGCAGGAGCACCCACATCACGTGTAAAATGAAGTGTGGGTTTTCTGATTGTTACCAGCCATTATGAAGCAGTAATTAGGAGTAAATGAAAGGGCAGGCATGGCTTTCATACTTTCTCACCTTGAAAAAACAAAACTGCGGTTGCACCCTAAACAACTATCCTCTACTAAATAGCAGTCCTCATAAAGAACTAATCAACAGCACCTTGCTAACAAAATCTTCATGACATTTCAAAAGGTAGCCCTTTGGTGTCTGGTTCCCCACCATCCAGTTACAGGAATGTAGGCAACACACTACTATTGTCGGAGGAAACTATCATCATCATGATCAATCATGCTACAAACAGAGGCACCCAAAACTAATTATTTTGGCTTCAATACTTAGACTCACTCATGGAGAGTCCTACTACCACACCTGCATACATGCATACTACATATGCATGCACACTCTACATATAGACTGGATGTCGGCACAAGGTTCTGCATTTCACAATATAGCGGGGAGTACTTAGTAGAATGCACTCTTACTGACACAGATAAAAAGGTCTGGTCATACCAAGGATTCACAAAAAGCAGTATTCTGCCATCCCCACTTGATATGCTACACCCAAGAGATGGACAGCAGCCCACTGTCTACAATCCCTTCAGAACAAAGACAGGTCCTGGTGTGGACCTCCCAAAGTCAGGGACGGACTTATGCCTCTACACCCATACTAGATTAGCAAGGTACTATGGCTAAAACAAAAGTCAGGACATCAGGTTCACATACAGTGAGGCAATCAAGGGAAGAAAAAATGCCAAACAGACTGCACAAATTACTTTGAAAATCCACAAATCGTGCTGATTTCCATCGCATAGTAAGATGGAAAACGTTTGATGAACAGCAGCGGCTCCTCGACTAAGGCTGAGCAGTATTGCCCCATTGTATTTTGAGCAGTGGATAAAGGAAAAATAAAATGATAACACTATGTTATTATCATTTTATTTTTCTGTTTTACAGGGCGGGCGGTGGGGCTTTGCTGTGTCACAGTCAGCAAGGGAAGAAGTGGTGGGCACTTAAGTGCACATGCCTGTTTAGCTGGCCGGCTTGGGTCGGCCAAACAGTCTTGAGCACTTTGCTTGTTCCCCACCAGACTGTAATACATAGTCTGGTGAGGAACATGCACAGGCTTCCACTGCCTGTCTGAGCACCGAACCATTGGTGCTAAGACAAATCACAATGCTGCATTGCAGCATTGTGCTTGGCTAAGGGAGACTGTTTGTGCTTCCTGCTTCAAGCAGGAACAGAAAAGGACGATAAAGGTGGCGGTCTGCAAGAAAGGTAATTCGTGTTTTTTATTCATTTTTCTGCATCTGCCCCACCCATTCTATTCTGTGACTGCCATCTCTGCTGATGAACTGAATTCCATCATTTAAAATCGGTTTCTGAATCAGCTCTTGTATGAAGAGTATCATCAATGCTGACTGCTTGCTTAAATACGTAACTGTAACACACTGTGATATGAATGGGAGCATATAGTACTATATAAGAGCAAAATTACAGCATTTAAAAAATATAAATATGGTTATTTACCATCTGCTGAAGCAGAAAGCACCACCATTCAATAAAATGATCACCTGAATATAAAGTTGTTTTTGGAGTTGGAGTTGCAATTATCAAAATATTTTGTAACAAGGGAGTATCCTCTGCATGTTTCATCTGAAATATGCACATTGAGACACCTACATTGTTGACTGCTGAGTTTAAACACGTCCCTTCATTGTACCTATTCCACTATCATTATTCATTAGAGAACAGCTGATATTAACTCTGGGCTGTATCCAAATAATGTGGAATATAACGTCATTGATGGCTGAAGGGTTAATTTACAATGTATCACTTTGATGAACATCCTGGACTCCGCCAGGGAGACTTTCAATGTTGCTATATCTTTTCGTCTAATTATGGTTCACACAACCTACACATGCGAGTTGTTCAGAGAGCTAAACATGCAAAAGGGAAAAGTTAGGAAATATGCAAATGTTTTCTTTTTTTCTTCACCTGTAAAGATTTTTACTTATAAGTGCAATACTTATGGATAATCATTACTAATGTTTCTGAATACCCAGATGTATGATCTAAATTGCATGTGCAAATGAGTAAGTGACCCATTTGAGCATGCAAAAACAAATAGGGCCATGTACGATTCCTATACAATTTTTTTGTGACTCGCTAAATAGGGATTGCGTCTTGCTATTAAGAAGTGGCGTTTCAAGGGTGTTCCTTCATTTTGCGACCGTTTTGCGACCGCAATTGTGGTCGCAAAACCGTCGCAATTTACGACCCTCTTCAACAGAGTGGCAAAGCACTCACAAATGGGAAGGTGTCCCCTTCCCCTTTGCAAATGCAGGGGAGAAAATTTTTTAGGGGCATCCAGTGGCGGTGCGTCCATTGGGGGCGTTGGGGCGTTGCCCCACTAGCCATGGATGACCGCACTGCCAACAACATGCATGATTTAAAGTCAGAAGGATGTGAAATAAATCTGAGCGCACCCCAGGCAGCGCGCTACCGTCCCCGGGACAAGCCCGACAGAATCGGGCAGCACATAGAAAGTGGGCCGTGGGGGGCAGGACTGTGGCAGAGAATGACAGACAGAGAGCCAGCACACAGGCACGCAGCCAGAGGGAATAGCGGAGTAATTGCGGGCAAGTCAAAATATTGAGTACTCCTGGATTTCACATGTGCAATGTGTACTACAGTAACTGTACACACTGTGCATGTGAAATCCAGGAGTCCTCAATATTTTGACTGGCCCGCGCATGCGTACATTGGCCCCCCCAGCCACTCAGAGACACAGGCAGGGACCCGGGCCCCGGTCTGATTATGGGCAGATAGCAGCCTGCTCGTAGCCAATCCTGGCGCAGTGGCGCTGTTAATGCTGCACCAGGATTGGCTGCTGCAGCAGGATGGTGCCGCGCGTGGGTGTTGGCTGCTGTGCTTAGGGCCGCACTGCATGGCCAATCACATGGCTATAGCCATGTCGAGGTGATTGGCCCTTACCGCGCGTGGCGCACCACTGCCCAACAACAACAACTAGGCTAAGTGAAAGTAGTAGTAGTCAAGTCTGTCTGAGAGAGTCCGAGAGTGACTCGTCGTCGTGACTCATGACTCGTTGTTGTTGTGTGCCACTGCCTACGGTCGGTCCTCGTCATCACCACCACCACCGTGACACCACGTCCACCGTAAGTTTTTTACTGTGCGAGGCAGCGGCCTCCTCTGACCTCTCTGCTATCCCGACGCTGCCCTAACCAGTGCCAGGCTTGCTTCCTCCTCTACTACCATACAGTCAATGTTGCTGCTTGAACTTTAAAAAAACAGGAAACTTGACGGATTTTCAAAGCGTTTTAATAATTGCTCCTTTGAATGGGCTAAGTAGCACTTCAAAACATTGAGCACCGTTTTCAGAGCTTTAATATTCCCGGCTGCCGGACTTAAATCCGGTAAGGTTATCCTCACTCCCAGTACAGGGCTCGCAGCTGCTGAGTCTGCACACATCGGCTTCCTTAAATTCACACCCTTTCTCCCCAGATTCTTGTGTAGCGCGTGAATGCGCTACCTATAAAAATTATGCTTTGCCCTTTGACCCTGCCACCATCGCCTTGTAACCTTGCCGGGCTGCTGTTCAGCAACGCTGAAAGTTATGGAAAAAAGTGCTAGTAGTAGTAGTAGGAAACATCCAGGACATGGACATGGCTTCATGTCAATATGAAGCAGGAAAGGAAGGTCCGAGGCCACGTATTTGCTCTGGCTAAGAAGCTTTGCCTCAAACCTTTCAATCGCTATTCGCTTGCTGCTGCAGTGCCTTCTTCGATCATTCATTGGTAAGGTAGTTCAGTGGGTGCTGACTGAGACTCCTGGCTGATGAAAATTAAAAAGTTCGGGGGGGAGGAGCTAATTCTTCGGCCATAGGCAGAGGCCTCCTTAACACATGACATAAATGGTCTTTTAAAGAGTGTGAACTGTTAGGGTGCGGCTGGCAGCTCAAAAACTGTCTGCCCGGGAAGATATTGCAGCCCGGGCTGACACACACAGGGGGGGGGGGGGGCAATATTATTTGTTTTCCACTCACCATAACATTTAGCTTGTGTGGAAATGTGCAGTTCAACGTCCGTTAGTCTTCATCTTGGCAACTGCGTCATACTGATGATAGGCCAGAATTATAAAGGCATGTATGATTGTTGAACACCCTTGAGAGCTGCCCACCTTCAAATGACATTCACCCTTACAGATGTATTAGTTTATACTGTGGTGAAATGCTGAACTTTGTTAAAAATCTTGGAGTGCCTCTGGGCTAGCAGCTGCACATAGCACCTCTGTTGGCACGACTTGCAGTCTGCAGACCTCTGTGCAGTTCCTTCCTGATGATATCAGAGCACATCAGGCGTTGCTCATTGTGACATTTTGTGGAGGAGTGAATGCTACAGGTACGTACACACACACGGCACAGAATGCACAGAAGTACACACACACTCATACAACACGCACACAAACACCAAAATAAACAAACAGGCAGACACAGTGGGACCCCAGTTGGACGCTCACAGCCCCATTAAAGAAATGGCAGCGCCATTAAAAATTATCCAGCGTTAACGCCTTAATCCTGGCATTGTGAGATTGAGAACAGATTACTATAGGAATAAGTCCCAATGTCGTGAGTCTTCCTTTTGCACTGGAATGCCAGTGTAAACAACAGAACAAGCATTGGCATAGCCTAGAGGTCGCGCCTTTGTTTAGTGGGTTCTTTTGTTGTTTGCAGTTTAAATAAAAAACAATCTGTGAGGTTCTCAGCATTGTATCTTTAAGTCTGTTATGAAGCTCTGTGGTTATACTGAATGCTACCTATGTTATATGACAGCTCTTTAATAATGTAATACCTGCATTTTCACAATTGATTTATTAACCTTCCTGCTTTCTCAAATTTGCTTGAAAATGCACCATTTTTCCACTATTTTTTCAAAAATTTCTCGGGGGAAATCCCCCCGAACCCTACTTAGGGGGTTCGGGCTCGCTCGCTACGCTCACTCGCTACGGTGCAGTAGGATTATCAGTTTACGCGTCACCACTTTCAAATGTCACTAGCCGCCACTGGGGGCAGAAAATTGTCCCAGGGACCACTACCTGCCGTTAAAAAAGGAAACGAAAACGTTGCATTTTTATTATTTAATGCATCCTGTTTCCCTTTAAGGAAAATTACCTGCATTTAATAAAAAAAAGCTGCTTTATTGAAAAGCAGTCCCAGACATTGAGGTCTGCTGAGCCCAGCAGGCCACCATCTCTGGGAGGGCAAGCCATTTCAATGGGGTCGCAAATTTCGAGTGCCTGATAAATATTGATGAGACAAGAAATTTGCTACCCCATTGAGAATCTCAAACAATGTCTCAGACACTGTTGCACATTTTGTGACTCGCAAATTGCGACTTGCAAATTGTGACTCGCAATCAAGCACAATATGAGAGTCACAAATTGCCATGGTCCACATCTGACCCATAGTTTTGGAGGTGTTCACCATAGTTGCTCAGTCCTATTAAACCCCATTAAAAAACTATTCTTTCCAGTTCTTTGTCACACTGTTCCTACTTGAATGAATACAATTTACATGTATTCCACAGACATAGAAGCAATCACCAGATGGAAATATCAAGAGATTTGTTTAGTGAATTATTATCTGGAATTTCTGAGCATAAATTCACCTTTTCTACACATAAGGTACACTTACAAACTCAAAAACATTTGTGACAACGACCGCCTTTAGATATAGTGAATTTTGCCACTTCCTGTGAGCCGGACGGTCCATAGCTTTGATCCAGTTCGAATTATCAGAAGAAACCGTTCCCAGGAGTCACTCACTCACACATATAACATTTGTATCTAAAAACCTTTTTTAGAGATGGGCAATGGTTTAATGCAATGATATGTGTTTCAAATGCTGAATTTCAAAATAAAGTTCCATATTGTAATTGAAAGAAGCTAGAACCTTAAAACTTTCAACCACTATGAAAAGAAAGAAGCTCCAAATGAATAGTTGCTCATCCAAGAGAAAGGTACTCCTCTCTCAAATTGAAGATTTCTGTCAGAAGAAAACAATAACACAGGTCTTTCAAGATGAAAGGATACATGCTTTTACTCTATCCAGCCTTCAGGAAAGAAGTTCTATGGAGAGGTTTAACCAGTATTAGAACTGAAAGCAGGTTAGCCCGCTCCACATCGTAATTAGGCCCATCATGTATATCAGAATGATGGGAATTATAATGAAAATCTCAGTGGCTATTAGAAAAAGTGAAAGCAATCTTTAAGAATGATTCTAGCATATTTCATTACACATTTATACTCTATTAGTGTAATCTACCTAATTCGAATACCTAAACTGATTTAGTTGAAATGCTAGCTGAAGTGCTCTCATGCCAAATCATGCAACCTTCTTTGTGTACCCTACAAAGCGAGATTGTCTGCAGTCTGAATTCAGTCTCTCAGTATGGATGCTTAGCAACTAGTTTGTCTACAATGGGTATCTGTGCCCTGTGGGAAGTGGAGGGGACACTCCCCTGCAATCCTAAATTGCTACTTAGGAAGACTGACAATTTTTGTTTTGCAGGATCAGATGTTAGACAAGCAAATGTAACTGGGTTAATTTCCTTATATAGTTAGAGCCATATAATGCAAAGTGATCCTGTAGATATAACCACTGCATGCAGCTCTGCAGCTTTCTGAGAATGGAAAGTTCCCAATTATCTGCTTCCTTAACACAGCTAATGGCAAAATGTAGTTGTCAAAGAGATACGGGACTCATGCACACATTTGTCAGCATTACCATTCAAAGAGTTACTTAGCTTTTTAGGCACTAAGCTTGTCACATGTAGAGTCTAAGGAGTTAATGTGTTCATGTCAGCATTCAGTTATGTCTGCCTTGAATGTTCCATGCATTACCAGGAAAGCGTTTCCACACAAGACACTGTGCAAACTACTGTTTGCACAGGGATCGGATTTGAAAGTTTTGTGGTAAATATCACATCTGCCACAATTTTTCTCAGGTAAATTTAATCAAGTGAAACCTCCCAATATATATTGGGGAGGACACCCCATGAAAATACTACAAAGAACTACATCAACAAATTACTCCATTGAGTCCAATGGGCAGTCATCAGGGCTCTTTGGGTACAAGAACATTCTTAGTCTGCAGTGGAATAATTGGCTGATGGACTGCTCTACATCTTCCAGTAGGAGCGAACAGTGGTTCATTTCCTTGATCATCTCGGGATCTCTCCTTAGTGCTTCAAAGTTTAGAGGGTCATCCTTTTAATCCTTTGGACAGAGTTGACTTTCACTTCTGGACCACTAAGGTATGTTTTGTGAAGCTATCACCTGGAATTCACAAGAAGTGAGATAATGGATACATCATAGATTACCTTTATATAAATATTTTACTTGAAAAAGATATTTTTGGACCAAAGCCAGAATTTTTACCTAATGGAAGTTCTCAATTTCATATAACACAGGATTTGCTACTATTTTGGTGGGATGGTTCCTTTAAATTAGGACGAGCCATTACACACTTTGGATGTGCAGCAGGTCTTAATTGTTTACTTACAAATTGTTTAATCTATCTGTTCCTGTCTTACCTTGTTGGTTACTGTTAGGGCAGCTGGGAAGGGGAAGAAACACCCCACTACTTCTCTGAGCTGCTGGGTCAAGTTTGTCATTATTTTGGTTTATGAGTCTGCAGACCAGAAGGTACCATCTAAAATTTGAGAATGTATCAGAGGAGAGGCTGCATCCTGGACAGATTTTTCGAATTTTCAATATCCGAAATTCATAGAGCTGCCACCTGGCATTGTCCCCACGCATTTGTATTTTATGACCACTAACGTGAGAACCCAACATCCTGTAATTCTTTCTGAAGGTGTGCTCTGTTCAGTTTCTGCCAATACTTGAATTTTTTTAAATTTTTGGGTATTAATGACACATTATTCAGTATGTTATGTATGGTTCACAGTGAATTAATTGTGCAGGACTTTGAGAGGAAGACAGAGCATAGAGTTACTTATTCAATTACTGATTTTTGAGTTTAGAAAGCTTTATTGAAATAGATAGGGAAAACATGGTACAGAATTATATTAAGTAGGATGAGGTACAATCCATAGGATGACAAGGAATAAGAATGAAAAACAAATAGTGAAAAATCCATGACTTCATACAACGTCAAGATGATAAACCAATATTAAAGTAAAATAAAGTCTAAGAGTACCATAGTAAAATTAGAATTTTTGTTTTTATATTTTAAAGAATAAAGAAAAGGTGAAAGAAAGAAGAAAGGAGAAAGTGAAAGGGAGAGAAAAGAAAAGAGGGGAGAGAAAAAAGAGAGACGGGAAAGGAGTAAAAGATAGAGAAGTGAACGATATCAGCAATTACATCATATCAACAAGTTAAACTACTGATTTTATTCATCATTGTTAGACATTGGGTTTCTGGTTGGCTAGGGTATGCACATAAGCAGGAAGAATCCACCAATATAGTCAGGGTAATGAAGCTACACACCCAAGATAACCCCTGCTCAACCTTTTTGTCAGCTTGGCCAGAGCAGTCAGGCTTATCCCAGAGGCAACACAACACACACCCACCCTAGTAACACAATGAATACACCACAAAAGAGCCTCCATACAGTATTATAGGTATTATACACAGTATTACATAAAAATAGGTTGCTATATTGCGTATAAACATAGACCAAAACAGAATGAACTAAAACGTGATTTGCCATTTAGGGAATTGTCATATCAAAGTTAGTGCAATAAAATAAAGTATTATATGTTGCACATGTCACCAAACCATCATGAAAATAACACCACTGTACCTACTATGTAGCTTCTGATATACTACTCATTATCCAGACCTGTACGAGGCATAAAAACAGCATAACTCAATATCAGTGCATGACATATAATACATAGTGAATGCAATCACCGACTGCGATCAGCACACATATACAGACGGTTATGGGAGCGGAAGGCGCATAAATGACCAAAAGTGCTGCATAGTCGACAGTCACCTTGCAGTGGTGATCAGGGTCTCCGTATGGAACCCACCCCACTAGGTGAACTCACAAGACAAGGGCTCCCAGGTACAGTCTCTGCCCTCCTGGGGGAAGGGCACCAATACATGCGATCCAATAGTTCAAAATACACTTTATTCGATTGGGTTAAAATCATAAGAGCCGATAAAAAACAGTAATATTTACAATTTAAAAAGGTACATACAATTTAAAAAGGTACATACAGATCATCAGGTTGTGCAACACATTAAGCAGTCATGAATAATGGAACAGAAATGTCAATGTTCATGTTACAACGTTACACTTTTTAAGCCTTGACTTGATTCTAAAAGCAGCAACTAAAAAGCTAGCCACAGAGTATGTGATGAAAATATTACCCAAAGACTGTAAGTACAACAGGGCAGGCCTGACTTGTATAAAACCGGCTTCCTTTAAAACAGGTACTAAATATTTATTTCTTGGCTCCCTAAAGATACTGCAGAACATCATAAAGTGCAACGTGTCCTGCGTTGAGAAATCATCACATTTACATGGAGCTCCTGATTCTGGCATGCTCCAATACTGGAAGCAGCCCAACACGTAAGGAATTTGGTTAAATCTGAGTTTAATAAGGAGATGTCTATGTAACGGTTTGGTAACAAAGGTAAGGTAAGGCTCTGTGGATGGGGAGGATAGCAGCATATAGTGTGATCCTACTGATTTTTTTGTCCGCTCGAGTTCCTCCCGGGCCAACCTTGCATTCTCCATGAAGTGTTTTTTGACCCACTTGATATCCTCAACCCTGATAGAAGATGGTAGGTTAAATAAACCTGGGAGACCAAGTTTTTCAAACGCCAGGCGCACGTATTCTAACCAGGGGATTTTCTTCATTTGATCAAGGGACATGACATCCTTCAGAATAGCGTGATTAAGAGATAGTTCCTCATTAAGCCACAACTTTAACCAACACGTTAGGGGAGCCAATCTCAGCTTGTCTGAGATATAATCTAGACCCAGCTAAGCATGCAATGAGAAAGTGGGAGTGGATTGGGGAACGGAGAGTAATTGACGAAGGAATTTATTTTCTGCCCTTTGTAGGAGATCGTTGGAGAAATACCCCCATAGAGGTGCGCCATATGTAGCTATAGCAATACATTTCGTGTTGTATATTTTTAAAATGGCCTCCATGGGTCTTCCTCCCAGCCTGTTCACGAACCCCACAAGGGCTGAGTCGGCTCTAGTCATAGCCAACTTTTTTAGCTTAATTTGTGGACCCCAGGTGCCCTTCTCGTCAAAAGTTACGCCCGAATAGGGGAACGATGTTACTTGGGACACAACCTCTCCTTTACTGTACAGGGGCATAGTTTTATGCTTCTTACGGGCCACCACCATGGTATGAGACTTCTTGGTATTGATCTTAAGATTTAGCTGGTCAATAAAATTGCCAAATGAGTCCCAGGCGTTGGAGACCCACCCCAGTGCGGGCTATCAGGACAGCATCGCCCGCGTATAGGAGAGCTGGTATTTTCCTCTCTCCTATACACGGTACATCCCCCTCCACGGCCATCAGATGTTTCTCAAGCCCGTTTATATAGATCGTAAAGAGGAGAGGGGCCAGGATACAACCCTGCAGAACCCCTCTTTCCGATCTAAAACAAGTGGTACACCTACCCTCTTTCGTCACTCTCACTTTGGCAAACAAGTCCTGATGTAGAGAGGCTATAAAATTCACCAAAGAGCCATCCACCTCCATCTCCAGCATAACTGGCCATAATTTTGCCCTATTGACCATGTCAAAAGCCGAGGAGAGGTCCATGAATGCAAGAGACAAAGACCCCTCCTTGGCGACTGTGTACTTAGAGATCAATAGTTGCAAATTGAGGCATTGGTCCACAGTTTGAATTTGAATTTGAAGGGGATTTATAGAGCGCATGGCTGCCCGAGAGCGTCCCAGCGCTAACTGAAATCCACTATGAATCCAGAGGTAGGGTCAGGCGGAGAGAAGAAGAGGTCAGGGGAACAGCCATGTCTTCAAGGATTTACGAAATGACAGGAGATTAGGTTGGGCCCGGAGGTCCGGTGGGAGAGTATTCCACATCTTGGACGCCTGAAATGAGAACTGCCGACCTCCAGAGCGTGTTCTCTTGATCCTGGGTATTTGGGTCAGATGGGCGTTGGTTGAGCGTAAGGTTCTGTTTGTCGTATAAGGAGTCACGAGATCTTTCAGGACCGGAGGGGCTTTTCCATGCAGGATTTTGTGAGTTAGGCACATGGCCTTGAATTGCACCCTTTGCTCCACCGGGAGCCAATGGAGTTCTTTGAGTGCAGGTTTAGCAGAGCAGCGTCTTTTTGTGCCTGTGAGGATTCGGGCGGCCACGTTTTGCACCACCTGTAGCCTAGAGATGACTTTTTTTGGGGAACCAAGATATAAGGCGTTGCCATAGTCAAGTCTAGACAGTATGAGACCCTGTATGAGTAGTTTTCTTGACTGGAACGGGAGTAATGGGAGAATCTTACGGATGGAGCGAAGTAGGCCAAAGCATGTGCCTGCGGTTTTCCTGGCCTGCGTGTTGAGGGTTAGTTTGTCATCCAGCCAGTTCCCCTCTTATCCCTAAAATCATACTGTAAGTTTGACAGTACCTTCCCCTTCTTGATGTTTTCTCTCAGTTGGAACAAAAGGACTCTGCCAAGAATCTTAATCGCAGAGTCCAAGATGGAAATGGGCCTGTAGCAACCTGGGTCATCGCGCTGGCCTTTTTTAAAGATTGGCACGATAACCGCGGTTGCCCAACTTTTGGGGAAAATATTCCTATTGGCCGCTGTGAAGACTTGACTTAGAACACCTGCCCACAGTTTTGGAGCAGACATGTAGAAATCACCAGGCGTCCCGTCCGGGCCTGGGGCTTTCCGTTGGAGGTCTCTAGGATAGCCCTTTCCACCTCGCCTGCAGTGAAGATCAATGGGTCGCACACCAGGGGTTCCCACAGTTCAGTTTGGTTAGTCACCTCCCCAGACCCATAGATTGTGCCAAAGTGGGATAACCACTTATCATCAGGTATGACACAATCCGTGGAGCAGTTGTCTGACTCTGAGAGAAATGGTTGATTCAAGGTGGCACAGAACAATGAGCTATCCCGGACAACTGCTGAGGAAGTTAAATTGTCCCAGGCTGCTTCTTTGAGCGCTTTTTTTCTCCCAGTGATGGTTGCTTTATTCACCATTCTTGCTTCTGAGATTTTACCCCTGTCTCTCGGACAGCATTTCAGTGCCTTCATAAGTGACCTGTGGGCTTTTGAGCACTTGTCGTCAAACCACCTGTGGAGTTTAGGGGGACCTTGAGTACATTTAACAATTAGAGCGGCTGAGACCTCTGAGCAAATTAATTCGAAGCTGCTCATAATAACTTCGACAGGTGTGCCTACCTACTGGCAGATTGCTATATAGGGCCCAATTTTTGGTAAGATTTCCTGCATGAAGTTCTCAGGGACCACATTCGCCCATTTTAATCTGCGTCCTTGATCTGTGGGACGTACTGACGGTCCCGGGACATCCCCACGTAACTTGGTATACAACCAGTCCTCCCCCTCTATCACTAGCAGGACAGGATTATGATCGCTATAAACTACAAAAAGTGCATTATGTTTCTTGACTCTGGATAATATGCCCACTGACACAAAAATGTAGTCTACTATGGAACCGGGGGATGTTCCCTTAAAGGTAACTGTCCTGTCGCCCCTCTCCGTGATATTTGCTTCGAACAGGTTATACGATGCCATTAGTTCCTCAAGAGCCTCCCCTCTTTTAGAGTGTTCAAAATGTGGCACCTGGTTAATCTGTAGGTCTTCCCAATCATCAATTCCACATAAATCATTGCATGGATGTACATTAAAATCACCTAATAAAACCAACTCGAAATTAGTGTAATTGTTTAAACTATACAATGAGAGAAAATTATCCAGCCCGGCCAAGTGTTCACTTTCATTAATTCTCTCCCAAGCATTATGGAAATTTATAAAAAGGATGGTACAGGCTGGCGAAACAACCCATTCTATAGCTAGGAGATTTTGTGAATCACAATGGATCTGCCTAAGGCTGCCCTTCAATTTGAGGGAAAACAGAGACATTAAACCCCACTTAGCTCTACCTGATCGACTTGGGACTGCAGGTGTAGTAAAGGTGATAAAACCATCCACCCAGAAGTCGGGGGAACTATCCCACGTCTCCAGGAATGCGATGATATCATGGGCCTTAATAAACTCCAACTAAGATGTGTCTCTCCTCTTGGCTCTTAAGCCTGCAATATTCCAGCTAATAATTTTGCAAACCTCTGCCTCTATAAGTGTGTTGGGCGTAGGGCATGTATTGTGTAAAGGTGCTGGTTGTCAGTCCATTTCCTCTATATCTGAAAGAGGGGCATAACGTTGGTCTGAGTCACTGACAAGAGGTCATTACACATGGGCTGGGGCGCCTCAGGCGGCGTGATGTTAGGCGACAGAATGCTCCCAGGGGTGGTATGTGACTGTGTCCCGGGCCTATGCCTGCTTGCCCAAGGGCGACTGGTCTCCCTGCGACTAGTGGGGCGGGTATACCTTGGTCCCCAAGCCGGTGGAGAGGGTGGATAAAAAAACCCTAACAGGATGGGTCTCAAAGAATCTTCGCTGGTAATGTTAGAACCATCCCAGAACAGTCTATGGGCCACATCGGGGATATTGAAATTTACGATGACACAATCGCCCTTAATGAGTTGATCCCTTTTCCCAATCCATCTTACCCTGCGAGCAAAAATCACATTATTAGCTATATCGGACCCACCACTGCATGACCCTGCACACCATGATTTTGCCCTGTTTACAAGGGCCGATGATGATTCCACCACCCCCTCTAACAGTGGGGGAACACCCACAAATACAGCCACAAGCGGGGCTGCTTCTGGGGGTAGTTCAGTGGTTAGGTAGCCAGGCTGTCTGCCCCGATACACATCACTCAGTTTTGGTTTACTGTCCATTGTCTGGAGGGGTTGCTTAGGGTTGGTTAAAAGAGTTCCTTTAGCTGTTTGTAGTCCAGTCCCATTTGAGTCTTTAGTGCTCCCACCGCTAATAGGCAAGGGGTTCGCCGTGACTATGGCGTCTGATGATCCCAAATCCCTTAGGGCAGTTCCCCCGGCTAGCTGTAGGGATATAGTGGCAAAGTCGTTTACTAATTTATCGACTAGGGAGCATTTAGCCAATAAGCCAGATAGGCAGGTGTTAAGAGTTTCCACAATGTCCAGTGGAGCCCTCAAAGGGTCACCCACTGTCTGGATACTCCAAAGCAGCTGCCCGCCAATACACGTTGCAGCTGCCAAAAATATAGCAATTCAGTCCCATACTTGAGGAGTCTGAAGCCATCCAAAGTCTCTCAGACCCCTGCTGGGTCAAACAATCAGGCCCCCATATGTCCTGCACCTAAAAGTAGTCTGAGGCCTGTGCCCCAGGGACTCACTTACTCCTTTTTAAAGATAGTGCTCTGGGGTCCATGTAGACAAGGTTGGGAAAAGGCCCCTCAGGCTGGGGAGGGGAGCAAGTGCCAGCCTCACCGGTGTCTCCATGTGTGCCCACTCGAGGGTGAGGGCCGCACTGGAGGGATTTCTTGACATGTGGTGGTGATTCAGCATGCCTGTCGGCTGATGAGGCCCCTCCGAGGGGGTTCTCACAGCACCGCCGGCAAAGCGCACAACAGTGGCACAGCGCACTCCCTAGCATGTCAAACAGGTGTAGACCAATCATTCAATGTTTAAAGGAGAACGCACATGTACTTTAGCACTGATTTGCAGTGGTGAACTGCCAGAGTGCTGAAGCCAACAAAAACAGGTCAGAAAAAATACAGGAGGAAGGGAAAAAGTTTGAGGATAATCATGCAAAAAGGGCTAGGTGCATCAATCATTAATACTACCTAGTCCAGCATCCATCCCTCTTTCTTCCCATCCAAAGCTTGGTATCCAAAGACTTCATTGTTTATCAGCAGGGGTAGAGTTGAAGACTTCTTAAAAAAGCAAAACAACATAAGAAAAATACTTTTTTGGGCTGAAAAGTGAACCTATTAAAATGGGGGATATGTGACAATAGGTTTCCTTGTGTTAGTGGTGAGGTGCCTTTATGGTAAGGACAGTGATGCGGAAGATCTGTAATAGAAATAATAAAGATTACTAGTAAGTCGGGTCCCTCTGGAACCAGCAGAAGAGAGTTTGTTTTCTATTCATTTCTTTTTAATTGTATATAAGTGTGTTCAAGCTAGTACAGAGCCTCTCCGCAATTTATTTATTTAAATGCAGTTCCTGAGCATTTATAAATGTTCTACGAAACATAGTTCCAAAAGTTTTTTCTGCAGTTTCTGTGTTCTGCTTCCTCATCTTTATTATGCGCAGCACTTGAAACCAAAGTCATTTTTTACAACGTATTTCCCTGTAAACTTGAGTATCCAAAATGTTGGGTACTAATTGAATAAAATCTTAAGCAAACCTTTTTCTTTTTTTATTTCATTGTATAATTAAATAGCGAAGATTAGATTCACGTTATAATTCAATTTAACTTACACTGTAAAATTGATAGAAACGTTTTACTTTTGCTATGGGAAAGAGCTTTTAGAAATTAATGTCAAAGGGAACAAATAACGTGCCAGTTACCATTACTTGCCTCAAGTTTCCATAGTTAACATATGTTCAGAATAAAATGCGCAAGCGACAGTGCAGATCATTTTATTAATTAAAACAACTCAGGTTTTCATTTTTTCTGTGTACATTCTTAATATCTTTTTAGATCTGGCATAAGGGACATATTTAGCTGTTTGCCAATTCCCCCCCCCCAAAAAAAAATACATACTATGTATAAATAGAGAAGCTTTTGGTGAGTTGGACCCTTGTATTGTTTTTTTAAGTTATCAGTCTCAATTTGTTTCTATATAGGACTGGCAGAGTAGGCTATAGAGCTGGCGGCAGCCTGTGTCACAATAATGTGTGCCACCCGCCCCTTCATATGACTTCTTCCTCGAAGTCCCTCACTACCACCCAGACAAAAGTGCCCCTCATCTTTCCATAGTCCCTCTCGAAAATAAATGTAGGGCTACATGTATCAAAATTGTAAATTGCAAATACCTAATTGCGAATTCCTGAGAATCACAATTAGGTAATCACAATTTACAATGCATGAAACTCACAGAGTTTCAGATAGCAATTCCTAACTGCAATTTGTGACACAATAGGATTCGCAAAAATAACGGGGATGGTGGCTTATTGAGGTCAGCAGACCACCATGTCAGTGATTGCTTTTAAATAAAGCAAACTTCTTTTGTGTAAAGCCGCCCATTTTCCTCAGAAGGAAAACATGATGCTTTACAAAAAGTAACATGAAAAGTTTTCTTTAAATTTTTTAAGGGTAGGCAGTGGTCTGTGGGATGACTGTCTGCTCTAAAAAAATACTGTAATAAACATTCACAAAGGGAAAGGGGTACCTTGGGAACCCCTTCCCATTTGTGGATGGGTTACCTCCTACTTAAAGTAGGTGATAAAATTTGAATGTTTTTCGACCGCATTTTGGTCACAAAATATTCCTCCATACCAATGCGGTTCGGTATTAGGAAGGGACGCCCTAAATACAGCCCCATCCTAATAGCGAACCGAAAACCCATTTTGTGATTTAGTAGCAGGTTACCAAATGGCAAAATATTGTTTGTTGAATCTGAAAAGCATTTTTTGCGTTTGCAAATGGGCCAATGTGGCCGATTTGCGAATGCTAAATTGCTTTTTGCATGTGCCCCTTTGTTTGTTTTAGATCGCTGGTAAAGGCTGGCTTTACTAATCCGCTCACTTATCCACATAAAATACAGATCTGGTCTTTGCAGCAGGCATATTAACCCTCCTTACCAAGGCCAGACTGGCCATAGCGGGCACCGGCCAATTCCCCGTTGCGACGCACTGGTGGGGGCCAGTTTTGGTCTCCTGGGGGCCTTTTTTGTTACAGGTTCGTTTTTGCAGCATAGCTGCAAAATCAGTCCTGTAACAAAATTGGCCGAAAGCCAGCCCTGGCAAAGAGCTCGGCGGCACCCCCAACCCCCTGGAGAGGGGGGAGGAGGGGGTGGCTGAGCACTTTGCCAGGGCTGGTTTTGGTTCCCAGTCCATCCCTGCTCCTCGCTGCTTTGTGGCTAGTCCAAACTGCCACTAGGCAAATTCCGATCTCTCTGTAGCAGGAACATTATTCACTAGAGTTATCATAACATTTTTATTGCTGCCTGAAAGCTAGAAGCACAAAAAACGCAAAAAAACTCTGCAGCAGGTGCGTTTAAATCGTACGCTGTTGCTAAACACAGGGCCCCCTGAGGTCAGTTTCTCTTATTTGCCAGTTTTGGTTTAAAATGTGTTTTTTTTGTTATATATTTTTATCTTTGAATAACTACCATTTATTTTGCCTCACTTTCAGGTGAGGCAAAATAAACATTGTTTGACTTGGCCCTTTTTGGCAGGTTCATCCCTAAACTTTTTGCCTTAAGCCTCTGACACAGTGGTAGTGATTTTAGGCCTCTGCGCACTTTGGCACTGTGGCCCAGTGTAAAGTGCATGCACACTCTGAATGCGTGTGGTGAGATGGGCCTACCCTCCCATCGGGATGCATGGGGGATATGTGTGCCCATGGTAATTCCTGATATGAGGGGAGTACAGGGTCAAGTTTAGTATGTGCAAACTCGTGAGAATAAATGCTGTGCAATAGTGTGCACAGATTTATTGTGGTTATTTTAGAAATGCCACTTTTAGAAGTTGGCATTTATGTGTGCTGTGTGATGTGAATTGCCTGTCTGGCTTGTGATTGACAGGGGCTGACTAGTGTGGTTGGCTCCAGGAGCCAGGATGGGTCTGCCCAGTGGTGAATAGGGAGATCTGCATGTAGATGGGAGGGAGGAGTTACACCTGGGACGTGAATAGGGCTGTACCTTCCCTCCACAATGCTGGCTCCACCTCCTGTGGTGCGCCTAATGCTTCTTTCTCATCTGCTGCTCTGATAGAGGCTGGACAGGTGTGCTTCTTCCCCATATCTACCACCTACCATTAGATGTAATCCTTGATGGAGGACTTTGCATGCACAAGTTTCTCGAGCGCAATCTCCATGTACTTCCTGTGACCAGGAGGCTGCTTCCTTCTCATCTGCTGCTCTGACCCTTAAAGAGGCATGATTGTGAACTTGCATGGAAGCCTCACCCGTTTGGCCCCACAACACACGCTCAAATTCAGTCACGCAGTACAATCAGACCAAACAACTAGTGAGCACGGTCGAGGCTGGGCAGGTGTGCTTCCTTCCCATATCTTCCGGCTACAATTAGATGTAATCCTTGATGGAGGACTTTGCATCCATGAGTTTCTCGAGCGCAATCCCTGTGACCAGAAGGCAGCTTTCTTCTCATCTGATGCTCTGATCGGTCTCTGACCCTTAAAGAGGCATGATTGTGAACTTGCATGGAAGCCCCACCCGTTTGGCCCCGCCACACACACCAGGAGGCTGCTTACTTCTCATCTGCTGCTCTGATCGTTCTCTAACTCTTTATAAACAAGATGCATGTAAACTCGCATAGAAGCCCCGTGCGTTTGGCCCTGCCACGGGTACATGTGTCACATTATTGCAAATGGCAAACAAATCCACGATTTTGCGGGAAAATCCGCAAACTCGCTGATTTTTTTGCCATCAGCAAAATTCAGCCACAGTTACTCCTGACTGAGAACCTTTTTGGCGTGAGTAGTCTAAAAAACGACAGTTAGGTCATTCAGAACTTGGCAGTTAGAATTTGGACACCAAGTGATTGGTAAGGGTTGTTTTGATGCAACACTTGCTGTTGGTTTTTGATGCCTTGGATTGGTAAGGTAGTTTAGTAACACTTACTGTGGCTTTTGATTTGTATGATAGGCCAATATTTGTATTTGTATGTATATATAATATATAAATTTTAATTTATGTAGGCAGGTAATGAGGAGATTTTTCTCAGTTTGAATTTGTTTGAACTGCGCAACGTACGAAGAGTACCTTAAGCGCTACTTTGATTATAATACTGCATATTCTGCAATATTTTTGGCTGCCTGTTTCAAGCACACATCAAATAATGTGTTGCTTTTTGATGGTACCATAGTGAGATGTGAATTAAATTAGCAGGCTCCCCTAGAGGGAATACCTAAATAGGTTTAGGTATAAAAAACATATTTCTTCCATGGTAACTCTGTACCTCAATGGAATTAAAATATGACAATAATACAAACAAAGATCCTTTTCTGCACACTTTTATAAATGGAGACATGCAGAGCGATTTGTTGGTGTTCTGCCAGCCAAAGCTAGTAAATTGAGTGCATTTTGGCTTCTTGAAAATAAAACGGTTTGTTGGGCTGTTTTTTCGCAGTCTTTTGGAATACTATTGAGAAGCTCTTCTTGTAAATATGACTTACAACTAGTATTTACAAATGGTTTGGTTTAAGTACAGTCTGTGGGCTGTCCTTTGTTTCTGTCCTAATAGTTGATCTGTGGGTTAATCGTGTGTTTAAATGTCTATTTGGTTCGTGGTTTTCCCATTAGTACTTCTGTGAGGAAATAGCAATTGGCTAGCTTTAAGCGCGCTGTATCATGTGTTCTGAGTGTATGACCCCTTCTGTATATGTCTGTAACTAGCTCAATGTGTTTGTTTGTGTTGTCTTGCTGTCATCAGTCTGTTATGCAAAATGTCATTTAAATAATATTAAATAAAAATAATAAAAATCCAGAAATGAACTATATGGTATTCTAAATAACTGCATGTTACTATTAAATTGATAGAGTAAGCAACTATGCACATGTACAAACTGCCAATGCTTAAAAGATAAAATTAGAATTCACATTGAATAGGAATAAAGTAGGCCTCAAAAACAAAAGTGTGTGTTTTGCAATAAATAAACAATTATAAGATGTTAAATTTTCCTTAGATGCATTGTGTTAGTTATAAAAAGGCAAACACATTGTCTGAGAAAATTGGATGTTGCTGAACTAAAACACATATTATAGAACATGCATTGAAATGCCTCAGTTTTAAATAGACTGCTTACATTTCAACACTACAAAAGCTTTCCAACAGCTGTGTTTTAACTGCTGCTGAGCAACAGCTGTTGTTTTGATTGTAGGCCAACGGAAGACAGGAATGTCGACTCAGCTAGGATTGTGTCAGTTAAACACGGGGTAAAATCCTGCATTTCAGACAGCTGTTTTAAAAAAGTTACAAAAATGAAGTTCATTATTTTGGATAACAGGAAAACATTGAAAGTAGGGATTTCCTTTCTTAAGGCCTTTTTACATAAGCATATTCTTGGTTCTGATGTTAAATAATGATTGTCCTTTTAAAAAAGTGCCGCAAACTTTTTCATGTTTCAAGTTAGGCTTCTGTGCTTAGGCTTATGAATGAATGCATTTAAATATGATAGGCAAGAAATGAAGCTTGCTTTTCCTATGTGTAATTATGAAAATTATTTGTTTTATAAAAAGAAAATGAATTATGAAAAAATTATTTACAAAATAAGTGCTTTTAAATTCATGTTTTAATATTTATAAAGCTTAATACTCATACTGTGACCTCCTAGCAATAAAATTCAATTTAATTTGTGTTGTACCGTATAGTAAGAAAACTTGCATATGAAATATCACTCTGCGCAGGCGTAAAAAAGTAATTTTTATAAGGGTATATATGATGTATTTCTGATTTCTCACTCCTGGGCTACCTAGAGAACATTCTGAGGATGACTATTATGCAAATAAATTATAATATATTCATTTTTAAGTGCCCCAAATACCAAAGTCGAAATTGGGTAAAATTCACTATTTAAACAGCTTTTTTTCCATTCAGAGCAGCTTTTAAAGTGCCTTAGGCTTCACTAAATGCATACATTTAGGTAAAATACAAATAGCCGACTTCTATAATGTTAGACAAGTCTGTTGCACACTGCTTATAATTGGAAATATGTATAAAACCAGCAGAAGTTATTCTTTTAACTCTACACTGACAAACAGGGGGATGAGTGCTTTCCAGTTCTGTCTCTAGGGTGACTTTGAATTGGGACAGCCGCATAGAACCCCTTTGCACACAGAATAGGAGAGCTGGGAAGGGTTAAGTGTCAGTTCTATATTTAGAAGCCTGGCAGGGCTCCCAGAGTAAGGTCTGCTTTGACTTTTTGACCTCTCAAACTTTTTGAAAGAGGACAGGGAAGAGAAGGAGAAGTTTTATTTTTTTGGCAAAAGCAAGCACTTTATGTACTCATATGATAGAAAACTATATAATGGTATTTGTGAAATTTGATTAACAGATAAGCTTTGCCATATATATACAGCACTAATGCTTTTAGCCTGAGGATTCAAAATCTGAGGCATTAAAATTTAGTTTGAATTAATTCGCCCTCATGTTACTTTGTACATTTGCTGAAAGGATTGGGGTTTGGGTATTCTCAAAAGTGCTATGTACCCCCTATAACTTTGTTTATGCCCAGTTGCTACAAATAGGGGTTGATAGTGTTGACAGAAGTGAAACCTGTTTCATGTTTCCTACTGTTAAAATGGGGGAAGGAGGCTAGCTCCTCTACAAATTAAGGCTAGGAAAATATATGTTGCTCTCTCTTTTTCTCATTTTGTTTTGCCTGTCTAAACTGTCTGTGAAATAGCAATGAGACATTTAATTGGCTATTCAGTAATACTGTTTTAAACAGTGTTAGCATTAATAAAAATGAATAAGTATATATGTTATGTTACTGGCCATCCTGTTTGATGAAATTATGACAGGATCAGTAGTCTAGATTGTTGTTCCCTTATTTTGATCTTTAAGGGGAACTAGATGTGGGCAGTTTTTGTTCTAAAATTCTTAGGTGATAACACAATTATTGTATATTATTCTCATGCTACATAGTTTTGCAAGGGCATTGCTAGTTTTTATTCGCTAGTCTGTGTGAATAAACTGACAGTCCTTTTTAGAGCTGATGTTGCATAGTTTGAAGATGCCCATGTGATCCTTAGCAAAAAATGTTTTGAAGGAAATGTTGTTTTCTAGATAAGAAACCCTGTTAAATTAGCAGTTTTAGATTTTTCCTGTAGCTCCTATAACATGAGAGCATGGTCCTAAGCGTACAATGTAGGTGCTTTTATTAAGAAGAACCATTTTAGAAGTGTCTGCAGTCCTGTACAAGTAGTTTAAAACCTATAAGTAAAAGTGTAGAATATTTTTATTTTTTTATCTTGAGAGTTTTCAGATTAGTACGCGAGAATACACCAATGTAAGGATTTAGGGCATGCCTGTGTTGTTTTTGTCTTTTCCTCTGAATTTAGTAAATGAACACACACTTCCTTGGCTGTTGGGATTGGGTGATGTATTACTCTTGTCGGTTCACCAAAGAGTTCCTTTTACACTTGCCAATAGGTCTAGGCTGTTGTTTTTTTATTCTCTGATAGACAGATGAAAGTGGTTCTTGGGTGCCTTGCTAATATATGGGGTGTCCCAAGACTTAGAAGTATTCTGAGACTATCCTTTCTGTTGATAGACTGTTTCTGTGCCTTGTATAAAGACCTTTTGTTCTGTCCACCAATATCTATTTGCTGCCTTACAACCATTGCCAGAGGGGCCCGGACATCAGATTCAGTCTGGGGATTCAGTGTCAGCACCAGTCTAGCTTGAAGCCAAAGTGAAGCTAACCAGCTTAGGCATTGCTGCCAACCAGGACCTCAGTGAAGGCAGAAGCCCTGAGATGAAATGTGTACCCCTGCCACTGTCTTGGGCGAAAGACGGGGTCACAAATCAGAAAGGAGAAATTGTGGATCAAGTATTTGATGCCCAGCTGAGAGTCACAGACCGACCAGAATGGTGAGGAGGCTTTACTTGAGGTGACCCCTTTTGAAACAAGGGTTGCTTCAGAGATCCTAACATCAGGCCTCTGAATTAATTATGAGCGTAAAATCCGTTCCGCTCACAGAATTTGCGGATTTTCGGCAAATTCGCGAATTTGCGAATTGTCGGCAAATTTGCGCGCATCAGATTTTTTTGCTTGGTCGCGCTTGACAAATACAATATTGTGGCGCACGGCGTTCACTTAACGTCATTCAGCGTTTGAAGAGTTGTTTTTCCCCATGTTTGCGTGTGCTGCGCCATTTTGGATCTTGCTGCGTGATCCCGCGGGAGTTTGTCGACCGCGATTACGTTATCGCGGCTCGCCACCTTGCACAGCGAAAGTTCGTCTTTGAGAGTGCGTCATAAAGGCTCGTGATCAAGTATTGCGGGAGTAAACAATTGCGAACTCGTAGATGCGGCGGGCAGCAACAATCTCGCACTCGCGAAATCGCTAAATTTGCAATTCTGCACAAGAAATCCACCAGCAGGCAGCATAAACCTTCTGAAAGTGATGATTTTTATCAGAATAACTCCTCAGGTTGACATTTGCCTGCACTTTGTTTTGCAAGGAGTCCATTTTGGGGGGTGGGAGGAAGGAAGTGCCCCACAGTCTCCAACTTCCTGTTCCAGTCCAGCAGGCTCCTCCCAGTGCTTTGTTTATGTCCTGGTCACTTTGATTTGGATCTTGACCTGGAAGGATTACTTTTTGTGGATGCTGCTGGATATTTGGATTCGAGGCCTTTTTGACTTTCTTTGGATCACTTTTGGATTAGAAATTTCATAAGTAAGTTAATGTTGTTTGTTTGGGGCATTACAGTTGCTGCAACTACAATTTTGGAACTTTTTCAGAACATTAAATAAAATATATTGTGGGTAGCCACAGTATCCAGTAGGACAAGAGTTAGTTATGGGTGCATGATACAACTGTTTGTTGAATTTTATTATCATTTAGGGCATGGATGGCATTGGATTGGTGTGATTTTTGTGTGTTTTTCGATTTTTGGGCTGTTGTTGGGGCCTTTTGCCCACGGGTACTCAGTGGTGCATGGACTGAGTCTTTCTGTGGGGTCTCTTTAATGTAAACATCATGGAGGGCATGGATGGCATTAGATTGTGGTGATTTTTGTGTATTTTTCGATTTTTTGGCTGTTGTTGGGGCCTGTCCATGTGGGTGGGGGCCATTTTGAGGCCTGGTCCAGGCAGTGTGCTTTGTTGTGCCATAGGCCTGCACCCAGTCTGCCATGCTTTCATCCATTATGCCCAGGGGTAATCAGTGGTGCATGGACCGAGTCTTCCTGTGAGGTGTCTTGAATTTCAACATGATTGAGGGCATGGGTGGCATTGGATTGTGGTGATATTTGTGTGTTTTTCAATTCTTTGGCTGTTGTTGGGGCCTTTTGCCCAGGGGTACTCAGTGGTGCATGGACTGAGTCTTTCTGTGGGGTCTCTTTAATGTAAACATCATGGAGGGCATAGAGGGCATTGGATTGTGGTGATTTTTGTGTGTTTTCCAATTTTTTGGCTGTTGTTGGGGTCTTTTGCCCAGGGGTACTCAGTGGTGCATGGACTGAGTAGTTCTGTGGGGTCTTTTTAATGTAAACATCATGGAGGGCATGGATGGCATTGGATTGTGGTGATTTGTGTGCGTTTTTCGATTTTTGGGCTGTTGGTGGGGCCTGTCCATGTGGATGGAGGCCATTTTGTGGCCTGCTACAGGCAGGGCCTGGCCATGTGGTGGGGGTCTAGGGGCCATTTTGAAGCCAGGCAGTGTGCTTTGTTGTGCCATAGGCCTGCACCCAGTCTGCCATGCTTTCATCCATTATGCCCAGGGGTACTCAGTGGTGCATGGACCGAGTCTTTCTGTGGGGTGTCTTGAATTTCAACATGATTGAGGGCATGGATGGCATTGGATTGTCATGATTTTTGTGTGTTTTTCATTTTTTTGGCTGTTGTTGGGGCCTTTTGCCCAGGGGTACTCAGTGGTGCATGGGCCTAGTCTTTCTATGGGTTTTCTTGAATGTAAACATCATTGAGGGCATGGATACCATTGGATTGTGGGGATTTTTATGTGTTTTTCAATTTTTTGGGTTGTTGATGGGGCATGGCCATGTGGGTGGGGGCCATTTTGAGGACTCGTACAGGCAGGGCCTGGCCATGTGGTGGGGGTCTAGGGGCCATTTTGAAGCCAGGCAGTGTGCTTGTTGTGCCATAGGCCTGCACCCAGTCTGCCATGCTTTCATCCATTAAGCCCAGGGGTACTCTGTCAGTGGTGCATTTTATTGGTCTTTCCATTTTGGGGGTGGGTATAATAAAAATGCTTACTTGCAAACTATTAATTGAAGCGCTACATATGCAACATTTATTTAACTGATGTTCCTCTGGCTTCATTTGCTTTTAGGTGCAGAAAGACGAATCATCAAAATCATCGTTCCTCATCAGTGCCAGGAACAAGTCCTGCTGCGGTGTGTGCAGCACAATGTCACCTGTGGCCACAGACAACTCTGCAACTTGTGCAACTGCGACCTGCTGTTCTGAAATCTGAAGAAGATTGCCCAAAAAAAAGTTGCCCGTAGCTCCTCTAGCACGAAAGTTGCCAGTAAGGAGCAGAAGAAGCAAGTGGCGCCACTTACAAAGGAGACTGGTGTGTCGACCGCCGCATTTTTTGGGGAAAAAAAAGTACGCCTGCAGCAACAGCGGGGTCTGCTGGGGACCAAGCTGGGAGCAGCACCTTCGCTCCATTGGGCTCAGTGCCACCACCACCATGCCAACTTAGGTCCAAGCCCTTGAGGGCTGCATAGGCAGCCAGTATAGTTGTTCAATCACCATCGACCAGTGATGTTGGCTCATCGCAAGAAAGTAGCAGCATCCCTCAATCAACACAGGTTGTTGTAACTCATCTGACGAGTGTTCAACAACCACAGCCGCAACAACAACCACATGTGCAAGTACAAGCCCAGGTACATGTGGAAGGAGAGGCGGCGCAAGGAGAGGCTCAAGCAGAGGTGCATGGAGCGGCACAAGTGCCCACAATAGTTGTTCCTCCCGAAGTAGGGGCACATCAGGAAATCGACATTCAAGCTGAGGTATCATTTGAGGAAGCCACTCCTCCTGATGATTCATTGTCTTTCAGATCCCCAGCAAGGAAACTATCAAGGATGGTGTCTACATCTTCTTCAAGCCCCCTTCGTTCTGATGATATGGATGAAAATTGGGAACCACCAGCGCCGCCCGAGAGTGAGACACACCATGATCTGACAAAGGTAGCTAAGCGTAAAAGGAAGGTCCCCGAAAGTCTCATAGTTATGGAGTGCGATGATGACGCTGAACAAGAAGTATATTTAACAACAAGGGGTGGTGATGGACAGAGTTTCTGAATTAAGCAGAATACTCTCACCCAGTCAAGAGATCAGGGCTAGATCCAACACCGTTTTTTAGCTCACTGCACCATCCCAGTTCAGAACCTGGCTATATGCAAATTAGTCTGTTCCTGTCCCAGTGCATGATGGGAACAGGGCAAACCAAACTACCAAGCCAATTCTTACACTGGGAAGGAAACAAGCTTCCAGGGACCGGTTTCTGGCATTTCAGCCGTCGTCGGCCCGGCTTGCTTGAATCCTGATGGTGCAATGAGCAAGGGACTCACATCTGAGTATACCCCTCCACGCTTAGGGTGGACAAAATATTTAACAACAAGGGGTGGTGATGGACAGAGTTTCTGAATTAAGCAGAGTACTCTCACCAGTCAAGAGATCAGGGCTAGATCCAACACCGTTTTTTAGCTCACTGCACCATCCCAGTTCAGAACCTGGCTATATGCAAATTAGTCTGTTCCTGTCCCAGTGCATGATGGGAACAGGGCAAACCAAACTACCAAGCCAATTCTTACACTGGGAAGGAAACAAGCTTTCGGGGACCGGTTTCTGGCATTTCAGCCGTCGTCGGCCCAGCTTTCTTGAATCCTGATGGTGCAATGAGCAAGGGACTCACATCTGAGTATACCCTTCCACGCTTAGGGTGGACAAAATATTTAACAACAAGGTGTGGTGATGGAACGAGTGGTGAAGAATTGGCTTGGTAGTTTGGTCTGCCCTGTTCCCATTTGGACTGGGTAAGATTGGTCTGCTTAATTCAGACACTCTGTTCATCACCACCCCCTTTTCTGAATCGTTTTTGGCCACTATAGGTGTGGCAGGGTATACTCAGACATGAGTCCCTTGCTCACTGCACCATCAGGATTCAAGCAAGCCGGGCAGACGATGGCTGAAATGCCAGAAACTGGTCCCCGGAAGCTTGTCTCCTTTCTGGTGAAGAATTGGCTTGGTAGTTTGGTCTGCCCTGTTCCCATGATGCACTGGGCCAGGGACAGACTAATTTGCATATAGCCAGGTTCTGAGCTGGGATGGTGCAGTGAGCTAAAAAACGGTGATGGATCAAGCCCTGATCTTTGGACTGTGTAAGAGTGGTCTGCTTAATTCAGACACTCTGTTCATCACCACCCCCTTTTCTGAATCGCTGAACAAGAAGTGGCGTATACTCCTGCTGATGAAGACTCTCACGACGACAACGCAGTCATCATAAACGTCACTCCAGCCTCAGCGGGCATGCAGCAAACAGACATTTTCACCGTATCCCAAAATGCTGCTGAGCGTGATGTTGGTGACGTGTCAATGGGACCACCACCAATGCAGTTAACTAGTACACCACCACCTACAGCTTCCATATTTTCTCGCCAGAAGGGACCTCCATCCACCTCGACCTCCATTTCCTCAATTAGTGGTGCTGTAAGTGCACAACGTAGTAAATTTCGGCAACACACATCCTCCACTTCATCTGGCATTAGTATTCCCAGTATCGCCTCCTCCGCCCCCCACAGACATTTGAAGTCCGCAGTTTGGGACTTCTTTAGTGTTAGCCCAACAAGGGAAAACATAGCCATTTGTACCATTTCTAAGGTTCGAGTCAGTCGTGGTAAGCTTGGTACCAACTATGGTACCGAAGGCCAGAGAGGTCATCTTGAGAGACAGCACACTGTCAAATGGCATGCGCACCTAAAGGAGATCAAGGCAGCCCGAATTGCAAGTCAACAAATTGTATCCATTGATGTTTCATCTGATGATGACGAGGAGGAAGAAGCGTCAAACATTTCTTGAGTTACACCCAGTACCCATGTCAGCAGCAAACCCCCTGCAAGATATATGAGCCACACTAAGAGTGTGGGAGAGAGTGAGACACCAATGCGAAAAAGTTCATCATCACTGAGCGTAACTGGGTCGAAGAAGTCATCATCATCCCGTAAAATGGTCCAGACCACCGTTAGTAGCATGTTGTTTTCAGATGCGCCATTTGAACGCAACCACCCAACGGCGCGTCTGTATAACACTAAGATGGCTAAAATGCTAGCGCTGGACCTTCTCCCTTTTTCTTTTGTGGAAGGGGTGGGTTTTCTTGAAATGGCGGCAATGCTCTGCCCTAAATGGAAGGTTCCTAGCCGGTTCTATTTTGCAAGAGTTGCGGTTCCAGCACTACATGAAGATGTGCTGGAGGTGATTGGGGCAGCTTTGCAGAAGAGTCCTGTTCACACTATACATCTGACAACAGACATGTGGACCAGTTGCCAAGCCGTTGATTACATGTGCATCATTGCACACTGGGTCTCTTTTTCAGGGGTTGCAGCAAATCTAAACGCAGGTGTTGATTTGGATAAAGTTTATAAAGCTGCTCGGAAACATGTAACACTAGCCATGTTTACAATGGAGAAAATTCTTACAGGAGAAAACATTTTGCATAAGTTTAACACAAAGGTCTTTCAATGGTTGTCCCCAAGAAAACTCATGATTGGTTATGTTTCCACGGATAATGGCGCCAATGTAGTTAAGGCCATGGATAAGGGTAACTATTTCAGAGTGCCTTGTTTGGCGCACTGTATAAACCTGGTTGTTAAAAAATTATTGAGTGAAGAAAGTCCAGTCTACGAGTTACTGACCACCTGCAGAGTAATGTGCACACATTTCAACCATTCTTTTAAGGCCCGGAAGCAGCTGAGGTGCCTGCAATAAGAAGGTAAAGTGCCAGTGAAAGCACTCATCCAGGAGGTTGTAACACGTTGGAACTCAACCTTCTACATGCTTGAGCGTCTGTATGAGCAGCATGCGGTAGTCGATCAGTATTTCTTTACACTGGGTACACCTATGATTGACCTGAGGATACAGGTGGAGCAATGGCAGATAGTTAAAAGCCTGACAGACATGCTTCGTCCTTTTGAGGTCTTCACGCGTGCAGTCAGCAGGGAGGACTGTAATTTGGGAAAAGCTATCCCATTGTTGAGCATGCTAGAGCACCAACTGAAGGCGGTGTCTTCTACGTTTCAAAAAGATGGAAAGCAAGAAGCATTTGAGTTGGCGGAGAAGTTATTACAGCGCCTACTTCGCGATGAACGTCTTGAAAAGATCCACCCAGAACAGCATTACATTTCTGCTACTATTCTGGATCCATGGTACAAAAAGGCAGTGACAGGCAGAGTATTCTTTCCTTTTGATGACGCAGATGTTACAAAGTACAAACATTGGCTAGCTGTGTCAGCCACTTGGTTTGAAAGAGAACGGCAGGAAATTGAAGGAAAAGGCAGTACATCAGCATCAGCAGGCCATCTGGAGTCAAAAAAATCCACTTCAGCATCTGTGGCTGTGGCAGAAGTGAGTGATTTTCCCTCTCAGCCGTTAACGACACCAGCAACAGTATCATCTGCACCAGACACAATAGTAATATTGTGTGAAGAAGAGGATTGGCTAACTCAGCTTGGGTTTGCTTCTCAAAAGGTCCCAGAAAAAAGTAAGCAAAGTGGAGCAACCCTGGAGAACTTTGAGTCGATGGTGCAGGCCTATCTAAATGACTCAACAGAGGTCTATGTTCATCATGACCCATTGGCGTATTGGCATTGGAAAAGAGATGTGTGGCCAGAGATCACCAACATGGCTATAAATTACTTGTCTTGCCCACTCGCAAGCGTGTCTTCTTGTAGTGTAGTTCCTATTTTCCCAATAGGCTCTGCGCATTGGAATAACAGAAACAGTAGTATGGATGTAGAAGTGCGGATCTTCCAGGTCTCCACTGACTATACTAAACCTAATTGGGTTTGTTACCAACTAGCTCAGAGGTCACTGGAAACTTTCTTGACTGAAATAGGAAGTGATCAGCTTCCCTGGTACAGACAAGAAGGGATTCAGTTTTCCAACAACCAAATAAACATGACAACTTTGCTCCTTAGAATAAGAGTCAATCTCTAGAGTCGTATGAAACAATAGAAAGTTATTTTACTCAGTCAGTTTTGTGCAGATTACTTTCACCAATATGCAGAGAATAGAGAGACGGGCGTTTTCAATAAAAGGTATTATTTATTGAACAGTCTTTCTTCTCATACAAGAGAAATGAATTGCCATAATTGCAAGACTAGTTATTATAAAAAGTGCGTACAGTAAAATGAGGATTGCGAAATAATACTGTAAAAGCATTGATATGGTTTCTTAGCCATACAATGGTTTAAAATGAATAAAACATATATACATTCATATATACATTTAGCTAACGTACTCAACTGGTGCTTCTAACTACGCCTACCCCAGTGTACCTGACCTAAGCCTAATACTTGGGAGGGAGTAAGTAAGTAGCTTTAGTTAAGTTGGTTTTGCCAAGGTTTGCTTCAAGAATTCTCTCTAAGGGTTTAGTCAACACCATACCTCTGGAATAGAATGTTGGAGGTCTTGTATCTCCTTCCAGGACTCGATATCCCAGTCACTCGCAAGAGTAGGCTGGAAACGCCGGAGCTGGATTTCTCGGCAGGAGAAAAGACAGCATCTCTCTCAGCGCGTCGAGGAAGAGGAGGGGCAGCGTCCGTGGGCAGCTTGCATCTGCTGGGTTCTGAAGGGGACAGCTGTTCTGCTCCTATGTGCACCACACCATCGCTATCATCGATGTCGTTGAGACAGCGTAGCGGCAGTAGTAACATCAGCGTTTGCTTAAGGCAACATTGGTAATATTTATACCTGAAAGGTGCCTGGTTTGACGTAAGTTTTTGGACATAAGACATCAATAAAGATGTCACTAGGAATTGATCGTCTCTTAGTGCTCATTAGAGTTCTATTACTAATCAAAACATAGCAAGCAGGGTTTTCCCAGGTTGCTGAGTTTTATCTTGTTGAAGAACTCAGAGTGTAATCTAGGAATCTTAGATAGTGGCTTCTGCGGTGTCATTTGCTCTAATGAGCTACAGAAGAAGCTGCAGAGGAAGTGATTCTGAAATGTGGCTCTGTTCGTGTTAGGCCAGAGACGAGTTTCTGAAATATTACTCTTGATCGTTTATGCCATTATAGGGGAACAAATGGATTATAGCTGTATAGGGGCATAAGGTCACAGTATTGATCAGGGTCCTAGATTAGAACGCGACACCCACTCCATGAATTTATGCCCATCAATTTACTAAAAACTATAGCAAAAGATGCATGTGTAACATTACCCACCCCAAAATACATATATGCTTTTGAAAATGGCGTATTTGAAATACATGGAATGTACAGTACGTCTTTAAGCATAGAAATCATTCAAAATTATAACATGTGTAATCAATGAACGATTTTGAGAAAATAAAAATTACACATGAAATATCTCTTAATACAGAAAAGAAGGGCGAGATAATTTCATCACATATAAATGCATTGCAGTAAAATGTGCTAGAGGCTGATGTAAAGTTATTATGTCTCTAGATTTACCTAAAAATATAAGCTTCTGTTCTTTATGAATAGGTCTACTTTAAGCAAAGAATTTCATGCCAGAAAAGGGTACATTTTTTTTAAAAGTGTTCAATTCAAAAAAATTCTCGTTGAACGGGGGAATAGAGTTCCAACGCTTTTCAGCAGTTTTTGTTGATCAAAACTGAAGGCCGAATTCAGAGTTCATGGGAACGCTGTGTGTCGGAAAGCTTTTCTAAATTATTGTTTCTGTTCGGGTGAGAACATCATATCAGACAGGCTCTCAAAAAATTGGTCTACAAAATCAGGTGACAGTTCGACCAATTTCGATAACGCTGTAACTTGACAGGTGTGAGAATGATTGCTGTCATCAAAGTCTGGATCGGCAATGCTCACAGAGGGTCGTACCTGGGTGATGTTGCTTTTATTTTTCGCTCCACTGTTACCACCTAGTCATAGCACAGGAGTCTCAACGAATGCCGTCATCAGGATTGGTAGCCGATGGGGACAACACAATGTGTGAGCCGTTATAGGACTTAGCAAAGTATCGATATCCATTGGTACTGCTGATGGGAGTGCAAGACAGATGTCCAACCCGTACTCATCTCCGCATAGCATACATCGAAGCACAGGTAAGATGCAGGTCTGCCATATCGGTCTGAATGAAAGAAACCAGGTCATGTTCAGATCTCTCAGCCTGGCCAATCCAAGGACTCTAGTTATTCTGTCCCAGTAGCGTATTGCTAGGATCGTTTCTTCCATCCTTGTAGGAGTCATGTCTGAGTTTTGGCTTGCCATATCGGAGCAGGAGGGTCAAAAATAAAATGCCTGCTACAAGTCCCAAAATCAGGGGTATGCCGCCAAAAACTGAATGGACAAAATTTGGAATGATTCCTAGAATTGCTTTGAATGGTGTTAGCAGTCCCGAAAAAATCGTCTTAAATATGCCTGGGATGCCTGTGGCACTAGACATGTTAAGGGGTTGGCTAAGCATTTCTGTGAAATGCACGGGGCAATTTGTTGATAAAAGGTCATGAATCTCAGATGTTGTCCTTGCAACTTGGAGTTCATATGTCTCTTTTGATGACGTGATGGGCACTGTTGTCTGCAAAAGCACAGACTTCATTCTGCTTAAAGTATCAATTTGTATAGAAGAGAAATTCAAACGAGGCCATATGGGAGTCTCAGTGTCTCCAGGGCCGTTTGGAAACAATGCTTGCATTCAGCATTTGACCATGGAAGTTACCTGTACAAGATATGCTTTCCCTGGCAAAAGGCCACAACAGCTGTGATCCGTTCTTAGAATGTAACTCCCATTCGAGAGCTGCTTAAAGAAAGGCTCTATCTGTGTTGCAGGTTTGACAAGTTGGTGGCATGAAAGGTTGTTAGAATTTCCTTCACAGGCTCCGTGTAAATTAATACTCTGGCACAAAAGTATACCGCTTAGTGAATGTTTACAGTTTTCACCACTTAGAAATACATTTTTGTTGCTGTCACTATAGCATGTGTGTGTGTATGGTAATTTCCATGTTGACTTAATGTATCCTTTACCCAATCGATCATACTGGCCAGTAGGTATGTATTCAAGGCAATTTTTAAATCGGAAAGTTGTTATTGGAATTGTGATAATCCTGTGTATTATCCATTCAATGACAGGACTTTCTGACATTGTCAATGGTAATCTCTCAAGTTTTTCGATGCTCAGGATTGTATAGTCTGCTCCTTTCTGTGCCAAGCTGATTTGTTTATCAGTAAGGTTAAAGATGGAAAACAATGACGTTGTGTTGATTAAACGCCAAGGCACATAGCCTGAACGAAGATTTTGCAGCGTCCAGCCTAACTGTACAATAGAACGCAATTGTGACTGGCCATGCTGTAACATTAGCAAGTCTTTGTCTATTATATCTATGGCAGATGATACAATATTGTCCAACAAATATATTCTGGAGGACAGAGTCATTAACCCATTGTCCACTACAGAAAGTGATTTTTCTAAATTAATACGATCATTTCTCGTATTTTTTCAGCTGTTTCAATTTGCGTGACTTTCCAAGCCTCGTTGTATGCAGCATAGATGCTGGCCGCTATGAAGCGTTTTTTGACGCTGTTTGCGTGGTCCCATAATAAAATCTCGCAAATCAGCACCATCTTCAAGTAAAGATAAGTGTTGCTTAATTTCAGCCAGTGTGGATGATTCTAGCCATTCAAGGCACAGATTCCCTACACTGTATGTTGTTACTATCCCTGGATGTTGTCTCTGGGAGTATCTAGGGTCTGGTATCGTCATTGCTAACCCCTGTGTTTTATTCAGGAATCTATCTTGACAGTTGTTTGTGTCAGTAGGCCAGATTAACCACTTTTTCCAATCAGGATGTGTTCTGTTTAGATGTAAAATTTTAGATACGTCTATTTCAATATCTGTTGTTGCATTATCAGGTATTGGCTTCGGAATAGACGGTTTGTTAAGGTCTTTAATCTTAGCTAGGCCAAGACAGGTTGTTTGTTGAATTGTGTCATTTAAGAACATTATTTGTTCTGGGATCATGCAGGCTCGAAATAATGCTTCTAGGCCTTGTACCTGCCAATCTTTTGTACCCCAGATTGTTTTTGTTTCAATGTTATTTTTCCAATAATCAAAACCAAATGTCATCATTTTTTCATAAAATGCTTCTGAATATATCAATTTAGTATTTGTCAGCATTGTTTTAAATCCTGTCTTATCTAACAGTTTATAATAAAACGTTTCTGCATCACTCGTGTTAAACCCTGAGAAGTACTGAAATTTCTCATAGAATGTTTTAGAACTGCTTTTAGGTGGAGTAGCACAATGTTCCCATTGGTTATACTTAAAAACATTTCTAGGCTGTGCAGATTTATGCAAGTAATGATCACCATAGTGTGTGTAGCAGAACATCTGTTCATAACTAGACGAACCTTGTAAATAATCATGATCTGTAAATCTTGCTGACATTACTAAATCAGACATCATATTATTAATACTTTCAAAGTCCCAATCATCAGAGAATGTACTAGGTTTTACAAAGTCACTTAATGAAACCTTGAATTGATGAGGATACTTCAGGATTTCGACCGGACCATATATTTCATAGTCAGTTTTGTCCCATACTACCCCCCCCGGGTATTGGAATGGCTGTGGCATTTACTGTTGACAGTTCTCTTTTCTTCACGTGGGATGTTCTGTGTGGTTTGAGGACTAAGTTGATGTTCTGACTTGCTGTGTCCATTGTATTGTAATAAACCTTCCTAAAATTAAAACTAAAATTAGGCATAGTAGGAGTATAAATACCCCCGAAATAATCCAATGCTCAATTAATGGTGCATCCAGATATACTTTTTTGATTTGATGAAAGAGTTCTGTTTCTTTTTCTTTAAAAGTCTTTTTTGTTTCTGGCATTACTTCGGGGTTGCTTTGATCCTCAGAAAAGTTATCGAAGTTGATGAAGTAGCCAGAGGCAGTTCTGTCAATTGTTGGGATTGTTCTTTCAATTTGTCTTTCGGTAGCACATTCTGATGCCACTTTATTGTAGACTGGTGTTTCTTGACGAACTGTTTCAATCTGTGTTTCAAGAGGCACGAATTCCATGGCATTATTGTGTAGTCCCTCTCTGTGCACTGCAGGCTTATTGAATGTGATTAGTCTTTCAGTTTGAACCTCTTGGATTGTGGCAAGTTTGGGTATTCTGTTGTTTCTCGGGAGTCCACTGGGCCTACTGTTGATTATAGGCCACATGCTTGTGGTTTTACCAGGTCGATTGATACAACTCTGTTCTCCTTTTTACCAGCAAGGGGCGGTAGTACTACTGATCTTGTTCCGTTGAGTGCTAAGACAGGTGCTGCTTTTCTGTAAGAAAGCCCAAATTCCTTCTTCACCGCTTTTTTTCTCTGACTAGATCCCCAATCTTTGGAATCCAGACAGGCCTTGCTGGGGCTGGTGGTGCCTCGTCAGTGGTAGCTGGCTGTTGCTTTAACTTTATGTTGCTTAAGGATTTTCTTGTTTCGTTCAAGTCCTGTAAAACAGCCAAACGATCTTTGATGTCAAAGTCGGTTTTCTTATCTTCTACCACTGATACCTGACTATCTAAGTCCTGCATTTGCATTCTAGTTCCGAACAATAGTTCGTATGGGCTGAAACATTTTAGAGAATTTCTTGGCAAGTTGTTTAGGCTTACCTGGACACTTATTAAATGTTTGACCCACCCGGCACCTGAACCTAATCCCTTCTCTGTTATAGATTGCTTTATGTCCCGGTTTTTTCTTTCTACCACACTGTTCCCTTCGGGGTGTGACGGACAAGAATACCGCAAGCCAACGCCCATGCTGGCCATGGCCTCCTTATAAGCTCGAGAGCTAAAAGCAGGACCCTGTTCAGAATGGAACATGGCAATTGCGTATGTGCCGATAAAGACTCGCAGATCTTTTATAACCGTTCTGGCGTCAGCCGCGTGCTGGGGTTACATTTTTTAAGTGGATTTAGCCTTAATGATATACAATGGGACGCCTTTCTCTTGTTTGATTGCGCGGATCGATCACCTTATGCTTTCTATTAGGGTTTCTGACACTACACTGGCCGGTTCTCCACTGCGATCTCTGTTGCAGTCTTCACAGTTTTTTGCAAATTCATGCATACCTACACTCATTTCCAGCCACCAGTACTCTGATTGCAATTCTCTCAGAGAGTCCCTGATTGTTTGGTGTCTCAGACCCAACCCCATATGTGCCTCCTGTAATAGGAATCTTCTCCTGTTCATGTTTGGAATTACCCTATCCCCCACTCCAGGGATTCAAGCAAAAGGAACGGAGTTTGCATCAATTACGTATGCATAATTGAGTGGATAGTTCACGGGTAGTGCTGCACAGTCGCCATTTACGGAAGTTTTTACTGCCAGCATGGTTTCCCCGTCTATGTATTTTTCTGAACGCTTTTTTGTGGCTACGGAAGCCGGTTTAGTTACTTCCGCTGTGGCTGTGTTAGCCAATGAATTCCCTGCAACGTGAATGCCATCACGTTGATGACTCAGAGTGTGTATCACGTGAGTCTTTTGTAGTTCTTTCTGTAAAAGAGCTACCTGTTTCCAAAGCATTTTATGCTTGATTGTGACACCTGTGTCATCTTTGTAATCATTTTCAATCCAGCTCTGCAACTTATTATTGTAAGAGTTGATGCAAAAATGCGAATCGCACACGATTAGTGTCGGGAATTCACGTTCTGCATTTTCAAGCGCCATCTTTAAAGATCTGATTTCAGCTCGCTGAGCCGAACAGTACCTCACTGATTCAGTTTTTGTTATTTTCGGTCTGAATTTACCGCACAGCCAGCGACCTTTAACACTCGCGTAGGCTGCATCGTAGGATTTGTTCTCTATGTTGAAATGCTGTACAAATCTATCAGTATAGATTATGCAGGCATACTGTGGGAGAGGCAGAAGTTCGATTGGCAGAGGATATTCTTCTTCATAAGTCAATTCATTCCGTTTTTGGAATTGCGGGGCGAAATAGTATTTCACATCTTCCGCTCCAAGAGAATCTACACACTGTATCCATTTCGGATCCAGTGACACTGTAGGCAGGTTTACTGGGCTGAATAGCGCCTCAAAGGCGGATTCCGCTGTGAGGATATTGATCCTTCTACCATGTGCTAGTTCTCGTTCATTCGCTAATGCAGTTTCAACTGCTTTCACTGTTTTTTCTGTGGGACTGAATGTTTTTTCTGCTTGTGTGTACAAGTGAGATTTAATTGAAATTGGTACCTTTTCTCCCTCATTAAAGGTTAGGTACGTGAATCCGCATCTTCCTGGGATGACTCGGATTACAAGATTGCGTGTGTTGTCACGTGTATCTAATTTTGTTTTTGCTAACATGTCTGTTTGCAGTGATCGCAACATTTCTGTGTGTTTTTGAGTCCAAGTGATTGGTTTAAAATCAGGTTTAATTAGTTCGTAGAGAGGTTTAACCCTCTCCGCGTAATTTAGAATGTAAGTTCTTCCGAAATTCAGAAAGCCTGGAATCGATTGTAAGTTCTTCAGCGTTTTTGGTGCTTGGAGCACAGCGCACTTCTCTAAGAAGTTGTCCGCTAGGCTTTTTCCTTCACTTGATAATTCGTATCCTAAAAATAATACTGTCAGATGGGCAATTCAAGACTTTTTAAAGTTGAATTTGTAACCCTCTGCTGCGAACCCAAGTATAATGGTGTTCACTCTTTTCAAGTGAGTCTCCAAGTCGTCGTCTGTGAGATAGATATCATCTACGTAAGATAATGCCTCATCATCATACATTTGTAGTAACTCTGTTACTCTGGCTGAAAATAGTCCTGGGCTGTTCTTGAATCCCTGTGGGAGCCTACAGAAATTTTTCTGTGACCCCATTACTGAGAAAGCGGTCAAGTATCTGCTTTCTGGTGCAATGTTTTGACAAAAGAAACCATTAGATATGTCTAATGTCGTTTTATATTTTTTCATAACTATGTTATTCATTAGTGCAGCACTATGCGAATTTTTTACTGCAAATGTTTTGCAACATGTGTTAAGGTGTCTGCAGTCCAAAACTAGACGAAATGAATTGTCTGGCTTGGAGACAGGAAACAAAGGATTGTTCATTTGAGAGGTGCATGTTTCAATCACCCCCCTGGTATTCAAGTTGATCTAAAATCTCCCTGACTTGTTTTTTAGCTTCTTGCTTAATTGGATACTGCCTTTGTGCAGTTGGTTGACTTTTTAACTGGATTGTGTGAGGAGGAGAGTCCTCATCCCATCCTACATGATTTTTATATAATGCTGGTGCCTGGGCCACTGCCCATTTCCTTGCATAAGTATATTTTTTGTGAATCGGAATGTGATTCGAGAAAGCAGGCCTAATCATTTCTTCGCCACGAGGTCACTCCCTGACAAACTCTGGGGGCCAATCTTTTTCAGCTAACAGAATATCATAGCCTTTTGAGAGTTTATCCCAAAATAGACCCCTTATTTTCCTAGTCTTATCACCCTCTATACGCAATGTTATTTCGTATATCTTATGGGGCTCGCTAACTCTGGTGTCGGCAGTTTCAACCTGAATGTATTCATTCGTGTCCACTGTCTCCAGATGACTCATCAGGATCTTGCGGGCTATAGTGATTTCTGCTGCACTGTCTAACATTGTCTGTGCCCACTCCCCGTTTTTCAACTGTGTCCTCAGTATTCTCGGCATGTTCGATTACTCTAATGCTGGCTACCTTATTTTTCGGAAATTGAGATTTTTTACCTCGAGCAGGTTCCTTGTCTTTGGACTTGGTGTGCTCTCCTGGGTCTGACCGTCCTCTTCTTTCCGATTTCTGCGAAAAAGATCGAGAGGGACGTGTGTCAATACTTTGATATCTATCAGGCTTCTTCAAATTATCCCAATTTCTAAGGTTATATCTTTTTTCAGAGGGCTCGCTCTGGGGAGACTGGTGTTCTTGAGTCGGAGTTCTTTCCCTCCGTCGAGGAGGCCTTCCTCTGGACTGGAAAACTTTTTCCTTGGGAGTGGATTGTTTATTTCCATCCCAGCTCTTTTTTGGAGTGTTTGAATTATTTTTAATAAATAATTTAACTAACTCTCTATATGCCTTTGTTAATTCTCTTATTTTAACTAAGAGTTCTTCACTTGACATTTTATCAATGTCCGGATGTGGTGTATAGCTGGCTAGAACCGGCCACGTTGCTCCTGGTCTACCTAGTGGACCGAGCCTGGTAATATGATCATTGTGTTTTAGGGCGCCTTTAAACCAGAGCAAATGCACTTGGAATTTTAATGGGATTTCAATCTCCTTGAAAGGAGCGTACTCTTCCGGTGGATCCCCTATTTTGTAATGGTGGAACTCGTGTGTTGCGGCGTTTGCCACTGGAAATTTTATCCAAGAATAGAATACCTCTGTCTGGCGATATTCGTGTGCCTCTATCACGAAGACGACTGTGCCACCTTGTGTGGTCAGTCCATTTTCTATAAGTTTTGACGTTATAGATTTTCTTAAATGTGCCGGGATTATTATTGCACCCGGTTCATTAGTACCGCCGGGACCTTGCTGAGTCGCATTTACTGCACCCCCATTGGTTCCGTTTTCAGTGTCTGACATTCTATTGTCAGGAAAGTTTTTGCAGAGCAGGTCTCCAAGGAGACAAAGATTAGGTGCACAATATTTTGGAACAATGTATCCTTCAACGTTGAATAAACCAGAGCCTTACATAGGAATATCTTCCTACTAAGTTCGGGCGGATTTTAACCTTTCACCCACTCCAGACGTCTATTGGAGTATTTACGGTATAAAGTGGTGTGTGTGAAAAATGCACGACTGAGTTAGTTTTATCGCCTTACCAAACGTTGGGCGCCATGTAGTGTAGTTCCTATTTTCCCAATAGGCCCTGCGCATTGGAATAACATAAACAGTAGTATGGACGTAGAAGTGCGGTTCTTCCAGGTCTCCACTGACTATGCTAAACTTAATTGGGTTTGTTACCAACTAGCTCAGAGGTCACTGGAAACTTTCTTGACTGAAATAGGAAGTGATCAGCTTCCCTGGTACAGACAAGAAGGGATTCAGTTTTCCAACAACCGCATAAACATGACAACTTTGCTCCTTAGAATAAGAGTCAATCTCTAGAGTCGTGTGAAACAATAGACAGTTATTTTACTCAGTCAGTTTTGTGCAGATTACTTTCACCAATATGCAGAGAATAGAGAGATGGGCGTTTTCAATAAAAGGTATTATTTATTGAACAATCTTTCTTCTCATACAAGAGAAATGAATTGCCACAATTGCAAGACTAGTTATTATAAAAAGTGCGTACAGTAAAATGAGGATTGTGGAAATAATACTGTAAAAGCATTGATATGGTTTCTTAGCCATACAATGGTTTAAAATGAATAAAACATATATACATTCATATATACATTTAGCTAACATACTCACATACTCAACTGGTGCTTCTAACTACGCCTAGCCCAGTGTACCTGACCTAAGCCTAATACTTGGGAGGGAGTAAGTAAGTAGCTTTAGCTAAGTTGGTTTTGCCAAGGTGTGCTTCAAGAATTCTCTCTAAGGGTTTAGTCAACACCATACCTCTGGAATAGAATGTTGGAGGTCTTGTATCTCCTTCCAGGACTCGATATCCCAGTCACTCGCAAGAGTAGGCTGGAAACGCCGGAGCTGGATTTCTCGGAAGGAGAAAAGACAGCGTCTCTCTCAGCGCGTCGAGGAAGAGGAGGGGCAGCGTCCGTGGGCAGCTTGCATCTGCTGTGCTCTGAAGGGGACAGCTGTTCTGCTCCTATGTGCTATCATCGATGTCGTTGAGACAGCGTAGCGGCAGTAGTAACATCAGTGTTTGCTTAAGGCAACGTTGGTAATATTTATACCTGAAAGGTGCCTGGTTTGACGTAAGTTTTTGGACATAAGACGTCAATAAAGATGTCACTAGGAAGTGATCGTCTCTTAGTGCTCATTAGAGTTCTATTACTAATCAAAACATAGCAAGCAGGGTTTTCCCAGGTTGCTGAGTTTTATCTTGTTGAAGAACTCGGAGTGTAATCTAGGAATCTTAGATAGTGGCTTCTGCTGTGTCATTTGCTCTAATGAGCTGCAGAAGAAGCTGCAGAGGTAGTGATTCTGAAATGTGGCTCTGTTCGTGTTGGGCCAGAGACGAGTTTCTGAATTATTACACTTGATCATTTATGCCATTATAGGGGAACAAATGGATTATAGCCGTATAGGGGCATAAGGTCACAGTATTGATCAGGGTCCTAGATTAGAACGCGACATTCTTAACGTGTTTTCAGTGCTGCTGGTGGCATTGTAACTTCCAAAAGGACCCGCCTCTCGCCCAAAAATGTGGAGAGGTTAACAATGATCAAGATGAATCAGCACTTCATACCATCAGATTACAAAATACGAGAATGCACGCAGGAAGAAGACGAGGAGGACACCAACTTAGATGAGGGAAGTTTTTCTCTTTTAACTGACCTACTCCCGTCTGAATTCGCAGAGTTTGAGGACAAGCTCTTCTTCCCTGACACCGAGCCCTGAAAATGAGTCAATGAATCACTAACTTTCTTTTTCGTCCTTATTCAATTTTATTCCTGTGTGTCTGTCTTTCTTTGTTTTGCAAAATCTATATAAATTAAAACTTTAATCACCTAATCACAAAAACAAGCCCATCAGCAGAACTGTCTTCACATATTTGCTTATTGATCTGAAGGTGCCACAGTCTGCATTCCTCAGGTTCACAAGTTCACAAGAACATGCTCCTCTATCCTCCTCCTCCAGACTCCTATTTCCCTCAAAGCAGATGGCTGGATTACGCCCAATGAAGAACGACTCTGCACTTGTGGGAGTGTTCTACTTCTTTGCGGGTGAGTTGATGGGTCTGGGGCATTGCTGTGAAGGTCTAATACCGGATAAAAGTGGTTTGGAGAAAATCGGAGCAGAAAAAGCTTTTGCGTTTTTGCTCACTTGTCTTTGGGGTGCTGTTTGGGGGGCTTCCAGGTTTTTGTGAGTGGATTGTTGTGGTCTGGGAGCACTGCTGGCACAGTCTAATGTTGATTGCATTTGTTTTTCAGGAAATCCATGGTGGAAAAGGGGAGTTAGGGCATAGCTGCAGATCGCATTTGGACAGAATTGAAGGTAGGCCCATTTTTGCTTTTTGGCTGTTTGGGTGTGTTCTGCTTTTTTGCGGGTGGCAGCAGGGGTCTGGGGGCATAGCTCGGAAGGTCTAATATCAGAATCAAGTGTTTTGGACCAGTTTAATGTTGATTGCATTTGTTTTACAGGAATCCATGGTGGAAAAGGGAAGTTGGGGCCTAGCTGCAGATCGCATTTGGACTGAATTCCAGGTAGGCCCAAAGTTTTCAAAGAGTGGCTTTTCCAGGGTTTCGCCTTTTGGCTTGTTGGAGGTGTTAAACTTGTTTTCGCCCAGGTTGACAGTTCTGGGGCCATTGCTGGGAAGGTCTAATACCCGAAAGAAAGTGTGTTGGAGACAATCCCTGGGGAAAAGGTTTTTGCATTTTCTGAGATTTCGCTCACTCTATCTTTTTCGGGGGGCTGTTTGTGGGGGTTCCTGGTGTTTGTGGGGGGGGTTTGCGAGTCTTAGAGCAATGCTGGGTATGGATACTTTTGCTTGCTTGCAAGTGGTTTGAATACAATCCATGAGGGTTAAGGGGGGATTTGGGCCAACTTTACTTTCAAAGTACGTTTTGTCACCATTTTCTACTAGGCCTCGTTTTTTGAGATCTGATTGGTGGTCTTCTACATTTTTGCGACTGGGTTTAGTAAGGGTCTGGGAGCACTGCTGGAAGGGCAAATTTTTTTCTGAATCGTTTTGTCCACCATAAGCGTGGCAGGATATACTCAGATGTGAGTCCTTTGCTCATTGCACCATCAGGATTCAAGCAAGCCGGGCCGAAGACGGCTGAAATGCCAGAAACCGGTCCCCGGAAACTTGTTTCCTTCCCAGTATAAGAATTGGCTTGGTAGTTTGGTCTGCCCTGTTCCCATGATGCACTGGGCCAGGGACAGACTAATTTGCATGGAGCCAGGTTCTGAGCTGGGATGGTGCAGTGAGCTAAAAAACGGTGACGGATCAAGCCCTGATCTGTTGACTGGGTACGAGTGTTCTGTTTAATTCAGATACTCTGTCCATCACCACCCCCTTTTATGAATAATTTTGTTCTAAAACACAGTTTACAGTACACCTAGCTTGAGGGAAACAATCCGCTAAATTAATTCGCCCATACTTATTTATCCTTCAAAAGGAAACTCAGACAGAGTACGCACTTTCAAAAATATTTGCACTACACAGCGTACATACCTTTTATTTATTTGTCAGTGGTGTTCTAATATCACTTCCTGTTTTTCCATCAATAATTACAGGCCGGGTTTCAGCCTGTGCAATTCGAAAAAATGGATGAAGTCAGGCTTCACATTAGCGAGCCGCAATTCAGCATCCGCCAGGCAGGCAGTGGACAGGGTGTCTTCTGGTCATCAACATTGATCGACGGAGCATTAGATGGAATGGAGGAGTTCCGCAAATAAGAGGAATCGCTGGATGAATGCAACTTCCCAAATTCAACAGGACAACTACAACAACATACAGATGCAGTATCCGTTCTTTTCTAATTATCTTTTAAGTAATGTTATTGCTGTGAACTTTTATGAGTGTGACTCTGCATTTCTTTGATCTCTGCTTTTAAATTCATCCCTACAGCCATTGTATAGGTTTTACCTCTGCTATTTTTCAAACCTAATTTAATGCATGAAGTGTTTCTCTGAGTGCAGAGATAGGCAAGGGAAAATGGATATTTATTACTGCAGCCCTGTACTGTCGCATTCTTTCATTCACGGTTGTTGAAAGTACGACTTACTTTTCAGTAACCATGCATGCAGTAGTGCATGCTCTTCCTTTATGTCACTTAAAAGATTTATGGATAGCTTTGTACCCAAATATTTGTTTATCTTCAAATATTGTTTGTCCATGCTGTGCTTTTTTTTTCTTCTCTCAACAAAACTTTCCCAAAACCCCCCTTCCCATCCATTTTCCAAACCTTAACCCTCTTCCCCCGGGCTGTGTGGTTTTGATTGATGTGTGACTAAATGACAGCATTAATTCTACACACTTGCTGGGGAGGATAAGGTCATAGCAACAGGCTGGTGAAGGAATCAGAGGATATATTCTTACTCAGCTTGACACAGACCCATGACTATTGGCAAATGAAAGCAGATTTTCATGTACGCCATCAACTTGATTGATCATCAAGAACATCCTCCTCCTAGACGTGGCAAATGATAACGCTGCTGTGTCCTTCACCTTCAGTACTTTTTCTTGTAGTAGTAGCCAATGTCAAAGAAATTCAATGCAAGTAGTAGTTATACTTTCAATACTTTACCATTTGTTAGGCTACATTGTGGCACTGTTCTAGTGTACTGTCACCTGCTATATTCTCTATCGTACCGTTGCTACGGTAGGGACAAACAAGGTTTCATTTTCTTTTTTTTCATATGCTGCAACTGCCACTGTGTAACACAACTAGTACCACCGCAATGATGACATTTCATCCGCCCAGGATTGCCAACCTTAATCGCCATTTCCCATGCAGCCAGCCCTGTGCCCAGCCCTATTTCCAAACACAAATTACAGGTAAGATAAGCATTTGGGGAGAGGTGGTATAATGGAGTATTAGGAGAGATGAGAGACTGATGGTAGTACTAGTAAAGTCCTAGGTCTATTGAATTCACTTAATCTGTGAGAGGCACTTAGTTTTGAAAACATTTGGGCAATTACTTACACAACTTCAAGATGCCACTTAAGTTTCAGGAAAACAAACTTACTGTTAAACCCCCACCCACCAGCCTCAAAAGCAGTAAAAACACGTATGCTAAGATAAAGTTTAAAGTATATTTATATCCCTAACATAAATAATCTCCCGCAAGACCCAACCCACTCCCACTCCCTAACCCCAAAGAATGTCCGTGAAAAGTCCCAAAAACCCAACTCCCAATTCCCACCCCCAGAAGTCTTTAAAAAAGGGGCAAGAGACAGTCTCCTCCTACTGCTGGCTGCTGTTCACTTTTCGGGCCAGGTTGGCATGCTCCTTGTGGAGGGTCTCGAGCAGGGTTTTGGTGTTCAACAGCTCCTGCTCGAGGTAGGGCACCCTGAGTGAAAGGCAGTGCAACCTTTTTTTGGTACTGCTGTGGGGGGCAGCTGATTTGTTTGCTACTCGGCGGTGGCGGGTGGCTGCGGTACCCTAGCTGTGTACCGCTGGAGACCTGCTGCGCCTACTGGCTTACCCAGGGAGCGCGGAGGAAGATGCAGCTGTCCCGGTCAATGTTGTGGTCGACTGCGTGTCCCCCTCCTCCTGGGCCACCAGCCGCCGATATTTGGCGACAGTCGCCTCCAGCCTCCGTTGCCGGGCCCTTTTAGCCAGCTCCTTCCATGTTGGTTTGGAAGGAGCATCTATGAAGAAAGAAAGACATAGTCTGTAACCAATGCTCTAAGATTAACACAAAATGATTCAGCAGAAAGTTGTGTCACAGTAGAACTAGCAACTTGCAAGCGCAGTACATAACTATTGTGGCCAGTATCTATATAACCTCCCACTTCTTCATCCTTGCTCTAACATTAGTGGGAGTTTAACGAATCGATTCTACGAGCACTATGGACTCACTCCATTTGAGTCGACTATGACAGTACACCAGTCTTATTCTTCTTCTTCTCTCTTGTTTAGCAAAATTGGTACGTTAACTTCTGCAAGCCGGCATAATGCCAGCGCAGTCAACTTGCACCCGAGAAAAACAGACGCCCGCCATGAGTGAGACAGACTTGCGTTACTGTACCAGTCCAGTACATGCAGGTGGTGATGCTCTTACTTTTCTATTACGTGTGGCACTGAGAATACTCTGTTACAAGGGCTACTGCTTAATTAATTTAACTTTCACCCTACAGTGCAAATGAATACTAGAAAAGGAAAATGAAGAAGATAAATAATCTGATTATCTATCACTGCACATGGTATGTATTTGCTTACATATGGGATGACTTTAGGTGTTTTGCTTTTTATTGAGTGAACAGTGATACATCCACACATGAATGACCGAGTTCTACTAAACTTATTAACAGAGGTAGTGAGTGGCCATCGTAATAGCCGGATATATACTGTGCTTGCAATACAAACTACTGCTACTATTCATGGTAGTATTCGGACAAAATTAAAACTTCCTTTCCTTGCCTTTCCTACACTGGGACGGACGTGCGGGTGCAGTGTTACATGCTCTTCAAAGTAACACTTAGTACATCCAGTGACCGTCTACTCTCTCTAGATACACATATGCTAGCTAAGAGTCAGATAGTACCATGATCCAGGCATCCATCCATTCAAACTATATGTCAATCATTCTTTTTCATGTTTCTCATCTCGAGAAACCTTACGTTTTCTCACGGAAAAACAACCTTTTCATTTTATTTGGGAAACCGCAAGCCATACATCCGTGCTTGACTTGCATTTGAATTTCAACCAAAGGATATATTGCGCACACATACAGTTTTTGTTTCACCCACCCAGGCTGTTCTCCTTCCACCCATCCTTGCTTCATCCTTCACCCAGCCATGCATCATATTCATTCCTAGCCACCTCGGGCACCAATCAAACATGTATCATTCTTCTTTGTCAGTCATCATCACTTTTAACTTGCTCGTCCTTCCACACTTACTTACACCCTTCTTTCGCTTTTTGTTCATCCCATCTATCAAGTTCATCTCAGATCTGATTTGGATTCTCGAAAAAAAATTCACAGCTGAGTTGAAGTAAATTTAGAGGAGGCTACTTCCTGGTTGATAAAAACTTTGTTCTAAATTTGAAAGTCTTCTTAACAGTATAGTAACTTAACTGTAGAACATATATACTACACCCGTGCAGAGAGCACACTCTGCAGTCTGCAATCTCAATAAGTAAGGAATATAAAAGCTTACCACTGCCCGAAACTACCATGGCAACCCTCACAGCAGTTGCCTACGGCACTTGCACCACCTCCTCCCTAAAGTGTCCTCCTGCACCTCCGCACTGGCCCCGGCACCAGATGTTCCACCTACAAAGTACATTTAAGAATGTTAGATGTCATAGACATACACCACTCACTAGTATTTTGTCTAGGATTGAAGAAAAGTGAATACAGAAACCAATCTAATAATTTGTGACTGTCTACTCAAAAGTAAAAATGTCCCTTTTTCCAGGGAGGGGTGTTGTACCGACCCCTGCCCCCACCACGTCTTCAACAAGGCCGACGCTGTCATCGCACCCCACCTGCGGGACATCATCAACACCTCCTTCGACACCGCCACCTTCCCTGAGAGCTGGAAGCACGCCGAACTCAGCGCTCTACTAAAGAAACCAACAGCGGACCCCACCGAACTCAAGAATTACCGCCCCCATCTCGCTCCTCCCGTTCCCAGCCAAAGTCATCGAGAAGACCGTCAACAAGCAGCTGGCCGCCTTCCTCGAGACGAATGGATCCCTCGACCCCTCACAGTCTGGCTTCCGAGCCAACCACAGCACCGAGACCGCCCTCATCGCTGCCACCGATGACATCCGAGCCCTGCTGGACAACGGTGAAACAGCGGTCCTCATCCTCCTAGACCTCTCCGCGGTGTTCGACACTGTTTGCCACCGCACCCTAGTGCAGCGCCTCAGCAACATCGGAATCCAGGAGAAGGCACTGGAGTGGATCATCTCCTTCCTCGCTGGAAGGACACAGAGAGTCCGCCTACCACCATTCAGATCTGCAGCCACGGAAGTCATCTGCGGCGTTCCTCAGGGCTCCTCGCTCAGCCCCACCCTCTTCAACGTCTACATGAGCCCATCGCACGCCAACACAACCTCAACATCATCTCCTACGCCGACGACACCCAGCTGATCCTCTCCCTGACCAACGACACCGCCGCCGCCAGAACCAACCTCCACGAAGGGATGAAAGACGTAGCCGAGTGGATGACGACCAGCCGCCTGAAACTGAACTCAGACAAGACGGAAGTCCTCATCCTGGGCTCCTCGCCCTCCGCCTGGGACGACTCCGGGCACCGCACCCAAACCGACAGACCACGCACGCAACCTGGGCTTCATCCTGGACTCCTCCCTCTCCATGACCAGACAAGTCAATGCCGTCGCCGCGTCCTGTTTCAACATCCTGCGCATGCTACGGAAGATCTACGGAAGATCTTCCAGTGGATCCCCACCAAGACCAGGAAGACGGTCACCCAGGCCCTCGTCACCAGCCGACTGGACTACGGCAACGCCCTCTACTGCCGGAACCACCGCCAAGCTCCAGAAGAGACTCCAGCGGATCCAGAGCGCCTCAGCCAGACTCATCCTCGACATCCCCCGACGCAGCCAGATCTCCGGACATCTGAGAGACCTGCACTGGCTCCCCGTCAACAAGAGAATCACCTTCCATCTCCTCACCCACGCACACAAAGCCCTACACGACCAGAAGGCCCGAGCTACCTCAACAACCGCCTCAACTTCTACGCTCCCAAACGCCACCTCCGATCGACCAACCACGCCCTCGCCGCCATCCCCCGCATCCGAAGAGCAACAGGAGGAAGGTCCTTCTCCTACCTGGCCGCCACGACCTGGAAAACCCTCCCGACCGACCTTTGCCTGACCCAAGACCACCTCTCCTTCAGGAAGAAGCTCAAGACCTGGCTGTTCGAGCAGTAGCGGTACCCCCCCCCCCCCAAGCGCCTTGGGACCCTCCGGGTGAGTAGCGCGCTCTATAAATGCCTTGATTGATTGATTGATTGCTGCACTTTTTGGCACAACTGTTGAATGCTTGCTTTTTAACACGCACCATTTTTCTCATAACAGACAGAAGCTTCACTTCTAAGAACAAGAGCAAGATCAGATCATCATCACTAGGACGGAGTGACCAACGATTCACCACCAAAAAGAAAAAATAAAGTTCAAACCAGGTTAGGGTTCGCCTCGCCCACAATAAATGTGTGAAATAAATCATTAAGCACTTTTCCATTTTTAATCAACCGTTCATGTTTTATGAGAAGCTTGATTTTAATAAATATTTTTACTTTTAATAAAGCTTTAAAACTTAAATAGACTCTGTGGTTTTTGGTCAAGAGTGACTGAGCAAAAGGTTTTGCAATTTGCAAGCATGAGTCCGTGCCTCTGACACTTCTGGACTCTGAATCCGTACTCTTGTCCTGCGTTGGATAATCATCATTGGGGATCAATCATCGATGTATTTGGGAGCTAAATGACTCTGCCACACTATCTAGTCAGTAAGGAGATTGGGGGCTCTTCAAAGTCTGATATCACTGAGGTATGTGGAAAGTCTACCTGCGCCTATTATAATTGATAAACAATGCACTATTTAGTGTCCATAGTTCTGTTTGTGCAGATTTGTCCCTGCAACAGTAGTAGTATGGATTGCCCTCCTATCCAAACCAAAAGTAAAGTAGTATCTTATTCTTTCTTGGTGGTCATTCACATTTTATTGTTGGGAATTGTCAAAGCATAAACATTTAGAAGACTTGAAAAGACATTATGGACAATACCTGAGGACTGCACTCAGTGCATAGAGCTATTGCTGACTAGAATGGGAGTTTCGTTTAACACCTTTTGCCAAATGTGCAATCTTAGTTAGCTACACAGACAGACTAATAAGAACAATCTAGTAATACCACAGGGAGTCATAGTAGAGGCAGGATAAGAATTTAGATACAGTCTACAAGAAGATCAAAGACGATTTAGAAAAAATCGAATGAGGAACGCTAGGAAATAATAGGTACTCTATATTAAAATTAAAACTTACCGGGGCCAGCAAAGGAGCCCTCGCCTGACCGATCCTGGCCTTCTACAGCCGCAGCAGCCGATACCACCTCCTCCTCTGTCCTCTTGCCCCTGGGGGGAGCTGATGTACAACATGAAAGATAGAAAGACCCGAAAACATGGATGATTGTTGTCAACCAAATGAAACATTTCAAAAGAACAATAACAAAATATTTTGGCGAAATAGCAAATAGACATCTATTCGACGGGATATATTGACCTATCTCATGTGGTCTACTACGATATTAGTATTGCTTGATTTGCGGACCGTCGACATGGAAAGTTATGTAACTCACTAAACAAACTACTAAAAAGGTTCGCCTAGGACTGGCAGGCTGCAGTCCGCAGCACGCGAAGTGACAGACAAACTCCATCGTGATTGCAGATCAGTGACAACACTAAAAAGTTTCCTACTACATTAACCAGTCATTAAAATACTCAAACTATCAATCCACCACCACTATTTCTTCTTATTGCCAGGTGTACAAAGGAAGGACTGGACTTGAGTCTGTAGGGGCAGATTTACAAGCCCCTTGCGGCTCTTTTGCTCTGTTGTTGCGTGACTTTTGTGACGCAGCTGCAGAACAAAAGAGGCGCCATGGTGCGGCGTATATTAACAACGTGACGCATATGGGAGATGCATCACATTGTGAAGCCCTGCGCCATCAGGGGGCGTTCCGGTGCAAGGGAGGGCGTTCCTGTGCAGGAGCGCGTCCTAAAAGTGGCTGAGGGAAATCTACAAGATTTTAATCAGTCACTTTTAGGACAATGATGCGTCACTCAAACCCTGCGCCTGCTTGAAGCAGACTTACGGCTTGACTCAGCATTGGTGAGATAGGGCACCCCAGAGCATTGCTGGAGCTGCGCGATTGTTGCAACGCAACTCCAGCAATGCGCCGCCTTTACGGCACAGATGCGTAACGCTTCGGTGATGTTTTGGGCCCATGGTGCGCCGCATTGTAAATACAGCGCACCATGGGTGGTGGTGGCGTGGCGCACAATTACTGGCGCATCCCTGCTACTTTGCAGGGATGCGCCGGTAATTGCAAATCTGCCCCTTAGTGTCTAGCATTATGCAGTTCTGTAAACTACACTCATACATAATTTCTCAGGCTAATGAAATGAACACAAAATGGAAAACAAATAAGCATAGTAGCAACGCTACTGAGAAGGAGAGCAGTGCACCTGAAATGCACAGAAGATTTTGAAATATAATTTACCTACAATGTAATCAGCAGCATTATTGCTCTTGGAAAAAAACAAAAAATTGCAATATAATAACACACAGAGCAGGAGAAAACAGAGTAGTGATGAAATAGCTACTACTACTCACCAAGCCCAGGGATCTCGACGCCGAGCGGGTCGAGCAGGTCGCGTTCCCGGTCCAGGAGATCTGTCCAACGGTGGGTGGCCTGGTTGTAGGTGCGCCGGACCCGAAAGTGAGAATACATGGCCCGGCAAACCTTCTCTCACCGCTTCCGGCGCTCCCGGAGCCCGTAGCCGCTTGCGATCTTGCCACCTGCCATGATGGTCCTGGGGAGGCGGCGCTGTACATAAAACACTAGTGTGGCCACCTCCTCCGCGCTAAAGATCTCCCGTGCATCGCTAGCTCCCCCCTCAAACACCCGCACGGGAGCCTGGCACGGGGTGCGGGACCCTTCCCCTTCTCGGGCTGCTTCCTGGCTCCCTTTACCATGGTCTGGGCAGAAAGGAAGGTAAATAATAAATAAGAAATAGAATAGGGAAGAAGAAAAGAAAAGAGTTTAAAAAAGTAGTTTAAAATTAACCAAAAGTAGCAGAAAACACAAAAATATAGAGCTAGAATAATAGAGGGATAGATGATTAGTAAAATAGATCCAAAAAAACTTCAAACAAGCAAAGGATGGCAGAGATTGAAAGAGTATACAGAAAGCATGCCCAGAACCATAGCAATGAATGGAAAACAAGATGGCCGCGCCCGTTCACAACTGCGTGGGTAAGTTCGCGCGAGATTTCCCCCGCGATCACACACGAACTTGTACTAGCGAGCCGCACACTTTGCGAGATTACACATAGCGCTCAGAAACAGAAATACGTTATGCAAACAAGATGGCCACGCCCATGTACGACCGCTAGGGTAACTTCGCGTTGTTGCGCTACCAGCGGCTTGCAAAAACGCAAAAAACCACGCGAACTAACACGCCACAAAAAAACAAATTGCACATTCGCACGAATTCGCGGCTTCCGAATTCGATCTCACGCAAATTTGCACCCTGCGAATCCCACGAAATTGCAGAAAAACGATTTTTGAAAAACTGAAAGCACTCAGCAGGTGCAAAAGTTCAAGCTCATCATTAGTAACCATTCCCTGTAGTGCTTCCTGAGGGGCCCCTCCAGAGTTCAGTTGCCTTCTTGCAACTAATCTATGACCCTGCTCTGACCCTCACAGCAGGCTCAGAGAATAGCTACAAGTATGCCACAAAGGTCCTGTTAAAAAAAAATGACAATGCAAGAGAAAGCAATTACAGCTAAGGAAGCAGCTGCCAGCTCAAATTCAGTGACACATTAATCAGCCCCAAATTAATTCATGTCAGTTGAGGCAGGGCAGGTGAGCTTTGCCCCCAATAATCTACAGTAATGAACTAGAGGGTGGCAGTGATGTACCAGAGGGTGGCATGGGTGAACCAGAGGGTGGCAGTGGTGAAATAGAAGATGCTGTGATGAACCAGACGTAGAAACAACATGGTCGCTACCGTTGCATCCCAACAAGTAAGTCCGCGTTTGCGAACTGGTAAAAAACCTTGCGAACTGGCAGAAACCCTTGCGAACACAAAAAATAGAAAAAATCCGCAAATTTACGAAAGTTCGCATATTTTGCAGATTGCGAATTCGTGAATACGCAAATTCACGAATCGCAAATTCACAAAATTCGCCCATGCTTACTCTGAATCCTGGTCCCAAAGTAAATGCAAGTTTCCTCCTTTGTTTGTTGGTCAAGAGATACCTGAGCACACTGGATGCAATGTGTGGCCCCAACGAATGAGCAGTGCGCCAGCAGAGCAATACAGGAGTTAGGAAAGGACTTGAGTTTAGGGTTCAGGTGCTGTGTCTCTGGTGCCTGTTAGATTGAAGTGAAGAAAACTGGTGCACTGCCTGAGACACTGGACAGGATCGCTAAGAGCATTTGCCCTGGTGGGGGCCTGCCCTATCCTGAAAGAAGAGACTATTTCCTTGAAACTGGGCTGTGATTCTTGGGTTGTGAGTTGTGCAGCTCTACCATGGAAACAACAAGAGCCTGCCTGTGAGGATCAAATGGACACAGGGAGAAGACTCCTCTCTGGTTGGTTGTACGTCGGCTTCAATTTCCCCAAGGACTTCTTCTTTTTGTCAATAATGTACCCCTTCAGTTGTCCAGTTTTTTACGAGGAGTAGCCCTGTGCAGCACTTCGTCCTGTTAGCTATTCTGAAACTGAAATGGATGGTCACTGAAATGCATAGGAGCCCTGAAAATGTTTTTACTAGACTGTTTTAGGATTCCCTTAGGACTAGGAGAACTAATAATTCTGTTTGTAATAGTGATTGTTACTCTCTCCTGCTATCTGTATGGTAATTATGACCCGATGTTTTGTTCCCTTTGTATTTGTGCTTATACCTCATATATACACGCTTAATGAAATGTTTAGAATGGAAAATGCCCACTTAGCAATGCATTCGGATATTGATAAATTTATGAAAATTAATGTGCAAATATTTTCTGTGTTCCTATTGGATCATAGGAATGTCTTTAGCTCATGCTAAAAGGACTATCTGTTAAAGATTAGAGGGATTTGTTAGCATGAGCTGAAAGCCATTTTTTATTTTGGCAGCCATTTTGGTTAGCCATGTGCTGTTGCCCTCTTCAGAGCCTTGCACATGCTCAGAAGGGCCAAGCTAGTAGAATGCACCTGCTCCTCTAGTATAATTTTCAGGCAATTTTTGCTGCTGTATGGAGAAGTAACTTCCTCCCACTTTGTTGAGCAAGCAGATCTTGTATGCCCATATTAAGCATTTTGCATGCTTACATGAGCCAGGACCTCCCCTTGGTTTTATGCTGACTATGTAACCCTAAGCATATATAAGGCCACTGTTTCTGTACTCCTTAGACTGCCTAATTCATTTGCTAAGGCTTCTGTGTGACGTAGTCTCCCTCATCTGAGGTGAATAAATGCATTCTTTTTATATTTCAGCGTCTGTGCCAATTTCTTCTTTGTTGATTTACAAGGACCAGGTATCAGTGAGACCCCTGAGAAGGTTTCCATGTTCTACACTGGGGTAAAGAAGATGGTGCCTGCCTGTGCGGGGCTCCCTTGGCTGAGGGAGAGCCCAGCGAGCACTGGACAGTGAAGCTTGAAGGTGGAGGGAGCTCGACGCACATTGCCGGTGCCTGCCCCCACCGCATGTGAAGAAGAGTGTTGCTGGTTCTTGGAGCAAGGAGATCCCCGCCAGGAAGAACCGGTGAGTGAAGCCGGTTGGGGGAGTGAAGTTAAGGCACCACGCCAGTGCCTCTCTCCATAGCAGCCCCACTTTGCAGAGGGCTCCTCTAATGTTTGGCCAAATTATCTTCAAAGCCAGATGGCTCCACAATTGGGCACAGTTTGTCTCTGTGAGTGGGGGCTCCATGTTTTGTGCCCTTCAAGGCACAGTGCCATTATTGCATTTTGAGCGGCCCGTCTTGCAGCGGGCCGCTCCAAAGAGGCAGGCATGTTTTGTTTAAAGTGCCCCAGTGAGAGCCCAGAGGGGCCCAGGATATTCCCCCGCATTTGCTCCAACGCTCATGGGCATATTTATTTAAAGCGCCAGTGCGCTCCACGTTTCTGGGGCAAGTTCTTTTTCTTTACTGGCACATGATTATTTCAGGAAGCCAGTGCGCTTCATGGGACATGTTCATTTTCAGAGCCTGTGCGTTGCACCAACGTTTTGCATATGAATTCTAAGGGTGACAGAGAGCCAATGCCTCATTTGTGCATTCACAGCTGCCTAGCAAGTAGTGGGCAGCTGCACTGTTTAGGTTATTCTTTGTTTTAGGGGCTTGTCTAAGGTTAGGAGTGAGACGCACTCCTTTGCCCCCATAATTTCACAGCTGTGCAGCACTTAGTGCCAGCTACAACATTTAGGCCTGCGCAAAGTGCGCACCCTTGACTCTTGCTGCATAGGCAGCGTGCCCTGACTTTTAGACAGAGGGCATTTGAGCCCCTTAGAGATGGGCAGCTGGCCGGGGGGACTAGTAGGTTTGTAGGGTGCCAGGCCCTAGTGTGATTTATATAGCTGCTAGGAATGTAATGTATATGCTATGTTTCATGCACCCTGATTTATGCTTCTAGATGTGTTTATGATTATAACATTTTGTATACTGTGTTATGTTTTATTTTTATTTTCTACTGTGATACTGTGGTCTAGGTTTGGTTTATTCCCTCCTCCGGTTTATGTTAGTGAGTTTATTTCCTAATGCAAGTTATGTTGAGGAGATTAAGGTCTACTCTGTTTAGGCTTCTGATGTTGACACAGAATAGATTTCTCGCCTTATGTCATACTGTGCATGATATGATTTATGTTACAAGTTGATGCTGAGTATAGTGTCTGCCAGTGATTACTGGTTGTGTTCTAAGTTCATGATATATTCTTACTTTTACTATTTTTACCAAGTGATGATTCTGACAGTGACCCACGTGGCCCTGTCATATGTAAATAATCCCCTGTAAATATTGCCCAGTGCCAGTTGGCACAGTGTATATTGTGTGATTGCCATCTAATGTGTTTTATGGTAATATAAAGGCTATTTTTATATATAACCTTGTGTGGAGTTCCTTTTGTGGTGTGCCTAGTATGTTGTTACTGTGTGTGTAGTGCAAATGCTTTACACATCACCACCGGGATAATTCTGACTGCTCGTGCCAAGCTACCAAGGGGGTGAGCAGGAGTTATCTTAGGCGTGGAACTCCCTTTCCCTGACTAGAGTGGTGGTCACTGCCTGGCTTTGGCGCAAGCCTTAGCCAACCAGAGATCCCCATTTCTAACAAACAGCAATTGTTTAAAGTTTTTTTTGTAAAGTGTGCCATTGTTGCAATTGTAGGTGCCTGCGATTTGAGCATGTTAGGCCTTTATTTAGTCTTATCTTCTTCAGAAATAATACAGGGGACAACTGGAAGGCTTGTTGTATACAATACACACTAGTAAAACAGCCACCTCAGTGAATGCTTAAAAATTCACATTTGTATTTTACACAATAGGTGGCTTCGTTTAGACGGCAGCATATTTTTGCTTCTTTTTCTGCTTGTAGCATATGCTTGATATAAAAAATAAAAACCTTCCTTCAGCTTGCCAAAGTCATCCACTTTGGTTTTGCCACTGCTTGTTCATCATAGTTTTATAGTGGATTTGAGGAACTCTGCTCTAATCCACCTCTCACCCAAAACAAATATACTTGCGATGATGTGCATTTGGGTCAAGGGTGATTTAAGCATTTTTTATTTTGCTTCACACAATTGGGGTTGGGATAGAGACAGAAGGGCATATTAACAAAGAATTGACATAGGTCAGCAATGCAAGTCATATTGCTGCGATGCCCTAAATCAATTCAAAAGAGCTGAAATGCACCACATTTACAAGACATGGTTCATTCCTGTCCTTTCAGCCAATGCACGATTAGCAGCTGTGAGCCAACAAAGGCACCATCTTTCAAGGGTATCTGCATTGTTGGCATGAAATGAAATGAAAATAAAATTTGTAAAGCGCTACAGTTACCCTCAGGCATCCAGGCGCTGTGACTAACAAAAGTGCTCTCAGATGAACAACAAGTTTCTGGTTACTGAAACAAAAAGGTTTTAAGCTGCTTCCGGAAACTGGTTAAGTTGGGGTTGCTTCTCATGTGCAAAGGGAGGGTGTTCCATAATTTTATACATTATAGGAGAAGGAACATCCTCCTGCTCTGGCTCTAAAGATTCTAGGAATCTTGACTAGAGATGCAGACGAGGAACGAAGCACCTTGTTGGGCAGATAGGGGGAAATCAAGGAACAGTTGATTTCTGGGCCCGTTTTCCAGAGAGCCTGGTGAGCAATGCACAGAGCTTTAAACTTTACTCTGTCCCTGAGAGGCAGCCATTGCAACGCTCTTAGCCCAGCTTTTATTGAAGTTCTTTGTGGGACTCCAAGTAGCGCATGAGCAGCACAGTTTTGGGTGCGCTGAAGTTTTTGCAAGGTGTAGTACGGTGCTCCAAGATAAAGGGCGTTATTAAAATCCAGGCGGGATTGAACGAGGCCCTGTATGGCAGTTTTTGTGCAGGAATGTACAACTTCCTGCACAAAAACAATCACAAGAGGTGTTTTCCCCTCTCTATGTGTTCTGCAAAATGCAGAAAATGTAGAAAGAGGAATAAACCAGGAGAAATATAAACATTTCTCAAGGTTACACATTCTCTAGGGAGGCTAAATGTTTTGGCACTGCCCCAGGTGTTACAAGATATTGTAAATCTGGGTAAGTGTAACAGTCTATCAGTGTTGCGTGGGAACACCCACAGCAACACTCATGGAATGTCTCTTTGCTGCAAAGTAAAGCAATTAGCGACTTACGCTGCTTTGCCTTACTCCATATCTACAAGGCCATGAGAAGGCACTGAGGGTGGCTTTATGTAGCTTTTGTAGACATGGCTAAGTCCTGTGCACCACCGGAAAATATAATAAACATAGTTATAAATATTTTATAATGTTTAAAATGAATAACTAATATATAGAATTTAATAAAACATTAATTAAACATGTACATATACTATATAATATATACACTCAATTAATAATCATATTTAATAATTATTTAAATAACATAAATTATTGAAAAATATTAAAAATAACAAATACATCAATACACACAAAACAATAACTTAAATATTAATTACTTAAGTATGTAAAAAGATAACAATTATTTTGTTTTAAATTTAATTATATACGACATTAGCTAAATAATACAGAAAATATTAAATAGCAGAGGGAATAAAACTATTATTACACCTCCGAAAAAAACAACAGTAAGGAGAATGTTGGATAGCATAAGGCTTAAAATTACTATTCCAACTCCAGATAGTGGAACAGTAGGGAAAGTGCTGGATAGCGTAGGGGTAATAATTACTATTCCAACTCCAGAGAGTGCAACAGTATTGAAAGTGTTGGATAGTGTAGGGGTAAACATGACTGCTCTAACTCCAAACAGTACAAAAGTAGGGAAAGTGTCTGATAGCGTAGGGGTAACAATTACTATTCCAATTCCAAAGAGTGCCACAGTAGGGAAAGTGTTGGATAGCGTAGGGGTAAAAATTACTCTTCCAACTCCCGAGAGTGCAACAGTAGGGAAAGTGTTGGATAGCGGAGGGGTAAACATGACTGCTCTAACTCCAAACAGTACAAAAGTAGGGAAAGTGTCTGATAGCGTAGGGGTAACAATTACTATTCCAACTCCAGAGAGTGCCACAGTAGGGAAAGTGTTGGATAGCGTAGGGGTAAAAATTACTATTCCAACTCCAGAGAGTGCAACAGTATTGAAAGTGTTGGATAGTGTAGGGGTAAACATGACTGCTCTAACTCCAAACAGTACAAAAGTAGGGAAAGTGTCTGATAGCGTAGGGGTAACAATTACTATTCCAACTCCAGAGAGTGCCACAGTAGGGAAAGTGTTGGATAGCGTAGGGGTAAAAATTACTATTCCAACTCCAGAGAGTGCAACAGTAGGGAAAGTGTTGGATAGCGTAGGGGTAAAAATTACTCTTCCAAATCCCGAGAGTGCAACAGTAGGGAAAGTGTTGGATAGCGGAGGAGTAAACATGACTCATGCAACTCCAGAGAGTGCAACAGTAGGGAAAGTGTTGGATAGCATAGAAGTTAAAAAGAACATATTTAAAAATGATCAATGAATTAATTGTTAACTACCTATAAACTACTTACAAATACCAAACAATGTAAAACATAATTACCAATGAATAAATAAATAACAATTCATTAATAATAAATACCAATAAATAATAATTACTTAATAATAATTAACAAATAAACAATATTTTGTAAATGTAATAACAAGAACATAATAATTATTAAAAAGTAATGACCAATTAACTAATATTGAACCATTAAGTAATGTTGTATACCAAAAAATATTAATTATTAAAATCAATTACCAATTAAAAATTATGTGTTACAATATTCATTAACAATATCAATATATAATATTTTATAAAATGTAATTACCAATTATTGATTAAACAACGATACAATAATATTCATAAGAAAAACATTATAAATTTAAATAATTAGCATTAATAATTAATGTGCAATACATTAATTATCAATACCTAACAATTAATACTATAACAATACTTTTCCCCTATAAACGCACAGCACACTCAATAATGGAATATTCCCACTTAACTTAATTATCGATTAATAAAAATTAATTACCAATTAATAAATATTAAATACCAATTAATCATTAATTAACAATAATATAATTATCAATACCGTTTAATAAAATAAATTCTTACTTAATTACATTTAAATTACTTCCCACCCTATTCCCATATAAACCCACAACCCGCTACAGAACTTAAAAACTAAAATTTATTAAAATGTATTTATAATTCATAAAAATGAATAATTAATTTAGTATAATTAAAATTCTTCCCACCCTATTCCCCTATAAACCCACAACCCGCTGCAGTACTAAAACACAAAATTTACTTAAAGTAGTAGTACACTTAACAAAAAACACATCACAAATACTTATAAAATTAATAATAAAATACATGACAATAATACATATATCGATATTAGTAACTTTGATATATTTCATATCGATTTTACTATCTTCGATATTATTTACATCGATATTGGTAACATCCATATATTTGATATCGATATTACTAACTTCTATATTAAAAACATCGATATTACTTACCTTAGGGTCGCTATTCTCTCCATCGAAATTATTGACATTGATATTCTGTACCATCAAAATTAAAACATCAATATTATTGTAGGTCCATATTTTGATTTCAATATTTTGGCTACTCACCGTCAGGTCATCTACCTTTTGGAATTGCTCCCTCATTTAGAAGCCAGGAATTGGATTTTCCTACCAGTGGAATCGCCACCAGCTGAGGAATTATTTTGGGCTACCCTACTTAGGGCAGGGCTTTTGACTCCATTACTGATGTTTTTATTTTTACTTTGCAGGATCACCAGATAGACCGCAGTGGTCTGGAGCAAAAAAGGTACACAAATGTTCATTACTAATGGAAATCTTCCTTCAGGTTGCGTTTGGGACATTTGTGATTTTTTTCAGAATATAGAATGTTCTTGGGAAAAAAGTACCAAAGGCCACCTGGCTAGAAGGATGCACCTGCGCTTATTCTTTTCTACGAAACTACAATATCTCACTTACATTGCAGATGCAACACTGAAATGGCCCCAAATCACCACTTTTAGTCAAAGATTGTAAGCCAGTATCTTGAATCTCCAAGACCTTTGTGAGTAATTTATCACTAAATGTATGTATTTGTGTTTCATTTCATGGTACAATTAAGTAACGAAATGCAGATTAGTATAAAAACTCAATTTAAATTACATTGTAAATTTGAAAGAAAAGTTTAACTTTTTCTATGAGAAAGGGTCCTTAGCAATTAATGTGAAAGTGAACCAATCATGTGCCAGTTGCCATTGCTTGTATGAATGTATGTATGTATGTATGTATGTGCTATTTCTAAAGTACAATCCTAGCAAAAAGCAATTGGGGTGCAGTAAATTGTCTAAAGAAAGCATAAAACCAAAAAGTCATAGGTGGGGAAGTGGGTTGTGAATAGTTAATGTAGTGTCCTTTAAAGAGGTGAGCCTTCTACTCTTTCCCAGAAATGGAGCAGTGTTGGGGCATCCTGGATGAATACAGGACAGGGATGTTGTTCCAGATAATGGGTGCATTGCCTGGTTGCTTGAAATATATATGCACAACTAATGGCAAACATAGAGTGGTTGCAGGGTGCTACTGAGCATTACTATGACAGACCAAAGACGATCCACACAGTTTGCGGGACCAATGAGCTGTAAACGTGGAATATCACTCTTTGATGAATTTGGGGTAACATTTCAAAATACACTCCTCTTACCTTTAGGAACTCTATATTTAAATTGATGCAATACTATTGTCTGCAAAGAGTGTATATCCTCCCTGAGAGAATTATTTTTTTATGTTTCCACATGCGCATGCAGCATGCTCTAAATGGAAAACAGAGGGACTCGCTTTTTTTCACACAGTGTGTATTTGTCCTTCGCTCACAAGATAGGGCATAACGGGGGTGCAGTTTATTAACGAATCTACAGACAGAAATATAAAAGAAAAACCCTACGGTGACATTCCTAGAGCCAAGTTGAATGCTATCCCTTCTAAATTCATAGACCTCGCATAAATACTGGCTCCCTGCCAGCTCTCCATGTCCTGGAAAGCCCCAGATGTATCTAGCCTCTGGAAAAGGGAAAGGCTTAAGTGGATAGAGAATAGAGTGACAGTATTGATGTTGTACCTTGATTCTTCTCTTTCTTAGCTGCTCAGCCAGAATGAATGTGATGTCTGCGTGGAATGTTGGAATGCTTGATGACAGAGAGAGTAGAATGTGAGTGTGCCTGGTTGTTTGTAGAGAATGACAGTTGAAGAGAGTGGGCTGAGCAGCAACCATGTAGCTTCTGGTGGGACCCTCCATATGATCATCTTAAGACCTACTAAAGACTTCTATGGAGCCTGAAACTAATTACAAATAATCCTAATACATGGATATACTACCTGGCTACTTAAGGTCATCTGTGGCATTTACTTTATTACATTTTGGAGATGATCCAGAAGAAACCCTGCGTGTTTTAACCACAAGACTACTGAAGGTGAGAAAACCTGCATCATTTAAATGACCTTTATTGATATAAGTAACCATTGGAAGTTAAGCAACGTTAAAGTAAAAAAACAAGGATAAGAACGCCCTCAAGAGTCCCACCAGTGTTCTCCACCATTTGGACAGCCTACCCAGGGTGCTTCACATTCCTTGTAGTTATTGTTTTATTCTTGGAAAAGAAAGAATACAGCTTTGACCTGCACATGTAAAAGACTGCCATATTTTCTCACATGGCTGCAGGTATTCTGTGACATTCAAAGACGATGCTTAAGAGCACAAAGTTTAAGATGGTGCTTAAGAGCAGAAAGTTTAATGTTATTTCAACAGAAGACATTAGCCTATGTACATACTGCAAAGAACTTTTAGAAGGGCGTTTTTTGTACAAATGGTTAAAGCAACGCTTTGGGTGGACTGAGAACTGCACTGTACGGCATTTTTTAACGTTCTTTGTTTGCCGAGGACTCAACTTCACATGCGTACTGAAGTCATGCTGTCACAGACATATGAAGGTAAGGCCTATATTTTTTATTGGGATTTTTTTATGGACCCCAGTCTTCCTCTCCATACATGGCAGTTCAACCGCTCCAGTTAATTCAAATCACCACACGCTCACCTTTTGTGTGCCTCTTTCAAAGCGACACTCTGCGTGCAGTCTTTCCACATTCCTGTGCCCGGCAGAGCATGTATACATCTCCTATGACATTTGCTGCTTTGTGAGGCATCGAAGCTACTTAGGTTTGGCAGCATGGTGATGCCGGGAGTCATCCGGGGCGGCGTCACAGTGCTTGCCGCCATCTTATATTTGGCATGCTCTATCTTCTCCAGGTACCTCCATCATACAACGCTGTATGCCAACCGTGTTTTCTCTTCTGTCAGCTTCCTGTCTTCAGACAGATTCATCGTAGTTCCTGTCAGCTCCAGGATCAAATTCAAGCTACGTAACACTCTGGTGCTATGGTTTCTTTATGATATCCTCGATCAGATTTGCACCGTGATATTTGTTTAGTGTCAGCAGTCTAGATTAATGGTGCAATGTGTTGCGGATACGTCCTTCAGCGTCAACATCTTTCTTTTTAATATAAGTGACTAAACTCCGGCAAGTGACTGTTGTTAGCAATCGGCATATATGCTGAGTTTTCCTACTCACTGAAGTTTAACTAACTAACTTATTTGCCACTGCTGAGACATTGACATCCTCGTCGTCAACTGCCAGAGGGTGCAATTTTTTTTCTTTCCTTCAGTGTAGGTGTGCGCATACCTTTTCACTGTTCCTACTCTACATATTTTTGCTGTGCCAAACAGTGCCTAACATTGCACCACCCTTTACGTGAGCTTATTTAGCCGTGTGCCTTTGGTGATGAGTTATGTATTCACACTTTTGAGTCTTTGTGCCATTATGCTATTATAAGTTGTGATAAGTGTATCCCGTTTCATTTTTGATATTTACACGGGTGAGGGCAACCCTGTAATTTACACAGATGAGTGTATCCCGTTTCGTTTGTGTTGTTTTCATGGGTGAGGGTATTACTGTAATTTACACAGATGAGTCTATTCTGTATTATTCTTGTTGTTTACATGGGTGAGGACATTCCTGTAATTATCAGTATCCTATTACTTGTTATTTACACAGGTGAGTGTATCCTGTTTCATTCCTGTTTTGAGCTATGAGTTATAAGTTATGTATTCATACCTTTGAGCCTTTGTGCCATTATCAATTATATATTTTGCTTTTGTGCCTGGTGGTATGGGCGATTTGCCTTACATTGGGTTGTCTATTCCATATGGTTGGGTGTGTTACCATCTCATCTTTAGTCATGTTACTATTTTTTTTATTTACATATTTTTCCTATTTCTCTTCTTTCTTCACTCTCATGATGCTATACTTGAGTGTGTTACAAGCAACGTTTTTCATTCAATTTTTCTTTTATTTCCTATAATTTTTTTTCCGAGGGAAGGGTATGTGCTATCCTGTGAATGTTTGCACTGTTTCTTCCTCCCTCCGTTCTAGTCACTCTCTACTACCTATTCATTTATTTCTTCCTTATCACTGTACTTTTATGATTTCTCTTATATGATCTATGTGCAATATTGCAAGTATCTTCATTTTTATTTTCAAGTTGCAATGTTACAAATTATTGTCTTTATTTACTATCGAAGGAAAGGGGAAATGTTGTACCTTGATTCATCTCTTTCTTAGCTGCTCAGTCAGAATTAATGTGATGTCTGCGTGGAATGTTGGAATGCTTGATGACAGAGAGAGTAGAATGTGAGTGTGCCTGGTTGTGTGTGGAGAATGACAGTTGAAGAGAGTGGGCTCAGCAGCAACCATGCAGCTCCTGGTGAGACCTTCCATATGATCATCTTAAGACCTACTATAGACTTCTATGGAACCTGAAACTAATATAGCCTTATAGCCCGCCGTAGAGGGCTATACCGGCTATTAGAACATTGGAATGTTGGGAGCTCCATTGCAGACAATGAAGTGCTCCCTGCTTCTATGGGCCGGTAAAGGCCCGCAGAGCAACATTCCAATGTTCTACAAAGGCTTCTCGAAGCTCGAGGGGATTTATATACCCTCGAGCTTCGAGAACCCTTTGTTTAATTTGTTAGAACATTCTGCCCTCTAGAGGCAGAATGTTCTTATAGCCTTACAGCCCTTCGTAGCAGGGCTATACCGGCAATTACAGTCCCGCTGGCTCGTTAAAGTCCCTCGCCTTCGGCTCGGGCCTTTAACGATTCAGCGGACCTTTAATAGCTGGTATAGTCCGCTACGGCGGTCTATAAGGCTATATTAAAGGCCATCTCCAGCGTTAAAGGCCTCGAGCTGAAGGCGAGAGCCTTTAACAAAGGAGAGGGACTTTAATAGTGGTATAGCCCATCTATTAGAACATTCTGTCACTAGAGGACAGAATGTTCTAACAAAAAAACAAAGTCTTTTGGGAGCGTGAGGGGATTGGAATCCCCTCAGGCTCCCTGAACCCTTTGTTCACAGTCAGGCTGATTACTGGCGAAATATATTATACCAAGAAAATCAATAAAATATGTTTAAAAACAAAACTGAGGAGTACAGGGGTTAGCAGGGGCTTGACCCAGTGCTTGATTTTCTTAAACAGTGTTCTGGACTTCGGTATCAAGGAATAATTATTTTCTTCCATTTCACGTGCAAGTATGAAAATAATTCACTGTGTCCAGATCGTCTTTTATTCAAAAGTATTTGTCCCGAGGCAATGTTGACCGATTCTCTCCTTCTATGTGTGGGCAGGCGCCTTCTCAATCCATGATAGCCCTGTAGTTCAATGTAAATAACGCTTTTACTGTGTAGAGTTTATATCTGGATATTTCGAAAATGTGTGGTCCCGGATTCAACTCTTCCTTTTTTGTTCAAATATATTTTAACTTCTAGAAAGCGCCTGTTTCATCTTTAATATATATATATATTGCCTAGAATTACAAGAAGACATGTCCTATTTCAATCCAGAAAAAAATCCTGGCCTTAACAACCAGAAAGGTTTGCTTATTTGCTTCCACTTATAATCGACTTATATTTCTGACTATCCAGAAATTAACAATTATTTCCAGAATCACTCTTAGGTACCAGCGTATTTCCCAGATTTCCTGGGACTCTGGCATCATTAAGCGTGTTCACGTGTAGAAATGAAGCACGTGAATACAAAATCCCAAAGCTCACTGTATTTTTTTTAACTTTTCTCATTTTGCTTCTGCATAGGGATATTTTCGAGAATATCTTTCCTGTACACCATCAATATATTTGGAGGGTTCTTCCTCAATATTCTCACCCTGGCCATGGACTCCTGCCCTCGACAGGAAAAAGATCTCCAAATGTATCCACCGTGGAATTTGCTGGCCATGGTATGCCAACATCCCACCCCAGTGTTATTCACACAGAGAATTCTGCCATAATGGTGAAGCAATATGTTTGAATAAATGCATTTATGATAGTAGAGACATGTTTTGTCTGCTCAATGAGGTTCACTCATTAGTACACTCTGTTAAATAAAAATACCGAAGCACACAGCGAAGTCCAAAGTATCATAAGTGTGAAATCAAGCCTTGATGGCTTTTAAAGGCTTGATTTCGCACTTTCCTATTTTACGTTAGCACTCTTCCATGTGCGTCACTCCACAAATCTACCGGCAAACTAGAACCCCATGATATATTTCCTATTGACTATGGGCCTTATTTATGAGGCCTTGCAACAGTTTTGCGCTGCTGTTGCGTCTTTTTGTGTGACGAATCGACAGCGTAAAACATGCCCCCTGTTGCACCCTTTTTACAAAGTGACGCAACATGTCACCTTTTTACTCAGATTGTGCGTCACAAAAAGTGATACACCAGTGGTGTAAAAGTGACACAAGGGCCCATAAATAAGCTAAATAAGCCCAACAGTGAGGCATCACACTACAGCACACTCATTCCCTACATTATATAGTAGTCTTCGGCCCGATTCACAGAACTAACTTAAGACAAAATCCTAAACTTACTAACATTTTGGTATTCACAGAAGGCACTTACTCATTTCGATGTTCAAAGAAGTTAGGAGTCTTAACTTTAGGACTCCTAAATGCCTTCTGTGAATACAATAAGTCTTAAAGTTAGGATTTTCTCAGTTTAGGAGTAGTAAAGTTAGGACTCTTAACTTTAGGACTCCTAAACTGAGAAAAAGCCTAACTTTAAGGCTTTCGGTATTCGCAGAAGGCATTTAGGTGTCTTAAAGTTAGGAGTCCTAACTTTACTACTCCTAAATAGAGAAAAATTGTAACTTTGAAGACTTTCGGTATTCACAGAAGGCATTTAGGGGACCTAAAGTTAAGATGCCTAACTTCTGTGAATACCGAAATGAGTAAGTGCCTTCTGCGAATACCAAAATGGTAGTAAGTTTAGGATTTTGTCTTAAGTTAGTTCTGTGAATCGGGCCCCTTGTTTCCAGCCTTGAAAAAGTCCCTGTGATGATACACCTGCCTGTATTTGGATATCATGTATGACATAAAGAATGTGGAACACTGCAGAGTGACTAAATCACACGGAATTCATCTACAACCTCCCTTTACTGCTTTATTTAAAACATTTATGTGACTGTGGACTTCTCTGTCGGCTTTGGTATTTTTTTAAGAGTTCTACTCCAAACAGGGGACTCTCCTGTTATGGCCACTGCACTCCAGGTGGCAGGGGGCTTATACCAGGAGAGCACCAAACCTCTTATTTGTTATAGATTTGTACTATTATTTTCCCTATATGCTTGCACAAGTTGAAATTTTAGGCTACTCTGGCATTGCCAACACCTTCTCATGTACAGTATACTCATTAGAACAGTCTATTTACATCATTGTGGGTTGGTTTGCATTCATCCCTTCTCTTTGTTTTGGGAGCTAAACTTGTTTTTGAAATAGATAACCTGAGGAAGAAAATCTCACAAGATGATGTGCTGATAAAATGATTTGTAAAGACTAGAGGCAGATAAACCATAGTTAAGCTCCATATTAGAGTGCCCTCTACAGATTCCTATTGACCCTGTTTAGATTAGGGATCTTTCATAGATCAACAAGCTTCCCTATTACAAATGATTGGTCCAGAGACACATGCAGGTGTCCATGTGACGATGCTTCTCAACAATCAACATTGCATGTCCTTTTATTCTGTCGATTTTATCATGTACAAAGCAAAAGGTGGATCTTACCAATCCTAAAGTTACTCGGCCTCAGAAATGTTGTCTCGCATTTATAGCATTGCAAGTTCTCACTCTCAGCATTTTTGAAATATGTTACCAAATGTAGGAAATTTATTTTAATATGGATTTTTAATAATATGAAATTCTTTCTTATGCATGTGAAATAGGTAGCTACAGGACGGCGTTTTAATTCCCATTTTTGATTGTATTTTCAAATAATATACTTAAAGCTGTACAGATTCTGATAATGTGTGATATGTGCTTTTATTATTATTTCAAAAGTAATCGAATAAAGCTTTGTTGAATTGAATTGAGTGCTCACTATAGACCCCATTACGAAAGTCCGCCCGCCACCATAACGTAAAATGGGACCGATCGGCAGAGGTGTGGCGGTCCCACAAGGCCAATTAGGATGCGCCCGCCACACTGGCAGGCGCATTCTGGCCTTTAACATTGCAGACTGTGCTGCTGGATGCTGCTCCGTCTGCAATGTTAAAAGTGCATGGTTTGCATTGCCATGCACAACGTGACAGGCACCGCGCAGTGCCTGTCACCCTGGGTATGGCAATGAAGGGGGGTGCCATAGGTACCCCCCAAGTGCAGCCCCTTACCCCCAGAGGCCAGTAACAGGCTCCCAAAGCAATTTCCGCCTGCCTTTCCATGGCGGCATTGCCGCCGTGGAAAGGCCTTTAAAATTGCACATCATAATATGAATGGTGGTGCCTGCTCGGCAAATCCATCATATTATGCCCCACAAGTAAAAAAGTATGGACAAAATTAAGTATCTATATCTAAACTTAAACAGCCCGTAAAAAATAAAATCGAACATACAGGTAATACAATATGACTTTCGAACAGTTAATGCAAAACTAAAGCTTGTAGAAAACAAATAGCTCCACCTGGAACTATTGTGACGTTTTGACAGCAATAAATGCAAGTATACTGCTGACCGTGAGGAGCGTGGCGTCGGTCACAGAGTCACACAGACCCCCAAACAAACAGTACCTTGGAAACAAAGTCTATGATGATGCACAGTGTCATGGAGGTGAGGAGTCAGTGCCAAGGTTGAGGCCAGCTCCCTGGCTGCCACGGGGAAGGTGAGAATTCGTATCCTCAAGGAGGCAACTTGTCGAGTCCAGGACATGGGAGGTTGGTTGAGTCGGCGGTGAGGAGATGGTTCCGGTGATGATGTGCAAAGTCGGCCACGATAACAGGACGCAGGTGCTGTGATGATGGAGTCGGTGCAAGCAATGGCATCAGGTAAATGCTGATAACTGCAGGCATTGAAGGGCATCAGAGCTGCGGTACAGGCCAGGCGGTGAATCGTTTACTCTCAAGAGTGATACCGCAGGACTCGGTGCAGGTTGCAGCAAAACAGCAGCATCTCTGATAGCATTGGAGACAGGGTTTCCTGCTTTTCTTAAGTTTCTTCCAGCTCCCAACAGCAGGAACAACCTCCAAGCTGAAGTTTCTGAAGAACGTGGGCTACATGTGATGAAGTTAATGATGTCTGCAAATAGTCTTTGTTGCTTGCAGGGTGTCTCTAAGTCAGGATGCAATATCTGTCTTGGATATTGACAGGAGGAAGTAGAAGGTGAGGAGATGAAATTACTGAAATGTTACTGACCTGCTAAGGTTGCAGGGCCTGATGGGCTTATTGATGACTGGGTGTCATTTACCTTTCTTGTGTCTGTGGCTAACACCTTGGATGTTGTAGCTTGAGGTGATGAGGATTTTTAGGATTCATGTTGATATGGCAATGAGCGTGTTTCTTCAATTAACACTGCTTGCCAAGGCCTCAATATTGTGAAGGTTTATCAAGTTTCCTTCTTGATTGCCCAAAGAAAAGGCAAATCCTCCCAATAGTCACTGTGCAACCCTGCATATAATAGTATGTGTGAAAGGTATCAAGTATCTCCTTAAGAGTTAAGAGGAAAGGCCACAAAGTGCGAACAACCCTCTGTGGCAATCTTGTATATCTAGAAGTAAAATAAAGATTTATTCATAGCAAGATAAGCAAAAGAGGGAAGAAAAGGGGGCATTGCTTGGTGAGCCAGCATGGTGGACGTTAGCTGAGTGTGCTCCAGTTAGTCAGGACTTATTGTCCATCATTATCCTTTCAACATATACTGATTACTCACTACAGCGGCCCTGAAGAGCCCAGGAACTGCCAAAGCCCCATCATCACTGGGATGTGGCGCCATGCTGGTCAGGGGCATTGGCGGCTGCCCCAGTCAGGAATCTCGGCTGCCAAGGCCTACAAGCCGGTGCTGAAGGCCTGGAAGGATGGACTGAGTGGAAGCTGCAGTTGCGGGTGGGGCTGGGCTGCTCCCAGAGGCAATCTGAGTTGTGTCCCTACCTGCCCATCCCAGGTAGTACTGTGTAGTTGGCCGCAAGTTCGTGAGGGTGGCGGCAGAAGCCAGATATGGCCCAGAGCAGACAGGACCGGTTTTTGAGGGGCCGAGGTGCAGACCAGTCATTTCGGTAAATGGGTGTGTAAGGCCAGACTGCAAGGATCACTGACATCACTGCAGGGGCTATTGCTGATCTGGCCGCCTGCTGGCACCCTGAGGCCTGTAGTGCTTGTGGCCGGAGCTAGGGCTTGCGCCGCTGGGGTTGCCTAGATCAGGCCGATGTATGGTGCTGTAGACCGGGCAGCTCTCCTTTCCTACTACCGGTTAGGTGCACAGCGGGTTGGTGGTACAGCATGGTGGATCCCATTAGGGGGTCCGTGCACCACTGGTGCCTGGTTTGTGGAAGCGGGCTGGCTAGGTCCAAGTGCGACTTGAACCAGCAGAGACCACGAGATCCAGCTTGCGGTACATAGATCCTGGATTGGTGCAGCTGAGGGGAGATGGCTGCGTAACAAAGAGTTCTGTGTGGAGGGCACAGTGACACCACCAAAGAATTGGCAGTGTATGAAGAAGATGCAGAGATCAGCGTACACCCCCAACAATCTGTTTTTTTTTGCGTTCTGGGGGGAGTGTTTTTTGTTGCAGTGGCTGCAGTCCATCATGCCAGAGGGTTCCCTGTCCCCATGTTTCAGTATTGAGAGGGCGCACAGGGCACTAGTGAAGAAGCCCCCTCTGGCAACCGGCCACTGATGGCCAATTTGTTGAATTACTTGGAGAGAGGTACTGTCCTCAAATTCACCCAGGACCAGGATAAACTTACGCATGACTTGCAGGCAATCATGATTTACCCTGAATACACCAAGATCATTCAACCTACTTCGAGATTTGAATCTTTAGCATATGCTGTTATATGAAGCATGGATGAAGTTTGTTTACAAGTTACAGTGTCTATTCGTTGATACACCTGATAGGTATGTGGCAATACACACCGGTGCCTCTGGAGTTTGACTCCTCCCAGGTTGACAGACAGAATCATGGTAAGAAATCCCCAGTAAAAAATTGACACTGATGGTCCTCCACCTGGCAAGCCCAGACTCAAGACGTAGATCCTTAACACAGCACTTGGGTCATGGCTGCTGGGTTGGCTACTGTTCAGTTATAGCTTCAACCTTTGCCCTTGCTGCTTGGTCAGTGGACTTAAACTTATTAGTCTTTGTGTGAATTTACAGGTCTGACTGCTTCCCTGATTTTGCTCACCACACCACCCCAGTTCATACGCAAATCAGTCTTGACCCTGTGCCTCATGGGAACAGTCCAGCCCGAACTGCCAAGCCATGTCTTCCCTGGACCAGAATCAAGCATCCTAGGACTGGTTTCTGTCTATCTGCTGGCATCAGCCAGGATAGTTTTACTCCAGTGGCGTAGTAAGCACGGGACCCACATCTGGGCATACCCTTCCCACATAGAGAGACCAGCAAAACACACAAAATGATGGGCCGAATGTTGCACATCGGCAAAACATTCACCCCCAGTCACAGATCTGGGTTTAATCCATCGTTATTTTGCTCACCACGCCACCCCAGTTCAGACATGGCCATATGTTATGTTATGTTATGTTATGTTATAAAATTTATAGAGCGCTCAGCTGCCACAGCAAAGTGGTGTCCCGGCGCTATAATGGACAAAATAACACAACCAGATGAGGGAATTAAGCGGGACCAAGTGGAAACAGAAAAGTTTTAATAGCTCTTCGGAAGGACAGTATGTCAGATATGGCACGGATGTCAACAGGTAGTGTGTTCCAGAGACTCGCTGCCAGAACGCCAAAGGCGCGGCCGCCCACTCTGGCCCTTCTGGAGGGAGGAACACAGGCCAGAAATTGACCCGTTGAGCGTAGTGCTCTAGTAGGGGTGTAGTAGGTAATTGCCTGTGCAAGAATAGGAGGTGAAGAGGCCTTTAGAATCTTAAAGGTCAGGCACAGAGCTTTGAACTTAATCCTCTGTCCGACAGGCAACCAGTGAAGATCGTGGATGGTGCGGCTGACGGAACAGAATTTGGGCAGGCCTACTAGCATTCTGGCGGCTGCATTTTGTACACGCTGAAGGCGTGTTAATTCAGCTTGGTTAACGCCCAGAAGAAGCGAACTGGCGTAATCCAACCTAGAGAGTACTGTGGCTTGGACAATGAGTTGTCTAGTTGGGGCATCAAAAAATTTAAAAATGGGTCTGAGGCTCTGCAAAACCCCAAAACAGCAAATCATGCAATTCAGTCTTGACCCTTTGCCTCATGGGAACAGTCCAGCCCGAACTGCCAAGTCATGTCTTCCCTTGACCGGAATCAAGCATCCTAGGACCGGTTTCTGGCTATTAGCCATCACCAGCCAGGATAGCTTTACTCCAGTGGCATAGTGAGCACAGGACCCACGTCTGGGCACACCCTTCCCACATAGGGAGAACAGCAAAACACACAAGATGATGGACTAAATGTTGCACATTGGCAAAACATTTACCCCCAGTCACAGATCTGGGGTTAATCCATCGTTATTTTGCTCACCACGCCACCCCAGTTCAGACATGGCCATATGCAAATCAGTCCTGACCCTGTGCCTCATGGGAACAGTCCAACTCGAACTGCCGAGCCATGTCTTCCCTGGACCGGAATCAAGCATCCTAGGACCGCTTTCTGGCTATCAGCCGTCATCAGCCAGGATAGCTTTACTCCAGTGGCATAGTGAGCACGGGACCCACGTCTGGGCATACCCTTCCCACATAGGGAGAACAGCAAAACACACAAGATGATGGACGGAATGTTGCACATTTGCAAAACATTCACCCCCAGTCACAGATGGCAATTCCTATTCACCACAGGGTTCCCTATAGGCCCACCGGAGAATGGACTAGTGACAGAAGCTTCATGTGGAACTGCTGACTTTGGCTAGCGTTGACGCTCCCCCCTCCATCGAGTCAGACATTCACAGATAGCGTCGTATACCTCTTGTGTGAGTTACTGGAGTATTATTCATTGTTGGGGTGATTGGAATGATGTGATGGTGGATGAGGACGATAGATGGTGCACAACTGGGCAGGCTTTTGGCTCTGGCAAATCTAAGCTGTGCCTTCCTACATTCTCTCTGGGTGGAAAAATGCATGGCAGGCAGATCACCCAGCAGAGGTTGGCTGTACCTTTTTCGTAGCTGTTGGTGGATCCTTTTCCAGGCGGTATTACATCTTTCTTCCTGGCCCATACGTTCACAGGGTCTCAGCGGTCGTGATTTTACCATGAGGGTTGTCAGACCATTTGCCTGTGGCCCTTACTTTGGACATTGGTCCTCATCTGTCCCCTTTCCAGAGGCAAATGTTACCGTGGCACCTGGGTATCCCATCATACAATTCCCTGCTCTACCGGTCAGCTGTTGAATTCCTCTCTATCGATGTAGACACAGCTTCTTCCGTGGGGGGCCTGTTGGAGGCTCTTAAAACTACACTGCTGGGGTAGATATTAATTTTTGCACAGTGGAATGGCAATGCAAAACAGAAATAATAGTGGAGCTAGAGGCTTGGATGCGTGAAAGTAGGATCTGTTTTCATGGTTACCCCCACTTTTTTCTGGTGTAAGTATTTTTTTTGATCCTGGCAATCAGGACTCCAGTAAATGTGTTCCTCCCTAAATGCATCATAGTAAGTATTCCTGTACATCCACAGTTGGCTACTAGTGTGCCCCTATAAGTCACTACTTTATGGTACTGATGTACCCAGGGCATAGGTACACCAGGGGTCTCCCATGGGCTGTAGCATGTATTGTGCCACCCATGAGAGACCACTCAAACTGTGACTACAGGCCTGCCATTGAGCCTGTGTATGCTGGCACTAGCACCACTTATTACAGATATACATTTCTTATATCTGATGTCACTATACTTAAAACCTATAATTGATCCCTAAGGCAGGCATTTCAATACTGAAGGGAGGGTGCTGGTCTGTTGTATGAGAAGGGCACCCCTACAAACCCCAGAGTGGATTATCCTGGCTTTGTAAGTGTGGTCAGCCATTTTGATACATATAGTGACCATCCGTCATTTTGCAATGTCTAACTATACAGTGGCTGTGCTGAACCTGGGAATGTTTGGTATCAATCATGTAGGACTCATACCCAAACACTGTTACCAGTGATGGAGGTATGATTCCATGCAATTGGGTGCTCCTCCATGAAACCCTCAGTACTCCTAGTAATATCCTTCCAGGTACTGCCAGCAAGCTAGTGCTGCTGTTGACCCCAGACATAATTCTACCCTCCTGCTGTTGAGCTGAGCTCAAGCAGGGGAAGGTAGAACTATCAGTTTACTGTCACAGGGAGGTGTGATCATCTCCCTGACAGGACTTTGTGTATTGGGCTGGGGTGGGCGGTGCTTGCTAGTGCCAACAGATTACATTGAGGGGCACATTTGGTGCCCTTCTTGCATACTCCAGTTGGAACCAGTTCTGGGAACCCTTGGCTCCAGCTCTGGCGTGAAACTTGACAAAGGACATGGGAGTCTCCTCCCCCCTTTCCTAGGGTATGAAGAGGCATACCTGAGGGTGGTTCCTCAGACTCATCATGAGACAAGACTCAAGCCTGAAACCCTGTCACTCTTCGACAGTCTGGACACCTGGACTTTGAAGGACTTCGCCTGGAACTGAGACTACATCAAGGAAGACTCCTGCTGCACCTGGCCTTGCTGTTCTGCAAGTATTCTTTGTTGTCTATGTCTGTGTTTCTTCTTTGATTTTCATCAGACCTGTGGGCAACAAGGACACCTGAAGCAATCTCCCTTGGAGTGAAGGAGTCACTCCCTTATATCTGCAGGCAGAAAGCTGACTGGTCTGTTTCTCTTGATGTCCCATTGACTTCAAATGGCTTAGCAACACAGGTGGTGGTTCTGCAACTCCCTTGAGGCCTGACCTGTCTTCTCTGCCATTTTGAGACCAGTATTACTCGTCGGAATCACTAGGACTGAACCCCTCTGTATGTCATCAACTTGCTATTGCCAAGGGTTGTTGGCTCTGAACTCAAGAGATCTTTGGGCTACATGAAGCTCCAGCCTCCAGCATCTCTTCCTGCCAAGATCAGCATTCTCACCCCATCCTCTGCACCGTGGGCCTTCATCATTGGTGAGCTGCTCAAGGCCCCCTTGTACTCCTATGCCATTGGACTATGGGTCTTGCTCGAGTGTCTTATTCTGCTTTAGTGGGCTCCTCTGCTTGCTTAGGACTTGCTCTGACTCTACTTCTTGCGGTGAGTCCCTTGGACCTTGCTGGTCCCAACGTTGCTCCCTATTTGTTTGTCACACCTGTTGTAGCTGCCAAGGCTTGGTGGTGCTCCTGCTGGACCCCAAACTCCTGGTTCTCGACTTCCAATGTGGGACAGCTCATGCATGGCTCCAGGTATTCCTTCGCAGAGCCTGGTCATCACAGCTGCAGCAACAATGTTACTGTCAACTCCTTTGAACCATCCATCATCTGTGGGCATTGCTCTTCCATTCCTCTTGGTCACCTACGAGTGTAGTGTAAGTAAGTAAGTAAAACATTTTATTGCAACATTATTTAAAATCATTGCAATATGCACATACAAAAAATGACCTTTTAAGTAAAAAAGATGTATTCAAGTCTGTTAAAAAAAGACAATAAAATTGATGGGTAGGGTAAAGGGAAGGGAAAGCAGAAAAGCCAAGGGAATGTCACTTAGGGGGGTTAAAATTCAAGCTTGCTCAGATGGTAGAGTCAAGGAGTTAATTTCTGTGATGAATTTTACAAAGCGAGTCGCCAACTGTGGCGAGTCCCCCCTCATACATGCCTCGAGCACTTATTGACATGTCCTGATCCCTAGAAGAAGCCAAATTAGTCTCAGCCAGAATATTCTTTTCACCCGAAGGCAATGGCAAATGCACAGAATGTGGATTAGGCTTTCCTCTCCCTGGTTGCAGAAACGGCACTGAGAGGAGGCTTCGTTCTTGTATACTTGGCCAAACTTGTATGCCTTCAACGGAATTAAGTCGAAACGAAATCTCATTAATTGATGTTTGATATACGGCTTCATTGCTGATGCGAGATAAGATGGTAGTGTTTTCGGGGCATATAGTTTGGCAGCCCAAGTGCCATGAAAAAGCTGGAGAACCTGTTGCATATCCGATTGAATTGATAGGATTTTAGCTTGCTTGGTTAAAAGCTTCGATTTCGTTTCATCGGGCAAGGAAGAGGACCATATGTCCCCTGCTTCGAGGGAATTGAGGTAGAATGTCAAATATTTATTCCATGATGTAGTTGGGTTGCTAAGCAGGAGCCATATGCAGCTCTTCAGCGTATGGGGGTTAGCATGTTTCGCTTTCAGACAGTATGAGACGTATCTTGCACTCATAATCCAGCGCATAGAGGATAAAGAAAATTATTTCCGGATTTGGGCATGGGAAGTCGAGTTTGGCAATCAAAAAGACCCGGCCATAAGCATGATGATTGTGCTCTATCTAGCCAGTTGTTCATTTTGTCTTTGAAAATTATTGCACCAAATGATATTGTAGGAAGGAATTTTGCGTTGATCAGTTTTATCAAAGGGACAAAGTCCTGGGAATGCAGAGCGCTCTTCGTTCCCATGAAGGCCCCCTCTAGACTACGAGCCACTGCCTGCATCTCGGTTGTATGCACCAAGCATCTCCCTTTATGATCAATCCAGACGCCCAGATATTTTTATGCAGTGACAGTCTCCAGTGGTTTCCCTTCTATAAACCACATGATCTTTTTTCCATTCGCAGGTGAAATTGTCATCTTTTTGGTTTTACTAACGTTTATCTCTAGCATATTGTTGTTACAATACTGGGTGAGGGAATTGAACAATCTTTGGAGGCCCACCTGGGTTTGATCTAGAAGAATGGTATCGTCTGCGTATTGCAGAATTTGGATTTTACTTTGACCGATTCCTGGGGGGAAGGATCTTGATCGGGACAACCATTCAGGTAGGTCGGCGAGGTACAGATTGAAAAGAAAAGGGTGCAAGAGTGCACCCTTGTTTTAGGCCTCTATTTGTAAAAATTTTATTGGAGGTAGACCATTTCGATGTTACTCTGACTTTAACCCAGGTGTCTGTGTGTAGGGCTATAAGTGCATTTAGTAGTGCCCGTGGGATGCCCCATCTTGCCAGTTTTTCCCACAATTTGGGCCGACTGACGCTGTCAAAGGCTTTACGGAAATCGATGAATCCCATGTACATTGATTTGCCATTTGCAGCTAGGGTTGTTTCCATCAGGTGGGCTATGAAAATCAAGTTGCCCTCGATGTGGCAACCTTTTCGGAAGCCAGTTTGGCTAAAAGGGATTAAGTTTTTCGTTTCCACCCATGTTGTAAGTTCTTTTAAAAGTACACTTGCGTAGGCTTTCCCATCCACACCAAGTAGGGCTATCATCCGATAGTTATCGGGGTTGGAGAGCGAGCCTTTTTTATGGAAGGGTACAAGAAATGATCCTTGCCAGGAGGGCGGGATTGTGTGTCCCAGTATTGCATCCTCGAAGAGAGGGGTCAGTATTGCGGCCCATTTTTGTGTGGAGGCTTTGAGTACTTGCGTAGGGATACCGTTGGGTCCGGGGGCACCACTGGAGCGCATTTTCTTTATGACTCCTACTATTTCTTTTGTTGTTATCTTGATGGTGGAGGTTGTGCCATCCTCAGTGATGAGCTGATCGAGCGTAGGTTGGGTAGTGATGCTGCTATTTGATGTGTACGGTGCTGTGTACAATATTTTAAAGTAGTTCTCCCAATCAACGGGGGAGATATTAGCTGCAGTGGGTGGTTTAGTGGCTTTGGTTGCCTCATTTACCCAATACAAACATTTCCTTTGGTCCTTAGTTTTGATTATCTCAAAGATTGTCACCCAACAGAGCTCTTCTTCCATTCTTTTTAGGGCGAATCTGGCCTTCCTGTAGTCTTTTCTGGCAGCTGATATGTCACTCTTCATGGATTTATATTCACTTTCGTTGTTCGCATGGACTTGTTGCAACTTATTTAATTTACTCTTTGTGGAAATTATAAGTTGTTTTTGCTCTAACAGAGTAGTTGGGACCGGAAGGTCCTTCAGAGGGCTATTTGTTAGTTTTAATGCTAATTGGTCTCTGAATTCGCTCAGTCTTGTCTCCCAGGAGAATCCTGTCAAGTAATGAGTGCCATCCAGAGGCTGTTCGGAGAGAAGATTGTCAACTTCCGCTTCAATTGCTTCACGATTCCAATCAGACCATCTTAATTTTCTTACATTCTTAAGGTTTGATTCCCTTCCAATCAGGGGAGTTATCGGGCAGTGTTGCTGCCTAAGGGCAATCTTGCATACTAGAATGGCATAATCGCTGTCTAACGATGGTAATATCGAGAGCTGACGCGCCAGGTGGAAGGCAGTAAGAGATATCCATATGTAATCTAAAGTGGCCATATGAGATGAAGATATATGGGTATATGCAGCTGGTTGGTCAGAGGCTAACCTTCCGTTAAGACAGCGCAGGCCGGATTGGTTTAATTTTGTTGCTAATTTTATTCCATTGGCTTCCTTCCGTTGGTATTGGGACTTTATCTCCGGGATTGCCCACTCTTCATTTACTGATGATATTTGAGAGGATTGGGTGGGGTCAATATCCATTAGGTTGGAGTTAAAGTCGCCCGTTATCAGCCACAGATCATTTGGGAATAAAGCTTCAAGATTATTTATTATAGGAAGCAAGTTGCTTAAAGTAGTCTCCCGACAAATTTTTACGGGATGAAGGTAGATACAGTGGAGGATGATTTTTTGCTTTATTTTTCCCTTAACAAGGCTCTTAATCTCAATGCTGAGGAAAATGTAGTCACCTTCGCTGTTATAAAGTGTCTCTAATTTTGCAACCAATGTGTTCTTTACGGCGATCAGCAAGCCCCCAGGTGCACAGCCACCTGCTGTGGATGGAATAGCAAGGATTCGGCTACAGTGAAATCTTCCCAGATGGTATTCTCCAGGGCCCAGGTCTCTTGAATGGTGAAGACATCGTTTGACTTCCGGAGGTCTGTGTTTAATCGGCCTATTTTCTCTTTTGTTAGGCCCTGTATGTTCCAAGAGCAAATATTTAAGCAACAGGCTGTGTCATACTTTGATTCGTTTTCATGCTGAATTGTCTGTGCACTACCCTAAGGCCTTGGTGTCATAAAGTACCTGAAAACAGAGGGGACACAGTCTATGCCACACCAGCATGCCCCCTGTCCCACAATCCAGCAGCATGGAGGCCTCACCCACCCTGGAGCATGTTTTACCCATTGCACTGTCCACCCTCACCTAACAGGTAGGTAGCCATCTTGTATTGGAGGACTGTGTGGGGGTGGGAGGCCTGTATCACTACTCCCAGCATGCCCCCTGTCCCACACTCCAGCAGCATGGAGGCCTCACCCACCCTCGAGCATATGTCAGCCACTGCACTTTCCACCCTCACCTAACAGGTAGCTAGCCATCCTTACAGCTCTAGCTGTTTCTGTCTGGGAGACCTGCAACACTACACAGGGCACCAATTGCATGCAATGCATTGACACAGGACATGTATGAGTTCATGATGTTGGCATGCACCATGTAATAACAGCCAGTATTGCCTGTAATAAGAATACAAAAGTTGTCTCGATTGTGTAGTATACAGACTGCAGATGACATGCAACTAACACAATCCCTGCACATCGACCAACACTGACCATTTTCCATCTAATCCACAGGTGATGAATATCTTGCTGCTGCGGGCAACATCAACCAGTAGAGCCAGTAACCACCCCCGGTACATGGACTCTCGGATGTAGACTCCCAGGACAGTTTGGAGCTCCAGCCCAGCCCATCTGGTGTGCCAAGGCCCAACAGGGCCCAGGACCCAATCCTCCCCACCACCACGTCTACTGCACCAACAACTGCACAGCAGATCCCTGAAGTCACGGCCTGTGCCTCCATGGCTGCCACCTCGGACACCACCTCCACCACCACCACCACTAGCACCCTTCCTGTCCAAGGGGATGACCAGGACACACGACCAACTGTGGAGGACAGAGAGAGTGTGTGAGGAGACACTGTGGTGAGGCAACAGGTCCATGGCAGCAGGGCAGGTGGGAGGGCAAGGGTCCCCCCTAGACATCAGAAGGTTGGCACGCCATCCCTAGACCACTTCACGCGAGTCATCGGTGCATATGAACAGTTCCAGGGACAAAGTGGCCGGTCGGACGAACTTTTAAGTGAGCTCATCCTGCTGATGAGGTCCATCGACAGATGTATAGGTCAAATGGTGGACCTCGAGGCCCAGCAAGTAGCGTTGCAGAGGGACAGGCCTGTGTCCCAACCAACACCTCTGCCCCCTCCTGTTGTGCTGCAGGATGACAGTGCACCATCCTCCCCTGCGCCAACAGAGAGGGGCGAGTCCTCTGATGCCGCTGGCCATTCAGCAGGGCCCCCACGGCCAAAAAGATCAAGGGGGTGTCCAAAGAGAAGCTTGGGAGTCTCCGTAGGCAAAGCACCTGTCACACATCAGTCAGGGAGCCAGCCCTGTGGGCAACCCTCTTCCCCACTGCATTGACTGTTTGGACTGCCCTTCCCCACATTTACTTGGCAATGGCACTTGTCTGTTGGACTGGGTCACCACCTCCATGTGGTGTCTACTCTTGCATCTCCTCTACCATGACTGTCAACTCACTGATCATTCCCCACCTTCATGTAAATATTCCCGCACAAATTACATGTCCACTTTCTAAATAAAATACCTGACACACCGGGATTTTGTGCAGTATCGTTTTTAGTGCAATATTTACAGTGTTGACAATGTCCATGATGTGTCCAAAAGATGTACAGAATGGGCAGGATCATTCTGAAGCACCTAGGGAGACACAACAGAGCAACAGTCACTGGTTTCATTTTGGCGTCACAGACAAAACAATACAAAACAATACACAAAACATACACAAGAGACTACTGTCATACAAGACAATGGGCTGCAGGTGTGTACAAATACAGTCAAGCATACGTCCCCATATGGAACGTCAATGTCACATTTACCACACACAGGTGACTGAACGTGTGCCTGTGTCTACCATCCGCAGATAGCCCTGCACAACAACAACCACCACAACAGATAATATACAAGTTGAACATCTGTACACACCTTCAAGTGAAGTAGCGGTTGATGAGCTGTTGACAAATGCCAACTCCTTCCTCCTCTCCACTGTCCTCATCACTGGACCCAGGCCCTTGGGCAGGTGCGGGCCTTGGTTCCTCTCCATCATCCAGCAGCAGGGGAATCCTCTTGTGAATGGCCAAATTGTTGCCGTGCCGTTGCAGTGACTTTGAGACTGCCGGTTCCTCCGGAAAGCTGGGGTAGTGGTCCCTCATTGCTCTGCGCAGCCTATAACATGTATAAGGGAAGAGTGGTGTGGTGCTAGAGATATATCTAAGATCCTCTCCAGAAATGTATGTCCCTTCACTGTATAGGTCCCCCAGAACTGAAATGCCCGCCTCTTGGAGTGCACGTATCGAGCCCCGTTCATGTGCTACCGAAATAGCACTGTGTCCTTCTATAGCTATGTTTGGAGCATACAAGGGGAGCCTGTCTGTCCACCTACCAATCTCCTGCCATGCCGATATTGTGGTATCAATAAAGTTGATCTCAGACGTAGGTGTCAGTCTACGAACATGTGTAATAATGCCCAGTAATGATACTTCTCCAACATCCCCCTCTTCGACTGCCACATGAGGAATAAAGCCATGCGAACGGAACCAGAAAAACGCATATTGGACCATAGCACATAAATAGTACACAAAGAAATCCGGAGAGCAGAAGCCACCTTTCTCGAATGACAGAGTAAGTGTGGCCCAGCTAATTCTCGGAGGTTTTGCACCCCATACCAGGCGGAGCATTTGAGTTTGCACGGTCGCCAAAAATTGTTTGTTCAGTCGAATGGGGATGTTGCAGAATAAATGTATAAACTTAGGAAGCACCACCATTTTTATCACTGCGATATGATCCGCCAAGGCTAGAGGTAGTTCCGCCCACCGATCAACCTGTCGTACGAGTTCGGTATAGGCCCGCCCGTAATTCTCCCGAATCACCCTTGCGGGATCGCGATGGATTCATACGCCCAGATACTTTACTGGATCCTCCATCCACAGTAGGGGGTACTCCAACTACGGCTCTTTGGTGATCAGTGTGAGGGGAACTATGACCAATTTCTCCCAGTTGATGGTCAGGCCAGAAAAGAGACCAAACCGGATGTATTCGCGGATGACCTGTGATAGATAGAGTTGCGGCTCACGTACATATAGAACAATGTCATCTGCGTAAGCAGATATGCCCACTGGTCTATTATTACAATTCAAAACAGCAGCTCTGTGCGTCTGTCGTATCCTGCACGCTGCAGTCTCCAATACAATAGCAAATAGGAAAGGGGATAAGGGACATCCCTGCCTTGTGCCTCGTTGAATAGTCAGCGGTTCCAAGGTGTGGCCAACTACCCTCACCCTCACTGAAACATCTGTGTAGAGGATCCTTATCCAGCAGAAAAAAACAGGGGGGAAGCCCATCCTGTATAAAATAGCTATCATGTATTTCCACTCGATCGAATCGAACGCCTTGGCCGCGTCAAGTAGTACCACCACAGCAGGTAGATCTGGGTTGAGAACATGGAACATGGCAAATATTGTTCGGAGATTCCAGGACGTGGAACGATCTGGGATAAAGCCAGACTGGTCTGGTAACACCACTATGGGCATTAGGGGATGTAGTTTAGTGGCTAGTATTTTAGCCAGTATCCTGGCGTCAATATTAATCAAGGAGAGCGGGCGATAGGATTTGCACCTAGTGGGGGTTTTGTCTTTCCTCAGCAAGGTGATGATAAGTGCCTGTCTCAGAGACAGAGGAAGATGAACAACCTCATGTGCCTCGCATACATAGCTAGTATGTGTGGCGTAAGCAGTTCCACATATCGCTTGCAAAATTCCGCCGATAACCCATCAGGTCCCGGAGATTTTTTATTCGGCAATGATAGGATGGCCTCTTTGATATCAGCCCTGTCAATGGGGAGGCTAAGAAATTTCCTATGGATGTCAGATAGCCAGGCGCATGCCGTGTCAGCCAAGTAGTCGTTCAGGGCGTTATCAGACAACGTGCCCCGGGAGGCATAAATCTGTTCATAAAACGTGTGAAATTCACCGAGGATGTCTTCCGGGGTGAAGTGGTCCCCTCCCGTGTCATTTACTATGTGGTCTATCACAGGTATATCTGCGCGTTCCCGAAGTCTGTTGGCCAGAACTCTACCGGGCCTTCTACCCTCTCCGTAGGCCCTTGCCATATATGTATTTCATCTCTCATTCCGCTAGAGATTGGTGTTCCTAAATATAGTCCCTAATGTGTGCCAGCGTGTCGGATGTGGGCAGCGCATCATAATAGGCCTCTAAGCCCCGCATTCTATCCTCAGTGCGGCGCAATTGTTCCCTTAGGTCCCGTAAGATGACCGCTGAAGTGCCAATACAAACCCCCCTTATGGTGACTTTGAATGCTTCCTATAAGGTAGCCGCACTGTCCACCGTGCCCACATTCAACTCAAAATATCGAACTATGGCTTTCTGAATAGTGTCCTCATAGATGGGGCCTAGAAGGGACTCTGCTCTGAAGCGCAGGTAAAGGGGCGATGTGTATTTCGTGGCACTGTGATATGTAACATGACAGGGTTGTGCCCATCTCCTCCATAAAGTCCCGGACACATTGTGCAGTTTTTACCATACGGCTACCAGCTAGGGCAGACTTATCCAGCTGCGGATCTAGATACGTGTTCAGGTCCCCCCCTATCAATAGCGCCGATTCTGGCCAAGTTCGGAGCAAATGAAACAGAGACAGTAACAGCGCTGGCTCATCAAACACCGGACCGTACACATTAGCAATTGTCACCATCACCATACCCAGTTTGCCTCTCACAGCTGCCCATCGACCCTCTCCGTCTATAGAAGAGTCGATTGGTTGAAATGGCGTCCCCCTTTTTGATGAGGATCAACACCCCCGGGCGTAATTAGAGTAAGATGAGGTTAAACGATAGGAAGCCCACCTCCTCGCTATATGTCCCTGAGTGTGTTTTGTTAAGTGGGTCTCTTGCAGTAGCGCAATATGCACCCCGTGTCTATCCAGTTGTGCAAGCACCTGTCTGGTCTTTTTAGGTGTATTCAAGCCCCTCACATTCCAGGTGATATATTTATATTTATTACCCGCAATCAGTCAGTGCCCCCATTAGTCTCGAGCCAGCGCCATTCCACATCAGCATGTGCAATAGTTCCCTCGCACCACATTTCAAAAAAATTAGTAGAGTTCCAAACTTGGTATGTCAAGCAGTAAGTAGGCTCAGGCCCCCACCCACCTCCCACTTTGGCAACCCCAACCCACCAAAGACACACATCGCCCACCCCGCCATCCATAACACCAACAAAGACAACCATTGTGATTTTTGGGTCATACCCAGTGGGGCTGTGGCGGCAACTTGCACTCCCGGCACTAGGCGCTGTGTGGGCCACAGCATCAGATATGGCATACCCTCCCCCTAATCCAACCCAGGAGTACCAACATAGCTACCAGTCAATGAGCAGCCAACGTAGATATAACTCAGTCTAAGGCAAGCATTAATAAGGCCCTCCCAATCTTCTACAAGAGTGAAGATCTAACAACAAAGGCAGTGGATCTTGGACGTGGTATCTAACTACTAGGCATTCACCCAAGTGTTCCACTGAGCCCTTCCCCTCCCCCAGAGCCCACGTCAATGACCAATACTGTGTATTATGCATTCGGAAGCCCCTTGTATACATCTACCATTAACAGTTTTAATACCCAGTCTTTGACGTCAGAGGTGGTACCAGAGCATCTACGCCTTTTCTACAGAGTCTTAGCATATGCCATTGCCTGCTTCGGTGTCGCATAGATTTTACCTCCCTCATACTCTCCGATGCACAGTCTCGCTGGATACAGCATTGCATGTGGGATCTCCTCCTGTTGAATCAGCCGCTTCACATTCTGAAATTCCTTCCGCGCTGCCTGCACCTGAGCGGTGAAGTCCGGATAAAAGGAGTGGGTTATTTTGATATGTGACTTTCCCCTTTTTCCTGGTGATGCGTAGCACAGTATCTCTATCTCTGTAGTTCAACAGGCGCATGATTATAGGTTGCGGCGGCGTGCCAGGGGTTGGCCGAGTCGCCGGCGAACGATGGGCCCTTTCGACTGCAAACATAGGGGACTGTTCATCTACTCCACATATCTCGCGCAGCATGGGCTCTACATAGTACTCCAGAAGCCCCACGTCTGTCGACTATAGCAGGCCTAAGACCTCGCTTCGATATCCTCATTCTTTACTTGAATGACCGCCAGGAGCTTAGTGATGTCTGACGTCTTGTCCGCCACCTGCTGGAGACCGTCTTCAGCGTCAGAAATCCTCTGCTCTGCCGCATCTATCCGCGCAGCCTGTTTGTTGAGCTTGGTGGAAAACTGGTCCATGCGACCGTTGAGAGCCTCAATCTTCCCGTCTATCGCCTGAAGACTGGAGTGTATCGCAGCAAGAGTTTTTTCCAGGGAGGAGGGACCTTGAGAAGCATTGTCCTGTTCTGTATCTGATGCCTCAGTTTGGGCTGGCTTCCCGCCCTTACGAAGCTCAAATGTCAATTTAGGCTGCGACTTATCTGGTTTACCCATGCTGTGGGCGCAAAGTGGCAAATTGGATGAGCAACCAGACAAGTCACACTACCTACGTCCCCCTTGATTTTCCTGCGAAGCTCAGCAGTTAGGGCAATTTCTCTCTAGCTGTGTGCCCTGAATCACTCACAATCCCCTGGCTCTCCCGCCAGGCAGCAAGGGCCTAAGTCAGCAGCGCACCAGTCACCCCCTGTTGAGTGTGCGGGCGTCGCAAGATGTGTGCCCACGTAGCGCGTCAATTCCAGCCTCCGTACACGGACAAGCATCTGCCATTGGTCCCCAACATCAATGTGAGTGTACCACAGCGCCTGTACCATCTCACAATGTGGGAGCAGAATGACACAATCCACCGACGGCCCCGCAGCAATGTACCTTCCTCATAGCATGCGCCAACAGGTCGTGTCCTCCAGCTCCCTCGTAGGTGTGCGCAATACTAACGTACAGTCAGCTTCAAGTTCTAGGGTATGCCAGCCACCAAGAAAAGGGTGCAGTGCCACACAACTGCAGTCAGCCTGTGTCAGGGCTCCCTGTACCAGCCTTCGATGTCCCAGGGTCTCAGTGGAGGAGGTGCTTCATGCGCCTATACAGTGCATGCCGCCTCAAACTGCCCTGCAGCTCCACTGAGCAGGTGACGGTCTTCGCGTCCTTTTCGAGGCCTACCACCGTCCCAGCATCCAGGCACTTGCGTGATCTGAGCGCCCAAGCCCTGCCTCCTCCCCCCCCCCATCACGAAAATCGAGGGCCGCCGTCAGCCTCGCGCCGCCGGATATGCCAAATGTGGTCCACTCACCCGTGCACGTTAGGGCAGCTACCAGCAGCGGTAATCACGTGTGCAATGGGATCCGCACTATCCTCTCGTTCCGGTAATAAGCTGCTATATCTGGCCAGCCCGCCATGCAGAATCAGACGGCTCCACTTTTCAGAGCGTGTTCCCTGAATTTCGCACCTCGACCTCCCATATGCCGGAGAAAGGTATCAGTGGCGTGTTGCGACCTTGGCATCGGACAACTGGCTCAGGTTAGGCAGGATATCTGAAGGATTTGTTGCAGTGGCCGGCTGAGCAGCTCTACAGTGCTGCCATCTTGCTGCGCATCAAGCCAGGCACCATTTTAACTGGTAACTTACCCTACTTTTCTTCCATACCTGCAGCTCAAGGTACACCAGCGTAAGGCCGTGCGGAGGGCCATTGCTGCCAAGGTACGGACCCTGGGGGTATCCAACAGATGACGCACCCACTGCCACAAGAGGTGGGACGACATCAGCCGGCTAGCAAAAAATGTGGCCGAGATGACCTTGGGGCTGCTACCACGCACTGGTTGTCTGGCACGGTGAGACTTAACTCCACTGATGTACCGCATATTGGCAGTGACTAATCCGGAGTTGGATGCACGTCTGAAGGAGCATAGGCAGCAAGGCCGGGGTGAGTATTTGGTGAGGGTGACTTTGCCTGTGAGCCAATGCATGTGTACAGAGCCAGTTGCAGCGGTGTGCCATTGAATGTTTGTGGTGTGGTGCAGTGATGTGTCATGTGAGTGGCTGCAGTGATGTGTGCTAGTGTCAAGCATTGTGCCTAACAGCTCATGTAAAGGCTGATCATCCATGCTGTGCCTTATGGACACTGACCCTGTTGCTCTGCTGTGTTGTACTCTCACCTGTGCCATGGAGACTGACCTTGTTGCTCTGCTGTGTTGTACTCTCACCTGTGCCATGGATACTAGCCTTCCTGTTTGTACTTTGCCTGTGCAGGATGTCTTGCTTTTGATCTGCTTTTTGTACCTTGATGTTGTGTACAGTTGTTAAACTATTACATCTGTGCTTGCACTATGTGAATAAATACAGTTACTCCTGTTGTTTCTTTTGCCGGTGTCCTTGCTGAATAAAGTGCTTTTAGCAAAGTCAATAGAGACATCTGGTATAATTTTTAAACTTGAAGTCATTTGAGGCATTACTTGGGAACAGCGCGCTGGTACTTTTCCGCACTACATTTCCCAATACCCTTGGCGAGGCACTCCTCAATGATGTCACGCGTATCGTGCACGTCGGGATCAGGAAGTGATTTGTTGACCGCCGGTACACCGGATCGATACCTCCCCATGAAACAGCCCAGAGGAAAGACCGGTGTACCGACGGAGAGGTAAGAGGGTGTGAGAGTCCTGAAACTAGTGATACTGTAATACCGCATGAGACCTTGATTTGCCTAGAAGCGGTGATTGATAAAGGACACAGCTTAACTGTGCAATTCGGGGTGGCGTCGGTTATTAAGTTTGACGCATTTGAGAGCGACAGTAAGAATATACCATACAATCATTGTTCTGAAGCGTTTGTACAGAGTTGTGTGAGAGATTTACGGGCGCTTGGAGTGTCACGTGGAAAACGGGCGATTCATAGTCGTTGTGCAGTGAGTTGCCTCCCAGAGTTGAGCACTTTTCGTTTTTCCTTCTATTAGAGCGGTGCAACCTGTACCTGAGCTGGCGCCAGGTGAGGTGGGGCTGTTCGCTCCGGCCTAATTAGGTGAGTGAACATTAAGAGTTAATATATAGGGTAGATTACATGACACCCATATGGCTGGTACTGGGGCCAGCCGGACTAATAAGATTAATTCTTTGGTCAAGTGTAGCACATAGTTGAATTTACTAACTGTGCTTGTTTGGTTTTCTTTTTATGTATCTAGATCCACCCCTGTTGATTGTGATGATCTGAAGTCAGGAGGATGAATACATATTACACTTCTCTGGTGATATGATGTTGTTTTTATCTAGATAGCAGTAGCATTAATGGGCCTGAGGAAGCAGCTGGCGATCATTTGACTCCATCCGTCTGCAGAAACATGTCGACCTAAGATTCTTGTTTGTGGTCATTTGTTTTACCACTATTTGCACTGTTTTTATTGATTTGGGAGTGACAGGGTGCATAATAAATGGGTTTTTTTTCCCTTCACTATCCAATTTTAGAGTACATTTCACCTTTTCACTTTCACTTTGCATGAGCACTGCTATTCAGTTCCTTGAGAGACACATTCAGTTATATTCTTATCCTTCTATAAGTATCATACATCAGACCAGGTACATAACATCTGCCGATCTGGTGTGGGTGAAGGTTCCCTCTAGGTTTGAGAGTACCCAGATGATGAAGGGCGGTCTCCATGGTGACTGATGGGAACTCTTTCACGTCTGAGAGTTTTCCCCTAGCAAGATCGTATTTCTTGTTTTTGAACACATAGTTCTATACAGATACATTATTGAGTTAGCCTGTTGACCCACTGCCATTGTTTTGTAGTTATATATAGTTTTAGGAGGTACGGTAGGTGCTGGTCGGTAAACATTTCCCCTAGAATCCTGCTTTGGTGTTTTGTTCTTGCTGGGCAACCTGCCATGGACACTGACCTTGTTGCTCTGCTGTGTTGTACTCTCATCTGTGCCATGGGCACTGACCCTGTTGCTCTGCTGTGTTGTACTCTCACCTGTGCCATGGACACTGACCCTGTTGCTGTGCTGTGTTGTAATCTCACCTGTGCCATGGAAACTGACCCTGTTGCTCTGCTGTGTTGTACTCTCACCTGTGCCATGGACACTGACCCTGTTGCTCTGCTGTGTTGTACTCTCACCTGTACCATGGACACTGACCCTGTTGCTCTGCTGAGTTGTAATCTCACCTCTGCCATGGCCACTGACCCAGTTGCTCTGCTGTTTTGGAGTCTCCCCTGTCCAGCCTCTTATGTACTTGCTGGGCCACCTGCCAATGACACTGACCCTGTTGCTCCGCTGTGTTGTACTCTCACCTGTGCCATGGACACTGACCCTGTTGCTCTGCTGTGTTGTACTCTCACCTGTGCCATGGACACTGACCCTGTTGCTCTGCTGTGTTGTACTCTCACCTGTGCCATGGACACTGACCCTGTTGCTCTGCTGTGTTGTACTCTCACCTGTGCCATGGACACTGACCCTGTTGCTCTGCTGTGTTGTAATCTCACCTGTGCCATGGACACTGACCCAGTTGCTCTGCTGTTTTGGAGTTTCCCCTGTGCAGCCTCTCATGTACTTGCTGGGCCACCTGCCATGGACACTGACCCTGTTGCTCTGCTGTGTTGTACTCTCCCCTGTGCCATGGAGACTGACCCTGTTGCTCTGCTGTGTTGTACTCTTGTGGTAAATAAAATTACTGTATCATTTTTCCATATAATTATAAGTCAAAAGGATAGCTCAATCAAATGAGAGGCAGAGTCCGTGGAATCTGAGTCATACGGGCTTTAATGAAATACCTCGAGGTATGGGACATCGAGTTCCATCACCACTAAGGTTCAGGAAGGGACATTCAACATTTTATTAACATCACACATTATATATAGTAAAACAGTAACTTGAAGTGAATACAGTAGGCGTAACAGGTGAAAAGAGAGAGATAAGAACACATGTGCGTAACAGGAGGCGTGTAAGAAGGCGTACACATGGGCGTGCATGTCAGAGAAATGTCACATGAAACGTCACAAGTGGGTGGATGCATAGAGAAAGTTTGCAGGATCAGCAGAAACCTATGACCTGGATGCGCGCGCAACTGAGCATGACGTGTAACTAGGGAGAGCTGGGGGCTTTGACTTTTGCACGAGTAGAGGAGACTAATGTCTGGGGTGTCCTTACCTATAGCATATCTGATATCTCATGTTTGGAGGATGTAGTGTCTGAAGTAAAAGGTTTCTCGGGCAGGGGCCGTTCATCACTGAATGCTAGTGCGTGCATATGAATCTTCATGTAGAGTGCGGGGGCCATGGGCCTACCATGGTAACGGGAGCAGTAAATTACTTGCATGGAGACAGGAAGGCAGGGCCCTTTGCTCTGCAGCCGGGAATATGTTTACCTATTTCACTAGACTAGAATGTGTTTTCGAGGAGGCTGAGCAGATAACTTGTAGGTAAAACATCGTCTTGGCAAGCAGACCAGGCCGAGCCGGGCACCGCTCGTCTGAGCAGGAAGTAAGGCAGAGGTCAGGGATGCATACCTAAACGGCAGCTTTCAGAGGCAGAAAAGAACTTGGAGCCTCGATTAAGGGTCTGGCTCGACTAGGCCAGAAAACATGGAGGAAAACGTGTGCGAGATTCAAAAGTGCACCATGTAAAGACGTTGGCACCATAGGCCTAGAAGCCTAACTAACGTGTTTTTCTTGGAGAACTGTATAACTGACATGTTAACGTTGGACGCAAATGTATTTGCGTCTTTCTAGCATCAACAGGAAAGAAGTTACACGACATACAAGGAACATGGGTGCATGGATAGGGTGCGAGTGGGGGACACATTGGCTACCTGAAAATTTCTATTACCTCATTCCCTCCTTGGCCCCTACTACACCCTTTAGGATATATCTATATTCATGAGACCATCTATCTGTTCATATAACATCATTTGTTCATCTTTCTTTATTCGGGAACGGGAACGTGTACTTGGACGGGGAATACAAGCTGTGGCGCACAAGCCGCAAATCGCTGGCCCACATTGCAGACAGAGACAACAACTGAATACTATGACCAATATTATTCCTAGGAATGATAACAATTTCCATCCCCAAGCGGATATCACACTCCAGAGCCAACCGGACCAAGTCCAGGAGCCTAGATTCTGGTGTATCAGGTGAGCAATTTTGTGATGCCGGGTTATGGCCTTATACATGGACGGCGCGTTATTAGGAATGAAAACACAACAACTGGATCCGATGACTCTACAAGCCCCGCCCCTATCAGCCAGGATGACGTCAAGGACAAGGCGATTTTGAAGAAATACAAGTCTCATAGCAGATTGCTCTTCAGTCAGGTTACCTAAAGCAAAAGTAGTTTCGTTCACTACCACTTCAAGAGTTCTTGTTAACCTGCGTATTATTTTACTGTTCTGGACAGGACCTATGAACCAGAAGTATCCTTTAACATAATCCCATGCAGATCCGGAATCATCAATAACAGGAGGAAGGTCTCTTCTGTGTCTGACATGCATAAGGCGTGTATTCCGATGATAATCAGGCGGGGCTAGAAAAACAGGTGGTAATAGGAACGCAATGTAACATGTCCCATCCCAATCAGGGGGCAGATGTACATAAGCTGTCTGACCACATATAAAATAAGAATGGCGGGAGGCTTTGAAAGTAGACTTTCCTATGTCGCTGAATTCGACCACAGTATTACAATCACTGTGTCCTAGATGTACTGAACCATTCTTTCTAACACATAGTTCGCCTTTCACTGGCAAAACTGTTATAAACGGCAAGTTCGAATTAGTCTCGGACTGGACGTTCAGGATCATGAGATTGAGGGAAAAGTTACCTAATTCATACACTTCATTTTCTAGGTCAGTCCCTCTCCTTTGAGGGAGACCGTCTGCATCTGGGAAACATGCTTTATTCATGACTGTATTCAGGTTCCCCCATATCCAATTGCCTTGGGAAACTTTGGACTTACTGTCTAAGGAAGACATTAAAGCAAACCATGCACCACACGAACCATTATTTGTAAACGGGTAGGGAAAGAGGGGCAGAGCTCCCTTGTATTTCTGATAAGGTGGGAGTCGGCCACGTACCCAGCAATTGGTGACATTGCTGGTCTGGTGAGTGTGGTGTAACATACGAATGAATGTATTGTTGCACATTGCTAGTCGATAGGATAATTCATGAGGGGGCAAGTCGCTGAAAGTGTGCTCTACAGTGTCATTAGAGGAAGCAAGTACATGAGAATCAAGAGGGAAAAAAATATGTAGCATTAAACTTATGCATATGATCATAAGACTCAGAAGAAACATGAAAATTAATGCAATAACGCATCGACTGTGCAAATTTTTACAATATTGTTCTCTTTTCTTGATACGCCTATCTCTCTGACTACTTGGATCTATCTTATTCATGTCAGAAACCTGTCTAACCGCTTCACCCGAGGGGGACTTAAACAATTAAACGCTGTCTGACTTACTAGACCTCAACTTGGCACGATACTCCTGTTGGGGAGTTTTTTCTATCAGGGGAAGTTTAGAGTCAGTGTCCAAAAGGGGGCAGTCCTTAATCGAAGTCTCTGGACACAGTCCGTGAACTTTTTTAATATGACTGGAATGTAGCCATCCCTTGCGACCTTCCAGCTTTACGGCGGTCCTCGTCGTCATCAACACCAACTTTGGCTGTTTCCACCTCGGCTCCAGCGGACTTGATCTGTCGAAATTTCTAACGTATACAAATTCTCCCGGAACGATTTCATGCGGTTTGACTTGGGTGTTGTCCGGGAAGGCAGCCGCAACCTGTGAACGACAAGATTGTAGTGCAGACATCAAGGAAGCCAAGTAATCTGTCAGCACAGTACTTTCAACATCAGTTATTTTTCGGGGCATAGGCGTACCCCACATGTTCGGGGGACGTCCAAAAATTATCTCATACGGGGACAATCCGGTTCTAAAATGGGCTACCATCCGCATGTAAAAGAGAGCAACCGGCAAGGCTACTATCCAATCTACACCTTTTTCTGCACAGACCTTCGCTAAGCGTGTTTTCAGGGTTTGATTATGTCTCTCAACGAGACCAGCTGCTTCAGGGTGTCGTACGCAGTGGAATTTCCACTGGTAACCTAACAGGAGTGATACCTGTTTCATAAGCTCGGACGAGAATGGCTGACCATTATCAGAGTACACGACACGGGGCAAGCCGTATCGCGGGAAAAATTCACGGACCAGTTGTTTGGCAGTGGTTACAGCAGTGTAATCTGGGACTGGATATGCTTCTGTCCATCGGGAAAGGGCACATACGACTACGAGGACATACTTGAATCCTCGGCATCTGTCCATCTGGATATAATCCATCTGGAGGACTTCAAAAGGATGGTCAGGAGGATGAAATCCACCCTGTTCCACGGGAACACCTTTGCCTGGATTGAACTGACAACAGATCATGCAGGTACGCACTTTCTGTTTCGCTGCTGCTCGTAAATGCTTGTTGAACCAGAGGTTTTGAATGCTGTCTAACATGGCTTTTTCTCCTAAGTGTGCTGGACTATGTGCTGTGTTAATGATTATTTGAACCATAGAGTCGGGGAGGAACCATGTGGCTCTTCCCTTCGTCATCCATCCCTGATCTGTCTGGATCCCTCCTTGTTCAGTCCATTTCTTGATTTCATCTGGGGTTGCATGTGTCTGTATGTCGAGTACATCTAGTGTGGGATCCTTGACTGTCATGCAATGTGTCAGTGAAATTACTCCAGTCTTTGTCATGTCCGTAGGAATGTCTGTTTGAGTCTGGGCTGTGAGTTTAGCTGTCCGATCTGCCAGGTCGTTACCCTGGGAAATGGTATCTGTGACTTTAGTATGTGCTTTGCACTTCATGATAGCAATGGATGCAGGTAAGTGTATTGCTTCTAACAGAGCTTGAATGAGGGGACCGTGTTGTATCCTGGCACCGTGAGAAGTTAAAAAACCTCTTTCTTCCCAAAGAACACCGAAGTCGTGAACGACTCCGAATGCATACTGCAAATCTGTGTATATGTTTACTTTCTTGTTCTTGGCTAGTATACAGGCATGGGTCAGAGCGATGAGCTCTGCTGCTTGGGCAGATAATGTGTCAATACGATGTATTTCTATGATTTCAGTTTCAGTGGTCACGGCATATGCGGCCACTAACTCTCCTGTGTTTGTTCTCATACATGAACCATCCACGTAAAGTGTCAGGTCTGGATCGGGCAATGCGATGTCTGTCAAGTCTTGTCTGGGCTTTGTCACGGTATTAATGACTTCTACGCAGTCATGTGGTGTCGGGTCAATTGTGCTCGAGGGTAACAATGTGGCAGGGTTAAGTATGTTGCATCGTCTGATTTCTATGTGTGGCTGAAACAATGTCAGTTCGTAACCTGTCAGTCGTGCTATAGTCAAGTGTTTAGTCTGGGTTCGGTTCAGAAGAACTTCCACAGAGTGTGGAACCTGTACTGTCAAGGGATGTCCTAACACTATTGAGTCGCTTTGTCTGATAGCTAGAGCTGTTGCTGCAACTGATTTAAGGTACGCAGGCAGAGCCTGGGCTACTGGATCCAATGTACTAGAAAAATAAGCACAAGGCTTGTGGTGTCCTGCTTGATCTTGTGTGAGAACAGATAATGCTGTGCCATCGCGTTCAGTGACAAAAAGTGTAAAAGGTTTGCTATAACATGGTGTCGCTAAAACAGGTGCTTGACATAAAACTTTCTTCAACTCGTCAAAAGCTTGTGTATGTTCCTGAGTCCAAGGGAGGACAGTCGAAGTCGCTGCCTCCTGTGTTGTCAACTGTATGAGTGGCTTGGCTAGATATGCATACTGGGGAATCCATTGTCTGCAGTAAGAAGTGAGGCCAATGAAGGCCCGTACCTCCTTTTGTGTCTTGGGTTGTGGCAGATGTGCAATTAACTGGATACGATCTGGTGTCAACTGTCTACCCCTCTTGGACAGCAAGTGTCCAAGGTATACCACTTGCTGGGCACAGAATTGTAGCTTCGAAGGGGACACCTTATGCCCCTTTTCGGCCAAAAAATACAAGACAGTCAGTGACGCGCGCTCGCAGTCCCGTTCGGTTCGTGCAGTTATCAACAAGTCATCCACGTATTGCAGCAGAGCAGTGTCAGTAGGCATGTGGATACTGTCTAGTTGTCGTTTCAGGGCCTGACTGTAGATGCTAGGACTTTCCGTGAACCCTTGAGGTGCACGTGCAAATTTGAAGCTTCGGCCATTTAAAGAGAATCCGAAAAGGTACTGGCTTTCCGGATGAATGGGGACACTAAAGAAGGCGTTCTTGAGGTCAATTACAGTAAAGAACGCTGCTTCAGAATCAATGGCAGTCAATAAGGAAGAAATGTCTGGTACTACTGGGTACTGGGGAACGATGCATTTATTCAGTTTTCGGAGGTCAATCACCAATCGATAGACTGGTGGTGCATTTGGGTCAGTTCGTTTAAGAATTGGAATGATTGGAGAATTACATACATTGGAGTCAGTTTCTACAACTACTCCTTGGGCAATGAGCTCGTCAATAATTTTCAGCAAGGCTGTTACAGCCTCAGGGGGCAATTTGTATTGTCGAATTCGGGGTAGTACAACTCCTTGCTTGAGAGTGACACGATAAGGTGTAATGTGCATACAACCTACATCAGTTGGACCTTGCGCCCATAAATGCTGTGGTACTTTTTGCAATCTGGGATCAAAATCTCTCAACACATAAGGACCTTTGAAATCACGTAAAAATAATCTCACTCCTTCCGGAGAACAACATATTACAGCTCCTAAAGCTTTCAACGTTTTAATACCAAGCAGATTTTCAGGACATGATTTCGTAAGCAACAAATCTGTAGTACGAGACAATGGACCAACTGCAAGGGGAACTGGCTTTGATACTTCGTTAACAATAGGCTTTCCTGAAAAACCCAGGGAAACATTCTGTGAGCCTGAGAGGGGTGCCCCTGGAACCTCGTCATGACTAATGGTAGTTCTGCTCGCCCCTTTGTCAATCAAAAATCTTCTGTCTTTCCCTAATACCTGACTATGTACATAGGGACCATCTTGACCCCGGGGGTGACGACTTCGGCCGCCATCTTAGGGTGAGAGGCGGGTTCGCGCACTAGTGGTCGGGCGAGTGGCGGCCCGAGCGCTTTAAAAGAAAGCTGACCACAGAGCATTCTGTTTAGAACTTTCAGCTCCTGAGGCGAAAAGCCGGGAGTTAGGCCCCTCTCTTTTTACCTGTGCGATTCTCATAGGATCAGTAGCAGCGCGCAGTGAGAATTTTAAATTACTGTGATTTCGTGTATTTTAAATAAAATTATAGATTGTACCTTTGGCTGTCATTACAATTCCTGGGCACCCTTTACTTCGTTTGCTGGGCTTACCGAGGGCCGATTGAGGGCTCTACTCGGTCTCAGACACCTTCCCCGGGGGTGACGACTTCGGCCGCCATCTTAGGGTGAGTGGCGGGTTCGCGCACTAGTGGTCGGGCGAGTGGTGGCCCGAGCGCTACAAAATGAAGGCGTCCTCCTGTCCGCGCAGCGGGCGCACCGATGGCGTGCCGGAGGCGCGCCAGAGGCAAGCCCGTCTGGGCCCGTCCGGGCCAGACCGGGCATAGGGCCAGACATTATGCCGGTGAATACTCAACCTCCCACTGGTTATTCGAGGGAATACCTGTTGGATCTCCGAGATAAGGGGGACACTCTCTGTTGCCAGTTTAAACATTTTGATCCTCTGTTCAGGACATGTAAGCGATGTACTACTTCCAGTCTAGATGGAGATGGCGGTGGGCAGGCCTATAACAACCTCTCAATGGCGCTTCTGAACTGTAGGTCTCTTCCGAAGCATGCCATCGAGATCAACCTTATGCTCCAAGAGGGGGGTTTCGATGTCCTGTTCCTCACCGAAACATGGCTCTCCTCTACCTCTGAGTTTGACATTGCTGCTGCCCTCCCAGATGGCTTCCTCATACAGTGCATACATAGACAACAGGGGAAAGGAGGAGGTCTTGCTATAGTCTATAAAGACAAATATAACTGCAGAGTTGAAGATTGTGAAATATCAGACTCAGAGAGTGCTCGCTTCACTATTCAAATAACACCTAATAAATCTCTCTCAGGTCTTCTCATTTATCGCCCGCCGGGCTGTATAAAACAGTTCATAGGATCCCTACTAGAAACCACGTTAATGGCCGCGGCTCTTTCCCCTAATTTTTTGACTCTAGGAGACCTGAATCTTCATTTCGATGATCCTAATGACAAGGTTTCATCTGATCTCTGCTTAGATCTTAAAACTCTCAAGCTAAGGCTTGTAAATAAAGAGGCAACCCACAATAAGGGTCATCTTTTAGACCCTATTTTCTCAAACTGTAATCAGCTCTTCTCTACTCCCCCCCTCCCTGTACCATGGTCCGACCATTTCCTAGTTCCATTTTCCTGGAAAACATGTGTAGAGGTACTTCAGCCAGCGCCGCCTCGTACTCTTGACAGGGCATGGCCCAAACTATCCGTGGAAGAGCTGACTCGAGCACTTGAACAAACTGCCCCCAATATCGAACCAGACCCATTGGCCGCAGATATCAGTTTCCGTAACTGGTTGAACAACTCCCTGGATCAGGTATTACCGCTGAAGACAGTAATAAAGAAAAGTTGCACTTTTAAGTCTCCATGGTATAATCCAGAGCTCAGAGACCTTAGAAAAATCTGCTAAAAATTAGAACGTAGATGGGGGAAAGATTGGGCAATTAACAACAAAGAGGCTTATCGCTCTGTGCTTAGACTATATAAAACCTCCCTGAAAAAAGCACAGATGGCTTTTTTTGAGACTAAAATCAATTCAGCCTCCAACTCTGCGAGAGAAACCTTTAAGATAGTTAAACAACTACTTAAGGTGCCTTCCCCTATTAACACTCTAGACTGCTCAGAAGAAAGATGCAATCAACTTGCAGACTTTTTTGACTCCAAGATAGTTAACATCCTTGAGAGTCTTCCACAGAATCTCTCTACGCCGGATGTTGACTCAGACTTGGCAGCCGCTTCTGGCCCCCGGCTTGATTCTCTGACCAGTATTACTATGGAAGATTTTTGTAAAGCCCTATCCTCCATGAAAAGTGGCTCCCCGGCCGATCCCGCGCCCATGTATGTACTCAAGAAGATTGCAGACACGATTGCCCCAGTGGCAACAGAGCTCCTAAATGCCTCCTTTTCCTGTGGGGTCGTGCCGCCCAGCTGGAAACAGGCAAGGGTTAAAACCCTTTTAAAAAAACCGGGGCTTGACCCCATGGACCTGGCCAACTTCCGCCCGATCTCACTGCTACCCGGTCTTAGTAAGGTCGCGGAAAAAATTGTAAATCAGCAGCTTTCCGGATTCCTGGAAAATAATCAATTGCTGAACAACTCTCAAACTGGCTTTCGACCAGGGCAAGGGACAGACACAGCCCTGTTAGTGGTAGCAGAGGAGGCAAGGTGCATCTTAGATTCAGGAGGATCCGCTGTTATGATCCTCCTGGATCTAAGCGCTGCATTTGATATGGTGGATCATAACATTCTTACTCACCGTCTCGCCAAGGTGGGCGTCGCAGGAATGGCCCTTAAGTGGCTTACATCCTTTCTGAATAATCGATCCTTCAGAGTTTGGGAAGGTGGTCTGTTGTCCAAAGCCACCCCCCTCCAGTGTGGTGTCCCTCAGGGCTCTTCACTGAGCCCTACTCTCTTCAACGTTTATATGGCCCCACTGGAGGAAGTAGTCGCCCCTTTTGGGATTAAAACAGTCACCTATGCGGACGACACCCAATTAGTCGTCTCGCTAACCCAACAAGAAGGATGTCTGGAAAATCTCTCGGCCTGCCTTGTTGAGATATTCTCATGGATGTCCAGTTCGCGGCTCAAACTCAATGGAGCGAAAACTGAGATTATGCTCCTCGGTCATCATCTTACATCTTTCCCTAAAGCCGCCTGGCCTTCCTGCCTATGTGAGCTGCCCACTCCAAAAGAAAAAATCAAAAGCTTAGGGGTGTGGCTTGAGCCCCATCTGACTTTTAAGGCCCATGCACAGAAAGTGGCAGGGACCTGTTTTGGACTGCTCCGCTCAGTGCGGAAAGTTCTCCCTCTTCTGCCTCCCCAGTCCAGGACACTTCTGATTCAGGGGTTAATACTATCGAGACTCAACTATAGTAACGCCTTGTTTCTGTCTGCCCCGGAAGCCACCCTTAACATTCTTCAACGGGTGCAGAATGCAGCAGCCAGGATGCTTGCAGGCACATCGAGAAGATCTTCGGCCAGACCAGCCCTGAGAGCACTCCATTGGCTGCCAATATGCGGAAGAGTCATCTTTAAAGCGTTATGCGTCACCCACAGGGCTCTGCAGGGCAAAGGACCCCCGATTCTCAGGAGTCTGATATGCCCTTATAAACCATCCCGGGCTCTTCGGTCGGAGCGTGGCAATCTTGCAAGGGTCCCCAGAGTTAGGAAGGCACGTACAGGGGGTCGCCGGTTTTCTTTAAATGCAGCAAAAAATTGGAATTCTCTCCCCAACTGGATCTGTGCTGAACCTTGTCATCTGAAGTTTCGAAAGGCACTTAAAACTTTTCTTTTTCCCAAGGACCCCTAATTATTGGTTTCTTCCTCAGTTTGCTTTTTGTTCTATTTTCTGTTAGCGCTGGGACGCTTTCGGGCAGCCATGCGCTTTATAAATATAATTTCATTTCATTTCATTTCATTTCATCTACAGGAACCTCAATAAGAGGCAAGCCAACCTCCCTCTCTAGGCTGTTTCATGAGTAATGCTGGTAATCGGGGTAATCTGACTGTGCATACTGGTACATTTGCTGTGTGACATGTTGTGTGGCAACAATAGGCTGGGGTTGGGGTACAGCTACTGTCTGTTGTAGTGTATTCTGTGGAGGTTGCGTATTCTGTGGAATATTCTGTGGAACGTGTTCTGGTCTAGGTGGTCGTGGTCTTTCTTTCGTTTTGCCTGTAGCAATATTGTGTTTCAAAACCAAACATTCATTTATATAGTGACCTGGTTGTTTACAGTAGTTGCAGTTCCCTTTAACAGGAGCTGCAGGATGACTAGTCTGTGTGGTACCCCTCTTCTGACCATCTGCTGGAACGGACTGGGCAACTAGTACTTTCCTTTTCGTATCTTTCATACGTCTCTGTTCATGTTCGTGTTCCTCTCTAATTCGGTTCTGGTGGTACTGTAACATTTGTAACATTTGAGAAGGGGTATTTGCTTGCCATGTGCTTTCGACTTTCAATACTCTATTTTTAACTTGTGGTAAGGAATTCTCGACTAATTTGGTCACAAACAGATGTGGATATGATTCGCTACTTGTTTTCAAACCACTATTAATAATAAAACATTTCTCGAATCTAGAATAAAAATCACTAGTGTCTTCGTCTTGTTTCTGTTTGCAGGCTGAGATTGCATCCCAGTCTTCCTTTTTAATTGCCAGTAACCTCGGCAAGACCTGTACTAATAATCCTGGTAGTGCTTTAGCTTTGTCCCCAAGACCGGTACCTGGGACTCGTCTATTTTCTTCGTCTTCTAATTCAGTCCAATTAATCTTTTTATCTCCCACCTCCCATTCTTTTTCTTTAAGCTTTTCGTAAATACCGGCGGGCAACAATACTTTTAACATTTTCAGAATGTCGGAATATGTATAATCTCCCATCAGTAACATGTCTTTTAATTCACGGTGAAACCCTGCTGGATCTTTATCATGACAAGGCACTAATTTCTTCATTACCAATAATTCCATTATGGTCAGGGAAGTGTATACGAATACTCGCTGTAGCTCACCCCCTGTGGCCTGGACGGGATGAACTTCTCGTAAGGGATTCTGTCTGTCTATGTAAAATGGTTGTCTAACTGGGGGTGGAACAGGAACGAAATGTGGAGTCAGGAAAGTTCTGTATTTGCGTCGTTGTTCTAGTATGATATTTATTAAATCCGTACCTAGGCCTCTCCATCTTTTTAGTAATAATTCCTCTAATATGTTATATAGGGGACCTGGATCAGAATGCTGACTTTCATATAGCGTGATGAGATGCTGGATCATGTACATACCAGCTAATCGCTGTTCGTCTGGGGTAAGACTCAAAAACGTTTGCGCTACTGAATCATCTTTATATATGCTATCATTTCCAGCCCATTGGACTGCTGACCGTGCTAATTCCTGATCACGCATTGTACTAAGTTCATTGTAACCTATTCTTTCTTTCAGTATTTTATCGGTGTCTTGAAATACATGTTCAAGAGAACATTGTTCTGGTATGGGAGAAAGGAAACGTTTCTTGCTTTCTAGACGAATGGGTCTGTCAAAAGGTCTGTCAAAAGGTCTGTCAAAAGAATACTGTTTAGGAAGTCTCGCTCTACCTACGTACGCTATCATCTCTCGGTTTTCTTCTGTATCATCTATCTCGTCCTCTTCTGTGATGTCATCCTCTTTCTCAGCTCCCCTAGCTTCGTTTTCCTTTTTGTGTATTATTACTATTTCTTTGCGGATCTTTCTGTACATGGCCTCTATGCAATTTTGTTTATCATGTTTACCATCAGCTATATTGTTACTCCAATTTATCAGTACATCCATCTCTTCTTTGCTTATACCTGGTTGATCTCGTTCCCTTATCAAACAATTTATCAGAAACCGTAAGATCATTCTTTGTGTCTCAACCTTTTGATGTGCCATGGCCTCTTGAATGGATTCTGGTCTCTCCCCTGTTCTAATGAAATTATATATGTTATCTAGATGGGTTTTCATATGTGGCAGAAGAACGAAATAGTCTGCAACTCGCCGTAAACGTAATGAGTATAGTACCATCCCGTCTTCGCCTGGTACTGGGTCATATCTGCAGTCTGTAACATACTCTTTAAGGGCTGCGAATGTCGCTGCCCTGGGTGTACGTTGTAATGCTAGATCTCTAAGCGTCGTTCGTTTTACTTGTGGCGGGGTGCGAAGATGACCTCCTACGGCGCCTCCTGAAGCGGAAGCGGAACCATCAACTAGCTGTGATGTTGTTGCTGGTGTCATTATTTGAAAAGTAGGTGCAGGTATTGTAGGCGAACTCTGAGTTGTCGGTATAGCGAACGGATTGTAAGGACTGACAGTAGGAGGAACAGTAGTAGTAGTAGTAACAGGAATAGTTGTGACAGGGACAGTGGTGACAGGAGGGGAAATAACAACGGACGAGGAAGTCGAGACTTGAGGGGATGGAGGTAACGCGTCTTGAACGGGCTGAATAGGCTGCTGTACATTGTTAGCTAGTGGTACGCGTACGTTGGTATATGCTGGAGCTACGTCATCTAAATAGGAAGAAAGGAAAATGGCCGCTGCAGTTTGTTTGTGACGGAGTTTAGTCGGGACCAATGGTGGTGGCAAGTTACGAGGTGCTTCCGGGGTCGCCTTGGGCAGGCCCTCGGCAAGAACTGGATACAGTCCTGTAATAAGGGCATTTCTTTGTCTTTCTTGTTGTTCTATTCTGACTCGTTCTCCTTCTTCTAGTAACTCTTTTTCTCTAGCTTTTTCGGATTCTTCTCTACTTCTCTCTGCTTTCCTGATTTCTTTTTCTGTTCTTCTATGGGCTTCTTTACGCCATATTCTATGGCATTTTTCTGGGATTGTCTGGCTTTCTTTTTCCATAATGCTTCTTCTACTCTCATGATGCAATCAGCATCCCATGTCCCTGAGACAGGCCATCTATACTTCTCTTCCAGACCCTTGGTATAGTCCACCCACAAATCTAGGTACAGTATGGCATCTAAGCCATGCTTATTGTACATAAAATGTCCAGGAGTGTCCCTAGGTGGGACGGGAACTGCTTCTTCGAGTATCCCTTTCCTAGTTCCTATCTGACGTAATTTCGAGAACAGTGGCATTGTCGGATTGTTTTAGACGTGGACACAGAAAACACAGTAATGAATAGCAAAAACAGTCATTCATACCACGACATTAAAACCACATTAAAACATTTCAGACGGATATTACCTGATACATAGAAGACACATAAATACTGAAATCTCGAGTTACAATACTAGAATACTGAATCACTGAATTTCTAGATGCACTGCTAAAACAGTACAGACAATACCTGTCCCATAAAGAGACACGTCATACCGTGTCCACCGAAATGAACACGTCTGGACCAGGTCTGTGTACCCAGACCTGTCTTGACCGGGCACAAATTAATGAACCCGTCTAGATGCGTTCCCAACAACGGTACTCACCGGGAAGCAAGAACTGAAGGCCTCGGAAACTGGACTGGACTGGACTGGTACGGCGTCTGGCAGCTACGCTTGCGCTTCGGAACAGGTGGGCCTCCGGATACCTCGGACCTTGCTCTCTCGACTAGGGGCTCTGGTCGGGATCCTCCGCATTCCTCACCGCCTCGTCTGGATGCCGGACCGCAGTCCCCGTCTCCTCCGTGGGCCCGAGGGAGATAGCAGGAAAACCCGCAGGTGTGCACGGATTCCGTCGCGGCTGTAGAAGGGTCAAGGCCTGCGTAACATCGCCGGCGAGTGGGGAAGGGGGGGAGTCCCTATTCGGGCGCCAAATGATGTGGTAAATAAAATTACCGTATCATTTTTCCATATAATTATAAGTCAAAAGGATAGCTCAATCAAATGAGAGGCAGAGTCCGTGGAATCTGAGTCATACGGGCTTTAATGAAATACCTCGAGGTATGGGACATCGAGTTCCATCACCACTAAGGTTCAGGAAGGGACATTCAACATTTTATTAACATCACACATTATATATAGTAAAACAGTACACTTGAAGTGAATACAGTAGGCGTAACAGGTGAAAAGAGAGAGATAAGAACACATGTGCGTAACAGGAGGCGTGTAAGAAGGCGTACACATGGGCGTGCACCTGACATGTCAGAGAAACGTCACATGAAACGTCACAAGTGGGTGGATGCATAGAGAAAGTTTGCAGGATCAGCAGAAACCTATGACCTGGATGCGCGCGCAACTGAGCATGACGTGTAACTAGGGAGAGCTGGGGGCTTTGACTTTTGCACGAGTAGAGGAGACTAATGTCTGGGGTGCCAAAACGACCTGTACCTATAGCATATCTGATATCTCATGTTTGGGGGATGTAGTGTCTGAAGTAAAAGGTTTCTCGGGCAGGGGCCGTTCATCACTGAATGCTAGTGCGTGCATATGAATCTTCATGTAGAGTGCGGGGGCCATGGGCCTACCATGGTAACGGGAGCAGTAAATTACTTGCATGGAGACAGGAAGGCAGGGCCCTTTGCTCTGCAGCCGGGAATATGTTTACCTATTTCACTAGACTGGAATGTGTTTTCGAGGAGGCTGAGCAGATAACTTGTAGGTAAAACACCGTCTTGGCAAGCAGACCAGGCCAAGCCGGGCACCGCTCGTCTGAGCAGGAAGTAAGGCAGAGGTCAGGGATGCATACCTAAACGGCAGCTTTCAGAGGCAGAAAAGAACTTGGAGCCTCGATTAAGGGTCTGGCTCGACTAGGCCAGAAAACATGGAGGAAAACGTGTGCGAGATTCAAAAGTGCACCATGTAAAGACGTTGGCACCATAGGCCTAGAAGCCTAACTAACGTGTTTTTCTTGGAGAACTGTATAACTGACATGTTAACGTTGGAGGCAAATGTATTTGCGTCTTTCTAGCATGAACAGGAAAGAAGTTACACGACATACAAGGAACGTGGGTGCATGGATAGGGTGCGAGTGGGGGACACATTGGCTACCTGAAAATTTCTATTACCTCACTCTCACCTGTGCCATGGATACTAGCCTTCCTGTTTGTACTTTGCCTGTGCAGGATATCTTGCTTTTGATCTGCTTTTTGTACCTTGATGTTGTGTACAGTTGTTATACTTTTACATCTGTGCACTATGTGAATAAATACAGTTACTCCTGTTGTGTCTTTTGCCGGTGTCCTTGCTGATTAAAGTTCTTTTTGTATGTGCATTTAGTTGACTGGGCCCTATGCTCTATGTATCAATTCGACATTGCAGGGCTCTTTGTCCGCATCACATTTATAGACAGGGGTGACAAGGCCTTCAGTCCATTCTGACAATGATACTTGTGTTACCTGTGTTGGCTCTTTTAGCTGTCATGCTGTTATGTTTTGAGTGGTTTTGTGTTGTTGGCTATGTGGTTGCCATGTCAGTTTGGGCTACACTGCAAGGACAGGTTAGCATGCTGGCTGCGCACTGTCATGATGTATATCTGTTATTCCTGTATATATGCCAAGCTGTGTATGTGAATAGACATCCTGTGTTGGCCCCTAGTCCTGGTCCCCTGGCATACATGTGATGTGTGCTCTTGGGTGGTGAAGAGGTGTGCAGTGTGAAGGGTGTGATCTTGTAGTTGTTGTGTATGTGCCCCTGGATTGTGATAGACACACATGTGTCAGCCAGGAGTTGTGGGCCTGGGGGTTTGATTGTAATGCCCTGTGTAAATGATTTGATGCTTTTGTGTGAGTTGTCTGTTGTGCTCTGTGCAGTGTGTTGGTGTGTCCATGCAGTTCTGTGTGACTCCTCCTTGTTGTATTTGTCACTTATGTGTGTGCAAAGTGTGTGACTTGCACATCAGTGTTGTGTTTGTTTGATTATCAATGTGTTTTGCGTGTTTTTGTGTGGACTGTGTGACCCCGCTGGTCACCACTGGGATTGTATGTGACTTTCTCTAGCACTGCAGGCACATGGTGCCTTTTCTCCTCCTGTAAGGCATGGTGTGTGGTGTGATGCCATCCCCTATATGTGCCACTTGTGCATAGACATTGTGGGTCTGCATTGACTCTATTTGTGTATTGGACACATCTCACATATCTGATACTGGCATGCAAATCAGTTGATTTTGATGTCAGTTGTCCCCTTTGTTTTGATGTGTATGTGCCTCCCCATCTCTTCATTTGTGAGTCTGCGCCTTGTGGTGGAGGTTTTGGGCCAAGTGTGCTGTTCCACTCCGGCTCCATTGTTTTATGTGTGATGTTCTTGTGGTATTCATCAGTTTTGCTTGCCCTTGTGCACTTGAGCTGTGGGTGATGCCCAGTGCTCTGGTGTTGCTGGGTGTGCTGTTGTATCCCAGAGTGGTGCCTCCTGTTGTTGTTGTGTTGGGTGTCTGTGTGATGGCTGTGGTGTAGCTTCACTTCCAAGGTGTGCTGTTGTTTTTGTGCTGTGCTGCTTTATGGTGTGTGTTGTGGTTGTGACAGTCATGTCTGTGTGTATCTGTTGTGCTTGTTGTGCACACACTGCCTGTTGTGCATACAGTGCTGTGTGTCAGTGTGCTTGGCATTGCCTAATGTGCATCCCCTGATGTCCTGTGGTGTTTGTGTATAGTTTTGTGCAGGCATCTGTTCAGGCTACCCTGTGTGTGTGTTCTGTTTGTGGTTACACCCAGGGTGTGTGTATGTTCTGGGAAGTATTGTCAGCCTTGAGTGTGTGTGGCACTGGTGTAGTGTGTTCCTTGTCAGCTACTCCTGCAGTGGCTGACTCCCTGGTTGTCTGTTGTGTGGTGCATGGTGTGTATTGTGCTTGCTAGTACCTGTGCTTGTTGATGTGCATGGGGATGTACAGGATGGGCCCATGGCATGTTTCTTGATGGTGTGTGTTAATGTGTAGTTGGGGGTGGTGTGTCCCTGTGGTGTCAGTGCCCTGCCCATGCCTTGGACTGACCCTGCCTTCTGCATTGTGAGCATGTGTTGACCGCGGCGGTGACGTGACCGGGAGCGGGACGTTGCTGCTAGTTCGCGGTCGATGTGTGTCCCGGATGCAGAGGGGTGACTTGTTGGCAGGTGGGGTATCTAAGGGTGCCCTTGTGAATGTGTTGTGACCCCCAGCAGGGTGTCTGTGGTGGACTTGGACCCTGTGTCACGCCGTGTGTTGTGTGTTGTATTGGTGTATTTGTATACCTGTGGCGGTGTCCGTGGTGGCCCTGTTGATGGTAGTGCAGTAGCAGATACAGGACCGGATGCATTTGGAGGGCTGGGTCCATGGCGTTCATGGCGAGGTCTCGGCTATAGTGCTCCACTATCGACTTTCCGCCGGGTCTGGTTATGCGGTGGCTCCGCTGCGGTGCATCTGCAGTTTGGGCCATCCTAATTTGTGGAGCGATGCGGACGTCATTCGGCATGGCGGTGAGTCTCGATTGACACCCACCGCCGCGGTGGCTGGAGCACTTCGATGGCGGTGCACGTCGCTCCGTGGCAGATGGGAAATGAGCTATGTTTTACTATACTAATATGGCGGATGTGGGTTCCGCTGTTCGCGGGTGGAAAAAGGTGTTTTTCCTCTCCTCCAGCACCGTGGTGGTGCCATTGCTTGACATCCTAATGGACCCCTTAGTGTCCTACCTTTCCTTGCTCGGGCTTGGCCCAGCCACAGGAAGGCAGAATCGTGTCTGTGGTCGGCATTAGCCCTAGGTTGCTGTCAGGCTCTATAAGATCAGTCCCCGGAGCATGGCCGGCTCCCCGCAGGGGCTCTGCCGTGGATGGATTATACCTCCAACATTGGAGATGGTGATGGTGTTGGGGTATGATTCCAACATGTTTGATACCAAACATGCCCAGGTCCTATCGAGCCAGTTTAGAGATGGTCCTCTCGCAATGACGCATGGCCACTCTATATCGTAATGGCTAATTCAATTGCAAAGCCTGGAGAATGAACTCTAGGGTTTGCAGGAGTGGTCTGCACATGAAGGGCAGCCTACACCCTCGGAACCGAGCACCCTGCTTTTTTGACTGAAAGGCCTGCTAGATGGGTGAGTTCTAGATCTCAAGTGCAGGGAGTTTGAGATAAAAGGAAACATATCTTTTGTGAGTGGTGCATGCACCAACTCGCACAGGCTGCAAGGGCAGACCTATAGTGGTAGTTTGGAGGGTCCGGCATGTGTGGCATAGGGGACTCCTGGGGTACCCATGACCTAGGTACTTAAGTACCATATACTACAGACTTACCAGGGAGCCCCAGGAGCCAAACGGGAATGTACCATGATACTTATCATAACCAATTTAGGGAGACAGCACAGTGAACTGGGTCCTGATTAGCAGGATCCCAGTCAGACTGGTCCGAAAAACAGTAGAACACCAGCAGAAAGTTGGGATAACTGTGAAAGCAGATCCTACTTTCATACACATGACTTCAGACTGATTTTCAGGTTTGTACAGTTCAAAGCTACCTGCAACTCAGGAAAAATTACTGGCTTTTTCTGCGCTGGTATTTTCATTTTTATTTTTAATATTTGGCTTTTATATTTTCACTTGGAGCAATCCATTTGATGTATCTGATTAGGAATCCATCACGGTCAGTCTCAAATAACACTTATGTCTTAAAAGGAAGTGGGGTCGCACACTACTCGCACACCGGCGGTGTCGCCCCTAAGAACTCTGGTTAGTGTTCTCGATGCATCATCTTTTGATCTTCCTCTATCTTCGCCGTATTCGCCATCCCTGGACACGTGTTTCGGGGTATCACCCCTTGTCAGCAGGGATAGGCCGTGTTCTGGGGTTGCCGATGGCTGCCAAATATCTGCCCGGTATAGTACCACTCAGGCGCGTAGGAGCGGGATCCCTGGCTCGTCAGCTGAGAGCTCAAGGGAGCTTTAAAGTTACAAAAGGAATTGGGGTCGCACACTACTCACACACCGGCGGTGTCGCCCCTAAGGACTCTGGCTAGTGTAGTTATGTGTTTGCGATGCATCATCTTTCGATCTTCCTCTATCTTCACCGTCTTCGCCATCCCTGGACACGTGTTTCGGGGTATCACTCCTCGTCAGCAGGGATAGGCCGTGTTCTGGGGTTGCCGATAGCTGCCAAATATCTGCCAGGTATAGTACCACTCAGGCGCGTAGGTGCGGGATCCCTGGCTCATCAGCCGAGAGCTCAAGGGAGCTTTAAAGTTACAAAAGGAAGTGGGGTCGCACACTACTCACACACTGGCGGTGTTGCCCCTAAGGACTCTGGTTAATGTAGTTAGGTGTTCACGATGCATCATCTTTCGATATTCCGCTATCTTTGCCGTCTTCGCCGTGCCTGGACACGTGTTTCGGGGTATCACCCCTCGTCAGCAGGGATAGGCCATATTCTGGGGTTGCCGATGGCTGCCAATTATCTGCAGGTATAGTACCACTCAGGCGCGTAGGTGCGGGATCCCTGGCTTGTCAGCCGAGAGCTCAAGGGAGCTTTAAAGTTACAAAAGGAAGTGGGGTCGCACACTACTCACACACCGGCGGTGTCGCCCTTAAGGACTCTGGTTAGTGTAGTAAGGTGTTCGCGATGCATCATCTTTCGATCTTCCGCTATATTCGCCGTCTTCGCCATCCCTGGACACGTGTTTCGGGGTATCACCCCTCATCAGCAGGGATAGGCCGTGTTCTGGGGTTGCCTATGGCTGCCAAATATCTGCCAGGTATAGTACCACTCAGGCGCGTAGGTGCGGGATCCCTGGCTCATCAGCCGAGAGCTCAAGGGAGCTTTAAAGTTACAAAAGGAAGTGGGGTCGCACACTACTCACACACCGGCGGTGTCGCCCCTAAGGACTCTGGTTAGTGTAGTTAGGTGTTCGCGATGCATCATCTTTCAATCTTCCGCTATCTTTGCCGTCTTCGCCATCCCTGGACACGTGTTTCGGGTATCACCCCTCATCAGCAGGGATAGGCTGTGTTCTGGGGTTGCCGCTGGCTGCCAAATATCTGCCAGGTATAGTACAACTCAGGCGCGTAGGTGCGGGATCCCTGGCTCGTCAACCGAGAGAACAAGGGAGCTTTAAAGTTACAAAAGGAAGTGGGGTCGTACACTACTCACTCACCGGCGGTGTCGCCCCTAAGGACTCTTGTTAGTGTACTTAGGTGTTCGCGATGCATCATCTTTCGATCTTCCGCTATCTTCGCCGTCTTCACCATGCCTGGACACGTGTTTCGGAGTATCACCCCTCATCAGCAGGGATAGGCCGTGTTCTGGGGTTGCCGATGGCTGCCAAATATCTGCCAGGTATAGTACCACTCAGGCGTGTAGGTGCGGGATCCCTGGCTCGTCATAGGAGAGCTCAAGGGAGCTTTAAAGTTACAAAAGGAAGTGGGGTCGCACACTACTCACACACCGGCGGTGTTGCCCCTAAGGACTCTGGTTAGTATAGTTAGGTGTTCGCGATGCATCTTCTTTCGATCTTCCGCTATCTTCGCCGTCTTCGCCATCCCTGGACACATGTTTCGGGGTATCACCCCTCGTCAGCAGGGATAGGCCGTGTTCTGGGGTTGCCGATGGCTGCCAAATATCTGCCAGGTATAGTACCACTCAGGCACGTAGGTGCGGGATCCCTGGCTCGTCAGCCGAGAGCTCAAGGGAGCTTTAAAGTTACAAAAGGAAGTGGGGCCGTACACTACTCACACACCGGCGGTGTCGCCCCTAAGGTCTCTGGTTAGTGTAGTTAGGTGTTCGCGATGTATCATTTTTCGATCTTCCGCTATCTTCACCGTCTTCACCATCCCTGGACACGTGTTTCGGGGTATCACCCCTCGTCAGCAGGGATAGGTCGTGTTCTGGGGTTGCCGATGGCTGCCAAATATCTGCCAGGTATATTACCACTCAGGCTCGTAGGTGCGGGATCCCTGGCTCGTCAGCCGAGAGCTCAAGGGAGCTTTAAAGTTGCAAAAGGAAGTGGGGTCGCACACACTACTCGCACACCGGCGGTGTCGCCCCTAAGGACTCTTGTTAGTGTTGTTAGGTGTTCGCGATGCATCCTCTTTCGATCATCCACTATCTTCGCCGTCTTCGCCATCCCTGCACACGTGTTTCGGGGTATCACCCCTCGTCAGCAGGGATAGGCCGTGTTCTGGTGTTGCCGATGGCTGCCAAATATCTACCAGGTATATTACCACTCAGGCTCGTAGGTGCGGGATCCCTGGCTCGTCAGCCGAGAGCTCAAGGGAGCTTTAAAGTTACAAAAGGAAGTGGGGTCGCACACTACTCACACACCGGCGGTGTCGCCCCTAAGGACTCTGGTTAGTGTAGTTAGGTGTTTGCGATGCATCATCTTTCGATCTTCCGCTATCTTTGCCGTCTTTGCCATCCCTCGACACGTGTTTTAGGGTATCACCCCTCGTCAGCAGGGATAGGCCGTGTTCTGGGGTTGCCGATGGCTGCCAAATATCTGCCAGGTATTTTACCTCTCAGGCGCGTAGGTGCGGGATCCCTGGCTCGTCAGCCGAGAGCTCAAGGGAGCTTTAAAGTTGCAAAAGGAAGTGGGGTCGCACACCCTACTCGCACACCGGCGGTGTCGCCCCTAAGGACTCTGGTTAGTGTTGTTAGGTGTTCGCGATGCATCCTATTTCGATCTTCCACTATCTTCGCCGTCTTCGCCATCCCTGGACTCATGTTTCGGGGTATCACCCCTCGTCTGCAGGGATAGGCCGTGTTCTGGGGTTGCCGATGGCTGCCAAATATCTGCCAGGTATAGTACCACACAGGCGCTTAGGTGCGGGATCCCTGGCTCGTCAGCCGAGAGCTCAATGGAGCTTCAAAGTTACAAAAGGAAGTGGGGTCGCACACTACTCACACACAGGCGGTGTCGCCCCTAAGGACTCTGGTTAGCATAATTAGGTGTTCGCGATGCATTATCTTTCGATCTTCCGCTATCTTCGCCGTCTTGGCAATCCCTGGACACGTGTTTCGGGGTATCACCCCTCATCAGCAGGGATAGGCCGTGTTCTGGGGTTGCCGATGGCTGCCAAATATCTGCCGGGTATATTACCACTCAGGCTCGTAGGTGAGGGATCCCTGGCTCGTCAGCCGAGAGCTCAAGGGAGCTTTAAAGTTTTAAAAGGAAGTGGGGTCGCACACTACTCACACACCGGCGGTGTCGCCCCTAAGGACTCTGGTTAGTGTAGTTAGGTGTTTGCGATGCATCATCTTTCGATCTTCCGCTATCTTTGCCATCTTTGCCATCCCTCGACACGTGTTTCAGGGTATCAACCCCCTTCAGCAGGGATAGGCCATGTTCTGGGGTTGCCGATGGCTGCCAAATATCTGCCAGGTATTTTACCACTCAGGCGCGTAGGTGCAGGATCCCTGGCTCGTCAGCCGAGAGCTCAAGGGAGCTTTAAAGTTGCAAAAGGAAGTGGGGTCGCACACACTACTCGCACACCGGCGGTGTCGCCCCTAAGGACTCTGGTTAGTGTTGTTATGCATTCGCGATGCATCCTCTTTGGTCCTCCACTATCTTCGCCGTCTTCGCCAACCCTGGACACATGTTTCGGGGCATCACCCCTCGTCTGCAGGGATAGGCCGTGTTCTGGGGTTGCCGATGGCTGCCAAATATCTGCCAGGTATAGTACCACTCAGGCGCGTAGGTGCGGGATCCCTGGCTCGTCAGCCGAGAGCTCAAGGGAGCTTTAAAGTTACAAAAGGAAGTGGGGTCGCACACTACTCACACACAGGCGGTGTCGCCCCTAAGGACTCTGGGTAGCATAGTTAGGTGTTTGCGATGCATCATCTTTCGATCTTCCGCTATCTTCGCCGTCTTGGCAATCCCTGGACACGTGTTTTGGGGTATCACCCCTCGTCAGCATGGATAGACCGTGTTCTGGGGTTGCCGATGGCTGCCAAATATCTGCCAGGTATATTACCACTCAGGCTCGTAGGTGCGGGATCCCTGGCTCGTCAGCCGAGAGCTCAAGGGAGCTTTAAAGTTACAAAAGGAAGTGGGGTCGCACACTACTCACACACAGGCGGTGTCGCCCCTAAGGACTCTGGTTAGTGTAGTTAGGTGTTTGCGATGCATCATCTTTCGATCTTCCGCTATCTTTGCCGTCTTTGCCATCCCTCGACACGTGTTTGGGGTATCACCCCTCGTCAGCAGGGATAGGCCGTGTTCTGGGGTTGCTGATGGCTGCCAAATATCTGCCAGGTATTTTACCACTCAGGCGCGTAGGTGCAGGATCCCTGGCTCGTCAGCCGAGAGCTCAAGGGAGCTTTAAAGTTTCAAAACGAAGTGGGGTCGCACACACTACTCACACACCGGCGGTGTCGCCCCTAAGGACTCTGGTTAGTGTTGTTAGGTGTTCGCGATGCATCCTCTTTTGATCTTCCACTATCTTCGCCGTCTTCGCCATCCCTGGACACATGTTTCAGGGTATCACCCCTCGTCTGCAGGAATAGGCCGTGTTCTGGGGTTGCCGATGGCTGCCAAATATCTGCCAGGTATAGTACCACTCACGCGCGTAGGTGCGGGATCCCTGGCTCGTCAGCCGTGAGCTCAAGGAAGCTTTGAAGTTACAAAAGGAAGTGGGGTCGCACACTACTCACACACCCGCGGTGTCGCCCCTAAGGACTCTGGTTGGTGTAGTTAGGTGTTCGCGATGCATCTTCTTTCGATCTTCCGCAATCTTCGCCGTCTTCGCCAATCCTGGACACGTGTTTCGGGGTATCACCCCTCGTCAGCAGGGATAGGCCGTGTTCTGGGGGATGCCGATGGCTGCCAAATATCTGCCAGGTATAGTACCACTCAGGCGCGTAGGTGCGGGATCCCTGGCTCGTCAGCCGAGAGCTCAAGGGAGCTTTAAAGTTACAAAAGGAAGTGGGGCCGTACACTACTCACACACCGGCGGTGTCGCCCCTAAGGTCTCTGGTTAGTGTAGTTAGGTGTTCGCGATGCATCATCTTTCGATCTTCCGCTATCTTCACCGTCTTCACCATCCCTGGACACGTGTTTCGGGGTATCACCCCTCGTCAGCAGGGATAGGTCGTGTTCTGGGGTTGCCGATGGCTTCCAAATATCTGCCAGGTATAGTACCACTCAGGCGCGTAGGTGCGGGATCCCTGGCTCGTCAGCCGAGAGCTCAAGGGAGCTTTAAAGTTACAAAAGGAAGTGGGGTCGCACACTACTCACACACAGGCGGTGTCGCCCCTAAGGACTCTGGTTAGCGTAGTTAGGTGTTCGCGATGCATCATCTTTCGATCTTCCGCTATCTTCACCATCTTGGCAATCCCTGGACACGTGTTTCGGGGTATCACCCCTCGTCAGCAGGGATAGGCCGTGTTCTGGGGTTGCCGATGGCTGCCAAATATCTGCCAGGTATATTACCACTCAGGCTCGTAGGTGTGGGATCCCTGGCTCGTCAGCCGAGAGCTCAAGGGAGCTTTAAAGTTACAAAAGGAAGTGGGGTCGCACACTACTCACACACCGGCGGTGTCGCCCCTAAGGACTCTGGTTAGTGTAGTTAGGTGTTTGCGATGCATCATCTTTCGATCTTCCGCTATCTTTGCCGTCTTTGCCATCCCTCGACACGTGTTTCGGGGTATCACCCCTCGTCAGCAGGGATAGGCCGTGTTCTGGGGTTGCCGATGGCTGTCAAATATCTGCCAGGTATTTTACCACTCAGGCGCTTAGGTGCGGGATCCCTGGCTCGTCAGCCGAGAGCTCAAGGGAGCTTTAAAGTTGCAAAAGGAAGTGGGGTCGCACACTACTCGCACACCGGCGGTGTCGCCCCTAAGAACTCTGGTTAGTGTAGTTAGGTGTTTGCGATGCATCATCTTTCGATCTTCCGCTATCTTTGCCGTCTTTGCCATCCCTCGACACGTGTTTTAGGGTATCACCCCTCGTCAGCAGGGATAGGCCGTGTTCTGGGGTTGCCGATGGCTGCCAAATATCTGCCAGGTATTTTACCTCTCAGGCGCGTAGGTGCGGGATCCCTGGCTCGTCAGCCGAGAGCTCAAGGGAGCTTTAAAGTTGCAAAAGGAAGTGGGGTCGCACACACTACTTGCACACCGGCGGTGTCGCCCCTAAGGACTCTGGTTAGTGTTGTTAGGTGTTCGCGATGCATCCTATTTCGATCTTCCACTATCTTCGCCCTCTTCGCCATCCCTGGACTCATGTTTCGGGGTATCACTCCTCGTCTGCAGGGATAGGCCGTGTTCTGGGGTTGCCGATGGCTGCCAAATATCTGCCAGGTATAGTACCACTCAGGCGCGTAGGTGCGGGATCCCTGGCTCGTCAGCCGAGAGCTCAATGGAGCTTCAAAGTTACAAAAGGAAGTGGGGTCGCACACTACTCACACACAGGCGGTGTCGCCCCTAAGGACTCTGGTTAGCATAATTAGGTGTTCGCGATGCATCATCTTTCGATCTTCCGCTATCTTCGCCGTCTTGGCAATCCCTCGACACGTGTTTCGGGGTATCACCCCTCATCAGCAGGGATAGGCCGTGTTCTGGGGTTGCCGATGGCTGCCAAATATCTGCCAGGTATATTACCACTCAGGCTCGTAGGTGCGGGATCCCTGGCTCATCAGCCGAGAGCTCAAGGGAGCTTTAAAGTTACAAAAGGAAGTGGGGTCGCACACTACTCACACACCGGCGGTGTCGCCCCTAAGGACTCTGGTTAGTGTAGTTAGGTGTTTGCGATGCATCATCTTTCGATCTTCCGCTATCTTTGCCATCTTTGCCATCCCTCGACACGTGTTTCAGGGTATCAACCCCCTTCAGCAGGGATAGGCCATGTTCTGGGGTTGCCGATGGCTGCCAAATATCTGCCAGGTATTTTACCACTCAGGCGCGTAGGTGCAGGATCCCTGGCTCGTCAGCCGAGAGCTCAAGGGAGCTTTAAAGTTGCAAAAGGAAGTGGGGTCGCACACACTACTCGCACACCGGCGGTGTCGCCCCTAAGGACTCTGGTTAGTGTTGTTATGCGTTCGCGATGCATCCTCTTTGGGCCTCCACTATCTTCGCTGTCTTCGCCAACCCTGGACACATGTTTCGGGGCATCACCCCTCGTCTGCAGGGATAGGCCGTGTTCTGGGGTTGCCGATGGCTGTCAAATATCTGCCAGGTATTTTACCACTCAGGCGCTTAGGTGCGGGATCCCTGGCTTGTCAGCCGAGAGCTCAAGGGAGCTTTAAAGTTGCAAAAGGAAGTGGGGTCGCACACTACTCGCACACCGGAGGTGTCGCCCCTAAGAACTCTGGTTAGTGTAGTTAGGTGTTTGCGATGCATCATCTTTCGATCTTCCGCTATCTTTGCCGTCTTTGCCATCCCTCGACACGTGTTTTAGGGTATCACCCCTCATCAGCAGGGATAGGCCGTGTTCTGGGGTTGCCGATGGCTGCCAAATATCTGCCAGGTATTTTACCTCTCAGGCGCGTAGGTGCGGGATCCCTGGCTCGTCAGCCGAGAGCTCAAGGGAGCTTTAAAGTTGCAAAAGGAAGTGGGGTCGCACACACTACTCGCACACCGGCGGTGTCGCCCCTAAGGACTCTGGTTAGTGTTGTTAGGTGTTCGCGATGCATCCTATTTCGATCTTCCACTATCTTCGCCCTCTTCGCCATCCCTGGACTCATGTTTCGGGGTATCACCCCTCGTCTGCAGGGATAGGCCGTGTTCTGGGGTTGCCGATGGCTGCCAAATATCTGCCAGGTATAGTACCACTCAGGCGCGTAGGTGCGGGATCCCTGGCTCGTCAGCCGAGAGCTCAATGGAGCTTCAAAGTTACAAAAGGAAGTGGGGTCGCACACTACTCACACACAGGCGGTGTCGCCCCTAAGGACTCTGGTTGGTGTAGTTAGGTGTTCGCGATGCATCTTCTTTCGATCTTCCGCAATCTTCGCCGTCTTGGCAATCCCTGGACACGTGTTTCGGGGTATCACCCCTCATCAGCAGGGATAGGCCGTGTTCTGGGGTTGCCGATGGCTGCCAAATATCTGCCAGGTATATTACCACTCAGGCTTGTAGGTGCGGGATCCCTGGCTCGTCAGCTGAGAGCTCAAGGGAGCTTTAAAGTTACAAAAGGAAGTGGGGTCGCACACTACTCACACACAGGCGGTGTCGCCCCTAAGGACTCTGGTTAGTGTAGTTAGGTGTTTGCGATGCATCATCTTTGGTCCTCCACTATCTTCGCCGTCTTCGCCAACCCTGGACACATGTTTCGGGGCATCACCCCTCGTCTGCAGGGATAGGCCGTGTTCTGGGGTTGCCGATGGCTGCCAAATATCTGCCAGGTATAGTACCACTCAGGCGCGTAGGTGCGGGATCCCTGGCTCGTCAGCCGAGAGCTCAAGGGAGCTTTAAAGTTACAAAAGGAAGTGGGGTCGCACACTACTCACACACAGGCGGTGTCGCCCCTAAGGACTCTGGTTAGCATAGTTAGGTGTTTGCGATGCATCATCTTTCGATCTTCCGCTATCTTCGCCGTCTTGGCAATCCCTGGACACGTGTTTCGGGGTATCACCCCTCGTCAGCAGGGATAGACCGTGTTCTGGGGTTGCCGATGGCTGCCAAATATCTGCCAGGTATATTACCACTCAGGCTCGTAGGTGCGGGATCCCTGGCTCGTCAGCCGAGAGCTCAAGGGAGCTTTAAAGTTACAAAAGGAAGTGGGGTCGCACACTACTCACACACAGGCGGTGTCGCCCCTAAGGACTCTGGTTAGTGTAGTTAGGTGTTTGCGATGCATCATCTTTCGATCTTCCGCTATCATTGCCGTCTTTGCCATCCCTCGACACGTGTTTGGGGTATCACCCCTCGTCAGCAGGGATAGGCCGTGTTCTGGGGTTGCTGATGGCTGCCAAATATCTGCCAGGTATTTTACCACTCAGACGCGTAGGTGCGGGATCCCTGGCTCGTCAGCCGAGAGCTCAAGGGAGCTTTAAAGTTGCAAAACGAAGTGGGGTCGCACACACTACTCACACACCGGCGGTGTCGCCCCTAAGGACTCTGGTTAGTGTTGTTAGGTGTTCGCGATGCATCCTCTTTTGATCTTCCACTATCTTCGCCGTCTTCGCCATCCCTGGACACATGTTTCAGGGTATCACCCCTCGTCTGCAGGGATAGGCCGTGTTCTGGGGTTGCCGATGGCTGCCAAATATCTGCCAGGTATAGTACCACTCAGGCGCGTAGGTGCGGGATCCCTGGCTCGTCAGCCGAGAGCTCAAGGGAGCTTTAAAGTTACAAAAGGAAGTGGGGTCGCACACTACTCGCACACCGGCGGTGTCGCCCCTAAGAACTCTGGTTAGTGTAGTTAGGTGTTTGCGATGCATCATCTTTCGATCTTCCGCTATCTTTGCCGTCTTTGCCATCCCTCGACACGTGTTTTAGGGTATCACCCCTCGTCAGCAGGGATAGGCCGTGTTCTGGGGTTGCCGATGGCTGCCAAATATCTGCCAGGTATTTTACCTCTCAGGCGCGTAGGTGCGGGATCCCTGGCTTGTCAGCCGAGAGCTCAAGGGAGCTTTAAAGTTGCAAAAGGAAGTGGGGTCGCACACACTACTCGCACACCGGCGGTGTCGCCCCTAAGGACTCTGGTTAGTGTTGTTAGGTGTTCGCGATGCATCCTATTTCGATCTTCCACTATCTTCGCCCTCTTCCCCATCCCTGGACTCATGTTTCGGGGTATCACCCCTCGTCTGCAGGGATAGGCCGTGTTCTGGGGTTGCCGATGGCTGACAAATATCTGCCAGGTATAGTACCACTCAGGCGCGTAGGTGCGGGATCCCTGGCTCGTCAGCCGAGAGCTCAATGGAGCTTCAAAGTTACAAAAGGAAGTGGGGTCGCACACTACTCACACACAGGCGGTGTCGCCCCTAAGGACTCTGGTTAGCATAATTAGGTGTTCGCGATGCATCATCTTTCGATCTTCCGCTATCTTCGCCGTCTTGGCAATCCCTGGACACGTGTTTCGGGGTATCACCCCTCATCAGCAGGGATAGGCCGTGTTCTGGGGTTGCCGATGGCTGCCAAATATCTGCCAGGTATATTACCACTCAGGCTCGTAGGTGCGGGATCCCTGGCTCGTCAGCCGAGAGCTCAAGGGAGCTTTAAAGTTACAAAAGGAAGTGGGGTCGCACACTACTCACACACCGGCGGTGTCGCCCCTAAGGACTCTGGTTAGTGTAGTTAGGTGTTTGCGATGCATCATCTTTCGATATTCCGCTATCTTTGCCATCTTTGCCATCCCTCGACACGTGTTTCAGGGTATCAACCCCCTTCAGCAGGGATAGGCCATGTTCTGGGGTTGCCGATGGCTGCCAAATATCTGCCAGGTATTTTACCACTCAGGCGCGTAGGTGCAGGATCCCTGGCTCGTCAGCCGAGAGCTCAAGGGAGCTTTAAAGTTGCAAAAGGAAGTGGGGTCGCACACACTACTCGCACACCGGCGGTGTCGCCCCTAAGGACTCTGGTTAGTGTTGTTATGCGTTCGCGATGCATCCTCTTTGGTCCTCCACTATCTTCGCCGTCTTCGCCAACCCTGGACACATGTTTCGGGGCATCACCCCTCGTCTGCAGGGATAGGCCGTGTTCTGGGGTTGCCGATGGCTGCCAAATATCTGCCAGGTATAGTACCACTCAGGCGCGTAGGTGCGGGATCCCTGGCTCGTCAGCCGAGAGCTCAAGGGAGCTTTAAAGTTACAAAAGGAAGTGGGGTCGCACACTACTCACACACAGGCGGTGTCGCCCCTAAGGACTCTGGTTAGCATAGTTAGGTGTTTGCGATGCATCATCTTTCGATCTTCCGCTATCTTCGCCGTCTTGGCAATCCCTGGACACGTGTTTCGGGGTATCACCCCTCGTCAGCAGGGATAGACCGTGTTCTGGGGTTGCCGATGGCTGCCAAATATCTGCCAGGTATATTACCACTCAGGCTCGTAGGTGCAGGATCCCTGGCTCGTCAGCCGAGAGCTCAAGGGAGCTTTAAAGTTACAAAAGGAAGTGGGGTCGCACACTACTCACACACAGGCGGTGTCGCCCCTAAGGACTCTGGTTAGTGTAGTTAGGTGTTTGCGATGCATCATCTTTCGATCTTCCGCTATCTTTGCCGTCTTTGCCATCCCTCGACACGTGTTTGGGGTATCACCCCTCGTCAGCAGGGATAGGCCGTGTTCTGGGGTTGCTGATGGCTGCCAAATATCTGCCAGGTATTTTACCACTCAGACGCGTAGGTGCGGGATCCCTGGCTCGTCAGCCGAGAGCTCAAGGGAGCTTTAAAGTTGCAAAACGAAGTGGGGTCGCACACACTACTCACACACCGGCGGTGTCGCCCCTAAGGACTCTGGTTAGTGTTGTTAGGTGTTCGCGATGCATCCTCTTTTGATCTTCCACTATCTTCGCCGTCTTCGCCATCCCTGGACACATGTTTCAGGGTATCACCCCTCGTCTGCAGGAATAGGCCGTGTTCTGGGGTTGCCGATGGCTGCCAAATATCTGCCAGGTATAGTACCACTCACGCGCGTAGGTGCGGGATCCCTGGCTCGTCAGCCGAGAGCTCAAGGGAGCTTTAAAGTTGCAAAAGGAAGTGGGGTCGCACACACTACTCGCACACCGGCGGTGTCGCCCCTAAGGACTCTGGTTAGTGTTGTTAGGTGTTCGCGATGCATCCTATTTCGATCTTCCACTATCTTCGCCCTCTTCGCCATCCCTGGACTCATGTTTCGGGGTATCACCCCTCGTCTGCAGGGATAGGCCGTGTTCTGGGGTTGCCGATGGCTGCCAAATATCTGCCAGGTATAGTACCACTCAGGCGCGTAGGTGCGGGATCCCTGGCTCGTCAGCCGAGAGCTCAATGGAGCTTCAAAGTTACAAAAGGAAGTGGGGTCGCACACTACTCACACACAGGCGGTGTCGCCCCTAAGGACTCTGGTTAGCATAATTAGGTGTTCGCGATGCATCATCTTTGCTATCTTCCGCTATCTTCGCCGTCTTGGCAATCCCTGGACACGTGTTTCGGGGTATCACCCCTCATCAGCAGGGATAGGCCGTGTTCTGGGGTTGCCGATGGCTGCCAAATATCTGCCAGGTATATTACCACTCAGGCTCGTAGGTGCGGGATCCCTGGCTCGTCAGCCGAGAGCTCAAGGGAGCTTTAAAGTTACAAAAGGAAGTGGGGTCGCACACTACTCACACACCGGCGGTGTCGCCCCTAAGGACTCTGGTTAGTGTAGTTAGGTGTTTGCGATGCATCATCTTTCGATATTCCGCTATCTTTGCCATCTTTGCCATCCCTCGACACGTGTTTCAGGGTATCAACCCCCTTCAGCAGGGATAGGCCATGTTCTGGGGTTGCCGATGGCTGCCAAATATCTGCCAGGTATTTTACCACTCAGGCGCGTAGGTGCAGGATCCCTGGCTCGTCAGCCGAGAGCTCAAGGGAGCTTTAAAGTTGCAAAAGGAAGTGGGGTCGCACACACTACTCGCACACCGGCGGTGTCGCCCCTAAGGACTCTGGTTAGTGTTGTTATGCGTTCGCGATGCATCCTCTTTGGTCCTCCACTATCTTCGCCGTCTTCGCCAACCCTGGACACATGTTTCGGGGCATCACCCCTCGTCTGCAGGGATAGGCCGTGTTCTGGGGTTGCCGATGGCTGCCAAATATCTGCCAGGTATAGTACCACTCAGGCGCGTAGGTGCGGGATCCCTGGCTCGTCAGCCGAGAGCTCAAGGGAGCTTTAAAGTTACAAAAGGAAGTGGGGTCGCACACTACTCACACACAGGCGGTGTCGCCCCTAAGGACTCTGGTTAGCATAGTTAGGTGTTTGCGATGCATCATCTTTCGATCTTCCGCTATCTTCGCCGTCTTGGCAATCCCTGGACACGTGTTTCGGGGTATCACCCCTCGTCAGCAGGGATAGACCGTGTTCTGGGGTTGCCGATGGCTGCCAAATATCTGCCAGGTATATTACCACTCAGGCTCGTAGGTGCGGGATCCCTGGCTCGTCAGCCGAGAGCTCAAGGGAGCTTTAAAGTTACAAAAGGAAGTGGGGTCGCACACTACTCACACACAGGCAGTGTCGCCCCTAAGGACTCTGGTTAGTGTAGTTAGGTGTTTGCGATGCATCATCTTTCGATCTTCCGCTATCTTTGCCGTCTTTGCCATCCCTCGACACGTGTTTGGGGTATCACCCCTCGTCAGCAGGGATAGGCCGTGTTCTGGGGTTGCTGATGGCTGCCAAATATCTGCCAGGTATTTTACCACTCAGACGCGTAGGTGCGGGATCCCTGGCTCGTCAGCCGAGAGCTCAAGGGAGCTTTAAAGTTGCAAAACGAAGTGGGGTCGCACACACTACTCACACACCGGCGGTGTCGCCCCTAAGGACTCTGGTTAGTGTTGTTAGGTGTTCGCGATGCATCCTCTTTTGATCTTCCACTATCTTCGCCGTCTTCGCCATCCCTGGACACATGTTTCAGGGTATCACCCCTCGTCTGCAGGAATAGGCCGTGTTCTGGGGTTGCCGATGGCTGCCAAATATCTGCCAGGTATAGTACCACTCACGCGCGTAGGTGCGGGATCCCTGGCTCGTCAGCCGAGAGCTCAAGGAAGCTTTAAAGTTACAAAAGGAAGTGGGGTCGCACACTACTCACACACCGGCGGTGTCACCCCTAAGGACTCTGGTTGGTGTAGTTAGGTGTTCGCGATGCATCTTCTTTCGATCTTCCGCAATCTTCGCCGTCTTCGCCAATCCTGGACACGTGTTTCGGGGTATCACCCCTCGTCAGCAGGGATAGGCCGTGTTCTGGGGGATGCCGATGGCTGCCAAATATCTGCCAGGTATAGTACCACTCAGGCGCGTAGGTGCGGGATCCCTGGCTCGTCAGACGAGAGCTCAAGGGAGCTTTAAAGTTACAAAAGGAAGTGGGGCCGTACACTACTCACACACCGGCGGTGTCGCCCCTAAGGTCTCTGGTTAGTGTAGTTAGGTGTTCACGATGCATCATCTTTCGATCTTCCGCTATCTTCACCGTCTTCACCATCCCTGGACACGTGTTTCGGGGTATCACCCCTCGTCAGCAGGGATAGGTCGTGTTCTGGGGTTGCCGATGGCTTCCAAATATCTGCCAGGTATAGTACCACTCAGGCGCGTAGGTGCGGGATCCCTGGCTCGTCAGCCGAGAGCTCAAGGGAGCTTTAAAGTTACAAAAGGAAGTGGGGTCGCACACTACTCACACACAGGCGGTGTCGCCCCTAAGGACTCTGGTTAGCGTAGTTAGGTGTTCGCGATGCATCATCTTTCGATCTTCCGCTATCTTCGCCGTCTTGGCAATCCCTGGACACGTGTTTCAGGGTATCACCCCTCCTCAGCAGGGATAGGCCGTGTTCTGGGGTTGCCGATGGCTGCCAAATATCTGCCAGGTATATTACCACTCAGGCTCGTAGGTGCAGGATCCCTGGCTCGTCAGCCGAGAGCTCAAGGGAGCTTTAAAGTTACAAAAGGAAGTGGGGTCGCACACTACTCACACACCGGCGGTGTCGCCCCTAAGGACTCTGGTTAGTGTAGTTAGGTGTTTGCGATGCATCATCTTTCGATCTTCCGCTATCTTTGCCGTCTTAGCCATCCCTCGACACGTGTTTCGGGGTATCACCCCTCGTCAGCAGGGATAGGCCGTGTTCTGGGGTTGCCGATGGCTGTCAAATATCTGCCAGGTATTTTACCACTCAGGCGCTTAGGTGCGGGATCCCTGGCTCGTCAGCCGAGAGCTCAAGGGAGCTTTAAAGTTGCAAAAGGAAGTGGGGTCGCACACACTACTCACACACCGGCGGTGTCGCCCCTAAGGACTCTGGTTAGTGTTGTTAGGTGTTCGCGATGCATCCTCTTTCGATCTTCCACTATCTTCGCCGTCTTCGCCATCCCTGGACACATGTTTCGGGGTATCACCCCTCGTCTGCAGGGATAGGCCGTGTTCTGGGGTTGTCGATGGCTGCCAAATATCTGCCAGGTATAGTACCACTCAGGCGCGTAGGTGCGGGATCCCTGGCTCGTCAGCCGAGAGCTCAAGGGAGCTTTAAAGTTACAAAAGGAAGTGGGGTCGCACACTACTCACACACAGGCGGTGTCGCCCCTAAGGATTCTGGTTAGCGTAGTTAGGTGTTTGCGATGCATCATCTTTCGATCTTCCGCTATCTTCGCCGTCTTGGCAATCCCTGGACACGTGTTTCGGGGTATCACCCCTCGTCAGCAGTGATAGGCCATGTTCTGGGGTTGCTGATGGCTGCCAAATATCTGCCAGGTATAGTACCACTCAGGCGCATAGGTACTGGATCCCTGGCTCGTCAGCCGAGAGCTCAAGGGAGCTTTAAAGTTACAAAAGGAAGTGGGGTCGCACACTACTCACACACAGGCGGTGTCGCCCCTAAGGACTCTGGTTAGCATAGTTAGGTGTTTGCGATGCATCATCTTTCGATCTTCCGCTATCTTCGCCATCTTGGCAATCCCTGGACACGTGTTTCGGGGTATCACCCCTCGTCAGCAGGGATAGACCGTGTTCTGGGGTTGCCGATGGCTGCCAAATACCTGCCAGGTATATTATCACTCAGGCTCGTAGGTGCGGGATCCCTGGCTCGTCAGCCGAGAGCTCAAGGGAGCTTTGAAGTTACAAAAGGAAGTGGGGTCGCACACTACTCACACACCGGCGGTGTCGCCCCTAAGGACTCTGGTTAGTGTAGTTAGGTGTTTGCGATGCATTATCTTTCGATCTTCCGCTATCTTTGCCGTCTTTGCCATCCCTCGACACGTGTTTCGGGGTATCACCCCTCGTCAGCAGGGATAGGCCGTGTTCTGGGGTTGCTGATGGCTGCCAAATATCTGCCAGGTATAGTACCACTCAGGCGCATAGGTACTGGATCCCTGGCTCGTCAGCCGAGAGCTCAAGGGAGCTTTAAAGTAACAAAAGGAAGTGGGGTCGCACACTACTCACACACAGGCGGTGTCGCCCCTAAGGACTCTGGTTAGCATAGTTAGGTGTTTGCGATGCATCATCTTTCGATCTTCCGCTATCTTCGCCGTCTTGGCAATCCCTGGACACGTGTTTCGGGGTATCACCCCTCGTCAGCATGGATAGGCTGTGTTCTGGGTTTGCCGATGGCTGACAAATATCTGCCAGGTATACTACCACTCAGGCTCGTAGGTGCGGGATCCCTGGCTCATCAGCCAAGAGCTCAAGGGAGCTTTAAAGTTACAAAAGGAAGTGGGGTCGCACACTACTCACACACCGGCGGTGTCACCCCTAAGGACTCTGGTTGGTGTAGTTAGGTGTTCGCGATGAATCATCTTTCGATCTTCCGCTATCTTCGCCGTCTTTGCCATCCCTGGACACGTGTTTCGGGATATCACCCCTCGTCAGCAGTGATAGGCCATGTTCTGGGGTTGCTGATGGCTGCCAAATATCTGCCAGGTATAGTACCACTCAGGCGCATAGGTACTGGATCCCTGGCTCGTCAGCCGAGAGCTCAAGGGAGCTTTAAAGTTACAAAAGGAAGTGGGGTCGCACACTACTCACACACAGGCGGTGTCGCCCCTAAGGACTCTGGTTAGCATAGTTAGGTGTTTGCGATGCATCATCTTTCGATCTTCCGCTATCTTTGCCATCTTTGCCATCCCTCGACACGTGTTTCGGGGTATCACCCCTCGTCAGCAGGGATAGGCCGTGTTCTGGGGTTGCTGATGGCTGCCAAATATCTGCCAGGTATTTTACCACTCAGGCGCTTAGGTGCGGGATCCCTGGCTCGTCAGCCGAGAGCTCAAGGGAGCTTTAAAGTTGCAAAACGAAGTGGGGTCGCACACACTACTCACACACCGGCGGTGTCGCCCCTAAGGACTCTGGTTAGTGTTGTTAGGTGTTCGCGATGCATCCTCTTTTGATCTTCCACTATCTTCGCCGTCTTCGCCATCCCTGGACACATGTTTCAGGGTATCACCCCTCGTCTGCAGGAATAGGCCGTGTTCTGGGGTTGCCGATGGCTGCCAAATATCTGCCAGGTATAGTACCACTCATGCGCGTAGGTGCGGGATCCCTGGCTCGTCAGCCGAGAGCTCAAGGAAGCTTTAAAGTTACAAAAGGAAGTGGGGTCGCACACTACTCACACACCGGCGGTGTCGCCCCTAAGGACTCTGGTTGGTGTAGTTAGGTGTTCGCGATGCATCTTCTTTCGATCTTCCGCTATCTTCGCCGTCTTCGCCAATCCTGGACACGTGTTTCGGGGTATCACCCCTCGTCAGCAGGGATAGGCCGTGTTCTGGGGGATGCCGATGGCTGCCAAATATCTGCCAGGTATAGTACCACTCAGGCGCGTAGGTGCGGGATCCCTGGCTCGTCAGCCGAGAGCTCAAGGGAGCTTTAAAGTTACAAAAGGAAGTGGGGCCGTACACTACTCACACACCGGCGGTGTCGCCCCTAAGGTCTCTGGTTAGTGTAGTTAGGTGTTTGTGATGCATCATCTTTCGATCTTCCGCTATCTTCACCGTCTTCACCATCCCTGGACACGTGTTTTGGGGTATCACCCCTCGTCAGCAGGGATAGGTCGTGTTCTGGGGTTGCCGATGGCTTCCAAATATCTGCCAGGTATAGTACCACTCAGGCGCGTAGGTGCGGGATCCCTGGCTCGTCAGCCGAGAGCTCAAGGGAGCTTTAAAGTTACAAAAGGAAGTGGGGTCGCACACTACTCACACACAGGCGGTGTCGCCCCCTAAGGACTCTGGTTAGCGTAGTTAGGTGTTCGCGATGCATCATCTTTCGATCTTCCGCTATCTTCGCCGTCTTGGCAATCCCTGGACACGTGTTTCGGGGTATCACCCCTCGTCAGCAGGGATAGGCCGTGTTCTGGGGTTGTCGATGGCTGCCAAATATCTGCCAGGTATATTACCACTCAGGCTCGTAGGTGCGGGATCCCTGGCTCGTCAGCCGAGAGCTCAAGGGAGCTTTAAAGTTACAAAAGGAAGTGGGGTCGCACACTACTCACACACCGGCGGTGTCGCCCCTAAGGACTCTGGTTAGTGTAGTTAGGTGTTTGCGATGCATCATCTTTCGATCTTCCGCTATCTTTGCCGTCTTTGCCATCCCTCGAACCGTGTTTCGGGGTATCACCCCTCATCAGCAGGGATAGGCCGTGTTCTGGGGTTGCTGATGGCTGTCAAATATCTGCCAGGTATTTTACCTCTCAGGCGCTTAGGTGCGGGATCCCTGGCTCGTCAGCCGAGAGCTCAAGGGAGCTTTAAAGTTGCAAAAGGAAGTGGGGTCGCACACACTACTCACACACCGGCGGTGTCGCCCCTAAGGACTCTGGTTAGTGTTGTTAGGTGTTCGCGATGCATCCTCTTTCGATCTTCCACTATCTTCACCGTCTTCGCCATCCCTGGACACATGTTTCGGGGTATCACCCCTCGTCTGCAGGGATAGGCCGTGTTCTGGGGTTGTCGATGGCTGCCAAATATCTGCCAGGTATAGTACCACTCAGGCGCGTAGGTGCGGGATCCCTGGCTCGTCAGCTGAGAGCTCAAGGGAGCTTTAAAGTTACAAAAGGAAGTGGGGTCGCACAATACTCACACACAGGCGGTGTCGCCCCTAAGGATTCTGGTTAGCGTAGTTAGGTGTTTGCGATGCATCATCTTTCGATCTTCCGCTATCTTCGCCGTCTTGGCAATCCCTGGACACGTGTTTCGGGGTATCACCCCTCGTCAGCATGGATAGGCCGTGTTCTGGGGTTGCCGATGGCTGACAAATATCTGCCAGGTATATTACCACTCAGGCTCGTAGGTGCGGGATCCCTGGCTCGTCAGCCAAGAGCTCAAGGGAGCTTTAAAGTTACAAAAGGAAGTGGGGTCGCACACTACTCACACACCGGCGGTGTCACCTCTAAGGACTCTGGTTGGTGTAGTTAGGTGTTCGCGATGAATCATCTTTCGATCTTCCGCTATCTTCGCCATCTTTGCCATCCCTGGACACGTGTTTCGGGATATCACCCCTCGTCAGCAGGGATAGGCCGTGTTCTGGGGTTGCCGATGGCTGCCAAATATCTGCCAGGTATAGTACCACTCAGGCGCGTAGGTGCGGGATCCCTGGCTTGTCAGCCGAGAGCTCAAGGGATCTTTAAAGTTACAAAAGGAAGTGGGGTCGCACACTACTCATACACTGGCGGTGTCGCCCCTAAGGACTCTGGTTAGTGTAGTTAGGTGTTCGCGATGCATCATCTTTCGATCTTCCGCTATCTTCGCCGTCTTCCCCATCCCTGGACACGTGTTTCGGTGTATCACCCCTCGTCAGCCGGGATAGGCCGTGCTCTGGGGTTGCGGATGGCTGCCAAATATCTGCCAGGTATAGTACCACTCAGGCGTGTAGGTGCGGAATCCCTGGCTTGTCAGCTGAGAGCTCAAGGGGGCTTTAAAGTTACAAAAGGAAGTGGGGTCGCACACTACTCACACACCGGCGGTGTCGCCCCTAAGGACTCTGGTTAGTGTAGTTAGGTGTTCGCAATGCATCATCTTTCGATCTTCCGCTATCTTCGCCGTCTTCGCCATCCCTGGACACGTGTTGCGGGGTATCACCCCTCGTCAGCAGTGATAGGCCATGTTCTGGGGTTGCTGATGGCTGCCAAATATCTGCCAGGTATAGTACCACTCAGGCGCATAGGTACGGGATCCCTGGCTCGTCAGCCGAGAGCTCAAGGGAGCTTTAAAGTTACAAAAGGAAGTGGAGTCGCACACTACTCACACACCGGCGGTGTCGCCCCTAAGGACTCTGGTTAGTGTAGTTAGGTGTTCGCAATGCATCATCTTTCGATCTTCCGCTGTCTTCGCCGTCTTCGCCTCCCTGGACACGTGTTTCTGGGTATCACCCCTCGTCAGCAGGGATAAGCCGTGTTCTGGGGTTGCCGATGGCTGCCACATATCTGCCAGGTATAGTACCTCTCACGCGCCTAGGTACAGGATCCCTGGCTCGTCATCCGAGAGCTCAAGGGAACTTTAAAGTTACAAAAGGAAGTGGGGTCGTACACTACTCACACACCGGCGGTGTCGCCCCTAAGGACTCTGGTTAGTGTAGTTAGGTGTTCGCGATGCATCATCTTTCGATCTTCCTCTATCTTCGCCGTCTTCGCCATTTGCAACTTTAAGCTCCCTTGAGCCGCGGGCTGACAAGCCTGGGATCCCGCACCTATGCGCCGGAGTGTTACTACACCTGGCAGATATTGGCAGCCATCAGCAACCCCAGAACACGGCCTATCCCTGCTGACGAGGGGTGATACCCCGAAACACGTGTCCAGGGATGGCGAAGGCAGTGAGGATAGCAGAAGATCGAAAGATGATGCATCGCGAACACCTAACTACACTAACCAGAGTCCTTAGGGGCGACACCGCCGGTGTGTGAGTAGTGTGCGACCCCACTTCCTTTTGTAACTTTAAAGCCCCCTTGAGCTCTCGGCTGACGAGCCAGGGATCCTGTACCTAGGCGCGTAGTCCTTAGGGGCGACACCGCCGGTGTGTGAGTAGTGTGCGACCCCACCCCCATTTGTAACACTTATGTCTTGATCTAAGTGGTGTTATATTTATTTTATATGTTCAAAATTAATATAGCTGCTTATATTTATTATTTTCTTTTGATTTTTGTTCTTTTGCTTAATAGAAAGTACTCTTTTTTAAAAATATGCTTTTGTATTTGTGTACATCAGTTTAAACTTTATTGCTCTTTTGCAACTCTCTACATTAGCTTAGCACTGGCACTTACTTAACAGGGTTGAGTCCATTGGATTTTTCTCTCTTGGGTGGTGGGTCCAGTAATGATAAAAAAAAATTATTTACATGTCCTGATCTCCTTTGGGTCCGATGTCTGTCTGGTATGTCTTCAGATGATCACCCACCCAGGTCCAGGCATGAATACTGAATCACGTTAGTGATGTCAGTAGTGCACGCCTGCCTTTCACATGTCATTCCTATTGGAAAAGAACGTTTCACGGAGGGCTGATGGGTGAGCTGGGGGCGAGGCAGATTGGGAAAGTTCAGGTCTCCGGACAAACTTAATGCGAAGTTGAAGTAAAATAAAAGTGCGTGACATATTTTTCTAACAGCTCACAAGCAATGAACTGAATGTAGTTGAACCAAGCCCTACATATTTCAGTCTGCCTTTTGCATGATAGTGGCCTTGGCCCACCACCAAGTGCAGTCTTGTTCAGAATCAGCCTGTTGCAGTTATTTGTGCATCATTTGAAAGAATGTGTGTTTTTTTATCCAGAGCATCTTGAGGGGCTCCTTTCACTTCCATCCTAAAGGTTCTCCAGCAGCTTTCCCTTCTTCACCGTCGCAATGGACCTGCAGAACTTGGGTGTTGACATTTATCTGGTGCAGGTGATCTTTGAAGTAGTGGAGCTCACATTGCAGCGGTTGGACTTCATCAGCATGAGCTCCCTCGGCCGCCGCATCACTCAGGTGTTCGCCCTCATTTAGCCAGTCTGCTTTATTGTCTAGGTTGTTCACAAAGGTAGGGTAATTGTATAAATCATTTTGAAACTCATCATCCAGACCTTCTTTTTCTTACCAGAGTATAGTCTTTATTAATCTTCTTCTGATGCAACAGTCGAGCCAGGGCCTCTTAGTTTTCAGTTTACTTCTATGTTCTATTTCAATGTTTGCAGTTTGCATGGAATGTGTAAACATAAGACAAGTTATTGCTGTCTTAGTCAAAGGTATACTCTATGTATCAACAACAACACACCGATCAGATTGGGGACCTGAGGGAATATTTAAAGACCTGAACTCTGGGAACATTTCCTAACAATATATAACAACAAAAGAGTTCCAGAGGGTCTATAGGCACAGTGAGTTAATACTACAAGTAGCCAGGAAGCACAAACCTACCAACTAACTGAAAGAGGTGGTAACCAAAGACACCTTGGTAGATGGTCTAAGTACCCATCGGTCACCACTCGGAACCACCCCTCATCATTTGGGATTCCTTTATGGCCGTATAACCAGATGTACTATTCTCAGGAAAAAAGGTGACCTAGATAGTAAAGTGGTCCCTTTAACTGAAATAGAAGGTAGTATAGTCTCACACTTCCTTATAAAGGTAAGTAGTGAATCGTACGGTGAACAGTGTGCAGTGCAACAAGAAACAGATACAAAAATAAAATAAACAGGGAGTGCAATTAAAATTGGATGAGGGAGTAATGAACAGTTTTATTCAGGTGTAACTCGCTCTACCAATGTTAAAAACTTGCCCAGACAGGTTGAAAAATAGCTGTCTAGATGTGGTACCAGGTCGACATGTTTCAGCAATAGGGGACGTAGTTGTCCTTGCTTTCTTCAGGACCCAACAACAAATATTGCTACTGCAAAAAGCTAATAATAGCGTAAGTGAAAAGTGATAGTAAGAAAACAAACATAAAGACAAGTATAGAGATCACCTGAAGGTTTCTAGGTGTTGATTCTTGCCTTATTCTTACAGTTCATGTGTGTTTCACAAGCTTGTAAGAAGTGAAGACCTCACCCCACCTGGCAGTGGCTCAGGAGTAGAGTGAAGCACCGCTCTGTCCGTCGGTACTCCTACGCCGGCATCTGAACCTCCCCAGTCGGTTATGTTTGTTTTCTTACTATCACTTTTCACTTACGCTATTATTCGTTTTTTGCAGTAGCAATATTTGTTGTTGGGTCCTGAAGAAAGCAAGGACAACTACGTCCCCTATTGCTGAAACATGTCGACCTGATACCACATCTAGACAGCTATTTTTCAACCTGTCTTGGCAAATTTTTAACATTGGTAGAGTGAGTTACACCTGAATAAAACTGTTCATTACTTCCTCATCCAATTTTAATTGCACTCCCTGTTTTATTTTCTTTTTGTATCTGTTTCTTTTTGCACTTCACACTGTTGGTCACCGTACGATTCACTACTTACCTTTATAAGAAAGTGTGAGACCATACTACCGTCTATTTCAGTTAAAAGGACCACTTTACCATCTGGGTCACCATTTTTCCTGAGAATAGTACATCTGGGTATATGGCCATAAAGGAATCCCAAATGATGAGGGGCGGTTCTGAGTGGTGACTGATGGGTACCTTAGACCATCTACCAAGGTGTCTTTGGTTACGACCTCTTTCAGTTAGATGGTAGGTTTGTGCTTCCTGGCTACTTGCAGTATTAACTCACTGTGCCTATAGACCCTCTGGAACTCTTTTGTTGTTATACTCTATGTCTCTACAAAATTGTTATTTTGAAAAATTATCTATGATATTGTGAAAAAGGGAAAAAACATTAGCAAAGCTTGTGGTTAGGTCATCTCTAATGCTTGAGAATGCATTCCTCTGCCTATAAGTGCAGATTTGTCCATGAGCTGGTAGTGTTTGTCAGTGTCTTCTTATGCAACATTCTTTGGTCTTGGTGATCAGACATCGAAGGGCCTGATTATGACTTTGGCAGTGAGGCACCGGGTCAGCCCTGCTGCCATACTGTCAAAGCTGTTGTTGGGCCACCAGCCAGATTAAAAGTTTCCTCCTGTCTGGTGGGTTTTCTGTAGCATTTCCATGGCAGTGCTTCGAAAAATTGGTATTGCAATGGGAATGCCAAAAATAGTTCCTGCACGGTATGGACTCAAAAGTCCATGCAGTGCAGTAACCTGCGTGCATGCACACAGGGTATGAGGCACCAGGGAGGCCTGTAGGGCTCCTTTTGTTTCCTCTATGCCAGGGTTTTCATTGAGGAGAAATCACCATGAAAACATTGGTGGAGAGTAAGCTCCTAATATGCTTGGCGGTACCGTGGCAGTCCCACCAGCATATTTATGCCTTTACACTGCCACAACACCGCCAGGGAATGGCTTGCCATCTGCAGCATCTAGATGTGTTTCATTCACTTGTGATTGAGAGTGAAGTGACCTCCCGTGCCTATCAGTGCAGCCACCTTTCTAAGTGAGACTGGAGTCATCACATATGCTTTTGTGCACCACTGCTAATATACATGCAAGTGCAGACATAATGAGTTCATTAAATTACTCTTGTCTTTAATTTTAGTCACTGCACCAACTCTTTCAAGTGCCTGCAGTTACTCCCATCTCTACTATAAGGCAGTATTTGGCTTTTGAAATGCTTCTCCATCACAAGTCAGGAAGGCCGATTCGTGTTAAACGCGAATTACAGGTTCTACGAGTAATTTATTTATATCGTAGGCAAAGTAAGGAAAACTTAAATGAAAAGAGTGCACCCCTCATGCGCAATAATTTGTCCACAGCATTAACTTTTAGGTATGTTTTAGCGAATTAGTAATAAAGGAATCAATGTAATTTCAGCTATGGCAGCCTCTGTAGTATGTTCCCCCATACACATTACCCAAAGTTTCTCTTTTCACCAGTGAGTCTCATAGAGGAAACATATGCTTTTTACTGAAGTCAACTTGCGTCTTTTACACAGCCTACGCCCGGATTTGTGTACTCAGAATCGTATACAGGTATAACAGTGCGAGTATTATGAGAGATAGCTAGAGGGTCCACCCATGAGTTAGGTAGCAGACTATATTGGAAGAACAGATTGGTAGTGATATCATAGGATTGGAAACATTGTATGCAGTCCTATTTAGTATACGCAGGCAATTATTGATTATGTGTAGCAATGAAAATATGCTAATACTGCAACAATCATGGCTAAAAACCCCATTGTTATCTGCAAACATTGGATATAAAAATAGGAAGTGTATACTCTGCTATTCGATAGTTTTGGATTATATAACCATAGGAAAGGGACGAGTCCAATGTTTAAATGAATTGCTGGTTTAGATAAAAGATCTAGATAATGATCATAGATAAGCTATCTAGTAGGAATATCTATGATCATAAACTAGCTCAGGCGAGGTGCTACAGTTGTGTATGCCGATGGGCAAATGTAAAATAGCAATTGAGAAATGCTTGTATATACTGTACAGATGAATATTTTTTGTAGATAAAAATATATTTGTTAATAATGCATATCAAACCGTCATAATGCACAGAAGAATGTTTTTTAAGATGACAATGCACTGTAAATAATATATAGCAATATATTGGGAATTGGGTGGTAACGGTAGGTGGTAGTGCTGGACCAGGCTCCCTTGATGGGTAGGTTGTCCTATGAATAAAAAGTGAATATATAGATAAACTGGATAAGAAAATGTATGCAATCTCTTAGACGTTGACAGTTGTAGGACCAACATACTAATTGATACAATTTCTCATTTTATAGTTAACTCTCATGAGAAATATACAGAATTCCTGAGGAAGGCATAGCCGAAACGCGTTGAATGGAATTTTGGTTCTGTATACAATCATGGACTACTGTATTGTAATCTAAAGGAAATTTGTATTATGCTGGTTTTTGTATCTTATGTATATGTAATACAATAATTGTATATAAGTTTATTTATGTGATATTTATAGAGAAAAAAGAATGAATTCATGAAAAAACAAAAAACAATAATGCAATGAAAAAGAAAGTCAAATCATGGTATTATGTGTTACAAATTATACAATTGTTTAACGTTTTGTTGATGATTAGAATTATGCACAAATCCCGGTGCTGAGTTCTTATTTTTCTAAAAAAAAAAATGCTTCTCCATGTCACCAAGACTTACTGATGCCGTATAGATACCCTTATATGTGCTAACCCAGAGAGTGCTGGTATAAATGAATGTATGTATCAGTGTTGGTGTAGCCTAATCCAAGTTGGTAAGTTGGTGCTTGACAAAAAGGTACATTACATGTGCTTTCCCAGTACTTAATTTGGACTCGCTGTTGCAGGTGGGACCCATCAGCACTTTTTTTTCGGGACCATTACCTATTTGTCTTCATCAGACTTTCACACAATGCAGAGAGAGAAAAATGCAAAAAGGGAAAAGAAAGATGAAAAGAAAGATGGAAAAACAGTGACAAAGGAAAAAAGCAGTAATAAAAAAAGAACATGCATAAATGAAAGGAAGCGGGTGAGAGCACCAGCATTTCAAAGTTTCTTCATGGCATATTTACCAATTTACACACAAAAACCTGAATGTGCCCATTGCACAAGATAAACGAAGTTATATAGCAATAAAGACAAGTGAAGTAACATCACTGTAAAAGTATGATTGAAAGATTTAAAAAAAGAGGAGATACATTGGTAAATAGAGATAATGCTTATTAATAGATTTTAATAACAAGATTTCTCATGAAATTATATTTTTGTATTCATTTACTGATTAGAACTAAGGAATCTAATGATGAGGACTGACAGTTCTATTGCCTTTCATTGCAAACTCATTTTAAATAAATTGTGGTACAATAATGCAATACATTAAGTTAGGACATTTTAACTTACAGATGTTATAGTAGAGACCCTAATGGTTATAAAAATTAGGGCAATATTTTATTAAAATGTTTTTTAAGAATAATTTACATGTATGGATGTTGAAAATTGTGGCAGTAGGCCATAGCTAACGTTAAACAATTTTGCGTAGTAATACATTGGTTAAACATATATTATTTTTCTCTCATTATGAAATGATAATGAATTTTAATTCATTTAAAGCTGATGTATGCATTTTTAGGACTTAAAACATGTTCTTTTTAAGCTGCAGTTTTCCCTTAGCAAGCATAATAATTCATTGACATTTCTGCAAATATTGCTTTTTTGTATTGTATATGTTTCATCTCAACATTTAAAGGACATTCCTTGAAATACACATATACAAATGGCGGGGTGCGAAAGTCAATCAAACCCCAAGCCATAGACTATTACATTGTTTATTTCTTACTGCTGAAAAACCCGTAAGGCCCAGAAAGCCAAGTAGCGCACATGAAATGCTTGGGAAAGATTGAAGGTGTAAGTAAATTGTATTTGGTGACTATATGCATAAACTAATCCTACAATGGACTGACTAGTGGAGTGACACCACATCATTAGGGTGTCCTAAGGACTATATAAGAAGAAACCTCAAAGAAGGGGCAACGTCATTATTTTCTTTTCCTCTCAATGCGAGAACATTCACAGCCCAATTGTCCATGGGACACAACTCATCATATTTTGATTTTAAACGCATCGCATCTTCCAACATGCTGTATGAAGAATATAGTCAGAAGATTAAAACAGAATTCAGACAAAGAAGTTATCCACATTCTATCATACAAACAGTAGAAAATAGAGTGAAATCTAAAGAGAGATCACAATTTCTAACAACAAAACTTTTGTCTAATGCTACGGAGGAACAAGCTGTGTTTGTGTCCAAATACTCCATCCAAAGTACCAAAATCAAGCACACCATTTGCAAACACTGACAATTGCTCCAAACAGAACATGATTTCAAAAATATCTTTCAATCTAATCCCATATATGCTTACCTACGTACTAAGAATCTGAAACAATTGCTAAACAAGAAATCGCAAGTACCGGGTACAAACTACAAGGGGACAGCTCGGTGTTACAACTGTGGAAACTGTAACAGCATTATCAAAGGTAAGACTGTAACTCACCCCACTCAAGGCACCCCCATTAAATTGAAAGTCAACGCCACGTGTAACTCTGCCAACGTAGTGTACTTACTAAAATGCCCATGCAGATTAGCGTATTTGTGCGAAAAGGAATGCAAGATCAAAATAAGACTAACTGAACATAGAAGCAACATACGAACTCAAAATATGAAATAATGTGCAGCTAGCCATTTTTCCAAAATTAACCATAATGTCAGTCAAATACAATTTATGGTGCTTGAAACAATCATGGACATTGAAGGAAGAGATAATAAGAAATTCTTGTTACAACATTTTCTTGTCCACATTTTCTCTTATCACCCTCGTAATAATACACATAATTTCAATAATTTTTATGCCAGTTCCGCTTTTCTCTCTGCGCATTTTGCATAAACTTGGATTCCCAACATATTGCCTTCTTTCATTTTACAGAAAATTTCCCCTATATAAGAGCACAAGCCCGAAATGCATTGGGGACATATTTTCAATGCGGTGACCTGTTAAAACACTTTGATACCTGTCAAGATGTTTTTACTATCTTTGGAATGCATAAATACTGATTAAATAACTTCATATGACGTAATATGAAAGAATAACTTCATGAATAAATTCAGATTTTTTAAGATGTTACAACCTTAGTTGGAATTTTTGAAAAATAATTTTCATCGCATGAGAGTGCTTTAGATTCAAACCCTTCCCGGGGAAGGTTACACCTGTATGCTTTCAGTTCCTCACCTCTATGAAAGGGGGTGATCATCTTTAGCACTCTACCTCTTTTACTGTTTGGGAAGAAGATTCACCTGATCATTTACCCAGCAGTGCAATGGCTTCTCTACTCATTGCTGTACCTATATACCCGAAAGGTACCCTCAGGGGTTCTTCATAGATGTGTCATGGTACTGTGAGCCTGTAGTCCAAGGATGACGGTTGCAGTGACTTTTGTGCAAAGTTATTATGCAGAAGATGGGAATCCTGTGTGATACAAATAATCCTCATGCAAAGTAAATGAGGCTAGTTTTCAAATAAAACCACATGACAATTATTCAGCACCTAACTAGGTAAAAGGTCAGCACCAGAGCCGTTATGTAGAGCCAGGTAGGGCAAATGTAGGTAAAAGGTTGTGTAACTACCTACGCCTATACTGGGGTACATTGGGCCTCATAACCAAAGCATGCTTATGTAAATTAAATGTCTATTTCAGGATTAGATGTGGGCTTCACATGGTCAACTGCTATAATATTTATATTGGATCCACGGTGTAACATAATTGCATATTTAACTTTCAATGTCATTCAAATGACATATGTTTTTTATGATCTGGTACTATCTAAACAAAGTGATGCATTGGGTTTGATAAATACATTTTTTACCAAATCATATAATTTTTAGTGTGACAGGCAAAAAATATTGGTACTCTGCATTTATATAAATTACAGATTGGAATTAATTTGTGTCCTTTGTAGTCCCAGAAAACACAGGGGCCTACCGTTACTTAGAGTAAGAAGCCCTACATCAGCACAATGTGACTTAAACTTGACATATGTCCATTCATAGAAACCTCAAGTAATAACTGTCTAAGGCACTAGTGGTATTTTGTAGTGTCCTGTCATCACATAGTAATACATTTGCATTAAATGAACCATGAATATGTGTGCACAAATGTGCCCATAAATCTCATAAAAAAATGTCAAGAATAAGATTTGGCCTATTTGTATATCATTGTAAATTCAATTGCCTACAAAGGTAGCAGGTATTGTCCCCCCCCCCCCCCAAAAAAAAAACAATGTGTGTTTTGTACATACAGGTATGTGGATTGTATTTCTGTCAGTGTCATGGCATACAAGCATGTTAAAAATAATTGTCATTCAACAATATTCTCAGTTTTTAGCAATTATACATACCAAATTAAAAATATATTTTCATTATTTGTGTTTTGAAGAAACCTTTTTACTGACAGAATTTTTTTTCTTGTCTTACTTTGTATAGGTCTGGCCCCATTGCAAGAAAAAGACCTGGTAGACATTTGCCATGGAATGTAGCAGCAGGACGCCACAAACACAGTAGCATCCACTACTGCAAAACTTGGGAAGACCTTTGACTGTGGACCGCCTTCAGCTGCATCACACCTTTACAAACATTTTGGAAGGTCCTGCTAAAAAAGTAAGTGCTGCACATTGTGGCATTGGCCTACACTTACTTGGAGATGGAGCTTAAGGCCATGGAGCAGTGACAATGGTGCACGTGTATGGAGCTGTAATACTTGACATGTTGGTAAAAAAACGTTTTTTACATTTCATAGCTTCGACACTACTTCAGAAACATAAGGGTTGAAATTAATGCCTGATGTTGAGAATTGCCAACAATTGCTCCATTTTAAGTATCATCCATATCACTTTTACCTTCTTAGTGTGGTGTATTATCCAATGCAGTAAGAAAAAAATGTTGTGACTTCTGACACTTTTGTCAGAGATTAACAGTTACAAATGTTTACTAATTCATATGTAGTAGCATATGAAACTATAAAGATGTTTGGTAATACTTTTCCACATAGATTATTAAGTTTACTTTACTGTTTACTCATGTGTTGTTCCCTAACAATGTGAACTGCCACACATGCTTTAGTAGAAGTGCATTAACAATGCAGACAGGATAGGTGTCACATTGGAATGGGGCAATACTCAGTATACATATAAATTATTACCGTAGTCATTGAAGTAATAGAATTGCAATATCATAATTATAATTTTGAACTTTGAGTGTGAGCAATATAAAATGCACTTAAATGGTAATAATTTCAAAACAACAAACAATAGTATTCCATAATAAACATAACAAATTGAAAAACACTCATTATAAAATGAGACCAAAACAAAAACAATCCATTAACTAGAACAAGGATATATGATTTTTTTTAATATAGCTCAAAAAATATTTAGACACAATTTGAGCCCAACCACCATAGACCCTGGTTAGCTTTACCAAGTGGATGGGTCCTGGTTAAAATGTTGAAGTAAAAAAGTTCAAAAATAATTTCTAAGTTGGAATGCAGAGACTTTCAAAACATGTTTGTGCTTTTAAAATGACAAAATCTCATGTTCTGCTGGGAGTTAGGCAATATTTTGAACAATAACTTCTTAAGCTTCAGAGATTCACGGAGCAAACCTTCAGATCCACGATGGCAGATACAATTTCTGCCTTGTTGCGCTGGGGGAGGATTTCTGTTTTAGAAAAATGATGAAGTAATTTTTGATGATTTGGACTTTACAACTTCCTTGTTTTGCACCCTCAAGCAGGAGTAATCAACTTAATGTTTCTAAGCCAGGCTTTATGGTGGTCAGCCTCAAATTGCACGTAGAAACATGTATATTTGACTGTATTTACAAAATATTTTAAAAACTCATATCTTGGAATTGGATTATTTCCAGTTTTCTTTAATTTTTTACTTACAAATTGTATCTATTTTTCAATATTATTTTGTAGATTGTAGACTTCATTTTATTAGTATCTGGGTAATGCATGATTATATTATACATTGCCTTAAGTTGTCTGAAGGTAAGCCTGGCTGCTCAGTGCCATAGCTATCAGGGAGTTAGCTCATCATAATTTATTGACTTTGTGGGTTCACTCTTCCTTAAATTGAGTAGTCCCTCAACATAAAGCATCTACACGTCCCGATAATATGTTCACAATTTTATAATAGGCACTTGTCATCAAGCTCAATGTGTCAGTCTGGAATAAGGAAATTAGGCATGTTTAAAGGGCCACTTTAATCCAGGCTACCAGGGGTAATGAGTACATGGTTACAAATACAGGTCTGGATTATATAGTTTTTTCTTGATTATTGTGTCACAATTGTAACACGTATTCACTCAAAAATATTATATGGTGTACTAGCATTACAACTGTTAATAAGGGTAGCAGACAACAATTGACGTTTGTGAATCAGCAAGCAATATTAGAAAATCATAGTCCGGCTCTTAAAACATTTCTTTAGTCTGGTCTTTAATTAGAATTGATATTTAAAGAAATATATTTTTTAGTTTGTCTTTGATATGTCTACATTATTCAGTTGTCCTCAGTACTCTGTAAATGATATATCCATATGTGTGCTTGCAACTTCTTCAGAATTTAGAGAAGAAGACATTGGCCAGGCTTCTGGTAAGCAAAAAGAGAGTCACTGGGAGATTGAGGGTGGATCTCCTGACACTGAAGGACCCAGCAGAACTGAGGAGGATCAATCGACAGGGAGGGGCCCGGTGGCATTGAGGTTGATAGTGTTGGCCAAGAGGCCACAACATCAACAGACTCTGAAGACTCTGATTCAGCCAAAATCCTTGTGGTGGCAGAGAAAACTTCCCAGAATATTCCATCTATTTCTGTGACAGCCAATACCACACTTACCAACATCGCCCTCACATCCAGCATAGAAAAGGGCTGGAATTTCCTTTGCCTGGGCACTTCTTCCCCTGCTCATCAACCCAGCACAGGTCTCATAGGTGGCCCTTAAAGTGTTAAAGAGGTTTTCTATTAGCAGACAGCATTCTTGGATGCCATCCAGGGTGTCAGTCAACAAAGGGCACAAGTTATCACCAGTGTGTATGGAATGCTCTCTGCTCCATCTGCCTTAAAGAGAGGTTAAAGTGCTCCAAGAAACCGTCTGACACTAGTACATTCCCCATGCCTGCCTCTATTACTCTCTGTATCCATATTCCTCCTTCCAACATTACCCCACCAGCCAAAACCAAACACCTGATCCCATTCCACATCCCACACCATTGTCACCGTCCAACACTATCCCTAAACCTTCTACTAACATGTTGCCTACCTCAACCACACCCAAACCCCTAACCTTTCCCCGTAGCCCCCTCCCTCTTTCTCCTCTCATACTCTTAAAACTTCCCATGCTCCTACCTCCTCTCATATTTCTTAACACTCCCCTTGCCCCTACCTCCTCCCAAACCCCTAACACCTCAACTGCTTCAACCTCCTTCCATGCCCCTACAACCTCCCAGGCTCCTACATTTTCTCATACACCCAAACTTTCCCATGCTCTTACATCACCCCAAATCATCTCATATCCTATAACCTCCCGATTCACCTGAACCTCATGCTTCCCATTCCATCTATCTCCAGAATGACTTGGCCCTTCCTATCCTTAAAAAAGCACAAAAGACTCCACCCCCTTCAAATGAAAAGATGCATAGTAATCCTCACCTCCGGGATAATGGAAAACCCCCTGAGGAGGCAAGGACCCTGTCAGAAAGCATACATCAACTAAATTCTTGGATGTGATAGAAAACTGATTTTTTTGCCCCCACACAACCTTTGCTTCTTTTAAGTTCCAATTAGTCATATTTCTCAGAGTAAGAACATTTCATTGACTTCTTCTTTTTTACAAAATATATAATTATAAAAAATCATCTGTTTTTATACCAAAATATATGGAAGTCGGTCATAAAGTCGGACGGAAAGCTTCCTCCTGACAGTTGGAATCTCCTCAACCATGTCAGAGCCCTTCTGACCGACTAGCCGGTTCACAATCTGTCCACCCGATTATGATGTTCGCGATCAGAAGGTAAACCATGTGGTTATTCTGAATCGGTTCCGACCTGCTCTTGGAGTATTTTTGTCGGTCGGAAACGCATCGTACACCCTTATGGATAGAGTTTCCATCCTTGGGATTATGATGTCAATTTCCAACAGCCTTTTGCATCGGCCTGTCCAACATGAAAAGGCTGTCAGAAAGTGAATTTGGGGGGCCCTATCAGGGCCCCCTTCATCCTGTGGCTTACGGTTGGGGGGCCGTTGGGTGCATTAGGGACCCATAAAACCCTGCACTGTGTGGCTGGCACCGTGGTGTGCCTGTGACAGAGTGAAGGGTTTTCCACACTCATGGGAGCCTGTATTATGGCTGCTGTTCGGGCGGGACACTACCTCCCATAAGAAACAATGGGAATCTGATGAACAGTATTCGGTTGCATCGTAATACGGCGGGTGGGACCGCCGAGCACAAGTCGGTCGGTCCCGATTCTGACTCAGTGTTGGGTGGAAGCTTTCCCCCCGACATCGTAATCTGCCCCATAGGGTTTATTACATTTCAAAAGATTTTCCATATGATTAACCAAACACGCTTTTTTGCATGGTCACCCCAGATTTTATTGCTTCTTCTGAGAAATGTTGGAGGAGATTTATAACCTTCGTGCACTTTACCCCTGCAAAATTTGAGTAAAGGGACTATGATCCATGTGAGAAAATGTTTACTTTTCACAAGGTCAATTCCATTTTGTAGAGAATTGGTGATTTCTAGACTAGGCACACAGCACCACTCTTCTCTTGTGCCCTGGGAATGTGGTCTGTCAAACTAAAACATGTAAAAATTGTCTAAAAGAAAAGTGTGATTTTCTTTTTTAAATTTTTTTATTTCTCTATAGTTTTATTGTCTTTTTTTACACCATATAACATATAACATGTAAACGTCAACGCTTTGTCATTACAGGGTGGCAGCCCAAACTGGCTGTGTTAGTTGTAGTACAATTTCAGATTATATATGCTTGGCTGTCCCCCATCCACTGTCACAGTAAGAGGAAAATAGAGAGTGAAAGGATAGCAGAAAAAGAGATACCAGAGGTTTACTTTCTTCTCAATAGTGTCTTGCTCCAGTGGGGGTGTGCGTTCGAGCCGATTATTTTGTTCTGTTAGTTCAATTCAAGGCAGATCGTACGGGTCTAGGAACTTGTCCAAGGACACCCACATTCCCCTGCAGGGTTGTCTCCATAGTAAGTTTTGTAGGGCAGTTGTGACATCACCTCTAAGGTGCATCACCCAGTTGAGCCAGCCCTTGAAAGTTGCTTTGGAAGTTTCTTTCCATTTGGTGAGTACTATTTTAACTGCCGCTGTTAGTAGGAGATCTAGTAGGTCTCTGTCCCGTTGCATATCTAACGCTGTTGTCATAAATGCAGTGGTTAGGATAGCAAATTCCGCTTTTAGTGTGCATCCTAACATTTTATTTATGAAGGTGGAAATCTTCTCCCAAAAATTTTTTACTTTGGGACAGTGGTAGATAAGGTGTGCCAGGTCCCCCTTTTCCTTATCACAATTCCATCACTGGTCAATAACCCTCAGGATTAGAGTAGGTGATGAGATACCTGATAAATGGAAAGACGGTCTCACTGTGATGAAACGCCATTGAAGAAGGGAGACTTTTACCCGAAACGCATCTGGCGTCACTACTGGTGCTCTGGTTGCATTGTAAAGCCTGCTGCTGCAAGTAAATTCATGAAAAAGAATACTTAGCTGTGTTGGCTCTCTGTTTGGGACTACCCTCATTTGGATATTTAACAGCTCTTCCATGCCGTAGAGAAGCCCCACCGCATAACAGGGGACCCAAGCGGCTTGGAGAGAATGAAACATTGCCGCTGTTTGGGAGGTATTTTCGTACTTGTGAGCAAGAGAGAAGCAGCCTTGGCGATGATAACCTGAACATCGACCCACTGTGGTATTTTATTTTGTGTATGCAGGAAAATTAGACATGCCCTGGGAGCAATACCAACTGCCAAAACTACGAGAACCATAAGGCTAAGCGGGCCACACCTACGTAGGCGATGAAATACCTGATAAATAGAAAGACTGTCTCACTGTGATGAAACGCCATTGAAGAAGGGAGACTTTTACCCGAAACGCGTCTGGCGTCACTACTGGTGCTCTGGTTGCATTGTAAAGCCTGCTGCTGCAAGTAAATTCATGAAAAAAGAATACTTACCAGTGGTGGCTCTCTGTTTGGGACTACCCTCGTTTGGATATGTATATATATATACCCACCAGGACACCGGGACGACGCAGAGGTTAGGATGTATTTCACTTCCTTTCTGGGGGACCAGGACTCCTGTGCACACCCCAACACGATTTTCCCGGCTGAGAGGTGACTGCGGAATCCAATGCAGGGGACCCGAGGGGGCGCTGGACTATCGTTTTGCCCTACCTGCCATCATGTTTGGAGTCTGTGCCTGCCATCGGTTTCCTCTCCGCAAACGCAACCCTGACAAGCATCTCCTTCCCCAGGTGACGCCATACCGCTGCATTCTGGGATTTGCAGTCTTTCTCTACAGGACTGCACGTGGGAGCTTGAAACCATCAAGGGGGCGGAGCATTATGGACTTTAACACCATCGAGGCAGGTTTGCCTACGCCACAGCAAAGCAAGCAGATGGGATGGAGCGCTGAAGAAGGCACACATGCCGAAATGCATTCGCTAAGGACATCTCTTTAATAAAGTGCTTCTTTGTATCCTCTGCATGGGTAACTATTTCTTTTCATCGGAGAAGAATTTTCACTAATATATATATATATATATATATATATATATATATATATATATATATATATATATATATATATATATATATATATATATATATATATATATATATATTACCTACTGGCAGTCGCCAGTAGGTATATATAGTTAGGATTTTTTCTCTATGGGACTTTTGAAAATTCTATGTCTAATAACTTTGGCGTTTGAGGACGGAATCGGCTGAAATTTTCAGGAAAATGGCACATTTTGTTTCTGAGCAGCCCCTGAAAATTTGGGGGGGTTCGTCAAGGGGGGGCCGAGAAAAAAGGGGGGTCCCAAAACGTGTTTTTCCCATGTTAATTTCCATAGGGCGTTTGGCCTCACTTTTAGCTCGAACGGCTGAATGGATTTACACGAAACTTGGCAAAATTGTAGGGACTGTTAGCCTGATGTGCCTTTGCTGGGTCTCAATATATGTGCTCCAGTGGATTTTGAGAAATTAACGTTTTAAAAAATGTATATATCTGTGACAGCGTCCCAGATAGCGCTCCAGATCGCATACTTTTCACGTCACTGAGCTTTGCGAAGCGATGCTGATTGGCTCTCCGGTGTCTGTCAACATTCTAAACAGTCCGGTGCGGCCGCCATCTTGTCTCTCGGTAGGATCGAGAGACAAGAAGAGGTGAAAAACGAAGGGGGAATTTAATGAAAGGGGGCAAGGTAGACCCCTCTTGACCCCCTAGGAATGATGTTGGGGTTATTAAAGGGTCCCGTGGGGCAAATAAAAAAAAATTGATTTTTCACGGTAGAAGCGCTTCTCGGTTCGCAAATTAACGGCTGAATGGATTTGCACGAAACTTGGCAAAATTATAGGGACTGTTAGCCCGATGTGCCTTTGCTGGGTCTCAATATATGTGCTCCAGTGGATTTTGAGAAATTAACGTTTAAAAAACAGGTATATCTGTGACAGCATCCCAGATAGCGCTCCAGATCGCGTACTTTTCGCGTAACAGAGCTTTGCGTAGCGAAGCTGATTGGCTCTCCGGTGTCTGTCAACATTCTAAACAGTCCGGTGCGGCCGCCATCTTGTCTCTCGGTAGGATCGAGAGACAAGAAGAGGTGAAAAACGAAGGGGGAATTTAATGAAAGGGGGCTAGGTAGACCCCTCTTGATCCCCTAGGAATGATGTTGGGGTTATTAAAGGGTCTCGTGGGGCAAATAATAAAAATTTGATTTTTCGCGGTAGAAGCGCTTCTCGGCTCGCGAACCGGGTCGCAAACTGGTAGCGAAACGTGAATTCGCCATTTTGTGTTTCGATTTCATTAAATTACTAGGTATAAGGGGGTACGGGAGACGTATCCTGACCCCTTTTGTTTTCTGAGGGTGGCTGAGGAGGCACATAAATGTTGATACATGTCTTCCAGCGGCTGTGCGTGAGTGGTTTTTTTTTTTGCTGCGTGACGTCTGTTAACGTTCGATTCCATGGAAATCAGGAACTGTTGACCGCCATTTTGTCACTGCGAGTAAATATTTTGTTTTAAATAATTGTTATAAATTAATCCTTATTGATAAACATTGTCTGCGCCATCTTGTCTTTTTTGCAATGCCACATTTTTGTTGAGCACGGCAGCCATTTTAGATGCCTTGTCCAGACCCACTCTCTGCACGCCGCCGATCCTCAGCATTGCTCCTCACCCTCGCAAGCATCTCCCCCACGCACTGGTCACCCCCGCTCTCTCTCATGCATGGGCCAGAAACCTCCTCCCATGTGCGCTGCTCTTCCCTGAGAATCACACCCTGTGCCCGCCCGACACCACCCTTTCACCCTATTCACTACCGCACCCTCTGACACTCCTCTTCCTCTGTGTCCGATTGTTAATGCCGGTCCCAGGCTATCACCTAGCCCTGCAGATGTAGTTTATGGCCCCAGCTGTAGAGAATCACCCCTCTTCAAAGGAGTTACAGTAGATCAAGGCCCCCACCTGATGAGATCTGTCACACCACACGCGTTCCTACTATCTGATAACCATCCTGTATTGTGCTTGGGGAGGGGATTCTCACTGTGAGGGTGTGTGGGACTGAGCCTGAAGCGGAAGATTCCAGGGATGCCTCTTTGTACATCAAAGTCTTTACAATTATGTGTCACATTATAAATATATAGCACTCCAACAAAGTAGGATTATAACACTTTAATAACTTTTAAATATATAGAACGCAACAAAAACAGTAAATACATTTAAACATTTTTTTGAAAAAAGAAGCAACAATGGTCAGTAGCTGTGTTTTGTGCGAATAGTCCCAAGGCAGCACAACGTGCTGAGTTCTGGACGGCACCCAGGTGAGGTTACCTGGGTGCCGCACTGGTTTTTGGTATCCTACATTGCAGCTCCGAAAAACGGCGTGGGGTACCGAGGGGTGCGCGGGGAGGCCTTGTCAGTAGCGGTCTGTTGTGCGAATAGTCCCAAGGCAGCAGAACGCGCTGAGATGTGGATGGCACCCAGGTGATGTCCAGTAAGTTGTCGCACTGGTTTTGGTATCCTACAATGCTGCTCCGAAAAACGGCGTAGGGCCTCCCGGGGGGGGAGGGGGAGGCGGCGTGAACGGGCCTCCCCAGGTGGCGGCTCGTGTGCTGTAGTGGGGCGCCCCTTTACCGTTTCAGTTGCCATTCCGCCCGCTTTTGATACACTGTGCCACAATCCGCCATTCAGCTGAGTTGCGCCCACTCTTGCGGTTCAGCGATAGGCGGCTGCCACAGGACTCTCAAAATGGCGGCAGGCTCTTTCCTTTTTGGGCCTGGTCCACTAAAATGGCCCTGGGACACCTCTGAACTCGGACGCTTGTCTGCTAGGTCTTGGACCCCATTCTCGAAAGCGTCCCCTCAGCCGTGAAGATTTTACAAAAGTCTTGGGGTCCCTCGACTCCTGCAGGCTTCCGGTGGGGAGCAGCTGCCATGATTGCTCGCGGAATGACCACGACGGAGCCACGAGATGGTGGTGCTTTCATGCTGACGCCAGCTTCAGTCTGAAACATCCAGAAACAAGGTGGGGCTTTCATCGTTTTGGGAAAAAAAATGTTCTAAACCAATGAAAAGTGTTATTTTTAGGTCATATGACCAAGCCTTCCATCATTAGGAAACCAAAAGTAAAATGAACCAATGAAAAGTTTTATAAACAAGTCACATGACCTGTTATGCGGCATAGGGCTATATAAAGCGTAGAAAATCCGTTGGCAAGTGAGTAGCGGACCGATGTGCGAATAGGCCGAAGGCAGCACAACGCGCCGAGATCCGGATGGCACCGAGGTGGTGTCCAGCAAGTTGCTGCACTGGTATGGCTATCCTACAATGCTGCGCAGAAAGACAGCGTGGGGTGCCCAGGGGGAGGCGGCGCGAACGGCCCTCTTCCGCCTCTCCAGGTGGAGGCACCTCATCTGCAGTGCGGCGCCCCTTAGCATTTCACACGCCGGCCAACAGAGTTGGGTCCGCACTTGCTGCTACAGTAGGCCGAAGGCAGCCCAACGCGAAGAGATCCGGATGGCACCGAGGTGGTGTCCAGCAAGTTTCCGCACTGGTGTGGCCATCCTACAATGCTGCGCCGAAAGTCGGCGTGGGGTCCTGTGAGATGGTGTCAGTAGCGGACCGATGTGTGAATAGGCCGGAACCAGCACAAGGCGTCAAGATCCGGATGGCACCGAGGTGGTGTCATAGTTGAGAGTTCTGAGCAGCGCTTGTAACACTGTCTGAAGCTTATTTGCACCTGCTGCAGCTTCACTATTGCCTTGGTGTGGCCAAAGATCGCCCATGACATAGGCGGCCGGCTCCCGGGGTCCGGCGTAAGTTTTTCCTTTTCCTTTCTGCATCTTGTCCCACAATCCGTTTGACCTGAAGACACGACCAGGTCCCTGAATGTGTGCAGGGGGACGCTATTGATTGAATCAAAATGGCGGCTTCACACAAAGCTGACTCAAGCGTTCCTGCTGATGCTATACAGACAAAAACTGTTTTTCAGTTTGTATATTCTTCTGGATTTTTCCATCCAAGGCTGGTTGAGAGTTTGTAGGTCAATGGCTTTAGATTTGCAACATACTACTCTTCAACATTCTTCCTAAATGTAACAATGTAAGACTCACTAGGAGAACGGCTGTTTATCTTTCCTTTCAAAATGCTGCCAACAATATTTTCTGAATGGAAGACACCACAAGGCGCTGAGATCCGGTTGGCACCTAGGTGTTGTCCAGCAAGTTGCCGCACTGGTGTGGCCATCCTACAATGCTGCGCCGAAAGTCGGCGTGGTGGTTGCATAACCTTGATATCATGAGATACGTATGCAGTTTTGAAGCACATGGCGGGCGGGGACGAGAATTGTTTGAATATTTCGACATCCCTATTGATATTAAGTTCTGATGTGTTGTTGATTACTGTACTATTGAAAGTTCGAATTAACGTCGCCCATGGTACTTGCCCGCAAATGTATATCTAGATAATTTTATTGTAAGTGGTCTTGTCGTATTTTAATTACAAAATGTACGTCCACCGATTTCGCAACTGTTAGACACCTTAGTTCTTGCAACCTAATGGCTCGCCCGTTACGTTCCTCTACAGTGTAAATGTCTCCTCATCATATACGATTACAGTTTGCTCCGTGGCCGGCCCACGTGATTATAGGCCCGTATTTGTATACTGACATTTTCACAATAAAGGTTTTTAAAACAAAACATGGTAGTAGTATTTACATTGGTGAAGTTTTTAATTTTAGTCACTGTTTTCGAATCAGTAAAAGGCAAGTGAAATAAAGCAGTCCAATTACATGACGGATTAAAGGTATAATACGCAGGAACGAAGTAAAGATAAAAGGTCAAGGGCTGTTGTGTTTTCTACTCCTGCAACATAAAGTGATCGATAAGAATCTGATATTCAGGCCTATCGGTGACTAAGACAGCAGGCCGAGCCTCTTTTGCTCAACGGCTCCGTCATGGGACGAAGAAACGTCCTTTTTCTCGAAAACGGAATATATTTTACTTGCAGGACAGTTGTAAATTTTCCGGGAAAGTACATTAGCCTGGAACATTATAACATATATGTTTAAGAAAAAATAATGTTCGAAAGCAATAAAAAGTGTAATTTTTAGGTCATATGACGAAGCCTTTCATCATTAGAATAACAAAAGTAAAATGAACCAATGAAAAGTTTTATTAACAAGTCACATGACCTGTTATGCTTACGTTACGAGCTGCGCGCCGCGACCCGGATCGCTTCCGAGAAGCTGCGCTTCACGCACCGGAGCACTTCCGGGTGCGCTAACGCGGCGTGTCATATGACGCATTACGCGACAACGTAGGTCCAGAATATAGTCAAAATGTTTCCCCCAACCAGCGGTCGGAACACAACCCCTTCCAGCAGTCTAAAAAGTTTTGTTAAATGACAACAGAAGGGACAGGCAACAAGAATCATCAGTCAAAGAGGGGAGGGCAAGTTCTTCTCTACCGGGTCACGTTGGGGCGTTATCGGAACTGATCGAATTGGTAGTCTACAGTGTTTCTGGATGTTTCAGATTGAAGCTGGTGTCAGCATGAGAGCACCACCATCTCGTAGCTCTGTCGTGGCCATTCCGCGAGCAATCATGGCAGCCGCTCCCCACCAGAAGCGAGCGGGAGTCGGGGGTCCCCAAGATTTTTGTAAAATCTTCAAGGCTGAGGGGACACTTTCGAGAATGGAGCCCAGGCCCTAGCAGACAAGCGTCCGAGTTCCAAGGTGTCCCAGGGCCATTTTAGTGGACCACGCCCAAATCTGAAGAGCCGGCCACCATTTTGAGAGTTCTGTGGCAGCCGCCTATCGCTGCACCGCAAGAGCGGGAGCAATTCAACTACATGGTGAGCGAGACGCTGTAGTCGCAAGAGTGGGCGGTAAACAGCTGAATGGCGGAAGAGACACAGTGTAGCAAAAGCAGGCGGAATGCAACTGAAACGGTAAAGAGGCGCCCCACTACAGCGTGTCTTCAGGTCAAACGGATTGTGGGACAAGATCCTGAATAGAAGAGTCACCAAAAGGCAAAAAGTACCGCTTGACCCTGGGAGCCGGCCGCCTATGTCGAGGGCGATCTCAGGCCACAGCAGGGTAACACGATTTGGGGAGGGGGCCGGAGTCAAGCGTTCCCTCCGAGTCCGCGCCATCATACCGTCCCTCGGGGGCCTCCGTCAAGCGGTTCAGGGAGGCACCGCATCACATTGTTTTCAAATACAGTCACGTTCTCAAACAGCCCCCACTTACATTGAGAATAGTGAAGCTGCAGCAGGTGCAAATAAGCTTCAGACAGTCTAACAAGCACTCCTCAAAACTTTGAACTATCAGAGTGCATGAGTTTCATGCTCGATCGATTAAGCTAGCCGGATCGGGCAACAAAAAGTATAAAATAGTTATGTAAATAGTTATTTAATAAAATGTTTTACCCTGTTACTTTGCTGGTGTGTTGTATATATTTATAATATTTGCATAGAGTTTGTCGTTATTTTGGGCGGGGTGGGTGGCGGAGCCGAGCTGTCTTGCAGCCATCATGGTGTGGAGCTCAAATCATCTCAGTAGTTTCGTATTTCTCATGAGGGGTTGTTCCTAATGTTTCTATTTTAGCGAGGTCAAAAAGAGATCCCATTAGTGGCCTACTGATTTTGCTCGATTCCTTTTGTTTTTTTACATGATTTTTCACTATCTGCAAAGAATAAACAGAGTATTGCGACTCTGGGCTTGTTTGTAAATAGAGAATGAACCAAAGAGAACCAATTCTAAAACAGTAAATGGTTGGATAACAATCAATCAAATGGAGAGAGAAGCAGGCACAACGGATTACAACGGGGGCAAAGGAGTGCGTTAACTACCCTTCACTATCTGCAAAGAGAGAGTACTCCTAATAGAAATGAGGGGGGGGGGGCAGCGGTATATATAGTTAGGATTTTTTCTCTCTGGAACTTTTGAAAATTCTATGTCTAATAACTTTGGCGTTTGTGGACGGAATCGGCTGAAATTTTCAGGAAAATGGCACATTTTGTTTTTGAGTAGCCCCTAAAAATTTGGGGGGGTTTCGTCAAGGGGGGGCCGAGAAAAAAGGGGGGTCCCAAAACGCGTTTTTCCCGTTCATTTTTCCATAGGGCGTTTGGCCTCACTTTTAGCTCGAACGGCTGAATGGATTTACACGAAACTTGGCAAAATTGTAGGGACTGTTAGCCCGATGTGCCTTTGCTGGGTCTCAATATATGTGCTCCAGTGGATTTTGAGAAATTAACGTTTAAAAAAACAGATATATCTGTGACAGCGTCCCGGATAGCGCTCCAGATCGCGTACTTTTCGCGTAACGGAGCTTTGCGAAGCAAAGCTGATTGGCTCTCCGGTGTCTGTCAACATTCTAAACAGTCCGGTGCGGCCGCCACCTTGTCTCTCGGTAGGATCGAGAGACAAGAGGAGGAGAAAAACGAAGGGGGAATTTAATGAAAGGGGGCAAGGTAGACTCCTCTTGACCCCCTAGGAATGATGTTGGGGTTTTTTAAGGGTCCCGTGGGGCAAATAAAAAAAAATTGATTTTTTTGCGGTAGAAGCGCTTCTCGGTTCGCGAACCGGGTCGCAAACTGGTAGCGAAACGGGAATTTTGTCATTTTGTGTTTCGATTTAATTAAATTACAAGATGGAGGAAAAGCAATGTGAGTATTGGGTATAAGGGGGTATGGGAGACGTATCCTGACCCCCTATGTTTTCTGAGGGTGGTTGAGGAGGCTCATATATGTTGATACTTGTCTTCCAGCGGTGCGCGTGAGCGTTTTTTTTTTTTTTTTGCCGCTTGACTTCTGTTAACGTTCGATTCGAAGGAAATCAGGAAGTGTTGACTGCCATTTTGACACTGCGAGTAAATATATTGTTAAAAATAATTGTTATAAATTAATTCGTATTGATAAACATTGTCTGCGCCATCTTGCTTTTTTTCCAATGCCACACTTTTGTCGTGCACGGCAGCCATTTTAGATGCCTTGACCAGATCCACTCTCTGCACGCCGCCGATCCTCAGCATGGCTCCCCACCCTCGCAAGCATCTCCCCCACGCACTGGTCACCCCTGCTCTCTCTCTCATGCATGGGCCATAAACCTCCCCCCATCTGCGCTGCTCTTCCCTGAGAATCACACCCTGTGCCCGCCCGACACCACCCTTTCACCCTATTCACTACCGCACCCTCTGGCACTCCTCTTCCTCAGTGTCTGATTGTCCAGTCCGGTCCCAGGCTATCACCTAGCCCTGCGGATGTAGTTTATGGCCCCAACTGTAAAGAATCACCCCTGTTCAAAGGAGTTACAGTAGATCAAGGCCCCCACCTCATGAGATCCGTCACACCACACGCGTTCCTACTATCTGATAACGATCCTGTATTGTGATTGGGGAGGGGATTCTCACTGTAAGGGTGTGTGGGACCGAGCCTGAAGCGGAAGATTCCAGGGATGCCTTTTTGTACATCAAAGTCTTCACAATTATGTGTCACATTAAAAATATATAGCACTCCAACAAAGTAGTAGGATTATAACACTTTAAAAACTTATAAATATATACAACGCTCTAACAAAGTAAACACGTTAAAAAAAAACTTTTTAAACAACTATTTACATGACATTGCTTTAACCAGGATAGACAAAGAAATGACACAGTGATGTAAAAGTTTTTGAAAGAAATGCCAAGAACGTCCCATGTGAAAGTGAATTGTATCTGGCAATTTTTTTCTTTTCCTTCTCATGAAAAGAAAGTTAAAGCCAGGTTCGTTACCTGCCTCATCTGCAAAAAAAAACTCTCGAGAGGGACCGAAAAAAAATATAGCTATGGTAATCATACCATGCATCGGCACATGGAGAGGTGGCACCCTCCTAATTATTCTAAAGCACAACTTCGAGATTTGGTGGATAACCCCCGACCGGCAAAAACATCCACCAATGACTTAGCAATAAGTGAGTCAGAGGCAAGGAAAACAGTCCCAAATCTGCAAAAGAACTTTGGGCAGATGAGATTGACTTGTGTAGCATGTGGAAAATTAATTTCATGCTGAGAGATGAGTATTACTTTAATAAATAGATCATATGAAAATCATCAATGTCCAAAACGTCCTAGAAAGTAATTTTTGTCATTTCTGAGGAAGAGAAATAACCTACAGTGGTACGGGGTCGTTTTCGTTCGTACTAGGGGGGCCAGGTGACATTCCTTCGGGGTGGCTTAGGGGCATTTAAAACAACTTCCCTGATACAGGTAGCATATAAAGTAGAGGCTTTATGCTGTACAAAAATGAAAAACACATACAACAAACCTGGACCATTCATATTTTCAATGTTTCTGCGTACTATACTTTTTAACCCTTAACTAATTGAGCTGCTTCATTTCACCTGCTTTTTAAAAAAAAAAAAAAAAATCGGAAACAGTGGCCATTTATTCGAAACTTACCAATCTACGCGTTACAACTACGTTTGCTTTTTCAAAAACCTTTAATAAAAATGTTGGTGCCCAAATACGGGCCTACAACCCCTTGGGCCGGCCACGGAGCAGGCTGGAACTGTAAATGGGGGGGGGGGGGGGTATTTATTTATCGAAAACATAACAGAGAGTCAGTGGTCGCTGATTTCATAGTAAAAAGTGCGACAAGTGCAACAAAATCATATCGATAATTCATTGTGAGCAAGTACCAAAAGTGTTGACAATTCGAACCTTCAATAATAAATACAGTAATCAATGATGCATTAGAACTTAATATCAATTCATTGTTCGAACGTGTAATCAGTATCCGTCCCATGTCAATTCATTGTCCGAACATATAATCGGTCTTATCCCATATCAATTCATGTGCTAAAAACTGCATACATATCTCATGATATCAAGGCTGAGCAATCGGGGCACAACAAGGAGTTGAGAGTTTCATTTGTACCGGCGCCATTTTGGGTGAGGTCAGGAAGGTCCAAGTATAGTCAAAATGTCTCCACCAACTCGTGGTTGGACCGGGACCTCTTTCGGCAGTCCAAAAGTTTTCGTTGAAGGGTAGCAGAGGGGACTGCCGACATGAACCATCAGTCAAAGTGGGGTGGGAGGCAACAATCTCTCCTACCGGGTCATACTGGTGTCCCACCGGAACTGATCAAGTTGGTAGTCTTGCAGGATTTTGGTCATTTCAAGACTGAGGCCGGCGCCGGCATGAGCGTGCTGACGTCCCGCGGCTACGTCGTGGTCGTTCCGTGGCTGATCATGGCAGTCATTCCCCATCGGGGTGTCTGCGGGGGTCGGGGGCCCCCGTGGCTCTTATAGAATCTTCAAAGTTGAGGAGAACATTTCTGGATGTAGGACTCATTTTCTAGTTGAACTCAGAAGCGCCGTTGCACCGCAACAGTGGACGAGACCCCCGCTGGGTGAGCGGAGCATCATTGCCTCGCAATAGTGGACGAGACCTTTTGTCGGGTGAGTGCAGCGCCGCTGCATCGCAAGAGTGGAGGAACCCTTGTCGGGTGAGTGAAGCGTTGGGGGTGCAGCTGATGGGCCCCCACCTATGGGGGTGGGGGAGGCTCGTTCGCGCCGCCTCTCCCTCCCAGCGCACCCCACGCCGACACCTGGCGTTGATATCCGTGATGTCCGGACCAGGCGATAAGAGGGGGGGGGTCGGAGGCAGAGGCATGACATCCCCTCCCCCGTGGCCTGCAGGGCGCCGCTTCAGGACTGAACGGGGAGCTCATACCAAGCCGGGGCCAGACCAGGAGATACAAGGGGAGGGGGGGGCGGTGGCATGTGCAAGACATCCCCCCCAGTGTTGTCGCAGCCATTATTGAAGAAAGAAGAAGATACCGTCGGCCTCGGCTCCTCTCCTGGTGCACCTTGCGCGACAACCCTTTTGTTGGGTGAGTGGAGCGTTGGGGGTGCAGCCGAGGGGCCCCCACCTATGGGGGTGGGAGAGGCTCGTTCGCGCCGCCTCTCCCTCCCAGCGCACCCCACGCCGACACCTGGCGTTGATATCCGTGATGTCCGGACCAGGCGATCTGAGGGGGGGGTCGGAGGCAGAGGCAAGACATCCCCCCCGTGGCCTGCAAGGCGGCAGAAGAAGGGAATCGGGAGACCAGTACATTTCGGGCCATCCACCCCACGGCTGATGGCCGTTAGCTGGGCCTCGCCCTGCACGTGTCGAGGCCTTATCTTCCGGATGGGCGTAACCGTGGCCGTGTTGCACTTCGGGAGTTTCCGGAATGGGGGTAGGTATCTGCTGATTTGTATCTATTTCATGTTACCGTTAATGGGCTTGGCGGGCGGTGGGACAGACATGCTTGGAGCAGTGGGGGGGGGTGGCTGAGCCTAGCTACCTCGTGGCTGCCGTAACGTCAAGCTTGGCTTCTTTCACCACTTCCATGTTTCTTATTTCTAGCGAAGTCAAAAACTCATCAGTGGCCTACTGATTTTGTTCGATTTCTTTCCCTTCCTTTTCAAGTGTGTTCATGCTAAAGTTTCTGTTTAACAGGATACAGTGATTACTTCGTATTTTACATATGTCTTCTTTATTAGGGGTACTCTCCGGTTGAGCCAGATGATGTACCTCTAATAAATGGTCCGGGTGGAACTAGTTTCTCAATCAGTGGGGAGTAGATGGGCATGACAGATTACAACGGGGGACAAAAGTCCGCATTACCCACCCTTCACTACTTGCAAATACTAGACAGAATATTTCTATTCCACGTTATTTGCAAACAGAGAATACCTCGAAAGAACTATTCCTTGAACAATAAATGTCCAGCCAATCAATCAATCAGTGGGGAGAAAAACAGGCATGACGGATTACAACGGGGGACAAATGTCCGCATTACCTATCCTTCACTATCTGCAAAGGGAGACAGAATATTTCTATTCTCTGTTTGTAGACAGGGAATATCTCAAAGAGCAATAATCGATAAAAAATTTGTAGGATTATAACACTTTAATAACTTATAAATATATACATCGCAACAAAAACAGTAAACACCTTAAAACATTTTTTATTAAAACAGAAGCAACAATGACAACTAACAGTAGTGATATCCTGGGCGGGTGATGGAACTGGGATTGTTAATGGAAAAAGATCTACAGAGAAAGCTATTGGTGAATTATACTTCTCCGGAAATTTAAAACTCACAAATGTTTTATTTGTGTAATCGTTTCAGGTCAAACGGATTGTGGAAAAATGTTCAGAATGGAAGAGTCACCAAAAGGCAAAAAGTACACTCATGTATGAAAATCTTACTATTAATGCTTGACTGAGGCCAAGGAGATCAGAGTGCATGAGTCTCATGCTCGATCGATTGAGCTAGCCGGATCGGGCAACAAAAAGTATAAAATAGTTATGTAAATAGTTATTTAATAAAATGTTTTACCCTGTTACTTTGCTGGTGTGTTGTATATATTTATAATATTTGCATAGGGTTTGTCGTTATTTTGGGTGGGGTGGGTGGTGGAGCCGAGCTGTCTTGCAGCCATCATGGTGTGGAGCTCAGTTCATCTCACTAGTTTCGTATTTCTCATGAGGGGTTGTTCTTAATGTTTCTATTTTAGCGAGGTCAAAAAGAGATCCCATTAGTGGCCTACTGATTTTGCTCGATTCCTTTTGTTTTTTAAAACGATTTTTCACTATCTGCAAAGACTAAACAGAGTATTGCGACTCTGTGCTTGTTTGTAAATAGAGAATGAACCAAAGAGAACCAATTCTAAAACAGTAAATGCTTGGATAACAATCAATCAAATAGAGGGAGAAGCAGGCACGACGGATTACAACGGGGGCAAAGGCCTGCGTTAACTACCCTTCACTATCTGCAAAGAGAGAGTACTCCTAAGAGAAAAGAGGGGGGGTGAAGGGGGGCAGCGTTCAAAGCACATCAGCGTGCATAAACACGAAAATGTTTTTACCTATCACGTACTTGACATTTGACAGCTTTTGATATTTGCTATTAAAAAACCATTGAAATTCACTGAAAAAACCATAGGTTATAGACCATATATAGTTAGGAATTAGCATTTACTAAACCTTGAAAATTCACTGAAAAAACCATAGGTTATAGACCATATATAGTTAGGGATTAGCATTTTCAAAACCTTATTTTACTCGCACAAAACCATTGAAATTCGCATATGTAGTCAGATGCACTAACTATATATCGCGCACCCGCAATCCACTGCTGATGATGTCACATATTACATAATTCATGACATGCTCAGTGACATCACTGATGACATCACTGATGCCATCTCAAATGACATCACTGATGACATCACTGATGACATCTCAAATGACATCACTGATGACATCACTGATGACAACATCCAGTGACTGTATGTTTATGTAAAGTTAAAATATGTCTTACATATTGAAGAATGAGTGGATGTATAAGTGTCTGGATGAAGGATTTAGTAGGTGCATGACTGACTGTATGAGTGAGTGATTAAATGTGTTTTACTGCGTGAATGGGTTAGTGACTAAACTGTCTTAATTTGTGCATCATTATGTCTGTTGTTCTGTGTAGTAAGGTTCTTGTAAGTAAGGATTCAAAGAAGCCAAGTTGTAGTTGGATATTTAGAGTTTTAATTCCAATATAGATAACCCACGACCAGCGATAAAGGGAAGCAGGCTCGCAATGACCTAACATTAATAAGACGGTATTCTAAGAACATAGAATAGAACATTGGTAAAACATTCCTTAAAGTAACACTGTATTAATAGGAGCAATACAATACATACTACATTCTGTAAACTGCTGCATGTGTTGATCAGTAGCTATATGAGTAACTATATGGGTTATTGATTGGTTGCCCAAGTATTTGTATGGGAGACTGAGTGTGTGTGGGTGGCTGGGAGGTGTATGACTCTGTGCATAGATGTGTGAGCAGTTGATTCACTAGATGTATGGGTTCAAAAGTGCATGTGGAAACAGCTGTATGTGCGGTTGACTGTGTGCATGAGTGTATTGGTGAGTGAATGGATATCTCAGTGCTACATGTCAAAGTAAGTACATATGTAAAACACAGTACATGTGAAAGTTGACATATATAAATAACTGTGCATAAGAGCCAGTGAATGTGTGAGTGGCTGTATAGATCATTATGAACTTGTATCAGGGATTTTATAAGAGAGTAAATATGTGTTAGTATATGTTTGAATAAGTAAGGTGTGTATAACTGTATAGTTGAGGAAATGGAGGTGTGATTGATTCTTTGCATGACTGACTAGGTGTGTGAGTAACTCCATGGATGAGTGACAGTCTGTGAGTGTCTGTTTACACTGAGTGTATCTAAGGTTATATTAGAGTCTGAAGAGGTTCATCCTATTATCACATGAATGATGTCATCAGTGATGTGCTCAGTAATGTCAAATGAGATGTCAAATGAGATGTCATCAGTGATGTCATTTGAGATGTCTTCAGTGATGTCATCAGTGATGTCATCAGTGATGTCATCAGTGATGTCATTTGAGATGTCATCAGTGATGTCATCAGTGATGTCACTGAGCATGTCATGAATGATGTAATATGTGACATCATCAGCAGTGGATTGCGGTTGCGCGATATATAGTTAGTGCATCTAACTATATATGCGAATTTCAATGGTTTTGTGTGAGTAAAATAAGGTTTTGAAAATGCTAATCCCTAACTATATATGATCTATAACCTATGGTTTTTTCAGTGAATTTTCAAGGTTTTGTAAATGCTAATTCCTAACTATATATGGTCTATAACCTATGTTTTTTTCAGTGAATATATATATATATATATATATATGTGATCAAGGTCACCGTGTAGTGACCGAAACGCGTCATGCTGGCGATTGCGTGATAATAAACCACCTTTGAAATCATCTCTTGCGCTGTGGAGTGGTCTGTACTTGTGGGTCCCGTTGGTTTCTTACGGATTTCTTGTCCTTTTGGAATAAACGGAGCAGGACTGTGAATCGTATATATATATATATATATATATATATATATATATATATATATATATATATATATATATATATATATATATATATATATTCACTGAAAAAACCATAGGTTTCACACCAGTTATAGTTACCTGGAAATTTTACTGACATAAAACCATTGAAATTCCACGTTATAGTAAGTTGGAGATATTACATCACTCATGACATGGTCAGTGGCATCACTTTACTTAATTGAGCTGCAGACAACCATCACTGCAGCAAGCAACCTTAATTTCTTTTTATTTTTTTGCTCCAGTTGAGCTGTTTGCAATTCCATGTCTTTTGTTTCACCCCAGAAAAACTACAAAAAATATATAAAATTGTTCCGAAAATCCCCCCCCCAAAAAAAAAGTCCCCCCAAAAAATATATATAAAACAACAAAAAGAAAAAAAAAAACAGTTCCTTTCAGAACTACCTCCCATTTATATAAAATGACTTACATTTTTAAACTCTGCCATTCTCTTTTCTCCCCGGTGCGCTCCCCGGTGAGCTCCCAGGGTTCGCGTACCGGGCGCTCCCTCCACGCAAATGTTATTTTTTTCCCAGCGGGACCCTTTTATAGCCTCCACATCAAATCTAGGGGGTCAGGGGGGGTCTACCCTGCCCCCTTATGGTCAATTCCCCCTTTGTTTTGGCCACCTCTTGTGTCTCGATCCTACCGAGACACAAGATGGCGGCCGCTCCGGACTGTTTTGAATGTTTACAGACACCCAAGAACCAATCAGCTTTCTGTGCGCAAGTCGCGTGTCGCGGCCAGAGCGCTCCCCGGAGCGTGTACCGGGGCGAGCTTATAGATATATATATTTTTTTGAACCTAAATTACTCAAAATCCACTGTAGCACAAATCTTGAGACAAAGCAAAGGCGCATCGGGCTACCAGTCCCTACAATTTCGCCAAAATTGGTGTAAATCCATTCAGCTGCTCGGGCTAAAAGTGAGGTCGACCGCCCTATGGAAATTAACATGGGGAAAACGCGTTTTGGGACCCCCCTTTTATCTCGGCCCCCGCTTGACGCACCCCCCCCCCCAAACTTTCAGGGAAGGACCGGAGCTCAACAAGGCCATTTTGAGTAAATTTTAAGGCAGATTCGTCAACCGGCGCCAAAGTTATTCCAAATAGAATTTTGAGATTTAACATTGAAAAAAATCCTAACTATAACTACCTACTGGCGACCGCCAGTAGGTTATATATATATATATATATATATATATATATATATATATATATATATATATATATATATATATATATATATATATATATATATATATATATATATATATATATATATATGTATATATGTGTATGTATGTATGTATATATATATATATATACATATATATATATATATACAGTAGTGCTTATTATTTTTAAACAAAAGAATGATTCCACAGAATGTAAGTAAATGAAAGGCCTTTTCTGCTAATTGTTTATTGTGAAGGATTCAACAATTCCCAGATATTTTTTATCAACTATGGACAGAGACTATACAAAATGATATCACCTTACTTTGCTGAAGGCTACCGAGCTGTATATTAGGCCCTATCAGCATGCTTGTATCCACAGTTATATAATAGCAGATGCTATTTTACTGAACATTGGATTTGTTGTTCATATATAACGTATGTGAGTGTGAACCATCATTGAAACTCAACAAGGCTCTTTCCTTGGGGCTCATTTACATTTACTGCCAAAGAGAAGAGGGTAGGATTGTAAATATAGATGCAAAGAAAGCCTAAAGATTTCACCAAAGAGTTACAATATTATTTGCTAGTCACACTTCTGATAAAATTCATTGCCACTCTCTTGCTGATTTTTATAGTAGTTACTGTTCATATTGTGTTCAATAGGATATGATTTTAATTTTAAAATCAATCATTAAAAAGTGCCACTGATTTATTGCTGTTTTGAGTGTGATCTCCCACAATTAAATATGATTTCTGCACCAATAATTGTTTCTCTGTTGTTTCATATGGTTGATCATTACTCAAAATGGATCCAACTCAAACGTTGCTCAGTGGTTGTGGTTTCACTGGAATTTTGTGATCCCATCCATTTCTTATTGCTCTGGGGATATACCAATACCAGGGAGTAGACTGGTGTTTGGAGTTTGTAATCAGGACAGCTTAAAGCAGGTAATGGAGATACATCTTTGTTAGAAAGGTGAGAACTATTTTTTCAACTGTTGGTAGCTTGCTTATTTAGAAAGATATTTCTACCTAAAGAATGACTGCTTTAAAAGCTTAAAATATTTCTGAAGATTTTCCTTTGGATTTACAGAATTAAAATTGTCATCAGTAGCAACAGCAAAAATGTTGCGTTTATTAAAATATATGGATATTATGTTAAGGCAAACTGTATTTGCCTTACCATAATTTCCATTAAAGGACTATAGTATGTTACTTCATCCATGCCCTCTGTGAGTTCTCATTTGACCAAGTGTGTCATTTGTTCTTGTATTTCTTCCAACTTTATGTCTGTATTACCTATGCAGAATGTTGTCTGACGTTCTCCTAACTAAGAATGTCGTAGAGATCCACGAGAGTCAGTTATCTACTGGCTGTTGGTGGATGAGGTGAAATAAACTCATTGTGCTTACCCCTTAATATTGCCTCTCTGTTACATTTTAATTGTGGAAAACACCAAATTTTTGGGGCGATGAGCGGGCAAGAAGATTTCACCTCAACACTAAGTAAGAATAAAGATTAACATCAACAGAGATTAAAGAAAAAGACTCTCCTTCCCAGAGGAAGCAAAAAAAAAAGTAAAGAGACATTTTCTATTTCTCCAGCGGCCGTATAACGAGTAAGTGGAAAAGAAGGTGACACGTACTAATGATGAGGAGGAAGGAGGGAGGAACTTCTAGCTTTGTGCGTGTTCTCAGTGCGTTCCAAGCACTGTTGATTCTGATGACTGAATACCATTTTGGAACGTCTTTGCGGTTCAAAGGGGCGTTTCAATCTCGTCACTCTCTGACGTGTTGGTGACAGTCTTACATTTGTTTCGCTCGCAGCAGCTCTTACTCGATCTTTCATGTGGGACGTGCTGCGTGGAACGCACCTACGTCATCTCGTCTCATTTTCAAAGAGAGGTTTGGAAGTTGTCCAATACGCTTATGACACGTCACAACGTGACTCCATTTTGTGAGATTGGGAGTCTTCTTATTCACTTCTATTGATATACAGGACCCGGATTATTGCGAGCATCTCTGTTTATCTTAACTGATGTTTCCTTCTGTGTCAACCAGGATGTACAGATAAACAGTGAGTTTTATGTCAGAAAATTTAGCGTCAAGATACCCGGAGATCTACAACTAAGCAGTGAGGGCAGTGTCAAGCATTTTTGCGGGAAAATACTTCTGACTCTTCTGATTTAAATTCATTACGGTACTATTCATTTTAAGTGCACATTTTTTTTGATGTCTTATGCCAGCAGTGATTCAGTGACTGGCACACTTAAATCAGCATTTTTAAAACTATTTTAAAGTTATCATCCAGTATAAAATCGGTGACTGGCACACTTTTTCTTGAAAACGGTGCTCACCAGCTCTTGTTGGAAAATGTTATACAGTGACTGGCACACTTATATTTTTTTGTATATTTTAAAGTCTTTTGCAAGCACAAAATCGATGACTGGCACATTTATTTGACAACAGATTGACAACAGATATTTTACATCAGACTTGTTTATTAGTGTAGTTGTTGTCTCTTATTTACCTGATTTTATATTATATGGGTATGTAGCCACATATGTAGTATATCCTTACTGTACTTATAATTTTGCAGTGATTGAGTAATGTTTATTAATTATTCATAAAAGATATTATTAGTACGGTAAGGATATACTACATATGTGGCTACCATTTAAGGTTAGCAGGATTAGTTCCAATTAGTTTGTAGCATAGACAATAGGATGAAGCACAAACCTTCTTGAGGTGGCTCAACAAACAGGATCCCTTCCTAAAATTCACGTGCTCAATGAGCAAGACTGACTTGGTATTCTTAGATCTGAATATACATGCTGAGTCAGGAAAATTAGTCACAACAACTCACTTCAAGGAGACAGCACGAAACTGTCTCTTGGCCTTTGACAGTTTCCATCCTCGCCACCTTAGACAGAACCTCCCATTCAGGCAATTCCTCCATTTACGAAGGACCTGGGCAACAAACTGAGGAACAGAAAATACCCAAACAAACTGATTAAGGAAGCAAAAAAACGAGCTGCAAATAATAATAGGGAAGCCCTATTAGAACCAAAAGAGAGGACTCAACCAGAGAACAACAGACCAATTTGTATCACTACATTTAATCAAGTTTCAGACACTGTGTCTAAGATAATCAAAAAACACTGGCCAATAATCAACAGTGGTGGACTAACCATACCTACCCCCATGTTCAGCCATAGACGTGGAAAAAACTTGAAAGATTTTCTAGTACATACCCGCCCAATACTTACAAATCAAACAATAAGATCCCAACCACTACCAAGTGGACATTTCCCATGTAACAATTGCAGTGACTGTCATTTAACATCTACAACGAAAACCATAACCTTCAACAATGCTACAAGATGGGAGCTAAGAGGTTTTTCCAATTGCAACACCAGTGGAGTGGTGTACCTGATAACTTGCACATGCAACCTACACTATGTAGGAATGACCACAAGGAAGGTCAGCACCCGCATAGTAGAACACAGAAGCAACATAAGGTGCAAACGAGCTACCACCAGAATGACCACCCACTTCATTGAGCAGAACCATACACCAAATTACCTCACTTGGGTAGTCCTGGAAGTAGTAAAGAATAAGGACAACCTGGAAAGAATCCTCCATGAGCGAGAACAAAGATGGGTGTTCCGATTGCACACTGACACCCTGGGGCTTAATGATGAAATCCCATGGGGGGCATTTCGACCCTAGCCCCACCATGTGGAAATGACAATACTTCAAAAAAGGACAAGTACCTTATTTCTGAAACTGAAACTATTTCTGAAACTGTCCAAACCCCACCCTCTCACTTCCTTTGAATCCTTCTCAAAGAAAGGAAAGCAGAAACATCTATTGATGATATAGTGAAACACCAATCCACTAACAGAGGATCCTAAAAACACACTACAAAAAAGTAGATGGGTTCTACAGTTCCCCATATTTACCATCCGATAATTCCTTTCCTTTTAAAAATAAAAGCATTTGTGTTCTAAATTATACTGTAATTAAGTCCCCTACTGAAGCATCACTCTAAATTACTCCGCCCTCCAAAATTCGGCCATATACCAAATTTACACATAGAATTGTCAAGTACTCGTGTCGATCTCAAAGACACACCCTCAAGATGGCCGCCATAGACGATACGGTCTAGTCTTTCAGAGAAGCCCGGCAACCCGGAAGCGCAGTGAATCTAAATACACCGGCACACCCTTCCTGCTTCAGTATGCGGTCGGGTGAGAAGTGAACAGGTAGTACCGAGCGGGTTTGCCGATAGGAAGTAAGTACAACATGGCGCAATAATACCGCTATGCCAAACCTTTCTAAAGGGTTTAATTAATTTTTCGTGAAGGAAACTATAGATAAAGAGAAACGTAACTATTACCTTGAAATCCTTACAGCAATGTTTCCACGAGGCGATCCTGCCCTCGCCTGAGACCATGAATTGTGACTTAACACTCATATATGTAAATATACTATTTGCCATGATATTATTTTATGTGTATGTGTTGTTGTGTGTCTTGTCAATAGTCACATTAAGTCTTATGTCTTCTGTGTGAAATCACTAAACCACTTTTATTCACAGTTCTTTTATCTTCCACACCGGTTTGAAAACCAGCACGCACCAGTATGCTGCCCAGGGCACACCCACGCCCTAGATGAAGTGAGCTGCATGTGTGATTCCCCCTTTTTCAAAGGGGGATGTTTGCCACTAATCAAATGTTATTCTCTTTTACAGCAATTCGAGTAAAATACAAACCGTATGTATATGAAAAACGCATGTTTTATTATTAACAGCGTATAGCATAAAAACTAGTATTTATTTTAAAAAACCTATTCATTAGAATATAGGAGTGAAGATACAGGGCTGGACCCTGTATGGTCCTGATGAAAAGCTTGGTGGAGCTTGAAACATGTCGACCATAACACTGATCTAAATCAATTTAATAGTTAGAATACAGTGTTACCCCTTTTTAATTTATACCACACTAGGAGCAAAATAAATTGTTGAGGCCCACTAGCACGGTATTTATAATCACACACCCACTCCACCATCACCACACTTACACCACACATAGTCATCTCACAAACAAGTGCTCCTGCGTAGTCCGCTTGTCGCAGCACGCCCCTTTTCGTAGAGAACTGGGATGGCCCCAATGATGAAGCATGTCACCGTGGGGCAAGCCCGGTGAGTGAGGGGACTCTAGAAAGAAATTTTTCTTTCTCACATTTTGGTACACACTGACTTAATTAGCAGTAACCAGAAAACACCAACCAGGTCTCTGAACCCTTCACAGTGGGTTCCTGTATTTCGAATACTGACTGGAGGCCGACTTGTCTGGTTTAACCTCCCTATCCCTCCTATTTTTTGTTCTTGCATTAAGCAGCCGCGGGCTGCGGGAGTTTTTACATAAAAGGTCAACTGTAAGGTATACACCTAGTTGACCTAGTGACTGGACATTACACACCAAAAATCTCACTAAAATCATCATGGCACAAAATACAGGACTATCTTTCTCGGAAGATGAAGTAGACAGGGCTATCGCCTCCATGCTACCGCATGCAGGGGCACCTACTGGAGAAAATAGTGATGCAAGCCAGTGTTGGGACGAACTAACAGAACTGAAGAGAACACAGATAAAAACGTTGATACATGGCATCATGATGGCAGAATACCTACAAGCAAATGCCGCACCAAGAGGACTCATAGTCAGGAACGAACCATTTATATTTCAGCACGACAAGCAATTCAAACTAGACTGGTCACAAATATCTTGGCACTGCACTAGAGACTGGCTAGTTCTGATCATAAAAACAGCGACCAGACTAGTAGACTCCCTAAAAGAGGAGATAAATTCCATGGAGATTCGCCTGAAATCTTTCCAAACTCCAGCAGAACTCACGAAAAGACTAAATGAGCTGAATAAAACTATGTCCGAATTCGAAATTAGCTTAAAGGATTCGAAATACATCAAACTATCCAAGGATAAGAAGATATTTTCACATGAAAAAGTCTATCCTTATGTCAGGGATGACTACAGAACCAGCAGCAGGAACCCAGGCTATAACACTGATAGCGATGGCTCTGACGCAGGATCAGACAGGTCAGGGGGATCAAGCAACTACAATACTACCCCCAACAGAAGACCCAGAAGAGGAAGAGGCAACACAAGAGGTTATAGGGGCAATCAAGCACCTATGTGGCCAATGTACCAGGACCCGTACAACTACGGTCCTCCACCTCCACCTTTTTTCTATGGCCCACCCATGTACCACCAACCAAACTTTCAAAACTGGGGAAACAACCAAGGCAATCAAGGCAACCAGAGGAAACCTTTTTTAGGGAGAGGCCGCCCAGCCCAACGAGCAAAGAACAAACCCAGCCAAGGAGTGCAATGGGCGGAACCGGAGGTGACAAAAGTACGTCACACACGGAGCAAGGGACCCCCGGAACCCACCACGAGCACCAACTCGGTCTAGTGGTAAATCTGTCCTCAATAACCCTGACAGACACACAGATCCAAGTACTAAATAAGGGTTTAGGTTTTGTACCAACCCCAACCACAGACAAGTTCAAACTTTGCTGTGAATTAAAAGAATTCCTGAGAAAAATCAAACTACAGGTCTTCTTCCAAGACAAAAACTCCGAAGAACGATCTAAAAGTGACACAGGACTACAAAAGAAATCAAATTTTGTCCCACCAGCCCACAGCCTACCCGTGGAGATACTGACCTTTGAGAAAGCAGTCATGAAGGAGGTACAGGAGTTGGACCCACGCACAATCAAAGTATTTCACAATACTAGTAAAGCTGAACAATCAGCAATACAAGAACTCTCAAAAAATAACCTCATTACCATCAAGCCAGCCGACAAAGGCGGGGCAATCGTCCTACAGAACACCACAGATTACAGAAGAGAATGCCTTCGCCTCTTAGGGGACACAAGAAATTACGCCATACTGGATGAAGATCCCACAGAACGATTAAGGATTTCAATTGCCTACCTAACAGAGGAGTGTCAAGCTAACAATTGGTTGAGTAAGAAAGAAATAGAGTTTCTGACTAAAAAGAAATCAACGATACCATATTTCTACACTATCCCTAAAATTCATAAGAGACTAGAAAATCCACCAGGAAGACCAATAGTCTCGGGGATAGAGTCAATCCTAGAACCCCTGTCGCAATTCGCGGACGCCTTTCTCAGACCTTTGGTGCAGAAAACTGACACTTACCTTAGAGACACTAAGGATGTACTGTGTCTCCTAAAAGATCTAGCCTTTGATCCAACATCCAGTATTCTAATCAGTCTGGATGTTGAAAGTTTGTACACCAGCTTGCCACCCAGGGAGACCTTACAGATATTGGAGGAGGTACTGTACGAGAGCGAGTGGGAATTCCACACCCCACGACATGTGGCGATGGAATGCTGCCAACTAGCACTGTCTGAAAACTTTTTCCGTTTCGAATCAACACTATACAAACAACAACATGGGACCAGCATGGGCAGCACTTTCGCGCCGAGCATAGCCGGACTGTATGTCCATCAGTTGGAGAAAAACAAAATACTAAATGAAAGGAATCCCCACAGACACCGAATTCTGGAATGGAAACGTTATATCGACGATATTCTGTTGATCTGGCAAGGTACAGAGGATGAAGCACAAACCTTCTTGACGTGGCTCAACAAACAGGATCCCTTCCTAAAATGCACGTGCTCAATGAGCAAGACTGACTTGGTATTCTTAGATCTGAATATACATGCTGAGTCAGGAAAATTAGTCACAACAACTCACTTCAAGGAGACAGCACGAAACTGTCTCTTGGCCTTTGACAGTTTCCATCCTCGCCACCTTAGACAGAACCTCCCATTCGGGCAATTCCTCCATTTAGGAAGGAATTGTAGCAAAAAAAGTGACTACCTGACCCAAGCAGAAGACCTGGGCAACAAACTGAGAAACAGAAAATACCCAAACAAACTGATTAAGGAAGCAAAAAAACAAGCTGTAAATAATAATAGGGAAGCCCTATTAGAACCAAAAGAGAGGACTCAACCAGAGAAAAACAGACCAATTTGTATCACTACATTTAATCAAGTTTCAGACACTGTGTCTAAGATAATCAAAAAACACTGGCCAATAATCAACAGTGGTGGACTAACCATACCTACCCCCATGTTCAGCCATAGACGTAGAAAAAACTTGAAAGATTTTCTAGTACATACCCGCCCAATACTTACAAATCAAACAATAAGATCCCAACCACTACCAAGTGGACATTTCCCATGTAACAATTGCAGTGTCTGTCATTTAACATCTACAACGAAAACCATAACCTTCAACAATGCTACAAGATGGGAGCTAAGAGGTTTTTCCAATTGCAACACCAGGCGAGTGGTGTACCTGATAACTTGCACATGCAACCTACACTATGTAGGGATGACCACAAGGAAGGACAGCACCCGCATAGTAGAACACGGAAGCAACATAAGGTGCAAACGAGCTACCACCAGAATGACCACCCACTTCATTGAGCAGAACCATACACCAAATGACCTCACTTGGGTAGTCCTGGAAGTAGTAAAGAATAAGGACAACCTGGAAAGAATCCTCCATGAGCGAGAACAAAGATGGGTGTTCCGATTGCACACTGACACCCTGGGGCTTAATGAAGAAATCCCATGGGGGGCATTTCGACCCTAGCCCCACCATGTGGAAATGACAATACTTCAAAAAAGGACAAGTACCTTATTTCTGAAACTGAAACTATTTCTGAAACTGTCCAAACCCCACCCTCTCACTTCCTTTGAATCCTTCTCAAAGAAAGGAAAGCAGAAACATCTATTGATGATATAGTGAAACACCAAACCACTAACAGAGGATCCTAAAAACACACTACAAAAAAGTAGATGGGTTCTACAGTTCCCCATATTTACCATCCGATAATTCCTTTCCTTTTAAAAATAAAAACATTTGTGTTCTAAATTATACTGTAATTAAGTCCCCTACTGAAGCATCATTCTAAATTACTCCGCCCTCCAAAATTCGGCCATATACCAAATTTACACATAGAATTGTCAAGTACTCGTGTCGATCTCAAAGACACACCCTCAAGATGGCCGCCATAGACGATACGGTCTAGTCTTTTAGAGAAGCCCGGCAACCCGGAAGCGCGGTGAATCTAAATACACCGGCACACCCTTCCTGCTTCAGTATGCGGTCGGGTGAGGAGTGAACAGGTAGTACCGAGCGGGTTTGCCGATAGGAAGTAAGTACAACATGGCGCAATAATACCGCTATGCCAAACCTTTCTAAAGGGTTTAATTAATTTTTCGTGAAGGAAACTATAGATAAAGAGAAACGTAACTATTACCTTGAAATCCTTACAGCAATGTTTCCGCGAGGCGATCCTGCCCTCGCCTGAGACCATGAAGTGTGACTTAACACTCATATATGTAAATATACTATTTGCCATGATATTATTTTATGTGTATGTGTTGTTGTGTGTCTTGTCAATAGTCACATTAAGTCTTATGTCTTCTGTGTGAAATCACTAAATCACTTTTATTCACAGTTCTTTTATCTTCCACACCGGTTTGAAAACCAGCACGCACCAGTATGGTGCCCAGGGCACACCCACGCCCTAGATGAAGTGAGCTGCATGTGTGATTCCCCCTTTTTCAAAGGGGGATGTTTGCCACTAATCAAATGTTATTCTCTTTTACAGCAATACGAGTAAAATACAAACCGTATGTATATGAAAAACGCATGTTTTATTATTAACAGCGTATAGCATAAAAACTAGTATTTATTTTAAAAAAAACCTATTCATTAGAATATAGGAGTGGAGATACAGGGCTGGACCCTGTATGGTCCTGATGAAAAGCTTGGGGGAGCTTGAAACATGTCGACCATAACACTGATCTAACTCAATTTAATAGTTAGAATATAGTGTTACCCCTTTTTAATTTATACCACACTAGGAGCAAAATAAATTGTTGAGGCCCACTAGCACGGTATTTTTAATCACACACCCACTCCACCATCACCACACTTACACCACACATAGTCATCTCACAAACAAGTGCTCCTGCGTAGTCCGCTTGTCGCAGCACGCCCCTTTTCGTAGAGAACTGGGATGCCCCAATGATGAAGCATGTCACCGTGGGGCAACCCCGGTGAGTGAGGGGACTCTAGAAAGAAATTTTTCTTTCTCACATTTTGGTACACACTGACTTAATTAGCAGTAACCAGAAAACACCAACCAGGTCTCTGAACCCTTCACAGTGGGTTCCTAACAAAAAATAGCCAGAAGTGAAAGTTGTTACATTTCAAGTCAATGAAGGAAAAGCAGAACATCCTTCACATTTAATAGACATTGAGGGAGTCTCACTTAATTTTAAATGTGATTCTTGTTCACATTTAACTATGTTGGGTGAAGACATTTTTAAACAGCATTTGTCTCGCAAAGCGAAACTTGAGAAATGGGAGGTATCTCCTTTGGGTTATGGTGGCACCTCTATTAAAATGTTAGGATGTTTTATGGCTACTATTGAACTTGGAGGAAAGGTGATTACAGGGGAAATATATGTGGCTAAACATGGGGATGATCATCTTGATTGGGCACATAAACGTTTGCTTGGGGTACAACCTAATCCCAATGCTACCCCACAAGTAGAAGTCCAGGAAGTTAATCATCTTGCTTCCATGTTTGGTGAACAATACAAAGATGTTTTTAGAGACAGTCTTAAATGTTATAAACTTCATATTAAATTAAAGTAGGGTGCTATTCCTGCAGCAGCTAAGATCAGGAAGATTCCAATAAATGAGCAAGAAAATGTACAAAAGGAAATTGATAAGCTGATTGACTTGGGGGTCATAGTACCTGTAAAAGCCACAGAATGGTTGGTCCCATTGTAGTTGCCAAGAAGGCCAAGGGCGACATACGCTTATGTATTGATTTGCGTTCCTTAAATAACGAGGTAATCGTTGATAAGTTTCATTTGCCTAATATCGATGAGATGATCAGTACTTTGGGTGGAGCTAAATATTTCACTACTCTCGATTTGGCATCAGCCTATCATCAGGTTGAACTAGATGAATCTTCTCAAGAATTGACATCCTTTATCACTCCCATGGGGACATACAAGTTTCGCAGGATGACATTTGGTCTCATTTCAGCTGCTTCAGTGTTCCAACGTATTATGTCTAGAGTTCTTAAAGGTCTTAGTGGTGTCAAATGTTATCAGGATGATATACTGATTTTTGGAAACTCAATGAAAGAACATAGGGCCACATGCATCAACCTATTTAGGAAGTGCAAACGGTGCGAATCGCAAAATTCGGCCGTTTGCGATTCCTAAATAGGCTTCTGGGATGCATCAAGCATTTTTGGTAAAATCGCTATTTTTAGCGAATTCCAAAAATGCGATTGCTTTTAAGGAATCGCAAATTTGCGATTCCTTAAAAGCAATGCATGATTACTTTTAAAGTTGCGAATTCGCAATTAGGGGGTGCAAATTACCACGAGGTGGAACCTCGTGGTAATTTGCGAAAATGTGTCAAAATGCCCAAAGATGCATTTTAAAACACTGTCATGTTACAGACACACATGTCCTTAGGACATGTGTGTGTGCAACATGCACTTCAAAATACATTTCAGGGGTGCAGGGGGGGTTCCTTTGGACCCCCCCTGCACTCATGGAATGCATCAACATTTTGCAAATTCTAATTTGCGAATTCGCAATTCCCATTGATTTCTATGGGCCTTTTGGCCCATAGGAATCAATGGGAATTGCGAAATCGCAAATTGGAATTTGCATAATATTTGCGATTCAGGTAAAAATTGTGATTTTAACCGAATTGCAAATTTTATGCAATTTCAATCATGCATCCCGTTTTGCGATTCCTTATTTGCGATTCCCTAAAAATCGCAAATAAGTAATCGCAAAAACGGACTTTGATGCATGTGGCCCATAATGAACAAGTTAATGCTGTTTTGGAAAGTCTATGAGATTCTGGTTTGTCTTTAAAAAAAAGATAAATGTAAATTTGGGCTAGAAGAGGTAAATTATCTTGGTCACAAGATTACTGGCCAAGGAGTTTTTCCTAATTAAGAACTAGTTGATACCACAGTCAACATAGCTGAACCTCTCAATAAAGATGACCTTCACTCATTTCTTGGGATGGTTGAATTTTACACTAAATTCATACCTGATTATGCAAAGAAAACATATCATTTGAGTAAACTAACTGTTAAAAATTGTGTATTTCAGTGGTCAGTTGAGTGTAAAGAAGAGTTTATGTCCTCAAAGGCTGAACTCGGTAATGTATCCTCTCTTCAGGTGTTTAATGCAAGTGATCCTACTTTCATAATGACAGATGCTAGTGAAAAGGGACTTGGTGCAATTCTTATTCAGAAGAAGTATGGAAAGGATTGTTGGATTGTGTGTGCATCCAGATGTCTCAGGGGGTCAGACCTCAATTACTCTGTCATTGAGAAAGAGTCTTTAGCTATATTTTGGGCCTTAAGAAAGTTTAAAAATTTGATTTGGGGTGTAAAGGTCAAGGTGATGTCTGATCATAAACCGTTGAAGGAAGTGTTTTCAAAGAAAGGTCTGGATGCCATTTCGTCAAGAATAAAGAAGTGGATAATTTCTCTGCAAGAGTTTAATTTTGAAGTGGATTATATTCCAGGTGTGGTTAACAAATCAGCTGATTGTTTTTCAAGATTAGTAAAGGTTACTGAATGCACTTATGATGAAGTGAGTCAGGATGATGATGTGATTACTGTGTGTGAAGTTACACAGGGTGCGGTTAGTGAGACTGATTGGAAGAGTGAAAAAGAGAAAGCGAGATTAAAAATGTTATACAAATGCTGAAGAATAAAGTGAGATTAGATAAACCTTGGTCTCTTATTGGTGAGGAACTTTCTGTTGTGGATTGTTTACTAGCTAGAGGTACAAAACTAGTTCCCCCTGAAGGTGTAAGGAGAAAATTGCTTGGTTTTACACATTGTTGCCATCTATGTATTGTGAAAACAAAAGAATTGTTAAGACAACAATTCTGGTGGCCAGGTATGGATCTGGACATCGAGAGAATGGGTCATGAGTGTGTGGAGTGGAGTGAAGTGTGAGTGATAAGATCCTGAAGATTAGACAATCTCCAATGGTGTGCAGAAATCTTTCTATTCATCCTTGGGATGAAATTGCAATTGACATTGTAGGTCCTTTACATGGAGTTAGTGATACTCCATATCTCATTGTTGTTCTAGACTTATATTCTTGGTGGATTGAAGTTGGTGCTGTTAGAGAGATTTCCACAGATTGTGTTATTACGTTTTTAGATGATATTTTAAAAAAAGAAAGTTTTCCTAACAGCATTCTTTCTGATAATGGTCCTCAATTCTGTTCTAATGAGTGTAAATGTTTTCTCTCTAACAGGGGCATAGTTCTCAAAAGATGGTCCATTTATCATCTGGAAACCAATGGAGCTATTGAGAGGGTAAACAAAACGTTAAAAGAAAGTATTCAACTTGCAAGAGTTAATGGTGTGTGTTGGGAAGAAACCCTCCAGGATAGAAATATTACCTATCGTTTCGTTAGATCTGTTTTCAAAGTTTTCAAAAATGCCATTAAAACTCGTGATGGGAGAATTTGGAAAACAAGTCAAGTTGTTTTAGTTAAACCTGACAAGTCTGTAACTCATGAGAATGATATTTCGTTAGAGAAATTGTACAATACTTTACCTTCCACATCTAATATCTCCCATACTCCAAATGTTGTCAGAAAAAGAAGTCAAAGAGTATGCAGACTTCCAGCGTATATGAAAGACTATGTATAACTGTTCGGTTAACGGTCTTCTTCTTGTCATCCATGTAGTTTATCATTATTCAAAGTTATTGCATTGTTATATTTTTGTTTTTTTAATTGCATCTTTCTATTATTGGTTTTATTGTTGAAGAGGAAGATGTGTGACATTTGTTCTTGTATTTCTTCCAGGTTTATGTCTGTATTACCTATGCAGACTGTTGCCTGACGTTCTCCTAGGAATGTTAACTAAGAATGTCGTAGGGGTTCCACGAGAGTCAGTTGTCTCCTGGTTGTTGGTGGATGAGGTTAAATAAGCTCATCGTGCTTAAACCTTAATATTGCCTTTCTGTTACATTTTATTTGTGGAAAAAAAATACCACACCAAGTCCGTCTTTATCCAACTTGATGCTGTCCAGTAAGAAGGCTTTTTTCATTGAACTAAGGTATTGGTCCGGAGCAGGAGCTAATTTCCATTGCTACTGTGTGTAGGCTCTACAGGCAAATATTGACAGATGATTTTAGGCAAGCAGACAATGTCAGCTGGGTAGCAAATTAACCTTTTTGTATGCTCCCCCAGATTTCCTGCTTTTCTCAGGAACCTATTTTTACTGATTTTAGGACTCTGTGTACACTGACATTGCTATTCCATGCCAAAATATGTATATTCTGGCCCTAAAATGACCCACAAATTGTACTAGTAAAATTGTTATCCCTATTTGGCCTTTTTGGCTTACCTTTATGGCCATAGTAGAAGCGCAGAATGGCATGTGAGTTGAAATGCCATCGAGGTACTGCACAATGCATTTATTTGCACCACCAACTTACATGAAAAAACTATATGTCTTGCAGCTTCACCTCTGTGCTCTGGCTTAACATGGCTGCATTTTAAAGGAACTGTAGAAACACATGGCAAAGAAAGTTCCTTCAACATCCAGAGAAACCTATTTTATGTGTACATCCCTTACTCACCCCTAAAATATACCTTCTAAGCCTCTAATTTGGGGTGCCTAATTTATTGCCTATTTATAAAAAAGAACACAGCATATTTAAAAAGTGTTTTTTTCAGTGACTGATAGTCTAAAAGCATTTTCACTGTGTAGCTGAATATATTTTGTCCTTAGGATAAACCAAGGTACCCATACAATATTTAATTTAATATCTCAACCTGTGAAATGTTAATAAAATCCTTCAATGGTATTTCTTACATATTTTACAAAATCTTATTAAATTGTTTTATCAGACTTTGGATAACTTAATCAGAAAAGTAATATATAATAAAGCATAGGCTACGGAAGCAAGAACTTGCTTAAAACCAATTCTGCTACACATCAGACCTCCAAAGGTTGACTACACATGGGTCTGCACTGCCCTTCATCCTGTGTGAACTGAGGATTCCCGTGCTGAGAGCCTGCTGCTGTGCCTGACTCGTGTGCTTTTCCTCGCCGCGAGGAGTGCTGGGCTCAACTGGTGTCTGCTCTGGGTGCTGGTGAGGAGCAAAGGCGGAGAGCTGCAGGGCTGCGAGCAAGCAGGGACTCCAACTACCAGGAGTCCCTGCACGGCCAATAGTCTACACCTGGCCCGCTCTCCCTGCAAGCCCCGCCCCCCAGCGAGTCACCACCTCTATAACTCCAACACCGGCCACCGCTGCGCGGGAGCGCGCGGGAGGGCGCCGGGAGAAGCCCGGGACAAGGGCGGGACCGTCTGTGGCCGTCAGGGGCCGTAGGAGGCCGGGCCGGGCCTCCCCTCTTGGTTTGTGCTTCTGACCCTGGTCGCCTATACTGGGTGGAACACCCGCTGACTGTAACCTACTGTTGAACCTATCGTGACCACTATGCCTTCCCCCACAAGGGAGAGCACCCCTCTAAGACCAGGTGGAGCAAAGAATAGGACTTTAGAAAATTATTTCTCACGGGCAGTAGGGGAGGGGGATAAAGAGTGTAACCTGTCTAGGCTAAGGGCAGAAAGGAGACGCTCAATAGATAGTATGAAAAACACGCCCCTGGGAGATCAACTTATTGTACCAAGGGAGGAGCTGTCTCGATTTGATGATGTCCCAATATTGTTGAGGGATTGTAGCAACATGTTACCAGGTGAAGTTTCGAATATAGCCCCAGAAACTAGCTCTAGCCCCCCAAGGGTGACTATTGATTTGGTGTCCCAACCCCCTCCGGCATGTCCAGCTACGAAGATTAGGAAAACCAAATCTAAGCCAACTAACACACAAGTAGCTTTTGGACCACCTCCAAATAAACGCAGGAGGAAATCGAGGGGAGTTCAGGGAAAGAGCAAACCCAAGGTTCTACACTCGGACTTTGGGAAGTTCTTAAAAACCCCCGTATCAGTAGAGAAACCACCGGTTGATTCAAATCCCAAACCCACTGCCCACGAGGAGCCAGCTTCTACTATGATAAAAGACATAGGAGTTGGCACTGTTAATATTCCCTTGTCTGTTGTCCCGCTGGGAAACTTAGAATTTTTGTTAAGGTCCCTGTTACTACCGATCAGCGAGAGCATGAAAAAGATCGAAATAAGGTTAACCATCTTAGAGGCCACATTGGGTAGTCTGAAAACCCCTGTTGGAAGACAGGGAAGGCAAACAGAGTCCACCCCCTCTACTATAGTCCCTCAGCAGTCGGTAAATAGTGCCACCAACCCACTCCCTTCACAAGCTATGAATGTGGTGCCTCCACAACATCCCACAAGGCCAAACCCTGTAACAGCTATGCCCCCTAACACTAATATGCCTAACCCTCCTTTAGGATCTGTACCCCCGGCACAGCCGGTAGATAAGGGCACTCCGACCCCTTTAATGAAGCCCACCTTGAGACCACGTAGACCCAACTTACCCCCCGAGACAAATGCTTTTACTGTTGTTATGGCAGGTGTCCCCCCACTTGAGGAAAATGAAATGGAGGACTTTTGTGCCCTAAAAAGTAGGGTAATCAAGTGGTTAAATATAAATAGACCCCTCCCGAGACATTTTAATAATGAAATTACAATGGTAAGAAGGGTACCATGGGTGGGCAGAACACAAAAATCCATTAAAGGGGACTGCATACTGGTGAGTTTCAGGGACACAGGAACGGTGTCCCATATATGTCAAGGAAAAAATAGATCAAGGGAATCCACCATCCAAACCCTCCATGTGTCGTTCTTTTTTCCCATCATCCCTGGCCCACCACATCGACCTCAAACCTATGATAGCTGGGAGAGGGTTGGCAGGAGGGGGAGTCACCAGGCCTTTAATCATAGGCCGATTTTTGGCCGTCCTGAACAACCCATTTTCTCCTATAACCGGTTCCATTGCCTAGATGGCCTTGAGGGGGTCGATTGACAGGTAGACAATGCCCCCCAGGGTTGTATTGAAGATGGAGGGACGGCAGAGAGACTGAAGGAGCAAAGTTCCAGGGTCCTGGAAACCCAGGAGGTTGGGGAGGGGGCACTAAAGTGTGTTGTACAAAAGGCAATAGCTAAAGACAAGTTAGGAGGGGGATATGGGCAGGCAATGCAAAGGACAACGTGGGAAAGAAGACCAAGGGCCCAGGGCGATGCTGAATGGAGTGGCGAGGGCGTGAGACTTATCTCATGGAATATAGCAGGTATAGCGGGCAAATTTAATAACAAGGAATGGGTAGACTTTATTAGAACATTTCATATCATATGTCTACAGGAGACTTGGGCTGTGGAGAACAATCACCATCTGCAGGGTTACAAGTGTTTCTTTGTTCCTGCCCGCAAATCCAGTTCAGGGAGGGCAATGGGTGGTTTGTCCATCTATGTAGATTTAGACCTGCCAGGCACCTGGTCCTTCCCAGACTGGTTCGCGCATGGGATACAGGTGGTTCGGTTCCAGGGAAAGGGGTTACGATTCTCTGTTTTTAACATATATAACACCGAGATAGTAAATAGTCATACCCCGGTAATAGCCGAACTTGACCAAAGGTTAGCAAAAGAAATTACATCCCAGAATAAGGGCCCGTCTTGTGGTTTACTCGTGGTGGGGGACTTTAATTGTCACCTTTGTCCGGCACTGGTTAAAACGAATACAGATTGGGCACAATGCCCAATTGAGCAGGGACCTCATTTCTCCCACTCGCCCACTGGGTCGGCTCTTAGGTTGCTCCGGCTTAAGTACGACCTGGAGCATACCATTAATATGGTAAACCCACAGTCGGACGGTACACTCCCACCAACTTTTAAGGGCAGGGGTTGCTCGTCCATTATAGACTTTATTCTTGTCTCGAGATCCCTGGTTAATAAAGTTGTTAATGTAGGGATAGACTGGAATGCTTTCAGTGATCATAACCCGCTTGTTTTGACGCTTGTATATAGGGCGGGCACAGGCTCAAATGTTCATCGTTCAATTGTGGAGAGGGTCACCGATCAAGGTAGGAGACTGAAATGGTCCAAGATAGATGGGGTAAAGTTCTATAAACACCTGAGCGAGAAGGGTTTGCTGGCCATTAATGAATGTTTGGATCTTGAAGTTCAGGGACCTAGGCTATTAGAAGCATTTAATCATATTGCCAACCTGATCGATGGTCTACTAAGGTCCAGTGCGCCTACGCGCAACCTGGTCAATCCCCGGTGGTTTGATAAAGATTGTTCTAAGGCACTGAGGGAATTGAAATGTTCTCTTAAGACAAAACCACGAGACCCACAAGTAATCAGGGCAGGCAGAGAAAAATATAAACAAGAGACCAAAAGGAGGAAATTCACTCTGCAGGCAGAAGCTTGGGCAGATCTGAGAGAGGCAGGGGAAAGAAGGGACCTAGCGGGATTCTGGAGAATCATCAATAAACCGACCTTTCAAGAAAATGATTCTCCAGAGATAGGGGCTAACATCCTCCCGGAGCAGTGGGTCAAACACTTTAGGAGCCTGTACAACCATGAACCGGGCACCCACGTAGAGTCATCAGTAATCCCAAGTCAGGCTCCTCCGGTAGTATTTACCCTTAAGGAGATTACAGCTGGGATGGAGAGTTTAACTAAGAATAAAGCCCCGGGCCCAGATGGAATTCCCCCTGACCTTTTTCTTAGTAACACAGATTTGTGGGCCCCATTGATGACGAGGGCGTTAAACACTGCTGTCATCTGCGGTCTCCCTCCATCATGGTCTAAAGCGATCATTGTGCCAATTTTTAAAAAGGGCAATAAGGATGACCCCAAGTGCTATCGGCCTATTTCCCTGATTGACGTCTCGGCTAAACTTCTGGGAAGGGCAATCCTGAACAGATTGACTGAGTGGACCGAAGAGAACAACATCTTCTCGGACACTCAATATGGGTTCAGGTCAGGGAGGTCCACTAGTGATCAATGCCTGAACCTATATATGCTGACTGCCAAATACACTTTAGCCAGTAAGGAAACCATTTATATGGGATTCATGGACCTGGCAGCAGCATTCGACCACGTCAATAGAGGGAAGTTGTGGGACATGATGGCAGGGATGGGAGTTGAGAACGGTCTAATTACCATACTAAGAGAGCTGCATAGTGACACCACGGCCAGAGTCAGATTTAGCAGGGAGGGAGGACTGACGGACTCCTTTCCGTGTAAAAGTGGAGTCAGACAAGGTTGTATTCTTGCCCCTTTTTTGTTTTCCCTTTACATTAATAATTTGGAACAGTTTCTTTTGGGCTTAAAGGCAGACTCCCCAAGGGTTGGGACGCGGCATATTCCTGTCCTGCTTTACGCAGACGACGCGGTATTGCTGGCGCGTACACCCCGAAGCCTACAGATTCTGATAGACGGGTTCGTCAAGTTTATGAGCGATCTGGACTTATCTGTCAACCTAAGTAAATCTTATGTGCTCGTGGCAGGCAAAAAACCTCCCACAAAATTTACCTATACAATAGGCACACATTGCTTAGAGGAGGTTAAAACGTTCTCCTATCTCGGAGTAACCTTTGATGGTGCTCTTCAATTCAACTCCTTGGTGGAAGAGCGTTGTAATAAAATGATTGCCTCTAATGGGGCAATAGCCGGATATGGCAGAAGGTTGGGCAGATGGAGTCCGGAACAGGTGATGAACCTGTACGGCTCTATAACATGCGCCAAAGTAAGTTATGGGGCAGAAGTTTGGGGCTTCGTGAATATCTCTAGAATTGACCAGGAAGAGAACAAACATCTGAAATCTGTCCTGAGGGCACCACCCAGTACGGCTGGACTTATAGTTCATAGGGAGCTAGGGAGGCCATATATGGTCGATTTGTTAAAACTTAGGCCAATTGTGGCGTGGATAAAAATCTGGGTAAATCCAGATGCGCATTTAAGCAGAAAAATCTTACTGGACTGCCTAGGTAGGACCCACTGCATGCGCATCCCATGGCTCAAATATGTGAGAAATACTCTAGATGAACTAGGGTTTGGAAACCTCTTCAAGAACCCGACCACCATTTCAGCACAGCACAAGAAACAAGTAGGGGAAATTTTCCTAGAGCGGAAAACCCAATGCCGTGCTGTGGCTGAAGGGGGAAAAAAGTCAGTAAGGGCTTATAATTTGGTGAAGAGTGTGGAGGGGATGGAGCCCTATCTGTTTCTTGTACATAACACACAGGACAGATTTTTTATGTGCCGCTTCAGACTGAACCTACTTCCTTTTATCTTGGCTTCGCCAGCAGGTTTTACTATGTCAATCGAGCAGAAGGGACCCTGCGGCTGCGACAATCGGTCTCCGCAGGTCTCCCTTCATTTTACCTTGCTCTGCCCCTATTATTCAATGCCTAGACGCAGATTCCTAGTGGACATCTTAAAAAAAGCCCACATGGAACATGCCAGAGACGCCTTAATTTATTTGCAAAAAGCTCCAGACCCGCTAACCTTGTGTTGTGTTATGAATTTTATTAAGGTGGCGGTCCGACTAAGGAAGACGAGGGGAGAAAATTGATAGACCTGGGGCTCCCGGTTTTTAATTCATGGCATGTATGTTAGTACTCCATTGTTATTTATGTACAAGGATCTTGCCCAATATTTAATGCTGTTTTATTTATGTATATGTATATGTGCTTTTATGGTGTTTTTTAATCACCGAATAAAGATTCTTGAAATGAAAAAAATGAAATGACTACACATCCTTTACTAGGAGAGTTAACAATAATGGGTCAGAAGACAATGTCCTTCCTCAGAGCTCAGGAAGGATAGTGATGTGTTAAGTTCTGACTCTTTAGTAGGGATTAACTGTCTGATACTGGACACAAAAAGTTGGCTGAACAAATTAGAGCTTTAGCACTACCTATTTTGACTTGGGGGTTTGCACGAAAGCTTCTGTTCACTTCCAGGACCTTCCTAGAAAGCCTTTCTGCAGTCACAGTGGGGGATGAACCAGTTTGGACCCTGTCAGGTGGGAGTGGGACTCAGCAAAATGGGGGATGAATATGAAGCTGCTTGATGGCAGATGGGTTTCCCCACATTAAAACCGGGGTTATTGGGGAATTGTACAGTAATGCAAAGAGGAAGTGATGCAAAAGAGGTTGCAGAACTGCAAGAAAATAGCTAGAATTGGTAGCAAGATATTTGCAATCAGTGACTATTTTACAGGATGAATGTGGTACCTCAACCACTACCCCCTCAGAATATTCCTGAACCTGTGAAGCATCCACCTGAAAAAGAAAGCTCCACCGAAATAAACAAGATTCTTGATTCCTGACTCCTGAAGGGGGATAGGAGCTCACTCAATGACTTACTCCTGCATCCAGGGACTGGAAGTGCTCTACATGGGACGCATGCTTGGACTCCTGTTTGTCTGCCATGGAGACAGGAAAACAAGCATTTACTCCAAGAAGGACCCACTGACCTCAGAGAAATGGATCCTTCTTGTGACATGGCTTGAGAGAAACATGATACTCAGAAGCCTGTCCAGAGGAAGAATTGGCTGCAGGGCCATTCATAATAAAAGTTCTGAGCAGTTGGAGAAAAGTCAAACTTTTTATCTTCCTTAACATCCAGAAAACCACATTCATCCAACTGGGAGTTCTTTGCCTTATTGGAAAAGGGAAATTGGGACCTTACTGTAAAACTATCTGGCATTGTTTAAGCCTCCCTGGCTACCTATCCTAGCCTTTTCCCCTGGAGGATTTTGACTTCCAAAAAAGTGACTTATTCCAAAAGTAAAACCTGGTACTATTGCAAGGGAGACCAGTAAAACAATCTTGCCTCACTGACCGATTTTGGCTTACCTTTCCAGAGAGAAAGTCTGAAGGTGAAAAACTCTGACTCTGCCTGAAATTGTACTTACATCCCAGTCAATCACAAACTGTTTTGCTTATTCTAAACACTTTTAGCCTTTAAACTCAAAAATGCATAACTTTGGTTTCCCTTAACTTTTTATTAAATATGGTGATGCCTTGTTGTTCATTTAAATGTCCCTATTTTGATTTGAACATTTTATTTAGTTGTGTTCTTTACTTTATTTTGTTGGTCCTTCTTGAACATGCACACAATTCAGTGATAATTTCCAGCTGCATGTGCCATAACTATCAGGAGTTGAGTAGAGATTTTCTAAGAATTGTGGTTTGATGTATCCAAATTGCTATTATTACATGGTTAGGGGTCACCCCTCCCAGTTTAATCTCCCAATATCTGACAAACAGTATCGATAACAAAAAAGACAATGCATTTGATAACATGGAATGTTGTGATTGATGCTTGGAGAGGTGCACATGTGCAATAGATCAATATCACGCAGCTATCCAACTATATGTGTATGTACCAATTTTAATAATAATAATGTACCAATTATAATAATGGATTTTAACTCTTTATTTAGAAGTGGTAGCACTTATGGGATTTTATCTTGAAGCATTGAACCTTCGATACCCAGAATCCAGGCAGGCCAATTCCATATTTGCTGGCGGGGAAGCACCAGCAATGTCCGAAAGTCTTACAGAAGGAGCTGAGCTCAATATATCATATACAACAAAGAGAAAATCTGCCCCATAGTAAAACATTTTGCATCCGATTAGGATGCCGGTCGGACGAGCATCCAACCAGCATCATTGGGTTGAAGCGATCCCGACTGACAAATTAGGATCCTATCACTGTGGAGGCATTCTGAAACATGCCTCTTTGTATTGAGGCTTGTGCTGCTGCCAGATAAAGTGATGTCGCACAAGCCCCAAGGCCAAAAGTCATGTTTTTAAACATCCCTGCACCCTGTGGCAGACACCTTGCAGTGCTTGCTACACGGTGTACATATGTTCAGAGGGGCAGCACAGGTGCCACCCAAGAGCTATAGCACAGGGCCATGGGGGTCCGGGGCCCTTCCAGGGGCCCCCAAAAACCTTTCCACCAGCCTTTTTATGTCAGAAGAACGAACATGAAATGGCAGTCAGAAAGGTGGATCGTAATCCCCACAGCGATGTCTGAGAATGCACTGCCTCCATTGTGGGAAATGCGATCCAACCAACCGCACAACAGGCTCCTTGAGCCGGTCGGAAGCTGTTGGTTTGTCCCTCAAGCAATGCAGTCCGATCAACCGCATAGTAATGCAGCAGTCTGACCGTGGATATATTGCATCGGTGTCGTTCCTACCAACATCGTAATGAGGCCATTTATTTCTAGTGCAAGCCAAAACCTCATGTTTTAAAATACATATTTAAAAAATACTTACATACAGTGGCTTACAGCCAGCCCTCTTTATCCATTGGTATGCTGTAGTGTCATTCACTTTTTGCTTCTGTCGACCACAGAATACAGCATGGGGCAGTGAGTCAGCCAATTTCAGCCATTGGCTCTGCTCACTGTCAATGACATCATGTTCCTGAATGATCTGCATTTATTTCTGCAAAGTAGTGCCTATTAAGCCAGAAGTCCTGAAATAAGAACTCCTTTAATGTTTTATTTTTTTTTTGCAATTTTTGTCGACTTATTTTTTACTTTTCAACAACAACAAAGGGATGAATGGAATCCGCCTCGTAGTCCATCGGTTTACCTCCACCATGCCTCCTCAGTTGGGATCCAGCCATTTGCAAATAAGGCTTGAAACTGCTCCACTAACAATCCAACCAAACTGCTGCCGAGGTCCACCCTGAACTGGAGCACAAGTAATTGAAGAGCGGTTTTGTTGTGATTAGGGATCATCAGTTGGGTATAGCTTGGTTCCAGAGGCACAGTGAGCACTGGCACTGGCCCTGTTTGGGCCAGACTACCCCCAAAGAAGAAGGACTAAGATTGATTTGCATATAGTTCGGTCTAATCTGAGGTGGCACGGTAGGCAAAAGATCGATGGGTTGGAATGCAACTGCGAGAGATTGCCAGTGGATACTCTTATCGAAAGCATCCTCCCATCACCTCTTGTGAACACATCTGCTCCTGGCAAGATAATTCTTGTGCACAATCACACACACTCTGTCCTAACAACCAACACATACTTTATCATCTTTCACTTTAAAGCAATGAAAATGGCCACCGCTCTGCGTGTTTTTCTCTGAGTCACCTCCTCGCTGGGCAGGCTGCAGTGCTGCAGATCTCGAGTAGCTATGCCCACTCAGCTCTGTTCACTTCCTGGTAGTCGTGACGTCGACAGCAGAGAAACGTTCTTCACCTTCCCAACAGAGAACGTAACTCTCCTCTGTTATCCATTTTCCATTTCAGGCTCCCTCAACCCAGTCCTCTGCTTTCTCTCAGCCTCCAGTACATCCGAATAATATTTAGTTGCAGGAGCGAGCAGAGTGTGAATGAAGCTCACCTAGACAATCCACTTGCTGGTAAAGTGTTATTTTATAAGGGGCGGAATTTGTTTTCAACTTGATGTGAAGCACTTGAAGCATATGGCGGAATAGCATGCACCATTACTTCAAATTGCAACACATTCTTGTTTTTAATTTACATTGTTTTGTTTGAATGTTCGACTACTTTTTGTCATCAGAATCAGATGCCTTTGTGCATTGTAGGATGTCAGTGGAACAGTCATTTTTCTTGTTGTGCTCGCAATGAGAGACAGTTTTGCTCTATGCTCCTTGTTTGTATGCACTGCCTGCCTACCATTCGAGCACCTCGTTGGCTCCGTCTGTTTATATCCTCTCCAAAGGCATTCTGATAGATACAGTGCCATCTTTATTGAAAAAAACCTGTTGATATGTAACACGGCCATTGAAAATGAATGTTTTGGTACTTGTAAGACGTATGGGTAACAGATGTCTGCTCATTTAGGGCATGTTGGCAGGCCGTATACCGTATAATAATGCCCCTCACACTTGCCAGGTCGACAGAGACAGTCCTTTCATTTGCTACTGCATGTCTTTAGCGTCTCAATGTTCTGTATCATTTCAACAGCCAACCCAGGGAGAACACATAGCTATTAATATACAACTTTAGAAGACCTTGTGGGTCTTTTGTTGGTCTCCTCTGGAAAACTGTCGTGAGCAGCTTGCTTACTTAGTGATCTTATAGAGAAGGCAATATTCAGTTACGTTTCTAATTGTTCTGGACAACGTACAAACGGAATCGATGGCTGCTAAGGCAAAGTGGCCAAATGCAATTTCCTCTGTATTCAAAAGATTTGGCACGCAAACGTTGCGGTTTGTGAGCCAAGCATCTGGTTTATTACGTTGCAATTGGAGTACAGTTCCTATTATAAAATGTCATACCCATCAAAGAGTGAAATTAATTTCCCCAGTGCAGTTGTATGAAGAATGTCATCTGAAAGTCATGCTTATTTCTTTCTCTCTTTTTTGCTTAAAGATGTAAAGCATATAGTATCTAAATGTGCAGTTTCGGCCCGTCCCCTGCCAAAGAGGAGTGACTTGGTGGAGAGGGAAGGATGTGGGGGGAGGGGGGGCGCTGGGGGGGGGGGGGGTCGGAGGGGGCGGAGGGGGAACAAAAAAAATAATAAGAAGAAATAAATGTACCTGATCGCAGCCGCCGCCTCCACAGTCGTGCCGTCCTGCTCTTCCTGATTCTGGGACAAGCTCCCAGACTACACTGGGCCAATCATGATGCTGCAGGAAAGCAGCCTCATGATTGATCTGAGCGCTTCACCTTTGCGCTCCCAGGCAGACTGGGAGTTAGCGCCTTCTTTCTCCAGCCCCAGCAACTCAGCTGAGGCTGCAGAACACACATGCGCAGTGCACTCCCTCACCACAGTGTTATCCACCTGGACACGCCCTTCTCTGCACGGAGTCCTCAGACCATAGGAAGAAGTTGGCAATGAAACTGGAAAATACAAAAGCAAAGTTTATTAAACCTTTAATGGTGGTACTACGGTCCACACAACACCCTTCAGTATTGTATCGAGTAGCACACCGAACTAAAGCACATGTCCCCTTTTATACACAATGAAGGGACTCAAAATAAGGCGGTACAGAACACAAGAGCAGTTTCATGACCACACAAGGACATACTGGAAGCCACAATCGATAAGTGGGCGGAGTTAACAGTCTTCAGAAACTAGCTAACACATTCCTATCATGAACTAATTAGTAACAGTCGTAGACCCTACTGAGCATGTCTGGACATGTTGGAAGTGGGGGATGCTAAAAATAGCTTGTTGCCGGGCAGACTTCAGGCACAGTTAACAAGGAGGTAGGACAAGGCACATGATGAGCACATGGGAATGTATGGCATACACTATGGGGGCTATTTGCTACGATAATGGTCAAATACAGCATGTCTTCTGCTAATGCTTAACCCAATCGCCGTTGATTTACAACAAGGTTGGGTCTCTCCCCAACTGAAAATGTATAAATCCCAGTGTGTTCCTGCTACTCGGTACTGGTCAGGGATCTGGGAGTATTACAATGCTCTCCCTTTACAGACAGATGAAAACCATTTATATAGACAGCTTGGTTTGTCTTCCACCTACTAGCTCTCCCTGTGTTATCCACTCAGAATTAAGCTTACAGTATATTTCAGAGCAAGTAAAGCTTGGTCCCACTTTTGTTTTGGGTTATGATCTGGCCCGACAAGGATACAAGTCTGATTATGGACATTGTATGGGACTGTCTTAACTTAGTGAAGGGTTTGTTGATCCCCTAGTTAGGTTATCTCCAAAGTGCCCTAAAAGAATTAGGTCGTCTGATACACTCAAATCACCCTTTGTTGATGAAAAGCAGGTGGTTAAGCTATGATTTCAGGAACTTCGCCAGTTACAGAGACTACACACTGAATCTAACAAAAAGTCTACCAGAGAATACATTACGATCTCAACACTTGATGAGTCTGTGCTGTACCTAACCTTAGAACTTACACGCTGGGAAATATATCTTCCTTTCTACTTCTAGGAGATGACATAGACAAGTGTTTTTTTGCCTCTGAGGTGGTCCTTAAGGTTTGGCGGTCATCACTCTGGAAGCACATACCTCTAGTGGGAGGAATACCATGCTTACATTAGAGGTGGAAAACTAGATAAAGTACAAACCAATGTAAACCATCCTTGTCACCTAGTTTGGACCACCCCAGAGAAACACCACATCAGGTTCAGGGATAGCAAAAAGATGCGGTACCAGTCTTGGGTGAATTTTCTTTATTGTGCCAATAAAACAGAGGTGAGGTCATGTTTAACTGTAACTCTGTGTGGGAGTATTGTATTTTTAGGTGGTGCTCTGTTATATTGAGACTGCCATTTTTCCTCCTAGCTGGAGTCTCACATTAAAGCGGCCATTTTGGTTCTGCACGTTCTAATGTTTCTCTTTTCTCCTGATACCATGTGCAGGTCAGGTTTCATGAGGACGGCTGATTCGCATCTGCACAGCTCAGTCCTCTGTACCTTCACAGGCACTAGTATTTATTAACTGCTATGTGCTTTAAAGAGCTGTCAAACCCTAACTATTTTGGTTTACATTGTTCCAATCAAATGGATTTGTATGTGTTATGGCTTTAAATGTGTTTTTGCACTTTTGAGTCTTTGCACATTATAGGCTAATAACTCACTGTTTAGTTTTACAGAGCCTTTTAGATTAGCCTGTTGAAGGTGGGGGTAATGTTTAACTGAACCTATGCGTGAGAGTATTGTACTTTTTGGCTGGTGCTGTTATCTTGAGACCACCAATCTTCCTCCTTGCTGGTATCCCACATTAGGGTTGTTGTTTTGCTTCTGCACACTCTTGTGTTTCTCTTTATTACTGATGCCATGTGCAGGCCAGACTACATTAGAACAGCTGGTTCATGTCTGTGCAGCAGACGTGCACACTGGTGAGTGCAACTGGCATGCCAAAGGTGTGCCAAAGATAAGCCTGTTTGCTCCCGTCCATGCCCCGTCCCGGTCCAGTATGCTGCCAAATTTGCCTTTGAGTATATCCAACTTCTATTTGTACATTTCTCTCCACTTAGTCCTGTTTGTCCTGCAGTTCATCAAAACCTCAATGCTACCTTACAGTGCATTCACTCCTTTGTGGTAGGTGAAAGTGCTAGTAAACCTAAAATTGGGTCAGTCACTTCAGGGTGGTTTCCTCCTGTGAATCTTTGGAGTAATGTGAGTCCAGGTCATTGTATGATATTAAATGCACTTACATTATTCAAGGTCAATAGTAAAAATTGCAGCTGATGTTTGCATGCTGCTAGAAGATAACAAGTTAGATTGCAGTGGTTCCCAACCTTTTGAATCCTGAGGACCCCCATTGAGTCACTACTGGAAGCCGGGAACCCTCAAGCAATTTGTATGATTTAAATTTCAAACAATAAAACAGTAATTCAAAAAAATAAACACACCTGTGCACACAAAAGAGATACTATAATTACTATGGATTTAAGTATTTTATATTGAAAGAATTTTGCAAAAATGATTTGTTTTATATTGCAGTACGAGGCTTCTGCCAGGGCCAGACTGGAAACTCAAAGCAACCCTGGCAAATGTTTCCAGACCAGTCACCATACGGTGCTCACCAAGTGCAGTGAGGGAGTGGGCTTTGGCAGGCTCTCCCCCCGAGAAAATGTAGGAAACAATGGTGCATGCATTCTACAACACATTATCATTATATATTGAGTTGTATTAGCTTTTAAAGAATGGTAAATGATGTCCTTACTATGCACCAGGAAACAACAATCTTTGTTGGAGTTCTTCAATGATTACCTTATTTTCACCCTCCAACAGTGCCTCTCATCTCTCCATATCCCCTTTGTTAAAAATATTTAATTTGTTTTATAGCATATCTAATACTATTGTAGGATGTCAGAGCACTTTACATCACACACATATAGAGACAACGAATCATATGTGTAAATCAGTGTACAGAAAATGTTGCATAAGACAAAGGGGACTACAAGGTGTAGGATTCACATGTCATTCATAAAGGGTAGGCATTTTAAAGAGTACTTGGTCTGAAGAAGCACAAACTCATGATTGAGAACATAACACAGTAGTTAGCATTGACTCTAACAATAAACATGTATTTCCATCGAATAAACCTTTAAGCAGCATCAGGATAACGAAAGCCTGGGAAAAAACATAAGTTACTAACCTCTACTATGCAGTTTGCAAACAGCTCTTTGATGACAGTTTATATTTCAGTGTGCTAGATTACGACTGTCACTTATGAACTGTACAGTAAGAAAAGAATCTCTGTGACAAAAGCAGTAATCCACTGACCAATGCACATAAAATACTGTTCTTTAAAATGCATGGTACACCTTCTTTGCGGTAGGCATATTAAACATCTGTGCTACATTTAGATAATTTAAAGCTGCCACTGGACAAAACTCTCATCTCTCTCCAGCAGGTACAATATTCACTTGTGTTATCTTGACACTTTTAGTGTTGCTCAAAAACTGCTAATTGAATGAATGATTAGAATCTTATATCGCGCAACTTAGCACAAGGGCATCAAGGCGCCACAGCAGGTCATTGTGATGCGGCATCGTCCCCTATCTTGCTTGAGCCGCATCTCTTCGGACATTCGGTAGTTTAGTCTGCCCTGTTCCCATGATGCACTGGGCCAGGGACAGACTGATTTGCATATAGCCAGGTTCTGAGCTGGGATGGTGCAGTGAGATAAATAACGGTGATGGATCAAGCCCTGATCTTTGGACTGGGTAAGAGTGGTCTGCTTAATTCAGACACTCTGTTCATCACCACCCCTTTTACTGAATCGTTTTTGGCCACTATAGGTGTGGCAGGGTATACTCCGACATGAGTCCCTTTCTCACTGCACCATCAGGATTCAAGCAAGCCGGGCCGAAGAAGGCTGAAATGCCAGAAACCGGTCCCCGGTAGCTTGTCTCCTTTCTGGTGAAGAATTGGCTTGGTAGTTTAGTCTGCCCTGTTCCCATGATGCACTGGGCCAGGGACAGACTGATTTGCATATAGCCAGGTTCTGAGCTGGGATGGTGCAGTGAGATAAATAACGGTGATGGATCAAGCCCTGATCTTTGGACTGGGTAAGAGTGGTCTGCTTAATTCAGACACTCTGTTCATCACCACCCCCTTTTCTGAATCGTTTTTGGCCACTATAGGTGTGGCAGGGTATACTCAGACATGAGTCCCTTTGTCACTGCACCATCAGGATTCAAGCAAGCCGGGCCGAAGAAGGCTGATATGCCAGAAACCGGTCCCCGGTAGCTTGTCTCCTTTCTGGTGAAGAATTGGCTTGGTAGTTTAGTCTGCCCTGTTCCCATGATGCACTGGGCCAGGGACAGACTGATTTGCATATAGCCAGGTTCTGAGCTGGGATGGTGCAGTGAGATAAATAACGGTGATGGATCAAGCCCTGATCTTTGGACTGGGTAAGAGTGGTCTGCTTAATTCAGACACTCTGTTCATCACCACCCCCTTTTCTGAATCGTTTTTGGCCACTATAGGTGTGGCAGGGTATACTCAGACATGAGTCCCTTTCTCACTGCACCATCAGGATTCAAGCAAGCCGGGCCGAAGAAGGCTGAAATGCCAGAAACCGGTCCCCGGTAGCTTGTCTCCTTTCTGGTGAAGAATTGGCTTGGTAGTTTAGTCTGCCCTGTTCCCATGATGCACTGGGCCAGGGACAGACTGATTTGCATATAGCCAGGTTCTGAGCTGGGATGGTGCAGTGAGATAAATAACGGTGATGGATCAAGCCCTGATCTTTGGACTGGGTAAGAGTGGTCTGCTTAATTCAGACACTCTGTTCATCACCACCCCCTTTTCTGAATCGTTTTTGGCCACTATAGGTGTGGCAGGGTATACTCAGACATGAGTCCCTTTGTCACTGCACCATCAGGATTCAAGCAAGCCGGGCCGAAGAAGGCTGATATGCCAGAAACCGGTCCCCGGTAGCTTGTCTCCTTTCTGGTGAAGAATTGGCTTGGTAGTTTAGTCTGCCCTGTTCCCATGATGCACTGGGCCAGGGACAGACTGATTTGCATATAGCCAGGTTCTGAGCTGGGATGGTGCAGTGAGATAAATAACGGTGATGGATCAAGCCCTGATCTTTGGACTGGGTAAGAGTGGTCTGCTTAATTCAGACACTCTGTTCATCACCACCCCCTTTTCTGAATCGTTTTTGGCCACTATAGGTGTGGCAGGGTATACTCAGACATGAGTCCCTTTCTCACTGCACCATCAGGATTCAAGCAAGCCGGGCCGAAGAAGGCTGAAATGCCAGAAACCGGTCCCCGGTAGCTTGTCTCCTTTCTGGTGAAGAATTGGCTTGGTAGTTTAGTCTGCCCTGTTCCCATGATGCACTGGGCCAGGGACAGACTGATTTGCATATAGCCAGGTTCTGAGCTGGGATGGTGGAGTGAGATAAATAACGGTGATGGATCAAGCCCTGATCTTTGGACTGGGTAAGAGTGGTCTGCTTAATTCAGACACTCTGTTAATCACCACCCCCTTTTGTAATGCCAAAGTTTCCGAGCATCAGGGGAGAGATAATGGACGATCTTTCTGAGAACCCTAATATTGCCACAGCAGGTGGAGATGGTCCTATTGACCTGACGGTCAAAGGAAAGGGCAGTGTCCATTAGCACCCCTAAGTTTTTAGCATACTGGCGAGGAAGGGGGCATTCCCCAATTGAGGGTGGCCACCAATCCCTTAACCAGACATCCTGATTGCCCCCAAAGATCAAAACCTCAGTTTTCTCCCCCATTCAATTACAGGAAGTTCTGCACCATCCACTGGGAGACAGCCTCCATACAATTCCTGAAATTCAGGGCAGAGTCCTCCACAGAATGAGTGAGAGAGACCATATTTGGGTGTCGTCAGCGTAAGACAGCACCTCCAGCCCGAATGATCTGACCACCCTGGCAATTGGGGCCACATAGATGTTAAACAATGTAGGGCTCAATGAAGAGCCCTGGGGGACCCCAGAGTGCACAGGCAGTATACCATGAACTTTGCAGTGAATTTAAAACTGCTGCCTGAGGAACCCGTGGCAATGTGTCACGAACCCCTGGGGGTCCGCGGACCAAAGTTTGGGAAACACTGGTCTATGTATATCAGAAACCTGGATGAGGGAGGATTGTGGCCCTGATGTAGCTTTTACAGCACTGGCTAGTTATGTTATGCAGAATGTAAGCATACTAGATAAGGTAGGGGAAGGGGTAGCCTTGAGGTGAAAAGATAATTTTTCATGCTTCTCTTGGCTTGTACCATATGTGCAAGATGGGGAAATTAGCAATAAATCATAAGTGGTATAGGCGCCGGTTGTAATAACCCAGCTGGGGCAGCATGTGATGACTTAGATTGCATGCAGGTTGGACAGGTTTGGATGTAGTTTTTTACATCTATCACCAATGTAGTCCACCAAAAGACCCTTTGACATAGTTCCAATGTCTTTTTGAAACCAGGATGCCCGGGTGGTATGGCATCATGACTCCAATACAACACAGTATCACGTAAATCCTTTATGGGGATGTATAGAAAGGTTTTGTAAAATACTAATTCTCCTTTGTGAGTAGTCTCAGGGGGAGCATGCTGTTTATGTTGACCTTTTTTTACGTGTGCTAAGAAGTCTTGAGGGGCACAGAGAACAGCAATCTTATGATCATGAATTATTGGGCTGGATGGAGTTGATGTAACCTCAGGGCTGGGATTTTAAAGGTGTCCTGTTTTTTTTTATTCCCCTGGAGGAGACCCCGAAAATAGCCAAAATGCAGCTAGCTTTTTCCTTTTTTGAAAAATAGGAAAAAAGTGCTGCAGATGAAAGCGTTAGCTTTTTCCCTGCAAATGGTATCAACAAAGAGTTTGTGGTGGTGAAATCACCATCTTCCCAGATTTCAGGGACTGACAGAAAACCAACATTTCTTACACTGTTTTGGCATTTTCCTTGGACATAGACTATTTTTGCAATTTTTTGTGCTTTCAACCTCCTTCCAGTTAATGGTAAAAATCGGTATGAAAGTAATAATGAATCCTGGTAAGCTATGCGTTTCTGAAAAGTAGAAAACATTCTGCATTCATCAAGGGGTCATTTGTGTAGATCCTTCAAAGTTTTCTTATAGAAACTAACTGTTGAAAATAGGACAAATTGAAAATGAGTTGAAAAAAAGCCACTTGTGCCAACGTTTTCACCTTTAACTTCTTTTAAATATAACAGATTTTTTAAAGCAATGTAATGTTACACCTGCAGGACCCATCTGGTTGTGGAGATATATAAGACTTGTAGTTTCACCAAGAACCGAGAAACCAATTGCCAATAACTGAGCAACAACTTGCAATCAGGATTCTGGTTAGGAAAATGTTTGGGGATCCATGCAAGCCATACCTCACTGGACTTCCCAGGATCTCTAGTTTTCAGAAATGTGTGAGTTTAGTAAGTTATTCCAGATGGCCGCAAGCCTGGGCCCAAAAAAATAGGTGCCCCCAATGAAAACCAGGTCTTTTTATGAAAGGTAATTTTGAAGTCTTCACAGAACAATTTGGTCCATTTCCTGTTGTGGCCACTATGCCTACCCACAAAAGTAAGGTACCATTTTTATCGGGAGACCTGGGTGAATACAGGGTGGTAGGAAATTTGTGTCAGCCTGGTGATCATACAACTTTCCCACCCAAACATTTCAGAAAAATTTAATTTTTTCAGCAAAATTTGAGGTTTGCACGGGATTATGGGACGGGAAAAGTTGGGGGAGCCACGCAAGCCATACCTCAAAACCGGGGTGGGTGGAAGTTTGTAGACCACGCAGATTCCAGAGCTTTCCATTACAGTAATGTGAAGAAAAGTTTTTTTCTTTTTACAAAGTGGGAAGTTTACAAGGGATTCTGGGTAACAGAACCTGGTGAGAGCCGCAAAAGTCACCCCATCCTGGATTCCTCTGGGTGTCTAGTTTAAAAAAATTTATAGGTTTACTAGTTTTCCCTAGGTGCTGACAGAGCTAGGGTTCAAAATGTTCAGCTAGACACTTTGCAAAAAGAGGTCAGTTTTTACTGTAAAAATGTAGTGGGTCCAAGTTGTGTTTTGGGGCGTTTCCTGTCGCGGACAGTAAGCGTACCCACACAAGAGAGGTACCTTTTTTCTTTTATCGTAAGGCTTTGGGGAATGCGGGGTGGGTGGACTTTTGTGGATCTACGCAGATTCCAGAACTTTCCATCGCAAAAATGTGAGGAAAATGTGTTTTTTATTTTACAAAGTTTGAGGGTTGAAAGGGATTCTGAGTAACAGAACCTGGTGAAAGCCACACAAGTCACCCCATCTTATTTTATCCTGGTTGTCTAGTTTTTTAAAATATATAGGTTTGCTAGGTTTCCTAGGGTGCCACCTGTGCTAGGACCCAAAATCCACAGGTAGGCAAATTTTAAGAAAAAGTCAGTGTCTAAAGGGCTTTCTTCTAAACTGGGGAGGGGGGAATCAGGAGCTATTGCCCAGATATGCCCCTAAGGGGGGGCAGAAAGACAGTGTCTATTTATTGAGGGGGTGGAGATGTTGGGAAGCCCATTCTGGGCAGCCCCCACACCTACGTATAAAAGCCAGCATAATTGCTGGCGCCTAGTGGGCTCTCTGCCCCCTCGGGGGCAGTCCTGTGTCTACTTCCCCCTTCTTGTCTCCTAAGGGGGGCAGAAAGGCTGTGGTTGTTTTGGGGGGGAGGGCATTGGCATGCCCATTCAGGGCATCCCCTACCCCAGAATTTTGAAAAAAGACACCACTGGTGCCTAGTGGGCTTTCTGCCCCCCCCCCCAATGTGGCAGATAAGTGGCTATTGCTCCATCTACCTCCCTGGGGGCAGAAAGCCTCTGGCAATTTTATGGGGGTGGGGGCACTGGCATGCCCATTCTGGGCAGCCCCCACCCCTTCATATAGAAAACCAAACACCCCTAGTCTAGTGGGCTGTATGCCCACCAGGGTTAGATCAGGGGCGTTTGCCCCAGATGCCACCTGGGTAGGGCAGAAAGTCTTTTGCCTTCTTCGGGGGGTGGGGGGGTCGGGTGGGGGCATTGGGATGCCAATTTTGAGAAGCACCTGCAGTTGTGGGCAGTTTGTCTTCTAATTTTCTATTTGTGCTGCTTTTTATTTATGTGCCAAAAAGTGTTTCATATTTTGCAGTTTGTATTTGTCTGCCTGTTTGTGGGAATTTGGAGTTAATTATTGAAGTGCAGGGTTGTTAGGCGTTACCTGTTTTCTTCTTTATAGTTCTCGGATGTGTTTTGGTTACATCTGGTAAGGGGAGAGTGAGCAATTTAGAGGAGATGGAGGTGGGAGCATTAATCTGACACATTGTGCACTACCTCCCTCACATGCTTGGGGAAGGAGGCCGGATGAGACAAGGCTACAGTCTGATATGCGATGTGGGAGCATATTTACAAATGCTTGGCCCGTGTCACATCCATTGAGCACAGCATCAACAAGCTGCAGCACCGATGTTCTGATGTAGTTGCCGGGGTGCCAAATCTTTTGGACCACTTTGGACTTGGAATTGGTGGACCTCTAAGTATGGATGAGATGAGTGACAATATAACCGGATTACTTATGTTAAAATGTAATTTTTTTTTAAAGTAAATTATATGCGTATTCATGATACTTTGCAAGTAACTGATGGTGCTACAGTGAGATAGTGATTGACTCAAGGGTACGTTTTTTAAAATTGTGACTTATGGAGACAAAGGATGTGTGTGTCAGCTTTTTCCAACCTTTTGCTACTTGGGTATTACAAAAGGTGAGGCGGACGCTAGTATAACTTTTTATTCAATAATGATATCTGTGTTCCTACTTATGCAACATCCCAACCATGAGGAGGTGTTCCATCAATTTCATATGGACATGGGCCAGGAAGAATGAGGGAATCACGTTGAGTCTGCACCTGAATTGTATTATGAAACTGTGTGCACAGGCAAACATGCCTTTAGGATGCACAGTGAAAGTAAAAATACTAACACTTTCAGAGTGTGTTCTAAAGGCAGACCTCTGGAGAGCAGAAAGGGGTCCCTTGGACCATATACACATCACCTTGGAGACAGGAGCACTCACTTGATCCGGCAGCAAGGGGATCTCTCTACTCACTTTAAAGTGCAGGCATCTTGCCTGCTGCAGTGTAAAATGGGGTCGGGCATTCAAGCCAATTTCAATGTGATTTGCCATTCAAAATTCAGTTTGAGTTTCTGGCTGCTCTGGGGGAATATTTTTTTAAATAGGGCACATTAACCTGTTAGTGAAAGACACATCTTTTAAAAGGTGTGCTGTGATGTTAGCGGCCAAACTGTGCAATATGATTAGTAAGTTCCCATTATGGCATAAATGGGTAATTTTCAAACGAGTACTCCACCGAGCACCTGGTAATTAGCCATATTTATATACATTACCTTTACTTCTACACATAGGCGAAACAGTTATTTGCAATATTGGTTTGTGTTGCATGACATAGAGAAATGTCCAACTGTACATGTACATGCCATGAGTAAAATAGTAATAAAAGACTTGAAACTTATTGATATGTATCCTATGTCACACGTTGTTGGAGATGAATATAGCTACTATGCAGATTGTAAATTCTGATGGCTTCTATCATGTTACACATATCACATCTTTCAAGTGGACACCATCCTTGTGATTATGCTGAAATAGGAAGTTTCTGCGACTCTGTTGCTGAATGTATGTGCCAATAATACAGTAGTAGATGAGTATTCAAATAATGTTATGTGCTGACTATTTGGAACTATCTATGGACTATAAGATCTAGAAGTGGCGGAATGCTAAGCATCAAGGGAAATACGTTGGGGCTGCTCTGTCACAGAGCAAGTGCCGGACTTCACTATATCAGAGTACATATGTTGCACTTTTGCCTACAGACTTCACTGCTGAAATTGCTGGATGTGACTGTCAAGCCTGGCATCCCTTTGCAATACTGCTAATGTAGCTACCTTAAACACATGATACAATTTGTGGATACCTTAGTGAACAACACATATCCTTCAAGGCCTGTTCCTCTTGCTACATATGTTGGTTACATCGATTATACTAATAATGTGTGAATACATTGATCATGTGAAGTATCTTATCTAGGTAGGTCTCTACTCTGAAGACAGACAAATATATGATGTGTTTGACTATGGCACCCTTGGAACATGGGGGATAGTTGCTAGTGCTGGTGCAAGGCAGCACAGTAAGCATGCGGTAGCAGATGTCGAAAATGGTACACATATGTGTATATTTTTAGTATTTTTTGTTGTGTTACATTGATCGAACAGGCAATTGTCCTAGGGTAGGCGTTTTATGCAGGGTTTGCTTTTACCCTTATATCACACAAGGTGACACAAGGGCATGGCAAGGCTCACATCAGATGTACCAAGCCACACCAGCCCACCTACACTGGTCCTGCTTAGGTTGCAAAATGTGGAGTACCATAAAGCAGCACAACATGAAGACTTGCTTTAGTCAGCACAAGGGAGGCATTACATGGGTGCTGCATGGGTGTTGTAAGGCATCCACACATCTTTTCTTTACCATGTACAGATGTAAGTAGACTGTTACAAGTTGAAATTTGTCAACATGGTACTACTTACCCGGAGAGGCTTAGCAAGTGGACCTATCAATTGTTCACCATGGTTTTCCATTTTTGGAAATGTGCTGTATTATATAGAAAAATAAGATAGGGTAAAACTCTCTGAGGATTGATCATGTACAGGTATGTGTCTCATTCAAATAAATACATGATACTGCTTGTAAAGCATCCAAAATTGCACCATACCCCAAGTGTGTATGTGTTGTCACTAGGCATCCGATTGTGCAGTGGCATAGGCAGAGAGCATGCATGCTCCCTCAAAGGCTAAATATGGGGCATTCCACCATTCTCCCTTTCACACAGCACACCACAGCCCTGTATCTTGCTGCATTACATTGCATAGACTATTGCTACCCCTGGCCCTTCTTGTCATTCCATAATACAGACAGGGCCACATGATGCCGTAGTAACAAAGTTTTGTGGTGTATGCATGTGTGTTGCACACATTACTGGATATTTACAGTAGGTGCAGCAACATTTCATACACGGGATGATGCATAGAATATTGAAATCTATTTCGAATGGCCATATAATACACACATGCATAGTACATGTCAATTGCAACGTTTTTTCAAGGATGTATTTGTTGAGGTTTACAAAACGTGATGCAGGCATGTAGGTTTCCTCCAGGAAATAAAAATGTATATGAACTACCTTGTTCATCGATATGGTCTAACTAAAGCAAATGATGACACTGAAGTGATCATTGCATATTATGACGAAAATGCATGTGTACTCATGCCATGAGTAACAGTTCTTCAGAGATAAAATGTTGATTTCATTAATCAGAAGATGAAAATGTTCCTTTAGCTTCCTGTGTAGTCACATGAATGCTGATGAAAAGAAAAAATATACTGCACTTAAAGTCTTGTACGGGAAAATCTGCAAGGTGCAGACGCTTTTAGGAAGATTGGTCTAATTTGTGAAGATGGGAAGGCAAAATGCATATGGGCCCAACCACCACCAGCCGCAATGCCTTCAATATCCACCGGCACTATCACATCTCATGGAGGGATAAAAAGCACAAAGAAAAGAAGCCAAGCTACAGCTATTAAAGTTGCCTCTAAATATCGTTATGGTCGCAGGACTGGACTGACAATTTTGCTGTATTTTAGGAGGAACCAAGGGTGCTTGCACCGGATAAGTGAACAATGGGCAAAACATAATGATTAAATTGAAAAAAGTAGATTGCTGCAGGCATACCTCCAAGCGCTTCTTTCTATCACCCCTCATTTATTTCCTCTTCATGTATTAAGTTAATTTTTGTGTGTATATATATATATATATATATATATATATATATATATATATATATATATATATATATATATATATATATATATATTCACAGAAAAAACCATAGGTTATAGTGGATATATAGTTAGGAATTTGCACTTACAAAACCTTGAAAATTCAATGAAAAAACCATTGGTTTTAGGCCATATATAGTTAGGGATTTGCATTTACAAAACCTTATTTTACTCGCATAAAACCATTGAAATTCCATATATAGTTATAAGCGCTAACTATATATCGCGCACCCGCAATCCACTGCTGATGATGTCACATATTACATCATTCATGACATGGTTAGTGACATCACTGATGACATCACTGATGACATCTCAAATGACATCACTGATGACATCACTGATGACAACATCCAGTGACTGTATGTTTCTGTAAAGTTAAAATATGTCTTACATATTGAAGAATGAGTGGATGTATAAGTGTCTGGATGAAGGATTTAGTAGGTGCATGACTGACTGTATGAGTGAGTGATTAAATGTGTCTCACTGAGTGCATGGGTTAGTGACTAAACTGTTTTAATTTGTGCATCATTATGTCTGTTGTTCTGTAAACTGCTGCATGTGTTGATCAGTAGCTATATGAGTAACTGTATGGGTTATTCATTGGTTGTCCAAGTATTTGTATGGGAAACTGAGTGTGTGTGTATGGGTGGCTGGGAGGTGTGTGACTGTACATAGATGTGTGAGTAGTTGATTCACTATATGTATGGATTCAAAAGTGTATGTGGAAACAGCTGTATGGGCGGTTGACTGTGCATGAGTGTATTAGTGAGTGAATGGATTTCTCAGTGCTACATGTCAAATTAAGTACATATGTAAAACACAGTACATGTGAGAGTTGACATCTATAAATAACTGTGCATAAGAGCCAGTGAATGTGTGAGTGGCTGTATGGATCATTGAGAACATGTATCAGAGATTGTTTAAGAGAGTAAAGTAAATATGTGTTAGTATATGTTTGAATAAGTAAGGTGTGTATAACTGTATAGTTGAGAAAATGGAGGTGTGATTGATTTTTGGCATAACTGACTAGGTGTGTGAGTAACTCCATGGATGAGTGACAGTCTGTGACTGTCTGTTTACACTGATTGTATCTAAGGTTATATTAGAGTCTGAAGAGGTTCATGGTATTATCACATGAATTATATCATCAGTGATGTTATCAGTCATGTCAAATGAGATGTTTTCAGTGATGTCATCAGTGATGTCATTTGAGATGTCATCAGTGATGTCATCAGTGATGTCACTAACCATGTCATGAATGATGTAATATGTGACATCATCAGCAGTGGATTGCGGGTGCGCGATATATAGTTAGCGCTTATAACTATATATGGAATTTCAATGGTTTTATGCGAGTAAAATAAGGTTTTGTAAATGCAAATCCCTAACTATATATGGCCTAAAACCAATGGTTTTTTCATTGAATTTTCAAGGTTTTGTAAGTGCAAATTCCTAACTATATATCCACTATAACCTATGGTTTTTTCTGTGAATTTCATTGGTTTTTTAATAGCAAATATGAAAAGCTTTAAAATGTCAAGTACGTGATAGATAAAAACATTTTCGTATATATGCACGCTGATGTGCTTTGAACGCTGCCCCCCCCCCTCCCCTCTTTTCTCTTAGTAGTACTCTCTCTTTGCAGATACTGAACAGTAGTTAATGCAGGCCTTTGCCCCCGTTGTAATCCGTCGTGCCTGCGTGTCTCTCCATTTGATTGATTGTTATCCAAGCATTTACTGTTTTACAATTGATTCTCTTTAGTTCATTCTCTATTTACAAACAAGCACAAACTCGCAATACTCTGTTTAGTCTTTGCAGATAGTGAAAAATCGTGTAAAAAAATAAAAGTAATCGAGCAAAATCAGTAGGCCACTAATTGGATCTCTTTTTGACCTCGCTAAAATAGAAATATTAGGAACAACCCTTCATGAGAAATACGAAAATAGTGAGATGAACTGAGCTCCACACCATGAGGGCTGCAAGACAGCTCGGCTCCGTCACCCATCCCGCCCAAAATAACGACAAACCCTATGCAAATATTAAAAATATAGACAACACACCAGCAAAGAAACAGGGTAAAACATTTTATTAAATAACTATTTACATAACGTTGGTTTATAAGATGATGTCAGTAGTGGACCGATGTGTGAATAGGTCGGAAGTAGCACAAGGCGCCAAGATCCGGATGGAAAGTCCTGGATGTTGGGTGCCATAGTTCAGAGTTCTGAGTTTGAGCCTTTTTCAATGCCTGTGCTTTGTTGTTTCCCCTCCATCAAAAACAAAAAAAAATATAAAACTCTGCAAAAATACAAAAAAATCAAAAAATGTTTACAAAAGCAGTGCTTGTAAGACTGTCTGAAGCTTATTTCCACCTACTGCAGCTTCACTATTCTCAAAGTAAGTGAGGGTCGTTTGTGGACCTGACTGCATTTGAAAACAATGTTATATGGTACCTCCCTAAACCGCTTGACGGAGGCCCCCGAGGGGCGGTGTGATGGCATGGACTCGGAGAAGACGCTTGGCTCCGACCCCCTCCCCAAGTCTTATAGCACTGGTGTAGCCTGAGATCGCCCCCGACATAGGCGGCCGGCTCCCGGGGTCCGGCGGAACTTTTTGCCTTTTGATGACTCTTCTATTCTGGACTTTGTCCCACAATCCGTTTGACCTGAAGACACGCTGTAGTGGGGCGCCCCTTTACCGTTTTAGTTGCCATTCCGCCCGCTTTTGCTACACTGTGCCTCTTCCGCCATTCAGCTGTTTACCGCCCGCTCTTGCGACTACAGCGTCTCGCTCACCATGTAGTTAAGTTGCTCCCGCTCTTGCGGTGCAGCGATAGGCGGCTGCCACAGGACTCTCAAAATGGCGGCCGGCTCTTCGGTTTTAGGCCTGGTCCACTAAAATGGCCCTGGGACACCTTGGAACTCGGACGCTTCCCTGATAGGGCTTGGGTCCCATTCTCGAAAGCGTCCCCTCAGCCTTGAAGATTCTACAAAAGTCTTGGGGGCCCCCGACTCCCGCAGGCTTCTGGTGGGGAGTGGCTGCCATGTCTGCTCGTGAAATGGCCACGACGGAGCTACGAGATGGTAGTGCTCTCATGCTGACGCCAGCTTTAGTCTGAAACATCCAGAAACACTGTAGTCTACCAATTCGATCAGTTCCGGTAGCGCCCCAACATGACCCGGAAGAGAAGAACTTGCCCTCCCCTCTTTGACTGATGGTTCTTGTTGCCTGTCCCCTCTGTTGTCATTTAACAGAACTTTTTGGACTGCTGAAAGGGGTTGTGTTCCGAACGCTGGTTGGTGGAGACATTTTGACTATATTCTTGACCTACGTTGTCGCGTAATGCGTTATATGACACGCCGCGTTAGCGCACCCGGAAGTGATCCGGGGCACGGCGCGCAGCGCGTAACGTAAGCATAACAGGTCATGTGACTTGTTAATAAAACTTTTTATTGGTTCATTTTACTTTTGTTATTTTAATAATGAAAAGCTTGGTCATATGACCTAAAAAATACGCTTTTTATTGATTTCGAACTTTTTTTTTTAAACATATATGTTATAATATTCCAGGCTAATGTACTTTCCCGGAAAATTTACAACTGTCCTGCAAGTAAAATATATTCCTTTTTTGAGAAAAAGGGCGTTTCTTCATTCCATGACGGAGCCGTTGAGTAAAAGAGACTCGGCCTCCTGTCTTAGTCGCCGATACGTCTGATTATCAGATTCTTATCGATCACTTTATGTTGCAGGAGTGGAAAACACAACTGCCCTTGACCATTTATCTTTACTGCGTTCCTACGTATTATACCTTTTATCCGTCATGTAATTGGACTGCTTTATTTCACTTGCCTTTTACTGATTCGAAAACAGTGACTAAAAGTAAAAACTTTACCAATCTAAATACTACTACCGTGTTTTGTTTTAAAAACCTTTATTGTGAAAATGTCAGTATACAAATACGGGCCTATAACCACGTGGGCCGGCCACGGAGCAAACTGAAATCGTATATGATGAGGAGACATTTACACTGTAGAGGAACGTAACGAGCGGGCCATTAGGTTACAAGAACTAAGGTGTCTAACAGTTGCGGAATCGGTGGACGTACATTTTGTAATTAAAATAACACAGGGCCACTTACAATAAAATTTTCTAGATATACATTTGCGGGCAAGGAGTTACGAGTCCCATTTATACCGGCGCCATTTTGGGCGAGGCCGGGCAGGTCCAAGATATAGTCAAAATGTCTCCACCAACAATCGGCCAGACCAGAACCCCTTTCGGCCCTTTATGCTACAAGATGGTGTCTTCCATTCAGAAAATATTGTTGGCAGCATTTTGAAAGGAAAGATAAACAGCCGTTCTCCTAGTGAGTCTCACATTGTTACATTTAGGAAGAATGTTGAAGAGTAATATGTGGAAAATCTGAAGCCATTTTTCTACAAACTCTCAATCAGCCTTGGATGGAAAAAAAAATCCTGAAGAATGTACAAACTGAAAACCAATTTTTGTCTGTATAGCATCAACAGCAACGCTTGAGTCAGCTTTGTGTCAAGTCGCCATTTTCATTCAATCAATAGCGTCCCCCTGCACACATTCAGGAACCTGGTCGTGTCTAAAGGTGAAACGGATTGTGGGACAAGCAGAAAGGAAAAGGAAAAAAGTTCCCCCGGACCTCGGGAGCCGGCCGCCTATGTCATGGGCGATCTTTGGCCACACCAGGGCAATAGTGAAGCTGCAGCAGGTGCAAAAGAGCTTCAGACAGTCTTACAAGCACTGCTTTTCTAAACATTTCTTTGTATTTTTGCACAGTTTTATATATTTTTTTGTTTTTGATGGAGGGGAAACAACAAAAAACAGGCATTGAAAAAAGCTCAACAGTGCAGGGCGCCTTGTGCTGGTTCCGACCTATTCACACATCGGTCCACTACTGACATCACCTCATAAGCCAACGGGGCACCCCACGCCGACTTTCGGCGCAGCATTGTAGGATGGCCACACCAGTGCGGAAATTTGCTGGACAGGACCTCGGTGCCATCCGGATCTCGGCGCGTTCGAATCACTGTACCGCAAGAGTGACCGGAACTCAGCTGGTCACGCCGTCTTTCGGCGCAGCATTGTAGGATGGCCATACCAGTGCGGCAACTTGCTGGACACCACCTCGGTGCCATCCGGATCTCGGCACGTTCGAGTCACTGTACCGCAAGAGTGACCGGAACTCAGCTGAACACGCCGTCTTTCGGCGCAGCATTGTAGGATGGCCACACCAGTGCAGCAATTTGCTGGACACCACCTTGGGCAATAGTGAAGCTGCAAAAGGTGCAAATAAGCTTCAGACAGTCTTCAACTTAGTCTGATTCTTATAATAAACTTCAGATAGTCTTACAAGCACTGCTCAGAACTCTCAACTATGGCACTCAACATCCAGAACTTGCCATTCAGATCTTGGCGCCTTGTGCTGGTTCCGACCTATCTACACATCGGCCCACTACTGACATCACCTCATAAGCCAACGGGGCACCCCACGCCGACTTTCGGCGCAGCATTGTAGGATGGCCACACCAGTGCGGAAATTTGCTGGACACCACCTCGGTGCCATCCGGATCTCGGCGCGTTCGAGTCACTGTACCGCAAGAGTGACCTCAACTCAGCTGGACACGCCGTCTTTCGGCGCAGCATTGTAGGATGGCCACACCAGTGCGGCAATTTGCTGGACACCACCTCGGTGCCATCCGGATCTCGGCGCGTTCGATTCACTGTACCGCAAGAGTGACCGCAACTCAGCTGGACACGCCGTCTTTCGGCGCAGCATTGTAGGATGGCCACACCAGTGCGGCAATTTGCTGGTCACCACCTCGGTGCCATCCGGATCTCGACGCGTTGTGCTGCCTTCGGCCTATTCGCACATCGGTCCGCTACTGACGCCGCCTCACGTGCCAACGGATTTTCTACGCTTTTTGTAGCCCTATGCCGCATAACAGGTCATGTGACTTGTTTATAAAACTTTTCATTGGTTCATTTTACTTTTGGTTTCCTAAAGATGGAACGCTTGGTCATATGACCTAAAATAACACTTTTCATTGGTTTAGAACATTTTTTTTTCCCAAACGATGAAAGCCCCACCTTGTTTCTGGATCATTCAGACTGAAGCTGGCGTCAGCATGAGAGCACCACCATCTCGTGGCTCCGTCGTGGTCATTCCGCGAGCAATCATGGCAGCCGCTCCCCACCGGAAGCCTGCGGGAGTCGAGGGCCCCCAAGACTTTTGTAGAATCTTCACGGCTGAGGGGACGCTTTTCGAGAATGGAGCCCAAGCCCTAGCAGGCAAGCGTCCGAGTTCCAAGGTGTCCCAGGGCCATTTCAGTGGACCAGGCCCAAAACCGAAGAGCCGGCCGCCATTTTAAAAGTCATGTGGCAGCCGCCTATCGCTGCACTGCAAGAGTGGGAGCAACTCAACAACATGGTGAGCGAGACGCTGTAGCCGCAAGAGCGGGCGCAACTCAGCTGGATGGCCGCCACCTGGGGAGGCCCGTTCACGCCGCCTCCCCCACGCCCCCCCCCCCGGGCCGCCCCACGCCAATTTTCGGAGCAGCATTGTAGGATACCAAAACCAGTGCGGCAGTTTACTGGACATCACCTGGGTGCCATCGACATCTCAGCGCGTTCTGCTGCCTTGGGACTATTCGCACAACAGACCGCTACTGATGAGGCCTCCCCCCGCACCACCCGGGACGCCCCACGCCAATTTTCGGAGCAGCATTGTAGGATCCCAAAACCAGTGCGGCACCCAGGCGACATCACCTGGGTGCCGTCCAGAACTCTGCACGTTGTGCTGCCTTGGGACTATTCGCACAAAAGACAGCTTCTGACCATTGTTGCTTTTTTGGGTGAAAAATGTTTAAATGTTTTTACAGTTTTTGTTCCGTTCATTATATTTAAAAGTTAATAAAGTTTTATAATGTTACTTTGTTGGAGTGTTATAAATTTTTTTAAAAACGGGTGAATGGGGCCTTGAATCGGGTTATTGTCATGTGTGGGCTTTGCAAGTGTACTGCTACAGGATCGGACATTTCAAACTCAAATGCACGTTCTTTTTCTTACCTTTCCGAAGCATGGAGCGCAATAGCAGGCAGAGAAAGGGTGATGCACGTGTTGAACACTACCTGACCTGGCAAGTTGCTGGCAGTGCCCCCCCGCCCGCTCCTGAAAGAGGGCACACACACACCGCCGCCCCGAGTACTTCACAAATCTTTAAAAGACCATGCGCTTGTTCATGAGGCTTAAATGGTTTATCACCTCTTCTAGAACACCTGCATCGACCCTCTGACGTTTCCTGGAAAAATTACCACGTAACACAATACCAAGCCCTATCAGCTGAAACCCCTGAGGAATCGTGGAGCATATTATCAAGGGGGTTTATCTCCGCTTTTTTGGCTTTAAAAGCCATGAAAGCGGAGATAAAGTTATCTCCCTATTACCAAGCTGTCGCTAACACCAGTTAGTGACAGCTAAAAGGAGATAGCGACCATCTTGGGCCCCGCTTTGCATGTCAGTGATACTTATCCATAATGACATGCAAAGTGGGCGTGCCAAGATGTTAGCGACTGGAAACAGGCCCTAACATCGCTATCTCCTATTACCAACTTTTGGAGATATTCGCGCTAAACGCGAATATCTCCAAAAGCTAACACCTGCCCTTAGCAGTTCTTAGCCATGTTATCCAATGGGAGGTGGATAACATGGCTAAGAGCATTTGCTCGATAATACATGAATATCGCTGACTTTTCTGCGATAATAGCAAGGTTTATCTGTGATAAAAATCGCCGATGTGCAGCGAAAATTTTTGTCTCTAAACAAGTTAGAGACAAAAATTATCGCTAGTTGTTCGTAATATGCCCCCGGGTTTTTGCTTGCAGAAATCGGGAGGCGGGAGACTAGCACTGAAATCAGTAGTCTCACGCCTGAATCGGGAGGGTTGGCATGTCTGGATTCTCTTTAGCTGGGGCCATAAACTACATCCGCAGGGGTAGGTGATAGCCTGGGACCAGCCTGGCATCTAAAATGGCTGCCGTGCACGACAAAATTGTGGCATTGGAAAAAAGGCAAGATGGCGCAGACAATGTTTATCAATAAGGATTCATTTATAACAAAATATTTTATCGCAGTGACAAATTGGCGGTCAACACTTCCTGATTTCCATCGAATCGAACGTTAACAGACGTCACGCAGCAAAAAAAAAAAAAAGCTCACGCACAGCCGCTGGAAAAGATGTATCAACATATATGAGCCTCCTCAGCCACCCTCATGAAACATAGGGGATTAGGATACGTCTCCCGCACCCCCTTATACCTAGTAATTTAATTAAAACGAAGCACAAAATGGCAAATTCACGTTTCGCTACCAGTTTGCGGCCCAGTTCGCGGCCCGTGAAGCGCTTCTACCGTGAAAAATCATTTTTTTTTTATTTTCCCCACGGGACCCTTTAATAACCCCAACAACATTCCTAGGAGGTCAAGAGGGGTATACCTTGCCCCCTTTCATTAAATTCCCCCTTCGTTTTTCACCTCTTCTTCTCTCTCGATCCTACCGAGAGATAAGATGGCGGCCGCTCCGGACTGTCACGCAGCAAAAAAAATAAAAAGCTCACGCACAGCCGCTGGAAGAGATGTATCAACATATATGAGCCTCCTCAGCCACCCTCATGAAACATAGGGGATTAGGATACGTCTCCCGCACCCCCTTATACCTAGTACATTAATTAACGAAGCACAAAATGGCGAATTCCCGTTCCGCTACCAACCAGTTTGCGGCCCAGTTCGCGGCCCGTGAAGCGCTTCTACCGTGAAAAATCATTTTTTTTTTTATTTTCCCCACGGGACCCTTTAATAACCCCAACAACATTCCTAGGGGGTCAAGAGGGGTATACCTTGCCCCCTTTCATTAAATTCCCCCTTCGTTTTTCACCTCTTCTTCTCTCTCGATCCTACCGAGAGATAAGATGGCGGCCGCTCCGGACTGTTTAGAATGTTGACAGACACCGGAGAGCCAATCAGCTTTCTGCGCTCAAAGTTCAGTTTCGCGAAAAGTAAGCGAACCGGAGCGCAGCCTGGAGCGCTGTTACAGATATATATCTTGATTTAAACGTTAATTTCTTAAAAACTACTGGAGCACATATAATGAGACCTAGCAAAGGCACATCGGGCTAACAGTCCCTACAATTTTGCCAAGTTTTGTGCAAATCCATTCAGCCGTTCGAGCTAAAAGTGAGTCCAACCGCCCTATGGAAATTAACATGGAAATTAACATGGGAAAAACGTGTTTTGGGACCCCCCTTTTTTTCTCGGCCCCCCCTCGACAAAACCCCCGAGGTAATATATATATATATATATATATATTCCCAGAAAAAACCATAGGTTATAGTGGATATATAGTTAGGAATTTGCATTTAGAAAACCTTGAAAATTCAATGAAAAAACCATTGGTTTTAGGCCATATATAGTTAGGAATTAGCATTTACAAAACCTTATTTTACTCGCATAAAACCATTGAAATTCCATATATAGTTAGAAGCGCTAACTATATATCGCGCACCAGCAATCCACTGCTGATGATGTCACATATTACATCATTCATGACATGGTCAGTGACATCACTGATGACATCACTGATGACATCTCAAATGACATCACTGATGACATCACTGATCACAACATCCAGTGATTGTATGTGTCTGTATATTGAAGAATGAGTGGATGTATAAGTGTCTGGATGAAGAATTTAGTAGGTGCATGACTGACTGTATGAGTGAGTGATTAAATGTGTCTCACTGAGTGCATGGGTTAGTGACTAAACTGTCTTAATTTGTGCATCAGTATGTTTGTTGTTGTGTAAGCTGCTGCATGTGTTGATCAGTAGCTATAAGAGTGGCGATATGGGTTATTGATTGGTTGCCCAAGTATTTGAATGGGAGGCTGAGTGTGTGTGTGGGTGGCTGGGAGGTGCGTGACTCTGTGCATAGATGTGTAAGCAGTTGATTCACTAGGAGTATGAGTTCAAGAGTGCATGTGGAAACAGCTATATGGGCGGTTGACTATGCATGGGTGTGTTGGTGAGTGAATGGATTTCTCATTGCTACATGTGCAAGTAAGTACGTATGTAAAACACAATACATGTGAGAGTTGAGATATATAAATAACTGAACATAAGAGCCAGTGAATGTGTGAGTGGCTGTATCGATCACTGTGAGCTTGTATCAGGGATTATATAAGAGAATAAATATGTGTTATTATATGTTTGAATAAGTAAGATGTGTATAACTTTATAGTTGAGGAAATGGAGGTGTGATTGATTCTTTGCATGACTGACTAGGTGTGTGAGTAACTCCATGGATGAGTGACAGTCTGTGAGTGTCTGTTTATACTGAGTGTATGTAAGGTTATATTAGAGTCTGAAGAGGTTCATTGTATTATCACATAAGTGATGTGATCAGTGATGACAAATGAGATGTCATCAGTGATGTCATTTGAGTTGTCATCAGTGATGTCATCAGTGATGTCATTTGAGATGTCATCAGTGATGTCATTTGAGTTGTCATCAGTGATGTCATTTGAGATGTCATCAGTGATGTCATCAGTGATGTCACTGACCATGTCATGAATGATGTAATATGTGACATCATCAGCAGTGGATTGCGGGTGCGCGATATATAGTTAGCGCTTCTAACTATATATGGAATTTCAATGGTTTTATGCGAGTAAAATAAGGTTTTGTAAATGCTAATTCCTAACTATATATGGCCTAAAACCAATGGTTTTTTCATTGAATTTTCAAGGTTTTCAAAATGCAAATTCCTAACTATATATCCACTATAACCTATGGTTTTTTCTGTGAATTTCATTGGTTTTTTAATAGCAAATATGAAAAGCTTTAAAATGTCAAGTACGTGATAGATAAAAACATTTTCGTATTTATGCACGCTGATGTGCTTTGAACGCTGCACCCCCCCCCTCCCCTCTTTTGTCTTAGTAGTACTCTCTCTTTGCAGATACTGAAGGGTAGTTAACGCAGGTCTTTACCACCATTGTAATCCGTCGTGCCTCCTTGTCTCTCCATTTGATTGATTGTTGTCCAAGCATTTACTGTTTTAGAATTGGTTCTCTTTGGATCATTCTCTATTTACAAACAAGCACAAAGTCGCAATACTCTGTTTAGTCTTTGCAGATAGTGAAAAATCGTGTAAAAAAATAAAAGTAATCGAGCAAAATCAGTAGGCCACTAATTGGATCTCTTTTTGACCTCGCTAAAATAGAAATATTAGGAACAACCCTTCATGAGAAATACGAAAATAGTGAGATGAACTGAGCTCCACACCATGAGGGCTGCAAGACAGCTCGGCTCCGTCACCCATCCCGCACAAAATAACGACAAACCCTATGCAAATATTAAAAATATAGACAACACACCAGCAAAGAAACAGGGTAAAACATTTTATTAAAAAACTATTTACATAACGTTCGTTTATAAGATGATGTCAGTAGTGGACCGATGTGTGAATAGATCGAAAACAGCACAAGGCTCCAAGATCCGGATGGCAAGCTCCTGGATGTTGGGTGCCATAGTTTAGAGTTCTGAGTTTGAGCCTTTTTCAGTGCCTGTGCTTTGTTGAATCAAAATGGCGGCTTGACACAAAGCTGACTCAAGCGTTGCTACTGATGCTATGCAGACCAAAACTGGTTTTCAGTTTGTACATTTTTCTAGATTTTTCAATCCAAGTTTGGTTGACTTTGTAGAACGATGGCTTCAGATTTTCAACATACGGTGTGGTGGCGCTGACTGGGAGGGGGCGCTTCGCTCCTGCCCCCTCCCCAAGTAAGATTTTCATACGTGAAAGTACGTTAATGGTTTTGGTCCCTGAGATGCTTCGATGTCACTACCATTCTCAAATAGCATAAGTTCTGGATGTTGGGTGCCATAGTTAAGAGTTCTGAGCAGTGCTTGTAACACTGTCTGAAGCTTATTTCCACCTACTGCAGCTTCACTATTCTCAAAGTAAGTGAGTGTCGTTTGTGGACCTGACTGCATTAGAAAACAATGTGATATGTTACCTTCCTAAACAGCTTGACGGAGGCCCCTGAGGGGCGGTGTGATGGCCATGGACTCGGAGAAGACGCTTGGCTCCGACACCCTCCCCAAGTCTTATAGCACTGGTGTAGCCTGAGATCGCCCCCGACATAGGCGGCCGGCTCCCGGGGTCCGGCGGAACTTTTTGCCTTTTGATGACTCTTCAATTCTGGACCTTGTCCCACAATCCGTTTGACCTGAAGACAAGCTGTAGTGGGGCGCCCCTTTATCGTTTTAGTTGCCATTCCGCCCGCTTTTGCTACACTGTGCCTCTTCCGCCATTCAGCTGTTTACCGCCCGCTCTTGCGACTACAGCGTCTCGCTCACCATGTAGTTGAGATGCGCCCGCTCTTGCGCTGCAGCGATAGGCGGCTGCCACAGGACTCTCAAAATGGCGGCCGGCTCTTCGGTTTTGGGCCTGGTCCACTAAAATGGCCCTGGGACACCTTGGAACTCGGACGCTTGTCTGCTAGGGCTTGGGTCCCATTCTCGAAAAGCGTCCCCTCAGCCGTGAAGATTCTACAAAAGTCTTGGGGGCCTCCGACTCCCGCAGGCTTCTGGTGGGGAGCGGCTGCCATGATTGCTCGTGGAATGGCCACGACGGAGCTACGAGATGGTAGTGGTCTCATGCTGACGCCAGCTTTAGTCTGAAACATCCAGAAACACTGTAGACTACCAATTCGATCAGTTCCGGTAGCGCCCCAACATGACCCGGAAGAGAAGAACTTGCCCTCCCCTCTTTGACTGATGGTTCTTGTTGCCTGTCCCCTCTGTTGTCATTTAACAGAACTTTTTGGACTGCTGAAAGGGGTTGTGTTCTGAACGCTGGTTGGTGGAGACATTTAGACTATATTGTTGACCTACGTTGTCGCGTAATGCGTTTTATGACACGCCGCGTTTGCGCACCCGGAAGTGATCCGAGGCGCGGCGCGCAGCGCGTAACGAAAGCATAACAGGTCATGTGACTTGTTAATAAAACTTTTCATTGGTTCATTTTACTTTTGTTAATTTAATGATGAAAAGCTTGGTCATATGACCTAAAAATTACGCTTTTTATTATTTTCGAACAATATTTTTTTTTCAAACATATGTTATAATATTCCAGGCTAATGTACTTTCCCGGAAAATTTACAACTGTCTTGCAAGTAAAATATATTCCTTTTTCGAGAAAAAGGGCGTTTCTTCCTTCCATGACGGAGCCGTTGAGTAAAAGAGATTCGGCCTGCTGTCTTAGTCGCCGATACGCCTGATTATCAGATTCTTATCGATCACTTTATGTTGCAGACATGAAAAACACAACTGCCCTTGACCATTTATCTTTACTGCGTTCCTACATATTATACCTTTTATCCGTCATGTAATTGGACTGCTTTATTTCACTTGCCTTTTACTGATTCGAAAACAGTCACTAAAAGTAAAAACTTTACAAATGTAAATACTACTACCGTGTTTTGTTTTAAAAACCTTTATTGTGAAAATGTCAGTATACAAATACGGGCCTATAACCACGTGGGCCGGCCACGGAGCAAATTGAAATCGTATATGATGAGGAGACATTTACATTGTAGAAGAACGTAACGAGCGGGCCATTAGGTGACAAGAACAAAGGTGTCTAACAGTTGCGGAATCGGTGGACGTACATTTTGTAATTAAAATACGACAGGGCCACTTACAATAACATTTTCTAGATATACATTTGCGGGCAAGGAGTTACGAGTCCCATTTATACCGGCGCCATTTTGGGCGAGGCCGGGCAGGTCCAAGATATAGTCAAAATGTCTCCACCAACCATCGGCCAGACCAGAACCCCTTTCGGCCCTTTATGCTACAAGATGGTGTCTTCCATTCAGAAAATATTGGTGGCAGCATTTTGAAAGGAAACAGAAACAGCCGTTCTCCTAGTGAGTTTCACATTGTTACATTTAGGAAGAATGTTGAAGAGTAGTATGTGGAAAATCTGAAGCCATTTTTCTACAAACTCTCAATCAGACTTGGATGGAAAAAAAAACCTGAAGAATGTACAAACTGAAAACCAATTTTTGTCTGTATAGCACCAACAGTAACGCTTGAGTCAGCTTTGTGTCAAGCCGCCATTTTCATTCAATCAATAGCGTCCCCCTGCACACATTCAGGGACCTGGTCGTGTCTTCAGATGAAACGCATTGTAGGAAAAGAAGCAGAAAGGAAAAGGAAAAAAGTTCCGCCGGACCTAGTGAAGCTGCAGCAGGTGCAAATAAGCTTCAGACAGTCTTCAACTTACTCTGATTCTTATAATAAACTTCAGATAGTCTTACAAGCACTGCTCAGAACTCTCAACTGAGGCACTCAACATCCAGGACTTGCCATTCAGATCTTGGTGCCTTGTGCTGGTTCCGACCTATTCACACATCGGTCCACTACTGACATCACCTCATAAGCCAACGGGGCACCCCACGCCGACTTTCGGCGCAGCATTGTAGGATGGCCACACCAGTGCGGCAACTTGCTGGACACAACATCGGGGCCATCCAGATCTCGGCGCGTTCGACTCACTGTACCGCAACAGTGACCGCAACTCAGCTGGACACGCCGTCTTTCGGCGCAGCATTGTAGGATGGCCACACCAGTGCGGCAATTTGCTGGACACCACCTCGGTGCCATCCGGATCTCGGCGCGTTCGAGTCACTGTACCGCAACAGTGACCGCAATTCAGCTGGACACGCCGTCTTTCGGCGCAGCATTGTAGGATGGCCACACCAGTGCGGCAATTTGCTGGACACCACCTCGGTGCCATCCGGATCTCGGCGCGTTCGAGTCACTGTACCGCAACAGTGACCGCAATTCAGCTGGACACGCCGTCTTTCGGCGCAGCATTGTAGGATGGCCACACCAGTGCGGCAATTTGCTGGACACCACCTCGGTGCCATCCGGATCTCGGCGCGTTCGAGTCACTGTACCGCAACAGTGACCGCAACTCAGCTGGACACGCCGTCTTTCGGCGCAGCATTGTAGGATGGCCACACCAGTGCGGCAATTTGCTGGACACCACCTCGGTGCCATCCGGATCTCGGCGCGTTGTGCTGCCTTCGGCCTATTCGCACATCGGTCCGCTACTGACGCCGCCTCACGTGCCAACGGATTTTCTACGCTTTTTGTAGCCCTATGCCGCATAACAGGTCATGTGACTTGTTTATAAAACTTTTCATTGGTTCATTTTACTTTTGGTTTCCTAAAGATGGAAGGCTTGGTCATATGACCTAAAAATAACACTTTTCATTGGTTTAGAACATTTTTTTTTCCCAAACGATGAAAGCCCCACCTTGTTTCTGGATCATTCAGACTGAAGCTGGCGTCAGCATGAGAGCACCACCATCTCGTGGCTCCGTCGTGGTCATTCCGCGAGCAATCATGGCAGCCGCTCCCCACCGGAAGCCTGCGGGAGTCGGGGGCCCCCAAGACTTTTATACAATCTTCACGGCTGAGGGGACGCTTTTCGAGAATGGAGCCCAAGCCCTAGCAGGCAAGCGTCCGAGTTCCAAGGTGTCCCAGGGCCATTTCAGTGGACCAGGCCCAAAACCGAGGAGCCGTCCGCCATTTTAAGAGCCATGTGGCAGCCGCCTATCGCTGCACTGCAAGAGTGGGAGCAACTCAACAACATGGTGAGCGAGACGCTGTAGCCGCAAAAGCGAGCGCAACTCAGCTAGATGGCCGCCACCTGGGGAGGCCCGTTCACGCCGCCTCCCCCACCCCCGGGCCGCCGCACGCCAATTTTCGGAGCAGCATTGTAGGATACCAAAACCAGTGCGGCAGTTTACTGGACATCACCTGGGTGCCTGTCGTACATGTTGTGTCAGCCATGTGACACTGGACACAGACCGCTACTGACGAGGCCTCCCCCCGCACCACCCGGGACGCCCCACGCTGTTTTTCTGTGCTGCATTGTAGGATCCCTAAACCAGTGCGGCACCCAGGCGACATCACCTGGGTGCCGTCCAGAACTCTGCACGTTGTGCTGCCTTGGGACTATTCGCACAACAGGCCGCTACTGACGAGGCCTCCCCCCGCCCCACCCGGGACGCCCCACGCCAATTTTCGGAGCAGCATTGTAGGATCCCTAAACCAGTGCGGCACCCAGGCGACATCACCTGGGTGCCGTCCAGAACTCTGCACGTTGTGCTGCCTTGGGACTATTCGCACAAAAGACAGCTTCTAACCATTGTTGCTTTTTGTGTTGAGAAATGTTTAAATGTTTTTAGTTTTTGTTCCGTTCGTTAAAGTTAGTTGTTAATAAAGTTTTATAACCTTACTTTGTTGGAGTGTTATCTATTTTTTTAAAAACGGGTGAATGGGGCCTTGAATCGGGTTATTGTCATGTGTGGGCTTTGGAAGTGTGCTGCTGCAGGATCGGACATTTCAAACTCAAATGCACGTTCTTTTTCTTACCTTTCCGAAGCATGGAGCGCAATAGCAGGCAGAGAAAGGGTGATGCACGTGTTGAACACTACCTGACCTGGCAACTTGCTGGCAGTGCCCCCCCGCCCGCTCCTGAAAGAGGGCACACACACACCGCCGCCCCGAGTACTTCACAAATCTTTAAAAGACCATGCGCTTGTTCATGAGGCTTAAATGGTTTTTCACCGCTTCTAGAACCCCTGCATCGACCCTCTGACGTTTCATGGAAAAATTACCATGTAACACAATACCAAGCCCTGTCAGCTGAAACCCCCAAGGAATCGTGGGGCATATTATCAAGGGGGTTTATCTCCGCTTTTTTGGCTTTAAAAGCCATGAAAGCGGAGATAAAATTATTTCCCTATTACCAAGCTGTCGCTAACACCAGTTAGTGACAGCTAAAAGGAGATAGCGACCATCTTGGGCCCCGCTTTGCATGTCAGTGATACTTATCACTAATGACATGCAAAGTGGCGTGCCAAGATGTTAGCGACTGGAAACAGTCCCTAACATCGCTACCTTCTATTACCAACTTTTGGAGATATTCGCGCTAAGCGCGAATATCTCCAAAATCTAACAACTGCCCTGAGCAGTTCTTAGCCATGTTATCCAATGGGAGGTGGGTAACATGGCTAAGAGCATTAGATCGATAATACATGAATATCGCTGACTTTTCACCTGCCCTGAGCAGTTCTTAGCCATGTTATCCAATGGGAGGTGGATAACATGGCTAAGAGCATTTGCTCGATAATACATGAATATCGCTGACTTTTCTGCGATAATAGCAAGGTTTATCTGCGATAAAAATCGCCGATGTGCGGCGATAATTTTTGTCTCTAAACAAGTTAGAGACAAAAATTATCGCTAGTTGTTCGTAATATGCCCCCGGGTTTTTGCTTGCAGAAATCGGGAGGCGGGAGACTAGCACTGAAATCAGTACTCACACGCCTGAATCAGGAGGATTGGCATGTCTGAATTCTCTACAGCTGGGGCCATAAACTACATCCGCAGGGTTAGGTGATAGCCTGGGACCAGCCTGGCATCTAAAATGGCTGCCGTGCACGACAAAATTGTGGCATTCGAAAAAAGGCAAGATGGCGCAGCCGCTGGAAGAGATGTATCAACATATATCAGCCTCCTCAGCCACCCTCAGGAAACATAGGGGATTAGGATACGTCTCCCGCACCCCCTTATACCTAGTACTTTAATTAACGAAGCACAAAATGGCGAATTCCCGTTTCGCTACCAGTTTGCGGCCCAGTTCGCGGCCCGTGAAGCGCTTCTACCGTGAAAAATCATTTTTTTTTTATTTTCCCCACGGGACCCTTTAATAACCCCAACAACATTCCTAGGGGGTCAAGAGGGGGATACCTTGCCCCCTTTCATTAAATTCCCCCTTAGTTTTTCACCTTTTCTTCTCTCTCGATCCTACCGAGAGACAAGATGGCGGCCGCTCCGGACTGTCACGCAGCAAAAAAAAAAAAAAGCTCACGCACAGCCGCTGGAAAAGATGTATCAACATATATCAGCCTCCTCAGCCACCCTCAGGAAACATAGGGGATTAGGATACGTCTCCCGCACCCACTTATAACTAGTAATTTAATTAACGAAGCACAAAATGGCGAATTCCCGTTTCGCTACCAGTTCGCGGCCGCGCTTCTACCGTGAAAAATCATTTTTTTTTTATTTTCCCCACGGGACGCTTTAATAACCCCAACAACATTCCTAGGGGGTCAAGAGGGGGATACCTTGCCCCCTTTCATTAAATTCCCCTTTCGTTTTCCACCTCTTCTTCTCTCTCGATCCTACCGAGAGACAAGATGGCGTCCGCTCCGGACTGTTTAGAATGTTGACAGACACCGGAGAGCCAATCAGCTTTCTGCGCGCAAAGTTCCGATAAGCGAAAAGTAAGCGGACCGGATCGCTGCCCAGAGCGCTGTTACAGATATATATCTTGGTTTGAACGTTAATTTCTCAAAAACTACTGGAGCACATATATTGAGACCTAGCAAAGGCACATCGGGCTAACAGTCCCTACAATTTTGCCAAGTTTCGTGCAAATCCATTCAGCCGTTCGAGCTAAAAGTGAGTCCAACCGCCCTATGGAAAAATGAATGGGAAAAATGCGTTTTGGGACCCCCCTTTTTTCTCAGCCCCCCCTTGACGAAATTTTCAGGGGCTGCTCAGAAACACAATGTGCCATTTTCCTGAAAATTTCAGCCGATTCCGTCCACAAACGCCAAAGTTATTAGACATAGAATTTTCAAAAGTCCCATAGAGAAAAAATTCTAACTATATATACCTACTGGCGATAGCCAGTAGGTAATATATATATATATATATATATATATATATATAGATAGATATATATATATATATATATATATATATATATAGTTAGTTCGTTATTAGATGTAGTGGAGATATAATGTAGCTATAGTGTAAGGTAGTTAGGTGTATGTAGGGTACTTTTATTATAGTTTTTTATATAGAGTGGGTATTTTGTGAGAGGATGATAACGTTAAATGTGTAAAAAACTAAAAAAGATCCTTGTTTAGAATTATGTATTTAGATAGTATTTGTGTAAGGTATAGCATATGTTGGTCTTGTGTCTATTCATATATAAGGGGGCGTGGGGGCTGGTGTTTAATACGTCTTGAGTCATTGATAGGTAAATACGATTTACATAGTTTTAGATAACGAGCAATGGAGATTATTGTAAGTAGTATAGGGTTAGTATTAGTAAGTTGGGTAGTTTTATAATGTGGGAAAGGTTGTTGAATAAATATTTATTTGCTTTACATCAGTGGTTGATATGTTTCTATAAGTAAAAACAATATACAGATAATAATTACATGAAAGGAATGTTTTTTCTAACAAAGATAGAGGTCGCTATTGATGAGAAATTGTGGATTGATTTTTTTCTCCAACGTGTATAGTAATAAGTGGAATGAGGATCCTAATATAGTTCCTGATTCACAACTACCTGGAGATTCTGTTGATTTCTTGCCTTTTGACATCTGCATTACTCTTGATGAAGTTCTAGTGGCTATTAATGCAAGTAAAGGAGGTAAGGCACGAGGACTCGATGGGGTACCGTTAGATTTGTATAAATGCACCACAGAGTTATGGTCCCCACTATTAACTCGGGTTTTAGAAGCATGCTGGGCAAAGGGTTTCATTAAATCCTGGTCAGAGTCCATGATAATCCCGATTTTTAAAAAAGGAGATCGTGAAAATCCGGCTTGTTATCGACCCATATTCCTTTTAGATTCGCTCATGAAAATAATAGGAAAGGTAATTTTGAATAGGCTTCAAACGTTGGCAGAAGACAACAAGCCTGGTTCAATATGGTTTTGGCAGGGGCTGGGCACAAATGAGCACGACTTAAATCTTTGTATTTTAATGGGGAAGTTTACCGAAGCTAAGGCTAGGAGGTTTTATGTGGCGTTTGTCGACCTTACTGCTACCTTTGATTGCGTTGCCCATACCAGATTGTGGAAAATCCTTGTGGATTTAAATGTTGACCCCGCTTTGGTGCAATTTTTGAGACAATCATATGCGGGGGCCACAGCTAAGGTGAGGTATAGACTAAAGGGGGAATGCATGAAGCCATTCCACATTGAGAGGGGCGTCAGGCAAGGATGCGTCCTGGCGCCATTCCTTTTCACTTTATGCACAAATGCCCTGGAAGAGGAACTACCGACCATGGGGAGAGATCCGCCACAATTCAACAACAAGCTGATTGTCTCCCTTCTCTACGCGGACAATGCTGTTTTAATGGCTAGAACCCAGCTTGGCCTAGAGAGAGCCCTTGACACTTACATTGATTTTATGGATAATCTGGGCCTTAAACTTAATGTAACGAAAACGTTTGGAATGTCATGTGGGAAGGGGAAAAACAAATGCAGAAGTATGCCAGCCGGGAATGGAAGGATAGATTCAGCTAAAATGTTCTCTTGTCGGGCGTTTTATTTGAGGGTTCGGGATCTTGGGGACCTGCGGTCAAGAGTAGGACTCTTCTTTTTAAGAGGTCGACCGAGGCGGTGATGAACTTTTTAAAAATAAAAGGGGAAAAAGGCCCCTGGGGATCCTCCTTAAAATCTATCAAGCCAAATGCATAAGCATTGCAATATATGGGGCAGGACTTTGGGGTTTTCGTTATGCTTCCCCGATTCAGTTAGTGGACAATGCTTTTTTAAGATTTATTTTAGCAGTTCCTCTGAGCTCATCTGTCTACAATTGCCACAGTAAATTGGGGATTCCTTACATTTCTGATGTAATTAAAATGCAACCTATTTTGCTGTGGCATAGAGTCTATACTTCCCCTAGTACAGGGTTGAATTGAGAAATTATCAAGGACTCTATGAAGTTGGATCTTTCTGCAAAAATCCCTTGGTTGAACTATGTAAAAAAAAAAGTGATTTGAGCAGACCTGATTTTTATATTACCCCAGAAACCATGTGTTCCATACCAGGGAAAGAGTTTAAAGCATTATGTCTGACACATCTTGAGTCCCTTAGAATTGCGGGGTAAACCAATAAATGTTCTGTGATCCAGCATCAAATGACACTGGTCACCCATTGTATTCAACCCTACCTTGTGTGGTGCACTGGTAGGTATGACAGATATGTCCTTACTAGGTTTAAGTTTGATAGTTTCCATCATTTGGTTACATTTCCAGTTATAAACGATTGGTCCAGAGACCTTTGTCATAGTCCATGTGATAATATATTCGTACAAACAGCAATGCATGTGACCATTTTTTGTAAATTTTATTCTACGGAAAGAGCGTAATGGATTATGCCATTTGTGAAGAAGGAAAACAGTCGGCAATTTCGCCTGGCCTTTCTATATTTACAATTATTGGAAAGGATGTATTGCATAGGTATTTTGACTGTATTTCTGAAAAGTATTGTGAGGAAAAGGAAAAGTATAACTGGATAGATTCCAATTTATAAATTGCGTACTGAGGAGGAGCTACACAGCAACCAAGATGGCCACATAGGCTCCCGGCTCTGCAGACCTCCGTCTGCTGCTTGATGATCCTGCCAGATATCCTGATTTTACGCCCAACCCCCGTGTAGATGAACTGTTGCGGAATCTGACGGTGCGGCCCGAGAACTTTATCACCCAGATTGACGGAGTTGTGTTGTGTTTAAGATCTGGGCCTAACCCAGCTTCTGAGCCGGGGCCTCGAGTACTTGCCCAGCCGGGTTGCAGTTGAATAACATCGGCCGTGGGACTCAGACAGTGTCCGGTCCCTTGCAGTGGAGGTTATCCTGGCCTGTTTTTGGTGGCGAGCGTCTGGTCTGTTTTATACTGAAAGAATGGTGATAGGCTTCGTCTGTGGCTGTGGGTGGGAGTCCCCGTCCCTGGCGACCCGGTCGCCACCTCCCGGGTCTGCTGGGCCGGGGCCCTCGCTCGTGGTGGCGTACTGCTGACCGATAATGCACCCTCCGTTGCCGTCCACTCCGCTCTTGCTCTTCTCTCCGGGAGAGCCCGTCCATGCTTGGAACCAAGCGAGTGTGGCGGATCGGATGAATTGTGAGCCGTCCTTGAAGACCGTAATGGCTGCCATCGGGGCACTTCAATTGCATTTCGAGACCATTGTCCATAAAATGATCGCTGGTGACATCGAAACTGGGCGACCGAGTCTGGGCTCTGTTCTATTGCATGACTTTCAACGACCTGATTCTCCCACGATGCCCGTAGTAAAGGAGGGCGGAGACCCCATGCGCGATAAAGTTTTGACGCCATTGACCTGTTTGCAGAATACTTGCGGAATTGTTTCTCTGGGGGTATCGCTGAATTCCCCCTTTAGTCTATACATTTACCATCGCAGCCGATTATTGTTGAGCTACCTGGTTCTTCACTCCTTGAGACTACGACTAGCAAAAACCGAAAGTCACTACTGTCCCTTCCCGCCCTTGTGGTTCTTTTACATCTACGGAGGAAAGGATATCTGGACTGCATGTCGGTGAGGGAGATCTTACCGGTGGTGGATGCTTGCAGAGACTCAATGTGTTCGACTGGTCTCATATTAATATGAATTGAACTTCCTATGAACTTTGACACTCCTGGGGCGGTGATGGTGTTACCGGACAGAGTCCACGTGAAAGATCGGAGGGGTCAAGGATGAGACTGTTGGTCTGGGTCTGATTTCCGGGCTTTAGAGGACAAGGGATTCGCTAACGTAATGCTTGCGGGAGGTTGGGCGGTGTTCAACGTCTCCCCTGTCTGGCTCTGTCTATAATATTTTTGAGTACTCTGTGGTCTTAGGACAGGGGTTGTTCGTTTCAGGCGGGGGTAAGGTGACCGGGAGTTTGTATGACATTCTCCTCCTCCATTATTCTTTTACTTTTTGTAGTTTAGTTAGTCTGGGCGACAGGCACGCTGCTAGTAGGGGTTAGGCGAAAGACACATGCAGGGGTGCAGGGTGGGGGGATGGGTCTATAGTTTTGTTAGTTAGTTTAGTTTTTATGGTTTCTTTATCTCACGCTTTCCTTTCGCTCTCCTTTCATAACGTTGGGGTATTATCCTGATTTTGTATGTATTCTAGTATCTGGTAACCGTACTTATTTTCTATCCTGGCGTCAATGGGTGGGTGAGGTCTGTGTGCGTTGGTTTATAGATTGCTTTGTCGTACATCCTGTTTTGTGCTTGCTAGCGCAGGCGTCTCGGTCGTTCCCTTTAAATTGATCTGCGACTATTCTATTTTTGTACCTTCTCACTTTATCATAGCGTTTGAAAGTATGGCACAGATATGTCTGTTTTATTTTTCCTTGCTTTTTAGGTTGGGGAGGGGGTTAAACATAAAATGAACCCTTTGTTTTATCCTGTGACGTGTTGTGAGTTCAATACAATGTTTATCCTGATTCGCTGCCGGACCTCAGGGTTGTCGGCTGAAGAGCTGTGTCATTTAATAATATAGTGGGTCATATTCTTGTTTTGCGGCCGGCCCCTGCGGTTGTTGGCCCGTGCTTGTAATTTTATTGAACTGTAGAATAAAGGTTTTTTAATTAAACAAAAAAAATAATTGCGTACTGTTGGGGGAGATGTTTTTACACAGTGTGTTCTTATTATTTTCTAATCTATATGAATTGTTTTTAAATCTTGCTTTTGTGATTTTTACAAATTTTCTAAAATCGAATAAAAGATTTTCTGATTCTGATTCTGAAAGGAATGTTATTTCTAAGGATTTAGACACTGAGGTGTGATGACTCATAACTTACCATGCAATTCTGCAGGCACATCACCATAGCATCACATTTACTCTGAAGATCAGCAGAACATTACATGATAAACACTCAAGGATTGCGATACGTTTTATAGGTGAATTGTATTAACATAAACCAAATGTTGCACACATTTGTTGAATAGCACATTATATATTGTAAAGATGGCAGTAGAGAAGGAAAGACAAGAATCAAAATGAAATTAAATGAGGATACACATATTACACGAATCAAAAATGAGTAATACATTATTGTGACTCCCCTCCATTACATTACCATTAGTTAATAACAATGCTGTATGACAGGAACAGATGACCAAGAACAACTGCATTTCACCAATTCAAACTGTAGTGGCTTCATAATAGGGTGGCATGATCATAAACACATACCAATGAAAGGACCTGGCAAGACCACACTCACCAATTTTCACAGGGAAGATCTTTTTCATACTATAGGAAAGTGTATCTCTTCAACCTGTAATGAATGATCACCCTCCATTTGATGTTGCTGTGGTGGAGTAGGAAGATGAGGAGTAAAAGTAGTTGTTTCCACTCCACTGACATCAGACGATGAAGATGTACGAAAAAAAATTCCCTATAACATCAGTGAGAGCAACTAAGGCAGCATTATAATCCCTGGCAGGGGCTGGCTGGTTTTGCAGCAAAGCAGTGATGTTGCTGTTAAGGGCACTTCTTGCTGACATGTGGGAACCCATCTTGGCCTCCAATCATTCCCCCAAGGTCTCCAGTGAGGACTGGATTGAGAAATAAATGACTCGAATCTGCTGTTGTACATCACTGATGTGAGATGTAGAAAAATGCTCTTCTTTGTCCCACATCATCACAACAGGAAGGTATGCCAAGGAGGCATCTATTCCATGGAGCCAAGAATGGGTGTCTCTTACAGCCTCTTCCAACCATTTAATGGGGCTGAGACACCTCTGGACACCTTCAAGTGTGCCTACTAATTTCTCCAACCCCAACCTGACAGTGTCCATCATATGGTTCTTGACCCCTAACACTCTGCTTTGATACATGACTTAGGGGTCATCAGATTCAGTTGTGCGGGCATTAATGCGTACCTTTATTTGACTTACACTCCATTTCAGTTTTATTCATTTATATACGTTTTTATAATGCTAGCTAGACCTGTCGGTGTCAGAGGCTTCATATTGATTGTGAAAGAATACAGTACCACAGTCGTGCAATGAACATAAGAGGCGAGAGTTCAATAGAATAATGGAACCCATTAGGTGCTAGTAGAGTTCTCTTATATGTGTGAATTTGTCACAATTTGTATGACAATATCACCACACTTGGGACTTTTTGCTACTATTTTCATTTTAAACTTATAAATCTCTGGTTCTCCAGATTATGTTCTTACAACTTGTGGTCTTCAGTAATTGTTGGACTCAACTTTACTTTTTTTCAAAATTCGAGTAGTAACGTTTTTGTGTTGTGTTTTCATGTAAATACAGCTTGAAGTACTGCATAAATACTTTACACTTTGCCTCTAATTCAAGGCTGATTGCTTTCTGGCATAATGCCACAGGTCAATTACTCAACTAATAAGGCTTACTTGGGTAACACAAAAGTTTACTCCATGTCCTGCTATGTTTTACATGAGAAGTAATAACAACTTATGACAACATTTGACACACAGTATGTTCAGACTCACCCTGCACATCTTGTTGGTCATTTATGTCAGTATTGTCACTGCCTTCAACTCCAGCAAACAATATCGTTGGAATGAGGGATGCCACCTGCTCATCCAATGGGTTCAACTCTTGCTGGCCCTCCTCTGAGCCTTGCTGCCTTTAGGTTCCTTGCCAGTTTTCCTTTTGTCCTGCATAGGGTCAGGGATCACCGCCACCCCTTCCACCACCAATCCCAATGGTAGGAGACAGACACAGTTTGAACTTTTGGAAGGCAGGGGGGCCTCACGACCCCCCTGGCCGTATTTATTAAAATATGAAACAAAATTTAAAACTTTAAATTAAAATGTTTCATGTATCATGTACAAAATTTTACTTTCATTACACTTGATGAAGACAGGTATCCAGGCTAACCTTAACAAATCTCTAATACAAAGATTTTCCTAACCAAGTCTAACATCATGACATAATGCATTGCATATGAATTTTGTACATCCTATCGTTAGGGGCCAATGGCAAGGTCTTAACCAATGTCAGATCCCTATCACCAAATTCCCACCCTCACGTGTGAGTGGCGCATGCGCAGAGGGCTTTACCCTCGTAGCCAACTGTAACTTCCCTTGTCATGGGGGCCCCCTTTCACTTGGCGCCATCTTAAGGTCGTCCAAGTTCCCGTGCGGGGTATCCGTAAGAAGGACAGCGTGGACTCCCCCCTTTCCCCACACTCTCTTCCGCCGGAGCGGATATCCGGCCCCCAGGAAATTCATGGGAGGGGCATATAGCCATCTCACCCTGGGAGGGGCCTATGGCCGTCTCCCCCTGGGCGACCCATCCGTAATGAGTGCAGCCCCCCCGTGGGAGGGGCCAATGGCCGCCTCCCCCGGGCACTCCCATCCATAATGGATGGCGCCCCCACTAGGGACCTTCAAATCACTGCTCACCGATCATTACCTTACCGCCCGACCGAAGACTAAATAAATACGACAGTTAGTTACCTACTAGGGGAAAAAACCTATGCTTAATCTCAAATTACAGCTAGATATATTCAATGAACTATAACATTGCTACAAAGGAAAAAAGGTCCTATAACATAGACCGCTTTTATTGCATACAGTTCATTACATTTCTACAAAGGAAAAAAGGCCTATAGGCAAGTATTCAGTTGCATGCACGTTCTTGGCATCAATTGAAGATGAGAGAAACGATTCCAACAAGACGCTTATTCATTACAATCAAATTGCAAATTAGAACTTTGTTTACTCCCAAACTTCTGCAACAGGGGCTGGCGGGTGGGTCAAAAACTGCAGCTTGTTCCCTTGAGGGCTCACGAGCGACGAGTGGTGCAGCCTTCAGAGCGCAGGAACAAGAGGACGCCTGCCTGCATTTCCGCGCCTTTTATCTTGCAGCGGGAAGGCGGGGCAGTGTCCCCATCCCACCCAACATTGCACGGACTTCCGGGTGAGTGTTAGGACAACCTTTTTAGGCGGCTGGGGCATGCTCCAACCACGCCACTATGGGCATACAGGCCAGGACATGCCCCCCGCCCGCAAACGTTTCCCGGGGGATCGGGGCACCGAGCCATACGTTCGGGGTGACTGAGAGGTGTCCCCTTTCCATATGGTCAGGGATGCCCACCACCCCTTCCACCACCAATCCCAATGGTAGGAGACAGACACAGTTTGAACTTTTGGAAGGCAGGGAGCCTCACGGCCCCCCCGGCCGTATTTATTAAAATATGAAACAAAATTTAAAACTTTACATTAAAAAGTTTCATGTATCATGTACAAAATACAACTTTCATTACACTTGATGAAGACAGGTATCCAGGCTAACCTTAACAAATCTCTCATACAAAGATTTTCCTAACCGAGTCTAACATCATGACATAATGCATTGCATAAGAATTTTGTATATCCTATCGTTAGGGGCCAACGGCAAGGTCTTAACCGGTGTCAGATCCCTATCACCAAATTCCCGCCCTCACGTGTGAGTGGCGCATGCGCAGAGGGCTTTACCCTCGTAGCCAACTGTAACTTTCCTTGTCATGGGGGCCCCCTTTCACTCGGCGCCATCTTAAGGTTTTCTGAGTTTTCAAGCGGGGTATCCGTAAGAAGGACAACGTGGACTCCCCCCCTTTCCCCGCACTCTCTTCCTCCAGAGCGGAAATCCGGCCCCCGGGAAATTCGTGGGAGAGGCATATAGCCGTCTCCCCCTGGCAGGGGCCTATGGCCGTCTCCCCCTGGGAGACCCATCCGTAATGGGTGCCGCCCCCCATGGGAGGGGCCAATGGACGCCTCCCCCTGGGCGCTCCCATCCATAATGGGTGGCACCCCCACTAAGGACCTTGAAATCACTGCTCACCGATCATGACTCTACCGCCTCAGGCCAGATAGTTGACCGACTATCTGGACCTCCACACCTCCTATAGGTCATGTCTCCTCAATCCCACTAGCCAAGCTATCATGTCCCCTATCAATAAGTCATTCCCCACCCTGGACCGGTGTACCCCATCGTCTGAATAACAGTGGTCCCCCCAGATGCACCCATGAGGTATGCTTTGAAGATGAGCAGAGTGAAACAATTTCTCCATTTTATTGCTGACCCTCTTTACCGAATTGTTCAACGCTGTCGTGGACAATCCACCCCTCCATATCCTCCTCGGGATCATGTGTGACCATGCTATCGTGCACCCCGGGAGAGTCTTCGCTAACCAACTAACTGCTGAAAGTATGTGCTCGATTAAAGCTCGTCTTCCCAACCTTACCAAGTCATTGCCCCCAACGTGCACTATGACTACTGATGGCGGTGAGCTGTGCCGCCCTAACAATTCTTCCACAAAACGTTGCAGTCGGTCAATACATAGGCCGCCCTTCCCATGGAAGGACACCCTGAAACCATATTCCTCAGATGTCTGAATCGCATCACCTGTCTTGAATATGTCCGCGGCACGCCTCATGTATGAGTGGCCCACGACCCAGACCACTCACCTTCCATTCCTTTTTCCTGAAGTGGTGGTTAGCTGATACTGGGCCGGTCCCAATTTCCGCCCTGCGTCACAGGCTCGTGAAACTGTAATCCAAACAAAAGACAACAAGCGTGAGTGCACTTCTTCAGTAACTTACAACATGTGCAGCCCCACGTACCGTTTGAAACAACTCGACGACCAGCTGCCTAATTGTTTCACATTGTCCGCCCGCAGACCCCCAGCCGTTGCTTCTGTAGCGGCTCCTATCCTGAATGAATGAGTCCCAAAATCACTCGGGTTCAAGCCCACAGCTGCAATCGTGATTGCCAGCACCCTCTGGAACTGAAACTTTGTTAACGGGGTGCCGTCAGCATGTCGCAGCAAGGCCCCCCCCCATGTCGTCAACCTTTGTTTTAGGTAGGCCTCAACATGCCTTTCTGGACAACAGGGACTACCCAGAGCGCACTGCAACACAATGCTATTCCCCTGGGCCTCCTGGTCTGTCTTTGACCTGGCTATCGTGATAAGCAGGGAATCCCCCCTCACTTGCGTGTGGTCCCTGCGCAGACCCCCATCGATATCCCTTTTGTTGGCAGCCACTAGTTCGCTTACCCGCAGGGCCCCATATAACGCCAACGCAAATGCTGCTCTGAATAGGATGACCTCACTATGTGAGGAGCACGTCTGCTCTAGTTTAGCCAACAAGGAGGTCAATCTGTCAAAACCTATGGGTGCCTGGTATCCTTTTTGCGACCCTCTAGGCGCTGCCAGCCATGCAGCGCCTTTCTGACTATAAAGGAATCCGTCTGGTCCCTAATCCCCTGGAGCAGAGCCATGAACAATATGGCGGCCTTATACCGACTGGCGGATGCCACCGACTGGCCCTCTTCATGAAGTGCCACTAAAAATCGGGTAAAAGACCCCTCCTGACCCCATCTATGCTCCCATGCAGGGCCCAAAAAGGCGCAGTATGAGTGGAACGCCCCTTCATAAGCTTTTCTTGTCCTGGGCACTAAACTGGCTGCCACGAGGTTTTGTAGTCCAGGGCGCCGATTTGCCATAGTGCTTCGGGAAATGGCGCTGCCACTAGCTCCGCTGAGGGTAAACACTCCTTGAAAGCCTGCATTTTGAAACGAGAGAGCGCATCCGCTGCATTATTCAGTACTCCCGGCACATGTTTTGCCCTGAATTGTACATTTAGTATCACGCATTCCAACACAATCTCGTTCAACAATCTCAATATCCACTTGCAGCGTGCTGCCTGCTGGTTAATGCACTCGACTGCAGTCATGTTATCAGACCAAAATATCACTGAGCGGTTTCGGAACTCTCTGGCCATGCCAACAACGCTACCCAGATGGGGAATAGCTCTAGAAAACCAATGTTGCTCGTCAAACCACATGTTTCCCACCATGCTGGCCATTTCTGGGCCGACCATCGGTTACCAAGGATCGCGCCAAACCCCACACTGCCAGCAGAGTCAGTCCATAAACCTAATTCTGCTGACGAGGCCGGGGCTTTGCTCCAGACTACTCGGCCATTGAAATCCGCCTGGAATGCCAGCCAAATGAGCATGTCTTGGCGAACCTCTCTGACAGCCTCGTATGATTGTGCCCTTCCTTAGGCCAAAATGGGGGTTGAGTAGTGCACTCCTTTTGTTGTTCTTTTAACTTATCAAATTTTACTGTGCAGTTTGTGAACGGGTGTGCTGAGAGGGAAGGAGGAGCCACCCTCCACAAACATAAGATTGAAGAAATTACCTGTGACACAAGTCATTAGACCCTACACGCACTACTTGTGGCAGATATCCATCTGCCTGTATAAACACAAAATTATTGAGGTTAAGTGTACTTCTCTAAATTTTTAATCTTGAATAAATCATTTCATTTTTGACAATTTATGTGAACATATCCATTATGGATGAACAATCAATCTTGTTTAGTTCTGTACTTAGACAATACAATTACTGTCCAAACAAAAAACGAAAAGTAAGTTCAAACAAGTACATAATCAAATCCCAATGCATTTCGGGAATATTTCCATTCGTCAGGGGAGCGTGAGTTTACTGAAACAGACTAGACGATAAGCTTGCTGGCAAACACGATGCGTGAGTTCTTGAATGTTTAAAAAATGAGTGTTCTGGATGATAATCAAAGATAGCCGATGACTGCTAACCCGTTTTATAGACGTAGTTTTCATTCGCAATGTGCTCAACTGACTGTAGCTGTAAACAGATGGTAAAACGTGAATTTGGCGATCTTCTCCGCCGGCAAACGGAAGCAACCCTCCACGGAGTCTAGTTCGATACCCAGAAACTCCAGGGAGGTAGTTAGACCCACTGTCTTACCTGGCGCCAATGGTACCCCGAAACCCCACATGAGCACGCAGAAATCCCGCAATTCCCGTGCACAGTCCCGAGAGCCCGCTGGGCCGAGAAACAGGAAATCATCGAGATAATGCATCACGTGTTGGTGCCCTGAGGCCTTCGAGAATACCCACTCCAGAAATGAGCTAAACATTTCAAAATAGTGGAAGCAAGGGAGTTAGGTCCTTAGTGGGACTGAGGGAGGGGGCTGGACCATGTAAACTATCACCTCGTTACCTTTCACTCACGTTTGATAAATGCTTGTGCCACATTTATACGGCAGTGCAACAATTTCAATTTCTGTTTGACTAGGTCGATTTATTTCATGACCACAACCTCCTCCCTTCACAAGGCGTCGGATGATGCGCAGTGAGGTAGGTGGATTCAAGGGATTTTTCCCAAACCACTTTACATTCTTCAAACAAAACGAGTGTAAAGTTTTGACATAATGCATGCTTCATCCGTTTTAGATCTGAAGTTTGGAGCATCGTCCCCCAGTCTTACTTAACTAAATACGCACTGCCTGAAAGATACAGGTACTCTCCCTATCATTTTCATGAATATGAGATGGTATAAATTGAGATAATCAGATTCCCAATAAAACTTTATTATTTTTGTGTCCCACCCCGACAAATAACAAAGCCCTGATGAGGGTTCGAAAACTTGCCATTCGAACCTGAAACGCATCGGCACACCCACTAGCGCTAGTTGTATCATTGAGTGATTTATTAAGATTAATATACTTTGTCTTTGCTCTTTCTTATACTTTGCTTTGTTTTGTCTACAAGTATGAATTCATTTTGAAAAAACGTATGAATTGTTTATGTGTACTGTGTATTGCTCTGTGTTACTGCGATATCGTTTTAAATTTGTTTTTCCTTTGTAAAACTGTCTAATTGTAGAACAGTGTGTTAATGTGTATCTATTTTTGCCATAAAACAAAAGTTCTTATAAAAAATAAGCCAAAAAGACGAGAGTAATAGGTATAAATAAAAGTACCTTACCAGGTTTCATAAAGTTGTACTTGGTTTCTATTGATTGAGCTCTATATTAAGATAAGAGGTTCTGGGCATCTCCATTGTTCTTGATAGTTTACATGGTCCAGCCCCCACCCTCAGTCCCACTAAGGACCTAACTCCCTTGCTTCCATAGTTTAGAGCGGGTTATTACCCGCGAGAGTTTTAGGGACAATACATCTACCATTGTTGGACGAAGGGCATTGTTCGTCCTTCAAACGGTATGGCAGAAAAAGATACACTTTCTTTCAGTGAAAGCCATATACAATCTCTCATTGCCTCATCTCCATTTGCTTCAATCACTCTGAGTACCACAGCGAAGCAACAGAACGAATCAGAAAAATTAATAAGACTGTGCAAAAAACATGTGAGAACGGAACTCCATGGTCATTTTCTCCTAAGACATTTAAAAGGAGGAACTATTCCTTGGGGGCTACAGGTCAAAAATACACCAGTCATCTTTATTAATGACGAAGGATACAAAAAAGGTTTCAGCTTTATAAATACAAAGTGTAGCCGAGACCTTATGGTCCATACCATTGAGACTGTGCAACGCCTTTGCCTTAAGGAGGCCGAGGAGATTGAAGAGTTAACAAAAGCCATTGCAAATAACCCGGCCATCACAGACGCTAAAGCGTTACTTGACAAGATTGAGAAAGACATATTGGTCTTTAAAGACATTACAATCAACAATAAAACTATAAAATACGAGCGTGACACTAAATCGTTCAAGATTGAACAGGTATACCCTTTCCTCAAGGAAGACTATTACACCCTGACCGACTCACGCCGTGCACTGTACGATTACCAAGGTAGATCACGTAATCGTTTTACCACGTTCTCGAAAACATCATCATCAGGGTCCTCTGATTCGGATACTAGAGGGAACAACCCCAGAAAGCAAGTGTCTTTTTTACACAGGGGCCAACAGCCAAAAAGCAGGTACAAGCCGGCATGGGAAATGCGAACAAGGAGCAGGTTTTACAAGAAAAACCAAATGTAATTGTCAATTTGTCCGATCGTGTATTAACTGAACATGAGGAGTCTGTGTTGAATCTCGGGCTCAAATTTGTCCCTAGTACTAGAACGGACTTCACGAAACTTAAAATAGAAACCCTTGAGTTCTGTAGGAAACTGAGATTAAAAGCAGTTCTTTTTTAACCAACCAGTACCAGTGGATAAAGAAACCACGGGTTTCAGGAACAAATCTCAATTTGTTCCCTATCAGAATATTCCTAAACAGATCCAGGCTTTTGAACAGATCCTTCTAGCATATATTAACAAGATGGAAAGGGCCAAAAAATACGTCCCCCAAAATATTAGTCAATGCCAACGCCAAGCCATTCTCAGTCTTAAGGATGACCCTTCGTTGATAATCAAACAGGCCGACAAAGGGGGTGCGGTTGTACTCTGGCCTAGAGACAAATACATCACTGAAGGCCTTAAACAGGTTAACAACCAAACTTGGTACAGATCCCTAACAGAAGACCCCACTAAACAGATTCAGGGTCTCATTCTAGAGGTTCTGGAAGTAGGAAAAGAAGAAGAGTTTCTGGGCCTTAAGGAATTTGAGTTCATGAACAAAAAGGCTCCACGAACACCAATCTTATACCTTTTACCAAGATCCACAAGAGCTTGGTGGATCCTCCAGGGAGGCCAATCGTCTCTGGAGTTGACTCTTGCTTAGAACCCATACCTAAGTACGTCGACTTCTTTTTGAAGCCTTTCCTTAAAAATGTGAAATCTTATTTAAAAGATACCACCGATTTCCTCACCAAAGTGGAAGGAACCACCTTTGATCCACTTAGACAAATCATGGTGACTATGGACATCACGTCGATATACACACAGATACCCCAAGAAGAGGCCCTTGAGGTTATAGAATTATACCTTGAGATGCGAGAGCGCTCACACAGGGTCCCCACGTGCTTCATTCTGCGACTTGCTGAAATAGCTCTTAAAAAGAACTACTTCATATTCAATGATCAATTCTACATGCAAGTCAAGGGCACTGCCATGGGGTGTCCTTATGCCCCAGAAATGGCAGTGCTCTACGTGGCACAGTATGATTTGAGATTTGTGGACAACAATAATCCCTACAGTGGGAATATTGCACAGTGGTGGTGCTATATAGATGACGTCTGGCTCCTGTGGCAGGGGAGCCAGACCGATCTAACCCTGTTCCATGAGTGGATTAATACAAGGCATAATGTCATCAAATTTTCAATTGAAGCAAGCACCACCAAAATGACCTTCCTAGATGTGGAGGTAACTTGTAAGGATGGGGTTCTCAAAATCTCATTACACAAGAAAAAGACTGATAAGAATACCATCTTGCACCACAGGAGCTACCACCCCAGGAATTTAAAAGCCAACTTACCTTACGGGCAACTACTGCGAATACGCAGAAACTGCACTGAAATTAGCCACTATGACCATCATGCAGAGGAATTTTGTCAGGAGATGATCCATAGAGGGTACCCAAAGAAACTCCTTAAACACTCTTACAAAAGAGCACGATACACTCCACGTGAATGCTTGCTAGAGTCAAAGGAAAAAAGAGAACTCGACCGTCTGGTGTGTGTGACCACCTTTAGCCCTGACACACTCAGAATGAGACAAACGATCTTGAAGAATTGGCATGTGTTAGAAGGATTGGAATGTCCTTTTCCTCGCCCAATCTTTGCCTACAAAAAGAATAGAAGTATTGGACCGCAAATTGTAAGAGCGAATCTGACACAGCCTAAACCCAAACATGACATTCTGAGCTGCTGGAATATGAAGCTGATTGAAGGCCATCAAGACGAGAGTAATAGGTATAAATAAAAGTACCTTACCAGGTTTCATAAAGTTGTACTTGGTTTCTATTGATTGAGCTCTATATTAAGATAAGAGGGTCCGGGCATCTCTATTGTTCTTGATATTAAACATTTCAAAATAGGCACATGAAATTGAACAACCCATCGGCATGCACATATCCATGTAGTACTTCCCCTGAAATGCAAAACCCAACAGGTGCTGATCCTGGGGATGCACCGGAAGCAACCTAAATGCAGATTCAATGTCTGATTTCGCTAACAATGCACTGGGGCCTAGGCGATTCAACATTACTACTGCGTCATCAAATGATGCCTACTTCACACTGCAAATGTCTGCATCAATTGCCTCATTAACGGAAGCTCCCCTTGGTGCAGATAAATTATGAATGAGCCTGAATTCTCCCAGCTCCTTCTTGGGAACTACCCCTAATGGGGAACACACAAAATTGGCCGTTGGTGGTTCACCGAACAGTCCTGTAACCCGCCCCAAGCGAACCTCTTTTGCGATTTTTGTGGTGGCCACCGCTGGGTTGTGCTTAACGAGACAGTTGGTTTCTGCATGAGGGGGCCCCACGAAAATCACCCGCCGGGATCCTGAAGCCATACGAGAAGCCATCTCGCAGGATCCCAGCAGGATCCCAGCAGACACATGATCAGGGTATTTGTTCAGCCAGGGAGTCAAAACCAGAATATCCACAGGCGATTGTTTGGACCTCCGAGGCACCGTGTCATTCCTGTTTGGTACCCCCTTTCCCTCCTGTACTATTGCCTCTGGATCGGCAGCTAGTCTCGGGGTGGGAGGTGTTACCACAACCTGCGCAGGCATGCCTGAACCTGCATGTTCCCTGCGGCCTGCTACACGTTCCCTTGTTGAAACCCCAACATACCCCTCGCTTATTCCCATTCCCGCCCGATCTAGACTGAGTATATCCCCCGTAGGTTGGTCAAAAGGGCTGTGGATGCTTCTGCTGAAAGGCCCTGGAGCCGTTTGCACTCGACCCTGATCCACCCGCTGAGCCCGGCAAGAACTGCGCATGCCAAGATACAGTATCCAAACAATCCCAAGTCAATGTTTCTTTAAACTCTTTCACTTTTCTAAATGCCACGTCATACCCTTTCCATTCCTCTCCTCCATACGTCTCATGGAAGCCCGTGACCCTGCTCTGGTAGCAAGCAAGGTCTCCCAAGAGTTCTGCTGTTCGCTCACCCATAATTGCTACAAAATTAGAAAAAGCCCTGATCCAGTTCATCATAGACTCTTCAACCCTGAATTCTGCCATTTTTGCCCTCCATACACTGGGGTGCCATAAATTCTTCTGAGTCTTGGCATATTCTAACTCGCGATTGTCTGTCAACAATGAAAACATATTGATATACTTGTTTGCCCACACCATTTCTTTAGTTGCCATAGGAACATGTTGCGCCAAGTATTCCCGCCTTGAGGGTACAGCGCCCTCCCCCATTATTGGGAGCGATCTCTTACCGGTCTCTGTTGTACCTCCAGTCGTGTCCGTCGACTTATTCCGGTTTTCGGCCGTGGCCAGGTTTGCCACCTGTGGAGAAATAGACGGCACGTTTGCTGCCCCAGCGCCCCTTGTCTGCCTGAGCTGCTCAACAATCTGCCTAGCTTCTTTGGCTGGGTCTTCCACAGCCGCGGATCCCCCGGCTCCCTTCTTCAACCAGGGTAACACAGCCGCCAACTGAAGCGCTAGTTCAGGAGGCATTTGGTCGTTATCCAGCGGTGTGATAACCACGGGGATTGGCAATCCCCCATCAGGTGCAGGTACCAGGCTGGACGCTGGTGCTACTGGGACCAGCGGGACCTCCATCGGGACTGGGGCCTCACTAGGACCCGCTTTCCCCTTCCTCTTTTTCCCCTTATCCCCCCCTGGGATAATGTTTGGCAAAGCAGGCCCCACGATCCTCTTAGGTCGCCCTGAGGGCCCCGCTTGGGCCTCCACTTGTTTCCGGAGGGCCGCTAGGCTGCGACCCAGCTGGTCTACTTTACCGAATTTCCTGTTCATTGCCGACACTTGGTTCACTAGTGTGCACAGCATTCGTTCCATCACGGATCTCTTTCCACTCTTCTTACCAGGCATATCTGTGTTCTGTTCTGTCTCTGCCTGTTTTCCAGTAGCGACTCGAACTCCAGCTACGCCTTGACGACTGAAACAGAAACAACGATTACACGTTCAAAAACTGCAGCTTGTTCCCTTGAGGGCTCACGAGCGACGAGTGGTGCAGCCTTCAGAGCGCAGGAACAAGAGGACGCCTGCCTGGATTCCCGCGCCTTTTATCTTGCAGCGGGAAGGCGGGGCAGCTTCCCCATCCTGCCCAGAAGTGCACGGATGTCCGGGTGAGTGTTAGGACCTTTTTAGGCGGCGGGGGCGTGCTCCAACCACGCCACTATGGGCATACCGGCCGGGACACGCCCCCCCCGCCCGCAAAGGTTTCCCGGATGATCGGGGCACCCAGCCATACGTTCGGTTGACCGAGAGGTCTCCCCTTTCCATTTGTATTCATGCCAACGCTTTTTGTATTCCACAACAATCCTACTGTTAGGTGCCACACAGTTGATCTTGTCCATTATTGTTTGTCATAAAACATCCTTTTTTGCTAATGGTAATTTTGCGGTGACAAATAATAAATGCTCTCTTTTGGTCAACTCACTTATGAGTATTTCACTTTCGTCCTCAGTGAAGTTAGACTTCCTCTTCCATTTGTCAACTAATTCTGGTACAATTTGTGGATTTGTGGGGTCTTGGCTCTCAGTTGCTCCTTGCATTGTGCAAAATGTTAAGAAGTGCTACAGAGTTTTGTGTCATGAACTGTGACTTTTTAAACGTTCCTCGTAGCATTGCACTCCCAAGTGTTGTAATGCTGATTTGCAACATGTAAAATTGTCTTACGGCATGCATTTCAACTTTGTGTCATGTAGGATGTAAGGCATTAAGGCGTAATGCGTGTCACACAAATATATTATTTTACTTCGGATGCGTCACATCGCATTCTTTACAACGTGAACCATTACATTGCATGTCATTTCAAAGACTTGTTGTAGGGGGCGCACTGGATTTAGGAATAGTCTAATTTACTATCTCTACTGCAACAGCAGGGAAATCCAACACCAGTGCGCCCCCTACAGCAAGTCATTTTAAATTGTTTTAAAGTTTATATATATATTAATTACGATGTATGTGTGTTTAACCTCTTTTAATTAAGTTTGTTATATTTGTTAAAATGTATGAGAAAGGTACTTCATTTTTTTAAATGAATTGTATTGTTTAATATATTTAATATGTATTATAAATATATATATATATATATATATATAAACATCAATATTTTGTGTAACTATATTTTTCACATTGATATTTTGTTTTCAATATTTTTGTACTTACCTGTTTAAGTATAGGGAGTTGCTATGTTTCCATTCTATATATTTTCATTTTTATTTTTTACATCAGTATTTTTTTCATCGATATTCTGTCAGTGAACCGTTCTTGCAACTGAGGAAAAGATAAAATGGAGTGTTGAGAAACCAAATGATAAACATAAAAAATACCCTTTTCCTTCCGATGTTTGAAATACAATGATCTATGATTAAATGTAATATTTCTATTACCCCAAACAGTAGATTTAAGGAAATATTGATAAAAATCAGATCCTTGGGTAAATATTGTATGTAGTAGATGTTGCAAATATTTTAAAATTGGACTTTTAGATTTGAATGGACAATTAGACATGGAAACAGCATCATGAAACGAAAATTCATGCAATGAAGACCATTCAAAAATTATCTAAGTTGGTATGGGAGAATCATGGTATTCTTTGGTTAAAGCATAAAATTCCTGAATTAAAAAGACAGTATGATATAACTTAAAATAAGGAAAACGTCCTCCACCTTTGATCTTAGGCTGATATAATTTGGATGAAGTAAAACGAACACGTTTGTTATTCCAAAGGAATTTAGTACAGATAGAAGTGATTTGGGAAGAATCATAATTAAGAATTTTAAAGGGTAACATAGAAAGCATAAAAAGAACATGAGGAACTAACTTCATTTTATTGGTATCTAATCTACCCCACCACAATAAAAAAAAAAGAGGAGACCAAGTGGATAATAGGTTTTGAAATTATGGGCGAGAATATTGGGTATGGTGGAGGAAAAGAAGACTCCCAAGAATTTAATCTTAGAGGGACACCATGTAAAATTAGTATTATCAAACATATAACAATAACAGGAGGAATGTAATGGTAAAACCTCAGTTCAAAATTTTTGTTTTATTTGTAACCAGAAATACTAGAGCACAAACCAATTTCTTGCAAAAAGGGTTCTAGGGCAGTGGAGGGATTAGACACATAAACCGGAATGTCATCTGCATAGGCATCAGAGTTTGATTTCTAGGGAGTTGCATCTAAAACCAGTTATATGGGAGTTGCATCTGATACATTCAAGAAAGGCTTCCAAACAAAGAAGAACAAGTAGATGTGAAAGAGGACAACCTTGTCAAGTGCCTCTATGCAAATTAAAATAAGGAGAGAAATGACTGTAGTGTAGTTCCTATATTCCCAATAGGCTCTGCGCATTGGAATAATATATTCAGCAGTGTAGACGTAGGACTGAGGTTGACTAGGTCTCTACTGACTATATTAGACTTAGGGTTTGCCAGCTAGCTCAGAGGTCACTAGAAACTTTCTCGAATAAACGAGGAGGAGTTTAACCTCCCTGTATAGACAAGAAGGGATTAGCTTCCGACAACCATATAACATGACAACTTTGCTCCCTCAGAATAAGAGTAAATCTCTAGAGTTGTGTGAAAACAATAGACAGCTATTTCACTCAGTCAATTGTGCGTTCTTAGTTTCCCCAGAGTGCAGAGAAGAGAGAGACGGGCGTTTTCAATAAAAGGTATTATTTATTGAGCAGTCTTCCTTCTCATGCAAGAGAAATGAATTGCCACAATTGCAATACTTAATGTAAAGTAAAGTACATACAGTAAAAGGAGTATTATGAAATAATACTGTAAAAGCATTGATATGGTTTCTTAGCCATAAGATACTTTAAAATGGATAAAATATATACATACATATATATATATTGACTAACGTGCTCAACTGGTGCTTCTAAAATACTCCTACCCCGGTGTACCTGACCTAAGCCTAATACGTGGGAAGGAGTAAGTAAGTATCAGTTTAAGTTAAGTTGGTTTTGCCAAGAATCTGATTCAAGAATTCTCTTTAAGGGTTTAGTCAGCACTGTACCTTGGGAATAGAATGTGGGAGGTCTGGTATCTCTTTCCTCAGGACTTGATATCCCAGCAACCCGCAAGGGTAGGCTGGAAACGCCAGAGCTGGATTTTCTCGGCAGGAGAAAAGACAGCGTCTTTCTCAGCGTGTCAAAGAGGAGGGGCAGCGTCCGTGGGCTCTCGCATCAGCTGGGCTCTTGGGCAAGTAGATAGCTGCTCTGCTCCAAAACCACCACCGTGTGTTTGCTTAAGGCAACGTTGGTATATTTATACCTGAAAGGTGCCGAGTTTGACATAAGGTTTGGACATAAGACGTCAATAAAAATGACACTAAGAACTGGCCGTTCTTACAGTGCATGCAGGAGTTCTATTACAAATCAAAACAAAGCAAATGGGGATTTCCCAGGTTGCTGGAGGTTTGGTGTGTCGAAAGAACTCGTTGTGCTTTCTCGGAATCCAAGGAAGTAGCTTTTGCTGTGCCTTGGACTGCAAGGGCTATTTACTTAAATATGGATCTGATTCTTATACCATTATAGGGATATTATTGATTGTAGCCGTACAAGGGCACAAAATAGCAATATTGATTCATGTTCCCAGATAAAAACACAATATGACCATTAGAAAATACACAAGCACTTGCTCCAACATGTAGTAATTTGATAAAAGAGATACATTTGTGCCCAAAACCAAGCCATTTAAGAGTAGAAAACATTAATTGACAATTTATATGATCAAAAGCTTTTTCAGCATCAAGTGACAGGGCTGCGAGGGTAGAGGAATATGTTTCCCAAGTGTAATAATATTGTAAAACATTCTAGCATTTTCAAATGCAAGTCTGCCCTGAACCAATCCAGCTTGGTCAGGTATAATAAGAATAGGAATATTGTCCTCCAAGCGAGATGCCATAATTTTCTGCAAAAATTATACAATTGCAGTTGATTAATGAAATTGGTTGGCAGTTTTTACAGAGAATGGGATCCTCATCAGGTTTAGGAATAATGGCAATAGGGGCATCTAAATAGGAGTTACTGGCTTTAGAGCTGGACAAAAAGGAATAAAAACGTTCTAGTAGTTTTGGAGCTAAAGTAATGGAGAACAAAGAAAACAGTTCGACATATTAACCATCTGGACCATGAGCTTTGTTTTTTTTCAAAGATTTAATAGCATCTATGATTTCCTGAAAGGAAATAGCTGTTTCAAGATTCAAAAAAGCAGCAGGAATGGAGGGAGATTTAGGGAGTCCATTAAAAAAGGTTTTAATATCACACCCAGAAGGAGTTGAATCTTCTGTACATAGCAATTTAGACTAGGATATAAAGGTATCAATAATGTCAGAGTCAGAGAACATGAAATTGTTAGTATGCTCATTACGAATAGGGTCAATGGTTTTCTCCTCCAATTTGATTTTTCAAATTATTTGCCAGTATTTTACCAGATTCACTTTGGCCTCCATGATATTTGGATTCATTTTTAGTAGGACGTTGCAAGCATCAATCGTAGCAATCTTATTCAGGTCAGACTTAGCATTTATCAATTCCTGTAGGTTTGAGGAGTATTTGGAGGTGAAATAGGTATGCAAAAAGAAAGATGGACAGAATGCAGAACAATGTCATACATTTACCCCAGTACAGAGATCTAGGCCTAAATCCATTGTTTAATTTCTCACCATACCATTCCAGTTTGGACCCAGCCATATGCAAATCAGTCTTGACCTTGTGACCAATAGGACCAGTCCAGCCCGAACTACCAGGCCAAGTCCTCCCTGCACTGGAGACAAGCACCCTAGGACCAGTTTTGGGCTTTCAGCCCTCATCAGCCAGGATAGCTTGACTCCAGTGGTATGGAGAGCACGGGACCCACGTCTGGGCATATCCGTCCCACTCGGGGTGACAAATGCAAAAGAACAATTGATGGACAAAATACCGAACAATGTCATACATTCACCCCAGTACAAAGATCTAGACCTAAATCCATTGTTTATTTGTTCACCATGCAACTCCAGTTTGGACCCAGCCATATGGATATCAGTCTTGACCTTGCGCCCAATGGGAACAGTCCAGCCCGAACTACCAGGCCAGGTCCTCCCTGGAATGGAGACAAGCATCCTAGGACCGGTTTTGGGCTTTCAGCCCTCATCAGCCATGATAGCTTGACTCTAGTGGTATAGAGAACATGGGACCCACGTCTGGGCATACCTGTCCCACTCGGGATGACAAATGCAAAAAGAACAATTGATGGACAGAATGCAGAACAATGTCATACATTCCCCCCCAGCACAGAGATATGGGCCTAAATCCATCATTGTTTTGCTCACCATGCCATTCCAGTTTGGACCCAGCCATATGCAAATCAGTCTTGACCCTGTGCCCAATGGGAACAGTCCAGCCTGAACTCCCAGGCCAGGTCCTCCCAGGACTGGCGACAAGCATCCTATGACAAGATTTGGGCTTTCAGCCCTCATCAGCCATGATAGCTTGACTCTAGTGGCATGCAGAGCATGAAACCCACGTCTGGGCATACCCTGTCAGGATCTGCCAAGGCGCCTGCCAAAAATATAAAAACTACAACTTCCAGAAGTCCTGGGAGGGGGGCGTGGTCCTATAAAGGCTGGGTGGGCCCATTCTACTCTGTTCATGATTTTGTTATCAACAGTGCTTTTGGTTCCTATCGCTGGGTTCTGTTACTCGTCTTCTCCCTGTTTCCAGCAGAGAGAGGCCTTTGTTCCTTTCATTCCGTTTCCAGCGGCGAGTGAAAGAGTAAACGCGCTTTTGTACTTTTGATTGACTCGGGTTCGAGTAGCGTGTGTGTTGTAAATCCTTTCAGTAATCTCCTGGCGTTCCTGTTATCCGCTTCATTCCGTGGCGAGGAGGAGCGGAGTTCTATTGGAGGAAGAGCGGACCCCGACTGCTTGTTTCAAGTACTGTGAGTTAAATAAGCAGCGTGTGGCAGTTAACGCGTTGCTTGGGTTGAATTGAATTGTTCTTTTCTGAGTGCAAGAGAAAAACATCGGATTGTAAGACAGGCGCGGCGGTGTCCTGCATTGGAGTTCTTGTTTTGTTAAAAAGAGAGCGGAGTGTAGTGGGGCAAGTCTTTCTGCTCCCTACCACTACGAAGAAAGGCACTAGTGTCTAGAGGGTCAATTGCCAAAGCGGAAGGTTGTGGGCATTCTACACCTTGCCGTGTTTGGAGCATTCTTTATTGAGGACACGGTGGATTGTCATACTGGAGAGCGGAAGACTGTAGTAGGAAGCTACGTCTTGCCGTGTCTACTAAGGATTCTACTTGTACATATACTAAGGAAAACACTTGTCTTTCAAGTAACAGACTTTTGTTTTGGATTCACTTTGGATGGTGGAGTTATACACATTTATTTTTGGGCACTGAACTATCACAAGGCGGGGTACGTACAAACAGAATAGAGAGATTTGGACAACTGTTCTCTGTGGTATATGAGTGTAACTGGTATTTATGTTCCATAGGGACTAGCGGTTCTGTTATTCATCTTTGATACAACAGGGAGGAGGTGGAGTGCACTTTCTTCAGAAAAGGTGAATCATTTAATCTACTTAGTGAGAATGAAATGAGAGTAGGATTTACCTGTGACCATTTGTAACCCGTATACTTGTTTTCTTGTCTTTCAGCCATCCCTTCCCTGCAGTCCCCTTCCGTCCCCTCCTTGTTCTGTTTCTTTTTTCCCTCGCCCTATCCCTCGAACACACTGTGTTTTTATTAACAGTGTGTTGGTGAGGTCGGGAGGTGGAGTTTTATGTACAACAACCGGATCCTGCAGCGTGGAGTCTGACAGAATCACAAACCCACGAATTACATTCTGCCTGGTCCGGTTGGGGTACATATGGCCACCTTGGAGGATGTGTTATGGGCTTTGGTTTTGGTCCAACAAGAATTGGCATCGTCCAAGGCCGAGGCAGTTGCTCTTAAGGACAGGGTTGAGCAGTTATCTAAGAATCCTTTTTCTACTGGCCCTTCCCAGATACTAGTTACTGTTCCTCCCCCTATTCCTTTAGCCACCCCAGAACGATATGGGGGGGATCCACGCAAAACGCAAGCGTTCATGACACAGATCATGCTCCACTTCTCATGTAAACCAGCCTCTTTTCCTACGAACCACTCCAGGGTTGCGTTTGCTATCTCTTATTTGGTGGGGGATGCAGCCAATTGGGCAGTACCCCTGGTAAAGAGAGATGATGCCATATTGTCTAACTGGACTGCGTTCAGGGAGGAATTTGAGAAAGTCTTTGACAGAAGGGCCACTAATTTTAGTGCTGACAAAGAGTTGCTATCCCTGCGTCAGGGGAGAAGTGATCTGATAACATATCTAACCACATTCAACCGTTTGATAGCTGAAACGGAATGGCCAGAGGGAAAAAGAATGTCCTTGTTTTATCAGGGTTTGAGGGATGAATTGAAGGATGCGGTGGCGCACATAGACCCTCAGCCCACTACATGTGTAGACATGGTGAATTTGGTACTAAGGTTGGATGGTAGGCTGACTGAGCGGAGTGGGGACAGGAGGAAATGGGACAGGGGTTATGCCCGTACTGTGAGCTTCCCTCCTAGGGCTATGGGTACCGCGGAGGCTGGGGTAGAACCAATGGAAATAGGAGCTATTAGACCCCCTTTGTCCAAATCAGAAAGAGAAAGTAGAAGAGTCCAAGGCCTTTGTATGTATTGTGGGAAGAAAGGACACTATGTACGAGAGTGCCCTTCTAAACCCAAGACTCCCAACACTTGGAACAAAAACAAAAGGGTGGCTGTTTCCAATACGGCTAGAGAGTCTGACGAAGTGTTGGAATCGACGCTTAGGGCGGAAGGGACCCCCGACTGGAAACTCACATCATTGTCTTCCTCTGGGATAGGGGAAACTGAGTCCCACCTGGTGCTAGCTATGACCTTGGAGTGTGAGCAAAAAACCCATCAAGTAATGGTTATGCTGGACTCGGGTGCCACGGGTAATTTTATAGACAATGGGTTGGTGGCTCGATTGTCGATACCTAGGGTACCCAGAGGCAATACAGAGGAGGTTTTGGCAGTCGATGGGCAGCCCATTAAATCAGGTCTCATAACTGAGAAAACAGCAGAAGTAGAATTGTCTATTGAAGTGTCCGAAGGGAGACACGTGGAAAAAGTGGAGTTGAATATAATCGATGCTCCTCAATACGAAATCATTTTGGGGATGCCTTGGTTCACCTTCCATAACCCTTCTATTGACTGGAAATCACGCACAGTGCATTTCTCATCTGGGTTTTGTAAGGAACATCTGGTGCCTTATGTGTCTTCCCCGGTAGCAGTGCTAGCATTACAGTTTATGGTGGCTACAGCCGCAGAGAAGGAGGTGGTGCTTCCGAAACACTATGAAGCTTTTCAGGATGTATTTAGTGAAAGCAGAGCTGAGAAATTACCACCTCATAGGGCATATGACTGTCGGATTGATCTGGTTGATGGGGCAGTGATTCCTACATGTCGAGTGTATGCCTTGTCTGTCCCTGAAACCACCCATTTAAAGGAGTACATCGATCATTATGAGAGCATAGGGTTTATAAGACCTTCACGTTCCCCTGCAGCCTCTCATTTTTTTTTATTGCAAAAGCCAATGGTGATTTGAGGGCCTGTGTAGACTACCGCGTCTTGAATAAGAATACCATTCGCAACCGATACCCTCTCCCCCTCATTACTGTTTTGATTGATCAAGTGAGGGAGGCTGTGATCTATACTCGCTTGGACTTGCGAGGTGCCTATCACTTGGTCAGGGTTCGTGAGGGGGATGAGTGGAAGACGGCATTCAAGACGCGGTATGGCCTATACGAATATCTGGTCATGCCGTTTGGGCTATGTAATGCCCCTGCGGCTTTTCAGTTCCTGATCAATGATGTCCTGAAGGAATATATCGACTTGTTCGTAGTTGTCTACATTGATGACATCTTGGTGTACTCTATGGAGGAAGGCCGTCATGTGGAGCAAGTATGCAAGGTACTGGCTAAGTTGAGAGAACATAGTCTATTTGTGAAACTCAGTAAATGTGAGTTTGGAGTGTACAGTGTGGAATTTCTGGGGGTGATGATCATTCCTTTGGGGTTGCAAATGTCCGAGCGCAAGGTGAAGGCAGTGCGAGACTGGCCAGTTCTGAGGAATGTGAGAGAGGTCCAGAGTTTTCTGGGCTTCGCGAATTACTACAGTCGCTTTATCTTGCATTTTTCGCTACTGGCAGTGCCCATTACAAGACCCTTGAGGAAGGGTATGCCTTTTGAGTGGACCTCTGAAGCAGGTGAGGCTTTCCAAACCCTTAAGTCTTCGTTCACGACCGCCCCGGTACTGTCCCATCCCAATCTAGAACATCCCTTTGTGGTAGAGGCTGATGCTTCGGATGAAGCTATAGGGGCGGTGTTGTCTCAGAGGGATGTAGGTACAGGACAGTTGCACCCAGTGGCCTTTCTGTCGAAGAAGTTGAGTTCGGCTGAACTCAACTATACAATAGCGGAAAAAGAATTGTTGTCTATAAAGCGGGCTTTTCAAGAGTGGAGGCAATATCTATGGGGGGCTCTTCATACCATCACAGTATACACTGACCATAGAAACTTGCAATTTATGTCATCTGCCAGACATTTAACACAAAGGCAAATGAGATGGATGCTCTTTTTTGCTGAGTACAATTTTGTGGTCACTTTCCGCCCTGGGTCTGAAAATAGAAAGGCTGATGCCTTATCTCGACAGACTATGCCAGCAGAAAGTGTGGAAGAGAAACAGGCCATCATTCCTACTGGGAAAGTCTTATGTGTAGTGAGAGCTGAGACCTTTTTGGATGACGTGAGAAGTCATCAATATCCTGGAGGCTGGATGTCATGGGCTCATGGCATAGTGGATAGGAAGGTGAGAGACGGGCTGCCTTTCTTTCAGGATAAGTTGTTCTTGCCCTCGGTACCTTTGCAGAAAAAGGCTTTTAGCTGGTGTCATGAGGGAGAGCTAGTGGGACATCCCGGTATTCGTAAGACCATCGATACCATCCAAAGGCATTTCTGGTGGGCTACCCTGATTAAGGATGTTACTATGTGGGTGGCTCGTTGTGATATCTGTGCCAGAGCCAAGGGAGTAACCACTAAGAAGGCGGCCTACACCCAGTCAACCTTGGCAGAATATTAGTCTGGATTTCGTGTCTGTTCTTCCGTTGGATAAGGGTTTTTCAGCCGTGTTGGTCGTAGTAGATAGCCTTACCAAAATGGGACACTTCATCCCTTGTAAAAATCTTCCAAATGCCAGTCAGACGGCACAACTGTTAACTAGCAATGTTGTCCGTTTGCACGGAATACCCAGGGTGATAGTGTCAGATAGGGGGCCTCAATTCATTGCCCGGTTCTGGCGCATGTGGTGTCGCGCCCTGAATATTGAGTCCAATTTGTCTACCAGCTTCCATCCTCAAACAGACGGGCAAACAGAACGTCTGAACCAGACTTTAAAGAAATACTTGAGATGCTTTTCTAAAGAAGCTCACGAGTCCTGGGTAGATCTGTTGTGGATGGCGGAGCTGGCCTACAATAACGCTTGGCACAGTTCTACGGGGATGTCACCCTTCAAAGCTAATTTCGGATTTGATGCAAACACTTTGCCGGTTGACATACCCGCTGATCTCCACGACCAGCCTTCTGTTAAAGAAAAGGTCTTGATGTTGAGGAAGGTACACAAGGGGGTGCAGGTGCATCTGAACAGGGCAAAGGAGGTGTACAAGAAGTGGGAGGATCACCGCAGGATAGAGAGCCGTCAGTATGTGGTGGGCGATAAGGTATGGCTGTCCACTAAGAACATTAAGTTTAAGTTGCGCAGTGTGTTCCACCCAAGATACATCGGCCCTTATCCCATTGTGAAACAGGTGAATCCCGTAACATACAAACTGAGATTGCCAGGATCTCTGCGAATACACCCAGTGTTTCATGTACAGTTGCTGAAGCCTGCGCTTACATCTCGCAGAGCGGCCCCTCCGCCAGTGTTATGTGATGGGGGTATGGAATACGAGGTGAGGAGCATTCGGGACTCCAAGTGGTGCAGGGGTGTTCTTAAATACCTGGTGTCTTGGAAGGGGTATACCACCGAAGACGATTCTTGGGAGCCCAGTTCTGATGTGCATGCTCCTGATGCGGTGCGTTCTTTCCACAGGAGGTTCCCTGCTAAGCCTGGCCCTAGGAGGCGCTAGGGACGGGGACATACTGTCAGGATCTGCCAAGGCGCCTGCCAAAAATATAAAAACTACCACTCCCAGAAGTCCTGGGAGGGGGGCGTGGTCCTATAAAGGCTGGGTGGGCCCATTCTACTCTGTTCGTGATTTTGTTATCGACAGTGCTTTTGGTTTCCTATCGCTGGGTTCTGTTACTCGTCTTCTCCCTGTTTCCAGAAGAGAGAGGCCTTTGTTCCTTTCATTCCGTTTCCAGCGGCGAGTGAAAGAGTAAACGCGCTTTTGTACTTTTGATTGACTCGGGTTCTTCCTAGTAGCACGTGTGTTGTAAATCCTTTCAGTAATCTCCTGCCGTTCCTGTTATCCGCTTCATTCCGTGGTGAGGAGGAGCGGAGTTCTATCGGAGGAACAGCAGACCCCGACTGCTCGTTTCAAGTACTGTGAGTTAAATAAGCAGCGCATGGCAGTTAACGCGTTGCTTGGGTTGAATTGAATTGTTCTTTTCTGAGTGCAAGAGAAAAACATCGGATTGTAAGACAGGCGCGGCGGTGTCCTGCATTGGAGTTCTTGTTTTGTTAAAAAGAGAGCGGAGTGTAGTGGGGCAAGTCTTTCTGCTCACTACCGCTACGAAGAAAGGCACTAGTGTCTAGAGGGTCAATTGCCAAAGCGGAAGGTTGTGGGCATTCAACACCTTGCCGTGTTTGGAGCATTCTTTATTGAGGACACGGTGGATTGTCATACTGGAGAGCGGAAGACTGTAGTAGGAAGCTACGTCTTGCCGTGTCTACTAAGGATTCTACTTGTACATATACTAAGGAAAACACTTGTCTTTCAAGTAACAGACTTTTGTTTTGGATTCACTTTGGATGGTGGAGTTATACACATTTATTTTTGGGCACTGAACTATCACAAGGCAGGGTACGTACAAACAGAATAGAGAGATTTGGACAACTGTTCTCTGTGGTATATGAGTGTAACTGGTATTTATGTTCCATAGGGACTAGCGGTTCTGTTATTCATCTTTGATACAACAGGGAGGAGGTGGAGTGCACTTTCTTCAGAAAAGGTGAATCATTTAATCTACTTAGTGAGAATGAAATGAGAGTAGGATTTACCTGTGGCCATTTGTAACCCGTATACTTGTTTTCTTGTCTTTCAGCCATCCCTTCCCTGCAGTCCCCTTCCGTCCCCTCCTTGTTCTGTTTCTTTTTTCCCTCGCCCTATCCCTCGAACACACTGTGTTTTTATTAACAGTGTGTTGGTGAGGTCGGGAGGTGGAGTTTTATGTACAACAACCGGATCCTGCAGCGTGGAGTCTGACATACCCGTCCCACTCTAGGTGACAAATGCAAAAAGAACTATTGATGAACAGAATGCAGAATAATGTCATACATTCACCCCAGTACAGATATCTGGGCCTAAATCCAGTGTTTTTTGCTCACCCTGCCATTCCAGTTTGGACCCAGCCATATGCAAATCAGTCTTGACCCTGCGCTCAATAGAAACAGTCCAGCCCAAAATACAAGCCCAGGTACTCCCTGGATTGGAGACCAGCATCCTAGGACAGGTTTCGGGCTTTCAGCCCTCATCAGCCAGGATAGCTTGACTCCAAAGGCATGGAGAGCACTGGACCCACGTCTGGGCATACCTGTCCCACTCGTGATGACAAATGCAAAAGAACAATTGATGGACAGAATGCAGAACAATGTCATACATTCACCCCAGTCCAGAAATCTAGGCCTTAATCCATTGTTTTTTTGCTCCCCATGCCATTCCAGTTTGGACCCAGCCATATGCAAATCAGTCTTGACCTGGCGCCCAATGAGAACAGTCCAGCCCGAACTACCAGGCAAGTTCCTCCCACTACTGGAGACAAGAATCCCAGGACCGGTTTTGGGCTTTCAGCCCTCATCAGCCAGGATAGCTTGACTCCAGCGGCATGGAGAGCACGGGACACATGTCTGAGCATACCGGTCCCATTCAGGGTGACAAATGCAAAAAGAATAATTGATGAACAGAATGCAGAACAATGTCATACATTAACCCCTTTACAGAGATCTGGGCCTAAACAAAGCATTTTTCTTTGCTCACCATGCCATTCCAGTTTGGACCTAGCCATATGCAAATCAGTCTTGACCCTGCGCCCAGTGGGAACAGCCCAGCCCGAACTACCATGCCAGGTCCTCCCTGGAATGGAGACAAGCATCCTAGGACCGGTTTTGGGCTTTCAGCCCTCATTAGCCAGGATAGCTTGACTCCAGTGGCATGGAGCTCACCGGACCCACATCTGAGCATACCCGTCCCACTTAGGGTGACAAATAAGTATGGGCAAAATTTGCGAATTCGCTATCCGCGAAGTGGTGTGAAAGTGAACTTGCAATTCGCAAAATTCTCGAATTCGTGCAAATATGCTGTTTTTGCCAGTTCGCGAGGGTTTTGTACAAGATCGGGAACGTGAACTTACTTGTGTGGTCGCAACGGTCGTGACCATGTTGTTTCTATGTGTCCAGCCTGTTTGCGACCCTGTGGTTCATCGCAGCCACCCTCCGGTTCATCACTGCCAGCCTCTGGTTCACCAATGCCACCCTCTGGTTTGCTGCTGCCACGCTCTGGATCATCACTGCCAACCTCTGGATCATCACTGCCACCCTCTAGTTGATCACTGCCATCCTCTGGTTCATCCCTGCCACCCTCTGGTTCATCACTGCCACCCTCTGGTTTGCCACTGCCACCCTCTGGTTCATCACTGCCACCCTCTGGTTCGCCACTGCCACCCTCTGGATCATCACTGCCACCCTCTGGTTGATCACTGTCATCATCTGGTTCATCCCTGCCACCCTCTGGTTCATCACTGCCACCCTCTGGTTTGCCACGGCCACCCTCTGGTTCATTACTGCCACCCTCTGGTTCGCCACTGCCACCCTCTGGATCATCACTGCCACCCTCTGGTTTATCACTGCCATCCTATGGTACATCCCTGCCACCCTCTGGTTCATTACTGCCACCCTCTGGTTTGCCACTGCCACCCTCTGGATCATCACTGTCCCCCTCTGGTTTATCACAGCACCCTCTGGTTCATCACTGCCACCCTCTGGTTGATCACTGCCATCCTCTGGTTCATCCTTGCCACCCTCTGGTTCATCACTGCCACCCTCTGGTTTGCCACTGCCACCCTCTGGATCATCACTGCCACCCTCTGCTTCACCAGTGCCACCCTCTGGTTCATCACTGCCACCCTCTGGTTCATCACTGCCACCCTCTCGTTCAAGGCTGTGGATTGGGGCAGGGAGGGCTGTATGAAACTAGACACTGCCTGGGGCACACAAGGCGTCCCATGCAAAGTCCAGTTCAAACCAGTGCTGGGGCTCTCCAGCCCCAGGTCTGGCACAAAACTGGACAAAGGGAAAGGGGTGTAACCACCCCCTTCCTGGGTCCCACCTATAGGAGGGACCTATCAGGAGATCCAGCCCCTAGATTTGGAATAAAGGTAGGAGATGTGCCATGGCAAACTAGATTATCCTGACTGAAACTTTGAAATGAAACTCTAGACCCTTCGACATCCCACTCGACGTGGAAGACTGAAGAATCTCCTTTGTGGTCAAGGAGTGGCCACCCTGTGCAAGCAGGCACCATCAGCGCATCAAGACTTTCTTTGCTGTTGCTCCTGCCGGAGCTTGAATGACAGAGATCAACAAGACCCAAACTCCCAGACATCCAACAGCCCGATCCACAGTCCTGGCAAAGCTGAGACCGTGGAGGTAACGAGAGACGTGGGACCGGTCATCTTGAAGAGTCGACAAAGTGCTTCCTGTGCAGCTCCCGAGGCACCCTCAATGCTGTGCTTTGGGGTTTGAGAAGCCCTAGCCCTGAGCAGCCTGTGCTCCAAAGATCACCTCTCCACACTCACCGAGTGCTGCGTGGGGCCCTTTTTGCACTTTTCCTGCTTGCCGCGTTTTCTGGTCGCTTGCCAGTTGGCTAGTGGCCTATGTGACAGCGATCTATCAAAACTATACTGCTGGTCTGGTTGCTCCAGATTGGCCCTAGCTCCTCTGAAAAGGAGCCATCGATCTGATCTTCCCGGTCCGATCCAGAAGTCATCTTCGAGTCCTGCTTGGGTTGCATTTGCCAAGGTTTGGTGACTCCAATTCTCAAACCGACACCACCGACAGCAAGAGCCTTTGTGGGACATCTCATGTCCACCAGCTGGTCATCTCCGATCCTTCCTGGTCCACGTGGCAGCGGAGACAAACTACTCGACAGCACCTGATCGCAACCCGACACTGCCTGGTTCCGTCCTGATTCCATCCTGGTCACTGGCTAGTGACCTAGACTCTGTCCCCTCTGCTTTCAGGTACTCTACATCTTCGATCTACCCTTGGATACAACCGGACTCTTCTCTCCTGGCCGCCTGCAGCATCTTTACCTCCAGGCTCCATAGAACTCCACAAAGAAACCAGACGCACTTTGGCACCTATGCACCCGCTTCCTGTGGGTGAGGTAACGAGATTACACCGGTGCTCCTATAGTGGTTTACACCTCTAGTGTCCTACTTTTTAGTGGCTAAGTTCTAGTCCAGTCGGAAGACCCTAAACCTATAAATTTCTGATTTTTATTCACCATTGACTTGTACGGTAAACGCGGTTGCCTACAGACACTGAACCCGCATCCTGTGGGCCTCCTATGTCCTAACCTTTGTAAGTCCAGTGTAGGCCCAGCGATTCCCTAGGCCCTAGGCCTGTTCATTGTTCGTGACATGGTACTTATACCACTTTCTTAATATATGGTTTTAGTGGCCACCCGGCCTATCCATAATTGTGCATCTTATTGTATGTTATACTGTGTTCTTTGTTTAACGCTTGTGCTCCTGTGCTCATAAAGAGTCAAGGGGATTATTCTAAAAATAAATACATATATTTTATAATATATAATTTGTGTGGTGTCCTTTCATTTGGTATTTAAAGGATTGCATATGGTAAAACAGCTGGCTTTACTTGAGTTTAGCCTAAGACTGCTTTTGTCCATGCTACCACTAGGATAGCTGGTCTATAAGGTTGACTTACAACCAATCACCATAAGGGTCGTTTGGACTGGTGCAAGGTGCTCACTAGAATAGTGATCATCATATACCAGGCCAACCTCTCACACACAGCACCCTCTGGTTCGCCACTGCCACCCTCTGGATCATCACTGCCACCCTCTGTATCATCACTGTCAGCCTCTGGTTCATCACTGCCACCCTCTGGTTCACCACTGACACCGTCTGGTTCACCACTGCCACCCTCTGGTTCATCACTGCCACCCTCTGGTTCATCACAGCACCCTCTGGTTCACCACTGCCACCCTCTTGTTTACCACTGTAGATTATGGGAGGAAAGCACACCTGCCCAGCTTCAACTGAGATGAATTAATTTGGGGCTGGTTAATGTGTCACTGAATTTGTGCTTCAAGTCTGGCACCTGCTTCCTTAGCTGTAAGAGCTTCCTGTTGCAGATATTTTTTTACAGGAGAATAGTGCCATACTTGTAACTATCCTCTGACCCAGCTTTGAGGGTCAGAGCAGGGTTAGAGAATAGTTGCAAGTAGGCAACTGAACTCTGTAGGGGCCCCTCAGGAGGCACTACAGGGAATGGTTACAAATTAGCTTGAACTTTTGCACCTGCTAAGTGCTTTCAGTTTTCCAAAATTCGTTTTTCTGCCATTTCGCGAGATTCGTGGAGTGCGAATTTGTGCGAAATCGAACTTGCAATCCGCAAATTTGTGCGAATTTGCAGATTTCTTTTTTTTTACGTGTTCGCGCGGTTTTCTGCTTATTCGCGGACCGCTTGCAGCGCACCGACCCGGAGGTTGCCAATGCGGCCGTGTATGGGCGCAGCCATCTTGTTTGCGTGACGTGTTTCCATTTCTGGGCGCTAGTTGTATGCTTGCGTCGTATGCGGCGCGCGATTACGTGTTCGTGGGCGTTTTTGCATGCTCGCGGGGGAAATATTGCACAAACCTACCCACGCGGTCCTCTATGGGCGCAGCCATCTTGTTTTTCATTCACTGCTATGGTTTTGGGCATGCTACCTTTCTATCCATCTTACATCTTGTAATCCTATGTTTTTCTGAACTTTTTTTGTTTTTTTTTGCTTATTATCTCTCTCTTCAATTTCCTACATCTATATATTGTGTTTTTTTTTACTTTTTGTTACTTTATTACCTACTTTATTTCTTTTGCTCTCTCTCTTATTTTTTTTCACACCTATTCTCCTTTCCTTCTTCTTGTGCCCAAGACCATGGCTAAGGGAGGTGGCAAGGGCAAGGGGGAGGGCCCAGCACCCGTACCCGGCTCCCTTGCGGGCATTTGAGGGGGGAGGAAGTCCAGGCCAGGGAGATCTTCTCTGCCGTGGAGGTGGCGGCCTTGATGTTTTTTGTACAAGTCCACCTCCCTAAGACCGTGGCAGCAGGTGGGCGGATTGCTTCCGGTTACGGTCTCCGGGAGCGTCGCCAGCTGTGGGAGAAGGTGTGCCGGCGCATGTATAAGGAGTCTGGGGTCCGGCGCACCTACCAGCAAGTGACACACCGGTGGAGTGACATCTTGGACCGGGAGCATGACATGCTCGACCTGCTGGGTGTGGAGATCACTGGCCTTGGTGAGTAGCTATTTAATAACAACTTTTTTTCCTTCTGCTCTGTTATATTGCTAATCTATTTTTTTCCTGAAGAGTACGAATGCTGCTGATTCTATTACATTGCAGGTTAATGTTTAAATAGCTTCTGTCATTGCAGGTGCTCGCCTGGTTATTGGCGTTGCTACTATGCTTACTTGTTTGCAACTTTTTAGTCATTTGAGAGCATTACTGCGTAATGCTAGAGACAGTACACTCAAGTCTAGTCCTTCTTTGTACTCCTGCCACTTTGAAGAGATAGAGGTGTATTGATACGTTGAGTATATCATTTATTACTTGTTATAGGAAATGTGTTAGTGGTCTGCAATCATGATGACGGACTGTGTCTGTCATGTGACGTCTCGTGCTGCTGAGTGATGGCAGTCGTAGTAGAACCTTTTTGTTGTTGATGTAGTTAGTGAATTACATAACTTTCCTATTAGACGGTCTGCGAATCCTGCAATACTGTACTACTATCCTCTTAGTTGACCAGATCAGATGCAATTGATGTTAATTCGTTTCCCCGACATAATTTTAGTACAAAGAAATCAAATATTTCCAAAAAACAATCATCCATGTTGTGTTTCTTTATTTCATGATCACCAGGACCTCCCAGGGGCAAGGCGCAGGTGGCGACAGAGACTCGGGAGGCAGAAGGTGGATAGCTCCTATCAAGTCCCTGCAAGCTCTTCTGCTGGCCCCAGTAAGTTGTTCTATTGTTATATTAATACTTATACTTCCCTAACTTCTACAGCTCCTATTCATTACAAACTGGTTCCTAATAATTCTATATTTTACAAAATAGTCTTTGATCTTCTTCTAATGTAGACTACTTTCTACATTCTTATCCTGCCTCTACCATCACTCTCTGTGCTACTAATATTTACAATTATGAGTCGGTCTGTGTCGGTAGCTAAGCTTGCCAATTCTGCAAACGGTGTGAAACAAAACTCTGATACAGCAATAGCTCTAGGCACTAGGGGCCAGATGTAGGTAAATGAGATTTACCGATTTTTAATTACCGAATTTTACCGATTCGGTAATTAAAAATCGGTAAATCTGAGGGGTGGATATGTAGGAACATCCAGATGTTCCTTTTGCCGAATCGGTAAATATCTGTATTGACCGATTCGGTAAATACCGACCGGTAATGCCCCATTCATTCCTATGGGCTTTGAAGCCCATAGGAATGAATGGGGCATTACCGGTCGGTATTTACCGAATCGGTAAATACCGATTCTGACAAGGGTGCAGGGGGTGTCACTTTGACACCCTCTAGCACCCCCAAAAAAGGTTCGGGGGCCATGTGGCAGGCATACCTGCCCTAAGGGCAGGTCTGCCTGTCATATGGCACAGGTGTGCATGCACACATGTGCATGCACACCAGAATCGGTATTTTACCATCAAATAGTATTTGATGGTAAAATACCGATTCTGTAATGCTTGTGGAACTCAGAAGAGTCCCACCTACATTTCAATTTTACCGAATCGGAAAAAATACCGATTCGGTATTTTACAGAATCGGTAAATTTACCGATCGGTAAATTTACCGATTCTGTAAAATACAGGGCCCTACATCTCCAATTGCATTTACCGGTCGGTAACGGCCGAATTCGGCCATTACCGACTGGTAAATGCCTACCTACATCTGGCCCTTAGTGCAGTCCTCTGGGTTGCCCTTGCTGTCTATTCCAGTCCTCTTAATGTAAGTGGTTTGACAATTTCCAACAATAAAATGTCAGTGTTTGTACCAAGTAAAAGGTAGCAGTTGCCTTTTTGATTTGAGAGGAGCACATCCCATACCGGTAGTGTTTATGGGACTATTCTGCACACAAAGAAGTATGGACAAGATGATAGGTGCAGTTCGACTTTCGACATACCTCAGTCCGAACAGAAGTTGAACCCCCAATCCCCTGACCGACTATCTAGAATATCTGACCAATGATTTTACGACCCAGAAGAACAGATTAAGACTACCTCCGAGTCCCGGCCTATCTGAGTCACTGAAACATGACTGCCAAGTGCAGTAGTTCAAACCTTTCTGCTCACTCACTCGTAAACAAAAACCACACAGTGTTTGTTTGTTTTAAAGTTTTATTTTCAATTAAGAAATGAAAACATTATTTCTTTATTTTTAATAGCGTTGTATTCTGATGGATGAAGATGACGTTAAAGTTTAAACAACATTCCCATGAATGAAATTAGTATGACTCAAACTTAATAATAGTTAACAGACACATGAAATTATTAGAATAACTGTGCGGGAGCCCCCACCTTCTTTAAAGTAGTTCAAGTTCAAGTTCGGGCATTTATATAGCGCACTCCTCCCCGGAAGCCTGTTCCACCTCCCACTGCGAGGCCTTGGCTTCTTTCTTTCTAGAGAAAGTCCAAACTATCTATCAGGCTTTCCCTAGTATTGGACCACCTCCAGGAGCACTGCACTCAAGGCCATACTATTCTGCATTCTCTTCCCCCGTTACTTCCTGAGGGGTTCAACAAACTGGCCCAGCAAATTAAATCCGGCTCTCCTTCAGATCCGTTAAAACCTGCCCTTTTCAGAGACCAGTCTTTTCTGTGACGCTCCACGATGTGCTCCCTGATCAATCTCTCACTGGCCCCGGGCTTGGTTCCAGCCAAATTGAAGCAGGCGGTGGTTTCTCCAATTTTGAAGAAGCCTTCGCTGGACCCTTCACGACCGGAGAACTACAGTCCTATTTCATTGCTCCCCTGGCCAGCGAAAGTTGCGGAGGCACACGTCAATTTGGCCCTCTCAGACCATCTTACTCGGGCCAATGTCCTGGATCCCACGCAGAACTGTTTCCGTGCTGGCCACAGCACGGAGACAGCCCTCCTCGCCATGGTGGAGCATTTGCGTGCGGTGTTGGATGCAGGTCAGATGGCGGCGCTTGTATTATTAGACCTGAGCGCCGCCTTTGACACCGTCTCACACCGTATTCTTCTGCACCGCCTGGAGGAGATTGGCATCGGTGGGCTCTCTACTCAGTGGTTTCGCTCCTTTCTCGACAATCGTTCTTTTTGCGTGGCCACCCCGCATTTACAGTCATATCCTCTGGCCATGGGGGTTCCACAGGGATCCTCGCTAAGTCCCACGTTATTCAACCTATACATGAGACCGCTGGCTGACGTCATTAAGCAGTGGGGCATGACTATGGTCTCATATGCCGACGACACTCAGCTAGCGGTCACTATCAGCGGGGATGCGGAGCAGGATGCCCCTAGGTTTCAGAGTGGACTGAGGGCGGTGGCTGGTTGGATGAATGCCAACTGTCTCCAAGTTAACGCAAAAAAGACTGAAATCATGATTGTCGGTAAGAAAGTGGAACTCTGGGGGGACAGGTGGTGGCCTCCGGAACTTGGGCCGTCCCCGACTCCGGTCACGGAATTAAGAAATCTGGGAGTGTGGCTGGACCCCACCCTCAGTTTCGCGGGCCATACTAAGAGAACTGCGGCCTGTTGTTTTGGGGTTCTTCGGGCTTAAGACCGGTCCTCAAATTTTTTGATGCTTTGACCAGGCAGTTGGTGATTCAGGCGACGGTAATCTCCCGGCTGGATTACGCCAGCTCTCTACTGTTGGGGGCCAATCAGGCAGAAATCACTCGCCTGCAGCGCATTCAAAACGCTGCTGCCAGAGCGGTAGTTGGCCTTCCTAGGTTCTGCTCCGTCTCTAATACTCTACGCTCCTTGCACTGGCTGCCAGTCAAGATGAGAATCCATTTTAAGGTTTTGTGTCTGGCCTTCAAAATTTTGAAAGGTTCCGCTCCCCAGATCCTTACCAACCTCCTGTCCCTCTATATTCCGACCCGCTCTCTCAGATCCTTTTGCCAAGCTCTCGCTGTGATTCCCCGGTTTAGGCTCAGTCGTGCTGGGGGCCGATCTTTTCGTGTGAAAGTGGCAGCGCTTTGGAATTCTCTCCCTGTAGAAATTCGTCTGATGGAGGATCTCTTGCTGTTCCGAAAGGCTATCAAAACTCTCTTATTTTAATTCTGCCCTCTAGCGGTCTCCTTTTTGTATTCTTTGTTTTTAGCGGTGCTGTGTTCCACCTTGTCGTGCACCTGGATGCTCCTTTGCTGGAGCATCTGTGCGCATTATAAGTACCCATAGCATAGCACTACTCACCCAGAGGGTCTCAGGTACTTAAAGTACTGCTGGTGATGACTTAGTAGTAGTTGGTGAATCGTCTGGCAGAAGGGCAATGGAATCTTCTTTCTGTAATGCGAAAAATGGTGCACGTTAAGCAAACATTCAGTTGTCATAAGAAGAAGTGTAGCATTTAATGGAATAAGCATATAAAAGGTTAACACCCTCCCCAAAACCGTTACTTTTTTTCAATCCCAGTAATAAAAAAATGTGTTATGTAACATTTTCTTCCATTACGAGACAAAATAGGGGGTTGTGTATGGCATCTGAAAATATGACATCTTTTTCCTAGACGTCACAACATCTGATGCGGCACAGATGACCACCAGTGTCGGGGCCAGCAGTGCGGAGGGGTCCACTCTGGATGCGGCGGAGCCAACAGGAGGATTTTGGGGGGAAGACTCAGCGGCGGCGGACGGTTGTAAGTTATTATACTCCTTAATTATTGAATTTTTTTTAGTAGGCTCGCAAAGGAGTGTATGATGTACTGTACAGTAGTACACAGTACACTAGTATAAGTACACTGTACTGCCAAGAACATTTACTAATTTAGAAGTACTTTTTTGGCTATCACGGAGAAGACAGTCAACCTTGACTTTTAATAGCAGGGATGTGAATTACGAAAAGTTAAAAAAGGGTGAAACGAAGGACGAGCGAGTCTTAATATTTATGACTGTAAAGAATGGTTTTGTTGAATGCAATTCAACATAAGAAGACGGCGGTTTCCAAAATATAATGAAAAGGGTGTTAGTTGGTTTTTGACAAAAAAAATGTTGGTACATTTTAGACATTAAGATGAATCATAGACATACCTTGTAAGCCTGGATGTTATCTTCTTTATCCTCCTCGTCGATAGCAGAGGTGTATGATGTAGTAGAGCAGACGCTGAGTGGATGAAGTATGGCCAGTGGCAGTGCCACCCCTATAGAAAAGTAAGACATTCAGATCCTCACTTGCATGTACTGCTTAAAGTACTGCGAGTCTGATCATAATGGCCTGTGTCTGTATTTCTTGGGTGAAAGCTGAGTGAGCTGACTTTATGGCGGCTACCACAAGTTCACGTACCAGTAATTTCTTTTGCAACACAAGAAAAAAAAGGCCTTTTTTTAGTACTCTCTGACTATGTATGTAGTAGTGAGTCCACCCATAGTGCTGCTAGTGGAATTCCTGAAACTCCCAGTAATGTCACAGGCTTACAAAGATGGCAGAAAGATACATGCCAAAATGTTATACAGTTACAACAGGTATCTGTGCACACGTCGCCTTTTACAGAGTAAATGCTGTAGGTAATCAAACAACACAACCAATAGACAAACAATGTGGAAGTAGTCTTGATAGAAGTTTTTATTCAATTCAGATTTTATCCACCACACCCAGCAAACACGTGTTTCGTCAGGGCTAGTAGCCCACGACTTCATCAGGGCTCCCGCGGGCAGCAGTTCTAAAGCTATTGCCACAATGGCTATGTGCTCTCAGCCGCTTCTAATTCCGACCCGGCTACCGGGTACTGTGGAGGTTCTCGCTGATTCGTCTCAGCCGTCCGTGTGATGGTTAATACCAAAGATGCTACACACCATAGGAGTATCCGTGTGAGCGGCAGGTTAAGCTGTACTGCTTTCCAGCATCTCCGCGTGTAAATGCGGAAGTCATTTACACGCGGAGACGCTGGAAAGCTGAGACGGCTGAGACGAATCAGCGAGAACCTCCAAAGTACCCGGTAGCCGGGTCGGAATTAGAAGCGGCTGAGAGCACCTAGCCATTGTGGCAATAGCTTTTCAACCGTTGCCCGCGGGAGCCCTGTTGAAGTCGTGGGCTACTAGCCCTGACGAAACACGTGTTGGCTGGGCGTGGTGAATAACATCTGAATTGAAGAAAAACTTCCTTCAAGACTACTTCCACATTGTTTGTCTATTGGTTGTGTTGTTTGATTACCTACAGCATTTACTCTGTAAAAGGCGACGTGTGCACAGATACCTGTTGTATCAATTATGTTTGGATCTTGGTCCTAATTGGAGGTTTAGGTTCTTCCTCCTATCTGGGGCACCCTCAAAATAGTGGTAAGAAATTATAAATAACGTCACACACGGGAGGCGCTAGTTGTGGATCGACAATCAAAAAAAACCTGGTCCGTTATCTTCAAAATGTTATACTGTGTTTGCTACTTGCTGGTGTTACTGATGCTGGTGTTACTGAGTGTCATCTTTCTGTTGAATTATTTTGACTTTATGTTAAAGACTATTGGCTACAGTATTTTTCTTTCTTTCTTCATAGATGCTACTCCAAAAAGCTCACCCGTAAGGAGATGGCTGTCCGGGCCAGGGCACGTAAGCTGGAGGCTATTTATGTAGAGTATCACCGGTTGTGGGCTCGGGAACATGAGAACAGTCAAAACACTACAACATCCACCAGTATATCCTCCTCCACTGCCCCCGGGTCCACCAGCCACAAGCCTCCAGCCAAACGGAACTGTGGCCCGACAGCCTCCCACCGCCGCGGCACACAGCAAAAGCAGCAGCTGCCCCCCCCCCCCAGGAGCCTGGATGGCACGTATGCGCTGCTTTAGAAAGCGAGTGGACTACCTGGAGCGTTTGTGCAAAAAACATCAGCGCCAGCTCCGGGACCTCCGCAAAGAGCAGTGGGACATACAGCAACAGCTTGCCAAACTATGCCACCGGAGGAAGTGACTATCCCTTGCCCCTTTTTTAAAGACTGTTAGGGGGTGGGAATTGGGTGTTTGGGAAAGGGGACTTTTGGACTTTTTGACATTGGTTGGGTTAGAGAGGGGGTGAGTTCAGGTAATTTATTTTATTGTCGTGCTGAAAACAACACGAAGATATATTTCTTAATAATTATTTTTCTTACAAAAAACACAGTATACGCGTTCATATATTAATTTTTGTGGGGGTTGGCGTTGTTTACTGGACGTTTGTTTTCTTCAAACTTACCAGCATGAATGAAACATCTGGTCCTGAAATCTACCAAAATGCAAGTAACCGAGTTAGTAAATTTAGTAGCCCTACTACTGTACTTTACTAGTAGTACTGTCAGTCTCTGCTCCCCTCCCAACTTAGTCCTCCTAGCCCATTATTCTACTACCTCTCCAATATGCTTATCTTACCTGTGCTTTGTGTTTGAGAATCAGGGTAGCCCCAAGGCTGGCTGCATTGCAAATGATGATTAAGATTGGTTGTTGACTTGAATCCTCGACGGATGTAATATCATTATTGTGCTGGTAGCAGTAGTGGTACACACTGGCAGTATCACCATATGAAAAAAGAGGAAATTAATCATTGAGTGGCCTGAGCGTAGCATTAGAAACAGTACAATAGATAGTTCGGTACTGAACAGTGCCCTAAATTGTAGCCTAAGCAGTGCCAACGTAAGGTAAGCATTAAGCATTTCATTGTTCACGTCGTGTAGGAGGAGGATGTTCTTATCAATCCACGATGGCGCACATGAACTTCTGGTTGCTTTGACCTTATCCTCCCCAGCAAGTGTGTAGAATGTATTGTTGTTGTCAGTCACACCTCAATGAAATACCACACAGCCCGGGGGAAGAGGCTTAGGGTTTGAAAATTGGATGGGAATGGGGGTTTTTGGGAAAGTTTGGTAGAGAGGAAAAAAAACACAGCATGGACAGTCAAACAATAAATGAAGAGAAACAAATCTTTGGATTAGAAGATATTGATAAATCTTTAAAGGGACATAAAGGAAGTGCACTACTGCATGCCAGAAGTTGTTTACTAAATGGATGGTTAGGTTATTGAAAAGTAGTACTACTACTTACTGCAACTTACTAGTAACTACGAAGAAACAAGTTGACAGTACAGGGCTGTAGTCATTACGCAATTTCACTTGCCTCTCTGCCCTCAGAGAGAATAAACACTTAGAACATTAAATTAGTGTTAAACATAGCAAAGACACATCAAATAGCTGGAGGGATGAATTTGAAGCAGAGATCAAACAAACGCACACCCGTAGAAGTAAGTTCAAGTTCATAAGAATATCATTTCAAAGATAAGGAGAATTGTGGATACTGTTGCTGTTTTTTGTAGTTGTCCCGTTGAATTTGTGAAGTTGATGCATCCAGCCATTCCTCTTATTCGCGGTACTCCTTCATTCCATTGGATGCTCCGTCGATCAATCTTGGTGACCAGACACACTGTCCACTGCTTGCCTGATGAGGATTTGCGGATCACTAATTGTAACCCTGAGTAGTACGTCGATGGCACAGGGTAAAAGCATGCCTGTAATTGATGATGGAAAAACACAACAGTAAGAGTTAAAGACACCTCAGAGAAAAAAACTATATAAGGCACGCTGTGTAGTGCAAAAACTATACTTTCACTTTCAGAGATGACAATCCCCAAAATCTAGAACACCCCACATTACCCTCCCAAAAATGTGCAGAATACTGCTGCTACCCCGCAGAGGCCTAATTTCAAATCGTGCCAAAACGCACTCAGAAAGTATGCCCAAAATCCCCCTTTCCCACCATGGATTTTCTTCAAACAACTTGCAATCAAAATTAGACATTCCAACAAGTGTTCCAAGACCTCACCCAGTCGTAAAAATCTAGAACCCACGCCCAAACACATGCAATACAATACTGTTAACCCTAACGAGCCCTAAGTTAAGAATACTGGCAAAAGCTGTCTTTAACTAGGCCAAATCCCCCCTTTTCCCACACAGATTTTCTTCAAACTACTTGCAACCAAAATTACACATTCCCAAGAGTGCTCTAAGACCCCAGAACCCAGTTGCAAAAACCTAGAACACCCCCAAACACATGCAATACTGCTGCTAACCCTAACGAGCCCTAAGTTAAAAAAAGTGCCAAAACGCTTTTCAGCATGGATTTTCTCCAAACCACTTTTATCCATTATTAGACCATCCCAGCAATGCCCCAAGACCCGCCAACCCACCCGCAAAAAGCAGAACACCCCCAAACAGGCAAAAAGCAAAAATGGAAAATCTCATACTTAGAATATTTCGGCCTACCTTCAATTCAGTCCAAATACGCTATGCAGCTAGGTCATAACTCCACTTTTCCACCATGGATTTCCTGAAAAACAAATGCAATCAAAATTAGACTGCCAGCAGTGCTCCAAGACCCCAAAACCCACCCCAAACACTAGGAACCCCCCAAACAGCACCCCAAAGACAAGCAAGTGAGCAAAAACGCAAAAAAAATGTCACCTCCGATTTTCTCCAAACCACTTTTATCCGGTATTAGACCTTCCCAGCAATGCCCCCAGACCCGTCAACCCAGGCAAAAACAAGTAGAAGACCCCCCAAACAGCCAAAAAGCAAATTATTTTGCCCTCATTCAAAATCACTCCATGCGAGCTCTGCAGCTAGGCCATAACTCCCATTTGCCACCATGGATTTTCTCCAAACCACTTGCAATCAAAAGTATCCATACCCAGCGTTGCTCCAAGACCCCAAAACCCACCCATAAAAACCAGAAACCCCCCCAAACAGCACCCCAAAAACACTAAAGTGAGCGAAATTCCTGAAAGTCTAAAAACTTTTTCACCTCCGATTTTCTCCAAACCACTTTTATCCGGTAGTAGACCTTCCCAGCAAGCCCCCAGACCTGTCAACTCATGCGGAAACAAGTTTAACACCACAAAACAGCCAAAAAGCAAAAGTACAAAAACGGGGTCAGAAATATTTTGCCCTACTTCCAAAATCACTCCGTGCGCGCTCTGCAGCTAGGCACTAACTCCCCTTTGCCACCATGGATTTTCTCCAAACCACTCGCAATCAAAGTATCCATACCCAGCATTGCTCCAAGACCCCCCCAACTCCCCCTCAAACACCAGGAACCCCCCAAAGCAGGCCCCCGAAAACGCTATAGTGAGCAAAATTCCTGAAAATGGAAAAACTTTTTCACCTCCGATTTGGTCCAAAACACTTGATTCCGATATTAATCCATCCAAGCTATGCCCCCAGACCCGTCAACCCAGGCAGAAACAAGTTTAACACCCCCAAACATCCAAAGAGCAAAAGTACAAAAATGGGCACTTAGAATTATTTTGCCCTCATTCCAAAATCACTCCATGCAAGCTCTCCAGCTAGGCCCTAACTCCCCTTTGCCACCATGGAATTGCTTCAAACCTCTTGCAAGCAAAAGTATCCATACCCAGCGTTGCTCCAAGACCCCAAAACCCATCCACAAAAACCAGGAACCCCCCCAAACAGCACCCTGGAAATGCTAAAGTGAGCGAAATTCCTGAAAATGCAAAAACTTTTTCACCTCAGATTTTCTCCAAACCATTTTTATCCGGTATTAGACCTTCCCAGCAATGCCCCCAGACCCGTCAACCCAGGCGGAAACAAGTTTAACACCCCCAAACAGCCAAAAAGCAAAAGTACAAAAACGAGGACTTAGAAATATTTTGCCCTACTTCCAAAATCACTCTGTGCGCGTTCTGCAACTAGGCCCTAACTCCCCTTTGCCACCATGGATTTTCTCCAAACCACTTGCAATCAAAAGTATCCATATCCAGCGATGCTCCAAGACCCCAAAACCCACCCATAAAAACCAGGAACCTCCCCAAACAGCACCCCAAAAACGCTAAAGTGAGCAAAATTCCTGAAAATGCAAAAACTTTTTCACCTCCGATTTTCTCTAAACCACTTTTATCCGGTAGTAGACCTTCCCAGCAAGCCCCCAGACCCGTCAGCTCAGGCGGAAACAAGTATAACACCACAAAACAGCCAAAAAGCAAAAGTACAAAAACGGGGACAGAAATATTTTGCCCTACTTCCAAAATCACTCTGTGTGCGCTCTGCAGATAGGCCCTAACTCCCCTTTGCCACCATGGATTTTCTCCAAACCACTTGCAATCAAAATTATCCACACCCAGCATTGCTCCAACACCCCCCACCCCCCAAACACTAGGAACCCCCCCAAGCAGGCCCCCGAAAACGCTATAGTGAGCGAAATTCCTGAAAATGGAAAAACTTTTTAACCTCTGATTTGGTCCAAAACACTTGATTCCGATATTAGACCTACAGAGCTATGCCCCCAGACCCCTGCAGCCACCTGCCCAAAAGCAAAACACCCCCAAACAGGCAAAAAGCAAAAATGGGCCTACCTTCAATTCAGTCCAAATACGCTATGCAGCTAGGTCATAACTCCACTTTTCCACCATGGATTTCCTGAAAAACAAATGCAATCAACATTAGACTGTGCCAGCAGTGCTCCCAGACCCCAAAACACTCCCACAAAAACCTAGAAGCCCCCCAAACAGCACCCCAGAGACAGGCAAGTGAGCAAAAACGCAAACACTTTTTCACCTCTGATTTGGTCCAAAACACTTCATTCCGATATTAGACCTTCCGAGCTATGCCCCCAGACCCCTACAGCCACCCGCCCAAAAGCAGAACACCCCCAAACAGGCAAAAAGCAAAACTGGGCCTACCTTCAATTCAGTCCAAATACGTTGTGCAGCTAGACCCTAACTCCCCTTTTTCACCATGGATTGCATGAAAAACAAATGCAATCGCCATTAGACTGTGCCAGCAGTGCTCCCAGACCCCAAAACCCACCCACAGAAACCTAGAAGACCCTCAAACAGCCCCCCAAAAACATGCAATACTGGTATATTCAAACCATGGCAAATTGCGCTGTTTACAAAACATTGCTGTTTGTTTTCAGCATTTCCACTACTTCGATCCTCTTGAAACTCACATGGACAGTCACTTGTTCCAGCGATTCACAAGAATCTCAGCAAGGCAGAACAAAATCGAACCACTGCGCTCTTTGAAGAAGAAGAAGAAGAAGAAGAAGGAAGGTCTACTACTAGTTTTCACTTACTTTTCACCCAAACACACGCGCCCGCAAAACACCCAAAAAGGCCAAAATTCTGCCAATTCTGGACCAAAGAACACCAAACCCCCTAAAACATTGCCAACATTATTATGAATGAGACAATGATAGAAATGGAATCCCTGGCCGGCCAGAGCTTGCGCCAAAGTCAGTCAGAGACCACCACTTCCACGTCAGGGGCAGGGCAAGGGAGTTATGCGCCAAGATAACCCCTGCTCACCCCCTTGGTAACTAGTATGAGCAGTAAGGCTAAACTCTGAGGCAATGTGAGTTAAGTGTTTGCGCATGTACGCCCAGCAACAACACCCAAGGCCCACCACAAAGGAAATTCCATACAAGGTTATGTATAAAAATATTTCTAAACAAAGAGATTCTATCAATGTGTGAACATCTATTTTATTTGTTGGTTTTTCAGTGATGAGAAGATAGTGAAGGTACTCTCTCTTAGGGTGATAAAGATGAGAGCACAATGTGCTTTTTAAAATACCCCTCACACACTAAAAAAATCCAGTAGTGTCATGCTTCATCATTGGGGTCTTCCCGTCCCTCTACGGGGCGGGGCGTGCTACGACCTGACCGACTACGCGGGAGCACTAAAGTGGTGACAGGACTATGTGATGGTGCAAGGTGTCAGTGAAAGTGTAGGGACCTAACAATGTGTGTGAGTACAAAAATTAAAAATCCTCTGGCTAGTAGAAAAAAACAATTTATTAGCTTCTCTAGCTGGGGATATTAAGAAGGGGGTTTTGGGGTTGAGCCGATCGCTGCAACCTGGTCTACATGTTTCGTAGGCAGTCCCCTACTGCCTACTCATCAGGACCTTCTACTGGTCCCTACGGGAATAAGCTCAGTTGCTAAGTATAGTTCAGTCTGCCATCCCCTGGCTGTACGTAGGTGATACCTAACAGTGGACTGAACTATCACTCTGTCCATAAAAGTTCAAAAGTCATTCTCTGTATAATGGGTGAATGGATTTGATGAGTGAAATTGTGGCGCAAACAAGAATGAAAGCGCAAAATTCACAGCTATAAATGTAAATATCTGTGTTTCTTTTTTTTCCCTTTTTCTTTGCAGGGACCTTATTTGGGTCACCTATTTTTGATAATTTTTGCTTCCCAGGGGGCTAGCTCATGCCCTGAAGCATAAAACTAGCAGTGGAATTTTACTGTTAGTTTTTAGGAAGAAAGGCTGACAATACTTAGCAACTGAGCTTATTCCCGTAGGGACCAGTAGAAGGTCCTGATGAGTAGGCAGTAGGGGACTGCCTACGAAACATGTAGACCAGGTTGCAGCGATCGGCTCAACCCCAAAACCCCCTTCTTAATATCCCCAGCTAGAGAAGCTAATAAATTGTTTTTTTCTACTAGCCAGAGGATTTTTAATTTTTGTACTCACACACATTGTTAGGTCCCTACACTTTCACTGACACCTTGCACCATCACATAGTCCTGTCACCACTTTAGTGCTCCCGCGTAGTCGGTCAGGTCGTAGCACGCCCCGCCCCGTAGAGGGACGGGAAGACCCCAATGATGAAGCATGACACTACTGGATTTTTTTAGTGTGTGAGGGGTATTTTAAAAAGCACATTGTGCTCTCATCTTTATCACCCTAAGAGAGAGTACCTTCACTATCTTCTCATCACTGAAAAACCAACAAATAAAATAGATGTTCACACATTGATAGAATCTCTTTGTTTAGAAATATCGTTTTGGAGGGTGATTCTATCAACTCCTCTGTACTTCCCTTATTGTTTTGGTATGTATAAAAATAGCCTTTGTATTACACCAAAACACATTAGATAAAAACACACATTTCACAATGTGCCAACAGGCACAGGCAGAATTTACAGGGGATATGTACAAGACAGGGCCACCTGTACCACTGTCAGGAATCAGCACTTTTATAACTAGAAATACTGTTAGAATTAGCACTTAGAACATAGAGTATAAATCACTTTAGCACACAACAAGTAACTACTGGTAACCGGTAAGTACCACCTACGCAACCCTAACCATCCTTGGAGAATATTACGCAGGGAACCAGGACCTCACAGGGAACACCTGTAGTAGGAGAAAACAACCAACTAAATATGACCGTACATGTAGGGGTATAGGCCTGGGAACGAAAACACATGATGCATAAATGTACATTCAGCGGTGTAAGAACAAGGCACATGATGCATAAAACACATTCAGAGGTGCAGCACAGGAGAACACATGATGCATAAACAACACATTCAGAGGTGTAAGAACAAGACACATGTTGCATAAACACATTCAGAGGTGCAGCACAGGAGAATTCACAGAAATTACCTTAGCACAGAACTTACATCAAGGTCCAGGTTGCGCCACTGCACCAAAACCTAAACGTAGCAGGTGGCCACTACTTGCTGAGCAGCTGAGGACAGGGACTGAACAGGGCCTAAACGCTGAGGGATATGGATAGGGGGAGTCTGGAGGAGGAGTATAAAGGAGCATGATTGAGTTGTGAACTTATGATCCTCAGGAATGCAGACTGAGGCACCTTCAAATCAATAAGGAAGATAAGATGAAGACAGTGCTGCTGATGGACTTGTGATTAGGTGATTATAGTTTTGTTGTGGTAAAAGTTGCAAAACAAAGAAAGACACACAGGAATAAAAGTGAATAAGGACGAAAAAAAGGAAGTCATTTTCAAGGCTCGGTGTCAGGGAAGTAGAGCTCGTCCTCCAACTCCATGATTTGGGACGGGCGTAGATCAGGTACCAGAGAAGAACTTCCGTCACCTAAGTCGGTGTCCTCTTCTTCCTGCGTGCATTCACGTACTTTGTAATCTGGTGGTATCAAGTGCTGATTCATCTTGATCAGTGTTAACCTCTCCACTTTTTTGGCCCAGAACAGGGACCTTTTTGAAGTTACAATGGCACCAGCAGCACTGAAAACAAGTTCAGAAGACACGCTTGGGAGTGGGCAAGACAAATAATTTAGAGTCAGGTTGGCGATCAGTGGCCTTACAGCCATTTTCCTGTACCAATACAGCAATGGGTTTGTATGAACAAAGACCTGTGTTGGCTCATCCAGATAGGCCTGCACCATCAACTCAAGGTTCTCCACGATTGCTCCATTTTGCGTACCATCTGTGGCCTTCTCAGCACTGGAACGAACAAACCCTTGATGAGTTAGCCAATCCGCTTCCGACAATATTATGGCTGGGCCTGGTGCAGGTGAGAATGATGATAGGGTTGCTGCTGGTATCATTAACGGCTGTGAGGGAAAGTGACTCCCTTCGGCCACAGATTCAGAAGTGGAACTTGACGCTGGATTGCCTGCTGATTCAGTTGGACTTCTGACAGCTCCTTGAATTCTCTGCCGATCTTTTTCAAACCGTCTGGCTGACAGAGCTATCCAATGTTTGTACTTTGAAACATCTGCCTCATCAAAATGAATGAAAGCTTTGCTGGCCACTGGCTTTTTGTACTGTAGATCCAGAATAGTGTTACAAATGTAATGCTGGTCTGTATGTATCTTTTGAAGCCTTTCATTGGCAACTGGGTGGCTTAACAAGTTCTCCGCCAACAGATATGCAGCTTGCTTTCCACCATCATCTCTCAACTTTGAAGACACCGCCTTCAGTTGGTGCTCTAGCATGGGCAACAATGGGATAGCTTTGCTCAAACAACAGTCCTCCCTTCTGACGTCACGCGTGAAGACCTCAAAAGTAGGAAGCATGTCTGTCAGGCTTTTAACTAGCTGCCATTCCTCCAACTCTAGCTTCAGGTCAATAGAACCTATTGTAAAGATATAGTCATTGATTACCATGCACTGCTCATGCAGACGCTCAAGCATGTAAAAGGTTGAGTTCCAACGTGTTGCCACCTACTGGATGAGTCCTTTGACTGGCACTTTACGTGCATGTTGAAAGCTCCTCAGCTGCTTCCGGGCCTTAAAAGAATGGCTGAAATGTGTGCAGATTTTTTGGCACATAGACAGTAACTTCTTGACTTGGGGTTCAGTTTTCAAGAAATCTTGAACAACCAGGTTTATACAGTGCGCCAAACACGGCACTCTGAAATAGTCACCTTCCTGCATGACCCTAACTATATTACTATGAGAAACTGTGTTATCCCCGTGCACTCAATTTTTAGCAGGCAATTTTCTTGATGAATGTTTAAATATGATCTGGTTGGCGCCACATTTGTCGCACGTATCCTGACCGTGCCTTTGAATAACAGGATGTGTGTGGAGAATCGTCTGCCCACCGAAATGTGCGCACAATATACACTGAAACACACCGGTTTCTTCACAAAATTGAATTTATTTACTTCAAGTTTAGACTTTCTTGAATGATTCTTTTAAATCCAATATTTGGTCTAGAAGCTAGTAGCATGCATAATGACAATCTTATGATGCAGTCTTCATTTTGTTTCTGTACTCTAGTATACCCAATGAATTTCGGGTCAACAAACGAGGACCCTCCATCAGGGGTCTGTAACAAAGGTTAAACAGGACCAAATCAGGTACCTCACTATGAATAAGACAAATATATAACAATCGTATGAGTGTGAGCATGCATACCTGAGATTCAAAAACCCAAAAGTGTCTAAAAAATGGAAAAAAGTGCCTGATAGAAAAGTGCCTCACAAAATGAGATATAAACGTGGAAACTAGGTGACGGATGTGAATTAATGGAAATGCGACGGGAGGTGACTGAATTGTTAAGTTAAACAAACCCTGCGGGCAGAAACTGTACAGTTTTAAGAATCATGGGACACGCGCTGTAATGTGCCGAACTTAATCGGGCAAACATTAAAGTGAAACATGCACGATATGAAACAGATTTGGCTCCAATAGTTTCGAGAAACTTACATAGGACCGGACAACGCCGCGTCTCGATTGAGGTTCAGGAAGTATAACTCACACTGAACCTGATAGGTCGAAATATGGAAACTCACTGTCATGTGATCGGCGTGGACTGGCCAATGGGAGCGATGTTCACACATAAAGTCAACGCCATGTGGTATGAGTGTATACGCTTCAGGGGAAAGGAAACGGCCCGGGACAATAAAGTTGCACAAGTGAAAAACACAAGACGCAAGCATAAACCATGCATATAACGCTAAAGATAAAGGGACTTGATTGATTAAAAAGAGATAGAAAAGAAACATGGGTTAAATGTACATTCTGAGGTTATAAAAAATAAATGAAATTTATTTTGACTTTACAGAAGATCAACAGTCTTATGATTCATAAATCGAGGTGGGACACAGGATGTGTCATCAGACCATGCTGTGGTCTTGATAATATATTACAGGAAACATGAATGTTCGATCCAATCATTCATCTCGATCTGATGTGTAGAGTTAAGTTTTTTAATCTAATAATATTCTGCTCTCAATCTTTGTTTCACAGGATCCATGTCTCTGCGCTGTGGAATAGTCTCCAAAACCATGAATCTTAATTGAGCAATCTGATGACGTGCTTCTTTCCAATGGCAAGCTATAGTTGATTTCATGTTGGCAAGACGTATGTTACTCTTATGTTCGGTGATCCGAACTTTGATTTACGCTCCGTTTGTCCCACATATATTTTGCCACACGGGCATTTGATGGCATAGATGCAGTTGGTGGTGTCACAAATGCTAGTATGATGCAGATCAATTTGATTGCCTTTCATGGGGTGGGTGAACGTGTTGCCCACAATGAAGTTACTGCAATGAGTACAATTTTGACATCTTAACATGCCTTTCCATATGATATTCTCTTTCTTGGGTGCGTTCAACAGTTCTTTGAGATTTTTGGATCTTTGAAATGCAAATGTGATTTTTTCACTGTAAAGACCCTTCAGGTCAGGTTCCAGTTGGATCAATGGCCAATGGTTATTGATTATGCGTTTGATTTTGGTAGATTCCGTGGAATATTTCATAACACAAACAGTTTTCTTCTCTTGAATTTTTACTTTCTCTTGTAAGAGAGTTTCTCTGGATAGTTCTGTAACTTTTTTAAGGGATGTGTCCAAAATGTCTTGGGGATATCCTCTTTGGCGATACTTCCTAGTTTGCTCTTTAAATAATTCTTGTAGATCCAAATCATTTGTGGTGATCCTTTTTAATCTGATGTATTGTGAAGTGGGTAAATGTTTCTTTAAAAACTCCGGATGAAAACTTTGAAACAAAAGACTGGCATTTTTAACTGTCGTTTTCTTGTGAACATTCGTGCTGATCTTGTTATTGTACATTCTCACTTTGACATCCAAAAATGTAATGTTCTCTTTGTCAATAGTGTGGGTAAATTTGATACGATCATTGTGCGAGTTCAATGTGAGAATATTCTCCTCTAGTCGTTGTCTAGAGCCTTTCCATATTAGGAAAATATTGTCAATGTATCGTTTAAACACTATAATGCCTTCCATCCAAACTTGGTTATGTAGAATATGATCTGTCTCGAATTTGTGCATGTAGATATTGGCATGTGAGGGTGCCCCCCCAAAGCCCATCGAAGTACCATTACATTGATTGAAAAATTGTCCTTGCCACTCAAAATAACTATGATATAATGCAAAATGCATCAACTCCATGATGAATATTTTCTGTGATTCTTCCATATCAGTATTGAGAAGGCTCCATTCCCATGCTTCAATGCCCTCATTATGGGGGATGGATGTGTATAATGAGATAACATCTATAGTGCATAACCAATATGTTGTGTCTTCTTTTAGTGTCACAGTCTTAAGTAGATTTAAAAACGCTGTGGTGTCTTTGATGTGAGTCATGATCTTCTGAACAATGGGTTGTAAAAACCGATCAACAAATTTCCCAACGGGTTCGGAGATGGAACCGCAGGCGGAGACTATGGGTCTGAATGGAGGATTAATTGGATCCTTATGGATTTTTGGCAACATGTACAGTTGCTGTCTTCTGGGAAATTTCATTTAGAAGAACTTGTGTTTCTTATTACTAATCCATTTCATTTCAAGTGCATGATCGAGTATTTTTTGTAAAATCTGTTGGTACTCATATGTGGGATCAAGATCAAGAGGAAGGTAAATGTCTTCATTATGAATGAAATAAAACAACCTAGGCACTGCTATGATACGATTAATAAAACAAAGGAATAACAAAGAGGTGGGACTACACAAGATCAGTTTCTAACATTTAATAGTATACATATTAAAAGCAAACAAGACTTTAAACATTGTCTCAGTACGCCAGCATTCTGAATTGCGAGTGTGACCAAATTGAACAGCCAATCAGAATTCCAGCCACACAAAATATCCCTGAAACATCGAGCTGAGGCCTAATTCAACAGCCGATAAGAGTTTCAACCGTATAAAATAAAATCACGACAATATAAAATATCCCTGAAACATCAAGTGCGGCCGAATTCTACAGCTGAAAAAAATTCCAACCGTATATAATATCCTTGAAATACCTTTGTTCTCACTACCGTACTGAGACAATTTCTGATAAAAGAACTACTCATTTTTACTTAAGAGCTTGAGGCCTGCACTTCTAAATAGAATCATCGGTATATACGCTATCTGTATATTACGCCTTAGAATAGAATATATTGTGGCTCCTCCAGAAGAAGGTGCTGGTCCCGAAACGCGCGTCGAGAAAAATATATTAATTTTGCCACTTTTTATAATTGTGATTTTTATGATAAAAATATAACTGTGATAATTTTTGATAGTATTTTTGTTAATAGATTTGTAATTTTCATGTATTATGATGCATTTTTTCAAAGCTTTAATTCAGATTATTATGTTTAAAGTCTTGTTTGCTTTTAATAAGTATACTATTAAATGTTAGAAACTGATCTTGTGTAGTCCCACCTCTTTGTTATTCCTTTGTTTTATTAATCGTATCATAGCAGTGCCTAGGTTGTTTTATTTCATTCATTTTTCCCTGACCTAGGACTGGTACATTCATTCCTTCAGGGGGTCCTTGATACTTAATCATATAATGTCTTCATTATGGACATGATTGTTAACGCTGTTGATGTAAAACTCAGTGTCCAGGACAATGAGTGCTCCACCCTTGTCAGCCTTCTGGAACGTTAAATTCTTAAATTGACTTAAGTTCTTTAACGTATTCCATTCTTTGGGGGACATGTTGCTTCTGATCACTTTGGTCAAAGAGATTTGTTGAACTTCAGATATTACTGATCTCTCAAAAGCTTTGATCGTTTTGTGCGAAAAAGGTGCACAAAAATTACTTTTAGGCTGAAATCTTTATCCCATGTTTCTGCTGTTTGAGTTTCTTGAGCACCCTTAAAGAAAAATGTTAACTTCAAGGTTCTGAAAAATTTGAATAAGGCTATTTCAGTCTCAGCTTGACTTGAATGATACGTGGGAACAAATGTAGTACCTTTGTTAAGTAGTTTTTTTCGGCAATAGTGAGATTTTTAGATGAGATGTTGATACTTAAGTTACTTTCAACATCTGGCTCCGTGTCCTTTTGGCTATTTCTGCTTCGGTTTCTTTGACCCCTTCTTGTTCTCCTGTTGTTGGCGGGGCATTGACCGCTGGGCTTATCTCTAAAAAAGCCGGTTGTTGGGTAGTTTGACTTGTGGTTGGTTTCACTGAGACTTTACTGAGTTTGTGTACCGGTGCTCTGGATTGAGCGATATCAGAATCAGAAACTACACTTTCCTGTGAGGACGTTGTGCCAGATTGTTGTGGTTGTTGTTGTGGTTGCCATTTTTTCTGATTATATATCTCAGCCCACGTGTACACTTATTCCAGTTTATAATCCAGTGTGTCACGGCGATATTTACGTACTTTCTGTTCATTACCTTCTTTAGCATATCGTTCAAGTTTGATGTTATTGTCTTCTAATGTTTTTTGAACATCGGGAACTTTATTGATTTCAACCTGTATGATCTTGATTTCTTCTTCAATTTCTATTAATACTTTTGAGAGCTCCTCTACGATCAATAAAATCAAGTCCAGTGAACATTTATTTAACATCTGATACCATTTCTCTACAAATTTTTTACTGTTTTTACAAAGCTTTGGCTTCAGAGCTATTCTGAGTCCCCTTGGTATTCTTTTGTTTTTATGATAATGAATCAACGTGGTTGCGTGCAACCTTTGGTTAATCTCCTTTTTGCTCATATATTCAAGCTTTCTTAGTAATTGTGCGGTGGTAGTTTTTTGTGGAGTAAATTTTTTGGTCTCCTGTATTAACCCATATATTTCCTGGGCTGCTTCTGGTATAAATCCCAGAGTTTCTGCTTTATTCGTGGTCAATAGGACAATATCGTCTAATTGCATGATGATAACATGGTGCAGTCAGGGATGAGCCAAATCTGTTTCATATCATGCATGTTTCACTTTATGTTTGCCCGGTTAAGTTCGGCACATTACAGCGCGTGTCCCATGATTCTTAAAACTGTATAGTTTCTGCCCGCAGGGTTTGTTTAACTTAACAATTCAGTCACCACCTGTCGCATTTCCAATAATTCACATCCGTCACGTAGTTTCCACGTTTCTATCTCATTTTGTGAGGCACCTCTCTGTCAGGCCCTTTTTTCCATTTTTTTGACACTTTTGGGTTTTTGAATCTCAGGTATGCATGCTCACACTCGTACGATTGTTATATATTTGTCTTAGTCATAGTGGAGTACCTGATTTGGTCCTGTTTAACCTTTGTTACAGACTAAGCATGGGTGAATTTTGCGAATCTGGTGTTTGCGAATTTTGCGAATTTGCGAACTCGCAATCCACAAAATCCGCGAATTCTCGCTAATTTGCGGATTTTTTATTTTTTTTGTGTTCGCAAGGGTTTCTGCCAGTTCGCGAGAGTTTGGTACTAGTTCGCATTTGCGAACTTACTTGTCGGCTCGCAACGGTCGCAACTATGTTGTTTCTACGTCTGGTTCATCATCACAGCCTCCCAGCACCCTCTGTTTCACCACTGCCACCCTCTGTATCACCCATGCCACCCTCTGTTACATCAATGCCACCCTGTGGTTCATCATCACTGTAGATTGTGGGGGGAAAAGCAAGCACACCTGCCCTGCTTCAACTGACATGAATTAATTTGGGGTTAGTTTATTAATGTGTCACTGTTTTAAAATTCCAGGTCTGGCACCTGCTTCCTTATCAGTAATTTTCTTTCTGTTGCAGTGCATTTTTTTTCCAGGACCTTTGTGGCCTACTTCTAGCTATTCTGTGAGCCTGCTGTGAGGGTCAGAGCAGGGTCATACATTTGTTGCAACTAGCAACTGAACTCTGGAGGGGCCCCAGTCAGGAAGCACTACAGGGAATGGTTACTAATGATGAGTTTGAACTCTTGCACCTGCCGAGTGCTTTCAGGTTTGCAAAAGTCGTTTTTCTGCAATTTTGCGGGATTCGCGGGGCGCGAACACGCTCGAGATCGGATTCGGAAGCCGCAAATTCGTGCGAATATGTGATTTCTTTTTTTGCGGCGTGTTAGTTCCCAAGGTTTTGTGCGTTTTTGCAAGCCGCTTGTAGCACAAGGCGCGAAGTTACCCTCGCGGCTCGCCAGTACAATTTCGCGAGTGTTCGCGAGGAACATCTCGCGCGAACTTACCCGCGCGGTCGTGAACGGGCGCGACCATCTTGTTTCTCATTCATTGTTATGGTTCTGGGCATGCTTTTTGTATCTTCTCTAAATCTCTGCCATCCTTTGCTTGTTTGAAGTTTTTTTTGATCTATTTTACTTATTATCTATCCCTCTTTTTTTCTAGCCCTATATTTTTGTGTTTACTGCTACTTTTGGTTAATTTTAAACTACTTTTTAAACTCTTTTCTTTTCTTCTCTTCCCTATTCTATTTTCTTTATTCCTTTCCGCCCAGACCATGGTGAAGGGAGCCGGGATGCATCCCGAGAAGGGGAAGGGTCCCGCACCCCGTGCCCGGCTCCCGTGCGGGCGTTTGAGGGGGGAGCTAGTGATGCCACGGGAGATCTTTAGTGCGGAGGAGGTGGCCGGACTAGTGTTCTATGTACAGCGCCACCTCCCCAGGACCATAATGGCAGGCGGCAAGATCGGAGGCGGGTACGAGATGCGGGAGCGCCGAAAGCGGTGGGAGAAGGTGTGCCGGGCCATGTACCACCACTCTCGGGTCCGGCGCACCTGCAACCAGGCCACCCACCGCTGGACGGATGTCCTGACCCGTGAACGAGATCTGCTCGACCTGCTTGGCCTCTAGATCCCCGGGCTTGGTGAGTAGTAGTAGCTATTTCTTTACTACTCTGTTTTCTCCTGCTGTGTTATTATATTGCAAATTTTTGTTTTTTACCAAGAGCAATAATGCTGCTCATTAAATTGTAGGTAAATTATATTTCAAAATCTTCTGTGCATTTCAGGTGCACTGCTCTCCTTCTCAGTAGTGTTGCTACTATGCTTATTTGTTTTCGATTTTGTGTTCATTTCATTGGCCTGTGTAATTATGTATGAGTGTAGTTTAAAGAACTGCGTAATGCTACACACTAAGGTTCAGATTTTTAATTACCGGCGCATGCCTGCAAAGTAGCAGGGGTGCGCCACGCCACTATCACCCATGGTGCGCCGTATTTACAATGTGGCGCACCATGGGCCCAAAGCGTTACGCATCTGTGCCGTAAGGGCGGAGCATTGCTGGAGTTGCGTCACAACGATGGCACAGCTCCATCAATGCTCTGGGGTGCCCTATCTCACCAATGCTGCATCAAGCCGTATGTCTGCTTCAAGCAGGCGCAGGGTTTGAGTCACGCATCATTGTCGTTAAAGTGAGTGATTGAAATCTTGTAGATTTCCCTCAGCCACTTTTAGGATGCGTTCCTGCGCAGGAACGCCCTCCCTTGTGCCGGAACGCCCCCTGATGGCGCAGGGCTTTACAACGTGATGCATCTCCCATATGCGTCACGATGTTAATATACGCACCACCATTGCGCCTCTTTTGTGCTGCCGTCACAAAAGTCAAGCAACAATGGAGCAAAAGAGCCGCAAGGGGCTTCTAAATCAGCCCCTACAGACTCATGTCCAGTCCTTCCTTTGTACACATGGCGATAAGAAGAAATAGTGGTGGTGGATTGATAGTTAGAGTATTTTAATGACTGGTTAATGTAGTAGGAAACTTTAGTGTTGTCGCTGATTTGCAATCACAATGGACTTTGGCTGTCACTTTGCGTGCTGCGGACTGCTGCCTGCCAATCCTAGGCAAACCTTTTTAGTACTTTGTTTAGTGAGTTACATAAGAAGTTTCCAATTCGACGGTCCGCAAATCAAGCAATACTAATAACGTACTAGACCACATGAGATTGGTCAATAATATATCCCGTGAAATAGTTGTCTATTTGCAATTTCGCCAAAATATTTTGTTAGTTCTTTTGAAATGTTTGATTTGGTTGACAAATATCATCCATGTTTTCTGTTTTTCTTTCTTTCATGTTGTACATCAGCTTCCCCCAGGGGCAAGAGGAGGACACAGGAGGAGGAGGAGGAGGAGGAGGAGGGTGCTGTTGAGGATGCAGGCCAGGATCGGGCAGGCGTGGGCTCCTTTGCTGGCCCCAGTAAGTTTTCATTTTAATATAAAGTATTTATTTTTTCCCAGCGTTCCTCATTCGATTTTTTCTAAATCGTCTTTGATCTTCTTGTAGACTGGATCTAAATTCTTATCCTGCCTCGACTATGACTCCCTGTGGTATTACTAGATTATTCTTATTAGTCTGTCTGTGTAGCTAACTAAGATTGCACATTTGGCAATTCCATTGGACTCCCATTCTAGTCAGCAATAGCTCTATGCACTGAGTGCAGTCATCTGGGATTGTCCATAATGTCTTTTCAAGTCTTCTAAATGTTTATGCTTTGACAATTGCCAACAATAAAAAGGTGAATGACCACCAAGAAAGAATAAGATACTACTTTACTTTTGGTTTGGATAGGAGGACAATCCATTCTACTACTGTTGCAGGGACAAATCTGCACAAACAGAACTATGGACACTAAATAATGCATTGCTTAGCTTATCAATTATAATAGGTGCTGTTAGACTTTCCACATACCTCAGTGATAACAGACTTTGTAGTTGAACCCCCAATCTCCTTACTGACTAGATAGTGTGGCAGAGTCATTTAGCTCCCAAAGTCACCGAAGATTATTCCCCAATGATGTCAGAGGCACGGACTCATGCTGGCAAAAATTGCAAAACCTTTAGCTCATCCACTCTAGTCTGGAGGACCAAAAACCACAGAGTCTATTTAAGTTTAAAAGCTTTATTAAAAGTAAACAAATTTATTAAAATCAAGTTTGTCATAAAAGTAAACGTTTAACTGAAAATGGAAAAGTGCTTAGTGCTGACGATTAATTGGACACATTTCTTGTGTTCAAGCCGAGCTCTCACCTGGTTGGAACTTGATCCTGCTCGTGTTCTTAGAAGTCAAGCTTCTGTCTGTTAGGAGAAAAAGTGGTGCGTGTTAAAAATAAAAAGCAAGCATTCATCAGTTGTGCCAAAAAGTGCAGCAAGACAACAGCCTTCCCTGGAAAAAGGGACATTTTTACTTTAGAGTAGACAGTCACAAATTATTAAATTGTATTCTGTTTTTTTCACATTTCTTTCTTCCTCCTAGACCAAATATTATATAGTAGTGAGTGGTGTATTCTAACATTAATAAATGTACTTTGTAGGTGGAACATCTGGAGGCGGGGCCAGCGTGGAGGTGGTGGTGGCATTGGACGAGGAGAAGGACAACTCTGGGGAGGAGGCGGTGCAAGTGCCGGACAAGGACATGCCTGTGAGGGATAACACGGTGGTGGCGGGCAAAGTTAAGCTATATATTCCTTACTCATTGAGATTTTAGACTGCAGAGTGTGCTTTCTGCACGGGTGTATTATAAATAAACCAGGTAGTAGCCTCCTCTAAATGTACTTCGACTTAGCTGTGAAGTTTTTGGCGAGAAGAATCCCTCCCAATCAGATCTGACATGAACTTGATGGATGGGATGAACGAAAAGCGAAAGAAGGGTGTAAGTAAGTGTGGAAGGATGAGAAATGTAATGATGACTGGCAAAGAAGAATGATATGTGTTGGCTTGGTCCCCGAGGTGGCTGGGAAGGAAAGAATATGGTATGGTGCATGGCTGGGTGAATGATGAAGCAAGGATGGGTGGAAGGAGAACAGCCTGGGTGGGTGAAACAGAAACTGTATGTGTGCATATACTTTGAATGGATGGATGCCTGGATCATTCATGGTACTATCTGACTCTTAGATAGCATATGTGTATCTAGAGAGAGCAGACGTCACTGGATGAACTAAGTGTTGCTTTGAAGAGCATGTAACACCGCACCCGCATGTCCGTTCCAGTGTAGGAAAGGCAAGGAAAAGAAGTTGTAATTTTGTCCAAATACTACCATGAATAGTAGCAGTAGTTTGTATTGCAACTGCAAGCACAGCATATATCCGGTTATTACGGTGGACACTCCCTACCTCTCTTAATAACTTTAGTTTAGTAGTAGTACGTCATTCATGTGTGGGTGTATCACTCTTCACTCAATAATAAGCAAATCACCTAAAGTCATCCCATATGTCATCAAATACATCCCATGTGAAGTGATAGATAATCAGATTATTTAGCTTCTTCATTTTCCTTTTCTAATACTCATTTGCACTGTAGGGTGAAAGCTAAATTAATTAAGCAGTAGCCCTTTTAACAGAGTATTCTCAGTGCCACCCGTAATAGAAAAGTAAGAGCTTCACCACCTGCATGTACTGGACCGGTACAGTAACGTAAGTCTGTCTCACTCACCATGGTATGCGTCTGTTTTTCTCGGGTGCAAGTTCACTGCGCTGGCATTATGCCGGCTTGCATAAGATAACATACCAATTTTCCTAAACAAGAGAGAAGAAGAAGAATAAGACTGGTGTACTGTCATAGTCGACTGTAATGGAAATCCATAGTGCTCGTAGAATTTGTTCCTTAAACTCCCACTAATGTTAGAGCAAGGATAAAGAAGTCGGAGGTTACATAGATACTGTCCTCAATAGTTATGTACTGTGCTTTTAATTTGCTACTTGTACTGTGACAACTTTCTGCTCAATCATTTTGTGTTAACCTTAAGGAGCATTGGTTACAGACTATGTCTTTCTTTCTTCATATAGTTGCTCCTTCCAAATCCAAGAGACCATCAAGGAGGAGGGAGCTGGCTCGAATGGCCCGGCAACGGAGGCTGGATGCCACTGTCGCTGAATATCGGCGGCTGGTGGCCCTGGAGGAGGAGGAGACGCAGTCTGGTACTACAACAACGTCCACTGGGACAGCTGCATCCTCCTCCGTGCGGGCTGCCAGCCAGCGCAGTGCTCCAGCGGTACGGAGCCGGGTTACCAAAGCCAAACGCCACCGCCGAGCAGCAAAGACAGCAGCTGCCCCCCACAGGATTTGCAAGGCACGCCGTCGCCGCTTATCCCTCAGACTGTCCTACCTGGAGCAGGAGGTCCTGAACTAAAAGAACTTGGTGGAGGGCCTCCGCTTCGAACATGCCACCCTCCGCAAGGAGCATGCTTCTCTGGCTGATAAAGTCAACAGCACCCTGCCGTAGTGTCCCTTACCCCTTTTTTAGAGACTTTTGGGGGGTGGGAATTGGGAGTTGGGTTTTTTGGGGACTTTTGAAGGACAATCGTTGGGGTTAGGGAGGGTCTTGCGGGAGATTATTTTGTTAGGGCTATAAAAATATACTTTTTGAAACTTTATCTGACCATACCTGTTTTTTACTGCTTTTGAGTCTGGTGGGTGGGGGTTTAACAGTAAGTTTGTTTTCCTGAATAGTCCTAGGACTTTAGTAGTACTACCTTCAATCTCTCGTCTCTCCTAATACTCCATTATACTACCTCCAACCAAACGCTTATCTTACCTGTAATTTCTGTTTGAAAGTAGGGCTAGGCCCAGGGCTGGCTCCACGGGAAATGGCGATTAAGGTTGCAATTCAGGGCGGCTGAAATTTCCTCCTCATTGCGGTGGTACTAGTGGTGTGACACAGTGGCAGTTGCATGGCTATGGAAAAAAAGAAAATGAAACCTGGTTTGTCCTTACTGTAGCATTACAACGGTACGATAGAGAATATAGCAGGTGACAGTACACTAGACTACAACAGTGCCACAATGTAGCCTAACAAATGGTAAAGTATTGATAGTATAACTTGTACTTGTGTAGGATTTCTTTGACATTGGCTAGTACTACAAGAAATAGTACTGAAGCTGAGTAAGTCTAGAATATATCCTCGGATTCCTTCACCAGCCTGTTGCTATGACCTTATCCTCCCCAGCAAGTGTGTGGAATTATTGATGTCATTTAGTCACACATCAAGCAAAACCACACAACCCGGGGGAAGAGGGTTAGGGTTTGTAAAATGGATGGGAATGGGGGTTTCTTTTTGGGTAGGTTTTGTTGAGAGAAAAAAAAAGCACAGCATGGACAAACAATAATTGAACATAAAGAAATTTTTGGGTACAAAGCTAACCAGAAATCTTTTACGTGACATAATGGAAGTGCATGCACTACTGAATGCATTGTGACAGAAAAGTAAGTAGTACTTTCGACAACCGTGAATGACAGAATGCGACAGTACAGGGCTACATTAAATTAGGTTTAAAAAATAGCCTAAGTAAAACCTATAGAATGGCTGTAGGGATCAATTTAGAAGCAGAGAGAGATCCAAAAAATGCAGTCACACACACTCATTGAATAAAAGAATGGATACTGTATCTGTATTGTTGTAGTTGTCCTGTTGAATTTGGTAAGTAAGTTGCATGCAGCAAACAATTCCTCTTATTAGCGGCACTCCTCCATTCCAGCTGACGCTTCGTCCATCAATGTTGGTGACCAGAAGACACCCTGTCAACTGCCTGCCTGGCGGATGCTGAATTGCGGCTCGCTAATGTGAAGCCTGACTCCATCCTTTTTTCCCCATTGCACAGACTGAAACCCGGCCTGTAATTATTGAACGAAAAACAGCACTGATAAATAAATATAAGGTATGTACGTTGTGTAGTGCAAAAAGTCACACTTTGATTTTCCTAATAGACAGTACAACATTTTTGAAAGTGCGTACTCTGTCTGAGTCACCTTTTCAAGGATAAATAAGTATGGGCAAATTAATTTAGCGGATCTTTCCCCTCAAGCTAGGTGCACTGTAAACTGTGTTTTAGAACAAAATTAGACCTTCCCAGCAGTGCTTCCACCCAGACCTTTACTAAAGCCTAGCTCTAGGACACCCCCGCGCCGCACGGCCACCAGCTGCTGCGTGAGTGTTCCCTGCCTTCTGCCTCGCTAGCCGAGCTCCGCCGCGTGACCACGCCCCCTGCCTTCTAGCAGTGTGGTCCGCGACCTGCCCCCGTCGTTATTGCTGTAATTTACTGTTTTTTGTTCTTGTTGCCTGTCTCCCTGTAACTTGCTGATTTTTGCCTTCTGTTTTGATTGTTGCGTTTAGCCCCTTCGTCCCCCCTCCCCGCTTCCCGCTACCGCCGCTAACCCCGCCCCTTTTGCCTTCTGTACCCTCCCCGCTCCCGCCTCCCAGCTGCTCCGCCCCCCCGCGCACTTGGCCATATATGGCGACTGTGCGACGCGGGTGAGTGTGACCTAGCTCTAGGACACCCCCGCGCCGCACGGCCACCAGCTGCTGCGTGCGTGTTCCCTGCCTTCTGCCTCGCTAGCCGAGCTCCGCCGCGTGACCACGCCCCCTGCCTTCTAGCAGCGTGGTCCGCGACCTGCCCCCGTCGTTATTGCTGTAATTTACTGTTTTTTGTTCTTGTTGCCTGTCTCCCTGTAACTTGCTGATTTTTGCCTTCTGTTTTGATTGTTGCGTTTAGCCCCTTCGTTCCCCCTCCCCGCTTCCCGCCACCGCCGCTAACCCCGCCCCTTTTGCCTTCTGTACCCTCCCCGCTCCCGCCTCCCAGCTGCTCTGCCCCCCTCGCACTTCGCCATATATGGCGACCGTGCGAACGTGCAGCGGTCACGCGCAGCGGGCGCGCCGATTGTGCGCCGAAGGCGCGCCAAAGGTAAGCCCGTCTGCGCCCGTCCGCGACCGGACCGCGCCCAGTGCCAGGACCCCTGGTCCACGAGGAACCCGACCGACCCGCCTGACCTACACCGTCGCCACCCTCATCGCACTCAACAACGGCCGAACCCCAGGATGCTACCGAGCCACTCCACGATGCTCCCACGGACCCTTCAGCTGCCACGCCTGCAAGTTCACCTGCATCCGGACCTGCCAGGCACCAGCACCTGCCAAGCCGAACACCAGCAGCAACCACCTCAAGTGCATCCTCCTCAACACCCGATCCGTCCACAGACACGCCATCGAACTCTGGAACCTCCTAGACGCCACAGCCCCTGACGTTGCCTTCATCACGGAGACCTGGATGAACGCCTCCTCAGCGCCCGACATCGCCATCGCCATCCCAGAGGGCTACAAGATCACCCAGAGGGACCGCACCGCCAACCAGATGGGAGGAGGCATCGCCATCATCCACAGGAACACCATCCGTATCACGACTAGCACTGACAACATCCTAACCACCGCCGAACACCTGCATTTCCAGATCCACACCGATCCGAAGACCACCCTCAGAGGCACCCTGATCTACCGACCCCCGGGACCACGCACTCAATTCAGCGAGGACATCGCCGACTTCGTGAGCCCGCATGCCTTCCCCTCCGCTGACTACATCCTCCTGGGGGACCTCAACTTCCACCTGGAGAACAACAACGACCACAACACCAGCACCCTGATTGACAACCTCGCCAACCTTGGACTCAAGCAACTGGTGAACACCCCCACCCACCTCGCCGGACACACACTTGACGCCGTCTTCTCATCCAGCAAAGACATCGCCTTCAGCCACGCCACAGAACTCCGCTGGACGGACCAGAGCTGCGTACACTTCACCTTCAAAAGAACGATGGTCCACTACCACCAGCAACAGGTTGCCCGCAGAAGCTGGAACAAGATCACAGCCGACCAGCTCGCCACCTCCCTGAGCCAACGCCCTCCTGCCAGCTCAGCGAACCCCAGCCAGGCCGCCGACAACCTCACGAAGTGGATCAGCAACTGCGCGGATGAACTCGCCCCTCTGAGGACCCCGCCCAGCGGACCCGGCAGCAAGAAAGCCCCATGGTTCACCGACGAACTCAAGAGCTCCAAGAAGAACTGCCGAGCCCTCGAGAAAGTCTGGAGAAAGGAACCTACATCGGACAACATGACCACCCTCAAACTCGCCACCCGGAAGCACCACCAACTGATCTGCGCCGCCAAGAAAACTGCATTCAAGGACCGGCTGGACAACAACGCACACAACTGCAAGGAACTCTTCAACATCGTCAAAGAGCTCTCCAACCCCAACGCCGGAAACAACGACATCACCCCCTCGCAAGACCTCTGCAACTCCCTCGCCTCCTACTTCCACAACAAGATCGCGGACATCCACAACAGCTTCAGCACCCAACCGACGCACGCCACGACCCCAGCAACGCCACCCACCACCACCCTCCGAGCCTGGACTCCGATCAGCACCGAAGACACTGTCCGCATGATGAACTCCGTCCACTCCAGATCTCCGACCGACCCCTGCCCTCACCACGTCTTCAACAAGGCTGACGCTGTCATCGCACCCCACCTGCGGGACATCATCAACACCTCCTTCGACACCGCCACCTTCCCCGAGAGCTGGAAGCACGCCAAACTCAGCGCTCTTCTCAAGAAACCTACAGCAGACCGCCCAATCTCACTACTCCCGTTTCCAGCCAAAGTCATCGAGAAGACCGTCAACAAACAGCTGGCCGCCTTCCTCGAGACAAACGGATCCCTCGACTCCTCGCAGTCCGGCTTCCGAGCCAACCACAGCACCGAGACCGCCCTCATCGCCGCCACCGACGACATCCGAGCCCTGATGACCAACGGAGAAACAGTGGCCCTCATCCTCCTAGACCTCTCCGCGGCCTTCGACACTGTCTGCCACCGCACCCTAGTGCAACGCCTCAGCAACGTCGGAATCCAGGAGAAGGCACTGGAATGGATCGTCTCCTTCCTCAGCGGAAGAACACAGAGAGTCTGCCTACCACCGTACAAGTCAGAGGCCACCGAAGTCATCTGCGGCGTCCCCCAAGGATCCTCGCTGAGCCCCACCCTCTTCAACGTCTACATGAGCCCCCTCGCGGCCATCGCACGCCAACACGACCTCAACATAATCTCCTACGTCGACGACACCCAGTTGATCCTCTCCCTGACCAACGACCCCGCCGCCGCCAGAGCCAACCTACACGAAGGGATGAAGGAAGTAGCCGAGTGGATGTCGGCCAGCCGCCTGAAACTGAACTCAGACAAGACGGAGGTCCTCATCCTGGGCTCCACGCCCACCGTCTGGGACGACTCCTGGTGGCCCCCCGCCCTGGGCACCGCACCCAAACCGACGAACCACGCACGCAACCTGGGCTTCATCCTGGACTTCTCCCTCTCCATGACCAGACAAGTCAACGCCGTCTCCTCGGCGTGCTTCAACATCCTGCGCATGCTACGGAAGATCTTCTGGTGGATCCCCATGGAGACCAGGAAGACCGTCACCCAGGCCCTCGTCACCAGCCGTCTGGACTACGGCAACGCCCTCTACGCCGGAACCACCGCCAAGCTCCAGAAGAGACTTCAGCGGATCCAGAACACTTCAGCCAGGCTCATCCTCGACATCCCACGAAACAGCCACATCTCCGGACACCTGAGAGACCTGCATTGGCTCCCTGTCAACAAAAGAATCACCTTCCGTCTCCTCACCCACGCACACAAAGCCCTACACGATCAAGGCCCGAGCTACCTCAACAACCGAATGAACTTCTACGCTCCCAAACGCCACCTCCGATCAGCCAGCCACGCCCTCGCCGCCGTCCCACGCATCTGTAGAGCGACAACAGGAGGAAGGTCCTTCTCCTACTTGGCCGCCAAGACCTGGAACTCCCTCCCGACCGACCTGCGCCTGACCCAAGACCACCTCTCCTTCAGGAAGAAGCTCAAGACCTGGCTGTTCGAGCAGTAACGGCACCCCCCCCCTAAGCGCCTTGAGACCCTACGGGTAAGTAGTGCGCTCTATAAATGCCTTGATTGATTGATTGATTGAAAGCCAGTTGCAAAAATGTAGAAGACCCCCAATCAGATCTCAAAAAACGAGGCCTAGTAGAAAACTGGTGACAAAACGTACTTCGAAAGTAAAAGTAGGCCCAAATACGCCCTTACCCACCGTGGATTGTATTCAAACCACTTGCAAGCAAGCAAAAGTATCCATAGCCAGCATCGCTCCAAGACTCAAAAACCCCCCCACCCAAACACATGCAATAGAAATACTGCTAACCCTAACGAGCCCTAAGTTAAGAATAGTGGCAGAGGCTTTCTTTAACTATGCCAAATCCCCCCTTTCCCACCATGGATTTTCTTCAAATGACTTGCAACCAAAATTACAAATTCTCACAAGTGCTCTAAGACCCCAGAACTCAGTTGCAAAAATCTAGAACACCCCAAAACACATGCAATCCTGCTGTTAGGGCTAACCCTAACGAACCCTAAGTTACAAAAAGTGCCAAAAGGCTTTTCCTTATGGATTTTGTCCCAACCACTTCTATCCGGTATTAGACCTTCCCAGGAATGCCCCAAGACCCGCCAACCCACCCGCCAAAAAGCACAACACCCCCAAACAGCCCAAAAGCAAAATCTCATACTTACAATATTTCTCGGCCTTCGGTCCAAACGCGCTGTGCAGCTAGGCCATAACTCCAGTTTTCCACCACGGATTTCCTGAAAAGCAAATTCAATCAAGATTAGACTGTGCCAGCAGTGCTCCCAGACCCCAAAATTCACCCACAAACAGCCGGAACCCCCCCAAAGAGCACCTCAAAGGCAAGCAAGTCAGCAAAAACACAAAAAAAATTCCGCCTCCGATTTGGTCCAAACCACTTTTATCCGGTATTAGAGCTTCCCAGCAATGGCCCCAGAGCCGTAAACCCAGGAGAAAACGAGTAGAAGACCCCCAAACAGCCAAAGAAAAAAAGTACAAAAATGGGGGCTTAGTCATTTTTTTGCTAATTTCCAAAATCACTCCGCGCACGCTCTGCAGCTAGGCCCTAACTCCCCTCTGCCACCATGGATTTGCTTCAAACCTCTTGCAAACTAAAGTATCCATAGCCAGCATTGCTCCCAGACCCCGAAACCCACCCACAAGCACCAGGAAGCCCCCCAAACTGGCCCCCGAAAACGCTACATTGAGCAAAATGTCAGAAATAGCACCAAAAAAATCAGCGTGGATTTTGTCCCAACCACTTCTATCCGGTATTAGACCTTCCCAGGAATGCCCCAAGACCCGCCAACCCACCCGCCAAAAAGCACAACACCCTCAAACAGCCCAAAAGCAAAATCTCATACTTACAATATTTCTCGGCCTTCGGTCCAAACGCGCTGTGCAGCTAGGCCATAACTCCAGTTTTCCACCACGGATTTCCTGAAAAGCAAATGCAATCAAGATTAGACTGTCCCAGCAGTGCTCCCAGACCCCAAAACTCCCCCCCAAACAGCCGGAACCCCCCCAAAGAGCACCTCAAAGGCAAGCAAGTCAGCAAAAACACAAAATAAATTCCGCCTCCGATTTGGTCCAAACCACTTTTATCCGGTATTAGAGCTTCCCAGCAATGGCCCCAGAGCCGTCAACCCAGGAGAAAACGAGTAGAAGACCCCCAAACAGCCAAAGAGAAAAAGTACAAAAATGGGGACTTAGTCATTTTTTTGCCAATTTCCCAAATCACTCCGCGCGCGCTCTGCAGCTAGGCCCTAACTCCCCTCTGCCACCATGGATTTGCTTCAAACCTCTTGCAAACTAAAGTATCCGTAACCAGCAGTGCTCCCAGACCCCGAAACCCACCCACAAACACCAGGAAGCCCCCCAAACAGGCCCCCAAAAATGCTACATTAAGCAAAATGTCAGAAATAACAAAAAAAAATCAGCGTGGATTTTGTCCCAACCACTTCTATCCGGTATTAGACCTTCCCAGGAATGCCCCAAGACCCGCCAACCCACCCGCCAAAAAGCACAACACCCCCAAACAGCCCAAGAGCAAAATCTCATACTTACAATATTTCTCGGCCTTCGGTCCAAACGCGCTGTGTAGCTAGGCCATAACTCCAGTTTTCCACCACGGATTTCCTGAAAAGCAAATGCAATCAAGATTAGAGTGTCCCAGCAGTGCTCCCAGACCCCAAAACTCACCCACAAACAGCCGGAACCCCCCAAAGAGCTCCTCAAAGGCAAGCAAGTCAGCAAAAACACAAAAGAAATTCTGCCTCCGATTTGGTCCAAACCACTTTTATCCGGTATTGGAGCTTCCCAGCAATGGCCCCAGAGCCGTCAACTCACCCGTAAAGAAGTAGAACACCCCCACAAGTGCTGAGTCTTTCTTCATTGGGCATAATCCAGCCCTCTGCTTTGATGGAAATAGGAGTCTGGAGGAGGAGGATAGAGGAGCATGTTCTTCTGAACTTGTGAACCTGAGGAATGCAGACTGGGGCACCTTCAAATCAATAAGCAAAAAAGTGAAGACAGTTCTGCTGATGGGCTTGTTTTTGTGATTAGGTGATTACAGTTTGAAATATATTAACTGTGCACAACAAAGAAAGACAGACACACAGGAATGAAAGTGAATAAGGACGAAAAAGAAAGTTATTGATTCATTGTCTCATTTTCAGGGCTCGCTGTCAGGGTCCAGGAATAAGAATAAGGCTTCGTCATCATAATCTGCGAATTCAGGCAGGGTGAGCTCAGTGTCACCTGACAGAGTAGAAATTCCCTCATCTACGTTGCTGTCCACCTCGTCTTCATCCGGCGTGCTTTCTCGTACTCTCTAATCTGGTGGTATGAGGTGCTGATTCATCTTGATCATTGTTAACCTCTCCACATTTTTGGGCGAGAGGCGGCTCCGTTTGGGAGTTACAATGGCACCAGCAGCACTGAAAACACGTTCGGAAGACACGCTTGCGAGTGGGCAAGACAAGTAGTTTAAAGCCAGGTTGGAGAGCTGTGGCCACAATTCTTTTTTCCCATGCCAATACGCCAATGGGTCAGCATTAACATAGACCTCTGTTGAGTCATTCAGAGAGTCCTTCACCATCGACTCAAGGTCCTCCTCCAAGGTTCCTCCACTTTGCTTAGCTGTTGCTGTGACCTTTTTAGAACCAAACCCAAGCCGAGCTAGCTAATCCTCTTCAGCCTCCAATGTTTCTGTTGTGTCTGGTGCAGATGATCCGGTTGCCGGTGTCTTTAACGGCTGAGAGGTCACTTGTGCCACAGCCACATGTGCAGAAGTGGCTTGTTTTGACTGGGGATGGCCTGCTGATGCTGATGTACTGTCTTTTCCTTCAATTTCCTGCCGTTATCTTTCAAAGATCTTGGCTGACAAGGCTAGCCAACGTTTGTACTTTGTAACATGTTCATCAGCAAAAGGAAAGAATGCTCGGCCTGCCAGCGCTTTTTTGTAGCATGGATCCAGAATAGTAGCACAAATGTAATGCTGGTTTGAGTGGATCATTTTAAGACGTTCATCACCTTGTAGGCGCTCTAATAATTTCTCCGCCAAAACAAAAGGGTCTTTGTTTTTTTCATCTTTTTGAAACACAGAACGCACCTCCTTCAGTTGGTGCTCCAGCATGTACAACAATGGGATAGCTTTTCCCAAATTACAGTCCTCCTTGCTGACTGCACGCGTGAAGACCTCAAAAGGACGAAGCATGCGTGTCAGGCTTTTAACTATGTCCCATTGCGCCCCACCCATCCTCAGGTCCTTCTGAGCTGTACCCTGTTTTAAGAAATAGTGATCGAGTACCGTATACTGCTCATACAGACGCTCAAGCATGTAGAAGGTTGAGTTCCAACGTGTTGCCACCTCCTGGATGAGTGCTTTCACTGGCATTCGACGTTCATGTAGCAGACTCCTCAGATGCTTCCGGGCCTTAAAAGAATGGCTGAAATGGTTGCACATTTTTCGGCAGGCCTCCACTACCTCGTACGCTGGACTGTCTTCATCACTCAAGAATTTTTTGACAACCAGGTTTATACAGTGCGCCAAACACGGCACTCTGAAATATTGACCCAGCTCCATGGCCTTAACTACATTGGCGCCATTATCCGTGGAAACATAACCAATATGGCGTTTTTTTGGGGACAGCCAGTCAAGGACCTTTGTGTTAAACTCATCCAAAATGTTTTGTACTGTGTGACGTTTCTCCAAACCAAACATGGCTAGTGTTGCATGTTTCCGAGCAGCTTTAAAAACTTGGTCCGGGTCATCACCTGCGTTTAGCTTTGCTTTAACCCCTGAAAAAGAGACCCAGTGTGCAGTGATGCACATGCAATCAGCGCCTGCACCACTGGTCCACATGTCTGTTGTCAGATGTATAGTGTGAACAGCACTCTTCTGCAAAGCTGCCCCAATCACCTCCAGCACATCTTCATGTAGTGCTGGAACCGCAACTCTGGCAAAATAGAACTGGCTAGGAACCTTCCATTTAGGGCAGAGCGCTGCCATTAATTCTAGAAAACCAACCCCTTCTACAAAGGAAAAAGGGAGAAGGTCCAGAGCTAGCATTTTAGCCAGCTTATTGTTATACAGATGCGTCAGTGGGTGGTTGCGTTCATATTGCTCTTCTGTGAACAACATCTTTTTAATGTTGCCCTGGACCAAGCATTTACGGGATGATGATGATATCTTCGACCCAGTTACGCTCGCTGATGAACTTTTTCGCATTGGTGTTTCACTCTCTCCCACACTCTTAGTGTGGCTCACATGGGGTGTTCTGCTGACAGGGGTACTGGGTGTAAGAGAAGTGTTTGACACGTCTTCTTCCTCCTCGTCATCATCAGATGAAAAATCAACATTTTCATTACGTGCAATTAGGGCTTCCTTGATCGCCTGTAGGTGCGCAAACCATTGGACAGGGTGCTGTCTCTTAAGATGACCTCTCTGGCCTCCGGTACCATAGTTGGTACCAAACTTACCACGACTAACTGCAACCTTACAAATGCTACAAATGGCGAAGTTTTCCCTTTTTGGGCAAACACTAAAGAAGTCCCAAGCTGGGGACTTGCATTGTCTGTGGGGGCCGGAGGAGGCGGCGATACTGGTGGCGGTGGTCTTGCTGCTAATGCCAGATGAAGTGGAGGATGTGGATTGCCGAACTTTAGTACGTTGTGCACTTTCACCACCACTAATTGAGGGCTAGGTGGATGGAGGTCCCTTCTTGCGAGGAAGAAATATGGAAGTGGTAGGTGTTGGTGTACTATTTAACTCCAATGATTGTTGTGTTTCCATTGCCTCCTAGTTGACATCATCATCACGCTCAGCAGGTTCTCGGGCTAGAGTCAAAATGTCTCTTTGCTGCATGCCCGCTGGGGCTGCAGTGACCTTTATGATGACTGGCTCGTCATCGTGAGAGGCTTCATCAGCAGCAGTATCCGCCACTTCTTGTTGAGCCTCATCACACTCCATAACTATGAGTTTTTCGACAACCTTCCTTTTACGCTTAAGTACCTTTGTCAGATCATGGTGTGCCTCACTCTCAGACGGCCGTGATGGTTCCCAATCTTCATCCAGATCATCAGAAGGAGGTGGGCTTGAAGAAGATGTAGACCCTCCCCTTGATCTTTTCCTTGCTAGGGATGTGGAAGACAATGAATGATCATCAGGAGCAGTGGCTTCCTCAAATGAAACCTCGGTTTGATTGTCGATTTCCTGATGTGCCCCTACTTCGGGAGGAACAACTATTGTGGGCACTTGTGACCCTCCATGCACCTCTGCTTGCGCATCTCCTTGCGCTGCCTCTCCTTCCACATGTACTTGGGCTTGTACTTGAACATGTGGTTGTTGTTTCGGCTGTGGTTGTTCAACACTTGTCAGATGAGTTACAACAACCTGTGTTGATTCAGGGACATTGCTGCTACTTTCTTGCGATGAGCCAACATCACTGGTCGATGGTGATTGAAGAAGTACACTGACTGCCTCTGCAGCACTCAAGGGCTTGGACTTAAGTTGGCGTGGTGGTGGTGGTGGCGGCACTGAGCCCAATGGAGCGGGGGTGCTGCTCCCAGCTTGGTCCCCAGCAGATCCCGCTTTTGCTGCAGGCGTACTTTTTTTTTTACTCCCAAAAAACGTGGCAGCCGGCACACCAGCCTCCTTGGTAACTTGCTTCTTCTGCTCCTTACTGGCAACTTTCTTGCTAGAGAAGCTACAGGGAACTCTTTTTGGGGCCATCTTCTTCAGAGCAGGTCAGAACAGCAGGCCGCAGTTGCACGAGTTGCAGAATTGTCTGTGGACAGACGTGGCGTCGCGTGACGTTATGCTGCACACACACACCACTGCAGGACTTCTTCCTGGCACTGGTGGTTCTCTTGAGTCTTGTGCACCTAAAAGCAATGGAAGACAGAGGAACATCAGTTCAGTTATACACCCCAAAAAAATCGAAAAAACACAGAAAAATCAGCACAATCCCATGCCCTCCATGATGTTTAAATTCAAGACACCCCACAGAAAGACTAGGCACATGCAACACTCAATACCCCTGGGCATAAAGGTTGAAAAGTAGGCAAAATGGTTGCAGGCCTAACAACACTGACTGCATTCAAAATGGCCACTTGCCTCCCAGCACATGGCCTGCCTGTACCAGCACTCAAAATGGCCCCCACCCACATGGCCTGTCCCCATGAACACCCCATAAAATTGAAAAACACAGAAAAATCAGCAGAATCCCAAGCCATCCAGGCCCTCCATGATGTTTAAATTCAAGACACCCCACAGAAAGACTAGGCCCATGCAACACTCACTACTCCTGGGCATGAAGGTTGAAAACTAGGCAAAATTGTTGCAGGCCTAACAACACTGACTGCATTCAAAATGGCCACTTGCCTCCCAGCACATGGCCTGCCTGTACCAGCACTCAAAATGGCCCCCACCCACATGGCCTGTCCCCATGAACACCCCAAAAAATCGAAACACGCAGAAAATCAGCACAATCCCCAGCCATCTTGGCCCTCCATGATGTTTAAATTCAAGACACCCCACAGAAAGACTAGGCCCATGCAACAATCACTACCCCTGGTGAAAAGGCCACAACAACAGGCGAGAAAAACAAAAATCACAGAAAAATCAGCACAATCCGAAACCATACAGGCCCTCCATGATGTTTCAATTCAAGACACTCCACAGAAAGACTAGGCCCATGCAACACTCACTACCCCTGGTGAAAAGGCCACAACAACAGGCCAAAAAAACGAAAACCACAGAAAAATCAGCACAATCACAAACCATCCAGGCCCTCCATGATGTTAAAATTCAAGACACCCCACAGAAAGACGAGGCACATGCAACACTCACTACCCCTGGGCATAAAGGTTGAAAAGTAGGCAAAAGTGGTTGCAGGCCTAACAACACTGAATGCATACAAAATGGCCACTTGCTTCCCAGCACATGGCCTGCCTGTACCAGCACCCGAAATGGCGCCCACCCACATGGCCTGTCCCCATGAACACCCCAAAAAATTGAAAAACACAGACAAATCAGCACAATCCCAAACCATCCAGGCCCTCCATGATGTTTAAATTCAAGACACCCCACAGAAAGACTAGGCCCATGCAACACTCACTACCCCTGGTAAAAAGGCCACAACAACAGGCCAAAAAAAGAAAAACCACAGAAAAATCAGCACAATCCCAAGCCATCCAGGCCCTCCATGATGTTTAAATTCAAGACACCCCACAGAAAGCCTAGGCCCATGCGACACTCACTACTCCTGGGCATAAAGGTTGAAAACTAGGCAAAATGGTTGCAGGCCTAACAACACTGACTGCATTCAAAATGGCCACTTGCCTCCCAGCACATGGCCTGCCTGTACCAGCACTCAAAATGGCCCCCACCCACATGGCCTGTCCCCATGAACACCCCAAAAATCGAAAAACAAAGAAAAATCAGCACAATCCCAAGCCATCCAGGCCCTCCATGATGTTTAAATTCAAGACACCCCACAGAAAGACTAGGCCCATGCAACACTCACTACTCCTGGGCATAAAGGTCGAAAACTAGGCAAAATGATTGCAGGCCTAACAACACTTACTGCATTCAAAATGGCCACTTGCCTCCCAGCACATGGCCTGCCTGTACCAGCACTCAAAATGGCCCCCACCCACATGGCCTGTCCCCATGAACACCCCAAAAAATCGAAAAACACAGAAAAATCAGCACAATCCCAAGCCATCTAGGCCCTCCATGATGTTTAAATTCAAGACACCCCACAGAAAGACTAGGCACATGCAACACTCACTAACCCTGGGCATAAAGGTTGAAAAGTAGGCAAAATGGTTGCAGGCCTAACAACACTGACTGCATTCAAAATGGCCACTTGCCTCCCAGCACATGGCCTGCCTGTACCAGCACTCAAAATGGCCCCCACCCACATGGCCTATCCCCATGAACACCCCAAAAAATCGAAAAACACAGAAAAATCAGCACAATCCCAAACCATCCAGGCCCTCCATGATGTTTAAATTCAAGACACCCCACAGAAAGACTAGGCCCATGCAACACTCACTACCCCTGGTGAAAAGGCTACAACAACAGGTAAAAAAAACGAAAATCACAGAAAAATCAGCACAATCCCAAACCATCCAGGCCCTCCATGATGTTTAAATTCAAGACACCCCACAGAAAGACTAGGACCATGCAACACTCACTACCCCTGGTGAAAAGGCCACAACAACAGGCCAAAAAAAACGAAAATCACAGAAAGATCAGCACAATCCCAAGCCATCCAGCCCCTCCATGATGTTTAAATTCAAAACACCCCACAGAAACACTCAGTGCACCCACCACTGAGTACCCCTGGGCAAAAGGCCCCAAAACAGCCCAAAAATCGAAAATTCCAAAATTGTAGTTGCAGCAACTGTAATGCCCCAAACAAACTTACTTGTGAAATTTCTAATCCAAAAGTGATCCAAAGAAAGTCAAAAAGGCCTCAAATCCAAATATCCAGCAGCATCCACAAAAAGTAATCCTTCCAGCTCCAGATCCAAATGAAAAGTGACCAGGAGATGGACAAAGCACTGGGAGGAGCCTGCTGGACAGGAACAGGAAGTTGAAGACTGTGGGGCACTTCCTTCCTCCCACCCCCCCCTCCCCAAAATGGACTCCTCGCAAAAAAAGTGCAGGCAAATGTCAACCTGAGGAGTTATTCAGATAAAAATCATCATTTCCAGAAGGTTTATGCTGCTTGCTGGTGGATTTCTTGTGCAGAATTGCAAATTTTGTATTTTCAAGAGTGCGAGATTGTTGCTGCTCGCCGCATCTACAAGCTCGCAATTGCGAAGTCCCGCGATACGTGATCACGGCGTACTCTCGTTGACAAACTCTGGCTGTGCAAGTTGGCAAGCCGCGATTAAGTAATCGCGCTCACCAAATTCCCGCGGGATCCCGCAGCAAAATCCAAAATGGCGCAGCACTCGCAAAATATCAAGAAAAACAACTCAGCAAACGCTGAATGACGGTAAGTAAACGCCGGGCACTGCAAAATTGTATCACCAAGAAAAAAAATCTGCTGCGTGCGAATTTGCGGATTTTCGGTAAATTCGCGAGAGTTCGCGGATTGCGAATTTACCGAAAATCCGCAAAATTCTCGAGCGTAACGGATTTTGCGCCCATGCTTATTACAGACCCCTGATGAAGGGTCCTCGTTTGTTGACCCGAAATGCATTGGGTATACTAGAGTACAGAAACAAAATGAAGACTGCATCATAAGATTGTCATTATGCATGCTACTAGCTTCTGGACCAAATATTGGATTTAAAAGAATCATTCAAGAAAGTCTAAACTTGAAGAAATAAATTCAATTTTGTGAAGAAACCGGTGTGTTTCAGCGTATATTGTGCGCACATTTCGGTGGGCAGACAATTCTCCCCACACCACATCCTCCTAACTATATTACTGCCATTATCCGTGGACACGTAACCAACTATGCGATTTCTTGGTTCCAGCCATTCAGAGACCTTACTTTTAAACTCATCCCAAAATTTTGCAGTATGACTTTTCGCCATGGCAAACATTGCTAATGTTGCATGTTTCCGAGAAGCTTGAAAAACTGTGTCCAGGTCAGCAACTACACTTGACTTGTCTCTAAGGCCTGCAAAAGACCCTGCAAAAAAGACCCAGTGTGCAGTGATGCACATGTAATCAAGGGCTTGGCAACTGGTCCACATGTCTGTTGTTAAGTGGATAGCTTGAACAGTACTCTTCTGCAAAGCTGCCCCAATCACTTCCAGCACATCTTGATGTAGTGCTGGAACCGCAACTCTGGCAAAATAGGACTGGCTAGGAACCTTCCATTAGGGCAGACTGTTGCCACTAATTCTAGAAACCCCATCCCTTCCACAAAAGAAAAAGGGAGAAGGTCCAGCGCTAGCATTTTAGCCAGCTTCGCGTTATACAGACATACCGTTGGGTGGTTGCGTTCAAATGGCGCTTCCGACCAAAGCATGCTTCTAATGATGGGCTGGATCATTTTACGTGATGATGATGATGATGACGTCTTCAAACCAGTTAGGCCCATTGATGTAGTTTTTCGCATTTGTGTCTCTCCAGCACTCTTAGTGTGATTCATAGATGTTGCAGAAGTAGAGGGTGGGGGCAATACCACTGCAGTGCTGCTGCCAGGGGTCATGGGTGTACCAGAAAAAATGTCTGTCGCTTCTTCACTTCCCCCCTGCCTGGCTTCAAAATGGCCCCTTGACCCCCACCACATGGCCAGGCCCTGCCTGAACCAGGCCTCAAAATGCCCCCACCCACATGGCCAGGCCCCAACAGGCCCCAACACCACCCCAAAAAGTCAAAAACCACTCGAAAATCACCACAATCCCATGCCATCCATGTCCTCAATGATGTTTAAATTCAAGACACCCCAGAGAAAGACTAGGCCCATGCACCACTAAGTACCCCTGGGCATAATGGTTGAAAGCAAGGCAAAGTGGGTGCAGGCCTGAGCACACTGCCTGCCACCACAATCCCATGCCATCCATGCCCTCAATGATGTTTAAATTCCAGACACCCCACAGAAAGACTAGGCCCATGCACCACTGAGTACCCCTGGGCATAATGGTTGAAAGCAAGGCAAAGTGGGTACAGGCCTGAGCACACTGCCTGGCTTAAAAATGGCCCCTTGACCCCCACCACATGGCCAGGCCCTGCCTGTCTCAGGCCTCAAAATGGTCCCCACCCACATGGCCAGGCCCCAACACCACCCCAAAAAGTCATAAAACACTCAAAAATCACCACAATCCCATGCCATCCATGCCCTCCATGATGTTTAAATTCAAGACACCCCACAGAAAGACTAGGCCCATGCACCACTGAGTACCCCTGGGCATAATGGTTGAAAGCGAGGCAAACTGGGTGCAGGCCTCAGCACACTGTCTGGCTTAAAAATGGCCCCTTGACCCCCACCACATGGCCAGGCCCTGCCTGCACCAGGCCTCAAGAAGGCCCCCACCCACATGGCCAGGCCCCAACACCACCCCAAAAAGTCGAAAAGCACTAAAAAATCACCACAATCCCATGCCATCCTTGCCCTCAATGTTGTTTAAATTCAAGACACCCCAGAGAAAGACTAGGCCCATGCACCACTGAGTACCCCTGGGCATAATGGTTGAAAGCAAGGCAAAGTGGGTGCAGGCCTGAGCACACTGCCTGGCTTCAAAATGGCCCCTTGACCCCACCACATGGCCAGGCCCTGCCTGTACCAGGCCTCAAAATGGCCCCCACCTATATGGCCAGGCCCCAACACCACCCCAAAAAGTCGAATAACACTAAAAAATCACCACAATCCCATGCCATCCATGTCCTCAATGATGTTTAAATTCAAGACACCCCAGAGACAGACTAGGCCCATGCACCACTGAGTACCCCTGGGCATAATGGTTGAAAGCAAGGCAAAGTGGGTGCAGGCCTGAGCACACTGCCTGCCTTCGAAATGGCCCCTTGACCCCCACCACATGGCCAGGCCCTGCCTGTACCAGGCCTCAAGATGGCCCCCACCCACATGGCCAGGCCCCAACACCACCCCCAAAAATAAAAAAACACTCACAAATCACCACAATCCCATGCCATCCATGCCCTCAATGATGTTTAAATTTAAGACACCCCAGAGAAAGACTGGTCCGATGCACCACTGAGTAGCCCTTGGGCATAATGGTTGAAAGCAAGGCAAAGTGGGTGCAGGCCTGAGCACACTGCCTGCCTTCAAAATGTCCCCTTGACCCCCACCACATGGCCAGACCCTGCCTGTACCAGGCCTCAAAATGGCCCCCACCCATATGGCCAGGCCCCAACAACACCCCCAAAAACCGAAAAACACTCAAAAATCACCACAATCCCATGCCATCCATGCCCTCAATGGTGTTTAAATTCAAGACACCCCAGAGAAAGACTAGGCCCATGCACCACTGAGTAGCCCTTGGGCATAATGGTTGAAAGCAAGGGAAAGTGGGTGCAGGCCTGAGCACACTGCCTGCCTTCAAAATGCCCCCTTGACCCCCACCACATGGCCAGGCCCTGCCTGTACCAGGCCTCAAGATGGCCCCCACCCACATGGCCAGGCCCCATCAACACCCCCAAAAATCGAAAAACACTCAAAAATCACCACAATCCCATGCCATCCATGTCCTCAATGATGTTTAAATCCAAGACACTCCAGAGAAAGACTAGGCCCATGCACCACTGAGTAGCCCTTGGGAATAATGGTTGAAAGCATGGTAAAGTGAGTGCAGGCCTGAGCACACTATCTGCCTTCAAAATGGCCCCTTGACCCCACCACATGGCCAGACCCTGCCTGTACCAGGCCTCAATATGGCCCCCACCCACATGGCCAGGACCCAACAACACCCCCAAAAATCGAAAAACACTCAAAAATCACCACAATCCCATGCCATCCATGCCCTCAATGATTTTTACATTCAGGACACCACAGAGAAAGACTAGGCCCATGCACCACCCAGTACCCCTGGGCCTACTGGCTAGTGAGGCTTTATAGGCACCCCAAAATTAAAACAAAAAACAACATATAACAGTGAGCTAAAATCCCATGACATAAATAAGAATTAAGTTTAAAAAAAAATCACAAAAACAGTTGTATCATGCACCCATGACTAACCCTGGGCCTACTGGATACTGTGGCTAGCTACCCACCACAATATATATTTTCTTAAAGTTGTGAAAAAAGTTTTAGAACTGGGGTTGCCTCAACTGCAATGCCCCAAACAAACAACAGCAACTTACTTGTAAAATCTCAAGTCCAAAAGTGATCCAAACTCCAAAGTCCAAAAAGTCCTCAAATACAAATATCCAGCAGCAGCCACAAAGAGTAATCCTTCCAGCTCCAGATCCAAATGAAAAGTGACCAGGACATGGACAAGGCACTGGGAGGAGCCTGCTGGACAGGAACAGGAAGTTGGAGACTCTTGGGCACTTCCTTCCTCCCACCCCCCAAAAAAATGGACTCCTGCACCAAAATGTGCAGCCAAATGTCAATCTCAGGAGTTATTCTGATCAAAATCATCATTTTCACAAGGTTTATGCTTCCTGCGGTGGATTTCTTGTGCAGAATTGCAATTGTTGCAATTTTGGGAACGCAATCTGTTCAAACCTCCTGCCGGAAGTCAGCTGCGCACCGTCGCGGGTCTTTATGACGTACTCGCGTTGTGCAACTCTTGCCGTGCAAGATGGCAAGCCGCGATGACGTAATTGCGTTCGAAAAACTCTTGCGCGATCACGCACCAAGATCGAAAATTGCGCAGCACACGCAAAACCGGGAGAAAAACAACATGGCAAGCTCAGAGTCAACCCCGCGCGCGCGATATTGTATTTTTCAAGCGCCACCAAGCAAAAAGATTCGCAGCTTGCGAATTTGCGGATTATTGGGTAAATTCGCGCGATTCGTGACTCGCAAAATCGTCAATAATCCGCAAATTCGCCCGCAAAACGGATTTTACGCCCACGCTTAGTGACAAATGCAAAAAGAATAATTGATGGACAGAATGCAGAACAATGTCATACATTCACCCTAGTACAGAGTTCTGGGCCTAATTCCAGCGTTTTTTTGCTCACCATGCCATTCCAGTTTGGACCTAGCCATATGCAATTCAATCTTGACCCTGCGCCCAATGGGAACTGTCCAGCCTGAACTAACAGGCAAGGTTCTCCTTGGACTGGAGACTAGCATCCTAGGACCGGTGTCGGGCTTTCAGCCCTCATCAGCCAGGATAGCTTGACTCCAGTAGGTATGTTCAAGAGCTCTAATATGTTGGAGGGCTGAGAGGTATATTGAGTCTAAAATCTTTTTCTTTCTCGGTGAGTAAGCAATAGTGAAGGCACTGAAGGAAGCCTTAACACCTTGGCTGCGGCTGGAATTCCACGCCGGTGCTGGACATTCCGATTGCGGGCGTGGTCATGACGGCTCCCAGCCGTCATCAGCACACGCTCACCGTGACTCATTACGACTGGGAGCCGTCATCAGCACCAAATTATTAAGAACAGAGGTACATTTAGATTGATTACATTGAAAAAAATCATTAATAAAAGAAGTTGCTTCCAAAAGAAAGATTTGATCTGATAGCAAAGGATTATTAAATTGCCAACGTCCCTGTTCAGATCTATTGGAGGGCAAATCAAAAGAAGATAAAAAAGGACCATGATCAGAAATAAAAATACAACCAATTTTTGATGATTGAATGGAGAGTACAAATGATTTGGAGACCAAAGTGAAATCAATCCAAGACATAGTGTGATGTGCATGGGAAAAGATTATGAATTCCTATTCATAAGGATTCCAAGTTTTCCATACCTCAAAGAATGGACGAGAGGCAATGGCCAATTGAAATGCTTTGTGAGACTTACCAGGTTTACATTATAGCAAGATTTCCTATCAGTAAACTGAGCTAATCAGCTATTAAAATGCACAGCAACAATGATATTAAGATTAGAAATAGAAGAAAATGTTACTTTAATATTTTGCCAAAATTCAGGATCAGACTTACCAGGATCATAAAGATTGAGGAAAGTAACTTGCTTTTGAAATATATTAGTATCAACCAAAACCCATCATCCATTCGTATGACAATCAGTTGATAGAATACAAACATTCATTGACTTGTGATATAGGATACACCACCTTTATGTTTAGAAGCAGGAGAAAAAATAGCCTGACCAACCCATTGACGTTTAAGTTTAAGAGACTCAGTATCATTCTCATTACAATGCGTTTCCTGCAAAAAAGCAACATATGTATTAAGTTTTGATAAATGTGAAAGTACCTTTTGACCTTTGAAGGGCTGACCCAGACTGCGAATATTCCATGCGACAACATTTAACATGATTAGGGATGATGGTAACGCTACAGGAACATTTACAATGAGCTGCAAAATGAATAAGGAAAACAAGACATCACTGTTTATCAACAATGAAGGAAGATAGAGACACATTCAATATAAAAATAAAAATAAAGATATAATAGACACGCTTACGAATTAAAGAAGGATGTGGTTCAGAAATAAGGATGGAGGAAGAGAAGGTCAAATAGAAAAGGGAAAAAAGTGAAAGGTAGAGAATAAAAAGGGTAAGAAATAAGGCAGCTTAAGGATAAAAATCCAGATCTGCATTGAAGAGAACAAAAGATAATAAAAAGGCATGCTAATTCCAAATGCAAGAACAATAGTAGAGAAGGAGACTAAAAAAATATAGAGAACAAGAAAATAGCCATCAAGTCTGACTTGTAATTCTTAGCATACATTTTTAAGCTTGGCTGGATCTGTAAAAGATCACGGAGTACCTTCATGGGGCATTTTACAAAGGCAAGCGTGTAGAATGCCATAACGAATGCTCATTTGTATCATCTGAGGTCGAAGGGCAAGGAATTCTTTCCAACAAGCATTGGTTGCATTTGAAATGTCTTGCAAGATGAATATGTTGTGGCCAGACCAAACCAGTCGATGTTTTTCCTTAGCAGCCTCCAGAACACGCATCTTGTCTGTAAATTCTAAAAATAGCATTATAATACCATGAGGTTTAGTGGAGTTAGACTGAAGATGGCCCAAACGATGAGCTTGTTGAATATTGAAAGGGAGGGTAGACTGAAGACCAAGGAGCTCAGATAAAAACGTTTTCAGGTAGGACAGAAGATCTGGTCCTTCAATATTCTCAGGAAGACCATAAAGGCGAAGGTTGTTCCTTCTGTTTGCGATTTTCAAGGTCTTCTGTGTATAATTTAAGATTTTAAATTTCTTGTTCCAACATAGGAATTTTAGTAGCCAAGTCCTGAAGATCACTGACACGTCACTCCATCTCAGACATCTTACCCTCCATATTCGACCAACTGTCTTCAATCTGTTGCAATTTTTCATCAGTTTCACACATGAAACGTTGAAGGCCTCGCAGTTCATCTAAAATAGTATCCAACACAGGGTTGTGTGATGACAAAATTGGAGATGGAGGATCCTTTTTTGCTCTCTTGGGTTTTGTACCTGAAGAAAATGACTTAGAAGATGTATGTAAGTCACTGGCCATCTTGACTAGATGAATTGAACGGAGCACAGGCTTATGAGAAGAATGAGTCCTGCCCATATATTAGAGAACTGAGTTAAGTATTTGTGGAGGCCTAAGGGTTTAAGATAAAACTGATGTAGATACAATATCCATATCAGCATAATATTATATTATCCTTATAAATTCCAATGGTTGAAGAAATTGAGTATCATTAAACATCGAAACTGTAGCATACATTTAATTTCAAACAGAAGTAAAAGAAATAGAGGACAATTTGGATTAAAAAAACCATTTCCAAAAGGAAAGTACTTGAAAGGTGTAATTAGCCTAATTTAGTTGCACATAAAAATAGAAAAGAATTCACTGCTACGGTATCAAGGTTGTAGTAACATGCCTTTAGAGTTATTAGCGTGGAAATTTGAACTAAGACAGACACACTCTTGAGGAGGCTTAGAAGTTAAAACGCGAGCGGCGCATTTGAAAATGGCAGGTCCCTTGTGAAGAAAATCACCACTGCCACATCGGGACCTTAAGACCTACCTCCAGTAAATTTTCCTTGCAGCTTGAGTTGCCAGGACATCACAGAGTTGAAAGCCCCATCAGGAGGAGTAAGGTATGGCGTGAAGAGGCTGTAAATATCAGCAAAGGTCCGTGGATGCACCAGAGCTTAGCAGTCCGCTGCCATCTCATTAGGCCGCAGAAGCCATGCCTCAATTCACAAACATAATGAATGCATAAACTAGAGTATTATCTGGGTATTGACTCAAAATTTCAGACTCCACCATCAACTCTATTGAGGCTAGGAAGAAACCTTATGGGATGCCTTTCAGCCTCAAATGAGTTGCTAGCATGTGAAGAATCCTCCCATGCTCAATTTTATTGAAGTCCACTGCACCGAGAGGTTAAGAAGTTTCAGCTGGGTCCAATATTCATTGCATTTCATCAAGTTGTTTCAAGGTGTTAGTTACTGTGCAACACACTTTGTGGATTCTTATATTTGTGTTGTTATAAGTTTATTGAATTCAAAAAAAGAGGTAAGCTTCTCAGAATCTCATCTTGCAGTCAATTTGCAAAGCCTGTGGAAATTTGTAAAATGACCGTAAGAGACTGATGACCTCGGTGCGCTTGGGGTTTCTATGTGTAAGAGAGTGATATGAACTGCTTTCAAAGATTCAGGGAAGATGCCATCTTAACATGATAGATTTATTAGTTGGCAGAATTGACTGCAGAAAAGATTAAAGTTCCAAAGTGACCATGTTGTTAGTGATTATGTAGTCATTGTAGGATGTTGGTTTTAACTCACTGTCTAAGTTTGGTTGTCCTCTACAGATATGAGTATACAATTGTCTCAGCTTGGTGCCTCTTGTTATGCATGTTGGATTGGATTTCATGCTGAAGGATATTTTGTGGAGAAAGGCAACTGGAAAGCCATTGTATTTGGCTCTGGAGTAGACAGGACTGTATGCCAGTAGAAGTATTTTATTATATTTTAGTATTTATAAATGTTTTGAGGCTTTTTTTGGTGTCTTAATTTCTCTTTAAACATGTTTTTGTGGTTATACCATTCTATATATTCTATATTCTCTGTCATTTGTTTTTAAGACATAGCAGAGTATACTGTATGTGTTTGATTAGATAATTTTTTCCATTTTATTGAGATGTTGCTGCTGGGCATGCAAATCTTCTGAATTCCAGGCATTTTTAAGTCTGTTCATTTTTTGTTTTAATCATCATTTGTATTCATCCATTGTATTTTCTGAATTGAGTATTTACTGTGGAATTTGGGTGAGGCAGACTTTATTTCCTTAGTGTGAAATGTGGTCAGGTGTTCATCTTTATGTTGTTCTATAGTCAGGGTGAATTATATTCAAACATTTGTAAAACTGAATATTGAACAAAATGTTAGAAAAATACCTAACCATTCTATCATAAGAGTTTTGAAATTTGAGAGTCTATGGTTTCACCCTTCACAGAGTTGGATGAACATTCAATGGCTGTAAGAAACTGTATTCATATTATTTGGGTTGGTGGCTTCCCACCTCAAAGAATAATCAAACATCTTGCTAGGGGAAACCCTTAAAGTGAATAAATTAACATGAGCTCAACCCATGGAAGCTACAGCACATAGAAGTTAGGCTCAACGTACATTAATGTGCAATGTAGATATGAAGTAACACAACTGTAATACAGTGAAAACACTAGAAAAAGAGCAGCCAAACTGAATTAGAAAATGTAGAGCAAAATACAATATCGAACATACACCTATCCAATAAGAGAAACCAAAGACCAAAAAATCAAATTAGAGAAACCAGAGATTTGAGGTTTTAAGTAGAAATAACACCAAAATACACTACACACAAATAATTGTCTGTGGTTGCAGTACGCTGTGGCCTAGTTACAATTTCAGGCTTACAGAGACAGAGTGCAGGTCAGATACACCAATCAGGTTCAACCAGGTCAAAGATTTTACCTTCTGACTTATTTATTAAGTCCTAACTTTTCAGAGCGCCTTCAGCACTCTTCTATGTTGCTCCCCAGGGTTCCAGGATCTCTGGGAAGTACTCACTCAGCAGACGCCTTCACCAAGATCCAGTCCAGGTCCAGTTGCTACTGGTGAGCAGGGTGTGCCAGGGAAAAGGCTTCTTGCAGCTTGTTGCCTACCTGTAGCCCCACAGGAGGTCAGGCAACTGAACCTGGGAAACCACTTCTTTGTCCGGGGTATAAGAGAAAGCAGCTCCAATCCTTTGGGGCTCCTTTCAGGTCACATGCCAGTGCTCTTACTATCTTCTGCAGGCCCAGACTGTGCTCTGAAATGAGTAACTGGAGGTTCCCCATTTATGCCTGGCACCAGTAGTGGGTGGGAGTAACAAGTGGGCACTCTATAATCAATGGGGTAGAATGTTTTAGTAGTTCCTATTTGCCTTTGTGCAAACATTCCTGAAATGCAATATGTTAGAGCATTTTTAAGATGGCGAACATCTTCAGCCACACTTCTAAGGTTTTGAAATGGGAATGTCAGAGGGGAAACCACCAGTCTCCTCTCACATCTGGCAGTAAAATTCTGTTTGAAGCAGAAGTTGTACCTAGAACAAACACGGATATAGGAGTCTGGTAAGGCAAAGTGGGGTCAAGACAGCGGTTACACAAAACATTATTTGACAACCTGTTCTCTCCCTTCTAAGTGTGCCACAAGTGTTACATATGACCCCACAGACATGTCAAGCAGGATTTGATATTCTATGGAGTCAACACTGCCCAATAAGGTCAGCATACTATGTGTTCCTCAGGGGCATTTCACACCTTCTACATATGTATTATATGTGATCATAGAGTGATATTTTCTGAATTAAATTAATGTAGTGAAAAGGCAACTTTTTATAAGTAAATGTTCGTTAATATTTTTTAAAGATCTGATTTCACCATTGAATTAGAGTTTTACTAACATTTAAAAACAGTTGTTAAATATTCTTATGGCTGTTCCCATTTCTAAGCTACTGTATTATTTTTTAACTCTGCACTCTGATTTTGTGCTAGGCTTGCCACAGTGAACATATAGTTTACAACCTTGTCCCTGTAGGGGCATGGTACTATGAATTTTCTACCGGTCCAACTTTTAAATATCATTACCCTGATGGTGTGGCTACAATGCCTACAGAGGGGTAACTTACCCATATTTAAACAGGAGGTCTGCACCTGTCAAAAAGACTGCAGGTGTTACACAGCAGTAGTCAGGGTATATAGGGTATCCTGTGTCAGGACTAGGAAAACACTAACCTGAATAGTTCCAAACGTTTGCGGAAGTGAAGCCAAGACCATGAATCCCCCTGAAGGCAGGCACCATGCAAATTGCACTGATAACTGTGTATAGGGAGCAGCCTAAGGGAAAGGAGGTTGGGAAAGGGAAAAAGAATAGAGTAGTCCAAGTGTGGAGCTGAGGATCCCTCCTGTTAAGAGGAAGTAAAGGAAAGGTTATACTCCCTAACTATTACCCTGTCCCACCAGGATCCACCTGACCCCTACTAAGTGATTGCATATATTGTGTCATTGAGGGATGGAATGTTGACTTTTTCTGTAGGGTTGGTCAGTAAGAAGAATGCTTGATAGTCATGTATCGTCCTCCCAAATGGGGGCCTATGGTTTTGTCAATCCCCGAGACCCGAGGGGTGAGTTAGCTGCAGGGATAGTTACACAAAACCATACAAGTGTGTGTTCCCTTTTAATCAGTTAACTGTTTTGTAAGCTCTTAATTGCTGTGGTATTTTTCTTGTAAATACCTTTGGCTGCTGCGCTAATCTAAATGCCTAAAAAATAACTCAGCGTATTATTGTCCAAAAAGCCTTTTTTCAGTTGCTGAGCTCTTTTTGCTGGCAAGCACAAGCATGCAGTAATTCGCCTTACCATGTAAGCAATGAATACCTCTTTTATTTTCTTGTCCGGTATTCACCTTGAGCAGAAAGCATCAACTCCGGATTTCAGGATGGAAGGAAGATGCAACAACTGAGTCTGGCACACAGGATTAGGTAAGTAGTGTCAAGTCTTGCAAAAATAAATTGGACCTCAGGACAAATAGACTGTCTTCTTGGGAAATCTGAAAGTCAAGCAGTTGGCACATGTAGCAGCACACCTTTAATACATGACCACCCGTTTGATGGCAGCTACTCCACAAGGCAATCTGAGTAGGGAGGGTTTCCAGGGACTGTAGTAAGTAGGCCAACATTAAAAGAGCAATGGCTGTGGGTAGGAGGCCAAATTTAAAAGGGCAATGGCGGTGTGGGGCCATGGAGCTCTGTACACAAGGAACAGGAGTGTGGGGTGGTATGAGGGTCAAGATAACAGGAGGAAGAGGGCAGAGTGAATCTGGGGTGATGGGACAGAACCAGGGAGGACAAACAGTGAAGGTGGAACGAGACACAACAGCCTTTAGGCATGTTTCCACTGCCACTGTAGTGAAGGGTTCAACAGGTGTTACAGTCCACCCATGGCATTCACTCTCTTGGCCCTCTGTGCACTTTCTACATCATATGCTAGGGACTTAAAAGCAAGTTAAATGTGCCAATCAGGGATTTGTCAATTTACCCATGTGTATTGGAGAAGCACAGGCACTCTACTCCAGGTTAGCAAGCTTCAGTTCTAAAGCCAGCTAAAATAGGGCCCAGATAGGCAAGAACGCTTGGCTGACCATGCAGAAAAGGTTGATTTTCTACAGTGGCATAATATTTTTGTAGCATCTTCAGAGAGGAACAGGTGAGTTTGCTAATAGTCTTACAGTTAAAAGTATTGTTGTGGATTATCACAATTCCTCTTCCTAAGCTGTTTCCTCTCTATGATTGAAGAGGGACTTTATTGTTAATTAGCCACATTTTATTATACTAGAAGTGTACTGCCTGTTGGGTTGCAATTTTTCTTATCCCTGGTGATTTTAATTAACCCTGGGCGTAGTGTGCGTAGTGGGGCTATGCAAAGCTACGCAATGTTGGCGAGAAACTACGCCCACCTGTGCACTTCGCGTCGCCCCACTACGTGCCGCATGCCCCCCCCTCCCCTACATACCTAATTTAATTAAATGGGCAAAGAAAAATAAATAAAATGCAATTACCTTGTCCGTGGCGTCCTGGGGCTCCCTCTGCTCGTTCACGCCACTGCCTACTCTCCAATGCACATCCGCGGGCGGCCGCACATGCGCATTGGTTAGCAGACGGCGCTGTAAACGAGCAGAGGAAGCCCCGGGAGGCCGCGGATAAGGTAAGTGTATTTTATTTATTTTTTGTGCCCATTTAATTAAATTAGGTATGTTCGGAAGGGCAGGAGGGAGGTGGGTGGTGGGCAATTTCGCTTCGCCCAAGGAGTGGGCGTAGTGTTGCCTGCTTCGCCTACTTTGCAAAGGGCGAAATAGGCAACACTACGCCCACTTCGTGGGCATAGCGAAGTTGCCCGCCCAGGGTTAATTTTAATATAGCTATAGTTATGTTTTCCCATTCAATGGTTTTTTAGTTTTTTTTTAGGCTAATAAAATATTAGACTTGATGTTACTGCTTGTGTAAACATTTTGGAAACATCAATGCTGTACAATTATTTGTTACTGAAGAAGTGGCAGTTTACAAGTTTCAAATTGGCAGAAATTTGGTTGGTACATTGAGTGCTGAAAAATGAAGTGACTAATCCAAATAATGCATCAGAATTGTGAAGGGAATTACTGGATGGTAAACCTGACATGCTTGGTGTGGTCTCTCCCCTAATCTTTTGCCTTCACTCCTCCAGGTATCTGAATTTGTTTTTGTTCACGTTAGGACTCAGTGCACTTTACCACTGCTAACCAGTGCTAAAGTACATGTGCTCTGTTAGACTTGGCATATTTTGGCATGGTTTTCCCTGTCTTTTTGTTTATGTTTTGTTTTGTACCTGTGTGCAGCATTTTGTTATTGCTGTTTTTAAAGCTCTGGGCACTTTAACCCTGCTGATCAGTGCCAAAGTGCAAGTCCTTCCTGTGTAAATTGTGTTTGTGATGTGTTTATCCAAGACTGGCATACTTAACTTACTAGTAAGTCACTAGTAAAGTGAACCTGATTTGCCCAGGGCCTGTAATTCAAATGCTACTACTGGACCTGCAGCACTTACTGTGCCACACACAAGAGCACTGTCTGTGTGCTCAGGTTCAAACTGCCCTTTCGACCTAGCAAGTGCACCCACTTGCCAGGCCCAAACCTTCCCTTTTATTACATGTGCGTCTCCCATAAAATAGGCCCAAGGCAGCCCTATGGGGAGGGTGCAATGTATTTATTAGGTAGGATATCTACTATGGTGTTTTAGATGTCCTAATAATGAACTACTTCCAATTTAGTTATTTACTATTGCAAGAACAGGTGTGGTGCATTATCCAGGGCCTGGTGACTCCGTGACATGAAGGCTCATGGTTCAATCATTGTCGGCAGGTTAGCCCAGCACCTAGTGACTCTGGGCAATAGCTCGCTTAATCTTCCCGATGGCACCCAGCGCCGTGACACCTTGCCTGCTTTACAAATGTTAATAATATTTATCAAGGACTGAATCTCCCATAAGGGAAAATGGGGATTGCCTTGAAATATCTTTTAAGTGTAATTTCCCATTGGGAGCGGTTAGAGATTCAGAGTTTGGGGTCTCTGAGCTCACAATTTAAAAAATACATCTTTTTGTGTAGGTGGTTTTTAAATTGTATATTTGAAAATGTCACTTTTAGAAACTGGTCAATTTCTTGCTCAACCATTCTGTGCCTCTACTTGTCTATGAAATACATATCTGATTGGCTGACAGTTGGGCTCTTGTGCATTCATTCTAGACAGTCACACAAAGGGAGCTGAGGTGTGCTTCGCATATGCTGATGGCCCATCACCAGGCTGATGGGCCTTCCTGAGCTACAGTGGTGGGCGGAGTTGTCAATGACACCTAAATAGGCCTATCCACACACAATGTTGTCTCCACCCCCCTGTAATGTGTCTGGAGCCAGGTCAGGGAAAGGCAGATACGTGTGCACTGCTAATACTTTCCTTTGAAGTTTGCAGACTTCAAAGCCAGAAAGGGGCATATGTACTGGATCCCTGATGTAGGAGAGTAGGGTCTGCTATCCTATGGTCACCCCAAATTTTTGCTTTTTGCTTCACTGGTTTATGACTTAATGTGGCTGTGGGCCTGCTAATCAGACTGCTGTTCTCTCTCTAAATTACTGCCAATGCACTATAGGTGCATTAAAAATTGGAACTGGTTCACCTTATAGGCCCCTGTAACAGTGTACCATAGGTACCCAGGGCATAGGTGTAGCCAAGGCCTACCAGGGCTGCAGCATGTATTGTGCCACCCCTGGCCTGGCCTCCATATTTTGACACAACTGGCTGATCACTCAGCTGGGGTAAGTTGGTGTAATCACCTCTTGCTTAGATATAGTATCCCTATGTCTAACCTTAACTGGACACATGTTAACCTATAAGCCATTCCTATGGAAGGCCCCTGCAATCCTGGGGGCAGAGTGCGTGGTTTCATGTGAGATGGTGCTCTAGCATGAGATGAGCCTATCTGCAGCTGTCAGGAACAACTCCCCTAGCTGTTCCGGTATACTGCCTTACCATATACTCTTAAGTGCATTATAATCCTCGCGGTTATATGCTAACTTTGGTTTGGCTTTATCAAAACATGTCGAGTAAGGTGCCATACGATTTGGAATACTATCCCCTCGACAGTTCTGTCGACGGGGATAGCATTCCACCCTTCTAGAGGGACACGACATGTACATAGCCTAAACCCCGGTTAAAGTTAACCTGAGCCTCAGCATCACAAAATGGATGCTGCCACCACAGACACAAGTCTGAACTCCTGCTGCTGGGAGTCCTTCCAGCGAGGGAGGCTTGGACAAAGGGTTTCCTGCCTTGGGAGGTGCGAGCACCACCCCAGACAGGATTTTGTGTATTGGGTAGGATAGGGCTGAATAGAATCAGACATGCCTGGGGCACACAAGGTGTCCTCGTGCATAAGTCAGTCCAAACCGGTCCTGGGACTTTCCAGACCCAGGCCTGGCGAGGAGCTGGACAAAGGAAAGGGGGTGTAACCGCCCCCCTTCCTGGTCCCACCCAGAGGAGGGACCTAGCAGGTGATCCACCCTTCAGATTGGGAATAAGAGTGGGAGCAGTGCCATAGCACCTCAGATCATCCTGAAATCAACTTAAAACTAAGAAGACGCCGGACTTCGACATTCTGATGCACAGAAGACTGAAGAGCATCTCCCTTGTGGCCTTGGAGTTGCCACCCTGTGAACACAGGCACCATCCAGCAACTCGACGTCTGCTTTGCCGCCGCCTCCTGCCGGAGCCCGAGCCCAGAGCTTGACGAGTCCCAGACTTTGCCCCGCCTGTTCCTCATTCCTTGCAAAGAAGGGACCCGTGGAGGCACCGTGAGACGTGGGACTGGACATCTCAGAAGACCCCCAAAAAGCTGACTGCTCATTACCCGAGGCACCCTCGATGCTGTGCTTTGGGGATTGAGAAGCCCCACAACCGAGCAGCCCTTGCACCAAAGATCAGCCCCCCAGCATCTCCACGATCTGCGTGGGGCCCTTTTGCATCATGCCACTCGACGCGCCATCCCAGCCACTTGCCACGTGGTCAGTGGCCATCTTGGCAACGAAACCTACAATCTACACTGCGAGTCTGGTTGCTCCAGACTTGCCCTCGCTCCTGTGAAAAGGAGCACCCGCTCTGACCTTGCTGGTCCGAGTGATAAGCCTTTTTCACTTTCTGCATGGCTTGCATTAGCTAAGGCCTGTTTGCTCTGATCAAGTTGGCGACACCGGCATCAGCTAGAACCTTTGTGGGACAGCTCGTGACCTACGCCTGGATGTCCTCGACCTCTTTGTGTTCATGTGGCTGCAGAGAAAAGCAACACCTCATCGCCTGTTTGCACCCGACATCGTCTGGTTCCATCCTGGTTCCACGGTAGTCACTGGCTAGTGACTTTGAACATTGTCCCCTCTGCTTTCAGGTCTTCACCACTTCAGATCCACCCTTGGATGCACCGGAACTCTTCACATCGAGCCGCCTGCAGCATCTTCAGCTCCAAGCACCATCGACCTGCGTGACGAAACCCAACACTACTTCACACCGGTGCACATGCTTCCTGTGGGTGAGGTAACTCAGCAACGCCGGTGTTCCTACACTGGTACACACCTCTAGTGTCTGTGTCTGAAGTTTCATTCCTCTAGGTCACTCGGAAGGTGCCTTAATAACTAACTTTGTAACTTTTACGCACCATTGACTTAACATTGGTATATGCGTGCACTTTCCGCACTGCACCCGAGTCCCGCGGGCCTTTCCCGACTTCATCACTGTTAGTCCCGAACAGCTCCAGTGATTCCCCAGGCCCTAGGCCTACTTCCTTTCAGCTAGGTGGTTCTTATACCACTATTTTAGTATATGGTTTAGGTGGCCCCTAGGGCTCATCCATATTGTGCAACTTTTGTATATTTAAACTGTGTGTTGGTTTTAACGCATTTGCTTCTGTGCTCATAAAGAGTATAGGGGATTTTGTAGTAAATAAATATATATATATATATATATATATATATATATATATATATATATATATATATATATATATATATATATATATATATATATATATATATATATATATATATGTGTATATATATATATATATATATATATCCGTTTCAACTCCTACTCCTCGGCAAAGGTACCGACTCCTTGACGTAGGTACAGACCACAAATACTGCGCTTGTTTTCAAATCAAGGGTGATTTATTGTTCTTCTGTCCCCAGCATGACGCGTTTCGGCTGCAACACGGCAGCCTTGATCACATGACTTAAAAGAACCAATAAGTGTGCTTATATACTGTGAATGTCCCCTTTGAGACTCAAGTACAACATGAACATGGAAAAAATACTTCGCAAACGGAGCAACTATCTAAGATCCAATTGACAATATACAATGGTCCATGTGCAAAAGGCAAATTCATTTCATAATAATATATACAATTGTAAACACTAAATAAGGCAAATTGATATATTTACACATTATTTACAAATAAATATATCGTTCCATGCTAGTGCCTATGGAATAAAGTGCATTGCCTGTCAAAACCATGATTCACTCCAATTAATGTATATATAGACTCAAATTGCTACAGGAAGTCTCAAATTACAGGGAACGTGCAAAATATGCTGTTACTAAAAGTGCAAAATAGTGCTAATGTGCAAAATTGTGCTTATTAAAACCGAGTCTCATACTCAAATGTTTAAAGGGAGTACATTGGTGGTGGCACGTTGATTGGATCTCTATTAATGAAGAGTTACATGTCACCCACTAACAGAAGTAAATGTGTATAACAGTCATTGTAACGCTGAAAAACCAATTTAAGACACCGCTAGTAATACAGCTCAACGGGAACATTATGGCATAGTGCCCAATATATGATAAAAAAGCTCGCTACGGGAGGTATGGGGCCGAACAGGGGTATAAACTTTAGTGAATATTATGGCATAGTGCCCTATCAATGCTACGTGGACAGCTAGAAAGAGTGAGGAGCTTTACAGGGGTGCCTCTAGTTGGTTAGACAGAATATCCATACCTGTCCCCTCGGTGTATAATATATCAAAAAGCTTCTACCCCTGGCTCTACCCAAGCGGATTCATGAACGTAGGTGTTTTGACAGGATGCTTATCGGAGCTCCCTATACTACACCCTCTAGAGGAAGCAATAAAGGTCCTCCCCCGTATTTAATCCATTTGGGATTCTGGTATCTAGCAATACGATGTACTTACTCTCAAGCTGCCTTAACGCTCTCTCCCTGTTCCCCCCTCTGATGTTTTTTGGCACCGCATCAATGATGAAATATCTTAATTCGTTTAGATTTTTGTTGTGGACTAATTCAAAATGCCGGGCTACCGGATAATTGCCATCCGAATTGACCACAGCTCGTAGGTGTTGCAGAATGCGGTTAAAAGCCTGCAGTTTTGTACTCCCAACGTACCTGAGTCCACAGGTACATTGGAGCACGTATACTGCAAAGTCCGTGCGGCAGGTGAAATGATCCCTAATCTTGATAGGATTGGGATCAAAGGCAGAGCAATACTCACTGGTGTTTACACCAAACTTGCAGGCCCTGCAAGATATACATTTGAAAAAAACGCATTTGTTAGAAATTCGATGAGGTTTCATTATTACCTCTGGACTGGATTTAACCAACATGTCCCTCATGGACGGAGCTCTTCTAAACACCACCCCTGGTTCGGCTGGTATGACGGGGGCTAGAGTGATATCTGTCTTTAACAGGGGCCAATGCTTTTTCAAAATTCCTCTCACTTTTTTGTGTTCTTCATTATAAGTTGTTATTAGACTGATGTTATTAATCTGTGTCTCACCCTCCCTTTCAACTGGACTAGATGTAACATCCAAATTAATGGAGGCCAGATAATTGTCCCTATCCAGTTGGTTGGCTCTGTCTTTCGCCTCTAATAAAAGGGCGACATCATACCCCCGATATATATATATCTGTATGGTGTCCTTTCATTTGGTATTCAAGGGGATTGTGTATGGTAAAACAGCTTGCTTCACATGCCTTTAAAGAGTTTAGCCTAAGACTGCTTTGTCCACGCTACTAGGATAGCTGGTCTATAAGGTTGACTTACAACCAATAATCATAAGGGTTGCTTGACATGGTACAAGGTGATCACTAGAACTAGTGAGCTTCATATACCAGGCCAACTTCTCACATTGGTGAGCAGAGCTTGGGATTTGAGCTTGCTGTTGTTTTACCATTACAATCTTTGAGAATATCATTTGAAAGAACATACAGGTACCTGCTAGGTACATATAAAATAAGACTAGGATACTTAAGTTCTACTGAACTTAGTTGCTGTAGAGGATAGGGAGTAGCACACCCTGACTACAACTACTAGATAGGTTTAGTAGGTAAACACCAGTGTAGGTAGATTGCAACATATCCTCCCACACTAGTGCAATGTCTGGAGCAGAGGGTTCCACTGGTAATGTCTCTGTTGAGAGTGACCCTCCAAAGGCACCATCCAAATTTGCTATATTCTCCTTTAAGGAACTAAGGCAGCTTTGTGCCTTAAGAGGTCTTAGGAAAGGGCCAACCCCTACTACAGACCACCTTAGAGAGCTTTTAGACCAATCTGAAGCTCTAAAGACCTCTAAAGTAGACTCCACAGGGAATGCTGAAGGAGGCTCTCCCACTGAAGATGACAATACTGATACCCCTGTCCCCATAGTCCAGGCAGATGAGGATGACCAAGTCACTGGAGATATTCAGCCTGATGAGGAGGAAGAAGAAGAGGAGACAGAAGGGGGGAGCAGTGATTCTGATGATGGCAGAAATAGTCAGGTGTTAGTCAGCAGACTTAACCAGTCTAACTTAAGCCTATTTGGGACTGAAAGTGGGTCCAACCCATTCAGACCCCCAAGTGGACTTAACCAGGAGCACAGGAGGAGAAGGAATCACTCAGGTGGATCCAACACCTCCCAAGCTTCTAGAGGCTCTCATGGTCACTCCAGAAGGGGGATGACTAGCCCTCAGAGAAGGGAACATGAGGCCAAAATGAGAGTAGCTGAGCTTAGGATCCAGAAGCAAGAACTAGAAGTTTCCCTGGCCCAAGAGAAACTTACTAGAGCAAGACAGCCTAGAGAGAGTGGATTAGGATCCACTGGTGGCAGCGTTATCCCTAAAGATAAAGACAGGTCTTTTGATAACAGAAACCTGAGTAAGATTGTGCCCCCCTACAAAGCTGGGGATGATATCCACAAATGGATGACTGCACTTGAGAGAGCCTGCAAGGTACAGCAGATCCCTCAGGAGCAGTGGGCAGCAATCTTGTGGCTCTCCTTTGAAGGTAGAAGCCAAGACAGACTCCTCACAGTTAGTGATGGGGATTCTAGAAACTACCTGGTCCTGAAGAGTGCTCTGATTGATGGGTTAGGCTTAACCACTGAACAGTACAGGTTAATGTTCAGACTAAGAGACACCCAGAAGACACAGACTCAGGACTGGTCTGAATTTGTTGAATGTGCCACTAAGGCTCTGCAGGGATGGTTGCTGGGAAGTAAGGTTACAGATAATACAGGATTGTACAATTTGCTTATGAGAGAACACATTTTAAATAATTGTCAGAACCAGCAGTTGCATCAACATTTGGTTGACTCAGATTTGACCTCTCCCCATGAATTGGGAAAGAGGGCAGATAAATGGGTTAGAACCAGAGTTAAGCAAAAGAACCAGAACCAGAACCAGGGTGGTGACCAAAAGAAAACAGACCAGAAGGGCGGGGAGCAGAAAGCTAAAGACCAGAAGTCTTCAACAGGGCCCCAAACTAATACAGAGGGTGGGTCCCAAACTTCCAAGAAGAAGAAGAAAGAAGGTCAAAGAAAACCCTGGTGTAGTACATGTAAAAGCACTTCTCACTGGACAAGTGAGTGAAAAAAGGGTGGAGCCCCCAACACTGCAGCCCATAAGGCACCTGCACCCACTAGTACAGTTAACAGTGTTGGTCCACAAACTAAGGGGGTAGTGGGTATCACCTTGGGAACTGAGGGAGATTCTGGCCTAGTCAGAACCCCTACACAGGCTGTTCTGATTTGTGAGGGGGACATAGATTTGGCCCCTACCATAAGTCCCAGTAATCTGGGCAAATACAGACAGACGCCTTTGATTAATGACAAAGTGGCTCAAGCATACAGGGACACATGTGCCATTGTCACTATGGTGACACCTAGCTTTGTGGACCCTGGACAATACATGCCAGGTGATAATTACCTGGTGACCAATGCCAGCAATGTCACCACTACACATAGTGTGGCAATTGTTAACTTTTCCTGGGGAGGGGTAACTGGCCTAAAAAGAGTTGTGGTTAGTGCTGATCTCCCAGTTGAATGTTTGTTGGGCAATGACCTGGAGAGCTCTCTATGGTCAGAAGTTGTGTACAGGACTCATGCAGAGATGTTAGGGATATCATCACATGTCATTGCTGTGACCAGGTCACAGGCCAAAAAGTACCTCTCTGAACCTCAGGTCTTGGATCCTGGAACAATGGACCAAGCACCTTCCAAGAAGAAGAACAGGAGGGTAAAGGCTGTGCCTTCCCAACTGCCTACCAGTGAAGATCAGCCTTCACAGGAAGCTGATCTTGAGACCCATGAAGGAACTGTCTCTGAAGAACTTGAACCTGATCAGGTTGAGTTTCTGGGGACAGGGGGACCTTCTAGGGCAGACTTGGGGCAGGCACAGTCAACCTGCCCTTCTCTTGAACCCCTCAGACAGCAGGCTGCTGCTGAGGCTGCTGGGAATGCTCAAGGTACCCATAAAGTATATTGGGATGATGGGCTCCTTTATTCAGAGGGTAGAGACCCCAAGCCTGGTACAACCAGGAGGTTGGTTATACCTCTGCAATTTAGGGGCTTCCTTCTTACCTTGGCCCATGATATTCCTTTAGCAGGACACCTAGGCCAAAATAAGACTTGAGACAGGCGTGTCCCTCACTTTCACTGGCCTCACATGTCTGAAGACACCAACGGGTTTTGTCGGTCCTGTGTAACCTGCCAAGCCAGTGGTAAAGCAGGTAGCACCACAAAGGCCCCCCTGATACCACTACCTGTGGTGGGGGTTCCCTTTGAAAGAGTGGGAATTGATATTGTAGGTCCAATGGATCCCCCTACAGCATCTGGGCACAGATTCATACTGGTGGTGGTGGTCCATGCCACCAGGCACCCAGAGGCAATTCCCCTTAGTACCACAACAGCTCCTGTTGTGGCCAGGGCGCTTACTTGGAGTTTTCTCCAGAGTGGGGTTTCCTAAGGAGGTAGTATCTGACAGAGGTGCCAACTTCATGTCAGGATACTTGACAGCTATGTGGAAGGAATGTGGTGTCAACTACAAGTTCACCACTCCCTATCATCCACAGTGTAATGGGCTTGTTGAAAGATTTAACAAGACCCTAAAGGGTATGATCAAAGGATTACCAGAAAAGCTCAGGCGGAGATGGGACATCCTTCTACCCTGCCTTCTGTTTCCTTACAGAGAGGTCCCTCAAAATGGGGTTGGCTTCAGCCCCTTTGAATTGTTGTTTGGGCACCCTGTAAGAGGACCCCTTTGTCTGGTGAAGTAAGGATGGGAGTTACCTCCCAAAAAGCCTAAACAAGACATAGTGGGCTATGTACTTGGTCTCCGCTCCAGGATGGCAGAGTATATGGAGAAGGCATCCAAAAACCTTGAGGCTAGCCAAGAATTACAGAAAGCTTGGCATGACCAAAAGGCTGTCTTGATTGAGTATCAGCCAGGACAGAAGGTATGGGTGTTGGAGCCAGTGGCCCCAGCAGCACTCCAAGACAAATGGTCTGGACCCCATACAATTGTTGAGAAAAAGGGAGAGTTACCTACTTGGTGGACCTAGTAACTCCCAGGAGCCCCCACAGGGTGCTCCATGTCAACAGACTGAAGGCATGTGTTAACAGGGAAGACATAGGCTTGCTCATGGCTACAGATGAGGGACAGGAGGAAGAGAGTGACCCTCTCCCAGACCTGCTAACTCAGAACCCTGAGGATGGCTCAGTTGATGGTGTGGCCTTAGATGGCAGCCTCACTGAACATCAGCAACATGACTGTAGACAAGTTTTGCAGTCATACAGACATATGTTCTCATTGACACCCAGTCAGACTAACTAGTGTACCCATGTGGTGGACACTGGTGACAGTCTTCCTGTATAAAGCAAGATTTACAGGCAACCTGACCACGTCAGAGACTGTATAAAGACTAAGGTGCAAAAGATGCTGGAAATAGGTGTTATTGAGCCTTCAGAGAGCCCCTGGGCTAGCCCAGTGGTTCTGGTCCCCAAACCTCACACCAAAGATGGCAAGAGAGAGATGAGGTTCTGTGTGGATTACAGAGGACTCAATGCTGTCACCAGGACCGATGCACACCCTATTCCAAGGGCAGATGAGCTCATTGACAAGTTGGCTTCTGCCAAATATTTGATCACATTTGACTTGACAGCTGGCTACTGGCAAATCAGGTTAGCTGAGGAGTCTAAAGCCAAAACTTCATTTTCTACCCCAGGTGGGCATTATCAATTTGTGGTGATGCCCTTTGGTTTGAAAAATACACCTGCCACCTTCCAAAGGTTGGTGAATCAAGTCCTTACTGGGTTGGATGACTTTTGTGCAGCATATCTGGATGATATTGCTGTCTTCAGCTCCACCTGGGAGGATCACCTGGTCCACCTGAAGGAATTGCTTGAGGCTCTGCAAAAGGCAGGCCTCACTATCAAGCCCACAAAGTGCCAGATAGGGCAGAGTAAGGTTGTGTACTTGGGCCACCTTGTAGGTGGAGGCCAAGTTCAGCCACTGGAGAGTAAGACACAGACCATAAAGGACTGGTCCCCTCCAACTACCCAGACTCAGGTCAGAGCTTTCTTGGGCCTGACTGGGTACTACAGGAAGTTTGTTAAGCACTCTGGGTCTATTGTGACTCCTCTTAATGATCTGACATCAAAGAAAATGCCCAAAAAGGTTCAGTGGACAGTAAACTGTCAAAAGGCATTTGATAACCTGAAGAAGGCATGTGCTCTGCACCTATCCTGAAGAGTCCCGACTACTCAAGAGAGTTCATTGTCCAAACAGATGCTTCTGAGTTGGGAGTGGGAGCTGTGCTTTCACAACTTAATTTGGATGGTCAAGACCAGCCCATTGCTTTTATTAGCAGAAGGCTGACCCCCAGAGAGAAACGTTGGCCAGCTATTGAGTGGGAGGCCTTTGCTGTGGTGTGGGCCCTGAAGAAGTTGAGACCATACTTGTTTGGCACTCACTTCAAGATTCAGACCGATCATAAGCCCCTCTTATGGCTTAATCAAATGAAGGGTGAAAACCCCAAACTCCTCAGGTGGTCCATTTCCCTACAGGTGATGGACTTTACAGAGGAGCACCGCCCAGGGACTGACCATGGCAACACAGATGGTCTCTCCAGGTACTTCCACTTAGAACATGAAGACACAACTGGTCAAGGTAAGTCTAATGTCCCTGCGTTTGGGGGTGGTTGTGTAGGAGAGTAGGGTCTGCTATCCAATGGTCACCCCAAATGTTTGCTTTTGCTTCACTGGTTTATGACTTAATGTGGCTGTGGCCTGCTAATCAGACCCACAGCCTGCTGTTCTCTCTCTAAATTACTGCCAATGCAATCTAGAAGCATTATGAATTGGAACTGGTTCACCTTATAGGCCCCTGTAACAGTGTACCATAGATACCCAGGGCATAGGTGTAGCCAAGGCCTACCAGGGGCTGCAGCATGTATTGTGCCACCCCTGGCCTGGCCTCCATATTTTGACACAACTGGCTGATCACTCAGCTGGGGTGGGTTGGTGTAATCACCTCTTGCTTAGATATAGTATCCCTATATCTAACCTTAACTGGACACATGTTAACCTTTAAGCCATTCCTATGGAAGGCCCCTGCAATCCTGGGGGCAGAGTGCGTGGTTTCATGTGAGATGGTGCTCTAGCATGAGCTGAGCCTGTCTGCAGCTGTCGGGAACAACTCCCTTAGCTGATCCGGGATACTGCCATACCATATACTCTTAAGTGCATTATAATCCTCGCGGTTATATGCTAACTTTGGTTTGGCTTTATCAAAACATGTCGAGTAAGGTGTCATACGATTTGGAATACTATCCCCTCGACAGTTCTGTCGACGGGGATAGCATTCCACCCTTCTAGAGGGACACAACATGTACATAGCCTTAACCCCGGTTAAAGTTAACCAGAGCCTCAGCATCACAAAATGGATGCTGCCACCACAGACACAAGTCTGACCTCCTGCTGCTGGGAGTTCTTCCAGCGAGGGAGGCTTGGACAAAGGGTTTCCTGCCATGGGAGGTGCGAGCACCACCCCAGACAGGATTTTGTGTATTGGGTAGGACAGGGCTGAATAGAATCAGACATGCCCGGGGCACACAAGGTGTCCTCGTGCTTAAGCCAGTCCAAACCAGTCCTGGGACTTTCCAGACCCAGGCCTGGCGAGGAGCTGGACAAAGGAAAGGGGGTGTAACCACCCCCCTTCCTGGTCCCACCCAGAGGAGGGACCTAGCAGGTGATCCACCCCTCAGATTGGGAATAAGAGTGGGAGCAGTGCCATAGCACCTCAGATCATCCTGAAATCAACTTAAAACTAAGAGGACGCCGGACTTCGACATTCTGCTGCACAGAAGACTGAAGATTATCTCCCTTGTGGCCTAGGAGTGACCACCCTGTGAACACAGGCATCATCCAGCAACTCGACGTCTGCCTTGCCGCCGCCTCCTGCCGGAGCCCGAGCCCTGAGCTTGACGAGATCCAGACTCCCAGACTTCTCACTGCCGATCCACAGTCCTTGCAAAGAAGGGACCCGTGGAGGCACCGAGAGACGTGGGACCGGACATCTCGGAAGACCCCCGAAAAGCTGACTGCGCAGCACCCGAGGCACCCTCGATGCTGTGCTTTGGGGATTGAGAAGCCCCACAACCGAGCAGCCCTTGCACCGAAGATCAGCCCCCCAGCATCTCCACGATCTGCGTGGGGCCCTTTTGCATCATGCCACTCGACGTGGCATCCCAGCCACTTTCCACGTGGTCAGCGGCCATCTTGACGACAAAACCTACAATCTACACTGCGAGTCTGATTGCTCCAGACTTGCCCTCGCAAAGGAGCACCCGCTCTGACCTTGCTGGTCCGAGTTATAAGCCTTTTTCACTTCCTGCGAGGCTTGCATTAGCCAGGGCCTGTTTGCTCCGATCAAGTTGGCGACACCGCCATCAGCTAGAGCCTTTGTGGGACAGCTCGTGACCGACGCCTGGGCGTCCTCAACCTCTTCGTGTCCACGTGGCTGTAGAGAGAAGCTACACCTCATCGCCTGTTTGCCCCCGACATCGCCTGGTTCCATCCTGGTTCCACGGTAGTCACTGGCTAGTGACTTTGAACATTGCCCCCTCTGCTTTCAGGTCTTCACCACTTCAGATCCACCCTTGGATCCACCGGAACTCTTCACATCAAGCCGCCTGCAGCATCTTCAGCTCCAAGCACCATCGACCTGCGTGACGAAACCCAACACTACTTCACACCGGTGCACCCGCTTCCTGTGGGTGAGGTAACTCAGCAACGCCGGTGTCCCTACATTGGTACACACCTCTAGTGTCTGTGTCTAAAGTTACATTCCTCTAGGTCACTCGGAAGGTTCCTTAATAACTAACTTTGTAACTTATACGCACCATTGACTTAACATTGGTATAGGCGTGCACTTTCCGCACTGCACCCGAGTCCCGCGGGCCTTTCCCGACTTCATCACTGTTAGTCCCGAACAGCTCCAGCGATTCCCAGGCCCTAGGCCTACTTCCTTTCAGCTATGTGGTTCTTATACCACTATTTTAGTATATGGTTTAGGTGGCCCCTAGGGCTCATCCATATTGTGCAACTTTTGTATATTTAAACTGTGTTTTGTTTTAACGCATTTGCTTCTGTGCTCATAAAGAGTATAGGGGATTTTGTAGTAAATAAATATATATATATATATTTTCAATATATATCTGTGTGGTGTCCTTTCACATGCCTTTACATATTTTAGCCTAAGACTGCTTTGTCCACGCTACTAGGATAGCTGGTCAATAAGGTTGACTTACAACCAATCATCATAAGGGTTGCTTGACATGGTACAAGGTGATCACTAGAACTAGTGAGCATCATATACCAGGCCAACTTCTCACACCTGACACCCCAAAATCGGAACACTTTTGGACTGAGGACATTCTGCTAGGAAGAAGAGCTGGAAGCTGTAGGGACTGCCACACTACCTGTTGCTTTGATGTGCTGGCCTGCTGTTATGTTATACAGGTTTTTTTTTTTGTATAGCGTGCGGCTACTCGAAAGAGTGTCCCGACGCTTTGAATTGCACACTAATCTCATAACACAACAGGGAAAATGAACATAAGCAGAAAAAAAGGGGAACCTAATAGAACCTGAAACTAAGAAGTAAAAAGCCAAGTTTTAAGCCCCTTCCTAAAGGCCAACAGGTTAGGAGTGCTACGCAGCGACACAGGCAGTTTGTTCCACAGCTGAGGCGCTAATAGTTTAAAGGAGCGGCCACCGCTGCGAGCTCTTTTCACGCGGGGCACTACAGCAAGAAACAAAACTTCAGACCTAAGCGACCTGGCAGGAAGGTAAAAGGACAGCCTTTTCTGAAGATATTTAGCTCCGGAGGTGTGCAAGGCTTTGTGTGCCAGGGTGAGAGTTTTAAAAACTATCCGCTTCCGGACAGGAAGCCAGTGCAGAGCCTCCAAGAGGCCCGAGGCTCTGGCACGGCGAGATAGTCCAAAGATGGCACGTGCTGCCGAATTCTGAACAACCTGTAATCGTTGAAGCAGGTATTCTGGCAGGCCGAGATAGAGGACGTTGGAATAGTCTATTCTCGAGCCTATAATCGCCTGCACCGTGATCTTCCTGTGTTCCTCCGATAACAAGGGAAGGAACTTGCGAAGCATCCGGAGTAAACCAAAGCAGGTGCCAGTGAGACCGATTACCTGCGAGCGTAGTGTGAGGCCATTGTCGATCTTAATCCCAAGGTTTTTAGCTACCTGGGACGAACTTGCTGGTGGAAACATGTTCTCAGGCCACCACACTTTCCAATCCGGGTCCGAGCTGCACCCAAAAAAGAGGACCTCGGATTTATCCGAGTTGCACTTGAGGCTGTTATGATGGAACCACTGAAAAACAGCCTCAAGGCAACCCTGGATCCTACCTCCATCGAAGTCCGCACCCCTCTCACAGGTGAAGAGGAGCTGGGTGTCATCGGCGTAAGAAACGATCTGGGCCCCGAAAGACTCCGCCAGAGCCGCCAGAGGGGTCATGAAGATATTAAATAGAGTTGGGCTCAGGACAGAGCCCTGAGGAACTCCGACACCCAATGGCGACATCTCGGCGGAGCAAGCAGAAGCCCAGACCGTTTGTCGACGGCCTGCCAGGAAGGATCGAAACCACTGGAGCACCGTCCCTCGAAGACCAATCTCTGAGAGTCTAGCAAGCAGACCCTCATGAGGGACGGTGTCAAAGGCCACCGACAGGTCTAACATCACCAGCATCGCTCTCCCACCCGAATCCAGCACCTCCTTTATCGCCTCCGAGACTTCCAGGAGGGCTGTTTCGGTGCTAAGATTGGCGCGGAAACCCGACTGGGTAGGGTGCAGTAGGTCGTGGGACTCCAGGTAATCGGCAAGCACCTTATGCACGTGCTTTTCAATGACCTTCGCAAAAGCCGGCAGGAGCGAGATAGGTCTATAATTCGCTAACACCTCCACATCCAGACCAGGCTTTTTAAGCAGGGGAATAATCATTGCCTGCTTCCAGGACTGCTGCTTGCTGCTTTTGTCCTGGGAGTAAAAGGAGTGGCCTTTGGCTTTCAGTATCCTTCTTCCAAGGTTCTCCAAGGGGTTCTGCATCCTTGTCTCCTGTTAGGAAGTCTCAGGGCCATCAAAGACTGAACCTACTAGTGCCTGGGATATTCTGTTTAGAGCCCTGACTTGACAAGTTGTGCCACATACAGTCATGGGCGTCCGCAGGGGGGGGCAAGAGGGGGCGCTAGCCCCCCCCTGGATCGCCGGTGCAGGCCCAGTCTGGGTGCCTTCTCCTGGGCCGGGCTGCCATGGATGAAACGGCAAAATGACACCGCATCCCATTGAGGTGCTGCAGACTGGGCAGGGCATGGTTTGTGGCCGTGATTAACTTTACCTGCATCTCTTTCTCTTAGCTTAATCGCTGCATCTGCATGATAACAGCGTTAGGCAGACACTTGAATTGGTGTGAGGTGTGAGGTGAGCCCTGCCCCTGATGAATGAAACACAGAGCATCCTGCAGGGCTTTAAAAAAAAAAAAAAATTTGACCTCACATGACAATGGGCTCTGCTCACTCCCAAAGAAGGGAAAGGGAGAAGAGCAGAAAACGGAGAGAGAGGTGGTTATTATTATTTTTTTTGCAATTCTGTTTTGTTTACTCTAGCATCTTTTGTTGTCTGGGGGTGGATTCTGGAACCCTGCCCGGGTTGGGCCCCTCTCCCTAAAAGTGAAAGATGCCTCATTATTAGGCAGGCAGGAAGTACTTCAAGCAGGGAGACACGCTTGCATTTCCTCTTATGTTATTTTAACAGGGGAGAGATTTTACTTTGGTTTCTTTGTTCAGTGCAGCAGGGCCTGTGTCTGTTTTTCCCTAGGAGCAGCAATACTTATGGTACATGAATGTGCCAGACAACGTTGGACGGATCTAGTCATTACCCGTCCTTACGCCACATGTCATGGCAATTCTAAAGGCATCATTCACACACACCAAAGCCTGATGGCACGTCTCTGGCCACACAATGGGCGATTACCAATTTAGTTTTTTGGTTGTGTTCGAAGCTCACAGTATGTAACCATTTTTGCTGCTGAGGGGAGCAGGCAAAAAGAAATAAATCTAGGTGTTCCCTTCTGACTCAGAAAACAGATTAACTCCTATGATTGACAACATTAAATATTTGAAGAGAGAAACAACACCATAATCTTCAGCCACAACCAAAGTAGAGCTACAGTTACAATATCTGAAGGTGCTTTTGAACTAACAGCCCACGCAAATGGTGGTAGTGGCAGACTGGCCACTAACAAACGTTTGGGGACAGGGACTTTTTTTCTTTCTTACAAATTAATCTCTAAACTGGATATAATGTTCCCCTTTCATGCACCTCTACGCAGGGAGATTCGGTTCAAATTAGAACATTTCCTCACTTGTCAGTCACTGAAAGGAAACTAAAACAGAGGTCATCATGTTAAAATAATTACAGCAGTTTGCCAGAAAAGGGTGCCTGATATTTGACAGTCTGTGTCGGAAAACATACTAAATGATGACAATCGAAAAGCATATGAAGGGGTTCTACTGTTAATTTTCCAAATAAAATCTTTCAAGTGTTATGGGATTGGTTCTTCAATTCCTGCATCCACATTTCCAGCACCACTGACTGTTCCCATATTTGTTTCTCATTATGTAAGAACCTACACTCCTCTTGGGCCGGTGCTTAATTTGTAAGTAGAAGCCCCAGGGCTCACAGTTTTTCTCAGAAGGAGCTACTGTATTTCAGCACACATGCATAGTCTTGATTCCGCCGCCTGTTTCCTTGTCCCACAACTTTCTGGTCCCGTTCTCTCACTCTTGCATGTTCTTGCTTTGAACCTTCGTCACTTTTTTCGGCCTTTTTCTTCCTCCTTTGCTCCTTGTGTGTTTTCCACTCTCTTGCTTTGGATAAAAGTCTGACAAAGAAATATAAGTACTGGTCCCCAAAAATGAGTGCCGGTGCGCACCCCCTCACCCAACGGCTCAAATGAACCGAGGTCTAGAACCTATCACTCGCACATGTATAAATTAATTCAATTCTTTGACCTTGGTTCTGAGGTTTCTACAAGGTCTCCCTCTTCATCTCAAATCTATTCTTTCACACTTGCTCTTAAGATGCATTTTAACTCTGCTTTTTGGTCAAATCTTTGGATAATTTATCTGATAACTACGTAAAACAAGGGTCCTATAACTGCCAGCAGGCCTCCAGATAAATAGTGCGATCTATAAAGGTTTTCATAACATAATGTAATATAACAAAACATTTTGGCAAGGGTACGCAGTGACACAGCGATACATAGAAGAGTCCTTCAGACTAACAGGCCATGGTGACCCATGAAGACCCATGAAGAAGGAATGAAGCCTACCAGACTATCTCAACTTATGGGTGGAAAGTTTCTTTTAATTGCCTTCCATCGATTTCCCAGGTCCCCTCAGATACATTTCATGGCAGTGAACAGGATCTTTTCAAATGACATACAGGCCACTCAATTGATCTGGGTATATACACATCTTGAATAGGAGAGCATATCAGTTCTGTGTCTAAATGCCTAGTGCAAGATGTTACAAACTGCTGTATGTTGGGCAAAAGTGTCCCCTCTGGAAACCCTATAGACCCAGTTATAGTAGTTCACTAGAATATCCATTGCAGAAAGGTCAAGTCAAGAAGGAGCTATCAACCAATCTCAAGACTGTATACCTCTCAGGAGGCACCCATAATAGGAAACTTTCATCCCGTGCACCAAAATTGCATTCCGGACCATACCCCTGACTGTGTGAACTGGTCGATCATGTGGGCATGAGAAGCTGTCTACTTCCAAGAACAACAAGCATTGGCATAGCCAATAGGTCTCGCCTTTGGGACCTTATAAGTGTTTATCCATGCAACAGTTGATTTTGTTGCACCGAGGATATTGTGCAGCATAACTAAATTCTTATAAGGTCCAAAAAGCGAGACCTATTGGCTATGCTAATGCTTGTTATTAAGTGACCTCAAAACACGGTTTCTTCCCTGGAATGGGCAAGGCCCCTGAATAACGTAAAATAGGGCTAAGCTCGTCCTCCATTTTTTTGCCCCCCTAGTCCTAGCTGAATGTAACTCTCAAGTCTCTCAGAACTCCATCTCACCAAACCCATGAACTCCATTCTGTCCATCCTTATTGTTTGCCTTTTGGTCTGTGCCTCTGTTCTAAAGAGATGTGCATTGGAGGACACGTAACCCTGCCACTTCCATGTTCAATGACTTGCAGAGTACACCTAAAACCTACCCATTTTCCAGGCCCATGCTTTCCTTGTTTCAGTTTTCCTGCACCTGAACTTTACTTCTGGACTGAGATTTCCCTCTCTTGCTTTTCCACTGACTCTAAATAGGAGGTAGGCATTCTTCTGTCCATGTTGAAACCTGGCTTTCCCAATGACTTGTGCTGTGTGAGAATATTACAAGGAATATCTACTGCCAGTGTCTAAGAAATTGCCAATATTATCAATGCATTGTTCACAGCTGGTCTTGTCCTCAAAGTTTGGAAATCCAGTGTTGTTAGCCCTCTGCCTTCAAAAGATGGTTTGGATGTTCCAAATGTTTTTAACTCTGATCTCATGGTGCTGTTACCCACTTTTGAAAAAAAGACAAAGCAAATAATGTCTGAACAACTTACCGACCATCTTGAAGAATTCAATGCTCTGTACACTCCTCTGTGAGTTTCTGTCCAAGTAGATAAATGCAATCAGTCATGAGGTGCTTCATTAATATTGTTTGATACGATGTGGCTTAGCGAGGCTGATCCTACTAGCTCTTTCAATTTGACTCAATCGTCCACTGTACCACCATTGAAAGGTTTGCTGATGTGGGTCTATCTAGAACCACATCAACCTGATTTAGAATTTTTTTGTTTTTTCTGACTATTTTTAGTTTTTCCTTCTGTTTCATTGTAGTTGCCAGGTCGTCTGCTGTGGCGCCTCACAAGATTTTTCTCTTCCCCCTATGGATTTCTTTGTTCATTTAAGCTCTTTGTCTTATTAGATTTTAAAAAAATGTATTTAATGCTTGTGCTCAATCATGTCGGAGGATGGTGATGAAGTTAAAACTTTGCCCCCCCCTGGAAACATTTCTGCGGACGCCCATGCATACAGTTCCTGGACCCTTGGAGTGCAAACTGTTGGAAACCCCACATAACGGCTCTCAGGGCCTGTTTTCCTGACACAGCACCTGCACTGCGGCTGAAGAGTCACTGCAGCCTGAGTCCGAAACACTGTGTAACCAACGTCTGTGGTATACACTCTGACTCTGATGCAGCACCCACATCGTGGCTGAAGCATTGAGCCTGCTTTGCTGCTGTGAAATCAATGTTGGAATGCTGCATGCACATCTAGTGAACACTCGAAAGTAAGAGTGAAGCAGAGTATAATAGTCCAAGAGTTTAGAAGCAGTCAACCCGAAATTCGAACACTGGCCTGACATCGTCAGAATGGTGGCGCCATTCCGCATGGAAACTACAAATCCCAGCGCTAATAGCGAAAGCAGCTCCGCTTTAACAAGTGAGCTAACATGAGATGTTGCTGGCACAATCATTGGCCAGAACACCCGGAAAGGAGGGGTTTGCGGTACAGGAAGGCGAGGTATTTGGGATTCAACGCCGTTCCTTGCTCCCTTACTATGAAATGCAGGCATTACTGTAAGATAGAAATACTTATAGTCTACCTTCTTTTACAGCACTCGTGGACAATATAAATTACGGAGTTGACAGCGGCCCCGAATTGAAAGCACGGCGGTCAAGGTAAGGAAATCTCTTTTAGCAGCAGGCGGTTATTAAAGGATACACCTTAGACTTGCCAAATCCTCTAATGACAGCATTTTTGACTCTCTCACACAGAATTGCCTTGACCCTAGGCTTTTTGGGGGGTCCACACTATCACCGATGGAGCTCGATCACTAGGAGCAGCATTTTCAAAATAAGCTGTAAGTAATGTGCAATGGTTAGCACGTTGAATGTTACATGTTCGGTTTCGAAATACAGGACGGTCATCCCTCTTCTCTCTTCTTTTGTCTCCTCTCCTGGTTCTGTTGGTTATTAGACTCACCGTTTCCAAGTGAATCATTTATGATTTTCGATTTGAGCCCACTTAGAGGTAAGCCAGTGCTGACTGTAAGACTGGTGGGGCAATGTCAAAGTCAGGTTTTAAGGTTAGTTTTTGATTATTCTTTTTTTGTTGTCTTTTTCAGTGAGGTTTTGTCCTGATGAGAACCCCTAGATAAAGGGGGTTTGTAACGCGTAGACCATTGGATTAACCAAACATTTGCTTTGTGTACACTGCATGTTCATTGAATCGGATTCGTCCAAATCAATTGGTTTATCAAATATAAACATTTTGTAAAAACTGTATAGTTACTTTTTCAAACAAAAAAAGTTTTGTAATGATTAGCTATAATGTTTGGTTTGTAGATTGAGTAGTGTGTGTGTAATATCATTTCTTTTATGAGTATGGAAGGTATGAATGTTGAACAAGTGGTGTGACGAGAATGGTGAGAACTGTTTAATACAAGTAGAATTTTCTTTGTTGTATTTTGTCCAATATTTATAGTTTTGTACAGTATTTGTGTGTACAGTGTTGGTGTATTGTTTATATTGAGAAATTTGAAAAAATCTGTTTGATGTATAAATAAAAGCTACTAATGAGCTTATAGATGAATTGATGGCTGGTCCGCGCATCTTTCTAAACTAAATTTAGAATACGTAGCAGCATTGGCAATTCTTTGTGGTTGTTGGTTTAATAGTGCTCAGCCTTGCTGCTTAAGAGCCATACCCTTTGTTGTTATTGGTGAAATCAACGCAACATCTGAACCTGTGAAGCTATGTGTTTGTACAAATGCTTTACACAATGCCTCTGGCATAAGCATGACTGCTTGTGCGAAGCTACCAACGGGGTGAACAGAGGTTATCTTAGCTGTGTGACTCCCTTACCCTGAGTAGAGTGAGGTTCCCTATTTGGACAGGATGGAAACCACTGCCAACCTAAGATGCCATTTTAACATGCTCCCTCCCTAACACGTGGAAAAATTGGTCTACACTTCATTGGCACATTGAATTTGCTTATCGGTCCCTAGTATATGGTACTACGGGTATTCAGGACTCTTAACATTAATTTCCTGTAGTAGTCATTCAGCACTCATTGTGCCACCCACTAAAGTAGCACTTTAAACTATGTCTCAGACCTGCCATTGCAGTCTGTATTGCAGTTTAATACTGCAATTTTGGCCTGGTAAAATATACATTTTTCTAGGCTAATCCTTCCTTTTTAATACACCTGAGTTACCCTTAAAGAAGGCTTTAAATGCCCATAGGTTAGGGTGTACTGTATTCAAAAGTGGGGCAAGTGTTCTTAAGTTTTACATGTCCTGGTAGTGAAAAGCTCCTAAATTCTTATTTTACTACTCTAAGGCTTACCCCTCCCATAGAATTGCATTGTAGTTTTTGTCGGTGTGGACTACCATATGGCACTTTTCAAAATGGAGACTGATTTGGGACTGCCTCATCAAAAGAACATATGTTTTGATAGCGGTAGAGAGAATGCTTTTTCAGAGACCATGCTTATCTTTCTGCCCGAATTCTTAAACAATTCTTTTTGCCTATATAGCAGTTTAGCATGGTTGCACATGAAAAAGGTGATAACAGCAGGCTCATTTTGTTGCAGACTACTTTGTGATTTGAACTCTATGGTAGCTATGTCTGACAATCTTGTATCTGGTAGCTCTGGAATGTCTGCCAGGAGCCTGCTTGCCCATTGATTTGTATTCCAGACACCATAGAATTTTATTTTGCAGAGAGGTAAATGCCTGATCATAGTTTGACTCATAGGTACTGTTTGATTTTGATTCCATATGAGGAAGAGATCCCTCTGTGAGTTCTGATGTAGACTTTGACACTTGCCTTGTTACCTTTGCATATCTACCTACAGTTGTTTTATCTGGACCTTGCTTGGGATCCAGTTTTTTGGATCAGGCCGGTGAATAGGTTCGTTTTTTGCTCTTAATGTGCTGTGTTCCCATGAATATTATAGGTGGGTAGGTGTTTACCCACACGGTTTGGGTTTCAGTGGTCACTGATGCACTTACACTCTCTGATGATGGTTAATTTAGACCCACATACTTATTTGGATGAAATTCTGCCTTCTGTTGGGCACTAGGCTGCATTTTACTGCCTGTATTTTCTGGGCATTTAATGAATGCTTGCTTCACCTCATCCTTGGATATTGTCTCAATTGTGCTCTCTTTGCTGAAAATTGGGTATAACGTCCCCATGTTCTGTGCCACAGCTGGTTTCAGGATTCTATTTCTGACTTTATGCAGTTTTTTTCTTTCCCACTTCTTTAATCTAGAGAGATATTTGAAGGTGGACAGTCTAGAAATATTCTGGTGAACACCTTGGCTGGTTTCCTTGGTGGTTTGTTTTTCCACTGTGATGGGGTGAGTCCTCTTTACATCCTCCTTCTGTAGGGTTTAATCCTGCATGGATTGGACTGGTTAAAGGAGACTAAGGATTCTTTTGAATTTTCTATCTCCAAAATGTCATCTATGACATTTATTTTTTTACAGCTTTCCCCCCCCCAAACTTGCTTTTTCTGGATCACTGTAAAATCTTACAATGAATCCTAAGTCTTGCTAGGGGCCAGTTGGATCTGCCTAGCTTTACAACAGGGCATAGGTTGTTTATTATCATAATACTTACTGCGTGATTATCTTGTCTAGAATACAGGAATATATACAGTCATCTATTCTCACCTCAAAAACATCCACGGGCATATTATCAAGGGGGTTTATCTCCGCTTTTTTGGCTTTAAAAGCCAAGAAAGCGGAGATAAAATTATCTCCCTATTACCTAGCTGCCGCTAACACCAGTTAGCGACGGCTAGTAGGAGATAGCGACCATCTTGGGCCCCACTTTGCATATCAGTGATATTTATCACTAATGAGATGCAAAGTGGGCGTGCCAAGATGTTAGAGACTGAAAACAGTCGCTAACATCGCTATCTCCTATTACCAACTTTTGGAGATATTCGCGCTAAGCGGGAATATCTCCAAAAGCTAACACCTGCCCTGAGCAGTTCTTAGCCATGTTATCCAATGGGAGGTGGATAACATGGCTACGAGCATTAGCTCGCTAATGCATGAATATCGCTGACTTTTCAGCGATAATAATGCTTTGCGGCGATTTTTACCGCATTTGCGTTAAACCTTGGTAATACCAAGGTTTATTTGCGGTAAAAATCGCCACAGCGCTGCGGTAAATTTTTGTCTCTAACCAAGCAATAGCGATAATTATCGCTATTGCTTGGTAATATGCCCCCCAGTTTGTTTGCATTATTTTCAGAAGAGCTTGTTATGTGGGGCTGTTAGAGAGCTGGCTAGATGTGAGTGTACCAAGCAGATCTGAGTGCAAATGAGAGTGGGGCCTTGTTTTCAGGTGGTTTCCAGCCCATTCGCCCATCTTATCTGGCCTTTCCAAAACAGTGAGTATCAGAGAAGCCATATTCCTAAGGGTGAAATTGTTAATTCCTGGCCACAGAAGTCATAAAGAATAAAGCTACTGAAGCCTTAAGGCAAGATTGTGTTTTGCCCCCTTGCTTTCTAATCTGTTTATCTCTGACTTAAACAGGATGTTGGATGAAGTAAATTACCATGTACCATACAAATATCTGGGGAGCTGGTTAGACTTCACAGGGTCCTTTCAAAAACAAAAAAAAACGACATCACGATTAGGGCCCAAGACCATAAGGCTGTTTTTTGAGCTCAGTTAAAAAGCATGCTGGGCCTCAGTATGTAACCAATTTTTCAGGTCATGCAGGCAAATGTATTCCCAGCTCCATCAAATAGAAGTGAAATCATGCTATGAATCAATGCAAAGATGGCAGCTGCCCTGATGCTTAAGCAACCTGTGGCCAGGAAATCTGTATTCATCAAGCTGTGCCATAAGCTCAGAGTAGCAATCTCTAATACACTGTATGGTGTATTATGGAATAAGCCACAGGGAGGGAGGGACAAGGCCGCTCATTCTCAAAATATGGAAATTACCTTCGATGATCTACATATCTATGAGGTATAGTCCTCGGGCATTAGTCAAAATTACTTTTTTTTTAAAGTGAATTTGATAAAGAAACACATCCCGAAGTAGCAAAATCAACCACCGTAGGCAAATTGTAAAACTTGAGGAAAGCACCTGGAAACAATTGTAATATAATAGGCCTGGGACATGTAAAGAATCCAGCTGGCCACTTCTCCAGACATAGTTCAACACATTCAAATTTCAGAAATGTAGACCGGCTGCTATAGCAGCCATGAACCCGATAAACATCGCACTGAATGTTAAATTAGTAAACATCTGCGCATATTTATTAACCCTCCGCGCCACCATAACCTCACTTTTTGTAATGCTCATCTGGGGCAACAAAATCTTATTTATGAGGTCACACAAGGCCAGTATGCATGGCTTTGAATAGCCTCATAGATATTTAGTAAGGAAAGGCAGCACAAATAGCTGCTTTGCCCAATTCTACAATAGGGAGGCGTCCCATGGGCAGTGCAATGTGTGTTCCCACGCAACACCCATCGATCTTTGTGCTTCCCCCAGATATACAACTTTATTTCTCCATCTTCAGTTCCACTTTCGATGAGTGCTGCGTTATGCAGCACACATCGAAAGAGGAAATAGCCTCCCAGGATTGTTTTTGTGCAAGAAAGTGTCCCTTACTTCAAAAAAACAATCATGCTGACAACACAGGCACCCTTGCACCATTGCTGGCGTTAGAGTGACACACTGCTATAATCATATCCCTCCCACTTACATTGTTGGAGTTGCATTACGGTTCTGACACAACTCCAGCAATGCATTCGTTTTGCGCCAACAGACACATCAGTAATACCGACGTATCTATTTTTACTTGCAACATGATGCATCATACAGTAAATATGATGCATCCGTCATGTCACAAGGAGGGCGCACCAAGAAGTGTTGCATTGCTTCTTACTCACAGCGATGCAACACTTCTCATAAATGAGGCCCTAAATATGTTTTTATTTTTTTAAATAATGTTACTATTTTATATATTTGATGTTTATTATTTGATTATATATATATAAAAATCCTATATTTAATGCAACTATATGAATAACATCGATATCTTTTCCCAATATTTTAGCACCATTATGAAGATATAATGATATTTTTGTCCTAGATGTTTTGGTCCCGATATTTTTGCATCTTGATATTTGCGGGGTCGATATTCCGTCAGTGAAAGCAAAGATTCTCCCATTAACCAGCAGCAGTGGTGTCAGCAACACTTCAGAGTCCAATAGTGACATGAGGGTCTGAATTCCTTAAGACCTGCTGTCTAGTTACTAGTTGGGGAATTACTTTGATAAAATGTTTTCAGCCTATTAGATAGGTGGTGGGGCACGTTTCTTCACACATATGCCTACAGTTGGAGGAATATTCTGCTCACATTAGGGGCAGAGGACCAGTTAAGGTATGCCCCCATGAAAGCTATTTTTATCAAATTGGGTTGACCCCCAAAAAGTACTGCATGAGATTAAGGGACAGCCAAAATCTGCCAAACCAATCTCAAGTAGATTTCCTGACTACTCCAGTAAAGCATGAAGTGAGTGGGTGAAAGGAAGCCAAACTGTGCTAAAGGAGTCCACGAGAGCAGATGCACCTGCCCCAATTCCTACTCTTGGGGTGTGCAAAATTAATTGCCATTCTGTAACATAGCACAAGCAAGGGGGAAAGTGGGAATGGGAGACAAATAGAGACTGCCTCCTGAGTCAGGTGCCCTTATAAAGCTCTTCTATTTCTATTCTTCTTAAGGTCTTTTCAAGGTGTTTATTTAATTGGAGCCACTGTGATACCCTATTTACTAGATTCTCTCAAATACAATTTTTTTTAAAGTTTTATGTTTTCTTTAATTGTTTTAGAAATTTACAATCTCAAATATAGATAGGTTTCTTCTTATGTGTGTATGTAACCTGAAAAGGGGGAAATATAATTCTCCAATTAAAACTTCTTCTTAAATGAAAGTCATTTTTTTTAAATGATGATAATTCAATTGCCTTCATATAAATATTTCTTACTATTTTTCTTTTTTACAGATGAGGCAGGGAAATGTTGACCTCCTAGAAACTGCTTGTGAGCGTTCTCTGTCCTTCTTCCTTATCAAACACTACTCCAAGGATGTGAGTGCAGACCTTGTTTCCTAAGGTGGGGTCCAGAAATACTAACTATCAAATTCTAAACTTTCTTTGATTAATCGTTCTCAAAAATCACTACTCTCCTCTGTGAAGAAAGCAGTTGAAGTGTGCGCCCTTACAGATGGGCAAGTGTGAAGGAGAGACTAGCTCGGGGCAACAGACAAAGACTAGAATGCTCATTCAGTATGACTGGTGGTGGATGCCATTTTAACTTTTAGTGAACAAAGAGCATGTCAACATTAAAAGAGATCTTTTAAACAGCAGCATGAGATGAGGCTTTCATAATCTTCAGTGGGAGTGCAAAGAAAACTCAGCTTGCGTAATTTCCAATGCTAGTTACAGTGTTCCTGACAGTACCATTCTCTAAAGAGTGTTTCTCCAAAAAAGGTTTGCTTTGAAATAAGAGATGAAATTGCTTAACTAATCATGGGGAGTGAACGTTCTGAGAGAGTTCCAAAGACCTTTATTCTGGGCCAAAACCTTCCCTTTGATTAAGTAGTACAGCTTTCCCTTTTTGAATATTGAATCTAAGATTCTACTGGCTTCATATGCTATCTCAGAACCCAAACTAACTAGATTTGGAGGAACAGTCCATTTTGATTCTAGAGGGTTCTTTTTTAAAACAGAAGCATGAAATGTTGAATGAATCTTAACTTGGGAGGGCAGTTCAGTTTTACAGTTACTGGATTTATTATGTTGTCCACTCTAAAATGGCCTACAAATCTGGGTTGAAATGTGTTGCACTCATTCAAATGCAAATATTGCATGGATAACAAGGCCTTGTCTCCTTTATTATAGTTTGGGTTTTTCTTCTCATTTTGTCTGCATGATTTAGATGGGTTCTGGTTGGCAGAAATGTGCACCTGTCAAAACAAAAGCCACAATCCTAGCCGGGGTAAGCTAGATACACACTAAAAGATAACCTGTAAAATCCCTGTTGCAAGTATCTGGGTCACTTCCAGTAAGCGTGCCACAGGAGCAAGGGGAGGGACTTTGAAATCCCTGAGTCTCAAGTAACAGGAGCCCAGCCAACAAGCCCTTGCAGATCATTTGAAGGGAATACAGAGCCCAGCTTTACTACAGCAATGTCAGAGAGCAGAAGGCAACAGGGCAACAAACAGAAAATCATGCCATTCAGATCAGCAGTCCAGTTGAGGCGTTTAAGCAGCACAGCAGTCTGCCTGACAGAGGTGCAGTTCAAGCTACAGAACTATCTAATTGTAGAGGTGAGAGACCCAGCACTGATACCCAAAAGTGCCTTTGAAGTGGGTATGACTACAAAACAGCTCTCCAAAATGTACAGGTCTCCCTTTAAGCTCAGTCTTATCTGACAGGCTATTTATGGAGGGTAATATTAGCCCTTAGTGTGTGGACAGGGCACTACATATTCAAGTGATTAGCCCCTCCCTTCTATCTTGCGCAGGCAAGGCCATCAGAAAGCAGATGTATGTAGATGGATATTCAGACACACCCGTTCTGTGTTGTGGCTGTTTCGAGGGAGTGTGTGTATTGGAGACAGCCTGTCAGGCACACAGAGCAGTAAGTGCAGAGAATGTCCACCTTCTAAAAGTTGCTTTTCTTAAATAGTCATGTGAAATCGAACTTCATCAGTAAGCAGGATTTATCAATACCCTTCCAAAAATATGAAACATGAAAAAGTCACTCCTCTCTGATCAGAAAATACAGTTAAAAGTGTATTAAAGACTTCCCAGTGCTAACCTATGGGAGAAGTAGGCCTCGCCGTAGTGAAAAATTAAATAGGCTGTTTGCCAGTACAAGGACATGCAAAACATAGGTGTACATGCCCTACCTTTCACTTACATAACACAGTGCCCTTAAGCTACCTAGGGCCCACCTTAGGGGTGACCTATATGTAATAAAATGGAAGTTTAAGGCGTGGCAAGTAGATTTAAAGGCCAAGTCGAAGTGCCATTGAACTGTACAAACGGGCACTGCAGTGGCAGGCCTGAGACAGAACCTGAAATGCTACTTTTGTGATGGCACAATCAGTGATGCAGCCCAGTAGTAGCATTTAACTTAGATGCCCTTTGTGTATGGGAGACCACCTTACAAGGGACATTCAAGAAAATTAAATAAGTCAATCGGGTATCCACCAATTACACACATGTTTAGGGAGGAAGCATATGCACTTTAGCACTGATTTGAAGTTGTAAAGTGCTCAGATAAAAAGATTCAGCCAAATGTGGAGGCAAAAAGCAGAAAGATCGGGAGAAGACAACCCTAAGGCTGACAGGACTAACTCATGTTCTGTAGCAGACTGATAGGCCCTCTGAATTCTTTTCATACAATCATCTATTGCTGAAACTGTGTCAACAGATTTTCCCATCAGATCATGTGGGTGTCTACCTGAGTTTAAATACCATGGAGAGTGAGTGGTGGAAACATGAATCACATTATTTTATTGCCAATTCCACAGTATAAGTATAAATATACAGCATGTATACAGTATAAGTATTGTTAAAGCTCTTGATTAGCTCTTTCGGTTTTACCATCAGTTTCTGTATGATAGCTAATGGACTACATATGGGCTATCCAAAGCCTTTTCATAAATGCCTTCCAAAAGTGTGAAATGAACTGGACCCCTTGAGCAGAAATTACAACCATTTGGATACCATGTGCACTGGCAATGTGTTGGGATTGTTGAGGTGAACTAGGAATCGTTTTAGGAGGAAAGAAATGAGTTTTGAGAATCTGCCTACACATACGAAGATGTAATATAGTCTTGGCTACAGGGTATATCTACTATCCGATCCATTGTGACTGTGTGCCAAGGGTACTATACAGTTGGGAGTGGTGGAAGTTCCCCTTCTGGTGCTTGCTGAATAGTTTTACCTGAGAGATATTTCTCAGAAATGTGGACGTATTGTCTTATTTCAAGATTCATTGCAGGCCACCCACAATTAAACCTGGGCGTAGTGGGCAAAGCAGGTCAACGTGGAGGTCCATGGAGTCTCAAACAAACTTAGTGGAACTCCGTGGAGCTTCGCTACACCACCCGCCTTCACCCCCCACTATTACAAGTAAGTAAACATTAATAAAAAATACATTTAAACCCCCTTACTTCTGTGCATCCTCAGGCTGCAGTCCCCATCTTCCCCGCCACATCGGTAATCCTAGTGAAAACTGCGCATGTGCACATGCCTGTGCATTTCTTGAGAGAAATGCGCACGCGTGTGCGCGCATGCACAGTTTTCACCAGGATTATCGATATGGCGAGGAAGATGAGGACTGCAGCCTGGGGACGCCGCAGTACAGAGGGAAGTGGCTTTAATTGTATTTTTAATTATTATTTATATACTTGTAATAGTGGGGGTGGAGGCAGGGGCTCGCCAGTTCCACTCTGCTGTGGAGTGTGTGGAGATTTGCCTTCTACGCGGGACGCAGAGAAGGCAAATCTCTGCACAGTCCACGGCGGAGCGGAGGTGTCCGTCTGGGGGTACCAAAAATGCCCTTTTACCAGGTCTGTGATTTTTAATACTCCTTTGTGACCTACCAGTTGATCGATCTGACAAATCTGTAAATCCAGTTCATATGATTTCTTGGTGGGTAAGTATAGAGGCACTTTGAAATACCAGAGACACTTCTTTCAGCATCTTCACATGCTAGCATTTCTTCCTTTGACATTGACTCTTAAACCTTCACGTTGAGTTTGAGAAATTATAAGTCACAGGCAAATCTTTCAGAAGGAATAAACAAAGTTATTATCTTTTGTATCAGTCTTTGGTTGAGTGTCCATTCTTGAAATGACATCTGCTTTTCCATTCACAGAGCCCAGTCTATAGGTGATTGTAAAAAGGTAAATCTGTAACGTATAATGACCTGCTCAATTGTCTTAGGGTTAAAGTGTTGGCACATTTTAGAAACTGGAGGAGTTTATGGTCAGGGAACACTGCACTAGGGCATCTTTTAGTTCTTATCAAAGGGGTCTATTAAAAATCGCTACTTTCTTTACTTCTGGTCACTCAGTTACCATGATCAACTTATTAAACTGAGTCAAATAGGAAATTAAATCTCAATTCTCTTGTTTAAGGTCTAACAATTCATTATCAGTGCCTTGAGTCACAGACTCAAAATCAAATATCCAATGGAATTCAGTCTTGAACCTTTCAAAGTCATACAGCATATGATCATTTCAGGAAAACCAATAGCATAGACCAGGATATTCTGTCACCGCTCAAAAAGGATAATACGGAGGCTACCCTTGATTGGTGTTCTGAAAAAATGACTGGTCTACAAAGAAAGTGTAGGGAACATTGTGTAAAATATTCGTCCTTTGTGAGGAAGCTCACTGAAAAGTTCAGAGGGCATTGGAATAATATGGGATATGGAATGTATCACCAGAGTAGAGATTTCAGATGCTGTTGTAGGAGATGGTTTATTTGCTAACCCACTGACCGGAGTGAAGTTCCCACATTTGAATTGTTCAGTCTCAGTATGAGTTATTGAGACTCAATGTGAGAACTTTCAATTTCTTCTCTTAAATATTTATTTTCCTCTACATCAATTCTTTTTGTATATTGTCTATAAGGGCCGCTTAGGCATTAACATCTATACCCTCTGCCACCTTTCTCAGGTAGAAAAAATAAATCTTTGCACTTCAATCTGTCTGGAAAATCAACCAGTGTCAGAGGATTCTACAGGAGCAGATACAACTTCCCTAGGTTCTCCCTGCTCCTTGGTGCACAGAAATAATTGTAATTCCGTTACACAGCAAAAGCACGGGGGAATGTGAGAAAAAAAGAGACCAAACCCAGAGTCAGGTGCCCTGCTAAAGCTCTTCTATTTTTATTTTTCTTAAGTTCCTCTCAAAATATTTCTCTTACAAGAGCCACAGCAACACCTAATTTATCCTTTCGGGTAGCTCCTCTCTATTGCAGCTATGCCATATTCTTCCTTTTCTTGTATTTTTTCCCCTCAATTTACAATCTCTCATATGGATTATAGGTTTATTCTTTTACGTCTTTCAGAGTTTTCTTTCTTTGTATTACACTATCTGTGGGTTTATATACATACATATCTAAGTATGTACCCCAAGAAAAGGGGAAAAGACAAATCTTTAGTCAAAACTTCTTTCACTAATGATAATTCAGTTCTCTACATATGAGTTTTCCTACTGTCTTTCTTCTTTACAGATGAGGCACAGAATTTTTTTCCAAGAAACTGCTTGGGAAAAGTTCTTTGTTTTTCTTTTTTATAAAACGCTACTCCCATGGACTGGGTAATCCCCCTGGTGTGCACACTTTGCTTCCTGAGGCAGGGCCGAAAAATACTGAATATAAAATTCTAAATATTCTTTCAACAAGCAAACTCAAAAACAAGACTCTTCTCTGTGAAGAAAACAGTTGAAATGCCCATTCTTAGAGGTGGGCAAGAATAAAGGATAGTCTAGTGTGTGGCAACAGAAAAAGACTAGAATTTAGGCCTGTGCGGAGTTCGCCTAGTCACACTATGCAGAACTGTGCAAAGTGGCCAAAACACTCTGCGATGCTAAGCGGAGTTCCATGAACAAGCGGGCTTGCTCACTGTGCTAGTATGCTAGTGTTAGGATTGGGTGAGTGAGGAAACCAGGAAGTGACGATTTGCGGGCGCCATCTTGGTTTGGGGGGCATACTGATAGCTGGACAGGACTCCTGCGCCTGGAAGGGTATAAAAGCTCAACCTTCTCATTCTCAGGTCAGACTACTTGACCAGAACGCGCGGCTGTACTTATCACCGCATTGCTGCTGTTTTTACCTATTTTAAAAATTACTTAATTCTTTATTGCGCGCTCGCGCTGCTGTGTCTTGGCGCACTCTCGCCTCAGCGCTATTTAGAGCAACAATCTCCCCCTCTTACCTGCACCATAAATTGTGTCCCCATTCCGCACTTAGCGGGAATTTCCACCGTGTTAGGATTCAGGACTCTGTGAAATCGCGTAGCGGTTTTGCTAGCCGCCATCTTGGGTGAGTGAGGGAACCAGGAAGTGCCGATTTGCGGGTGCCATCTTGGTTTGGGGGCATACTGATAGCTGGACAGGACTCCTACGGCTATAAATAATGTACATCCCTAGAGCGCGCAGCGTAGGCGCACAGCGGGAGCGCCGGCAGAGCGCCGGAGGTGCGCCAGAGGTAAGCCCGTTCACGCTCGGTCGGGCTCAGGGACCAGAACCTCTGACCGATCATCTAGCGGCTTACAGACTTACTCCCGCTCGACTCTCCTTGCACTTAATAGTGTCCTGCCATCCTCTTGCACTCATTCTGTGAACCTAGCAACGTGTCGCCCCTTCTGTCAACACTGCCCTTTTAGAACTACGGAAGTGGATATTAATACAACAAAAGCAGAAGGTGTCTTGAAAATGGTCTTGGTCAATTGCCGCTCACTTTCTAAACACGCAATTGAAATATCCTTATTAATCCAAGATCTCGGGCTCGATATTCTTTTTTTTAACTGAAACGTGGCTGGGATCCACGTCTGGCCCAGATATCGTCCAGGCCCTTCCTCCGGGATATCTGATCCAACACAGGGACAGAGAACTCAAGGTTGGAGGAGGGATTGCCATACTATATAGGGAACACCTAATCTGTCGTATGACCAACAGCTCCATCCCTGACTGTGAAAGTGCACAACTTTCTATCACAGTATCCCCAGAAGTGTCATTCTCAGGACTTTTAATCTACCGTCCACCTGGCTCAATTGGACAATTTCTGGAAGGAACTATCGAAAATACTATAGAGTTAGCCAGCAGGGTCTCAAATTTCATTGTACTGGGAGACTTGAATCTTCACTTCAACAATCCCTCCGATACTATCGCTACAGAACTAACTAAGGACTTAGCAGCATGTGAACTGAATCTGATAGTCTCACACTCCACCCACTCTAAAGGGAACCTTCTAGACCCTATATTCTCTAACATTGTGGATTTAATATCAGGCGAGCCATAACCCATTCCTTGGACAGATCACATGGTCATTCCTTTCATATGGAATACGCCCACACCCGGCCTAGCAAAACTACCTATTAAAACTTTGGGCAGGCGGTGGACGAAATTAGAAGCGAATGACTGGGTAGAGGCATTGAAAACTAGTGAAACCCAGGCCAATCAGGACATTGATAGGGCAAATATGGACTTCAACCAATGGATCAAACTATTATTGGACAGTGTGCTCCCAAAAAAATACATCTCCAAAAAGAAAGGCCCCACTAAACAACCCTGGTTTACTTCAGAATTAAGGTCCCTGAAACAAGAATGTAAACGGTTGGAGAGGCAGTGGCGAAAACACTTTGAGGAAGAGAAAAAAATCAAATAGACTCACCTTAAAGAAATATAAATCTGCTCTTAACGCGGCCAAATCCATCTTCTATGCAGAAAAAGTTGAGGTCTCCGCCAACGGAGAGAGAGATGTTTAAGATAGCTAAATCTCTGTTAAAAGTCCCCGACCCGTCATCATCACCACCCTGTACGGAGGAAGCTGACGCTCACTGCAATAATCTGGCGAATTTTTTTGCTGAAAAAATTCAAAAGATCCTCCTCTCCCTTCCTCCCCTACCTTTGGAAGAACCAATCCCTCCTTTGGCAGACGACACTGATAGTATTTCGCCTTGCCTCCCTTTCTTTTCTCCCCTCAGTAAAGAGCTCTTACCCTCGCTCTTCAACTCTATAAAAAGCGGCTCCCCGCTAGACCCTGCCCCTATGAACATCTTAAACCTAGCCCTGCCGCCTTCGACACTGTGAATCACCGTGTCCTCCTGTCTCATCTCAGAGGGATCGGTGTCAAAGGCAGGGCACTTATGTGGCTGGAGTCCTTTCTTGGCGACAGATTCTTCAAGGTCTTTTCAGGAGACAGCTGCTCTCCACCAATACCATTACAGTGTGGGGTGCCACAGGGCTCCTCCCTTAGCCCCACACTGTTTAATGTTTATATGGCGCCCCTGGCGGAAGTAGTAGCTCCCTTTGGAATCCAACGAGTAAGCTATGCTGACGACACCCAGCTAGTTGTTTCTCTTAATCAGGTGGAGTCCCCCCCCCCTAATCTCTGTTGTTGCCTGGAGGCGGTAGCAAAATGGATGGACTTGTCCCACCTCAAATTGAATGGAGGAAAAACGGAGCTGATGCTTCTAGGGAAAAAGGCCATATTTAACAACTCGGCACACTGGCCCTCCTGCATGGGTCCTAGACCCACCCCAAAGACCGAGATAAAGAGTCTCGGGTTTTGGTTGGACGCAGAGTTGTCATTTAAGATCCAGGCAAGGAAGACAGTAGCCACCTGCTTCGGATTTCTGAAAACAATTTGAAAAATCCTTCCTCAGCTACCCAAAACAGCTAAGAAAACCATAGTCCAGTCCCTTGTTTTATCTAGGCTGGACTATGGAAATGCGCTCTATCTTGGAGCCCCTGTTTCAGTTATCCGGCAACTTCAGGTTGCCCAGAATTCCGCAGCACGGCTACTCACGGGCACTAGCCATAGTACATCAGCCAGGCCCGCGCTCTGCACCTTGCACTGGCTCCCCATAAAGGAGCGAATCCACTTCAAGACACTCTGCACGGTCCATAAAGCACTCTACGGAAGAGGCCCCCCCATTCTAGATGACATGATCAGGCCATACAAACCCACTAGGAACCTTCGTTCAAACCAACAAAACCTTCTGATAACTCCCAGGATTAGCAGGGCCCGTACAGGGGGCCGTCTGTTCTCGCATAACGCGGCTGGGTTGTGGAATGCTCTCCCTCCACCTCTTCGTCAAGAGCCTAACCTACTCGCCTTCCGGAAAAAGTTAAAAACCTTTCTGTTCCCAAAAGCTAGATAATACAGACCTGCATCTTTAATCCATCTCCTTCTGGTTAGTCCTAAGCGCTGGGATGCTCCCGAGTGGCCATGCGCTATAGAAGAGCCTTTTAATAATAATTTAATAATGCATGATTTATGCAAAGCGCAGTGTGTTCTCACACCGGAAATTACACGCAATCTGCACCACATAGCCATCTTGTTTTTTGCTCTGTTATGGTGCTGGGGCTTGTTTTTGAATCCCTTCCTTACCAGTTTAATCCTACCACTCTCTAATCTACCCCACCTTGTCATTTATTTTCTTACTGTGTGTCTTTGTGTATTTTACGCTGTTTTGTAAACTTTTTGTGACTTTTGTACTTTTTTGCTTAATTTTCTCATTTTATTTCCGTCCTTCCTTCCATTACTATTATTCTTTTCCTCTCAACCCGCACCATGGCAGAGCAGGGGAGCAGCAGCATGAGGCCCCCAGCCCCGAACCAGCACCACCAGCCACAGCCACCCACCTTGTGGTTGGCTGCACTGTGTATGGGTGCAGCCAGATGTGGAGGTGGCTGTGCTCCATTTTTATGTGCAGCGCCGTCTCTCCTCTACCCTGGCAGCAGGCAGCAGGCCTGGCAGTGGGTACGGCCTCTGGGAGGATAGGCTGGGAGAGGATGTGCCAGGCTGTGTGCCACTGCTCTGGAGTCCAGTGCACCCAGCAACAGATTATGCACCAGTGGGTAAACATCCCCAATAAAGACCAGGACCTGCTTGACCTGCTGTGTGTAGAGGTTGTGGGGCTCAGTAAGTAATAATTATTTATTTGTTATATTCTATCTATGCTAATATTTTGTTCTCAAATCAAAAACATGCTGCTTACACTCCGGTGAGTTACGTTTTTGTTACAAATATTATGTGTTCATCCCAGAGTAGACAGGTGCTCGGCGGCGCTATCTAATCCTACTTATTGATGCTCGCTTGGACTGTTTATTTAAGAGGTAATGCAGAGACTTCTCTGTCCTGTCACTAAGATAGTGGTAGTTATAAGTATAAGTGAGCTAGCGCATTCTCTCACTTCTCTGTGCCTTTTATATTTTGTAACTCATGCGGTCCAAATTCCCAACCTCAACAGATTTCCCAGTGATTTGTAGTAAGTAACTAGCAACTATGCATGAATCGGCATCTAAGCAATGAAAAAAAATGTGGACTGAGTTGATCCGTCAAAAATGTAAGAGATCGATAATGAGATGAGAAGCAAAAATCATTAGAGGCAATTTATTAGTAGTTCCAAAATTTCATTTAGATCATTTGGAATAGGGTTAGAACATTAAGGAAGAGGTCCATGATAGAGGCGATCTGAATTATAAATGTTAAATCAAACATGACTGTTTGACTCTCCCTGTCACATTTTTGGGGAGATTAACTACACCACAAATAATTCTTTTCTTTTCTTTATTAAATTTGCCAACTAAGACCATTTGTGCTTCATTTACACATTTTCTACCACTTCATTGCGCTTCAGTAACTAAGATTCGTCATAGCTCTGCCCCACCATCACAAAAGGTTTTTGGTTGGCTTGATTAACTGGCTTTTCAAAGATTGCCAACCAACACAATTACAATTTTTGATTTGTGGTTTTATTTTGCTTACAAAAATAAATATGGGGAGGTGCATCTGGCATCTAAAATTATAAATGTGTAATGTTTTTTCTAGCCGCACATGCAAACAGTGCTGGGCCGGCATGAGCAGTGGGATGCACCAACAGCGGTCTCTAAGGGGGTAGTCCCAGCAGAAGCAAGCGCTGGCAGTAGTAAGTCACATTGCTTAATTACTGACAAATAGTAATATACTCACTGCGAGGGTGTTGACACATGAACACTTTAGCAAATACAGTGGGAGTTGAGTACTTCTGTCCTCTTCTATCTGCAACTCAGCAGACCAAGAACTTTAAGAACTTTAAGAATGATGGGTTGATTGGAAAGGGAAAATAGGACGGAAGGAGAAAGGATGAGTGAAATGTATGTAATATATGAGAGAACAAATGTGTGGGTGAAAGGATGCATATAAGTGGCTATGATGTTAGGAATCTACATGGTAGTGAAGGATGGATAAAAGGGTATATATGGGTGAAACAAGGATGCATGGTTGGGGAAATGGATGTTGGTGTAATGTTTGTTCGGAGCTATGCTTGGATGGATGGATTGATTGGATAATGATGACTGTGTTTCTATGGTGAAAGATTGGATGAGAGATTCTAAATCTTAAATGGTGCATATCACATCTAAGGGTGAAGATTAAGAATACTAGAAGAACAATGCAATAATGAATGGATCATGTAATTGCTTGGCTTTTGTGGTTGGGATAGTCTGTGATGAACGTGCCAAAGATCTATCCTGTTTCTTAATCCTTACACTGACTTACTGCAGTGCCTTGCTTTTCCCTACGTCTACTTGTGGCAGATACGATGTCAGCATGAATAATGTATTTTATATGGGATGTGTATAATTCATATTATTCATCTGCCTTGTAGTCAGGGTAAAATTGAAGGGAATTTTGGAGACAAGGAGGGCCCTTGGAATACGATAATTGTCTATTACAGCTGTCCCAGCTGTAGACTGCAGAGACTATGAGTACAACGAGGGTTCCAGCTGAGGCATACTGCCAGTAATTAATTTAGCACAGCACAAGAGAGAATACTGGTACTCCATAGTTCAGAAGGCCTTTTTTATTATTGAGAGGTAATTTGTCTTTATTTTTCAATTTCCACATAAAGCGTCTATTGTTTAGCTACGTTTTAGTTAATAAGCAAGTACACAATAAATGTGCATCGCATAAGTAGAACATAGGCACTCTGTTGTAGACAACATAGGAAAATAATTATGCCTAGACGTAGCAATTCAACCTCCTGTAGGGCGTTTTATCCAAAAGGATGTAGCTTATACCTGATGGAGCCAAAGGTTATTTAGGCCTGAGGTGAGGCACCTTGACACTTCGGGTTTTAGTTTGCGCGGTACAAGATGCAAAATAAATAAATAAATAAAAATATCAAAAGTATCATGCAAATAGCAACATAAGGATTCTTATTAGGCAATCTATGTTGACAACTTGTATGACCAGCTATTTAAGACACAATCAAACAACCAACAGGTTTCCCAGACCTTGCAGAGACAATGGTCCAATCACTTTGTATGTTTGTAGTGGACTGATCTCCTATGAAAATACATATGAAAAGGTCAAACTAGACATGCTAGAAGAAAATTCAAGTTGTTTGGTCAGAACAGCATACCAGAACCATTATTGTAGCTACAATTATGCCATTTATCAGCAAATGAGCCTAATTTGTGCAGCCCAAAACTATCTAAGCACTTTACTAGGAATTCCTTCAAAAGAAAAACAAACAGCAGTTTGTTTAAACTGGTGTGCTGCTGTGTTTATCCTGCCTTAATTCCTTTCAGACAGTTAGAGCATTTGCCATTTGCCTTTAGTTTTATGAGAGTCATGTGTGGGTAATGATGACTGTGACTCTAATTGCATTAAGTCGAATGGTCCTAGGGGCCCATTAATATACTGCTACTGTGCCATCAACTACATAATTTTAAACAACTTTCTGGCTGCTCCTGGTCACCATTGTCCATATCACCAGGATGTAGCAGCCTGGCTGTGGCACCAGTAGCTGGAGGGGTTACAGGCCGGGCACTAGTGGTTGGTGGCCCTGGAAGAGGAAGAGACCACTACCCAGGCGCTCAGCCATGCCCCAGCAGCTCCAGCTTCTTCCAATACACAACAGCGACCACAGTCCCCTGGCAGCTGCACGCCAGCAATTGCATTCATCATCATTCACTGCTGCCGTTTCTCAGACTGCACTTTGCTACACTTCGTCCTTTCAAGGTGGCGTGGATGGAAGCTCAGCAGAGACAAATGGAGAGGCACCTCAACAGCTCCTGGGTCTGGCCCCCCATGTCTAGTACCCTCTGCTCCTTTTTTAACTTTGTTTTGATGTGTTGGACATGGTTGTTGTTGTGGGTGTGGAGAGTCAGGATGTGGGAGTTGGGCTTTGAAGTACCTTTTTTCCCCGGACAATGTACATTTTGTTTATTTTTGTTGGACAAAGAATAGGGACTGGGGGATTTCATTTGGGGGGAGAGGGGTGGGCCAGTTGTTAGAGGTAGATGGAAGGGTAGGTTTTTTTGTGTTTAGTTGATTAATAAATAAACTATATTGACCACTAAAGGGGGGTGGGGTGCTATTGCATTGCCTACAACAGCTAAGTAGAACAACAAACCATAGTTCTATTACCGAATAGAAGAAGCGAAGGCTGCAAGGTTTCAACTAGCTATATTTTTTATATTTTTATTTTATAAGTCATCAAAGCTAAAGTTGGGTGGCAAACTCTGCTCGGCCCATGGCGTTTAGCAAAAAAACTCCACCAGCCACGTAGTGGTAGAGTTCACCACCCAAAACAAGAGCCCTCTTTGTGCTTTCTATATTTCCCTCCTCCCCCCCACAGCCTGTGCTAAAAGAGAGGGGTGCAGCTAGGGATTAAATTAATTCCACCTGTGTGGGCCCTTGCGTGCAACCAGACTGAATACGCAGTCACAGGTTTTGTGAGACAGGCAGGCAGCTGTGTTCCATCTTTAATTCCAACTGTCCACTGGTGTTTTAGTTTATAGGACTGGCTTGTTTCTTATATGTTGAATGTTTCATTTGATCTCAATTTATTTGAAATGTATGTAATGTATTCTAAGTTGCATGTTGGTGTCATGTAATTCTTTGATAATTCAGTATTCATGTTTGTTTTTTTTGGACCTATTGTGCACACATTTGTTTGTTTTTGTATTTGACTTGGCTGTTTTGCGACAGTGTCTTCTTTTTGGATGACATGTTTTCATGAATTTTGAAATTTGATTATAAAACTAAATAAATGTTATGCTAAACAAATAGCCCGGCCACGCAGTACTTATGGGCTGTGTGGGTTTTAATTAGGATTCAAAAGTTTCCTGGCAAGCCACTTCGTTCTGTTTCTTCTTCTACTTCTTCAGCATGAAGCTCAATCCCATGAACTGCTCCTTTTTAGGGAGGAACTTCTGTTGCTGGCTGTTTTTGTTTCCTGCAACGATTGGGTACTACTTTTCACTAGAGACACTTCCATTTCAATGTCACTGCTCATCGCCATTGCAGTAATTAGACTGGCTGTCTCTGTGACAGAATTTATTTATTTTTTAACTTGTAAAGCGCACTGCTACCCGTAGGTTTCCTGGCGCTGTATAACGCTGGGGAACCCGTCCTGGCTTTCCCTGTGAGATGGTCCCTATTGGGCACACCCAAGGTAAAACCAGGCATCCCCAGCGTTGATGGGGCCGTTTGTGGAGATTAAGCACGCTATTGCCCAGAGTTGCTGAGTGGAACCCATGGTTAGAGTGGCACCGAAGACGAGATTTATCGAGCCCGCTGACATTGGCCACACACCCTGCCGCGTCTGGAATTGAACCCTGGTCCCGGGCTGACCTCGGCTTCTGGGTCTGCCGCCTCTAACCAGTGAGTCACACTACTCCACAGACATGGTCTTGGCCTTGGTTGGAATGGGTCTGCTGGTCCAGGGGTGCTGTTCCCAGCTTGCTCCCGAAGGCCGGTGCGGCACACACAATTTTGCCAAAAATAGTCCTGGCCGCAATTTGTTGGCAACACCTTTCTTTAGGGCAATCTTAAAGCTATTAGTTGAGAGGGGCACTTAACTTCACAAGCTGAAGAGATGTCCATGTTGTGTGTAGGCCTGGGTGGTGAATTCCTAAGATGTACAATGTATGGGTTTGTGACCGGCGAGGATGAGGATGGCAAGGAGGAGAGATCACGGTGAGGAGGAGGGCAGCCTGGAGATACCCGAGCAGGTAAATGTTTTTTGTATGTTTTTCTTTGGGCGTGGGCAGGGGCTAACTCCGCTCTGCCATGAGTTTTGTCTGAAATCTGCATTCCCAACTCCGCAAACTTCGCTGGTGCTGCAGAGTTTGCCACCCGGGCTCAGTCAAATGTTTGCCTGGCTTGAAAGTGTGGGTAATGGAGCCAGTGGAGGCCGCTTCCTATAGGACTGGTGGCCTAGACCCTATGAGGTGAAGGACCCAAGGGGGAGGCTACCAACTTGTAGACCCCAAGACTCCCAGGAACTGCTTAAGGGTCCTGCATATTAATCACCTTAAGCCCCAATAAGAGCAGTCAGCTTTCAACATGCTCCAGGTGACAAATTGATGATGCAGTGCCACCATGTAAAGCAGTACTTTAAACCATGACAGGTCTGATATTGCAGTTTGTAGTGCAATTTTGAACTCCCATTTCAACCTGGCAAAATAAAACCTTTGCCAGACCCAATCCTTGCTTTTTAATACATATAAGTCACCCCTCAGGTAGACCGTAAAGCTCCTTAGGAAAGGGTGCTCTTTTGTTAGAAAGTAGTGGATCTCTCCCTGATAGTGACACAAAGGGCGTTGCCAAGATGTCTGTGCTAAAGCTGTGTCCTGTGCCACTTGCACTGCAAAATAATTGCCTTTGGCACTCTCAAAGACCCTGACACCAGCCTCCTGAACCATTTATCAGAACACTCCTGGACCTGTGGACATTACAGAAGAAGGGCTGCCCTGACTCCATAGGACTACCCTGCTGCTACCACAGGACTGCCCTGGTGCTACAACAAGCCCCAGAGCCCCCCTGCAGCTTTCCAGCTGACAGACTACACTGGACCTATAACTGGATCTGCTGGTCTCTGCTTAGTGAGTTCCTGATGCCCAAGTGGTGCCTTCCCAGTATTAGTGGACCCTTGGCTGTCATTGTTTGAGCTCCTCCTAGGATGAAAGGTTAAGTCCTGATGTTTTGAGCTCTTTATGGTCCCATTGGTGCCAATACTCTGCCACATACAATGACTGCCAATGCAAAACTCTGGAGAACCGTACTCTTCATGCTACAGTAACCAGCAACACAAGATCTGCACTTTGTACTACAACAATGGCACCCCGAGGTGAATACTAAGGGTGGGCGTAGTTTGCGAAGTAGCGCTACGCGAAGTGCACTACGCGAACTTCACGTAGCACTACGCGAGCTGCGTAGTAGCATGTTCGCACTGTGCAAGATGTGTTTTCAATGATTGCACAATGCGGACAGCATCCGGCACTGTGCAATCATTGAAAACGGCATCTTGCACAGTGCGAGCTGTCGTTTTCTGCTGCTCAAGTAGATTATTACTCGAGCTGCAGCTTTCTCAACGCGAGCTGGTAGTTTCTCATTGAGAGCGGTCGCGAGCATGCGCAACCACTCACAATGAGAAACCTTACCTCCCCACGTTGAGAATCTCGCTGGGATGTCATTTTGCTTGGTCGCGAACATGACGTTCAGGACCGCGAACAACCAAAAAATGAATGCTGCACTACGCTACGCTGCACTACGCGTGTTCGCACTGTGCTACGTGCAGCTCGCGTAGTGCGAAGTTGCGCAAACTTCGCAAACTCCACGAGCGTAGCGTAGTGCTTCGCCCAGGCCTAGTGAATACCAACACGAAGCTCCAACAACAATCTTCCATGATATTTGACCATATCTCTTCACTACAGCGGCAACCATCCATGATGCTGGCCTGCTCGTCACACTACAGCAATGAACCTCCATGATGCTTTCCCGGCTCCTTGGCCTTCCTCCACCATGGATAAAACATTTTGTGCTGGATTTTGAGAAGGTAACTTTTTCTGCTGAACTAACCTTGTCCCTGCAACTAGCCCATGCCTCTATGTATCAGCCTGATCTTATGACTTTCCCCTCATTCAACTAAACTAGATGAGAAAAAGTGGTGCTTTGTACTTTTAAGCACCATATCTCCACTTCTATTGAATGCATTCTTGTAGGTCTAGTATCATTTTATTTATTAAAATGTGCCTTATTTTTCTAAATTGGTTTGGGGACTTTCTACTTTGCCTCTAAGTTAAACCTGGCTGCTTTCTGCCAAACTACCAGTGGGTTAAGCACAGGTAATTAAATTACTTTTGGGTATCTCCCTGACAAGGATTGTGGTTGTTGCATGAGCGGGGCTTCCTCCCCATCGAACAATGATCCAATTTATTACACTTGTCATTGCCAATATTTTGATTTGTGGGTTGTCAATAGAGGCTGTTTTAATGGCTGCAGGTGCAGATTGTGCACTTCTGAATTAATTCCAGTAGTTTAATTTTCATGTTGGTTAATTTGTTCCTCCCTGCTAGTTGCTAGTAGTTTACATCAAGGGTGCATTACAGATAGCTCATGTCACCAGATAGGAGATGAATTACTACATTTTGTACGGGTGGGCAATGAACTCCACTTCACTGGTGGAGTTTGAGGAGTTTGAGGCACTCTGTCTGAAGCGCAGAGTTTGACAAAAACAGGACTGGTGGCTGCAAATGGCGGATGGGCAGCGCAGCCCCCACGGGCAAAGCAGCCCTGATTTGGGCCTCAGGGACAGTTGGGAGTCCGGGCTAAGAGGTCCAGAGCAGATCTAGTGCCGAGGAATCTGCGGGAGGTATAGGACGGTGCATGCGCAAGGAGCCTTCAGAGGCGGCTGACCAGGCCCCATGAGCTCACAGGTCAGCAGGATAGTACGACACACTGAGGTCACAGCATGTACCCACTCAGAGCACTTGGAAGCCCAACCCTGTCTGCGTCTGGCATTTTAAGGGAAAGGGAAAGTGGAGCAGAAGTGCTGATGCCTGGAAAGAAAGCTGCTGCTGAGTGAGCATCCTTTCAATTAAACAGTTAGTCACACTCCCTGACCAGGAGCAGCCACACGTCCTCTGCTCACACGCGGTAAGGATTCTTTCTTTGTTATTTAAGACTCAGAATTTTTAAATTTTACTTATTATTACTGTTAGAATTGGAGGTCTCTGGTTGCCACAGGTAGGTACTTGTGACAAGCAGGGACCCTCTCTTCTAGTCAGGGCAAGGGAATTACTCTCCCAAAATAACATCTGCTCACCCTCTAGGCGGCGTGGCGTGAGTAGTCAAGGCTTATTTCAGAGGTGATGTAAGTTAAGCAGTTGTGACCACATACGGTAACCCAGTGACAACCCTACAAATGGACACCACACAGGTTTTATATCAAAAATAAGTTATACTTTATATAGAATTACCACAAGACCAATAAACGACAAAAAGAATCCACAGTACTATCAAATTTCAGGAGTTCAGGTTTAAAAAGCTTAGTTCAAGGTTCTGTGCGAGTTGGTAGCCTTGACTAGCTACAGCGTTGCTGAAAAGAATACAGAGTCTAACAAATCCAGCGGACCTCGGCGGTCCGGGCCCACTCAAATGTCGACAGACTCAGTCACAATACTTTTTACTTGAGGCGGCCGGCACAGATGTGCGAGATGGTCCTGGGGTTCGTTGCAGTGTAGAAAAAGAAAGCGCTGCAGGTCACGGCATCCTTCCAGTCACAGTGCAGGCTATGGCTCATTGACGGTGTCGAGACGGAGTCGGTGAGCTCAGAGCTTGCTTTGTTTGAGGCGGACGTTGCTCGCTGCGGTGCTCCAGCTTTACGGTGGGGTGAACGAGCCGGAGTTCGGGAGCTGGCGTCAGTCAGACCAGACAGCGGTGCGAGTCGGGTGGTGCGTCGCCAAGCGTGGGAGACGGTGTCCAACTCCGGTGCGGTCACAGGTCTCAAAGTCAGCAGCAGTGACTGCGTCGGTCAGACCAGTTCAATTTGGTGTAGCGAGGCGTTGCAGGTCGCAGTGTCCTTCCAGTCACGGTGCAGGCTACGGCTTGTTGACGACGTCAGGATGGAGTCGGTGAGCGCAGAGCTTGTGTTGTTCGAGGCGGACTTTGCTTGGTGCAGTGCCTACAGGACACCGGGTCAGTCGTGACAGTCGGTCATAACTCCCTGCCTCTGTAGCCACTTGAACAGCAGCAATTCACAAAGGCTGGTGTAGTCCACTGGTCCTGGGACTTTGGTCAGGGGCAAGCTCTCTTCAAAGCCTCTGGAGATCTTTGCACAAGTTGAAAATGAAAGGTAAAGTCCACAAAGTCATTTCTCCTCTATTTGGCAGTCAGGCAAACCCTGCAGGCCAATCCACCAAGCAGCCCTTCAGCTTGGGAATAGTCGCTCAGTTTCCTCAGGTTCCTTCTCCTCAGCAGAGGTTTTGTCTTGTCAGTTCCAGGAGTGATCTAATTTCATGGGCTCAGGGTCCCAATACTTATACCCCAAAATCCATTGTTCTCTGGGGGAGAGGGGCCTGTGCCCAGTCCAAACCAGTTCATGAGAACTCTGTTTACCAGACTGCTCCTTTTCTTTCACCATGCAGGGCAGGAACATCAGACACCCCACAGGAGGTGGAGTCAGCATTTTGGAAGGCAAGTACAGTCCTGGAGCATTCTGTTGACAGTCTTCCTTGTCTTATTTCAGTGTGCAGGGCAGAGACATCAGACACACCACGGGGGGAGCGAGCATTGTAGATGGAAGGCCTAGCCCTATTCAGGTTCCAGGTGCAACTCCTCACTCCCATCTGGATGCAGATCTCCCTATTCACCACCGGTTTACTCCAGCCTGTCTCCTAGAATTCCCCAGTCCTGTCACACACAAACCCAGACAAGGAATACACAACCTAGCAGAGGCGGGCTCAAATGGGTAGGCAAGCAAATACCTACTTTCTAAAAGTGGTATTTGCAAACACAGAATATTAAAATAAACTTTACTAAACGATGTATTTTATTATTCTGAGTCCAGGCATACTAAACTCAAATTTCTACCATGTTCTCTGAGTCTGCTAGGATTATAAACATGTAACAATCCAGCAGCCCATTCTAGCCTATGGAGAACAGATAGCCTTGCAATAGTGAAAAAAGAAAATGGCTGTAATTCACTATTAGGACATGCCACACACATCACGGCTTGTCCTACCTTATACTTGCAATGCACGCTGCCCTTTGGCCTACCATAGGGGTGACTAATATGAAGAAAATGGGAGATTTAGGGACTGACAAATGGGTGCACTTGCCCAGTCAGCATGACAGTACCAGACTGCACGCAGGTTCTGCAATGGCAGACCTTTGACACGTTTTACAAGGCTGCTTTCTGTGGGTGGCACAGCCAGTGCTGCAAGCCCACTAGCAGCATTTGGATAACATGTTCTGGGCACACTCAATGCACTGTACTAGGGTCTGACAGTAAACCAAACATCCAATCAGGGAACCACTAATCAATACATCAATTTACATATGCACTTTAGCACTGATCAGCAGTGGTAAAGTTCCCAGAGTCATAAAATAGCCAACAACAAGCCAGACAAAAATACCCTGAGACCCATTAAAACTTTTTGATCTGCACCAGCCGCCCCCTGGTATTCGGAGGATTTGAGAAAAAAAAAGTCCGCCTGCAAATCCCTAGAACACGGTTGGAGAATGAACTATACAGCAGAAAGCAAAACCAAGTACTGGATCGCCTTCAAAGAATATCGTAAGCTGATCATTATACATAAAAGAAACTTTCTATCGGATAGAATTGAGAAAGCCACTAACTCCTCTAGAGAAATCTTTAATATTGTTAAATCTTTTACAGACCCACAGGCCTTGAATAGTCGTCCTCCTGTGTCTCAACCTTTATGCACCTAACTTTCTGAGTTTTTTTAGGAGAAGACCGCTCTTATCTATGCTTTCTTCCCTGAAACAGATGGCTGTGATTCAGGGGAAGAACAGTTAGATAATCCCGCCTCAGCCTCAGTACTTGCGGAATTCTCAGAAATTTCGGAGGATCTTTCCCTTCAGGAGCTTCTTAAATATTAATCTGGGTCTCCTACTGACCGGTGGCCAGCAAAGCAATACAAAGCTTTAGCAGCATTTCTTAATCCTCATCTCAATTCCATATGGAACGCTTCCCTGAGCTCCGGTGTTTATCCGAAGTCGTGGAAACATGCTTCCTTGGTTCCGATACTGAAAAAGGCTAATGCGGATGTAGAGATCCTGGGAAATTACAGGCCTATCTCCCTGCTCCCTGCTCCCCGCTCCGGCCAAGATCCTAGAAAGGCTTGCCCATCACCAATTGGCCAGCTTTATAGAGTCTGGGGGCCTTCTCCACAATTCTCAGCACGGATTTCGCGCAGGCCATAGCACAGAGTCTGCCCTGATCGAAATGGCCGACTCTGTGCGGTGGACTCTAGACCAGGGATCGAGGGCGGGATTGGTGCTGGATCTTTCGGCAGCATTTGACACCGTCTCTCACACGATCCTCTTGAAACAGCTGAGATCTATTGGAGTTCAGGGCACGGTCCTTAATTGGATGGCATCATTTCTGTCGGGCCGTAAACAACAAGTGTACACCCCCCTTACACCTCCTCAGCTAGGCCTCTCAGGTGGGGTGTCCCGCAGGGCTCCTCGTTGAGTCCGCTCCTTTTCAACGTCTACTTCACTCTTAGCTAAAATGTTCTCAGTCTGGAATTAAAATGACATCCTATGCGGATGACATTCAGATTCTTTTCTCCTATAATGATTCATCTCCTTTGACTTTTGATCCTCTAAAAACATGCATGAGAAATATTGCGAAGTGGATGGATCTTAATTTTCTACGTCTAAATGCCGGTAAGACTGAGGTCTTGTTTTTCAATCAACCATCCCCTCTTGCATTTAACCTCTGGTAGCCTGAAGACCTGAGTATGGCCCCTTCCCCCAAGGACTCGTCAGAAACCTGGGGGTCAGATGGGATAATCGCTTGTCCTTTGCTGATCAAATCCACACAGTTTCGGCTGCCTGCTTTGCCAAAATTAAAATGATAAAAATATGAATCAACTACTTGCCCAGTAATATTAGAAAAACTGTAGTCCAGGCCCTCATTACATCGCACCTGGACTACGCCAATGGACTCTATCTGGGATTGACAGCTGGTCTATGTCACAGACTCCAGATAGTTCAGGATGCCGCGGCCCGTTTGGGTTGCGGCATTCCACTTGGACATCACATTTCTCCCTACCTTCGTAAACTACACTGGCTGCCTATCCCCAAGAGAATTGCATTCAAAGCCATGATTTTGGCTTTTCGGGTCACTAAAGGCTTAGGACCAGCTTACCTTACCTCTAGTCTCAACCCATATAGTCACTCCAGAGGCCTTCGCTCCAATACTAAACAGTTATTGGTCACGCCCAGATTTAAAAAAGCTCGACGGGAGGCAAAACTTTTCAAGTTTGTGCTACCCATCTCTGGAATAAACTTCCACCTGCCCTCCGTCTGATTCAGTCTGAACCTGAATTCGGCAGATCCCTAAAAACTTTCTTTTTCTGTTATCATTTTATCTTTCTCCCCTACAGTTTTCTGATCATTAGCGCTGGGACACCCCGTTGGGGTAGCTGCGCGCTTTATAAAAGATACAAATAAATAGGAGGAAGGCAAAAAGTTCAGGGATGACCCTGCAAAAAGGGCCAAGTCCAACAATGACACATTAATGCAGATGGAAAGCTTTGTTTGTACCTGACTGATATCTTATGGAAAACAGTTCAATTCTCAAGATTCACACCACGCCTCTGTCGCTTTAGCCAGGCCAGGATCTATGCAGATATGCAGCATGGAGTGAGGGTGAGGGAAATGTTCACATAAAGGATTGTTCCTTCAGTAACGATGACTGAACACTCAAGTTTCCCACTAAGCTGAGAGCACAATTACCCTCCTCAGTTTTATATTGCACACTGAATCCCCTTTAGGGATGTCAATATAATAGATCCTTAAGCATCCATGGAACTATTGAACAGTCCACACAACATAATATATAGAATGTGCCCTTTAGTGATGACTTTACCAAAGACAGCATCTCTAGGGCATCCATTAATCACAGACCAGCTCTGCTCTGTTTCATGCCTGCAGGGGTGAAGTTGTTGATATGGAAGTGCTTTAGTGATAACAAGCATCTGTCATAGAGACAGGGGGCCCGATTCACAGAACTAACTTAAGACAAAATCCTAAACTTGCTACTTTTGGTATTCACAGAAGTTAAGAGTTTGTCTTAAGACAGATTTAAGACAGATTTAAGACAGATTTAAGACAGATTTAAGACAGATTTAAGACAGATTTAAGACAGATTTAAGACAGATTTAAGACAGATTTAAGACAGACTTAAGATAGACTTAAGATAGACTTAAGTTAGGATTTTGTCTTAAGTCTGTCTTAAGACAAACTTAAGACAAAATCCTAACTTCTGTGAATACCAAAATAGTAAGTTTAGGATTTTGTCTTAAGTTAGTTCTGTGAATCTGGACCAGGCTGTCTCTGCCATACATCATCACACAGCACCTCAGTGGGGAGCTGTCCCTGGAAGCCATGCCTCCCCACCAGGGGTGCCTCTGCTCTATGTGATGTTTGTTACTGGCTTGTCATTCCGCGGCAAGTTTGGCTTAGCGTCTTGATACATGGGCCTGACAAAGGGTAGAGGCTCTCACATCTAAGAACTGAGGAATTCTCTATGGGTCGGGGAGGGTCTTGCAGGGTTGGGAGGAAGTCCATGGAATCATGCCGAGTTTCTGGACAACTCCAGGGAATACTGCATAGCGCAACTCTGCAAATTCCGCCCATCCCTAATATTTCCTTGATTTAGACTGTCAAAGCAAAACACTCAACTTGTGTGCTTATCAGAAATGTACCTACCACATTAGAGTCATGGAAATTGGTGTGGTGTTGTAATACAGAAGCTTTGCTTCGAAGTAGCATGGTTTAACTCTGAACAGTAGTGACATGCAGGTTGATATGGCTAAATGTATCAAGAATTTGTGTTTAAAAACCTAGTACCAGCTTGTGCCCAAATTATCACATCAATCATTTGGAAGAAATGAGCATTTAAATAGATGTGTGCAGCTGATTTTGTTTGTATTATGTGACCAATTAAACTTGACAGATGGAAGAACAATAAAATGCTTATGAGAATTGAGCCTGACAAAGCCATTCTGCCTTTTATCCATCAGAAGAGGCAATCTTGTGCTATTAAACTGAGTAATAATAACACCTTCTACTTACAATATTATGTTTATTATTATTATTATTATTATTGTTAGGCTCTATAACATCTGACAAAGGTAAAAGCTAGCTGTGAAAAAAACTGATATAAAATAACATCAAGGGTTGTATTACCAAAAGTGCAGCAGGAATGCAAAAAATCTGTGTGAAGTTTTTTTGACATCTCCCACCTGTGGCATTTCTATATTATAGTAGGAGATGCAGACACTTGCAGTGGTGGCTCCTCGAGGGAGTGCTGCAGGGTGGTGAGGCGGGGGAGGGGCAGGGTGGGGGGGTAGTGAACTCCGGCATATGGCCGAACGGCATTAAGTAAGTAAATAAATAAATAAATAAAACAAATTACATTGCACGTGCTGGATCGCCATTTGGCGTTGCAGCGCACGCAATGTAATAAGTTTTATTTATTCATTTATTTACTTAACTCCGTTCAGCCGTATGCCGGAGTTTACTACACCCCACCCAGCCCCTACCCTACCCCACCCCGCCATGCCCTGCCGCCTGCAGCATTCCCTGAAGAGCCGCCACTGTGTAGGGTACATCTTGGTGGCTATTAATGCCAGCTTTATTGAGGAGTCATTCTTTTTCATGTAATGCTAGGACGCTGGATTTTAGTGTGGTTTACAATAATTAACAACATTATACAATAATTTAAATGGAAAGTTTACAAAGCAAACACAAAGTTAGAAAAATATTCAATAGCTGTCATAAAAAAAAGTGCTTAAAAATATCAAGACAGATTTACTAAAAACCAAATCAGAAGAGGAGGAAAAGAATGATAAGGAGATAAAACAGGGAGAGTAAATTCCAAAACCAATACTCAAGACGCTGCCTCACACACAAACCAAGAAACTCTAGGACAGATGGATACCCCCTTTCAGCATTTGGAAGTTGAGTCAGAAAGTCACTGGCAGACATACTCACAAAATCACAGAAAACAAAGGTACCATAGAAACAACAGTAGGATATCACTGGTAGAGGAGAGAAGGGGAAAGGTGTCAGGTTCTGAGAAAACTCTGTTATACTTGGCTGCGCAGGAACAGAGCTGCTTAGGGCCATATGTATGAAGGCAATTTTTGGTCGCAAACGTTGCGAATCGCAAAAAAATAGCGTTTGCGACCAAAAACCAGCATTTCCCAATGTATGAATGAAAAATGCATCGCAATTTTGGGAATCGCAATAATAGCGATTCCTTAAATTGCGTGATGCTAAAAATTGCGATTATCATTGCGATTTCCGTATTTTGCGACCATGCAGTTAGCGAACATCGCAAATGAAGCAATCGCAAATAAGGAATCGCAATGGTATGTATCAAAAATTCGCAAATAGGGAAATGAGCAAATTCACTAAATAGCACATCGCAATTACCACCAAGTGGGAGCAGGTGGTAACCAGGTGCAAAGTATATAAGGAATCCCACAATGCAACAGACTTTTCCACAATGGCTGGACTGTACGTCATTGCAAGGAGGCGAAGACTGAGAGCTGCTGCGCAGAGGAGGAGGCGCCAGGAGAGGACATTCCGTGACCGCATCACCATCTACCAGCGCACAGAGGAGGACATCTACAGCCATTACAGACTGGAGGAAGACAGTATAATGGATTTAATTGATGAGCTCAGACCCTATCTAGAACACCCCACACGTAGGACACAAGCCCTCCCCACACACATTCAGGTCCTGTGTTCACTACACCTGCTGGCCTCAGGTAGTTTTCAGGGGATCATAGCCTCAGTGGGAGGGGCATCACATAGTGCACTGTCACGCTTTTTCCATGCATTCCTGGATGCCATGGTACACAGAATGCCACACCACATACACTTCCCTAGCACCCCACAGGAACTTGCCCAGACCAAGCTGGACTTCTACAGCATAGCCCAATTCCCCCACGTCATAGGATGTATTGACGGGAAACATATTGCCATTTCACCCCCCTCACACAATGAGTATATATATAGGAACAGGAAATGCTACCATTCACTAAACATACAAGTGGTGTGTGATGCTAAAAATATTATAACTGATATAGTAGCGAAGTATCCTGGCAGCACACATGACTCATTTATGTTCAGACACAGTGGCCTATACCGTAGACTGTCCAGAGGAGAGTTTGGCGAGGGATACTTACTAGGTAAATGCTTGTCTACATAGGGTACATTACCACTGACTTACATGTCCATTACAGCCACTAACCATTTACCTTTACAACCACAGGTGACAGTGCCTATGCAGTCCGGGACTTCATCTTGACACCCTACCTCAATCCCACAACTGCTGGTGAGCGGAGATACAATCGGGCACACATTAGCACAAGAGGCACCATTGAAAGAACATTCGGCATACTGAGGAGCAGATTTCGCTGCATCCATAAAAGCGGAGGAGCGCTACAATACAGCCCAGAAACCTGCTGCAAAATCGTTGTAGCATGTGCCATGCTGCACAACATCGCCACAAGGAAAGGCACGGCAGTGGAGTTGACAGAATCTGATTCCTCTGACGTGGAGGGGCCTGGACCAGGATGCATGGCAGGTGGTGCTGCTGGTGTAGCTGGTGCTGCAGCTGGCCGACAGAGGCGTGGTGAGATTATGCGCAACTACTTCTAGGTAAGGAATAAGACGACAACCACTTCTAATTTTGTTAATGCTTTAATTTTACTCAGTAAACAATGCCACATATTCTCTGTGGCAAGTAGTCACACTCAAAATGTAGAGCAAATGTTCAAGTCACAGTGCAAAAATATAACTAGTGTGAATTTAAAGTCTTCCTAATTGTGCGTAGTGGGGCGACCACTACGGCGCCTCTCCTGGCTGGGTGGTGGGGTATTGTTGCTCCACACAGACTGTGCGTCCTCCTCACTGGGAGTGAGTATTCCTGGCCCAGCTGTTCGGAGTGTCCTCAGCTCATCTACAGCGGATGTTGCCTGCACGACAGCTGTGGCGATGTCTTGCATGCCATGTGCAAACTAACGCTGCATGAGTATGCTGCGCCTGCAGCACGGTCTGCTCGCAGCTCCCTACATAGCTCGCGCATGGCATCCCTCACCTCTACTTGTATGCCCCTGAGCTCTGCCCTCATTTCACGTTGCATTGACTTTGTTTTTCGCTTGCAGGCGCTGCACCTGGAGCATATTTAATTCCAAGCCTGCAAAGACAGTTTCATCCTCCTGTTCAGCCAAGCTGCCGGCTCTGCATTGTGTGCGTCTTCCTAGACCCTGTTGACGTTGCCTGTCCTGAGGCCTGGACTCATGCTGTGGCTGTGCTCCTTGGGACTGCTGATTAGCATTACTGTCCTCTGCCTCATCCTCCATTGGTGGCAGTGGCCTCACTACGTGTCGCTTACGTCTCTTGGGAGGATTGACAGGGCTGTCCTCCCCATCTGACTCTGGCTCCTGCCCTGCTTCTCCGGACTCTATATGGTCCCTCAATGTTCCTCTGTGTGTGGGTTGGGTAATTGCTGGTTCTGTGGACAGAACAGCACACATCATTATTAGTTTCATTTGTTCTTTTTAAATAAATTTCTAAGACTATTGGGTCTACATCACTGATTGAGTTCCCTTTCCTGACCTGCACAAGGAAATTTGGCTTAGCGGGGCTGCGTAACACAACTCATATTTACATTTCACTACATCTCCCATAATGGATTACTCTGACTGCCTTTGGGACTGCTTTGGCTCTGAATGTGCTTCCCCTACCCTCTAGGAAGATGCAGGGGGTGGGGGTGGGGGGGTGGGGTTGTGATGGCATGATTCTTACCTGCAGTGGATGGTGGTTGCTCCGAGCTGTCTAGGTCAGCCACGCCCTTCACGGTCTCAGATACAAGTGTACCCTCCACAAGTTCCTCCAGTGGTGTAGGATCAGGCACTGTAGATGTTCCCCCACCGGTGAGGTGTGACTGCTCCATCCTGGCAGCTAGCATTTCCTTGGAGCGCTGGCGCAGATCATACCAGCGCTTGCGAAGCACCTCAACAGTCCTGTGAGTGACTCCCAGGGCATTAACTTTTGCCTGTATTTCTCCCCAAATCCTCCTTTTCCTGGCCTCTGGGACTTTCAGGGAATTTTTACCAACTAGCAAGTCGTGGTTGTGCACCATTTCCTGGAAGAGGGTCTCTATTTCTGCCTCTGAAAACTTCATGTTGTGCTTTCTGGCATGTTCTCCTTCCTGCTGCTGGGTTGCATCCATTTCCTTGCTGCCACTATCAGCCATGGTGTGCCTGGAGCAGTCTCAGTCTCACTCACTCCCGCTCTGTGAGTCTCCCTCTACAAACAGTGTTGCAGCATGGGTAGTCTGTTACTTCCTGGTGGTGATGTCATCAGACTGCACCAGTGTTCCGATTGGCTGTTTAGCGAAAATCGCTATTTTGCAAATTTTCCCGTTAAGGAATCGCAATTTAGCTTTTTTTTTTTTTCTGGTTTAAGGAATCGCTTTTCAGGTTCTCGCAGATATTTAGCGATTTTTACCGAATCGCTAAATATTTGCTATTTTCTTGATACATCGCGATTTGCAATTCTGAATCAGCGATTCGGTAAAAATCGCTAATTCCGATTCGCAAGACTTTTCCTACATACATATGGCCCTTATTCACTAATCCAACCTGAACAACAACCCAGAGCTCAATTAGCACGAGTCTCTAAATTATTATCCTGGGGGGAAGGGGGATGTTGGATAAAATAATAAACAGAGAGAGATGAGAAGAGATTTCCTGGCAGGCTCCTTTCGTCCTGTCTGACCTGCAGACCTTTATTAGGAGTTGGAACCTGAAGGGAAAAAAGATTATTAATTCCGGTCTAGTCCTTCTCTACTCTTCTAATTACTTTTAATTCTTATTAATAACCTACCATTAGACTTCCAAGAATTAGCCACTCTTCTGCGTTGCTTGATTATGGCCTTGGAAACTATCCTATGCCTCTCTCTCCTTAGGTAGCTTGCACCTGTATAATTAATTACACATTAGTTGGTATCTGTGCTCATCTTTTTCCCTGAACTCTTTAGTGTCTACTATTTATGTACTCACTTATTCGTTTACTGACTAGAATTTTATCTTCTAATTTGTATATATTCTTCTCAGGCTATTGTCCTTAACTTGTGTATCTTTCCGCTGCACTCTTGGACTAATTAAATGTTGCTCTTCTTTTCTTTAGGTCTGGCTCTATGACTAATTGTCTTCAGGTAAGTTTAGTACTTTATCGTAATTGTCATCAATTGTACATGTCTCTTAGTCAATATTTCACAATGTCCTTAAGTTTTTATCACTTATCTTAGTTTTCTTTGAATTCTTCTTCCTCAGGTGCTCGTATCAACGATGTCAGCGCTCGTCTTTCTCTTCAACGTCGGCTGCCTCAAATGCGGATTTCTTCTGATCGTGGCTGAACCACCAAGATGAACTTCGATAGGGGTAGGGATTTTCGACTCTTAAATATGCTAGTAAGAGTAGGGACTTAAACTCAGTTTCTTTCCTCAAGTATCTTTACACTAGGGTCCACGCAACTGCTCCGGCTGAATTCCTCGTTGAAGTGCGCAGCTTGTAATCAGCGCATGCCTCACCTGAGCTGCTGTGGCCACCGGATGGAAACACTAGACTGCTGAACAGCACACGACCTCGGCAGCCAACTTGGAGAGCCGAAATCGCGTTATAGCAGACCAGGAAGCTCTTCTTGGTTTTGATCTTCTATACCACGACCCTCTCTGCATTATGGCTGACACTTGAGATGTGAGGGGTCTGACAAAAGGGCACAAGGTTAGAACCATCTTAAACTCAGAGGGGCCGATTCCGATTCCAGTCGGATCGGCCCGACCGACTCATCCTAGGAACTGAGTCCGACCGACACCTACAGGCACCGTCCAACCCGTGCAGTACGATGTAAAGCCTGTAACCTACAACCAATCCGTACAGAAAACACGCCATATGACTGAGCCGTACAAAATTCAGCTATCCGGCCAGAAAATGTACAGGAGCAGCACCGACCGTCACAAACCCGTAATGAACACGACCGATACGTACCCGCGACGTCCGACACGCACAGTACGATGCTAAAACGCATGAAACCTGACCGATTTGTATGGAGTCCAAGCCACACGGCCCGTAAACGTACCTAAAGCGAGAGAGACCACTGCGATTGACTCGCATGCAACATAGAACACAATCAGTGTGAAAGGCACAGAGCAGCCCTCACAAGCCAACATGAGCGTCCGACTTGGTCAGAAGAACGTCTCCTACATGCCCACAAAAAAAATGCCAAAAACACAAAAAAAGGACCAGTCAAGCAATGACAAAGTCAATAAATAAAAAAACAGAAAGACACACCCACAACCCCACCTATAAAAAGGCAAAAAACACTACCATGACCCTTTGCAAATACAACTGCGCAGCCAGCACAGGACAACTTGAGACACCAACCACAAACACAACACAAGTCACCCATCACACAACCCACACACCATCAGCACTCCTCCAAAAGCTCTCACACATACACCTACCAAAACAGACACCCACCCACCCTCACGTGCACCCACACACCCACCCACCCACATCACTCCTCACCACCACCCATCACCATGCCCCCTAAGAAGAATCCACAGTTCACAGACACTGAGTTAGAAATATTGGTAGATGAGATCCTCAAAGTGAAGCCACATTTGTTTGGCACATTGCTTTCTGTGGGTGGCACAGCCAGTGCTGCAAGCCCACTAGCAGCATTTGGATCACATGTTCTGGGCACACTCAATGCACTGTACTAGGGTCTGACAGTAAACCAAACATCCAATCAGGGAACCACTAATCAATACATCAATTTACATATGCACTTTAGCACTGATCAGCAGTGGTAAAGTTCCCAGAGTCATAAAATAGCCAACAACAAGCCAGACAAAATACCCTGAGACCCATTAAAACTTTTTGATCTGCACCAGCCGCCCCCTGGTATTCGGAGGATTTGAGAAAAAAAAAGTCCGCCTGCAAATCCCTAGAACACGGTTGGAGAATGAACTATACAGCAGAAAGCAAAACCAAGTACTGGATCGCCTTCAAAGAATATCGTAAGCTGATCATTATACATAAAAGAAACTTTCTATCGGATAGAATTGAGAAAGCCACTAACTCCTCTAGAGAAATCTTTAATATTGTTAAATCTTTTACAGACCCACAGGCCTTGAATAGTCGTCCTCCTGTGTCTCAACCTTTATGCACCTAACTTTCTGAGTTTTTTTAGGAGAAGACCGCTCTTATCTATGCTTTCTTCCCTGAAACAGATGGCTGTGATTCAGGGGAAGAACAGTTAGATAATCCCGCCTCAGTACTTGCGGAATTCTCAGAAATTTCGGAGGATCTTTCCCTTCAGGAGCTTCTTAAATATTAATCTGGGTCTCCTACTGACCGGTGGCCAGCAAAGCAATACAAAGCTTTAGCAGCATTTCTTAATCCTCATCTCAATTCCATATGGAACGCTTCCCTGAGCTCCGGTGTTTATCCGAAGTCGTGGAAACATGCTTCCTTGGTTCCGATACTGAAAAAGGCTAATGCGGATGTAGAGATCCTGGGAAATTACAGGCCTATCTCCCTGCTCCCTGCTCCCCGCTCCGGCCAAGATCCTAGAAAGGCTTGCCCATCACCAATTGGCCAGCTTTATAGAGTCTGGGGGCCTTCTCCACAATTCTCAGCACGGATTTCGCGCAGGCCATAGCACAGAGTCTGCCCTGATCGAAATGGCCGACTCTGTGCGGTGGACTCTAGACCAGGGATCGAGGGCGGGATTGGTGCTGGATCTTTCGGCAGCATTTGACACCGTCTCTCACACGATCCTCTTGAAACAGCTGAGATCTATTGGAGTTCAGGGCACGGTCCTTAATTGGATGGCATCATTTCTGTCGGGCCGTAAACAACAAGTGTACACCCCCCTTACACCTCCTCAGCTAGGCCTCTCAGGTGGGGTGTCCCGCAGGGCTCCTCGTTGAGTCCGCTCCTTTTCAACGTCTACTTCACTCTTAGCTAAAATGTTATCTCAGTCTGGAATTAAAATGACATCCTATGCGGATGACATTCAGATTCTTTTCTCCTATAATGATTCATCTCCTTTGACTTTTGATCCTCTAAAAACATGCATGAGAAATATTGCGAAGTGGATGGATCTTAATTTTCTACGTCTAAATGCCGGTAAGACTGAGGTCTTGTTTTTCAATCAACCATCCCCTCTTGCATTTAACCTCTGGTAGCCTGAAGACCTGAGTATGGCCCCTTCCCCCAAGGACTCGGTCAGAAACCTGGGGGTCAGATGGGATAATCGCTTGTCCTTTGCTGATCAAATCCACACAGTTTCGGCTGCCTGCTTTGCCAAAATTAAAATGATAAAAATATGAATCAACTACTTGCCCAGTAATATTAGAAAAACTGTAGTCCAGGCCCTCATTACATCGCACCTGGACTACGCCAATGGACTCTATCTGGGATTGACAGCTGGTCTATGTCACAGACTCCAGATAGTTCAGGATGCCGCGGCCCGTTTGGGTTGCGGCATTCCACTTGGACATCACATTTCTCCCTACCTTCGTAAACTACACTGGCTGCCTATCCCCAAGAGAATTGCATTCAAAGCCATGATTTTGGCTTTTCGGGTCACTAAAGGCTTAGGACCAGCTTACCTTACCTCTAGTCTCAACCCATATAGTCACTCCAGAGGCCTTCGCTCCAATACTAAACAGTTATTGGTCACGCCCAGATTTAAAAAAGCTCGACGGGAGGCAAAACTTTTCAAGTTTGTGCTACCCATCTCTGGAATAAACTTCCACCTGCCCTCCGTCTGATTCAGTCTGAACCTGAATTCGGCAGATCCCTAAAAACTTTCTTTTTCTGTTATCATTTTATCTTTCTCCCCTACAGTTTTCTGATCATTAGCGCTGGGACACCCCGTTGGGGTAGCTGCGCGCTTTATAAAAGATACAAATAAATAGGAGGAAGGCAAAAAGTTCAGGGATGACCCTGCAAAAAGGGCCAAGTCCAACAATGACACATTAATGCAGATGGAAAGCTTTGTTTGTACCTGACTGATATCTTATGGAAAACAGTTCAATTCTCAAGATTCACACCACGCCTCTGTCGCTTTAGCCAGGCCAGGATCTATGCAGATATGCAGCATGGAGTGAGGGTGAGGGAAATGTTCACATAAAGGATTGTTCCTTCAGTAACGATGACTGAACACTCAAGTTTCCCACTAAGCTGAGAGCACAATTACCCTCCTCAGTTTTATATTGCACACTGAATCCCCTTTAGGGATGTCAATATAATAGATCCTTAAGCATCCATGGAACTATTGAACAGTCCACACAACATAATATATAGAATGTGCCCTTTAGTGATGACTTTACCAAAGACAGCATCTCTAGGGCATCCATTAATCACAGACCAGCTCTGCTCTGTTTCATGCCTGCAGGGGTGAAGTTGTTGATATGGAAGTGCTTTAGTGATAACAAGCATCTGTCATAGAGACAGGGGGCCCGATTCACAGAACTAACTTAAGACAAAATCCTAAACTTGCTACTTTTGGTATTCACAGAAGTTAAGAGTTTGTCTTAAGACAGATTTAAGACAGATTTAAGACAGATTTAAGACAGATTTAAGACAGATTTAAGACAGATTTAAGACAGACTTAAGATAGACTTAAGATAGACTTAAGTTAGGATTTTGTCTTAAGTCTGTCTTAAGACAAACTTAAGACAAAATCCTAACTTCTGTGAATACCAAAATAGTAAGTTTAGGATTTTGTCTTAAGTTAGTTCTGTGAATCTGGACCAGGCTGTCTCTGCCATACATCATCACACAGCACCTCAGTGGGGAGCTGTCCCTGGAAGCCATGCCTCCCCACCAGGGGTGCCTCTGCTCTATGTGATGTTTGTTACTGGCTTGTCATTCCGCGGCAAGTTTGGCTTAGCGTCTTGATACATGGGCCTGACAAAGGGTAGAGGCTCTCACATCTAAGAACTGAGGAATTCTCTATGGGTCGGGGAGGGTCTTGCAGGGTTGGGAGGAAGTCCATGGAATCATGCCGAGTTTCTGGACAACTCCAGGGAATACTGCATAGCGCAACTCTGCAAATTCCGCCCATCCCTAATATTTCCTTGATTTAGACTGTCAAAGCAAAACACTCAACTTGTGTGCTTATCAGAAATGTACCTACCACATTAGAGTCATGGAAATTGGTGTGGTGTTGTAATACAGAAGCTTTGCTTCGAAGTAGCATGGTTTAACTCTGAACAGTAGTGACATGCAGGTTGATATGGCTAAATGTATCAAGAATTTGTGTTTAAAAACCTAGTACCAGCTTGTGCCCAAATTATCACATCAATCATTTGGAAGAAATGAGCATTTAAATAGATGTGTGCAGCTGATTTTGTTTGTATTATGTGACCAATTAAACTTGACAGATGGAAGAACAATAAAATGCTTATGAGAATTGAGCCTGACAAAGCCATTCTGCCTTTTATCCATCAGAAGAGGCAATCTTGTGCTATTAAACTGAGTAATAATAACACCTTCTACTTACAATATTATGTTTATTATTATTATTATTATTATTATTATTGTTAGGCTCTATAACATCTGACAAAGGTAAAAGCTAGCTGTGAAAAAAACTGATATAAAATAACATCAAGGGTTGTATTACCAAAAGTGCAGCAGGAATGCAAAAAATCTGTGTGAAGTTTTTTTGACATCTCCCACCTGTGGCATTTCTATATTATAGTAGGAGATGCAGACACTTGCAGTGGTGGCTCCTCGAGGGAGTGCTGCAGGGTGGTGAGGCAGGGGAGGGGCAGGGTGGGGGGGTAGTGAACTCCGGCATATGGCCGAACGGCATTAAGTAAGTAAATAAATAAATAAATAAAACAAATTACATTGCACGTGCTGGATCGCCATTTGGCGTTGCAGCGCACGCAATGTAATAAGTTTTATTTATTCATTTATTTACTTAACTCCGTTCAGCCGTATGCCGGAGTTTACTACACCCCACCCAGCCCCTACCCTACCCCACCCCGCCATGCCCTGCCACCTGCAGCATTCCCTGAAGAGCCGCCACTGTGTAGGGTACATCTTGGTGGCTATTAATGCCAGCTTTATTGAGGAGTCATTCTTTTTCATGTAATGCTAGGACGCTGGATTTTAGTGTGGTTTACAATAATTAACAACATTATACAATAATTTAAATGGAAAGCTTACAAAGCAAACACAAAGTTAGAAAAATATTCAATAGCTGTCATAAAAAAAAGTGCTTAAAAATATCAAGACAGATTTACTAAAAACCAAATCAGAAGAGGAGGAAAAGAATGATAAGGAGATAAAACAGGGAGAGTAAATTCCAAAACCAATACTCAAGACGCTGCCTCACACACAACCCAAGAAACTCTAGGACAGATGGATACCCCCTTTCAGCATTTGGAAGTTGAGTCAGAAAGTCACTGGCAGACATACTCACAAAATCACAGAAAACAAAGGTACCATAGAAACAACAGTAGGATATCACTGGTAGAGGAGAGAAGGGGAAAGGTGTCAGGTTCTGAGAAAACTCTGTTATACTTGGCTGCGCAGGAACAGAGCTGCTTAGGGCCATATGTATGAAGGCAATTTTTGGTCGCAAACATTGCGAATCGCAAAAAAATAGCGTTTGCGACCAAAAACCAGCATTTCCCAATGTATGAATGAAAAATGCATCGCAATTTTGGGAATCGCAATAATAGCGATTCCTTAAATTGATTGATGCTAAAAATTGCGATTATCATTGCGATTTCCGTATTTTGCGACCATGCAGTTAGCGAACATCGCAAATGAAGCAATCGCAAATAAGGAATCGCAATGGTATGTATCAAAAATTCGCAAATAGGGAAATGAGCAAATTCACTAAATAGCACATCGCAATTACCACCAAGTGGGAGCAGGTGGTAACCAGGTGCAAAGTATATAAGGAATCCCACAATGCAACAGACTCTTTTCCACAATGGCTGGACTGTACGTCATTGCAAGGAGGCGAAGACTGAGAGCTGCTGCGCAGAGGAGGAGGCGCCAGGAGAGGACATTCCGTGACCGCATCACCATCTACCAGCGCACAGAGGAGGACATCTACAGCCATTACAGACTGGAGGAAGACAGTATAATGGATTTAATTGATGAGCTCAGACCCTATCTAGAACACCCCACACGTAGGACACAAGCCCTCCCCACACACATTCAGGTCCTGTGTTCACTACACCTGCTGGCCTCAGGTAGTTTTCAGGGGGTCATAGCCTCAGTGGGAGGGGCATCACATAGTGCACTGTCACGCTTTTTCCATGCATTCCTGGATGCCATGGTACACAGAATGCCACATCACATACACTTCCCTAGCACCCCACAGGAACTTGCCCAGACCAAGCTGGACTTCTACAGCATAGCCCAATTCCCCCACGTCATAGGATGTATTGACGGGAAACATATTGCCATTTCACCCCCCTCACACAATGAGTATATATATAGGAACAGGAAATGCTACCATTCACTAAACATACAAGTGGTGTGTGATGCTAAAAATATTATAACTGATATAGTGGCGAAGTATCCTGGCAGCACACATGACTCATTTATGTTCAGACACAGTGGCCTATACCGTAGACTGTCCAGAGGAGAGTTTGGCGAGGGATACTTACTAGGTAAATGCTTGTCTACATAGGGTACATTACCACTGACTTACATGTCCATTACAGCCACTAACCATTTACCTTTACAACCACAGGTGACAGTGCCTATGCAGTCCGGGACTTTATCTTGACACCCTACCTCAATCCCACAACTGCTGGTGAGCGGAGATACAATCGGGCACACATTAGCACAAGAGGCACCATTGAAAGAACATTCGGCATACTGAGGAGCAGATTTCGCTGCATCCATAAAAGCGGAGGAGCGCTACAATACAGCCCAGAAACCTGCTGCAAAATCGTTGTAGCATGTGCCATGCTGCACAACATCGCCACAAGGAAAGGCACGGCAGTGGAGTTGACAGAATCTGATTCCTCTGACGTGGAGGGGCCTGGACCAGGATGCATGGCAGGTGGTGCTGCTGGTGTAGCTGGTGCTGCAGCTGGCCGACAGAGGCGTGGTGAGATTATGCGCAACTACTTCTAGGTAAGGAATAAGACGACAACCACTTCTAATTTTGTTAATGCTTTAATTTTACTCAGTAAACAATGCCACATATTCTCTGTGGCAAGTAGTCACACTCAAAATGTAGAGCAAATGTTCAAGTCACAGTGCAAAAATATAACTAGTGTGAATTTAAAGTCTTCCTAATTGTGCGTAGTGGGGCGACCACTACGGCGCCTCTCCTGGCTGGGTGGTGGGGTATTGTTGCTCCACACAGACTGTGCGTCCTCCTCACTGGGAGTGAGTATTCCTGGCCCAGCTGTTCGGAGTGTCCTCAGCTCATCTACAGCGGATGTTGCCTGCACGACAGCTGTGGCGATGTCTTGCATGCCATGTGCAAACTAACGCTGCATGAGTATGCTGCGCCTGGAAGACACGTTGATGGCAGAGGACAATCTATTGATGGCCCGTGTATAACGTTCCAAGCGGTCCTGCTCCCTGCGCCGTGCAGCACGGTCTGCTCGCAGCTCCCTACATAGCTCGCGCATGGCATCCCTCACCTCTACTTGTATGCCCCTGAGCTCTGCCCTCATTTCACGTTGCATTGACTTTGTTTTTCGCTTGCAGGCGCTGCACCTGGAGCATATTTAATTCCAAGCCTGCAAAGACAGTTTCATCCTCCTGTTCAGCCAAGCTGCCGGCTCTGCATTGTGTGCGTCTTCCTAGACCCTGTTGACGTTGCCTGTCCTGAGGCCTGGACTCATGCTGTGGCTGTGCTCCTTGGGACTGCTGATTAGCATTACTGTCCTCTGCCTCATCCTCCATTGGTGGCAGTGGCCTCACTACGTGTCGCTTACGTCTCTTGGGAGGATTGACAGGGCTGTCCTCCCCATCTGACTCTGGCTCCTGCCCTGCTTCTCCGGACTCTAGATGGTCCCTCAATGTTCCTCTGTGTGTGGGCTGGGTAATTGCTGGTTCTGTGGACAGAACAGCACACATCATTATTAGTTTCATTTGTTCTTTTTAAATAAATTTCTAAGACTATTGGGTCTACATCACTGATTGAGTTCCCTTTCCTGACCTGCACAAGGAAATTTGGCTTAGCGGGGCTGCGTAACACAACTCATATTTACATTTCACTACATCTCCCATAATGGATTACTCTGACTGCCTTTGGGACTGCTTTGGCTCTGAATGTGCTTCCCCTACCCTCTAGGAAGATGCAGGGGGTGGGGGTGGGGGGGTGGGGTTGTGATGGCATGATTCTTACCTGCAGTGGATGGTGGTTGCTCCGAGCTGTCTAGGTCAGCCACGCCCTTCACGGTCTCAGATACAAGTGTACCCTCCACAAGTTCCTCCAGTGGTGTAGGATCAGGCACTGTAGATGTTCCCCCACCGGTGAGGTGTGACTGCTCCATCCTGGCAGCTAGCATTTCCTTGGAGCGCTGGCGCAGATCATACCAGCGCTTGCGAAGCACCTCAACAGTCCTGTGAGTGACTCCCAGGGCATTAACTTTTGCCTGTATTTCTCCCCAAATCCTCCTTTTCCTGGCCTCTGGGACTTTCAGGGAATTTTTACCAACTAGCAAGTCGTGGTTGTGCACCATTTCCTGGAAGAGGGTCTCTATTTCTGCCTCTGAAAACTTCATGTTGTGCTTTCTGGCATGTTCTCCTTCCTGCTGCTGGGTTGCATCCATTTCCTTGCTGCCACTATCAGCCATGGTGTGCCTGGAGCAGTCTCAGTCTCACTCACTCCCGCTCTGTGAGTCTCCCTCTACAAACAGTGTTGCAGCATGGGTAGTCTGTTACTTCCTGGTGGTGATGTCATCAGACTGCACCAGTGTTCCGATTGGCTGTTTAGCGAAAATCGCTATTTTGCAAATTTTCCCGTTAAGGAATCGCAATTTAGCGATTTTTTTTTTTCCGGTTTAAGGAATCGCTTTTCAGGTTCTCGCAGATATTTAGCGATTTTTACCGAATCGCTAAATATTTGCTATTTTCTTGATACATCGCGATTTGCAATTCTGAATCAGCGATTCGGTAAAAATCGCTAATTCCGATTCGCAAGACTTTTCCTACATTCATATGGCCCTTATTCACTAATCCAACCTGAACAACAACCCAGAGCTCAATTAGCACGAGTCTCTAAATTATTATCCTGGGGGGAAGGGGGATGTTGGATAAAATAATAAACAGAGAGAGATGAGAAGAGATTTCCTGGCAGGCTCCTTTCGTCCTGTCTGACCTGCAGACCTTTATTAGGAGTTGGAACCTGAAGGGAAAAAAGATTATTAATTCCGGTCTAGTCCTTCTCTACTCTTCTAATTACTTTTAATTCTTATTAATAACCTACCATTAGACTTCCAAGAATTAGCCACTCTTCTGCGTTGCTTGATTATGGCCTTGGAAACTATCCTATGCCTCTCTCTCCTTAGGTAGCTTGCACCTGTATAATTAATTACACATTAGTTGGTATCTGTGCTCATCTTTTTCCCTGAACTCTTTAGTGTCTACTATTTATGTACTCACTTATTCGTTTACTGACTAGAATTTTATCTTCTAATTTTTATATATTCTTCTCAGGCTATTGTCCTTAACTTGTGTATCTTTCCGCTGCACTCTTGGACTAATTAAATGTTGCTCTTCTTTTCTTTAGGTCTGGCTCTATGACTAATTGTCTTCAGGTAAGTTTAGTACTTTATCGTAATTGTCATCAATTGTACATGTCTCTTAGTCAATATTTCACAATGTCCTTAAGTTTTTATCACTTATCTTAGTTTTCTTTGAATTCTTCTTCCTCAGGTGCTCGTATCAACGATGTCAGCGCTCGTCTTTCTCTTCAACGTCGGCTGCCTCAAATGCGGATTTCTTCTGATCATGGCTGAACCACCAAGATGAACTTCGATAGGGGTAGGGATTTTCGACTCTTAAATATGCTAGTAAGAGTAGGGACTTAAACTCAGTTTCTTTCCTCAAGTATCTTTACACTCGGGTCCACGCAACTGCTCCGGCTGAATTCCTCGTTGAAGTGCGCAGCTTGTAATCAGCGCATGCCTCACCTGAGCTGCTGTGGCCACCGGATGGAAACACTAGACTGCTGAACAGCACACGACCTCGGCAGCCAACTTGGAGAGCCGAAATCGCGTTATAGCAGACCAGGAAGCTCTTCTTGGTTTTGATCTTCTATACCACGACCCTCTCTGCATTATGGCTGACACTTGAGATGTGAGGGGTCTGACAAAAGGGCACAAGGTTAGAACCATCTTAAACTCAGAGGGGCCGATTCCGATTCCAGTCGGATCGGCCCGACCGACTCATCCTAGGAACTGAGTCCGACCGACACCTACAGGCACCGTCCAACCCGTGCAGTACGATGTAAAGCCTGTAACCTACAACCAATCCGTACAGAAAACACGCCATATGACTGAGCCGTACAAAATTCAGCTATCCGGCCAGAAAATGTACAGGAGCAGCACCGACCGTCACAAACCTGTAATGAACACGACCGATACGTACCCGCGACGTCCGACACGCACAGTACGATGCTAAAACGCATGAAACCTGACCGATTTGTATGGAGTCCAAGCCACACGGCCCGTAAACGTACCTAAAGCGAGAGAGACCACTGCGATTGACTCGCATGCAACATAGAACACAATCAGTGTGAAAGGCACAGAGCAGCCCTCACAAGCCAACATGAGCGTCCGACTTGGTCAGAAGAACGTCTCCTACATGCCCACAAAAAAAATGCCAAAAACACAAAAAAAGGACCAGTCAAGCAATGACAAAGTCAATAAATAAAAAAACAGAAAGACACACCCACAACCCCACCTATAAAAAGGCAAAAAACACTACCATGACCCTTTGCAAATACAACTGCGCAGCCAGCACAGGACACCTTGAGACACCAACCACAAACACAACACAAGTCACCCATCACACAACCCACACACCATCAGCACTCCTCCAAAAGCTCTCACACATACACCTACCAAAACAGACACCCACCCACCCTCACTTGCACCCACACACCCACCCACCCACATCACTCCTCACCACCACCCATCACCATGCCCCCTAAGAAGAATCCACAGTTCACAGACACTGAGTTAGAAATATTGGTAGATGAGATCCTCAAAGTGAAGCCACATTTGTTTGGCACATTGGTACAAAGGACCCCCATGTCACAGAAAACCATTGTGGGACAGGATCGCGGACTATGTGAAAGCACAAGCACCAGCATATCGCACAAAGACCGACATCCAGAACAGGTGGTATGACATGCACAGGAGGGTCAAGAAGCTCCTCCAGAAGGAACACGCCTTGAGCCAGGTCACTGGCAGTGGCCCTCCTGCCAAAACAGTCTACTTCAGGTCAGTCAGCACAGGCACACCCCCTCACAGGGAAGCAGAGTCATAAGGAGGGAAATGAGGGCATGCTGGGAAGGGGGGTGTAGCCCAGAGCATGTTGGGAGTTGCAGTCACTCACAATACCCACCCACATGCCCCAGAAAGTTCACACTGAACCATGCTCACCTCACAAGGGAGGGAAGACTGACAAGATCTCTGTGACTGGGCACTGTTGTGGGGAGCACAAGGCCCTGCTGGGAATTGGCCACCACCAAACTCTAGGACTCCACTGTCTGCCATCTTGTCAGCATAGGCACACCCCCTCACAGGGAAGCAGAGTCAGAAGGGGGAAGTGAGGGCATTCTGGGAAGGGGTTGTATCCCAGAGCATGCTTGGAGTTATAGTCACTCACAGACCTCAGCCCTCTACATGGCCCAGCAATCCCACACTGCACCATGCTCACCTCACAGCGGATGGAAATGGGCTGGCAGGTACCTGGGATTGGGCTCTGTTGTGGGGAGCACAAGGCCCTGCTGGGAATTTGCCACCACCAAACACCAGGGCTCCACTGTCTTGTCAGCACAGGCACACACCCTCAATGGAAAGCAGAGTCAAATGTTAACAGGGATTTCACTCCTGTGTCAGCCACCTGATGGCCCTTGAGTACCAATGACCATGTACCAGGAAATCCATACATGAGCTGGGTGTGTACACACATCTACATTCACATTGAAAGGCTTCATCAATCTCTCTCTGTGACAACTGAAGATAATGCAGTGTTGAGGCATTAATCCTGACGTCGCTTTGCAAATGTCATGTATATCAAACACTGTTACAAAGATCAAGGAGGGGTGAATGGTCCACTCTTCCTGTGCAACCTTGATCATTACTCATTATGTTGCCCCCATTGAAAGCCTCACATATGTACATATGCGTAGTTTGTGATATCATGCTTTTCCGCATCAGTGTACTGTAGCAGCAGCATCATTGGATCCCCATTGTTGCAAATATGCTGTGCCAGCCCCCGGAGGTAACCTGGCTGGTTCCCCAGTAGTGCCCAGAGATGAAAACGGAGAGTGTGTGTCTGTGCTCAAGGGCTGTGAGTCAAAATCACAAAAAACACAAAAAAGGCAAAGGAAAAATGTTGAACATTGTTATGTATGAAGTTACAAAAAAGGTGTTGCGTGTATGGATCCAGCTACTCATCCACTTTACCAGAGTTGGTCACTGTTGGTGAACATGTTGCAGCCCCTTGTGATCCTAGAGCTAATATCCCCTTTGGACACTACTGGAAAAACAGAAGGCAGTCTAACTCCAGGTGGAGTCACATCATATATGCAGTAATAGTGATCCAAATGAAATGCGGCTACAGTGCACTGATTTATACAACAACAACGTGACTCTGACACATAGATTCAGCATTCCTTGAATTCCCAAACGATTTTTTAATTAACGTTGGAATATTTTCTTTTTTCTTGCTTCCTTTTTCAACAAAACCCAGACATGGGCATATGAAACAATTCTCAATGTGTGCAATCAACAACAGGAGGTGTGTTCTGTGAGTATATACAGTGGAAAGTAACTTAACCATGTGATATTATATACATTGGAAATAAAACAGGTGATGGACCGAATGTGGATCAATGTCACACATTCATCCCAGTCCAAAGATCTGGGCCCAAATCCATCGTTTTTTTGCACTCCACACCACCCTGGGTTAGACAATGGCGATATGCAAATCAGCTCTGACCCTGTGCCCCATGGGAACAGTCCAGTCCGAACTACAAAAGCCATGTCCTTCCCAGAACGGAATCAAGCATCCGAGGACCGGACCGGTTTCGAGGTAACACCTCTCATCAGCCCGGCTAGCTTGACTCCAGTGGTGTGGAGTGCCTGGGACCCACGTCTGGGCATCCCCAGCGCACTTATGGCGGCTATTGCAAACAAAACCGGTAATGGACCGAATGTGGATCAATGTCACACATTCATCCCAGTCCAAAGATCTGGGCCCAAATCCATAGTTTTTTTGCACTCCACACCACCCTGGGTTAGACAATGGCGATATGCAAATCAGCTCTGACCCTGTGCCCCATGGGAACAGTCCAGTCCGAACTACAAAAGCCATGTCCTTCCCAGAACAGTCTGGGAAAGATATGGCTGTTGTAGTTCGGACTGGACTGTTCCCATGGGGCACAGGGTCAGAGCGGATTTGCATAAAGCCATTATCTGACCCAGGGTGGTGTGGAGTGCAAAAAACGATGGATTTAGGCCCAGATCCTTGTACTGGGGTGAATGTAAGACATTGATCTACATTCTGTCCATCAAATAGTTTTTTGTAATTTTCTCCCTGAGTGCACTGGGGTAGCTCAGACGTGGGTCCCAGAGCCTCCACACCACTGGAGTCAAGCTAGCCGGGCTGATGAGAGGTGTTACCTCGAAACCGGTCCGTCCTCGGATGCTTGATTCCGGTCTGGGAAAGATATGGCTGTTGTAGTTTGGACTGGACTGTTCCCATGGGGCACAGGGTCAGAGCTGATTTGCATAAAGCCATTATCTGACCCAGGGTGGTGTGGAGTGCAAAAAACGATGGATTTAGGTCCAGATCCTTGTACTGGGGTGAATGTAAGACATTGATCTACATTCTGTCCATCAAATTGTTTTTTGTAATTATATACATTGGAAACAAGTGTATCACAAACAGAAAAACATATAAACATCTATTAGAAGTATTTCGAAGGTACAAAGGGATGTAAATTGTTCCATCCAATATTAGTCCTATTACACGCAAAAAAGGCAGACTGTGGCTTTTTTACTGTCCTAAGGCTGATAGTATTCTTTTCTGCCAGGGAAACGGTCAAGGAGGTTACTTCAAAGATGAGGGACATAGGAGCCCTGAGTGTAAGGCTGGGATGGATTCACTTTAAGGTCTGTGCTTTACTCGGTTTGCCTAAAAACCTCTCTTAGCATGGGCCAACGCGTTTCGACCTTCTGGATGGCGTGTCTTTATGTGAAGGTCTTCATCAGGGAGGATGTAAGTTCAAGAATGGGAACAGAACTTGTGTACCTGGTGTGGGGCAGGGGGTCCTGTAATGGTGTTTGACTGAATCTTGAGCTTCTTGTTTTCCTGTGGTAGGTGTCTCCTTTTGTCCTGTCAGGTCGCGGAGATGTCCGCGTCGCGTATTTCAAAAGGGGTCTTCTTTTTCGGCGTCTGCTTTCTTCTGGAGCAGCTACTAATGCCGGTCACGGATGCTACAGTGCACTGAGGCAGCAATCCAAGAAGCACCACCCCATTCCTGTAGACGTATAGGAGAGAATTTACTAAGGAATGAAATCATGTACATACCATGGCTGCACAGGATGAGTGATACCTTGCCCCCTCCTTCATTGTTAGTACTATCCATTGCAAGATGAATGTATCAGTCCCTCCCTCTCCCTCCCTCCCTGTTGCAATATACATAGGTTAACCATTGATGTCTGTAGTAACATAATTGACAATGTCTCTCTCATCTATATACAGGTGCTACTGGGGATACAGCAGCAAGTGAAGAGGGGTCCCTGGCCCAGACTCTGGGCCAGCCCCACCATCACAGACACATGTACCCCCTGCAGACACGCCAACATCATCTGGGCACAGACCTAGCCCCACCACCAACACCGCCAGACCTAGCACACCAGGTACTAACAGCACAGGGACACCGGCCACCCAGGAAGCTACGAACAATGCCACAAGTAGCAACACCCAAGGGGGTCCCAGGTCAACTGTGCCTGCCACCACAGGTACAGCCCATGTGTCTAGGGTGGTGGGAGTGGTGTTAGGCAGAGGTCACGGTCTGCAGAGGGGCCTGGACTGCCTGATGACCCCCAACTGGTACGCATCATAGATGCATACCAGGATAGCACCGGAGGATTCAGCCAGGTAGTGGGGGTCCTCAAGGTCATGAAACAGGAGCAGGCTGGCCATCATGCACGCATGGAGGCCAAGTGGGACAAAGTTAATGGTGTGCTAAGCGACATATTGACTTGTCTCCGCCAGAACAGCAGCAATATGTCCACACCTTCCTATGTGCCCACAAAATCTCTTGCAACAACATCAGCAAATGCCACAGGGAGGGAGCCTGAATCTGGTGGAAAGTCCGATGCAACGTTGCCGCCTGCACCTGAGGATACCCCCCAGAACAAGAAGAGGGGTTGTCCGAAGAAGGACAAGTGAGCCACAGTTGTCCCAGCACATCCCCCAGGAACCCAGAACCTGTTTTGGATATTGGTCTTTGTGTGCTAAGCGTTCACCTTGTTGCACATGACACAACTCCCCAACATGACATGGAGGGTCCATGTTGTACTAATGTATTTTTGTTTTTTCAATTTCAATTTCAATTTTATTTATTATGTTTTGGCTCTCAAAAGAGGGCCACATAAAATACATAATACAAATACACAAATGAAAATAAAATAGGATACATAAAATACCAAAAGACGGATTACGACAATTAACATCAGACAAGATTAATCAATAGCAAACACCTCCATATTTCATTAATAAATAGCTAAAAAACGTTTAAAAAATTTAAAATTATAGAAGCAGAACATTTCATTTGGGGGGGAATACAAAGCCTGCAAAAAGATGTTCGCATTAAGAATACCTAGTTGAAGACAGATCAGCTTTAGCCATTTCAACCGCAAAGAGCACAATGCAGGACATAAAAACAACACATGAGTTCGATCCTGTACAGTCATATTGCATTGGTTACATACCGGAGAAGATCCATACCATCTTGATAAAAGGAGATTTAAAGGTAATAAATCCTATCTTAGAAGAAACCACAGTCTTCGAACTCCCTGTGGAATATTCCAGGAGACATACGGTTGGGCAAGCTTTATTGAATAAGAATTAAAAAGGAGATCACATCCCCTCTTTTCTTGTAAAGCATTCTTATCCAATTTAAAACAGAGTTCCCACGAAGCCTGTTTCAACAAGGTTTTTAGCTGAGTCGGGGAATATGTAAAAAGAGTACTTTCATCCAACTCTAAAAGTGTCACAGCTTTTCTAAAATTCCTAACTATTTGAGAAAACTCTTTAAAGCTGCCCAACAGTTCTCCTTTAAGAAGAGCTCTCAATGATCCCGGTTCTCCTCTGGCCAGACTTGCCACCCATCTATCCAAAGCACACAAACCCTGAACCCAGCTACTCCTAAGGCTGAATTCAAGCCTACATGCGGCCAGCGAGCAAGCTGTACTAATGTAGAAGATGAATGGGGACTTCACTCTGGATATTTCATCTACCAATACTTCAAACTCATCTGTGAACTTTGGATTCTAAACCTCATGTACAGCACTATCTCCACACATGTATGTAAATAAACTCACTATTACACTGTACTTGCCTATGTTGTGATTAAAACTTGGTATGTGTCATGGAGATGATGAACTGCCAAAGTACATAGTGCATGCCGACTACTATAGCAATGTCATTACTGTAATGTGACTCATGTTGATGTGACACCTATGAGGGAGACACTCTAATAGGGCACCACAACACATACTCACCATGGACATGTGACACATTGACTACAAAGATGTTTGCAAGATATACGGTGGAATGTACAGACACCACACCTTTCCACAGTCACTGCTAACAAGCCCACAGGTGAGGTAACCAAATGTCAGTCAGATGTGGGAAGACAGGTGACACACATAACTAAGTGAAGCAGAGGATCATTACAACTCAGAAACACGTTTATTACACAACAGTATCAAGGTGAATCCACATGACAGTGGGCACACGGTCACCAAGTGTCGTCAAATGGCACTTCAGGGGTGTCAAGCACATCACATGATGGCATACGAGAATTCCCACCCTGGCATTGGATTCTGGTTGTCGGTGTCAGACTTGACCAAGTGACTGCCAAAGTACCTTGGGAGGGACAGAAATGAGACACAGTTAGGAGCACACGAGAACAGGATGGAAATGCAATAAACATGTCACAAGACACCTACACAGTAACAAATCATCATTTCAACACCATTGTGGACTACAGACCATCTGACAGGACACATCACTGCACGCATCCAGTCAAGTACCATTCGGACAAACTCTAACAGCAACTGAGCTGCACAAACACATCACAGGCTAACTCAGGACATTGACATGACAACCCTGTGAACTCACATTCAGCTGAAGAAGTTGTTGATGAGCTGTGTGCTGATGTCACCCTCATCATCATCATCATCACTGGCCTCGTGGCCCAGGCCAGGATCCTCCACAGGTGGTGGATGTTGGTCGTCGTCGGCCAGGATGAGAGGCACCTTCTTCTGCACAGCCATGTTGTGGAGCATGCAGCAGATGATGATCTTGCACACCTTAGCAGGCTCATATGGGAGGGCACCTCGGGTCTTGTCAAGGCAGCGGAAGCAGCTTTTCAGTAGCCCAAAGGTACGCTCAATGGCTCGCCTGGTTCTGCCATGTGCCTCATTGTAGCGCATCTCGGATGCTGTCACAGGGTTCCTCAGGGGTGTCAGCAACCACGGCATGTTGGGGTATCCAGAGTCACCTACATACAAAGAAGCACACATTAGTTGAGGATTGTAAGGGGGTGGAAGAAAAAATTGCAAGACACACACAATGGTGAACAGTACTCACCAGCAAGCCAGGCATGCTGGTTTGGCATCTGTGACATCATTAACGGTATGCGGCTCCTCCTCAAGATGTACGCATCATGCGTCGAACCAGGGAAACATACACCCACATGTGTAATCACCATGTCCACCAGACATACCACCAGAGCATTGATATAGTGGAAATGCTTCCGGTTTCAGTATGTCTGTTCCTGTGCTCCTGGTGGTATCAGGGCCACATGTGTGCCATCGATTGAGCCTATCATGTGTGGCATCCTCCCCAGTCCATAAAATGCATCCCTAATCTCTGCGAGTTCACCCGGTCTAGGAAACTTGATGTAGGAGTCTAGGTGAATCAACATCCCCTCCAAGACATCTAGAAGCACACGGCTGAACATAGTTTGTGACATACCACCAACACTAGCCACAGTGTGTTGAAAGGTACCGGTGGCAAAGAAGTGCAGGGCTGCCATCACCTTCAACTTTGGTGTCAGTGCTGTCGGGTATGTGCGGCCAGGTACCAGATGTTGCGCCAACTGCTCCGCCAACTCATCAATCAGACTCCTGGTGAAGCGGTAACGTTGGATGCTGTCGCGTTCCACCATGGTCTGGAAGTCAGGGAAGGGTCTATGGACTGCTGGCGCCCTGCAGTACAGAGATGGGTAAAGTATCATCATAATTTAAGCTACTCATGTGGCACTCACCTTGCAACACATCACATGATACATCATAGCAATATATAAGTAACGGAGGTGTGTGCTGTTGGTTATGTACACATATGTCACCTTCATGTCCATTTTCTCACATATCATTGACATGTGTACATAAGTTCCTTAGGGTGCAATGGCAAATCATTGGCTCTGGCACAGTACATATGGACTGCTGTCACGTTCAAAAGACACAACACAGTGATAAGTGAGGACTGATGTTTCACAGGCATCACAACTCCATGTCAGGGAGATAGCCATCGTCCCTGTATTGCCACATGTGCACTGGAATACCATGTTGTATCATGGATATCCCACAACCAATCATGAGTCCCACAGTCAATGGCCCCTGTGATCCCTGCAGGCCATACTTGGAGGTCCCTGAGACACACACACAGCATGAATGTGGATGCACAAGGTACATGGCAGACCCTGTCTCTCATTGGGCACATGGAACCAAAAACATCAGAGACAAAACATGCACACAGACTGTGTGGGTACATCATGATTGTGGCCATGGGTCTGGTTGTGACATACATGACATGCCACCCTGTACTCATGGTGTATGTGACAGGTCATACACATCTCCAAACTGTGACTGTGTCCATGACTCATGCCCATAAGCCAACACTGGGACATTATATTTGTGAGGTGCACCACGCCAACAGTGATCTGTCCCCATGAACACCTGCCCAGCCTGGGAGTGGCTTTACCTAAGTGCCACCAAAGAATAGTAATGTTGGCCCCCCATACACACACAGGTGATGCAGCCTTACATGCCATGTGATGCAGTGTGGGACATGCTGAGGTGTTGAAGGTGTGGCCATGGGAATGAAATCTGTGTATAAACCTTTTTGCAAATCACACCAATGTGATCCAATGAAGGTGACTTGCATGCAGACGCACCGTACATGCATGGACCGAGTAGTGCTCACACCTTGTCCATTGACTGCACAATGCGTATGCATTACAGTCACCCGCATCGGATCACATTGATGCCAACGGGCAATGCGTGCGCACGGCTCGGTCCCTGCATGCAATGTGACCCGACACGGGTGACTTCTACAGTGACGCGTCATGCAGTTCTGGACAGAGCCGTGCGCATGGCTTAGCCATTGATTGCAATCTGAACCGAAGCGGGGGACTTCTGAGCAGACACGTCATACAGGCATGGTCTGAGACGTGCGCACGCATAGCCCATAGAATCGTATTGAGACGGATGCGTTTGGGTTAAAAAATAAGCGTTGTATAGTCAATTTACTGAGCCGTGCACACTCATTGGCAATGGGCTGTCATGGAGACGGACGCAAATTCAAAAAACCTTCGAGTCGTGCACGGGAAATTCAGTTGGATGCGTATAACAATGTTGCAATCCTAGGGTGTCCTGAAGGTGAAAGTTTTGAACGATGTGGAAGATGTGTAGCAGTCTTACATTTATATGGCTTGGACAGATTCATAGAATGCAACCGTGTCTGGTATATTAGTAAGGGGAAATGTCACAGAATCTGCTTCTGCAGCACAGATTTAAGGCTGGAAGGCCCCCAGGGAGCTCCCTTGCCTGCACCACATGTTACAGGACAACTTTTCTGAATCCACTGCTGATCCTGTCTCTGCTTACTCTGGATCCTACAATGGCTCACACTCTGGACAGGGCCGCAGCATTCACAGAGGAGGAGAACCAGGTCCTGCTGGATGGGGTCCTCCCACACTACAGCAAGCTGTATGGGAAACCAGCGGAGCAGGTTAGTGTGCAGTCCACTGCCTATCATTTTCTGTAAGTTGTCTGCCTAAAAGTAATAGAAGTGTGCACAGCAGTGTGAGGCATATGCACTGAGTACTCTCAGCTACCTATTTATGTGGGTACGTGTGATGAACAGGTGTCCTGCTACCGTATTGCAGTAGTGCTAGCCTTAAATTCCTAGCCAATGTTACCATGTCAGACCTGCAGCACAAATGAACTTGTTTATGAGTGCACTACCGGTGTACCTCTTTTAGCTTTGTGATAACTACATGTTTTTTCAACTGTATGCAGCACAATTATGTGGCATGTGTGGTAATGTCCTCTTCACTTTGTCATACTCACAGGTAGATGGCCACCAGAAGCAAGAAATCTGGCTGACCATCGCCCGGGCAGTGAGATCAGTGGCGGTCTACAAGCGTCGGATCCGCAACTGCCAGAAGAGGTGGCAGGACCTGCGTGGCTGGTCCCGGAGGATTGCGAGGGTCCAGCTGAAGCTGTCTCTTCCTCGCCATAGGGGCAGACACCGGGCCCTGACCCCCCACATGTTCAGGATACTGGCCGTGGTCTTCCAGGACCTGGATGGGCAACTGAAGGCCCGACAGCAGTAAGAAGGGGGTAAGTCCATGCTGAATGTGTGAACTATGTTGCACATACTATTTGCAGTCTTTTGGCCTGGTCATACTCCCACATTACGTTGCTCTTTGAGTCCAGGACTCATGTCCCTGAATTGTGTTAGTCCCACTCCTCATCTGATCCACAGTTGTGGCCCCTACAGTCTGTGACATTTTTCACTTGGGCTCTTTGTCCCTTCATCAGCTTTGCTGAGGGTCCTGCACAGCATATGTTACTGGGACTCTGATGTGTGCATCGTGGGTGGGTCTATTCTTTGCACTATGCTTGGTCTCTGACATGTGTTCTGTGTACCTTTCATATGTGTTCTAATTGATAGTCTGGGACACAACATGTGTGCGGGTTTCTTAACACATACCCATACAGCAGGTGAGTCCAAGTAGAGTCCTCAGGACTATGTATAGGAAGTATGTCACACTAGCCCAGACACCAGCCTACTGTCCAGGCCAATACACTGTTTTAGGTTTATCTGGTCAGGCATGCCCACTCCACGGCATTGGGAGACTCTGTACTCACACTCACGTGTATGTACCTACTGATTGTTCTTCCTGAAATGTACCATCAGGTGTCTGACACACTATCATTGTAGTGTGGCTTCCTTTTTGTGGCAACTGGTGTGTTGAGGATTTTAGTGTCAATAGTGAACAACACAAAGTACCCAAACCACAGTGACTCAATAAGTTTTTTTGATACAGGGTAAGAAACCAATTTATTGTCGCTTCCCTAGACACCATTATTTTGTGTCAATCATTTTGTATTTTTTATATTTTCAAAGAATTGCTGACAGAAAAAGACATTGATTGCAAATATTTACAAGGCTAAACAAACTTTAACAAACATTAAAGGCAAAGACTATTTACACATTTAGAAACCATTATGTCACACATTAGAAAGTATTCTCACATCAGACATTAAATAAAACAATTATTGAAAAAAAAATACAAACATTTTTATCACAAATAACAAAATGTTTTTTTTGCAAACACTGAATGAGAGACACTAGGGGTTGGGAGGATAAATATAAGTAATTAAATGACTTATATATATTTTAATGCTGGACCAGCCGGTCCTAGCTTTTGTACAACAATGATATTTTGTATCTCCCAAACAACACTGCCGACGCGTTTCTAGACCAGACTGGAGTCACTGGTCTGTCATCAGGGCTGTATGTGTCTTGTATCTGTAGGATACAAAAGCAATGTTTTGCTTAGACTAGTGTGTGGGCTCCTTATTATCATGAAGTAGCTATAATGACGGTGTGCGCTACATACCAAGGCTGCTCAATGTAGAATTTCAGAGCGGGTCTTTTGGAGGTCCGTTTAAATGAATAGTGTGGCCGAACAGAGACGCCTAGAAAGATTTTAAGGATGTTTTTTAATTACATGATTGATTCATTCATTATGCTAGTGGCTGAGTCAGTTTGGGGAAGTGAAAGCGTACCTTTTACTTGGGGTAGTGCTGAGTGCTGGCAGGATCCATTAGGAGCGGCGTAACAATCAATTTTGATTCTGAGATATGAGAGAGATTGACATTCAGAGGCTTGGCGGCGTGCAAATAGTCTTTCACACTCGCTTGGACAATTCAAAGAAAGGTTGCCTACCTTGATTTAATCTCTCTTTTGGCATGAAAAGGGTTGTTAATTTCAGCTTTCTAAAGGGAAAAACAAAGCGCGATCTTGGTGGGATGTTCTTGCTAGTTCAGCGCTAGGCGAGCGCGTGTTAGTGCAGGGGGGGCAAATACCTGTAGCTGGAGCTGCTGCTCTGTGCTGCTGGATTCGAATTTCTCTCAATAAAGATGGCCGCCGCCATTTCCTGTTTGTTATATGCAGAAACTGTGCTGATGCATTATGGGGCATATAGTCCCATGAATCCCAATTACTTAAAAAAAATGTTATTATTGTCACAAAAATCATGAGTGGGTGCTGGGCAGATTGTCGTCAGCACCTTATCGTAATTTGGAAGTAATGGGTACATCACTCCCAAATATTTGATGTATTGTTTGTTTTTAAGCAAAGAGTGACTCTGCTAGGATGTGCTAGCGTTTTGGGTGGCTTCTCGGGGCCAGGGACCTATTCTCATGAGATAGAGGACCAAGACCAGCGGGCAAACCAGGGATGTCTAACCGGTGCAAATCAGGACAGATGTAATTAGATATGCGCTATCTCAGACAGGTTATTCAAACCAGTCTGTGCACTGTTAAATTTTAAAATCAGATACGCTTCTTTTTGTAACAGAACGCGCTCGACGTCGTGGCATTTTGACCTGGAATTCATAGTGTACAGAACAGAACATTTGAATTCTTGTTCATTGTGGGACTTCTCACAGAAATGCTCCACCATTGGAGCAGACATCACCTTTTTCTTAATTCGCGATCGGTGCTGGCTTATTCTTTGGTTGACTTGCTGACTGCTTTTTCCAATGTAAATTAATTGGCACGGACATAGAATCATGTACACAACGTTCTTTGTTCTGCAATTAGAAAATTCTTTGTGCTTCCACTTGATCGCATGATGTACAAACTCGTCGCCTTCTATTGTGCTGGAGCAGGCGACGCAGTTACCACACTTGTGGTGGCCCTCGATAGGCTTGAGATTCCATTGCGCCAATAAGTCGCTCTTGGGCTTAGGAATAACCACGTCAGCTCGGATGAGTTCCTGGCCAATGCTGCGATTTTTTCTGTAGGCAAAAATGGGTTTGGGGAACGGGCAGCTCAACCCCTCCAACAAATGCCAATTCCTTAATACAGCCTGTCTTAGTTTGTGTGTGTCCGGGCAGAAGGTGGTGACGCACACGAGTTTCTCCAAGGGTGCGCGCTGTTTGGTTTGTAATAAACATTCTCTAGGCGTATATTTGGCACGCTTAAGAGAATGTTTAAGGAGCTTCCGTGGATAACCACGCTCTTGCATATCACAGCAAAATGCTTGGGCATGTAGCTCATAGTCTTGTATTTCTGAGCAATTCCGTCTTATTCTTAATAATTGCCCATAGGGTAAATTAGCTTTTAGACTGCAGGGATGTGCACTCCTGTGGTGTAAAATCGTGTTTCTGTCAGTGTCTTTCCTGAACAATGATGAAACCAACCGACCGTCAAACACCTCATTTCAATATCCAAAAAAGTCATCCGGCTAGGGCTATTTTCTATCGAGAATTTTATATCTCTGTGCCTAGTGTTAAGCCATCCGTGAAAGGCAATTAAATCGGTCTAGCTCCCCTGCCACAGGAGCCAGACGTCGTCTATGTACCTGTACCACTGTAGTATTTGATGTTTAAAGGGATTATTCATGTCCACAAACCTTTTTTCATACTGCGCCATGAAGAGCACCGCCATTTCTGGGGCATAAGGACATCCCAGGGCGGTGCCCTTCACTTGCATGTAGAACTGACCGTTAAAGGTGAAGTAATTTCTCTTCAGTGCTATTGCTGCCAATTCTAAAATGAAGGCAGTCGGAACCCGATGTGTTCTTTCTCTCATGTCCAGATATAACTGCATGACTTCTAGGGCTTCTTCCTGGGGGATTTGGGTATACAAGGACGTAACGTCCATTGTAACCATGATTTGCGATTGCGGATCAAAGATGGTACCTTCGACTTTGTTCAAAAAGTCGGTTGTGTCACGCAAATAAGATTTAACCTGGCACACAAATGGCTTTAGAAAGAAATCCACATATTCCGCTATCGGCTCTAAACAGGAGTCACAGCCCGACACGATGGGACGTCCGGGGGGCTCTGTCAAGCTCTTATGTATCTTCAGAAGAAGATAGAGGACAGGGGTCCTAGGGCACTTCTTTAAGAGGTAATCATACTCCTTATTGCCCAGGAAACCACTTTCTTTGCCAGAGTCCATGGCGGTGCTCTTCATGGCGCAGTATGAAAAAAGGTTTGTGGACATGAATAATCCCTTTAAACATCAAATACTACAGTGGTACAGGTACATAGACGACGTCTGGCTCCTGTGGCAGGGGAGCCAGACCGATTTAATGGCCTTTCACGGATGGCTTAACACTAGGCACAGAGATATAAAATTCTCGATAGAAAATAGCCCTAGCCGGATGACTTTTTTGGATATTGAAATGAGGTGTTTGGACGGTCGGTTGGTTTCATCATTGTTCAGGAAAGACACCGACAGAAACACGATTTTACACCACAGGAGTGCACATCCCCGCAGTCTAAAAGCTAATTTACCCTATGGGCAATTATTAAGAATAAGACGGAATTGCTCAGAAATACAAGACTATGAGCTGCATGCCCAAGCATTTTGCTGTGATATGCAAGAGCGTGGTTATCCACGGAAGCTCCTTAAACATTCTCTTAAGCGTGCCAAATATAGGCCTAGAGAATGTTTATTACAAACCAAACAGCGCGCACCCTTGGAGAAACTCGTGTGCGTCACCACCTTCTGCCCGGACACACACAAACTAAGACAGGCTGTATTAAGGAATTGGCATTTGTTGGAGGGGTTGAGCTGCCCGTTCCCCAAACCCATTTTTGCCTACAGAAAAAATTGCAGCATTGGCCAGGAACTCATCCGAGCTGACGTGGTTATTCCTAAGCACAAGAGCGACTTATTGGCGCAATGGAATCTCAAGCCTATCGAGGGCCACCACAAGTGTGGTAACTGCGTCGCCTGCTCCAGCACAATAGAAGGCGACGAGTTTGTACATCATGCGATCAAGTGGAAGCACAAAGAATTTTCTAATTGCAGAACAAAGAACGTTGTGTACATGATTCTATGTCCGTGCCAATTAATTTACATTGGAAAAACCAGTCAGCAAGTCAACCAAAGAATAAGCCAGCACCGATCGCGAATTAAGAAAAAGGTGATGTCTGCTCCAATGGTGGAGCATTTCTGTGAGAAGTTCCACAATGAACAAGAATTCAAATGGTCTGTTCTGTACACTATGAATTCCAGGTCAAAATGCCACGACGTCGAGCGCGTTCTGTTACAAAAAGAAGCGTATCTGATTTTAAAATTTAACAGTGCACAGACTGGTTTGAATAACCTGTCTGAGATAGCGCATATCTAATTACATCTGTCCTGATTTGCACCGGTTAGACATCCCTGGTTTGCCCGCTGGTCTTGGTCCTCTATCTCATGAGAATAGGTCCCTGGCCCCGAGAAGCCACCCAAAACGCTAGCACATCCTAGCAGAGTCATTCTTTGCTTAAAAACAAACAATACATCAAATATTTGGGAGTGATGTACCCATTACTTCCAAATTACGATAAGGTGTTGACGACAATATGCCCAGCACCCACTCATGATTTTTGTGACAATAATAAAACATTTTTTAAGTAATTGGGATTCATGGGACTACATGCCCCATAATGCATCAGCACAGTTTCTGCATATAACAAACAAGAAATGGCGGCGGCCATCTTTATTGAGAGAAATTCGAATCCAGCAGCACAGAGCAGCAGCTCCAGCTACAGGTATTTGCCCCCCTGCACTAACACGCCATCGCCTAGCGCTGAACTAGCAAGAACATCCCACCAAGATCGCGCTTTGTTTTTCCCTTTAGAAAGCTGAAATTAACAACCCTTTTCATGCCAAAAGAGAGATTAAATCAAGGTAGGCAACCTTTCTTTGAATTGTCCAAGCGAGTGTGAAAGACCATTTGCAGGCCGCCAAGCCTCTGAATGTCAATCTCTCTCATATCTCAGAATCAAAATTGATGGTTACGCCGCTCCTAATGGATCCTGCCAGCACTCAGCACTACCCCAAGTAAAAGGTACGCTTTCACTTCCCCAAACTGACTCAGCCACCAGCATAATGAATGAATCAATCATGTAATTAAAAAACATCCTTAAAATCTTTCTAGGCTTCTCTGTTCGGCCACGCTATTCATTTAAACGGACCTCCAAAAGACCCGCTCTGAAATTCTACATTGAGCAGCCTTGGTATGTAGCGCACACCGTCATTATAGCTACTTCATGGTAATAAGGAGCCCACACACTAGTCTAAGCAAAACATTGCTTTTGTATCCTACAGATACAAGACACATACAGCCCTGATGACAGACCAGTGACTCCAGTCTGGTCTAGAAACGCGTCGGCAGTGTTGTTTGGGAGATACAAAGTATCATTGTTGTACAAAAGCTAGGACCGGCTGGTCCAGCATTAAAATATATATAAGTCATTTAATTACTTATATTTATCCTCCCAACCCCTAGTTTCTCTCATTCAGTGTTTGCAAAAAAAACATATTGTTGTTTGTGATAAAAATGTTTGTATTATTTTTTCAATAATTGTTTTATTTAATGTCTGATGTGAGAATACTTTCTAATGTGTGACATAATGGTTTCTAAATGTGTAAATAGTCTTTGCCTTTAATGTTTGTTAAAGTTTGTTTAGCCTTGTAAATATTTGCAATCAATGTCTTTTTCTGTCAGCAATTCTTTGAAAATATAAAAAATAAAAAATGATTGACACAAAATAATGGTGTCTAGGGAAGCGACAATAAATTGGTTTCTTACCCTGTATCAAAAAAACTTATTGAGTCACTGTGGTTTGGGTACTTTGTGTTGTTCACTATTGATATTAGGTCTAGCCCTCACCACATAAAGGACCTAACCCCTTTTGTTACCAGAGGATTTTAGTGTCAGCAGGACATCTGAGTTGTGACAATGGGGATGATACCTGTGCAACATTTAGGCGTGTGGTCAGTTGAATGTCCACATTGGTGTATGCAACAGTGGCTTTCACGCAGCTGTGTTTATTTATTTATTTAAAACATTTATTAAGCGCGGCTGTCACCTGGCAGGTATCCTGGCGCTGGTATCTGGTAGCTACTTCTGGGTTTTTGGGCAGGGGGGTGAACTGAGGGCAAGCGGGCTAGAGGGATGAGGGGAAAAGCCATGTTTTAATTCGCTTCCTGAAGGGTAGGAGATGAGAGATTTGACGAATATCGGCCGGCAGACTGTTCCAGAGCTTGGCCGCAGCTACTCTGAAGGATCTTCCCCCAGTCCTGGCCTTCTTACATCTGGGTACTTTCACAAGGCAGGGGGCTGAGGACCTAAGTGTTCTGGTGGGGGTGTACCACGAGAACAGACGTTGAAGGGGTCTGGGCCCTGCGCCGTGTAGTGCCTTGAAGACCAAGCACAGGGCCTTGAAGGTAATGCGCTGCTTCAGAGGCAGCCAGTGCAGCTCGGCCAAAGCAGCGGTGGCCGAGGATCTCCTGGTCCGACCAAGAGCTAGTTTGGCTGCTGCCTACTGGACTCATTGGAGTCTGTCCAGCAGTGTCGCAGGGGATTCCAACAGGAGGGCATTACAATAGTCAAGGCGACTAAGAATAGTGCACCTGACTATCAATGCTCTGGCTGAAGGTGGTAGAAGAGGGAGGAATTTGCGCAGCGAGCGCATAAGAGCAGAGCAGGTGGCGACTGTTCTTGAAACCTGCGTTTCCATGCTCAGTTGGTGATTTAGCATGACGCCCAAGTTGCGAACACTGGTAACAGGTAGCGGGTTGTTAGAGTTTTCCGGGGGCCAGAACTCAGCAGGCAGAGGGCGGGGTATGCGGCTCGCGGGACAGAACAGAACCTCGGTTTTTGAAGAGTTGAACTGGAGGGAGTTCCGGTGTAACCAGCCTGCGGTGTCTCTTAGGCAGTTATGGAAGGCTTCTAAAGAGATGGAATCTTCGCCCTCCCAAGAGAAAAGGAGCTGGGTATCGTCCGCATAGTTTACTGTGGTCATATTGTGCGATTTAATTAGTGTGACCAGAGGTTTCAAGTAAACATTAAAAAGAATCGGACTGATTGAAGAGCCCTGGGGAACACCGTGAGGGACAGGGGAGAAGACCGATTGGAAAGGGGGAAGGGATACAGCCTGTTTTCTGTCACTGAGATATGAATGAAACCAGAGCAGGGCCGTGTCATCGATGTGTGTCATTAGCAGCAGACTGTGAGGTGCTCATGTTCATGTAGTTGTGTTTGCAGTCTCTCATATGTCAGATTTGAGTGATGTTGGTTCATCCTAGTTCAAGAACAGTGTGTGGCAGGGGACAGACTGGTGCACTTGTCAGCTGCAGAGTTTGGTATGGACATGACCTATGAATGTGGCGCTGTGCAGACTGATGTTGTCTGGATGCATTGGCCCATGACATGTGAAAGTGAAGACTGACTTACCATGCAGGTCTGTGCCAGAGCATTGACTTGAGAAGAGTGGTCATGCATTGGAGTCAGAGGTGCTCAATGCACCCCATTGTGTCATTGACTTTCAGGACATAAGGACATCATTGTCTATTGTGCTGCTAGGCATCACAAGGTTGTAAAATGTGAGTATTGGCATACATTCATCCAGACACCTGTACTGAGTGTTTGGCATGTGATGTGATGTATGTCAATAGTAATGTACTTCTACATTGTCATTTGCATGTACAACAACTGTGTATGTGGTGCATGTGTGCACTTTTGGGTTTCATCAGCCAGAATGCAACAGACATATGGGTACGGGTCAAGGTGTGATATGGGTGCCATGGTTGATGTTCAGACTGGCCATTGCCCTAGGTACACCTGCATGTGCATTTTGAGCAAATTTCAGCTAAGGATGACAGTGCATGACCTGTAATGTGGTATTGACAGTGTTGTGTGCAGTCAGTGCAGGCAACTAATGTGGGCCTTCTTTTCCTACTTACATGCAGATACATCCACGGGCACAGGAGACAGAGCCACGGAACAGGAAGAGCCGCAGAGCCAGCCTGGGCCAGCTACTGAGGAGTTGGAGGGACCCAGTGGTACGGATGGTGAGGGGAGTCACACCGAGGAGTCTTCAGCACCATCCACCTCAGCTGAGGACCACAGCAGCTCGGAGGATGACTCCCTTGTGGAGGCGGGTGTCAGCAGCCAGCAAAGCACTGAGAGTGAGGCTGTTCCTGCCACCACCACCACCACCATCACCCTGCCTTCGGCTCCCATCCCAGAGGTCCGTGGCAGCTCCCGTGTTCGGGAGCATGTCTCCTTCCTGCCAGGCACCGCACCCCCTGCTCCTGTGTCCCCTGCTGCCTTGAGTGTGGCTATAAAGTAAGGGTTGACCCAATGATATTGGGACCTGGGTATTCAATGTTGTGTATAAAGTGGCCCCAGTCAAAGCAACATTCTGAATGCACAATCACAATTTTTTATACAATACGCATATTTTGAAAATAACTTTTCAGGACAGAATATTCTGAGCGATGTTATTTAATATACATCCTCAAATGCAGATCAGTTGTCAGAGCAATCAACAAGAACAATAATAGACATTTAATCTTATTGCTCAAGAGGAGGGACGTGGTAAAGGAAGGACAGGTGAGGGAAGGGACGGTGATCAGGATAGTGTAAGAGTTAAGTAGGTTGTAAAGTAAATAACAAGTGGTCTTATATGCATTTGAAGTTCAGTACCACATTGACATATATACATTTGAGGATGTATATTAAATACCATCTCTTACAATATTCTGTCCTGAAAAGTTATTTTCAAAATATGCGTATTGTATAAAAAATTGTGATTGTGCATTTAGAATGTTGCTTTGACTGGGACCACTTTATACACAGCCTTGAGTGTGGAGTCTGTGGACCTGCTTAAACAGATCCATGTAGGGCAGATATCAATGCTGAGTGTCCTCCAAGCACACACCAATCTGTTGACACAGCTGGTGTCAATCATGGAGGTCAACTCATCGGCATGTCGGCCCAACAGAGGAACAATCAGTCCATGGCCTCCTCCCTGACGGCAGCAGTATCCCTCCTCCAGCAGTCCGTGACCCCTTCAGCCTCTGCCCTAACAACAACTCCTGTCACCCTACCTGTCCCCAGCACACACACAACAGCAGGGTCACCCAAACATACAGACACAGACAGCACACAATCACTCAAACAAAAGTCAAAACATGCACGCAAGCAGAGCCAGGGGACTCAGACCACACACACAGGGAATTGGTCACAAACACACACACAGGCATCCACAAGCACTCTGCAATCCTCAGATCCCTCAACCTCCAAGAGCCCTTCCCTTGCCTCACCTGCAACCCCATCTCCTAAGAAGCTCTTCCTGTGTGACCTAGGCCTCCTCCCCCCAGATCGAGCAGATCCAGACTACGGGGGAAGAGGAAGTTCCCACACACAGAGAAGAGTGCCCATCACACCCAGACACCCTCCCCCAGGCACAGGCAGACTGAGGCCCCCACCCGCAAGTCACCCCATACCCTAAATAGCAAGACCCCACTCCCAACCCTCAGCTCCACTGCACAGTCTCCTTCCTCCATCCCCCAGGTCAGCACACCACAGGTCCCCCCCACACCCTGACGCAGGTTCTCCCACACACAGATACATCATCCCCAGAAAGCTCAGGCCCTCCCCAACTCCCACTTGCTCTTCCACTGGCACCATCAGTCTGTCTGTTACTACAACTACTGTGGTGACCATGGACCCCCAGCTGTCCTGCCAACCTCACCTGCACCGCTTTCCATTCCTGTGGGGTTAGGCACTGCAGTGGAGTCCACAACTACCCAGTCTGACATGGGCACTGTAGTGGGGACCATGTCCACTATACCTGACCTGCCCACTGCAGTGGTTCCGGCACCCACCCCATCAGAGTTGTGTCCCTCAGTTGTGACAGCACAAACCATGTCAGACACCTCCACTGCAGTTGCCACTGACTCTCCTGCACCCACCACCCCTTCATAGCTTCCTTATGATGAGCCCTGATCCTGTCCCTGTGTTTGCAGGCCTGCCCCATGTATGGTCCTCAGAGTGAATTTCCCTAGTCCTTAGCAGTGCAGGCAAGCAACAGGTGACAGGTGTCACTCGCATCTTCAAAGGACTTTGTATTTTTGGAAGGACATTGGACTAAATTTTATTTTGGATTTCCCTTTCAGATGTCAAATTGCTGATTAAAGCATTTTTTGTTATCCTTGTGCATTTGATTTAGCTGTACATATTGTTGATGCTGTTTACCCTGACCTTGCTGTGGTGATGCAGGATTTACAAATGTCTGTTACTGAGGTGTTGATGTGGTGTACTCCATGTGGATCATGAGATATGTTTCCCGTTCAGGTTGGTATCCATGTCATCCTTTGCAGCTGACTGGGTGTGTCATGAGTGACTAATGTAGCACAGGGATGGTAACATTTTATTGGCATGGTCACACCTGTGACTTGCACCCATGCACATATGATGTGCTTCACAATGTACAATTTGACACTTTCCCTGACTGTTGTCCCATCTACACTGTACATGCAGGTGTGGGCATCAGTGGTGTAAAGTCAACTGTGGCATCTATGCAACTTGGTAGACATATGTATTGTCTATGTGCTGGTGACTTGAGGGGCAGTACCGTACCGAGGCGTATGTTACCAGTGCCTACATTGTGTGGTAATTGATTCTTGACTGAACAAGTGCTGTGCTGACATGTCCAGGAATCATACATACTGTTTGGCATGTGCTGCTATTTCCATGATGATACTTTCCTTGAGGTCACCATTTGCCACAGTGATAGGCATCAGTGATAGGCAACATGACCCATATGGGTGGGGTGGCATCAGTGATAGGTAACATGCCCCTATGGGTGGGTTGGCATTAGTGATAGGCAACATGAAACATATGGGTGGGGTGGCATCAGTGATAGGTAACATGCCCCTAAGCGTGGGGTAGTACAAATTACAGGAGTGTGATGCCACCCCACCCATATGTGTCATATTACCTATCACTGATGCCACCCCACCCATAGGTCCCAATAGGTAAGAATGATCAGTCAATTAAGTATGCATGCACATCGCATTGCTAACAAGGAAAAAGGAGAACACTCTTTGAGTTAAGACAAGGTAGTCAATCATCTTATTTTATGATATAATTCCTGGTCGGTAATATACAGTTCTAAGCAGCACTGCATAAACTCAATTAGGTGACAACCATATAAAACTTGGCGCTTTACAAAAGTGACTGACGTGTAGGTGGCGACGCAAGTGAGGGAGTGAACAGCAAGAACGGCGCACTGTGAACAAGGTGCAAGTAATCTACAGTGGGTGGCTCAGATCATGTGACAAAGTGATTTCACAGATAAAAGATTTCTTTCCATTATTTGAACCACATTGGAAAAGTGCGCCTATTAATAAGCTGTAAAGTCGACGGCGTTTCGATCCACGTTAGTAAGGATCGTCATCAGGCCTTGGTTTTCTGACTTGGGGCGTGCTGCAAGGGAAAGAGAATGTATCAGGGGCGGTGTACTGGAGATCAAGGGAGGTGGGGGCCATGAAATTGGGGAGTAGTGTTTACCTGGAAAGGAACTTGGTTTGGGGCGATCAGAGGCGAACGTCAGGAAATGAATTCCAACCTGCACGGGGCACTGTAATTAGAAACGAGGGCAATGATTAAGTATTACTGGTCCACTACTCAAAGTGGTAATAATTAAGGATGTAAGAAGCCAGAGATACATACAGGCAAGGGAGGGCTGGGCGGTCGTCTATAATCTGCCGAAATCCTGCACGAGTCCTGTAGAAAGGGAGGCAGGAGTGGGGCGATTAATATGCGTGAGAGGGTGCTAACCTGTGATAGAGGTAGCGGTAAAGGTCGCGGGGCCTGGGGCATTTACCTAAGATCTTCGTGCCGGGACCGGACTGAATCCTGAGGTCTGGTGAACACTGGCGTTCGTGCAGAATGGTGATTTACTTCCGCGTGTGGGAGGAGATTTTGGACCCCCTTAATGTTTTAAGAGGAAGAATATTGTTGAATACATTTTTTATAATTTCTATGTACATTTTTAGGAGCCGATGTTTATTTTATAAGGGATAAGGGTGGGTAGCATTTTAAACATGTTAATTTATTTTTTATGTTAAATTTGAAAATGAATTAATATTTTAGGAGCGGGTTGTTGGTTTTATAGGGGATAAGGGTGGATAGTATTTTAAAAATGTTGTGCCAAAAGTATCAGAATAATTTTAAATTACAAGTAAAAAAAAATTTAAAGTAGAAATTCTAAATTTCAATTTTGATATTTCAAATTTTACGAGATTATACATTTTTATTTACAATTATATTTTGAATTTCAATAAAATAAATCAAATTTGTAAACATTGTTTAATAATTTTAAATATATTATTTTTAGAAACTTAATTACTAAATTATTTAAATTGTTCCAGTTTTATTAGAATTGTACCAGTTTTATTATGATATATATAAAAACATATTTTCTAATAAAAGACAATATATTATTAAACGTTTCTACATATTTTTATTTAAAAATATGTGTAAATGTATTATAATATTTGCTCTTTCAAAGGGGGAAGATGGCGGCCGAGTAGGAAGCTCGGCCGGAGAGCTCCCGGAGCACCGTGATTCACTACAGCAGCGGCTGGTAAAAGCTCCAGCAAAAAGGTCGGTAGACAAAAAGATGCACGGGGCATAAACGGAGCATATTAATTTCCTAAAAATACAAACACACAAACAATCTGGCGTTTAACTATACGGTACTTCTTCTTACCTCTTTGCGGAGCACGCCCTGGGATGGTGTCTTTCCTTGGATCTTTCCCTCTCTTGTTGAACTACGGGGTGGAGAGTGAAGCTCGGGATTCCACGCATGGTGTCTCGGAGGCGGAAGGCGCAGTTTCTGAGCTGAGTTTCCACAGGTCTTTCAGCGAGGCGGACGGGAGCCATAGAGCGGGTAAGGCGGAGAAGAGTCACGGCACCCGCATCGAGGCTGAGAAGTGGAAGGCTGCAAGGAGAGCAAAGTCGCGCTGCCGCCGTGCCTCCGGAAGACTGAGGTATCAGTTCCGGGGCACGAGCGGTAGAGTCAGGGAACAGCGCTCATTGACATTCGAGTATGTCAGCAAGGTAAAGTCTGTCCCAGTCCCAGTCTTCATCACAAAATCGGAAATAACAAGAGGGCTAAGTGATACCTCACAGAACACGACGAGGCAGAAGAGAGCGTGTAAGAACACGTTAGAGTACAAAAAAGAGTGTAGAAGCACAAAATTAAAAAGACAAAAATTCGTAATTTTACAAAAGTACGACGAGACAGAAACCAGCAATATTCTTAAAACAGAGAGTGTCTGGATTTCGAGTAATCTGCTTTACATAGCTCAACAAGTCAACATATGCCATATTTCTAGAATTCCTATAAGTCAGTTTTGTCAGAATTTTCGGCTTTGTCAGAACTACAAGCATTGTCAACCTTGCCAATTCTCAGTTGCAAAAGAAAAAAACTCTACAACTAATCAGCATATGAGTAAAATCATAAAACCAATACAGGAGGAAAAAGAGGAGGAGACGCCTCAAGAGTTAGAGAATCTTTAAAAAAAAACAAGGTAAATCAAAACCCAAAGAGGAATCAGAACCCCAGAAGTCAGAAACTCAGCTCAACACAGTGAAATCATTTTATAGTCTGCGCAATAGAAAGTTTTTGAGTCAGGAGCAATTTCCAAAAGGCATTACTCCGAGAGTGAGCAGGAAAAAACAAAAAACCACATCTAGAGGCTACCTTAAGAATAATTTAGAGAAGGAGGAAAACAAATTGGAGTCTACACAGAGATCTAGAGTAAATATAAACGTTACTCCATCTCTAAGGTCTTATTTCAAAATTCAGCAACAAGGGCTGAACCTAGAACCTTCTAGTTCCTCACAAACACAAACAACTTCGGAAATTCTGAGGAGTGAGAAAGAGGAGACTACTAAACTTACAGACGCCCACTCTGTCAGAAAGGAGAACCCACAAACAGTCCCTCTCCGAGCTGGAAAACCAAGCTCAGGTAGCGTAAAGAAAGGGAGAAAACCCAGAAACAAGAAAAAGAGCCTGGTAGAAAACAAAGGTTTAGAAGAAATCTGGAAAATCAAGGGAAGCAGAACGGAAGAGGGAACTGAAGTTCACATGGCGGAGGGGGGTACTGATTCCTCTGCTGCAGCAGCAGCACATATAATTGCAGAAGCTGAAGACAAAGAAGAAGATGACACAAGATCTGTAGAAAATAATAAGGATACAGCAAAAACCCATACAGACGAACTTCTTGAAAAAATATGGGTAGAAATGAAAGAGAAATTCTCCATTTCAGAAGCAAAGCAAAACAAAATACAGGAGGTCTGCGAGAAACTGGACAGCAAGTTAAACGCACTAGGAGACAGAGTTACGGCAGTAGAAAGTGAAGTCGCAGGCTTAGACAAAAGGGTGGAAAAAAACAGAAAGGAAATAAACTCCTTAAGATTAGAAAACAAAACCATGAATGAAAAACTGGAATCCTTGGAGAATCAAGCAAGGAAAAACAACATATGGATTTTAAATGTGCCGGAGAATCAAGAGGGCAAGGACACTAAAGCATTTGTAGTGGCACTTCTGGTAGAACATTTCCCATGGGCAGACAAAGGGGTACTGGAAGAAGAGATACAGAGAGTACATAGAGATCCTTATGGAAAGAGCAAAGAAAAAAAAACCCCAGGAAGATCTTAGTTAATTTCAAAACGTACATGTTGAAAGATAGGATCTTGGGAGAGGCATTGAAAAAAGGAACGTACAACAAAGATAGTTGGAACTTTAAAATAAGATCTGATATGTCAAAAGCCTCTCAGACCAGACAATGGGAACTGGGAAATCTAATGTCAGAACTGCAGCAATTAGGTGCCACGGTGCAGATGAAATTTCCACCATCACTACGCATTATGTGGAGGAACAAAATGCGTAATCTAAGAGAGCCTGAAGAGGTAAAAAACCTGATAGAGCAAATTAGAGATCAAGTACGCTCAGAGGAACCCCTGAGTTAAACGACCATATACAACCTTATATACAACTTCATATAACCTCAGATAAAGAAAAAAAATATATAAAAAGAAAGCAAAAGGAAAAATAGATATAATTCAAATCTCACTCAAGTGCAAGGTACATAACAAATATGAAGGAGCTTTAAACCAACCAATAAACTCACTTTTTAACTGTATATAGATAAGAATCACGGGGATGGGAACGGGAAGCCAAAAGGGTTATGAAGATAACCGAAGGAGAAGAAGATGGAGGCTTCCCCAGGGAGGGTAACTTTAAAGCACAAATTAGAAAGCATAAAATCACACGAAAAAGGGTGGGGAGCAAAACAGGGAAAAAAAAACAAAAAATTCCTCATCTGCGAATACTCAGGAAATTAAAACAAATGGGAGTGATGCTTAATAAGAAATCGCAACACGTGAACAGAACAAATGGGGAGTGCAAGTAGGGACGTAAAAATTATATCCTGGAATGTGAATGGTTTGAGGACAAAAAGCAGGAGGAATAAAATCCTGGAGTACATCAGAACTGAAAAAAGTGAGATAATAATACTACAAGAAACTCATTTGTTAAAAGAAGAATGGGACCAAATAATTAAGAACCTATGGTGGGTAGATACTCTTATTTGCACTACACAACAATGCAATATCAAGGGAATCGCGATAATCTTAAAAAAATCCTTAAAAGCAATTGTAACTACTTCAGAAGTGGACAGCAAAGGTAGATGGGCCACAGCTAGTGTAAAAATAGGAAATTCTCCCATTACCATCGCAGGCTACTATGGTCCCAATTTGGATGATGCCGATCCGTTGCGAAAATTGTACTCGCAGCTATTACTAACCACCTCTCCCATAATATTGGGAGGTGATTTCAACCTAGTGATGGATTTAAAATCAGACAGATCACCACCGGGTAGACAGACCAATTTGAAAAAAAATGAGACAATGGATTGGGACTTATAAAAGAGACCTTGACCTGGTGGACATCTGGAAAAATAAAGGAGAAAAATCACACCCGTTCACCTTGCATAACAAAAAACTGGGACACAAATCTAGGATCAACTTCTTTCTGATCAGTAACGAATTGTCAAAGATAGTGAAAAGAGTATCTCACCTACCAGCTCACTTGTCAGATCATTCGGCAGTACAACTAGAAATACAAATTACAGAAAGTATAATAGAAAGAAGATTCACAGTGGAGAGAGCTCTGCTAGAAGACGAACAACTAATAAGGGAGCTGGAAATTGAAACAAATATCTTTTTTGAATTAAATGCATCAGGTACCACAGAACAAATAACGTGGGATACCTTTAAAGCTGTTATAAGGGGTAAACTCATAAGTCTAGGGGCTCACAAAAACAAGCAAGTAAAACAAGAGATCTCAGACTTGGAAAAAGAGATTAACTCCTTAGATATCGCTATATCCACAGAACAAGAGGAGGTAAGGAAACAAGACCGTCTTCAAAAAAAACAGATGCAAAAAGATAAAATTGACCATATTCTGGAAGAGAGGCTAAAGAAAAAATGGGATTCCAGCAAACTAGCTAAACATGAGTTTGGTGAAGGTTGTGGAAAATGGCTGGCATGGAAGCTCAAAACAGATCTGGCTAAAAACAAAGTAAAAAGCATAATTCCGGATGATCAAACTATTCCCAACTCTGATGAAAACATTATCAAACAAGAATTCTGGAAATTCTTTAAAGAGTTATACACGGAAGATATAAATCCTTCAGACCAAAAGATGAACTCCTACCTGGAAGATGCAGCGCTCCTAAAACTTACAGAAAGCGAAAGAGAAGCTCTAGATAAAGAAGTCCTAGAAGAAGAAGTGGCGGACGCCATTAAAAGTTTGAAAAAAGGAAAAGCAGCAGGGCCGGATGCCCTACCAAATGAACTATACATGAAACTGAAAGATTCTATACTTCCTCATATAACCAAACTAATTAATTTAATTCTTACACAACAGAAACCTATACCAGACTCCTGGAATGATGCTATAATTACAATCATCCTGAAACCCGGAAAGAACCCTCTCAAATGCGAGTCATATCGTCCAATATCATTACTGAACGCCGACTACAAAATATTTACAAAAATAATGGCAGCTCGACTAGGGAAAGTATTATCAAAACTGCTGCACCAAGACCAAAAAGGTTTCATTAAAGGGAGAAATCTACATGAAGTAACACAAGAGCTACTAACTGCAATAGACATTGCAACAAACGAGAAAACTCCTCTTACCATACTAACTGTGGATGCTGCAAAGGCTTTCGATAGGGTCAATTGGACCTTTTTTGAGAAAGTTACGGTCAAAAACAACTTTGGGTCTCACTTCATCTGTATGGTAAACCAAATATATAAGGATCCAAGATCTAAGGTTCTAATAAATGGTAGTCTAACAGAAAACATAAAGATAAGTAGAGGAACGAGACAGGGTTGTCCACTTTCCCCTCTACTATTCAATTTATACATTGAACTGCTAGCGAATAAGCTAAGAAACAACAATAAAATCACTCCATTTAAACATGGCATATGGGAGAAGAAAATCGCACTTTACGCGGATGATTTAATGATTTTTACAGATGACTATCTAAAAGCAAAGGATACAATCGAGAAAACTTTAGACACATTTGGGAAAGTTTCAGGATACCTGGTGAATCAAACGAAAACAGAGATCATGACATGGAACACGGCCTTTCAAAGCAAATACATAAAAAATGAAATCAGATACCTAGGAATTCTAATAAATCATGATATAGAGAAGTTTCCAAACAGTAATTTGAATAAAGTAGCCGGAGACGTAAGAAAATTGCTCGAGACTTGGGCCTCTTTACCATTGAGCTTGATTGGGAGGTCAAATATAATCAAGATGACCGTCTTGCCAAAGTACACTTTCCTATTTAACGCAATACCAATGGAGTTTGGAAAGGCGGATCTAGCTCCAGCACAGAGAGACATTACAAGCTTCATATGGGCAGCAAAAGGCACGAGGATTGCTTGGAAAAAGATTAGGAGGCGCAAGTAAGATGGTGGGTTGGCTAGCCCAGACTTGGTGGAATACTGCAGAGCCTTTCAATTCAAGAATATCAAAGTACTACTAAAAAGCCATGACAACTACCCAACCTACTTGAAAGTAATTACAAAATCAGATGATCATGCGCTGTTTAAGTATGGACACCCCAAATACTTCAAAAAAATAAAACTTAAGACATTAAGAGATGCAGCAAAGATGTGGACACAAATTAGAGGCAGCCTTAAAATATCGTACTATAGCAACTGGGCCCCTATTTGGGAATCCCCCGGAACCCCAGAATGCCTAAAAGATACCCTTGCACTCTCATTAAAAAGAGTCGACATAAAGTACTGGGGACAAATACTAAATGGCCCAAACTTGAAAACTTGGTTAGAGCTTCAAGAGTTGACAAACAACACACTATCCAAATTCAAATATTATCAAATTCTAAGTTGGTCCAAAACTCTCCCCAGTGTAAATGGTAATGATAATCTGGAAAACGACATGGTCAAAACAACACGATTACCAAAAGAAGTAGCGAAGTGGTACTGGGCTCTGATAACGGCCAACGACATTAACATCAACATGGAAACGCAAATATGGGGGAGAGACATTGTAACAACAGATCTAGACTTAATTTGGGAAAAATCTGTGGATAAATGCTGGTCAACCTTGAAATCCGCGGCCTTGAAAGGGAACCATTTGTATACAATTCATCGGGCGTATTTGACACCAAAAAAACTTTCCAAATTCAAAAACGCTGGAATAAAGAAATGCCCTAAGTGTGGGGAAGAAAAACCAGACGATATCCACATGTTTAAAAGCTGCCCCCGATTGAAAGAATTTTGGGATCAAGTTGGTAAGACCCTGAGCAAAATCCTGTCCAAACAACTAACTGTGAGTATAATTCTTGCTCTTTTTGGGATTGTAGACCCAGGAAATGAGGGGGGGTTTACTAAGGAGCAAGAAAATCTCCTCTTTGTGTTAATAGTCCTTGCAAGGAGAGAAATTTGTATCAAATGGATAGGATCCTCTTGCCCAACTCATGCAGAATGGCTGAATTCGGCAATAAGAATCAACAAACTTGATAAGTTGGGAAATGTAAGCAAGAGATTTAAGTTCTGGGATAATTTTGAAAGCTTCTTAAACCCAAATAAGAATCAAACATAAGTCCTATGATTAAAGCGATACATCTTCTGGTGGACAAGTACGGTACTTGTCGAGTAGTCAAGTTGGCTAGCTCCCCTCGATCCAAATCAGAAGCATTGGTATGTAACGAGTAAAGGAAACTCCTCAAAACCAACAAGAGGATAAAACTCCCCAGGCAAGAGAGATCGAGGGGCAGTGTCGGAAAAGAATAAAGAGGCAGACACCTGATACTCCGTAATCATACAGTAATCGCAAGATGAGGACAAAAAAAAATAACGGATGTTTGCTTGAGTTACAACACTGCAGGCAGCTATATGACTCTTAGTCAGAAATTAGTAAAAAAACAAAAAATCTAATTTAATATGGAGCTTAATTATCGTAAAAATAATTATTATATGTGTAATTGTGATTTGATGTATATCCCCACATTTCTGGGACAACCACTTGTAAAGTGAATCGGCGATCAATGCCAGTTGCAGTGTGTGTACAATTCTTCCACTCCTGTGATTACGATTCTACATTTTGCAGTAAGCAATCTTGGGCCTTGCAGGACATCTGAACTAAAATGAAGAGAAATATAGGAGTATATTTTAGCAGAGACCACCAACACAGTCAAATGCGTCAGGCAATGAGCTCGGCCCACTCCAGCATTTACTAATTCCATAAAGCCTCCAGAGGCAGAAACAAGCGCAAACACAGAAGCTAAACTGACTAGTCCTTGGACATCATATTCTATAAATAAATGAGCCTTGATTGCCCAATTCAATCATTCACTCTGGTCTCTAACACTGTAACAAAGGGCTTTCCTAAACTCAACCCAGTAGTTTCTTATTTACTACTGTAATAGATCAGACTGCCTGTTTTTGTCGTTCCATGGGTTATCCTGTCTCATCAATACATGTTCAAATTATATGTATATGTCGAAATTGGACAAACACAATCAATATGAACAGTTACAAAGACCCTATAGATGACTAGAAAGGACCAGGACACAATGGATGTTGAACAGATGGAAGAGGAGATAAAAAAAGAACTGAGGAGGATCAGCTTTGAAATAAATGCCATGTCAAGAAAAATTGATTCAATAAAATTGAACAACTTTGGGGAGTATGTGAGAAAAGTAGGTTGATGGTCTTAATGTTTACCTAGTTGTGTTGCAGAAAAGTGCAGAATGGAAGAGACCTTTGTCTGAATTTTTTATTCACAGCACTGGTTGGTGGTGGTATCACACAACCACTCATTAATTTTCCAAGCGTTCCTTAACAACGTGGGTGGAACAACGAATGCTTCTGAACCATGCATTCCATTTACAAAGCAATTCATTACAAAAACGTACCTTAGGGGGGTGTTGGACTTTGGAATAGTCTAATTTACTTTTCAAACTCCAATCACAGGAACATCAGGGAAAGTGTTGGACATTAAAGTCCAACACCGCTTGAACTAATGCACGCTATTGTAACAACTTGCATTGTAAATGTAATGCGTGGTTCAGACGCATTCGTTATTCTGCCCACGTTGCAAAGACAACGCATTGTTCAGCGAGGTGCAGAGCAAGAATATTGATGGGGAAATGTCAACAAACAGAAATATTGAGGTAAGAATGCCGTCTGCCACAATGATAAATATGAGGGACGCGCCAGCCATTGTGGCGGTCGCATAATAATGGCCCCCAAAAGACCCCCGCCCTTATGGCAGATGGTCCCTTTTTACGTCAGGATGGCGGGCGGATCCTAATGACCCCCTTAATGTTTTAAGAGGAAGAATAATGTTGAATTAATTTTTTATAATTTCTACATACATTTTTAGGAGCGGATGTTTATTTTATAAGGGATAAGGGTGGGTAGCATTTTAAACATGTTAATGTATTTTTTATGTTAAATTTGAAAATGAATTAATATTTTAGGAGCGGGTTGTTGGTTTTATAGGGGATAAGGGTGGATAGTATTTTAAAAATGTTGTGCCAAAAGTATCAGAATAATTTTAAATTACAAGTAAAAAAAAATTTCAAGTAGAAATTCTAAATTTCAATTTTGATATTTCAAATTTTACGAGATTATACATTTTTATTTACAATTATATTTTGAATTTCAATAAAATAAATCAAATTTGTAAATATTGTTTAATAATTTTAAATATATTATTTTTAGAAACTTAATTACCAAATTATTTAAATTGTTCCAGTTTTATTAGAATTGTACCAGTTTTATTATGATATATATAAAAACATATTTTCTAATTAAAGACAATATATTATTAAACGTTTCTACATATTTTTATTTAAAAATATGTGTAAATGTATTATAATATTTTAATTTAAAATTATACATATTACACTTTGATAAATTGTGAAAGTATTTATTTTTTCAAATTTATTAATGAATAATAAGAACGTTTAATGTAAATAATTCTAATATTTGTGAAATTTGATTTTTAAAAATATTGATAGATACTATTATTATTTTTAAATGTAATTTGTGTACTTTTAAAATGTATAAAGACATGTTTTAATGTATTCATTACATGCATTTAGAATGATATATATGTTTTTAATAGTATAGATGAAATAGTGTGTATTCACTATTTTTGGGATGTACTTTATATGGATTTGGAGTTAGAATAGTAAATTATTATGGTTTACAATCCAGAACTTTCCCTGAGTTATATTGGATTTGGAGTTAGAATAGTAAATTATTATCGTTTACTATCCAGCACTTTCCCTGAGTTATATTTGACTTGGAGGTAGAATAGTAAATTATCATGGTTTACTATCCAGCCTTTTCTTGAAATTTAGTTGTATTTGGAGTTAGAATAGTGAATTAAGATATTAGAATGTTTGTTGTTTATTACAATATTGCAAATAAATACACCTTGGTATTGTTTTACATATTTTTTCAGGCTATTGCAAAATATGTTTAGAATATAATAGACCAAGGCTCTAGGATGGTGATGAGTGAAGGAAAAATAAAGTAATAGCTCTAGATAGAGGTGATAAACTACATAGTAGTGTGCAGTACCGCAACCAGTGATGGTGACATGATGGTAATGGGGCCCTTACCTAGAATTTCATAAAGACATATGCAAGAGGATTAGTTGCAGATGTTAGGGCCCTTAAGAACTCGAATCTTCTGCTGACCTTGAATAGGTTGAAATAATAAGGATTTAGTCAAGCACAAAAGAGTTAATAATTGCAAGGTTTAAGTTGTGCTGCAGATTAAACATATTTATCTTGCGGTTACCTATTTATGGACTGGTGGTAATGGGGTCACGATCGACTGTCGGTCCTTAGTTTCTAGAACGTTATGGCTGACTTTCAATGAAATAATAGACGTTTAATCCTGTCTATAAGGTAGAAAACATGCTACCTGAAAGATGAGAAAACAGTTGATCACCAAGTTAATTATAGTGATCGCACATGTAACATATATAGATATCAAGTTCTTCAATTTTATATCTACCTCATGCGCGATCCAGTGTACAATTTATGAAGACAAAGCTTTATGCGTCTCAAAAAGGACTAGAAGGTAAGCATAATTGGCTGATGAAATACTGATCGCAAGATACTAGGATCGCTTTAGGGTGAGCCGTTAAACTGTTAATTCAATGATAAAAAGGAAGTACATCAGTGTCATTCCCTAACTACCTATGTTTTTCATTTAAACGCAACATAAAATGTGTTGTTACCTGAATGTGTAATCACGCAGGTTTCTTTTAGTGATTTAAATCGGGCATGGGTGGCCCCTTAAACACGGTGACAGTATCTGGAAAAGATTAACACAGCAAGAATTTGCATAAGCTCCGTGTATGTTTTAGGTCAAAGATTTATAAGCTGGAAAACACGGGAATGCAGCAAGAGTTCCCTGAACACAGTATGTGTTTTGAATAGCTGATTACAGGTAGCAAGTTTCAGAATTTAGATTATTAAACACGGAAATACGACAAGGAGAGCTGCGAACTCTGGGCAGTTTAAATAAGAAATGTAAACGTTCAGGGGGACCCGTGAGCACTGGGCGATTTAGATGAGAGATTAAATCATTGTACAATCGTAGCATTAAAGACTCATAGCAGTATATTATGCCGGCATAAAGAGAGTTAACTGAAATGGATTGGTGTGGTATAAATTAATCTAAATGAAGAGACTTACTTGTCGTGTTTAATGTCCGCAGCACCTGATGGGGTTCTGATATGGTAAGAGGTGCTATCGGTCTGTCTGCTTATATACTAAGAACGCCACGGCAGCGAGGCATGTAAGTTCGATAGTGTCTCATAGGAGTGACATCAGAAGGGATGGCCCATGCGTTTCAAGTAAACAACTAGACTGGGAGTGATGCAGTGAATAAGGATGTGAACACAAAAAGGGACTAAGGGGTTTTCCAATATGAAAGGAATACAATGAACAACTAGACTTGGAGTGGTACTGAGAATAAGAGTGTAAACACAAATAAGGGACTGGCGATTTTTCAGAATGGAAAGATTGGCTACATCAGGTAAAATATACAGGACAGGCATATAAAGAACATGAGGAAAAAGCCACCATTTATTTGGTGTTGTATTTGATGGCATTTTCCCACGGTATCTCATTGTTTAAACCTTTGGGAAATGTTGATAGGCTGAAAATCCAAAAAAACTCACGTTTTTTGCGTTTATATTCCATATTGATGGAAGAGGTGTAATTGCAATTTTCAATAATGTACCATCTAATCTCAGTGGGTTTATGCTTTTGTTCTAAGTAGTGCTTTACAAGGGGGGCATTGACTTTAGATGTACGGATTGCTGAGCCGTTTTCTGTTAGCCTCGTACATAGGGATCTGGCCGTTTCTCCAACATATCCTAGCCCACAGGCGCATAGGAGTAAGTAAATAATATTTTTGGACTTACAGTTGGACATGTGGGCTGGACATATAGTGATCCCTTGATAAGTATAGCTGGTGCCAGTAATAGCTGATTTACATGCGACACACTTATTGCAAGTATAAGTGCGAGTAACTGGGCAGCCTCCATCAATGGTTTTCTGAACCAGTGAGTTCTTTTCTTTGAATCTAGAATGGGTAACAAGATCTTTGATGTTTCTATTTCTTCTATGTGCGAACATAGGTTTGGGTATAGTGTCATTTTCTTCTGTGCCACTGTTCAGAATATGCCAGTTAGCGGTCACAATATGTTTAATTATGTTGTTTAAAGTGGAGTGTCTAGTGACACAGACTAATTGGTTCTTGTTTTGTTTAGTCTTAGGCTCCAATAGTGCATCCTTATCATAAAAACGAGCCCGTTTATATGATGTCCGGACTAATCTATGGGGGTATCCGCGTGCTAAAAATTTATTTTTCAGGATGCTTGCCTGTTTATCATAATCTAGAATGTTCGAACAGTTCCGCCTCAAGCACAGGAATTGGCTGAAAGGAATCCCTTCTTTTTGTGCTCGCGGATGGTAGCTGTCAAAATGCAACAGCGTATTGCGTGCTGTTGGCTTAGTAAATAAATCTACTTCAAGCTCGCCATTATGATGTCTAATGTATAGATCTAGAAATTCAACTTGATGGGTGCTTATGTGTGACGTGAACCGTAGGTTACTGTCACAGAGATTTAGCCATATTAGAAATTCAGCCTATTTGTCCTCTGTATCTGACCAAATGAAGAAGATGTCGTCTATAAATCGTGCCCAAGATGTTACAAGGGTGCTATCTCGTTGTAGATATGGATTGATTCAAAGTGTGACATATAAATGTTAGCTACTGAGGGGGCTACAGAGGCCCCCATGCTAACACCTTTGATTTGTTTATATAAAGTAGTTCCAAATTCAAAGGTATTCTCCGTTAGAACAAGATCCAGACATTGCAATAGGAAAGGTTTAGGGCAAGGGACTTGATATGTTTCTATGAACCAGTCTACCGCTAGTAAGGCTTTATCTTGAGGGATGTTACTATACAAAGCCTCTATGGGCTATGTGCAAACAGCTCGGCATGAGAGAGAGTGATGTGGATTTAATAATTATTTGCACCAGTTTCTTGCCAACTATTTCTGTGGCAGTTGCTAAATTCCTGGGTTGGGAATGGGCTATCAGAAGGAAATCTCTTGTACAATAGCAGGCTTGACGAGATTACCCAGGCCCTCTTTGTTCTTCGAACCAGCTAAAGTGAATGTTTTGACCCTGTCTTTTTTGGCTGGTATTGGCTCTATAACCATATGAATTTTGAGGTTTTATTGATGAATTTTAACATTATTGAAGTCACAATGCTTTATCCTTTTAAATGTTTTGAGGTTGTAAATATGTGTTAAACTTGTTATTGTTGATTTAATGGTTTTAGATGTATCATGCTTTTAGGAGTTTTTTACCTCGACTTAAGCAAATTTGACTGGCTGGTAGTGTTAATATGTTTAGTAAGAGTTTTAGTTAACAGTTTTTGTGAAAGTTATGTGTTATTTACGTTGGTTAGTGATTTCGTCATTTATTTACTGTCTAATGTTAAAGTAATGCAATGTTTTTTTAATTACTATTTTACTATGTGTGTTTATATTTATTATGGGGTCGATTCCGATTCAGGAAACAAATCCGTACGACGATTCAAATTTGTAGCCGTTTCCGTACGAATCGTACAAATCCGTCGAATCGTGTATTACGATCCGTAGTAAAAAAATATGTCTGAATCATTGCAAACCGTACAAAAAGCAAGGGAAAATCCATATGATACCGACCCTGAAAGTGAACCGTATGAATCGTAAACATGCCCTACGACCCCACAAGTACTATCCGGACCGGGGAATGAGTACCCGATTCGTACGGTAAACGTCGCATATGAGCAATTCGTACGGAGAGCCACACAATCACATAGGGTACGGTTCGTAAACCCCATGATCGTAGGGGTACGGTTCGCACACCTACGATCATGGGGTACGGTTGGTACACCCCATGATCGTAGGGGTACGGTTCGTACACCTACTATCATTGGGTATACGAACTATATCCCTACGATCATGGGGTGTACGAACCGCACCGGGGTCTGTTTTGCACGCATTTCGAGTTAGATTCTGCTTTTCCGGACGATTTGAGCTCTCGTAAAAAAAAGAGTTGTACGTAGTGTTGACGGGACAAATCATACTTGCTGGGTCGGAAAATGATGCTTCGATCCGTACGGACATCACATACTGCGCGTTCCGAATGCGATTCGTACGAATTATTGAGTCGTACAGGCTTTGGAACGATTCGGACGGAGAACTGCTTTGGCTACGCATCGTACTACATCGTACGTATGGGGACGTTTGAGGATACGATTCGTATGGGAAAAATGCTCCGTGAGGCTATTCGTACAGGATTTTACCGAATCGGAATCGGCCCCTATATGTTGGTATTTTTATTTGTGGGTTTATTATTTGTTATAGGTCGGTGTTGTTTGATTTTTATTTACAGGTTCAGTATCTGGTGGACAGATGAAATTGTCCACGCTTTAATTTTTTTATATAAAGGAAATTGTTGTTATACATTTCCTTTTTTTTGTGGATTTTTGCACGTTATTTATAGTGAAATATTTTCTGGTCTTTATGACTTCATTATCTAGAGGATTGCTATGTTAGATTTTTTTCTACAGTTCTATTTTTCTATTTTTTGGGAGTTGTGGTTACTATATGGATTGCTTTTCCTTTGGATTGTTTTTTAAATCATCTATATCGAGGACATTCTACAGCTACAAAACCGTAAGTTATTTTTAATGTTTTCTTTGGGTGGGCAATGTTTATTTGTGAATTTCACTTTTTTGTTAGTGATATTATGTCATATGATATTGATTTATATATGACATTTCATGACATCATTTAACTAATATAAAAAATAAAATCATTTGCTTGTGTGTTTTATATGTTTTTACTGTTTGCTATTTGTTTTTAATTAAAGAATAGGTTTTGCTATTCGGTCTATGTGTTCTAGACCTTGGATACCTGGATACATTCTTGTTTTTTAGGAGGTATTCGTACATATTTGCTGTTTGTTTACTCAGTTTTCGTCCTATTTTTGTTATAGATTGTTCAATTCTTAGTTCTTGGTAACTTTGTTCTTTTTTTATTGTATACGTTTCTGTAGTGTTGGTTGTCCTCTCCCTTTTGTGGCCTGGAAGGCATTATGCCATCCTTCTACAGCGTTATTAGTTTTGGCTTTTTGTGCAGTAGTGCTGCAGTAGACATTCCACCAGGGAGTTTGGAATTTTGGTTGTCTGCGGTGACCTGAACGATGCAACCTTCCTACCCAGGTGTCTTCAAAATAATCCTACAAGGATGTTAATTTTTCTTCATTAATGCGGTAGAAAGGACTGTCAATTAATAAATTATAGTAATTTGCCACTTCTGCTGTTGGTATGTATGCTAGTGCGAATAATTTTTTAATTTGGTATGCAAAGTTCCTGTTGGTAGAATAGTCAATACTTAAGGTAGATTTTTGGAGGTGTCTCCAACTAATTTGATTAAAGTGGTAGTAACACCCTTGTATTGCTGTATGTGGGAATATTTTTAAAACAGCTTGTATCATAGCTACTTCAAATTTAATTATGATTCTTTGGGGATAATAATTATCTGTTAATATTTGTATTGTTGTCAATAGTTCTATATAGGTGGGATTATTTTTATTTGGTATTCACCATGAATCGTGTAAAGTTGATAAAATGGTTTTGGACACACTTTAAAAGTTCCGTCCATCATCCACTCCTCACAATTTTTTAATTTTTGCAAGTTGTTATTAGTTGCAAAAATAAGAATAATTTTATCATTGGTTTGGTTGTCATACATCAAGAATGTGTCTTCTTTATGGGTAATAGTATATTCTGGTTGTATTTCAATTTCTTTACATGTTTGGGGAGGTGGTGTAGTTGGATCTGATGCTCTTTTAGCTTTAGCTATTAATCATTTCAGGTTGGGTATGGAGGGCAATTGTCCTTTCACATGCTCAGGTACTTTTGTTAATACATTTTTCAAAATTTCAGTGTTTGTGTGCTTGCTTCTCAAATTGCTTCTAAGGCTTTCCTTACTTCTACTTCTGTCACATTGGGTGGATGGTTGTGCTCTTACATTCACAGCGTTGGTATCAACAGTTGTAGCTTGACCATAACATGCAGTAGAATAGTATTTGCTACATTTCCAATGTGTTTTGTTATCTTTTACTTTTTCTTGGGTGTAGGTATAACCCATGTAGCTGAGCATTAATTTTCCTTTTTGTGATGTGATAAAACTTGCTCTTTAAGCCATTTCTAGGGTATATCTATGACAATATATATATTTATTTTGAGTAAATATGCTATGGTTATATAAAAATGTGTTTGTTTAATTTGTAATTCTAAAATATACTTACATATTGTTATTTCTGTTTTGTTGATGGCTTTTTTTGTTGTTATTGAAGTTTCACAGTTATAATTTCTGTAGATGGGGTAGAAATTAGTTTTAGTTAATAATATTGCATATTATTTTTAGTTTCTTTGTTTTTATAATTTATTAAAAGTGAAAGTATACTTACTTTTTTTGGGAAATGAATTTAATGTGGTGCATGTTCTTTGTTGAAGCTGTGATGGAAAATGTTTACATTAGTTTCTTTTTTATATTTCTATCTTTGTAAAACTATTGCGCCAAGTTACGTTATTGCTAGATATAGTTTGCTATTTTATTACTTCTTGTTTTTTTTCCATGTAGTAAATCTTGTTTGTATTTTATACTTTTGCTGTTGATGATATGAAGTTTCATTTTAATTTAAAAAGAATGTATTTATTTATTTTTATTTTGAGTATTTATAAAGCGCGACTGATACCTTGCAGGCTTCCTGGCGCTGAAGAATACTCTGCTGAGGAGAGACCGGAATAACTAGTAGGCGGACAGAATTTAGGGGAATAGCCAGGTTTTGATGCGCTTCCTAAATGGAAGAAGCAATGAGATCTGGCGTATGTCAATGGGCAAGCTGTTCCATAACTTGGCTGCTGCGACCCTGAAGGATCTGCCCCCTGTTCTGGCTTTGTTGAATCTGGGCACCTTTACCAGACAGGCCGAGGATGATCGTAAGTCTCTGGTGGGCGTGTACCACAGAAACAAAGCTTGCAGGGAAAAAAGAAAAAAGAAGAGAACATTTAAATACTTTAGGGAGTGAAATTAAGGATGTTGAGGATTTTATATGAATTAAACAATGGGTTTTCTTACCTGTGTTGTTGTGTAATCTGTTATAGTAGTTGTTGTAGATCGTCTTTCTCTCTTTCCAGCAAAGTACCAGTGTTCCTCCGTGTTTGGCCAGAAAATTTTAATTTTTGTAAGTTATGTAATTGTTTTTATAGTGGTTAGTTAAGTAGTTCTAAATTTTAATTGTTTTGTGGTCTTGTAGTTTAAATTCATAGGTTGAGGAACTTATTTTGAATTTGGTAGCAGCTACTTTTTAATTAGGTAATTATATTTGTTGTTTGTTAGTTGTTTATAATTTATTTTTTGTTGTAGATGTTTTAAAATTAAAGTTAATAATTTTACTTTATCATTTTAATATTGTTGTATATGAAATGCATGTTAATAAATATGTGCTAGTGAGTATATTTTAATTATTGTGCATGTATATATTTATTTGCGTTTTTTTAATTGATTTATATTTATTTTTGGAGTATACTAAATTGATATATGTTTGTATAATGAGTTTTTAAATGTTTTCATGTATTACATTGTTATATAGTTGAAAGGAGTATTTATTTAATGTTGAATAGTATTTTCGATATATTTTATATAAGTTATGAGGCTATTTGTAAGTCGATAATAGTGTTATTGATATTTTTGTAAGGTTTCTTTTTAATTTAGGATTTTTGATATTTTTGTATTCGATATGTTCGTAGTCAATATTTTTGTTAACAATATTTATTAAGGCGATAATTACATATCGATATTTGTGTTAAAACTTGTTGACCAAAATATTGGGATACGCGGACGATTTAGCAATCACATCATCAACACCAGTAATAGCAATTAGAGAGATCGAGGATGAAGCTAAAAAATATGGTCTTCTATCAGGGTATAAATTGAACCAAGGGAAAACGCAAATAGTTGTAAATGAATTTGTTAATATTCAGGACGAAAGAGTTATAGAGTCTGCGGTTTATTTGGGCGTTAATATAACATCCGACTTATCGAAGGTTGTGGAGAAAAATCTGACCCCAGTAATTAAAAAGGCAAAATTAGACCTAGACAGGATGGACATTTTACATTTAATGATTATAGGTCGCTGTAATGTTATAAAAATGCTGTTCCTGCCCAAAATTTTATATTTATTCCGCATGATTCCTTTATTATTTACTAATCAGTGGTTTAAAGAAATAGAGGGGATTTGTAATTGCTTTATATGGGCAAAGGGCAGAACCCGAAGATCCATTAAGATGCTGGCACTATCTAAAGAACGGGGGGCCTTGCAGTACCGGACTTTAAGACATATTATTTTGCTTCAGTCCTTCAGTATTGTAAAGGACTTCTCGGTGGAAATACGAAAGATATTTGGAGGGGTAATGCCGGCATTCCGGATATATATGAACTGCTGGTTTTGGATTCTAATAAGGGACTCCTTTCTTTTAGGGAGCTAAACTATTATAAAAGAACGAAGTTCAAGGTGTTGGGTGCGGCTATCTCAGTTTGGTCAATTATCCAGAAGAAAATTAAATTAGGGAGAATGAATTTTTATACTCCTTTATATATGAATGAACTTCTCCCAGATGTATTCCATGATCAAGTGATGAGGCGGTGGGATAATCTTGGGGTTAGCATAATTGGAGACAACACAGATCAATCAGGGTTAATAACATTTGAAAGGGCGCAACAGCTATACAATTTGGATCAGAGAGACTTTTTCAAATGCTTACAGATAAGGTCAGTCCTGCAGAGAAAACAAGCAGGCAATTGTAAATTTATTAGGGTAGACTTGATGGAATTTGTTCGAGATGAGGATGGATGCACAATCTCTCAACTATATGGTGCATTATGCCAGTATAATGAGGATGACAGAGGAAAGGTATTTGATAAATGGAGAAATAAATTAAATCTATCAGGAAATGAGGCTGAAAAATCTCTCAGGTTAGGAAACACTACTTTAAAGGTTGCAAATCTGCAGGCACAATATTTTAAGACTCTATATGAATTATATTATACACCGCATAGAATAGCCAGTTGGGGGGGCACGAGTGGGATCTTCTGCCCAAGATGTCAGAGTATGGAGGCTGACACAATACATATGTTTGCAGCTTGTCCTAAACTAGATCCCTTTAAAGAAGCTATGGAGGAATTCTTTAAAGAGGAATTGAAAATCTCAATTAAATTAACTAATGAGATTATGGTTCTTGGGGTGGCAAAGGAGGGGCAGGAGGTACCCCATCAAGAATTTTTATTTATTGCAATGACGCTGAGCCGGCTTTGTATTGCAATGGTATGGAAAGACTCTAATCCTCCTTCGTTTCAACAATGGCTTTCAAAATTATTAGCTATCTATACTCTAAAGAAAGCTTTATATGAAAAAAAGGCGTGAAGGCAAAGCAGCTTGGGAAGCGGATATGGGCCCCAGTTGAAAAATGGAAAATTAAATTAGACGGTTAACTAAAAAGAGGGATAGACTCATGCTTATTCCTACAAGATTATAGTCGGTGGGGTCAAAAACTGCTTAGCCCTCTTTGTAATTTTTCATTTTGTTTTCTCTTTTTTTGTTGTTTTTTTGTTTTTGCTTTCATTTAAACTTTGCCTTTTAAGAATATGTTGTACATTTCGTTTGATTCTTTAAGTGACAAAGCACTAATTGAATGATTTATGTTATAACTGATATATATGTCAAAATAATCAATTGTTTACACTTTGTTTTTCTGATGATGAAATAAAAAACTAAAAAAAAGTTTTAAAAAAAACTTGTTTATGTATAGGATGACGATATTTTTGCACACAATATTTTTGCGTTGATGTTTTTGTTGGTCGGTGTTTTTGTGATCGATATTTTAACAGGGATCCGTTCAGCGATTGTTGTATTTTCTGTTTCTCCGTGTCATTGGGTTGGAAAGGAAGCTAATCATGAATGCATGTATCCCAAGTCCACCCCCTTACTAGAGCTCTGTCTCTCTTTGCATACTAGGCCATGGATTGGGTGTACAGTCATCTCTGAGACCTGTGAAGAAAGCTGCTGACACTAGCAGTTCCATTCCACCTATTGATGCAGAACTGGTGATGGTAGCTATACCTCCATGGTGATATTGGCAATTGCCCCAGTTGGCTGCCTCCATATCACACTTAAAGCCATGTTTGTGGGCCGTAACAACAATGCAAAAACTGAATGTCGAGGGCTGAAGCAGCACAGTTCAGAACAGCCACGTTCAAGCTATATTCCTCTCCACAGAAAGAAAAAAGGACTGTGCATCTGTGTTGTGATGGCTTTTAACTGATTCATACGTGGGCATTAAAACACCATTGTTGCTGCAGCCTGTAGAAAAATAAAGGAAAATTAATTTGAAATTATAGCCATAGAAATACCATATAAAAAGTGTTACTGTGGTAACACAGATTGATGAATACTCAATTAATGTATTAATCAGATGAGTGCTATACACACTTGAAATGTATGTATAATGCTTTTCCCTTAAATGTAACACTTGCTCCCATGCACCGATGTTTAAAATTAATCTGAAAACCGAGAAATAAAGATAATTTTACTTCTTACAAATCTGTTAAATATTGTAGCTCAAACCCAAATTTGCAAGTCTTTGTAAATCGAGGTGTGCGTCAAAATACATGAGTGGATGTGCTGGATCACCCTTGCTCCACTTCTTCACCCATGTACATCATGCAAAGCCATGCAAATGGTTTTGCTTTGCTGAGTAAATGCCAAAAAGGATTTCGTGTCTTGGCTGCACCACAAAAGTGATGCAACACTGATGCTAAATCATAGCAAATCAGGGCTTAAAGTTTGCAAAATGTGTGCTTTGATTAAACTGGACATATTTTTTAATTTAAACAGGATGTGTTCCCCTTGAGTCAGTCTCCTTATAGTATTCTGCAAGACTTCCTGGTGTAAGGTATACAGCTGCAGAGATACGTCACTGAAGTTACCAGTAAAATGTATTTTGTGTAATACTTGACATTTTATGAATATTAAACTTATTTCTCAGAAACAAAATAAGAAAAAACAAGGTCTTCAAACTTTGCCCTCAAAATCCCTACAACTCACCACACACAAAAATGGGTTTTCGATAAAAAAGTGAGACATGGTAACACCTTTAGATTAGACTCCATGCCCTCCATCTGAGAGAGCTGGGGCTAGTGCCTAGGAATCTCAGGGGTCCGAAGTAATTGCGAGAAGAAATGCAGTGTGATAAAAGAAAACTGCCAGGCATGCAGAAAGTAAAGGAAGGCCAGGTATGGTATTCTCTGAAGACCCACTCTGCTAAATTCCTGCTATGAAAGTGCAGGATTACTGTTGTTCAGCATAACTAGAGTTAGGCAAGTCAATTATGACAAGATATTATCTCCAACTTGCTTGCTCTACAGACCATGGCAGGGATGGTGCAGAAACGAATGGGCAATGGTAGTTGTTTGATCTGACGCCCTTGGTATGATATTCCCTCAGACTTTCTGCCTTCACTCCCTCTTTTACTAAACTATGCACTTTAACCCTGCCAACCAGTGTTAAAAACGAGTGTGCTATCACCCTAAACATGCTGAATTTGGTATACACTTAGTTGTCACAGTTATTTACTTATAAGTCCCAAGTAAATGAAAGATCATGTACCAAGGGCCTGCTAATTAAGTGCTACAAGAGAGAGAAGCAGCATACATTGCGCCACACACTGAAGTAGAACGTCTCAGACCTGCCACTGCAGCTTGTAGTGCAGTTTTAAACTGACATTTGAACATGGCAAAATACATCCTCTTCCAGGCCTAAACCCTCTTTTATAATACTTGAACATTCATACCTATGTTAGGCTCTAAAGTTTCAAAAGCAGGGAGCATGATATTTGAAAAGCAGGACATGTACATTTAAGTGTCCTGGCAATGTAAATCTCCTAAAGTCGTTTTCCACCACTGGAAAGCCTATCTCTCCCATTTACTTGATAAGCGCTAACTTTAGATTGGCGGCAGATAGAGATATGCTGTTTACACTCAAATGAATTGTAATATGGATTTAAAATCACAATTCGGACAATGCCACTTTTAGAAAGTTGGCATTTGCTAGTCTCAACCATTTTTGCCTTCACCCAGTGTCCTGGATCACATGACTATAAATGCTCCACTGCTGGGCTTTGTACCTTGCTTCTAGAAAGTAACAGAAAGGGGGCTTAGGTGTGGAAAAGGTGGGCTATCCTGACAGCATGACTTGGAAGGAGAAGTATCCAACCTCACTTACACTTTAAAGCCTCTTGCACACACAAAGGAAACTGACACCAGGCCTGTCCTACTTTTTGTTACCCCCAAACAGTTTGGAGCCTTGACTGGGGAATGGGAAGAATCTTCGGGAACCAGATGTGAGGATATGACAGGGAGCTCTCCCATACAAAGGCTGGCACCTGTTCTAAACATTGATAACATCTCTTAAGAACACTCCAGAGTATGCACAAGTTACAGAGGAAGGTATGACCTGCTGCCAAAGATCTTGCTTCTTAAAAGACGACTCTGTGGTACAAGAAGATTGTACCTGCTTGCCATCATCCCAGGCTAACCAGAATGACTCTAAGGTCAGTTGGCTGGCCACCTGTGTGAGTTACAGGGACATAACAAACTTTTGTGGCTCCCCTGCAATTGCCCAGCTGAACTGCTTCAACTGGACCTACCCAGACCTGCAACTGGTACCCCGCTGGCCTCTGCTGGAATGCAGCCCTGATTCACAAGAGGTGCCCCAGGTCCTGGAGCTTTGGGTCAGATTGTACTGATCCTGAAATGTAAGTGAAAATCTCGAAGCTTGGGCTCACCTACCCAACGACTCTACTGTGTATGACGACAGCTAATGTGAAGTACCAGTGATAAGTGCTCTTTGTACTGGCAATGACAGTCTGTGGTGACTGACAACACAAGACCTGCACTTTGCGCTACAGCAAGCACAGACTGAGACATCTGCCAAAGCAAAGATACAGCAATGAAAATCGGTGGCACCCAACATTCAATGACACAGTGACACTGGACTCTGCACAACACTTTGCTGCCTTTCAGCTAAGTTTTCACTATGTATAATCAAAAACACCCAAACATTCCAAAATTCCTCAACTCTTCCACTTTCCTCTGAACACCAACATAAATAACACATATTTAAAGCCATCTTTACCTTACACTTTCTAAGCTACAAAAACACTAACCGCTTAATCAACAAACACACACCACTCATCCACATATCTTTGATCCATTGATAAATTCACAGTCATAGAACATGGCCCTCATGCTCCACTGCCACCCCTCACTCACACATCTTCCACCTTCAACATATGCAAAACAAACTCCACAACACTAAAAAAAACAATTTCTCTGTCCGTAAACAGTCCACGCTACCACCAATACCACACTGCCTACAACTTCAAAGACAGGACTCACTTTCCTGCAGCACAAACACCACGCCACCTACCTAAAACATGTTTTAAAATGCCTACTTATAAAAGCGTTTTTCATTTAAAAAACACCACAAATACAACTTATTCACAGATTCAGAACATTAATTACTTTACATAACTGAATCATGCCTAGGAGAAGATATGACAGCAGTATTGCACGAAGCAGTTCCACCACGCTATTAAACTATGAAAGCAAAAATAATATAGACAAAAGAGGAGGTGGCTTAGCTGTCATATGTAAGCAAACTAACGAATCTCACTGAAGCTGAGGGTGTTCCCTTTTTTAATAACATGTTATTGGATTTTCATAGAGATATAAGCCATACATAAAAACCAATGTCCTCAGTGACCTTAGATTTGAGTGCTCAGTAGTCAAAGTCAGTCAAACAGTCTACAATTGATTGTCACCCTAAAAATTTCCCCAGTATGCCTGCACCTCTGGGCACTCCCAGATCACATTGTAAAAGGATTCCAGGCCGAGGCCACACCTGAGGCACTTGGGGCCCTGTGACCTCTACTGTGCACCACAGCTGAGTAGGAGAGTAGTACATTTGTGGTCGATTCCAATTCGGGAAAAACCACTCCGAATAGCCGTTCAGAGCGTTTTTCCCATACAAATCGTACCCTGCAACGTCCCCCATACGTACGACAAAGTACGATTCGTACCGGAGCTGGAATCCGTAAAATCGTACAGAGACCGTACGAATGAAATCCCGGTACGATTCTCCCTCGAAACCCGCTGTACATGACATCTGTATGGTTCGCGGCTGGTTTTTCCGACCCAGCAAGTACGATTCGTGTCGGGTACGCACCGTACGACCCTTTTCCTATGAGAGCCGAAAACAGTTGTAAAAGCAGAGTTCGCCTCGAAACAGGTACGGAACGCCCTCCCCCAGGTACGGTGCGTACCCCCCATGATTGCAGGGTTATGGTGCTTACCCCTGCGATCATGGGGTGTACGCACCGTACCCTGCGATCATGGGTTGTACAGACAGTACCCCATGTTCGCAGGGTGTACGTTGCATACACCCTGTGATCGCAGAGGTACGATGCATACATCGCAAAATCGTAGGGGTACGCACCGCGAACATGGGGCATACAGACCGTACGGTGTGTATGTGATTGTGTGCTTTTCCGCACGAATCGCCCTTACCTGACGTAGGCCGTATGAATCGCGTCCTCATACCCCGTTCCGGATCGTACTCGTCGGGTCGTACGGCATGTGTACGAGTCATACGGTTCACGGATCGTACTACACGACTCGGACGGACGGGTACGATTCGTACGGAGATGGCTCCGGATACGAATTGTACGGACGTTTTTTTTTTACCAGGATCGGAATCGACCCCTTGGTGTAAGTACTTAAATTGTATAAGGCAAAAGTGCAAAGAGATTGCCAACTGTCTGGACACCAATTAGCCTCCACTCATTCCTCAACCTCAGGCTCATCAGGAGGTCAGGGTTGTTGGTTACTAGCAACTGGTGTAGTTGCTTGCATTTTAACAGAATATACTCGGGGAGCGCATGTAGCTACTCCTTGCAGCCTTCCAGGAAATCTCAAAGTTAGAGTGGAGATAGAACTCACACCCCCTCCTGGAACGATTTCATATGTCCATCCTACCACACCTTCTCCAGTGTTGAGATTTCGATTAGGTCCATACCATGGAACACCCTTAGGCCCTCTGTCTTTGGCAACCATGTCCCATATCACAGGGGGCTAACCCTGGTGACAGTGCTGAACCATTTCATATAACAGAGGGTGCATACTAACCGGTGCTGAGGATGCCAGTGACATGGAGCAGTGAGAGAAGAGAGGTCCTGTGCGTAATTTGCAGAGTTTTGCTACGCACAACTAAGCAAAGTGAAAAAGAAACTCAGCAGAGTACCATAAGTGGCGGAGTGCAGTGCGAACTGCCATTCACACCATTCACACTGGTCTTCCTGCTGCTCGGATTGACATTGTACCCGAGCGGCAACTCGTGCTTGTGAACTTACTGTTTACAAGTGCAAGCGGGGAAATACTCAGCTGCACTAAGCAGAGCTGAGTTTTCTGCATTCCACAAGCTCAGCAGAGAGCGCAAAGCATAAAACTTTGGAAACTTTGTGAATGGAGCGGAGTTCACCTCCCAAGCCTAGAGGAGATTTGCTATTTGCGGATGTTTCTTTACAAGGATGTGAGGCCCTCCTTATCAGATGCAACACTATATCAACTTGTTTATATGACTTTATTCTTTACAGACCACTATCTAACAATAGAACATTACCTGACACATTTCTAGACACAATCTAAAAACCTTTAAAAATATATATAAATCTATGTATCATTGATGACCTTAACATATGGCTTGACAAACATAATAAACCGTACCCTTGAACTATTCCCACTGGTCTACACACTGTAGTGCGAAGTGCAGAACTTGTGTTGCCGTTTGTCACTGCCAGTCTCTGTAGTGCAAAGAGTCAGGTTCACTGGAACTTTGCATTTGCAGCCATTCGTGCAGTAGGATCTTGGTGTGAATAGGCGCTTTCATCGTTGTGTAGACCCCAAACTTGTCAGGATTTCTCCCTTACTTCACAGAAGGAGCTCAGCCTATGACAGCCAAGGGTCCAGGACCCCGTGAATCACCTCTTGGGGACCATGAACTTGCTCCAACAGGCGCCAGCAGGGCAAAAACAGGTTCAGTTGGTGGTACAGACAGATCCAATGCAGCAGGTCAGCTAGCCAGTTGCAGGGAGGTATTAGGTGCTTGTTGTGTCCCTGTAGCTAAGAACAGGAGGTCAGTGAGGTGACCCTTGTAGTCACTATGGTAATCCTGAAATCAAGCAGCAAGGCAGGTGGCAAGCAGCAGAGCAGGCATCAAGCAGCAGGGGCGTCCTCTCAGGGTACAAGCCAAGTTTCAAGCAGCAGGACAGTCCTCTATTAGCAGTAGGGCAATGCTCTGGGTTAAAAAAGCAGGCATCAAGCATCATTCCAGTCAGAACCCTCAACAGCAACAGGAGCTTTCCAGAAGACCTAAGAAATGCATGCATACCCCCATAGTTATAGAAAATCAACCTTGACACTCAAGACCCCGACGACTGCTGACCCATAGCAAAATAGACCATTCCAGGAGAAACTGAAAAATTTGCCTTTGCCCAGATGTCAGAACTCATTGAGGAACATTACGAACCTTCCAAAATCCAAACTGGATTCTGTCCAGGAAAGGTAGGTATTTCAGGCCTAATCTCAATCTGGGATGTCTGTAAAAACATATTTACATTAATAAGCAGAAACAGTAATATAGGGGGAGAGAAAATTACATAGAAATCCTAAAAGCAAAACAACAAGCTGTGTATATTTAGCTCAAGGTTCATCTGTATAGTAGACCACATAAGGTTTGCAGTTTCCATGTACATATGGGTTTATATATAGAGGTTTTATGCCTTCTACTAAAACTTGCTAAATGTTATTTGTATGTATGAAGAGGCATACATGCATATCACTGCATATGTAGGTGTGGGGGTATGCCTTTATACGTATGTATGTTATTTTCAGTTATTTGTTAAAGAATACATTTTTTAAAGAAAGTCTATTCTTTTCAAACTTTGTCCATCCCTACTTTCACTGACTCATCCCAAACCTTTCTTAATACAATGAACTTGCACATCCTTTTCAAATTTCTACCTACTTTTTACCTAATTAACTCAACTAACAAGCACAGATGCTGACAGCTCACAAAAACAAATTACAACTTATTAAACACACAAAATCTCAAGTGAAAAAACGTAACAAACTTATCACAACCAATCCACATGGAAAAAAGGAAGCACATATATCTACTACTTCTTTAACTTTAATCTTGGGTTCCTTCCTGAGTAGCAGGCTATTCACCTCAAAGCACTTCAGTGTCTTATCAAGAGCATTAAGAGCTGTGTAAATTAATTTTACAATTACAATATGTATAACACTTACACACATACAGATTCCACAGTGCTTCGATTTTTAAACCTGTCACCCCTGCCCTTGAGATTTACAAAACACAGGTCTGGTCAGCAGCCTTGTATGCCGCAGAACTTTGGGGACACGCGAAATTACATGAGCTATCGAAGGTTGAACATGCCTTTATGCGCCACCTGGTCGCGCTTCCACAAAGTACCCCCCTCATACCACTACGCCTAGACCTAGGCTTGGAACCCATTGACAAGCTGGCAGCTGCACGACCTCTGCTCTATTTGAGAAGGCTTTGGTCTTTGCCTGAGCTTGCATCCTTTAGGGCAGAGTTCACTGCAATTTGGAGCCAGCTACAGCATAAGAACATACCCTGGCTGGCCCATGTTAAGGCTTCTTTCCATCAACTTGGTATGCCACAACTTTGGGATGCACCTGAAGACAGTTGCGTGAGGACGCAGAGGTCCCAAATAGTGGAGGCTGTAAGGTCACACAATCTTAAAACCCTACACTGCTCGACGCCTTGGGAAGGCTGTCCACAGAGTTTTTATTGACGAAAGTTAGCCCCAGGACGGAGGTGTTTCTGGACTTTGTATAGCCCCCATTCGCAAGAAAACTGTATACCCAACTAAGGCATGGCTTCCTACCGATAGGGGCACTAACATCCAGATGGTCACACTCGATGGAGGCCAATTGCCCTGCTTGCAACTATTGGAGGGAAGACATTGTACATATATTTTTTTTCTGCCCCGCATACAGCGGAATTCGGAAATGCTGCATCCTTCCACTGTGTAAAAATCTGGGCTTCAGACAATGTGCTCAAGCTACAAGAGTTCTAACCTATGATACTGCCCCTCCCATTGTCTTTGCTGTTTCCCGCTTTTAATATGGCATGTGGCGGAGAAGAACTCTTTTTTTTTTTAGTATGAAATAATGTCCCATACCTTTATTCTCTGATAACTCATTGTTTAATACCTTTTTAATCCAACTGTATTTGTGGTTTTATTATTGTGCTTGTACATATTTTATTGCACTTTTATGGTCTTTTGACCGAAATAAAGATATCAAATGAAACAAACATACATAAATAAATACAATAAAAATTATAACAGCTCCAGTGTACACCCATGCATGATTGTAAAACATAATATTTAGATGTTCTCATTTCTTTGAAATTCATGCCATAAAACATATTTGAATTTTTGTTTTGACTTATGGTTTGTTGCATATCAAACTATACTTAAATACAGAGATTCAAAACCTTCTTTGTATTGCCTACTAAATTAACACGTCTTTATGTCATTTTTGAGCTTTTCATATTTTCCTGTGCAAAACACAGCAAGCTGTCCGGTTTGCTGGAAATATTTCTTACAAGTCAAGTAAAGTCAAAACCACTTTATTCGAATAATTAAAATCATTAAAGTATGCTATACATATACAAAATCATTAAAAATATCTGTTAAAAATCTGTTATACAAGATAAAAACACGATTCAAAGTCATTTAAAATACATAGACGGTCATTTCTGCATTTAGGCAATTAATTGGGATACATTGTCTGTATATTAAGAGGATTCTGATTCTTGTACAGCTTTCTGTCTAACCCTCTTATTTCTAACAGACGCGGCTAGAAAGCTAGCGACACAAAACATAGTTAACGGGGATTCTAACAGTTGTAAAAACAATAAAGCTGGTTTACACTGAATGAAATTAATCTCTTTCAGCAATGGAAGAATAAACTTTTTCCTGGCATCTTGGTACAAAGGGCAAAAGATCATAAAGTGCATAGTGTCTTGCGGGGATAAATCATCGCATTTGCACGGAGCAGCGTCTTCAGGTCTACTCCAACCCTCCAAATCCCAGAGAACTGTGTGTATTTGGTTAAATCGAAATTTAGTCAATAGCCTTCCATGAAAAGAATTTGTCACTATGGTCAAATAAGGTGACATTGCTAATGACAAGGTAACCAAAACATGGCCCCTAACCGATAGTTTACACAGTTCTACTCCTTCCCGCTCTGCGTCCCTTAGCTTAATAAATTTAATTTTCACCCACTCTAGGCCAGCCTTACACAGAGATTCTGGAATGAAAAAGATCTCCGGTCGCCCCATGTACATGGCTAACATTTTTATGTAGGACAACCACTGGATTTTGTTCATGTTGTCAAGCATAATACAGTCCTTTAAGATCTTATGATTTAGGGAGAGGTTCGGATTTAACCAAATTTTGATCCATAGCAGCATTGGGGCTATTTGAATTATGTCCGCTATATAACCAATCCCCAGTTCAAGGTGGACAGAGTGGGTAGCTGTAGATTGAGGAAGGCCTAGAAGGGACCGTAGGAATTTGTTTTCTTCTGTTTGGATAGGGTCGGGTTTGGTGAATCCCCATATTGATGCCCCGTACCTTGCAATAGAAATGGTCTTGGCTTTGTAGATAGTTAGGATTGCCTCATAGGGTTTCCCCCCCAACCTTTTAGCAAAGCCTAACACTGCAGCTGAAGAATTTATTACCAAATTTACCTTTATTGAGAGCTGGGGGGACCATGAACCCTTATCATCAAAAACTACTCCCAGGTAGGTAAATACCATCACTCTGGTGATTTCTTCACTGCCACAGTAGAAGGTCTTAACTTTATTTTTTGAAACCCCCAGTGATATAACATGCGATTTGCCATTGTTTACCACCAGATCCAGGCTTTTCATAAAATCTCCAAACGAGTCCATCAATCTTTGTAGGCCCAAGAAAATGTTTGAATATTCGATCACGTTCATAAATATTAAATAAATCGTCCCTACTACTTGCAATATTCCATCACGGACATTAAAGTGACACTATAAATTGGTAGATCAAAAAATAAGTACATTAAAGTCCACTTACACACTCACTTTGAATTCAACAATAAATATGTGTTAGAGCCGCTCTGAATTAATCTACATTAACAAAAGGTCACTAGCATTGTAATGTTCCAAAATAACAGAATTATTTGCTGGAACAATACAATTTACAAATAGAGATAGCAAAGATCACCTAATCAAAGGCATTGCATTTTTAAGTAACTATTCACTTAAACAATGCCAAACATTTTGTACTGGCTTTAAAATTATTGTGCTTCTTATGCATACTTACTCTCTTGGGTGTCACAACCTATACTAATCAAGATACTGACCAACAACATTGCTACAAACTGCAATGTTATTTTGCAAACAAGAGGAAGTTTAATTAAGTCCCAAGGCTCATACAAGAAAATGCAAAATAAAAAATCTGTTCGGTGAGATAGTTGGTAAAATATTCTCACAGGACAGATGACTTTGCAATAGCTGGAAAATGCCCTTTAATAACCTAGTACTTTCCAAAATTGTTGACACAAGAAGAGGGCATGCATATTTGTACTATTAATGTGGATGTTTTGTACACAGTAACCAACATTTAGCCAACTCTTGATACAAACTAACAACTTAAATAGGGATAAACTTAGTTGGTCAACAACAAAGTAAGGTGTGTTCAATAGTTTGATACTTTTAATCATAATTTCAAATGCAAACCTGTTGGCTACAGCAAATTGCACTATTTCTACATTATTGCTTTTCTTTCCTACACAGAACCTTATTAACCTCATAAGTGTGGCTGTCGGCTGAACCCCCTCACCAGTGCATCTCACAGTCATTTCTGCCACTGGGAACATGGATGATTCCTTTTGTGAAACCAAGGGGAAGGGGCGACGCAGAATCGCTTCCAGGTCACCACCTGCCCATCTGTGATATTAGTGTGCCACGAGGTGTAGCAATCTATTACTAAAGACAGTGATCCCAAGTATTTGAAGAATCAGGGTAAGGATAAACATACGCTGAATAGCCAATATGTACTTTGTCCAGCCGGACAAGAAGTTTATTTTACAAGTTACAAATGATAACAATGAATCAGCGGTAATGTAAAGGGGGCACAACCTGTGACCCACAAGAAGCAAGACAAAACAACAAAATTCAGTTAAGAGCGAGCGAGGCGGTCTGTGTACCAGTATTCAGTTGTACAGACTTAATTACTTTAAGGTACCATTGTACAATACATTATAAGTATTATCAAGACATATGGGACACCCTCGTACCATATGTCTCGATAATACTTATAATGTATTGTACAATGGTACCTTTAAGTAAAATGTGCCCCCTTGGCATTACCACTGATTCATTGTTATTGTTTGTAACTTGTAAAATAAACTCCTAGTCCGGCTGGACAAAGTACATATTGGCTATTCAGCGTATGTTTATCCTTACCCTGATTCTTCAAATACTAGGGACCACTGTCTTTAGTAATGGTCTAACACCCAAGGTCCCTAGTGTATTGCCTTCGGGTTCCCTTGTTTCTGTACAACAGCGAGGTGCAGTAATATCACAGATTGTTAATCCTAATGTTAATGTTATCTGCCTTTATATAGCGCACAGCTGCCCCAGCAAAGAGGCGTCCCAGTGCTGCCAGCATCAGAGAATCAGACCTAGGGACCAGGACAGTCAGGCGCCAGAGAAAAAATGAAACAAAAATAAATTTCTAGCCAGAGGGAAAGAGGAAAGTTTTGATTGCTTTCCTTAAGTCCAGCAGGTGTTCCATCCTGCGGATCTGGAGAGGCACCCAGCCCACAGGCGCTTCACACGGGGAACTCTGACCAGATGCTGCCCCGAGGAGCGCAGCTGGCAAGTAGGAACATACGGGGTGAGTAAGTTAATTAACAAGCTGGCTGAGGCAAGTTTCAAGATCTTAAAAGATAAACACAAACACTTGAATTGAATTAGTTTAGCCAAAGGTAGCCAGTGAAGCTTCCGGATAGCACCAGCAGAGGGGCAAAGACATGGGAATCCCAACATGGCTCTAGCGACAGCATTCTGAACATGCAGCATCCACATAATCTCAGCCTGGTTAGCCCCCAACAGGAGAGAGCTAGTGTAATCAAGTCTAGATAGAATGGCTGATTGCACAATCAGCTGGCGCATAGGTGGATCAAAGAACTTCAGAAGGGGCTTAAGTCCCCGGAGGAGGCCAAAGCAAGTGCCAGACACTTTTTGTATGGTCTTGAAAACTAAGGGTGGAATCCATCTATACCCCCAGGTTCTTAACCACCAACTTAGGGGTGGGGGGGGCTACCAAGAATGTTCGGCCACCATTGCTCACTCCACCAACTCATGTTCTTTTCCACTAACTGAACCTCTGTTTTATTAGCGTTCAGCTGGAGGCGGAAAAATGGCAGGTCACTTTTCCTCCGCTGTGTAGTTAGGTTTCAATGGGGCGCAGTGCCTCCCCAGGTGTCAGGGAGTCATTGGTGGAAAGGGGAAAGTCTCCTCTATCCAACAATGCCTTCCTGACATGTTTACCCAACTGTAGACCATAGTGGCACCACGATCTACAGCCAGAAACCACTAGGCCACTGGGGATCAGCATTTTGGGGAGTCAGCTTTTGTGATAACGGGAGGACCCCCCACCCCCTACGAGCAAAATGTAAAAAAAATTGCTGTTTCATCCCTAGGGGTGTAATTGCGTCCCCATGGGTACTGATTTTTTTACATTAGTTTAAAAATAATTAGATCATCAGGGGTTGGCCTTCTTGGCATATTGGCCAGCCTCCTGTGTGCCCTATTCTTTTTTTTTTTTTTGCAAATGTGTGGAATGGAATGGAATAAAATTGTATTTGTGGTTATTCAAAACCATTAAAATAAAGCAACAAATTACAAATAATCATTATTGTTAAAAAGAAAATTAAAATGAGAGCAATATAAACATAGTTAAAAATGTAAAGTTCATGAGACCATTAGTGCTTGCCCACAGTTCATACGCTCATAAGGGCTAGTTTGTCTCTGAGATGTGGGAGTACGCCATCTGGGCCAATGTCCTAGCTATAAGGGTCCATCAAATTACGGCATGTCTCTTGAATGAATTTGCTGAACGTAGCCATGTCTTTCACTGTTTCCATTGTGAATAGGTGGTAAACGGCCTCCTCTATGGATCTGATACCGTGTTTGAGTAAGGTTGGCTTTAGATAGAGGTTACGCTCAGAGGACAATGCCGGGCAACAGAATAAAATGTGTGCAAAACTCTCATATTTGTATTTACATAGAGTGCTTTATCCAAGATGACCCCAAGGGTTAGAGATCTTTAAGGGGGAGAGGATGTAATCTAAGCGCTAAAACCCTATTTAACGCCTGTTTCCGCACCACCAGGGTGAGATGGAGTTTGGAGTTCCGTTCTGTGTGAGGGAGTTTTAAGGACTCGTGAAAACCTCTTGATTCCAAAGATTCCAGATCCGAAGTGCGCGAGCGGAGGCGTACCTGTTTTATTATCGCGCTTTTAATAGCAGCGTACTTTATTGATTCAGGGTCCCAGTTTTCCACTGCGAGCTGTAGAGTGTCTTTGGCGACGCATAGGCTATTTGACCACGGATTATCTGGTTCCAGGAAAATACTTTTTATAAAAACTTTCAGAGTGTTCTCTCTTGCCGCAGTGGCAAGGAAGAAGTATTTGCTCATTGCGGCCAACTATTCATATTTTTTTTGGGTAAGGTCGAACTCCAGCCGCACTCAAATGTTTCTGGTGTGAGCGGGAAGATGAAATAACTTTTTATATGCTGAGGAGTGGATTTTTTCTAGTGTACTTGATAATTTACCAGGGAAGGCTTGTTGTGCGTAGTTCAGTGGAGGTATTAGCTTCGCCCTTAGTACTCTTCGAATTGCTGTTGTTGTAGGGCTATGTAAGGTGGCATGCAGTTTGCTTAGGGCATATGTAATGCTTTTCCCTTTTGCCCGAATTTTATCAAGATGTACTCCTGGGCGCCCTGTCTCGCTAAGCCAAATTCCCAGGTAGTTATAATTTTGTGTGCAGTCCAAAGACAACTTTCCTATCCTCCATTTTGTCAGGTTTTTTTCGGGTAAAGCCCAAAGATTATTATTTTTGATTTGGATGGATTTATAATCAATTTGTTCTTGGCATTGTAATTGTCCAGGGAAGTTAATGCCTTCTGTAGGCCGATTTAAGTGCGGTCTAAAAGCACCAAGTCGTCAGCATATTGCAATAGTTGTATCTTCGTATGACTGAGCCGTGATGTTGCTAATGATGCTCCAGTCAGAGCTTTGCCCAGGTCTGCGGTGTATAAGTTAAACAGCATCGGAGCTATCACGCAGCCTTGCTTCAATCCGCGGTCTGTGTCAATTTTCTCAGAGGCTGCCGTATTTGATAGTTTGATGCTAACCCAGGTGTTTGAATATAGTGATTGAATAGCTTTTAATAAGAGGGGGTCGATGTTCCAACTTTCAAATTTCTGCCAGAGGATCGAGCGGTCCAAGCCATCAAATGCCGCTGTGTAATCAATAAAGCAAGCAAAAATCAGAAGGTTTTTCGGGCCACGGCCCTCTGGGCAAGATATGAGAGCGCTATGATATTATCCACTGTAGAGGCTCCTGGCCTAAACCCTGTTTGGTAGAATGGTAGGAGGCCCTCCTTGCTGACCCACTTTGAGAGGTCCAGTAACAGGGTGCTTGCATAAGCCTTACCTTCAATATTGAGCAGGGCAATCATTCGGTAGTTTTGTGTGTTGGATTTCAGCCCTTTCTTATAAATGGGGTGAAGTAGTGATCCTCTCCACGAGTCGGGGACATTCCCCATCAGTCGAAATTCGGCATATAGCCCAGTCAGCTTGTCAGTCCAGAAGTCTGTGTCTTGCCTAAAGAGAGCCCCTGGCAGGCCGTTAAGTCCTGGCGCCCCATTAGGTCTGATTTTTTTTTTTAATTGTTTTAACTGTCTTTTTGTCAGGTAGAGTCGGCTGCTTTACATTTTTTGTAGGATTAATAGAGTAGGTTAATTGAGTGAATGTATCCAGGTCTGTATTTAATGGAGTTACACTGCCTTCCTCATTATATAATGTTTTGACATGGGCTACCCAGGTGTCAGAATCGATTGAATTCTCCCTCTGATTGCCTCCTTGGTTTAAGGTGTTAAGATAGTGCCAGCATTCTTGCGTTTTGCTAAGACTCAATAGACCAAAAATCTTTAGCCATTTCGCCTTAATGTGACCCCGTTTTGCAGCCCATACTTGCTTCGAGTGCATTTTTGCTATTTCTTGAAGTTGTCTTTTGTCCAGAGCTGAGACAGTTTTCAGGTAAGCCCTTCGTTTTGTTCTTAATTGTCTCGCACTTTCTTTGATTGAGGAGATGTGTCCAAGATTATGCATGGGGCGCGTATGGGTTTTGTTGATTATTCCTCCTTGTAGATGTAAAACTAGGTTGTGAGCCAACTGGTCCCATTCACCTATATTGCCCCTTTTTGTTTCGTTTAATTGCTTGTCTGCCCACGCTTTTTTCCATTCTTCGAACTTGTTAGTGGGCACCATGCCCCATTTAATCCTCCTCATCAGGGTAAACAGTTCAGCGCCATCTGATGAACCTACACATTTTACCATAAAGTGTTTATCTGCTGCGAAATTTAAGTTACTTATTAGTGCATCATGGTCACTTTCCTTGCGTTGTTCAACTTTGTAGTCTGCCATTAACCTCTGTAGCTGACTGCTTACTAGAATATAGTCAATGGTGGTATGATTGTTATACGCAAGCAGACATAGGGTTCCTGGAGTATCCCTTAAGAATAAAGAGTGGGCTGATGACAGCTGATAAGAAAGCATAAGTGTATTAAAGGCCTCTGTGGCTAAAGAGTTCTTGCTTTCTGTTGACCTGACTCCAATGTTGTGGGTGTTGAAGTCCCCAAGTATTATTGATTCCATTTGTGCAAATTGTAAGAGAAGATTTTCTATGTGGCAAATTAAGTGAGAAGCTTTATCCTTGGCTCTCGGGCCATGTGGGTTATAGTAAACATTGATTAACAATATTGGTAGTGGGCCCTTAGTTGTTGAAAAGCCTTTCAGGATGCTTGCTATGTACATATTTGAATATGTTTTTATTTCACTGTATTGTATTTTCCGAGAGAGCCTAATGTAAATTGAAATGCCTCCTGACGGTCAGCCGAACATGTTCTCCTTGACAGCTGGTAGGTGGTAGTCCGCAAATCCCCTAATTGAAACTGGTTTAATAGCCCATGTTTCTTGAATACACATTGTGTCCACTCCTTCGTGGAACTGTGGTGTCGTCGGGTCTTGTAGTAGTTTTATAATCCCTGCTACGTTCCAGGACATAATGGTTACGCTCTGTCTGACAATTGTCTCAATTTTATTCATGGCTGGTCGCTCCACTTGCCGATGCAGTGAGCCGTTCTTAGTTACATAGGGGCAGGAGTTAGGAGTTATGATTTAAGGCCCGTGACACCCAAGACCAGTCTTCGCTAGAAGTGTTTTGTATTGAACAGCACCGGGTACCTTTGCCCGGGTTTGACGTGACTTTAATTATGCCATCACTTGGTAGAGTTGTATTTATGTCACTATTAGTCCCTTGAAGAGTGGACCGTGTTTTTGTAAGAGGCTGCGATGGCTCCAACATTGGGGGCTTCCTTAGTGTATCCAGGGTCTGTGGGGTGTTTAATTGCTTCAAGTGGCATGGGATATTTTACAGCCGCCCGACTCGTGATCTTTAAGCCCCAGTCTTCTAGTTGATTTTTGTTTCTTTTCAGTGCGCTAGCCATGTCTGGGTTGGAGAAAAGCAGTTCTGTAGTTTCATTAGTGTTGCCTGGTCCTTGAGTGAGGAAGGACACGCTTTCGATGTCTGTTGTTTTTATAGTTTCCAGACCTGGAATATTAGCGCAGAGTTTTAATATGTTGCTGCGATTTAGTATGTCCCACTTACCCTGAGAAACATATTCCGGATAGTGATATAATTTCAGGTCATCCTGTGTAAAGGGAATCAGATTCTTATTTGTTGCCACTATCTGCGATTCTAGAACGTTTGGGTCGTTTAAGAGTTTCAAAGCCAAAGCATCAGCGTTGCTCTCTGCATAAATTGTGCTTGCTTGAATCAGTTGGTCTGTGTTGTCCAGTTTTACTAGCGTGGTTGCTCGCTTTTGTTATGGTGCTAATCGTGCAGCAGAAGGCTTCATTAACCATTTTCATCCGCGCGGGGCTCCCTGAATGGGATTCATGGGATCCTCCGGGGGCTTGCTTGCCACCCCAAGTTGTCTGATCATGTTGAATGTTAGAGCACCCACTGATTTTTTCATTGCTTGTGTCCCTAGCTTTGGGCCGTTGGCCTGTGCACACCTCCATGTTGCCCCCAAGAGTTGATTTTTTTTTTTTGTAAATGTGTGTTTTCCCCGGGGTCCCATTGCATCCCCCATCAAGAACCACACATTCCCTTAAAAAAAAAGAAATAATAATCAGTGGGTCTCTCTGAGGCACTTTATAAAATGATATATAAATCTGCAGATTATGTAGAGATTATAATGTATGTGCCATTAAAAAAAATGGCGTTTTCCCCTTCGGGAGCTAGTGCATACCCAGAGCAAAGAACACATTTATAAAAAAATATGACAAACAATCTATCATTCATGCATGAACTGCATGTAAAAAGTGATTGGAAATGTTACAATATTACAATATGTGTTTGATAAATCATAAGGGAACAATCACTTGTCCTGCATAACCAAGGTATGCAGGTAGGTACGTTGTGTCTCACAAATTAAAAGACCCTCATGCACGTGTATTATGGGTGTTCGTAGCGGTATATGTTGTTTCCCCGCTCTTTTATACACATGTGTGCATAATCCTTGGGTCAGTATTTATGCAACCTCCACATGGAGGATTTACCCTTGGTTAAAACAGTAGTGATCGTGGATAGTGGTGTGGTAGGGAAGTGATTTAAAATACCCGGACAGCCAGATACATGACTTTATTGGGTCTGGATTCGGGTAGTTCAAGGGGGGCGGTTGGATGTTGTGCCGCTTTGGAATGATTAGGAATTCAAGCGCACTGTAAGGTGTGCATTAAAAAACGGTCAACATGTTTCAGCCTCGTTGCCTATGTAGGTCGGTGGGCTTTCTTCAGGACCAGTGCAAAAAAGGTAAAGGTGAAAATAAGTGAAAATTATGACCTGTTTTCATTCAATCCACGGTCGCATTGTGCCTGTAGAGGAGAATTTTACATACATAACAAGTAGGGTAGAAGAGAGGGAAAAATAGGAGACACAACACATATGTACAGATAGTAGACAAGTTAAAATTTTAATGGATTTTAAACAGCTATAAAATGGCAATACTTTAGCACAGGTTCACACTCCTAAATGGTGTCAACTCTTTCATTCTCATGCCTGGTGATGGTGATAGCATGCTGGCGAAAAATGTTTTTTTCAAAGTCTCAGGTAGCCTTGTGAAGTTATTTACTGTGAGCTATGCTGGTCGCACTTTTAAGTTGTGTAAATGTCTCTATACAGGTGCTTGTGAAAGGTGGGAGGAAAATTTGATTATTAATGTGTTTGATTAGTACATTTTGGGAGTTTGGTTGTGAGCGCCTAGTAGCATTTACCAAATATCGATCGCAAGCGTGCAATGCCGAGTGGTGCGCTTATATGGCGTAAATCGCGGCTGTTTGGTAAGGCGTGTTGTACTCTGAAATTGTTTTTTTCATTTGACCGCAATTACCAAATATCGATCGCAAGCATGCAAATTACATGCAACTTATCAATGCTGAGTGGTGTGCTAATATGGCGTAAATCGCGGCTGTTTGGTAAGGCGTGTTATACTCGGAAATTGGTGTTTTCACTTGATCGCAACATTTGTAGAGGCTAGTAGTGCACTTAGTTTAAACGTTAACGTGCAGTTGTTCAGTCACATGCGTGGCGTTCGTAAAGAATGTTTATAAAGAAGGAGCAGCACTGGGTACTTAAGATGTATGTTAAATACACGTACCTGGTGAAATGCGTATGCGCACTTCTTCGGGTCAGGGGCAAGGAGGAAGTGCCTTACTGCCTGGAGATGAGGAATTTATTAGTATTCTAATGGAAAAAGGTTGCTCTCCTTACAAATAGAGTAGTTACATTCAATACCTGTGGCGTGGCTTCTCCCACGTAGCTTGTGCTATCTCTGCCTCTTCTCACCCGGATATGCTAATGTTAGTTTCCTGTACTAGATATGTCTGAGGTTAGAAAGGGTAGAGTTACTACGGCAGCTTACTTCGACTGGGATGTTCGAAGAGGAGGGTGTCTTGAGGGGCAAAAATTTAGCGACTAAATTGAGTGGTCGGGTAGAGTGATAATTGAGAGGACTATTTGGATAATTGTCAAACTCTAGAATTTATAATTAAAATTAGGATTAAAATTAGTCGTAGGAAGTAGACAATATCTAATGGTGCAACAATTTTGAATGTTACTGTAAATGGTAGGGCGAGTGCCACAAGGTGACCATGGAGATATAGTTCATAGTTATAGTGATTCTTCAAGGGAGGCTAGGACTTACGCCTTATTGATCAAAATGCATGCTTAGGGGTCAGTACTCATTGTTCATAGAAAACAGAACACAGAACTATGTGTTCATAGGGAACGTTACTGGTTATTTCGGGTCTTCTATTCATCTGTGGATGCTCAACCATGGAATATTATCGTTCAGGCCTGCGCTGTCAGTTTTCAATCTGTGTATCCAGCGTTGTTCTTTTTCAAAAAGAATTTTCGCTGCGTTCCTGTCTCTTGTGTCAAGTGTTTCCAAAATGACCCACTGAAGGTCAGTGACAGTGTGGCCTGCTTCAAGGTAGTGGGTTAACATTTTGGTAGTGCTTTTTTTACAATGGATATTGCTCCGGTGCTCGCAGAGTCTTTGCTTTGCTTTCATGCAGGTCATGCCAATGTATCGCATTTGGCACGGGCATACATCATATAGATGACATGACTCGTTTGACAATTGGTATGTCTCCTTATTGTCCACTTCAAGTTGGGCAGTAGTTGTATTTCCTTGGTTGGTTTGGTAAGGCTGCAAACCGAACACGTGCCGCAGGGGAAGTGTCCTGTTGTCGGTGGGTTGTCCCACAGACCAGTTCTTTCTCTGGGTTTCTTAGGAGGGGGTCTTGTATGGACCAGGAGATTTTTTAGGTTGCGACTCCTTTTGTTTGCAAACCTAGGTTTTTGCCAAGTTAGGGTGTTAGATGTTAGGATCCTCCAATTTTTGAGGATGATTTTCTTAATCTTGTTCGCCACTGGGCTGTAGGTTGTGACGCAAGTGATGATGTCCTCTTGTGGTTGTTTCTGTGCTGTTTCCTGTAGGGTCTCCCTGGGTTGGTTCCGTGCTCTCTTTTTGCATTTGTTATTCACCGATTGTGGGTAATCGTGTACCTTTAGTTTCTTACATAGGTCGTTGGCTTGTCTCTTGTAATTAGAGGTTTTCTACAATTTCTCCTCAGTCTGAGGAATTGGCTATATGGGAGGTTTTCACGAAGTGGGTGCGGGTGGAAACTTTTGAAGGAGAGTAGACTGTTTTTGGCTGTAGGTTTGAAGAAAGTGCGGGTCTGTAGGGTATTGTTCTCGGTTAACAGGTTAATGTCCAAGAAGTCAAGGCTTTGACTGTTGGCCGTGTAGGTGAATTTAAGGCAGTCATCCAGTGAGTTCATCCATGCATGGAAGTCCTGCAGACTTGCAACATCTCCTTCCCATATCAACAGAATGTCGTCGATATACCTTTTCCAAAAGAGGATTCGACTTAGGTAGGGATTGTTTTCATTATGGATGTAGTTGCTCTCAAAAGTACTGACATAGAGCCCTGCCACGCTGGGGGCAAATGTACTTCCCATTGAAGTTCCGTGGTGTTGGAGGTAGAGCGTGTCTTTGTATTGGAAATAGTTTTCCGTCAGGGCGAGTCTACAGCACTCTAAGACAAAGTGTCTGGGGGTTTTGTGGGGCCAATCTGCCACAATATGTGTTTGCACACAGTGCCAGGCCCTGCACAAAAGTTGACTGTCCATTATTCAGTTTCCTATTAATATATTTGATTACTATGCTGGTGCAATTGAGGTAAAGTTTTTGTCCAGGCAGTATTATCACAATTTCAAATCACAAACAATTTAGTGATACCACATAATTAGCATTTTCTTGCTGCATCATTTAGTCAACCCTGCTTTCATAAGGAGCACGCCTGAGCACAAAGTTGTGGGGGCTACTACACAAATGTGCTCTTTGTGAGAACAAATATAGGTTTTTTGGTTCCAGGAAATTACTTTTATACTTGTAACAGTGCAGCAGCTCCACAAAAATAAAGTTTTGCATAAGCTGATGCAGAAATATGCTGTCCTATTGGGTATGTGGCAAGATAAAGTAATACTGTGCCTTTTTTTGGACTTATTTTAGTGTCTGCAGCTTCGTAGGAAGGATAAGGATTTTTTGCTTAGTTACTTTTGCACACATCCGGTAGATGTGCAGAACCGCAGACTGATTTAGAATAATACTTCCGCCTTCTGCGTAGGACAGTGTTTTACAAGGAAGGTTTTAGCCAGTCTGCAGAGATGCCATCTCAGTGGATGACTGCTGCCCAGGCCATAACTCAGGTTAAGTACAGCTCTGAGACAGGATCAGAGACAGAGACTGCAGGTAGTGAGACAGCATCTAAAAGAGAAGAAAAGGGAGCAGAAACAGGAAGTGATTTTTCAGTCGGCAGAGTTCTATCCGTCGATTCGTCTTCTAGTGTTTCTAAGGGACATGAAGATGGCAGTCATGCTGTCCCCTCACAGGCATACTCTGTGCAGCAGAGCGACACTAGGAGGGTAGACCAACCCAGAGAGCAGGCATGTGGGAAAGCTTGCACAGACAGATTGCTCTCTTGGCTGCCCCTCAATTTAGTTCACCACCAAATTCTGCCTTTCATTGGCGAAGCTGGATGTAAAGTCATTACAACCAATTTTTAGCCAATTGAGTAAGTCCATCTATCTTTGGATGTTGACTTCCTTCAGCAAATTGTGTAGTAAACAAATTTAGCAAGCCAACAAATTTCCAAGGGAGCATGGAGACACTCTAAGGCCTCATTCTGGGGCAAATCAGTGGACTCCCAGTTCACTTGAGAAGTTAGAGATAATATTGAGCCTTACATTCAAAATGGGGTTAGTGCACAAACCAAGCTTGCAGTTCTTCTGGTCTCCTTTCACGGTTTGGGTAATACCCATCTTCGTACCCGTACATGAGCAGAGATTGTTTTTTGCTTTTGCAGTGTATGCAGCATTTTAATACCAATTCTGCTGCATTACCCCGGAACCATACAGACCATGGCAGGTTGTTCATAATTCAGCCTGTTGTGGAACATGTGTCTGCCAGATTTCCAGAAATTGATACTCATAGAAAGAATATAGCCATTGATGAGTCCTTGATCCTGTACAAAGGGTGGCTGCTGGCCAGACAGTACATTGCAAGCAAAAGAGCTCACTACACCATCATGTTTTACATGCTGTGTGAGAGCTCTACAGGCTATTTGTACAGCTTGAGCGAGTATACTGGTAAGGACTCCGCCTCAACACTAGGATTTATAGGAAAGATTGTATGGGAGTTTCTCCAGCCACTCCTTCACAAAGGTTATAAGCTTTCTATTGCCAACCTCTGTATAGGAGTAGAGCTGGGGCTGTGGCATGCAGTACAGTTTGTTGTTGCCTGCCACAAAGGAATCCTGCAGGAGTTTGTTTGTGAGAAGCTCCAAAAATACCAAAGCACTGAATTGCATTCCAACAAAATGCTAGCAGTCAAGTTCTAAGATAGGTGTGATGTGTATGTGCTCTCTACAATTCATGACAAGAGCACTTTCCCCTTCATAGGTTAGGGCTAGAGGACCAAAGTTCACATGCCAACCTGTATACTTGATTACAATAAGTAAATGGGCAGAGTGGATAAGAATGACCTGGTTCTTTAGCCATACATTGCGAGTCATAATACTCACACTTGGTTTAAAATCTTGTTTACCCACCTGATCCAAATGGCAACATACAATGTGTAGGCTGTTTATAATCAGACCACCAACACAATACCCATGGCATTCGTTGACTTTTAGTTGATCGTCATTGAAAGTCTTACTGCTACAGAAGCAGCAGCCTTCACACCTTCACTTCATATGCTTTGGAGGATGTGGCAAGGCTGCAGGATCAAAACTTTGCTGACTGCATTCATGAAACAGTTCAAACGTCTTGACATGTTTATCGTTGTAGAGCCTGCTTTAAGCATGGAAAGACGCAAGAGAGTCATGTTTAATGTCCACAGTGCCAAACGTAGCCAGCCCTATGTTTTCCTACTTGCTCTATGTTGTACCATGCAACAGTGAAGTATTGGGACATTGACTGAGGTGGAGCTGCCATAAGGTAAACCCTTCCATGATCCACTACTTCAATTGGCAAGCAGCTGTAAAAAAATGTTTCCTCTACTTGAGGGAATCATGGACTTGCTTATGGCCTGCTCAACACCTTCATCTGTGGTCAGAATGTGGTAGTTGTTCTGTTTGCAGTGACAAGTGCATTATAATCCCCACACTACATATAATGGTGGATATTTTGAAGTGCTTTTTAGGGGACATATGTATACAACACAAGGACCATCCTGATTGCCCACGAGAACCATAGTGACTGTAATAAGTCAAAGACATGCCCTGTGGGTTTCATTCTCAAACAAGGATACTTTTCAACGCAATTAATAACTGAAGGGAAGTCTTCTTTATTTGTCTCCCCTCCGGCCGTACCTGCCAGTCCCCTAACCCCCGCATCCTCCCCGTTCCATCCAGAGTTCCACACAGGGAACTCACCCAACATTCTATCCCCCAACATACCCCCCTTGCTACTGAACAAAATGACAAAATATGTATAAATGACTACATGACGAGAGGCAAAATGAATTAGACAGTGGAAAACAAAACACAAGGTATATTAATGAGGAAAAATAGCAAGTAACTTAACTAAAAGGGTACAATAGTTAAACAGGTTATAACATTTTGTAATTGCTAAACTTTGTGGGGCGTACCTCTGCCCTGGCACTCCCCTCCCCCTTGTCAGATGCTCTCAAAACTGCACTACTCCTGCCTGGTCGGGATAGGTCTTGAAAGATGTGCCATAACTCTGCCTGATTATCTCCTCGCAGCACAGCCATTGTACTAGGTACAGTCACCCTTGACCAGAGAGGAACCAACAGGACCCCCCATCTTCCTCCTTACGCTCTCAGCTTTTGATCTGGGTACAACAGAAACAAAACACTTGTTCCATGTCTTTACATTTTCTAATACCACAACATGTTCCTTGACCTCCTTCACATGAACAGGTGCAGAAAAACGTGACCAACCCTTGTGGATAACACCAGGACTCTTAATACTAACCCAGTCACCCACCTGGACATTTAGAACATGATAATGTTCATTCGTGGAACCATACTTCTCTTGCACTGCAGTCCTCACATCTGCTACCTCTGCCATTTTTGCTGCATCAACAGTTTTCCTTTCCATCCACTCTTTATTAAGCTTTGTCCCTGCAACTCTCCCCCTCAGCAAAGTAAATGTAGACATCCCTGTGCTTATGTGAGGAGTAGTTCTCATAGCCCACGACATATCATTCAACGCTTCCTTCTAATGTGACTTATTTATGAATGCAAGCTGCAATTGATCGTTCATGCAACGATTAACCCTCTCCACAAGACCTTTACTGCGGGGATGATAGAGAGAAGTTAAAATGTGGTTTATACCAGAATCAACAAGAAAACTATCCATCTCCCTAAATGTTAACTGGGTTTTGTTGTCCGTTACCAATTCCTCTGGAAACACTTCCCTAGAAAAAACTTCTTTGAAGAACTTAAGGATGGTGTCTGAATTCATACTGTCCACAAATTTCACCTTGCGCAACTTAGAAATATAGTCTATCATAACCAACGCAAACATGGGTGTGCTGTCCCCAACACCAAAAGGGCCAGCCACATCGAACGCCACTTTGTTCCTTTGTGTATTCTTAACCACATTAGGATTGACAGGTGAAGGGCAAGTTGCTTGCCACTTGTCACTAAGGACACACAAACAACAATTTCTAACATAGTGTTTGATTTCCCTGTAAATGCCTGGCCACCAGAAATCCTCCCTTATCTTTCTTTTCATGGCCCGGACCCCAATATGTCCTTTATAGGCCAGAACCAGCACTCGCTCCCGACGACACTCTGGGACAGCCTACTGTTTACCTCTATGCAGAATGCCCCCCACAATAGTTAATTCTTCCTCCTCTCTCCTGAAAGGGACCAATGCTTCAAGAGTATTCCTAGAAGTAGGCTAACCATCTACCACACAGCTCATCCCCTCTTGAAGGCTTCGATCATTTGATGCAGCATCTAACCATTCTTGTTCAGACAATGCTCCCTTCATAGTGGGCCATATGTATCAAGCCTTTTGTGAATCGCAAAGGCCGAAATTCGCCAAATTTCGGCCTTTGCGAATCGCAAAAGGCTATTTTGCATGATTTGATATGTATGAAACAATCGCATCTTAAGGAATCGCAAATACTTGCAATTCCTTAGTTTGCCATAGCATTTAAGGAATCGCAATTTTGCGATTCCTTAAATGCTATGTATGAAGCTTTAAAGAATTGCGATTTCAGGTTTAGAAATCGCAAATTACCACCAACTTGTAGTTGGTGGTAATTAGCGATTTCTTGTAAATATGCACAATTGTGCATTTGTGAGGGTGGCATATGACGCACATACATGCCCATTGGGCATGTATGTGCGCCATATGCACGCACATGTAATTTACAGGGGTGCAGCAGGGTGTCATTGAGACACCCCTGCACCCTTGCAATAATTCTCAAATTGCGATTAGCAAATTGCGAATTCGCAATTTGAGAATTATTTGGAAATCATTCCTATGGGCCTCCTGGCCCATAGGAATGCATTGAAAATTATTCCTTAATTGCGAATTCGCAAAATGCGAATTCGCAATTAAGGAAGCTTAAGGAATCGCTAAAAAAAGCGATTTTCTTCATACATACCATTTTGCGATTCCTAAATAGCGATTCCTTAAAAATCGCTATTTAGGAATAGCAAAACTGAACTATGATACATATGGCCCTAAAAGAGGTTTGTGGTCAGTTCTTAAAACAAATTCCTTTACCAACACAATTTTTTTAAATATTTAACACCCCACCACATGGCAAAATATTATTTTTCAATTGTGGAGTAAAATTATTTGGCACCACAAGTATCCTGGATGCGAATGTGATAGTCTCTTCTTTCCCATCCGCCCTTTTCAGCATAAGCACTGCCCTTAGACCCACATTACTAGCATCAGTGGTTATAATGCATGAGTTATTGATATCAAACATTTTTAAAGGACCAGCACTTAAAATTTCCTTTTTAATAGATTTAAAATCCTTCTTGCAATCATCATCCCACACATACTTTATGTTTTTTTAAGGAGGTTGCATAACCCTCCAGTCTTGTCAGAAACATTCTTAACAAATTTGGAGTAGTACTTAACCAGCCCAAGAAATGAACGGAGCTAATCCTTTTTTTGAGGTTAGGGTGCACACTGAATGGCAACAAGAATTTATACCTTGGGCGCAATTTTTTTGTATAAGGACAATATACATTTCATTTTGTATCAAAATGAGCACAGACTACGCAGTGCTCAGACAGTGAAATAATATGTTTACAATAACATAGAACAAAGCAGTGAACTGATTCCAAGGTTATATATGATTTTATATCAAACACACTTAATCCTGAGTGTTCATATATGTTATCGCTTGACAAACCATAAAAATATTTCAAAGCAACTTAGGGGGGAATTTCAACATTTCAAACTGAAGTTAGTCTTTGGGTATCATTAGGACAAAAGTCATCTGACTAAAGTTCCTTAGAACAATGCAATCTTTAATAAGGCATCCTGTAAGGAATATGTGCAAGAATACTTAAAGATAGAGTCTACAATGTATATTGGGCTGATTGGTTTGTTACACAGTTCCAGTGGGGTAAACATATTTTTTGGGAGAAGTACCATGTTGTACTCTGTGCAGAAAGTGATGTCACCTACACACACACAAGAGTACTCCTAGACAAAGCCATCACTGCAAAATGGGACCCTCTGTTCTTTAGACGGTCCCAGAGAGATAAATAAATTATTCATTTGCATTGTGTCATGCCATCAATCATGTTGCCAAGTACCCAGGGGACTCCCATTGACCTTGTTTAGGTTTGATTCTGCCATGGGCACTCGGTCCTGCCACACAAGTGCGGGAGCATTTTTATCAGCACAAATGTGGTAATGAGGAGTGGTAGGACCTTTGTAGATTACTGCAGGTTCTGGAAATGTCCATTACAGAAATGTAAGGAAAATGTGTTGTTTCAGGCAATGTTTGAGGTTTGCAGGGCATTGTGGGCGGAAAATCCTAGTGGGATCCACGCAAGGCACATCACTCAGGACTCCCCTGGTTGTCTACTTTTCATAAATGTCACTGGTTTGAATTTGTGGCACCAGAGCGCGGCCCCAAAAACCGCAGCTACCCCTATTGCTTATCTCTGAATGTAGCGCTTTAGGGCCTTTTGTGTTGTAGTCTTGCGGTCTACCCACACAAGTGTGGTAATGTTCTTATTGGTAGATGACAATGCGAAGGAACCACGCATGCCGATTGCACGCGGTCTTAACCACACAAGTTTTAACTGCGTATGTGCCTTTACCATGTATACCTTTTAAATGAAATATGCTCTATTAAGGCATGTATGGCAACGACATATGCATGGTTAAGAATTATAAGGCAAGTGTAACCACCAAACTCCTGTCTCCCGACCTGAGCCCTACAATGGGTCTCAAACCGCAAAAAGTACCCTGATCCCGGTACCCTGCTCGGAGTCCAAAAATGGCCCCCAAGCCACAGCCCTAAGACTTTAAACTACTCCTTCCCTCCTCAAAACCAAGCCTATCCCCAAAGAGCCCTAAAAACGTCCCTGCCCCCGAGCCCTGAAACTACTCTGAAACCCCAGAGCCCTGAACATCTTCCTGAATCCTCTCAGCCCTAAAAACTACACTGACTCCCTGAGCCTTAACAACAACCCCAACCCCCTGAGCCCTAAAAAAGTCCCCAAACCCCAAGCCCTGAAAAGAAAACGATCCCCACAGCCCTGAAAACTACCCCAACCCTTGAATACTACCCCCAAAAACCTGGCCCCACGCACACTTACATCACAGCATCCTCTCCTTATCCTCCCTTGTCCTGGACCTGGCCATTCCAGCAGCAAGACTGTGCACTGCCTTAACCACACATTTTTGTGGTTAAGGCATATGTGTGGTTAAGGTAAGTGGGCTGCATATGCCTTGTTCGGACACGAGTGGCTCTGCCTGCGCTTTTCCAACCATTTCCCTCGGGAGACATGTAGGTGGTCAGGGTGGTTGAAAATGTGTTGCTCCCCACAGATTCTATTTGTTTTCCACAAAGGAATGTGTAGAAAATATGTGTTTTTAGCTGAATTTTGAGGTTCTAAAAGGAGTCTGGATAAGAGCAACACATTCACCCCACTCTGGATTCCCCCAGGTGTCTATTTTCCACAAATGTGCAAGTTTGCTAAGTGTGCCTTGGTACCAGCTCGGCTAGGACCAAAATCCACTGCTACCCAGTTTGCAAAAAAAAGGTTTTGATTGATTAGGAAAGTGTGATGTATCCATGTTGCGTTTTGGGCCATTTCCTGTCACAGGCATTAGGCTCACCCACACACGTGAGGCGCCATTTTATCACGAGACTTGAGAGAGTGCTGAGTTGAAGTAGTGATGTGTTTTTTAGACAACATTTCAGGTTTGCAAGGGAATATGAGAAAAAAACCTGGTGAGTGCATGCAAGTTATTCCACCCTGGCTTGCTCTAGGTGCCTAGTTTTAAAAAAAAGTAAATGTTTGTTAGGTTTCCACTGGTGTCGGATGAGCTAAGGTCCAAAATCCACAGCTGGCTACAGCACAAAAAAAGGCCAGTTTTCTTTAGAACATTTTTGTGTTTTGGCCCATTTCCTATTGCAAACACTAGGCCTACCCACATAAGTGAAGTACCATTTTTATCAAAAGACATGTGGAATCATAGAATAGTAGAACATTTGTTAATACTAATTGGATTTTGCTGCAATTGTGCCTTCCAAATGTAAAAATATGTGCAAGAAAGAAGATGTTTTCAAAAATACCCTCTAAATCATTCAGTAGTACTGGTACCCACAAATTCAGAAATATGGAAATAACCACTTCTCTTAAACTCCATATCTCGAACTTATTTCAGAAATTCATAGGTTTCCTTGATACCTATTTTTCACACTACATATTTCAACTATGAATTGAATTTGTCCACACAGTACACAATGTAAAACCATTGTAGGACTCAGTTGTTGGCTCTGGGTACCTTGGTTTCTTGGAGAACCTACAAAACTTATACATATCCCTGCAACCAGAAGGGTATAGCAGACATATTGCTTTTGTAAATCCGAGACTAGGGTCTCTCGAAGAAGTGAGCAACTGGTGTTGGCTGTAAGAAGTAGATATCTTCTACGCACTGCTTCGGATAAAAAGGGTGCTGCTGGAAAAGGAAAGCAAATAAGTACACCTCAAGCTGTTACCCCAATTAAGAAACCACCGAAGGGGGGTAAAATAAAAAAGTGTAAGACAACAGAAGGTAAAGAAGCAGAACTGGCATCTAAGCCATCTAAACCACCCCCCTCCCTCATGTCGTATTTTAAAATTATGGAGCATGTGGCAGGTTCAAGAGAGATGGAGAAGCCTTCTGAAGATGAGGGTGCAACGACCATAGTGAAGTTTTGAGGTTGGAGAACCGTATTGCTCCCCTCACAGATACTGGGGCTGAGAGCTTGGAGGAGCATATAAGTAATCCTAGAGCGGTTTTGAGTTCCCCCCGGAAAATTCCATCTAAAATGGTACAATCTGTCCATATGGAGTCCGGGAATCACGAAGCAGGGGTGAGAGGGGGGGGGGGTGATAGTCTTGAGGAAGGTGTTCCCCTAGCAACCCAAGTGATGGATCTCTTACTTGGAATGAGAAAGGACTTTCATTTCAGGTTTGAAAATTCTGAACAGAACCAGAAAGAGATTCAAATAAAATGTGGTATCTTGGAGCAGAAGATTGATGGGATTGCCTCATGCACCTTAGCACTGTAGGAGGAGGTGAAGGTGTTGGGAGAGGCAACGGGAGCTAACGCTAAGGAAATAGCTGGCCTACGAGAGGAAAATAAGTCCCTACTAGAGGATTAGGAAAGGCTTGAAATACATGCCAGGCGCATAAACATTTGTACTTTAGGGGTTTCTGAACATGTGTAAGGGTTGGACATTAAAGTTTATGTCTGCAAGTAACTGGGAGATTTGTTTCCAGACAGACTGGATATTGGTTGGGATGAAGAATTGCAAAGAGTCCACTGAAACCCCTATAGGCTTCACAGGAAGAGAAGGGCCTAGGAGAATCCTGGTAAACTTTTAAACCTTCTCAGTTAAGGAGCTGGTGTTCGGGCTAGCATTGAAAGAACGGCAGTTAAAATTTGGAGGTGTGACCTATCAGATTCGTTCTGACCTGGGGAAAAGAACTGCCCAGAGGTAGTGGGAACCTGCTTCTAAAATAAATGAACTACACACCAGGGGTGCTCAAGCACAAATGAAGTTCCTGGCCATGCTTAAAATCATGTGACAAAACAAAATGCTCACTATTAGAGACCCTGCTGAGTTGGATTGTTTGTTACAGGCGATGGGAAACCCTGGCTAGGGATTCAGTGTAGATAGTTTAATATAGACATAGATACCGGCACAATATAAATAGTCTATTTTTTTTGTTGTTTGCTCTATATGCAGTATACCTTCTATTTTTTCAGTTCTTTATATTGTTAATATTTGACTCTTCCTTCTCTCGCATGGCAAGACCTCATAGGCTTTTTGCCAAAAGAATAGGAGGGGGGTTCCCCATGGGGCGTGGTGGGAGGCACATGGGTGGTCGGGAGCTTGTGGGAGAAAAATAAAAATCTTGGGGCATATTATCAAGCCTGTGCGCTAAAATTATCGCCGCTTTATCGGCCGGAAACGGCCGATAAAGCGGCGACAATGGGCTTGATAATATGCTCTGTGGAATTCCAATTGAAGCCCATGTTAGATGTCTTCACATCTAACATGTGCTTCGATTGGAATTCCATAGAGCATATTATCAAGCCCATTATCGCCGCTTTATCGGCCGTTTTCGGCCGATAAAGCGGCGATAATTTTAGCGCACAGGCTTGATAATATTCCCCCTTGTCCTCATTCTACTATATAGTTTGTGGTCTATTTTTAGGGAATGTCTTTTTGTGTAGATTGCTTCAGGCACTTAGGGTAGAGCAGTACATGATGGGTGTTGAAGGGTTTGGCTGTGATTTGGTTTTAATGGATTGACAAATGAATAAGAATTCAGTGCACCTTTTATCCTGGAATGTGAACGGATTGAGGTCGAAGAAAAAGAAAAAGTTAGCCTGTGTATTGGAATTTCTGAAGAGAACCGAGGCCAGTGTAATTTTACTTCAGGAGACTCATTTGACAAAGTCTGAATGCATGGATATTCTCAAGAAGTGGGCCTGGATCAGGACCTTTTGTGTTCGGATCAAAGTTGTAATTCTAAACGGGTTGGCATTCTTATTAGAAGTAATGTGGATATTGTATTGGAAGGCCATCAGACGGACTCGTCTGGGCCGTAGGCGGTGATCAAGGTTAGGATACAAGGAACACCAGTAGTTGTGGCTAGCTATTATGGGCCAAATGAGGACAAGTCAGATGCGCTGATAACATTGGATTCTTGTTTATTGACCTTCAATGTTCCAGTGATACTTGGAGGGGATTTTAACTTAGTTTTAGACAAATCTATAGATAGAACCCCCAAGGCTAAATATGTTACCCCGGCAAAAACTATGGCAGTGCTTAAAACCATGATTAGCAAGTTGAATCTTATCGACATCTGGAGACAGAAAATGGGAGATATGAGAGAATTCACCTTTTTTAGTAAAAAATATGGGCACCATTCACTGATTGATTATTTTCTTCTAGATCGTGACTTGGTGTCAGGGGTTGAAAGGGTTAAGCATGTGCCAGCAGTAATATCAGATCACTCTGCCATTCTACTATCTCTGAATCCTTCCAATAAGAGGGGTGTAGGTAGGTGGACGTTGGACAAGACCATTTTATTAGATGAACAGGTTACTCTTAAACTGAAAGAAGAGGCAAGGGTCTTTTTTTAGGCAAATAGGGGCTATGCAAAACATCAAATTGTGTGGGATGCCTTTAAGGCCTATTTGAGATCTATTGGCATGAGTATAATGGTGAGTAAAAAACGCAGTTTGAGGCAACAAGAATAAAATCTTTTGGAAGCTATTAAGAACAAACAACAAGATGTACAAAGAGCCTCACTTGAGTGCCCGAGTACGCTGATCCCCCTGACAAAGCAATTAGAATCAGTGCAAGCAGAATATCAAGGGTCGTTCAACAAAATACTATTGGATAGATGGAGGACAAGTAAATTGCAGCCCTTTGAATATGGAGAGAAGAGTGGTCCATTGCTACCTTGGAAAGCTAAGACAGACCGTATCCGTAAACAGATTAAGAATCTTAAAGAGGATGTGACCGGTGATATTGTCGATACTAACGCAGGTATAGGCCAAGAAATCTCCAGACACATGAGCCATTTGTATACTGAAGATACTTTTCCTGGAAGGGTCAGAATAGAAGGCTTTTTAAAGGATATTGAACTCCTGAGGCTTAGTGAAGACCAGAAGAGGGTGTTATCAGCTGAGATAACAGAAGAAGAGATTAGACAGCAGTTTAGGAAGATGGCCAGAGGAAAGTCCGCAGGGCCAGATGGCCTGCCAACAGAGATGTATCAGTGTCTTTTGGAGTAAGTAATACCAGCATTAAAGGAGCTGTTTAACATAATTCTAAAAGATGGAGAAGATCCACCGTTAAGTAGGGCAGAGGCAACTATTACTCTAATTTTTAAATCTAACAAGGACCCTATGCTGGCTGATTCATACATGCCTATTAGCTTATTGAATACTGACTATAAAGTTTTTGCTGGAGTTCTGGCTGCCAGGATAGCCAAGGTTATTAAGTTTATTATACACAATGACCAGTAAGGTTTTTTTCCGGGGAGGCGCTTAATGAATTAACTACTTTACTGATTGGAGTAGTAGACCTGGCTGAGACGTATAAATTACCAGTGACGGTCATGGCGGTGGATGCCACCAAGGCATTTGACCAGGTCCATTGGCCATACCTTTGGGAGGTCTTAAAGAGATTTGGATTTCCAGGTAATTCAGTTAAGGCTGTTCAACTTCTGTATCACCTACCCAGAGCTAGGGTACTTGTAAACGGTGAGCTGACAGATTGGTTTAATATTCTGTGTGGAACTAGGCAGGGATGTCCCCTGTCACCTCTTTTGTTCGATATGTATATTGAACCATTAGCGATATGGATTAGAAAGGATTCTGCCATTGCCCCTTTTACATATAGAAATTTTGAGATTAAGTTAGCTCTCTATGCTGATGACCTTCTTCTTTATACCCGGAACCCACAGGAGTCCATCTCTTTGGTAATGGCTAAAGCAGAATCTTTGTGAAAATTTCAGGATACAAGGTTAACACAAGTAAGACCTTAATAATGGAATGGAATCAACCGAAGCAACAGCCGTTGGTAAAATCAAGCATGCGCTCTCTTAGTATTACAATTACACAGAGATTGGCAGATGTTACCATAGAGAATTGGAAAAAGATCAGCCAGGCCGTTGGGAGACTGTTGGTGAGAGAGGCAAATTTGCCGCTCAATTTATACGGGAGGGTAAATCTCATTAAGATGGTGATTTTACCTAAAAGTACGTTTTTGTTTAATTCTACCCCTTTATTATTTGATCAAAAGGAGATTGCCAAACTTCAGGGAAAACTGGGCAGCTTTATTTGGGCTTCTAAAGGCCCCCGTATATCGTGGAAGAAATTAAGGAGAAGACTGGAAAAGGAAGGGCTGGCTCATGCAGATTTGTTGACATATGGATACGCTTTTTTCTTCAAGAATTGTCGGATGCTTTTAGGTAAAGTAGACAGCTCAGCCATTGGAACTTTATTTGGAGCAATGCTTGGTGAATTGAGGGAGGGTCAAGACCAATTTCCTTTCAAGTTCGGAGACCCCAAGTTTTATAAAAAAGTATGGTTGAAGACTTTACTGGGAGCCTTGAAAGTATGGGTCTTTATCCACAAGAAGCTAGGAACTCCTTACTATGCATTTAGGGCCCCGATTTGGGAATCCCTGGGACTCCAGGCCGTTTGAACGATTCTCTTAGTCATCCGCTAAGGAATGCACGAATATCTTGTTGGGGAGATTTGAAGATGGGTACTGTGTTGGCCGATTGGGAAACCCTAAAGGCAATTACAGGGGGCCTATTGACTAGGTTCAAATACTATCAGCTTCCTGCATGGTGGAGGTGTCAAGAATGGAAGGAAGTTGAGGAAGATTCTTGGCTAGACCAAGCAGTTAGAATTGGTGCAATTAAGAAGGAGGTAGCGCTGTGGTACAATACCCTGTTCCAGGCAGAGGATGATATAGACAGTGACATACAGAGGCTTTGGGGAGGGGTTTTACCGAATGTAAATCTGCAGGAAATTTGGAAAGTTAGGGAAACCATCAAACCCGCCTTCTTGAAACGCAACCATCTTTTTACTGCATACAGGGTATACTGGTCTCCTTTAAAATTAGAAAAAACTTGCTGGGATAAAGTACAAATGCCCAAAGTGTAGAAATATAACTGCCGACAATTTACATATGTTTTTAACATATCGGTAAATCGAAAAAATTTGGTACCAGGTGTGTGAAATTTTAACTGAAGTTATTGGTACTTTAGTGAGGTTAAGCTCAGCCCTGGAGTATTTAAGAGTTTGGCAAAATAATGACATGGCGAACAGCAGGTTGGACGCAAGAGTTATCTTTTATGTAATTATTTAAGGGAGACGAGAGATAAATAAATTATGGAAGTCTATTTCAGCGGTCGCGCCGCATTCGCGCCGGAGTCGAGCCAGAGTCCAGCCCGTCTGCGCCCGTCAGCGACAGGGAAGCGCCAGGGGCCAGGCATAATATCTCAGGTGACTCTACTGATCTATCTACTGTCCTGCGAGCCTTAAAACCCTCTAGGCTGCCCTGTCATTACACCTTAACCCCTGAATTTCTTGCTACTACCCTTGTATGTGGCTGCTGTAATAAGCCCACCTTATTTTTCTCGCTGGATAGGGCTATTCATCGCCCCCCTCCTACAGGGCCTTCCCCCTCTCCCACTGTCTACACGGGGCTCCTTTTGAATACCCGCTCATTGGTCAAAAACAATGTCTCTTTTAGAGACCTTATCTCACAGGAAAAGCCTTCCTGGGCCTTTATTACAGAAACTTGGGCCTCAGATTCTTCTCAGCCGGATTTGATAAATGCTATTCCTGAAGGATACTCGCTGGCCAGGATGGACAGAGTGGGTCGTGTGGGAGGAGGTCTGGGGTTACTCTATCTCAGCTCCATAAAATGCCGGACTGTCCATCTGTCTTCCCCCGCTGAGAAATTGCAAGCAATGCATTTCACCCTCAACCCCTCCCCCACTATCTCCTTTACTGGGATACTGGTCTATAGACCCCCTGGTCCTAGGTCGGCTTTCTGCTCCGATCTTCTTGAAATCTTAGAGCCCTACATCGCTGGGCCCTGCTTGACCATTTTAGGAGATTTCAATTTCCATTTGGAGAAGCATACTTCCCCTGACACCTCCCATCTATTAGACGCCCTATCCTCCTACAATCTACCTCTGCTAAAGACCGGACCTACCCATTTAGCTGGCCACACCTTGGATGGAATTTTCAGCAATGACTCCCGTCTCTCTATTGGTGCCCCTTTCCCTTTGTCATGGTCGGACCACTTTGTTGTCCCTTTTTGTTTTTCCCCTCTTCCCTCCAGCTGCTCCCAGTCTGTTCATACCAAGTGGGTCTTAAGAAGGAATTTTGGGGAGATTACTAACGACTCCCTTGCCCCTTATCTGGCTTTATTTAAGCCCTCTTCCACCGGTGATGTTCACACGGCGGCTCTTGACTTCTCCAATTCCTTGACGGAGGCTGTCAACTCACTCGCCCCTGCCAGGCTTCACTACTCGGCTAGGAAACGGCCCTCAGCCCCCTGGTACTCTGAATCTCTCAGGATTCTTAGACAAGGATGCAGAAGGCAGGAAAGGCGTTGGAGGACACATCTTGATCCTATAGAGAGGGAAAAACACAGAACCCTTCTCAAAGAGTACAAATCGGCCGTACTCAGAGACAAACAGGCTCACTTCTCCAAACTCACATCCTCTCTTAAATCATCCAGTGATCTTTTTAAGATAGTGGATAATCTCTCCCTTATTCAGATGCCTGATCCCATAACAGCATCACAGGACCTGTGTGATCAGATCTCCACCTTCTTCCATGAGAAGATCATGGATATCTACACAGACTTGGAAACTCAGAATTCCAGCCCCCTCCTTGCCTCTTCCTTAATCCCCCCTGATATCCCTGTTCCTACCCCCGTCCACGCTCTCTCCCAGTTCCCTGCCATCACCTCCGCTCATCTTAACTTTCTGCTTGACAAACTTAAGTCTGGATCACCTCTGGATCCATGCCCCCTTAAGGTCCTCAAAGACTGCAGACATACTATTCTTCCCCCCTTGATGGAAGTGATGAACTTGGCCATCTCAGAGGGGATTTATCCCCTCTCTTGGAAATTGGCCACTGTCAAGCCCCTACTTAAGAAACCTACCCTGGACCCTGGGACATTAAAGAACTTTCGTCCCATCTCCCTTCTCCCTGCCCCTGCTAAACTATTGGAGACTCATCTCAACCTCCACTTGAGCTCTTTCCTTGACAGTACCAACTCTCTTGATCCCTCACAGCATGGGTTCCGGAGGACCCATAGCACTGAGTCGGCACTTACAGTGGTAGTCGATAGCATTCGCTCTAGGGTCGACACCGGCCACACCACCTTACTGGTGTTATTAGACCTTACGGCGGCTTTCGACACCCTGTCTCCAAATATTCTTGTTAACCGACTCAGTGAGCTGGGAGTCAAGGATTCTGCACTCAATCTTCTTGCCTCCTTTCTTGACCAACGGAAGCAGAGGGTCAAGCTTGGCGAGTATATGTCACCTGTCAAGGCCGTGAAGTGTGGGGTCCCCCAGGGCTCTTCACTGAGCCCGACGCTTTTTAACATTTACGTCGCCCCTCTCGCCAGGCTTATAAGATCCTTTGGCCTGGAAGTTCTCTCCTATGCCGACGACACGCAGATTATGGCTTCCATCTCCCAATCTGTGAGCCAAACCGCGTACAATTTTAAAAACTGCATGGAGGCGGTCGCCGGATGGATGCTTAAGAACTTCCTTAAGTTAAATGGCGAGAAAACGGAGGTTCTTGTTTTCGGAGGCAAAAGTGAGATCTGGTCTATGGATTGGTGGCCGTCTGTCCACGGGGCCTGTCCTACGCCCACTTTTTCTGCCCGTAACCTTGGGATCATATTGGACACCTCTCTTTCCCTGGACAAACAGGTCAGTAGGACAGTGTCCACTTGCTGTAATGCCCTGAGGGTTTTAAGGAAGATCTCTCACTCCTTTTCCCCTGAGGCACGCAAACAGGTAGCAATAGCGGTCATTGCTTCGAGATTGGACTATTGCAACGCCCTATACCTTGGCATCAGTAGTGGTCTCATTCAGCGCCTCCAGACCGTACAGAATGCGGCTGCCCGGTTTGTTGTAGGTGCTCCTAAACGTTCCTCGGGCACCACCATCAGAAAAGACCTGCATTGGCTCCCCATGCAGGCAAGGATCAACTTTAAGGCTCTATGCCTTACTCATCGTGCCCTTAATGAATCTGGACCAGAGGCTATTCGTGCCCTGGTGGCCCACTATGTCCCTGGGAGAGCACTCCGCTCTTCCAACAAAAAACTGCTTGTGGTTCCTCGTATATCCAAGGTTCGGTGGGGAGGAAGGTCTTTTCGCTTCCTTGCGCCTAGACTTTGGAATACGCTCCCTAGTGATCTCAAGTTGATCTCCTCTCACCTTCAATTCCGCAAGGCACTCAAGACTTGGCTATTCCTAGCAGCTTATCCCTAAGTTCCCCCCCTGGCTGATATCTGAGCTCTCTGGTTACCATCTTCAGCGCCTTGATGCCTATGGGTTTAGTTGCGCTTCTGTATACAAATTGCCACTAATAATAATAATATTTCTCCCCCTTTTTTCGCTGGAATGTAAAAAAAGCGTTATATATGTAAGCAAACTAGACCTGCTGTGTGATATTAGCAGTCAAGGGTTAGCCGTCAGTTCTGTTTTCCTTCCGTGTTATTGGAACTCAGGGGAAGGGCGGAAACGGAAATGGCTGTTTCTCTCTTGTATGGAATGACTCCAACCTGGCCTGGATCACCAGTGAAGGAATCGGAGTATTGCCAATAAGGGAATTGGCAGAATGAGGACAAAAAAATAATCAGAGACCGTAAAAAAAAATACAGATGAAAACGTTGTCACAAATGGCTGTTTTTTCCTACTCGTTTTCAAGATTTTCAAGATTTCTTTATTTCAAGTTAGGTTTTTTTTTGGGGGGGGACCATAAGTGATCTGTACAGATGACCTGTTGCTGAATATGGAATTTTATCTACTTTTCTGAAATCTATAGCTTCTCTGGATAACTAATGGGTTTCACACTGTTTTCCACCACAAACTGGAAGTAGGTTGACAGCAAAAGAAAATAGGAGAAATAGGCTACCTCTTCGAAAAATGCAAAAACTAAATTAGTTCTTTATTCAGGAACAAAACCTGCTACTTTTATCCAGAGCACATTTTCCCTCAAAAACTCCTAATTTCTTTTTTTTAACCTATTTTCTCAGTCCCCACAGGGAGAATCCACAAACCTTGGGTACCTTTCGAATCCTCTGGGTTTTGGAAAAAAGGCGCACATTTAATTTGGATACCTTTTTTGATCAAAAAGATATGCAGCCCTCAGCACAAACTACCCCAAATGGGCTCAGCATTGGGCTTAACAAAGGGACAGATTCACAAAGATACAACTGTGTAAGTTTACCTTTGTGAATCAGACCCTAGGTATTCATACAGACACACTTTTATTCTACACTAGGGGCTGTATTCTACATTGTGCGTTGGGGATGCAAAAGGTGTGTGCATCCACTTTGTGTGTCCCTAGGGCACCATGGTATTACAGAGGAGGCTGCAGACATTTGTGCAGCTCCTTCTGTTACACTGATAGTGCTGGTGCACATGTTTCACCAACGCTAGCATAAAAAGGCCTTCCCTCATTTGTATTGGGGAGTTAACCCATGCAAATGTGGGAATCACTTTGCTTCTGGCCCAGCACTAAATTATGGCCACAGGAGCAGAAGCAAACTTGCCCTTAGGAGCTGCACTGAAAGTGCATGACAGAAAGGTGGCACATTTTCAGTATACCTCCTAAAGGCAGCCCTCTGAGGCCGAGAGTGTCCTATAGAGCCCCTCAGACATCTTCTTGCAGGCAGGTGTGGTCAATCACTGCACCTGCGTGTAAAGGGATCTCTCTCTTCTTCACAGCATAGGTGGGCCTGCCTGTTCTGTGAAACACAGAGCGACTTTGAGGCAGCTGCTCTGTATTTCACATGATTGCGCTACACAGAGGGCAGTACCAGTTTGCAGCTGCCCTGGGGCCAGTAGATTCATTGTATTAAGGTTCACATTCCCAGTTAGTGCCCAGCACAGCTTTTGAATGGTATGTCATGGTTCAAGCGGGGAAAGTGCACCATATTTATAATACGGCCTCTTTAAAATGTTGTAAATCACAGTGGAACTCAAGGTCGATTTCCAAAATGTGAAACTGTATGATTACTCTTTCATGCTAAATTAACTTTAAATCACAAAAATGGCAAAAAAACATTTCAGGGCATTTATGTTGTATTTTAATGATCTGGGTGTAAGTACTTCAGAAAGTGCGAGAAAGTATAACAAATTGCACACAAATAAAAGTGTGGTCGCAAGAATGGAAGATATGCAAGGAAAACATATTTATAAATAATAAAGTGAACCAAGAGGGAAATGAACATTCCTGAAAAGCACCTCTCTTACTCAAGTGCACTTCTATTATTAAGAAAACTATGTGGGGTTTCTTAGAGAATTCTATGTCTTATCATTTATTTTACAGATATGTTTTAGCTATGCACGCCAAATTTAGCATGTTTTTGAAGCAGCCATTAGGATACAAATTTGACCATGGCTCAAATTAAATAACATTCTTTTATTTGCTTTTTTGAATAAGACTATAAATGAACAACCTAAATTATGTCCTAAACGTACAGAGATCACAGTTTTCATCTAGTTTTTCAAGTGTTGGCTTAGAATACTTGAAAAGGCAATCATGAGGAGGATGTTCCTATTAAGATTATTCAGTTGAAACCATACGTAGGTGCAACGTATCAATGTTCAAAATGCGATGCAGTGCATGCAACAACATTTGTTTTGTTTATTTAAATGTTTACTTACCTCCATTTATCCCTATTTGTGTTTACTACCCCCACCCTGCCTCTCCCCTCCCCCGCCCCGCCTCACCGCCCCTCGGAACTCCCTCCACAGGCCGCTACTGTTTACAACAGTATTTTTTTATTCAGTTGATCATTAATTATGTCTGTTTTGAAAGCTAGTTCTCAAATATCAGTAAAAACAAAATAAGATTATGTTTTTACACTTAGTCCTAGATGTCCTAATGCATAAGACTGTGAATCGTAATTTTTGTGATTCAGTAAAATAAATGTACTATCAAGAACACGATCTAAATGCTGTTTTTTAAGATTCGTTTTCCTGAAATAGCAAATCACAAAAAACAATGTGTTTGCAAATTCCAAATAGTGCACAGACAAACAGGGATGGCATCAGAATCCAGAAACAAATTGTTGCATTCCCATTGAAAAGCACAGGAGCTGCTAGGAAAGAGTTACTAGACATACAATCTACTTAAATTTAGAAAAATGGTGAGCCATAAAATGTCAACATGAGGAGTCAGGAAGTGAAAGGAAGCAGAAATTATTAGATATACTAAATAGATATACTTGTGGAAAAAGGTTTTGCCAACAATGAACAGCTTTTTGGCAAAGCTTATTTAACAGTTCTAGAAGCCCACAGTGGAGCTGAAATTTGAAATGGGTGGTATGATCTTTGCTCCATGACAAAGGAGAAAGCTTGCCACTAGAGCTGCCAGAACTGGAGGTGACCAATATAGACTACATTGTTTGTGTTATGGTTGTTATTTGATCTTGAAAACGTCACCTGTCCCTGACTAATGTCACACTGGAGTGTTTTGTCTATGTTATTGACATGAGAATATGATACATTCAGAGGTCAAAAGGATATGACATATTTACAGTTCGGCAGGAAGATAAAGGCCATTGTGTTTTAGACCTCGGAAGTGAAAGACTGCCTTTTCCTAGGCAAGCCTATGACAAAATGGTGCCTCACACTTCACAAACTGGAGCCTGCATTTATGTGTTCAAGAAGTTAAACCTAAAATAAAGAAGCCTAAAATCAAGTGATTAAAATAGATAAAATAACATAATTATGTAGGGATATAGGCATATGATTTATGACATTCTTGGAACAATTCCCAAATAGTCACTAAATTATCATTGAATGTGTTTTTGATTGATTGTGTTTATCAGATATATATTCATTATATATTTCCAGAATAAAAGCACATGCCAGAAATGTGCATTTGCTGAAATAGCAATTCATCATATGTTACATGTTCAATAGCATATGTCTTCAAAGTGAAATGAAAAGGAGTCTTTGTGCTGGATGACATGATCCTTACAACAAGGAGACATGCCAGAGCCATCTATAGGCAGACCACCTCCCAGCAACCTAAGAAAGAGACATTAAAATATGTTGTTGGTAAGCAAGACAATATCTTTACTTTTAGCTTACTAGAAATTGTGGCTTTAACTAATATCTCTGTTGTTTACATTTTGTTTCTTCCACTTTCCTGTAAATATGGAAAGCAGCACTACTGGGGTACATTTAGACTATGAGTCTTTACTACTATATATTATGCTAAATGCACTTACCATAGGAAACATTTGTTGAAATATCCCTTCTGTCTGCAGACCTTGTGGCATCGTGAACTGGGTTGTGTGCTAGTGGTTCTTTTTCTTATCTGAACTGTCAACCCTTGACTTGATTGGTAGACCATATCTGGTTGCAATGTTGTCTGAGACTACCAAAGTTTTTACGCTTTTGTATGCCACTACAGGGAAATATTGCAGAGCACCACCACTTTTATTCAAGCAGTAAAAGTTAGTAATAAAAAGTACGAGACTGCACTCACCTATTGTCCTGGTTCATCTACGAGCAAGATTGTATTTTCTTTGGCTATGTACTGCAGCATTCAGGTCTGGGGTCATTATCAAAGTACGGAGAGCATATAAAGCCATACCCAACACAAAAATATTGTTACAGTTTAAAATAATGCAAATACATATTTAAAAATACTAAATCTACATTAAAATACATACCTAACAGGACGTCATCACCAGTGTCTCCTCTGGAAATATGGATGTATTGGCCTCAGTGACTAAAAATATATAAATTATGAATAGATTTTTTAAATATGGCTCTAAGGTATTTTAGAAAACAACTACTAATAATAGATGGCTCGGGCAAGAAACACAGAAACTGTACCTACCACTATCATCAATAGTTATATAGTATGTAAATAAGTTACAGAAAGAAGTATACAGGTGAACAACTTTGATGCAACATCCACCACAAACTCTCTGTCAGGGAAACTCCTGATCATGAATCCGTTAACATTACTTAGCAATCTACATGTGTTCATAATCATAATGTCCAATCTCTTGTTCTTTCACATTCAGTATCTTGAAGGATGATTCATTGCCTGGTGTGTTTTCAATCCTTTGTTAGATCTTCATTTAAAACAATCTGATTGTAGCCAGTTTGTTTTAAATGAAGCTCTAATAAAGGACTGTAAACATACCAGGCAATGAATGATCCTTCAATATAGTGAATGTGAAAGAACAAGAAAGGTTGTGCATTTTGGAATAACTCCATACATGTAAACACTCAGTGACAATGGACATTGTGATTATGATCTCATGCAGAGTGTTGGGTAATATTAACTGTCATAAAACAGCCTGCATTGCATACAATTTACATGTTTAAATAGTGCTGGCTCTTCCTATTGCCATGCAAATATTCAATGGCACTTGATGGACAAACTAAAGCGTGTGCCATCTACACAGCCAATAATTTGTGGAAAATTAGGTATACAAAAGATATCTCACTTTGTTTGCTGCAACTCTTGAGGATTATTTGAAAATGCAACATATCGTTTTTTGTTAAACAACATCGCTTTCAGGAAATTCCATAAAAACTGTGAAATTGAGCTATGGTAAATGCCCTTTGCTGTGGTTACTACACTCAGATAGGTGCCTAATGCTAAACGATGAAGGCAGCAAAGTATTTGGATATTTGTGGGCATGGACACAATCATGTGAGTGTTCCTACACAACACTGGATCTAACTCAGCAATCAGATCCAAAATAGCATTGCTGTTTAGCCAATACTTTTCATAAATGTCCTCCACAGTCTGCTGGAACAAAGGGGATAATCGCTATTTCCAGTTGCAAAAAATAGTGAACAGGTAAGATTACGTTTGCATCGCTATTTTTGAAAATGGAATTGAAAACCACTTTGATGCTTACATTTTCGCACTTACAAAGCATTTTGAGACACATGTAGGAGTTGCAAAAGCCACAAAATCTTCTTACATGTGGCCCTTACTTATTTCACTCTCTTTCTATACACAAACACACCTGTGCCATAAAGACCCTCAGTCAAGCCTACAACCACTAGCAACATATATAGGGCCGGATGTACAACCAATTTTTGCAGTCGCAAATGGGAAATCGGCCCATTTGTGACCACAAAATAGGACTACCCTATGTACAAACTCTATTTTGCTAGTCTGTAACCTATTACCGACTCACGAAATAGGGTTTACAACTCGCTATTAGGAAGGGGTATGCTAAGGGTGTCCTTTCCTAATAGCGAGTATACTTCAATATACAATTGTTTTGCAACTGCAATGGTGGTTGCAAAAGACTTGCAGTTTACAACCAATTTCAAAAAGGTGGTAAGCCACTCGCAAATGGGAAGAGGTCCCCATGAGACCCCTTCCTCTTTGTGACTGTTAGAGAAAACATTTTTTAGGAGCAGGCAGTGGTCCAAGCAGGCAGAGGTTATGAGGAATGACTGCCTGCTCCTAAAAAGTTGGCTGTATTTTAAAAATAAACTTCTTTATTTAAAAAGCAGTCACAGACATGGTGGTCTGCTGACCCCAGAAGGGGGTCAGCATCCCTAGGAGTGCGAGCCATTCCCAATGGGTCACAAATTTCGACCTGCTTCATGAATATTAATGAGGTTGGCACTTTGCAAGCCCATTAGGAATCACAAACAGTGTCTGAGAAACTATTGTAAATTCCATTTTGCTAGTTGAAAATTGCGAGTCGCAAATCGCTGCAATTTGCTACTCACAAATTGGAAGGGTCATACATCTAGCCCCATGTGCTATGCTCTACTGCTCCCGCTAATCATCACACCTCCTACCTAAGAATCACTGACATAATATCGGCAGACACAATATTGACCTACATTTTTATCAACACATAATTATCAGCAACAACAATATCGACACTGCATACTTATTTTAAAAAAACCCAATATTAATGAAACGATAATATCGTTCTACAAAAATATCGCCCTCAAAAATATTGTACACATTATTATTGTGTTAAAAAATATCGAACATTATTAAAATACATACAGCATAGGTACAATATCGCCCACAAGCATATCGACAGCAAAAATATAGTTTTTTTAAAATTATCGACTTCCCTAAACTTGAATAAACATACTAAATTAAACATCATAAATACCATTACATATCAAATTAAGTTAAACACATATTTTTAAACAATAATAAATACATAACAAATCTAAAAATATAAAGCACTCTATTTAAAACATTAATACATATATACATTCAGCATATAAAATCATTTTATTGCACTTCGTATATAATATAAAACACAATCAAATATTTGTAAACAGAAAAAAACTGACTTATTCAGTAATATAAGTAAAACGACTTGCAAAACAAGTAAACAAATATAAATGAACCAATCAAAAAACACACACTATTAAAACCAACCAATAAAATTAAACTAACAATTTAAATAAAACTATAAAAAGCAACACGTATTACTCTTATTTTACTCTTATTTTACACCTCAAACTAAAAAGACTAAAGAAGGTAAAACTCTGCTAGTTTTCTACAACATTGAGGAACATCATCAAACCAAAAACCTCTATAAATCTACTAAAAGTAAGTAAAATAAAATATACTAAATAACACTTAAGGTGACGTTCTGAAAAAATGTACTTGCATCCTCAAAGAAATAATTTATATTTTTATTCTACTTTATGTCTCCCCTACAGACAACTAAAACACAACAACAAATTTACCGCAAATACCCTTAAAACAATCAACCTAATAAAGTAAGCATTGTTCAAAATGCATTAAGTAAACCTATAAAACACCCACCCAAATCCAAAATCCATCCCAAAAACACACATCCGACCCCATTCTAAAAATTTGTGTATCAAATAGTAATCTATGCTTTTATTTTCCACAGCATAAAAAACGAATTAAGAATATTTAACATAGAAAGAATATAAATCATAATTATAAAACATCTAGGGGCCTATTAGGATGGCGGGCGGCTGCACCACCGCGGCGCTGGTGGTGTGGAAAAATGCATTTTTGTGCCCGTGTGTAGTGGACCACACGTCCGCCATATAAGTATGGCTAAACCAAGCCCATTTCCCATCTACCACAGTGCGAGGTGATCTGCCATCAAAGTGCGCCCGCCACTGCGGCGGTGGGAGCCACCACTGTGCAGAATGACGTCCACTCCACTCCACAAATTAGGATGCCCCAAACAACCGGTTGCACCGCAGCAGAGAAACCGCCTAAACAGAGACGGCGGAAGCTCAACAGTGGAGCACGAAACCACAGTTCCGGTCCATACCACCCGGTCATGACCGCAATGGACCCAGCCCTATACGTCTTTCCGGTGCTGTACCTGATACATCACCAGCAACTCATTGACCTTTGCGGACGCCGCCGTAGGTACGCAATAACTCAACCAAAACACACAACTCCAGGGCTTATACAGGGTCTCTATCCACATTAGAGACCCTGGTGGGGACAGGCACACATCCACAAGTGTACCCACACATTACCTACCTGCCACCAAGTCACCCTCCGAATCCAAGACAAACATTTTCCGCGAACTTGGATTTTCCCAGCAGCCTGGAAAGATGCAGTCATCCTCCCTCTTTTAAAAAATGGCAATCTGGATAACTCCATAACTAGCACCTATCGCCCTATTGCAAGGCTCCCTTTCTCCGCTAAAATAGTCAAGAAAATAATGAACAGCCAACTCAGTTCATTCAGGATAATGAACTACTTGACCCTTCCCAGTTTGGCTTTCGTTCAGTGTATAGCACAGAGACAGCTCTTATCAAGGCCACCGAATAAATTAGAACAGTGATGGATAAGGGCGGCGCTGCTGTTCTGATTCTCCTTGAATTGTCAGCGGCCTTTGATACTGTGCACCATAATACATTGCTTCTACGCCTTGAACACATAGGGGTCAAGAACCATGCCCTTGCTCTTATATCATCATTTCTGAAGAACAGAAAGCAGACAGTATCCCTTGATCAGTATCAGGCAACTCCCTACGTATTGCTTTGTGGGGTTCCTCAGGGGTCATCGTTAAGTCCTTTGTTTTTTAATGCCTATGTTCCTGAACTTGCACTATTAATACAGCAGTTTGGCTTCAATTTGACATCGTATGCTGACGATACGCAGATTGTTGTCACGGCATATAAAAATACTTTATCCCCGGCATTGCAATTTCAGCATTGCATGAGGGAAATTAACCTCTGGATGGGTAGACACTGTTTAAAACTTAGTTTGGATAAAACCGAAGTGGTGACCTTCGGTAATCTTCAACCAAAATGGGACGGACTGTGGTGGCCAGCAGAATTAGGATAGACCCCTAAACCAGAAGAGGAGGCCAAAAACCTTGGAGTTTTTATAGATAACAATCTTACTTACGCACAACAAACTAATGTCACAGTTTCAGCCTCTTTTTATCTGTTGAAGGAACTCAAGAAGGTTTAGCCATACATTCTCTATGATCTTAGGAAAACCGTTATAACCACCTTGGTGCTATCTAAGTTAGATTACTGTAATGGTTTAAAGCTTGGATTACAGAAGCAACATCTAAAGAAACTTCTGATGGAGCAGAACGCTGCAGCTAGGCCCTATTGAATATATGCATGCACCAATCTATTAAAGAAGAGATCTAGAAGCTCCACTGGTTGCCAGTGGTGCAACGTTTCAAGTTTAGTGTACTCTGCCTGCCTATAAAACATTGAATGGGACAGGACAGGTACCTTTGAAACACCTCTTCTCGTGGTATCACCCAGGCAGACAGTTAAGGTCCACAAATGCCAGACTAATGCTGATAACAAGGATCCAAACTGAGAGCTGGGGAGGTTGGAGTACAGCCTACTGTGCGGCTAAACTATGGAAAACTCTTCCTGCTGACATGAGAGAGGCTAACTCTCTTTTCCTTCAGGAAAAAAATTAAAACTTGGTTGTTTTCAAACTAATCCCTCCACTTCCATGTCTAAAGGTTCTCATTCCAGTTCAGCGCCAAGACACCCCAGGGTATACATGCGCCTTAAAAGTTTCATTAACATTAACATTAACAATGTCCGGGTCACGTCACAGTAGTGGTGAAGACAAGTGAATACATGTGCACAATGCAGAAGGCAGGGTCAGCGCCAGGCATAGGCATGGCACAAAGACCACAGGGCCACATCTCCACCTTCACACACTAGCCCCCCAAAGGGACATGCCATGTGCCCCTCCTGTGCACCCCCATGCACAACAACAAGCCAGGTGAGTCCACACCCTGCACCACACACTAAACAACCAGGGAGACAGTCACAGCAGGAGTGGCTGCAAAGGAACACACAGCACAGAAGCACATGTCCAGGGCAACACACACACCACAACATCACACTCATGGTAAGAAAACTGAAAACAAGCACACATGCAAGAAAAAAACATCCTACTGGACACACAGCCTGCCAAGTCACACAGACATACCCCACACTGACACACATACACAGACCACATGCCACCAGCAATGGAGCACAAGAAATAGGAAAGCCAAAGTGAGGTGCACCCAAATGTAAGGCCAAGGAGACAACCACCAAGCATGTGTACATCACATGCAAGACAAGGAACATAGAACAACACCATCATCCCATCAAAGCACACATGGCTGGCACAGTGAGTGAAGTCCAACCACAGACAGCTCAGTGCAACAACCCAGGGAGACAGCAAGGCAACCCATGTATAGGCACAAGGATGAAAGGAAGGCCCTGAAGTCAAACTGTGAACAGCCACACATATGTACTACTTCACATGAGTACGCCAGCAGTACAACACACAGGGCCCATTGACACACTCCATGACTGTCAAACACTAGTAGGAATCTACACACATACCTCCTCACACCTGCAGCACACAACATCAGTGTCAAACACACTGAAGGGTGTCCATAATTTCCAGTCAATACACAGACAAACAATCACACACCCTGGGCGTAGGCACAAACATCACACACACACACACACACACACATACACGTGTTACCATCCTTGTGGGGACTATGTGTGAATACCTGCCTTGTGGGGACTTACCTTTCCCAATGTTTTTAAAACACACAACTAACAGAAAAATGTTAAGAAAAAATTCATGATACAGGATCCTGCTTCAAATTTGCAAATATATCGTTATTTAATCGTGCGCACAGCACCATCCTTGTGGGGACTTGAACATGTGCTACCATCCTTGTGGGGACCTAGTCCATAACACTATTTGTGATTGAATACAGTCGAAGGCACATGGCTAAATGTTTATTTTAGCAACAATATACACAAACAACATTATAATATATTCATATATGAATTGCTGCGTATATAATAGGGGTATACATTAAAGGTAGATTATCTTAATTTGCCAGAAAATACCATATCATGCTTAACGAAAGATACTTAAAGCTGCATTTAACCTATTTATTAGTGCTTAAAATCTTAGGAGATAAGGGAACTAACACATAAAGAAATTAACATATGGAACAAAGGAATATGGTCAAGTGGAATCCAGAGCTTGAGTAGCCGCTTACATTTGTACCAAAATAGATGTTTAAGTTCCAACAGAGATACTGAAATAGTGTGTACATTCAAAGCTTGAATCCCATTATAAAGGGTGTGAAGCTAATGATGTTCAAGTCCACACAGAGGTTGTGTTTAATTATAGAAATGCTCAAGTCCTCACAGAGATAGTGTGTTATCATAGAGATGTTCAAGTCCCCACAGAGATGGTGTGTTAATATAGTGATGTTTAAGTCCCCACAGAGATAGTGCATGAAGGTGATTGTGTTTAAGTCCTCATTAAAATAGGGCCCGATTCACAAAGGTAAACTTAGACCAAAAGTCTAACGTTACTACTTTTCAGTATTCAAAAAGCCCCATACAGAGAATGCAAAGCTGGTGATGCTCAAGCCAAAACAGAGCTTGTGTGTAATTAAATGAATGTTCAAGACCCCACAGATGCCCAGGTCCCCACAGAGATAGTGTGTGATTATAGACATGCCCAGGTCCGCATAGAGATAGTGTGTGATTATAGACATGCCCAGGTCCCCACAGAGATAGTGTGTGATTATAGACACGCCCAGGTCCCCACAGAGATAGTGTGTGATTATAGACACGCCCAGGTCCCCACAGAGATAGTGTGTGATTATAGACACGCCCAGGTCCCCACAGAGATAGTGTGCGATTATAGACATGCCCAGGTCCCCATAGAGATAGTGTGTGATTATAGACATGCCCAGGTACCCACAGAGATAGTGTGTGATTAGAGATGTTTAGGTCCCCACAGAGATAGTGTGTGATTATAGACATGCCCAGGTCCCCACAGAGATAGTGTGTGATTATAGACATGCCCAGGTCCCCACAGAGATAGTGTGTGATTATAGACATACCCAGGTCCCCACAGAGATAGTGTGCGATTATAGACATGCCCAGGTCCCCATAGAGATAGTGTGTGATTATACACATGCCCAGGTACAAAAGTAAGGAAAATGCGATGTATCATGGAAATCGCATCGCAAAATTAAGGAATCACAAAATTTGCGATTCCTTAATTTTGAGTCAGCATTTACGGAATCGCAAATTGCGATTCCTTAAATGCTATGTATGAAGCACTCAAAATGCGTGAATTCCAATTAGGAAATCGCAAATTATTTTACAAATGCACTTTTTGGCATTTGTAAAGGTGCCTTGTGGCGCACATACATGCCCTTAAAGCATGTATGTGCGCCATATGTACACACATGTGAATTCCAGGGGTGCAGCAGGGTGTCCTTTGGACACCCCTGCACCCCTTCAAATTATTCTCAAATTGCGATTAGCAAATTGCGAATCGCAAATTGAGAATTACTTCCCATTCCTTGCTGTGGGACTCCTGGTGAATGGGAAAGTATTTCTTATTTGCGATTTCGCAATTTGCAAATTCACAATTAAGGAATATCAAGAAATCGCCAAAAGAGACTGTTGCACCAGGCACCACCAGCACTGAAGTCGACTCTGGCTGGCTAGTCCACCAAAGGATGGCCAGGGTCTTGGAGTGAATTGACTTTGCAATAGCGAAAAAAGACAAGGGCTCTGAACACTGGGCCTGAATAGTCCCCTAAGTTATTTACAAAACATGATCAGAATCATTTACTTTATATTACAGTCCAGTGCACCATCATTCTTTAATTGAAGATAAAGATCACATGGCTATAGTGAAGTGTTACAACTCAAATAGATTTTAAAAATGCTCCTAAAACCACACTTTTCAGACACAAAAAGACTAAATTCAATAGCAGCATCATGTAAATAAGTTTTTATGTAGAGAAAAGGTTAATTTACATTCAAAATATTTGGATAAATAAAGGGATATGGAGCTTTCCCTTCGAAATGTGCATCCTTTCTGCTGCTAGTATTTGTTTCTGTGAGCAATGTGTGTTTAAAATGCAAAGTGTGTTTAGGACTGCAGTACCACCTCCTGCCTACGGGGACAGAGCGAGCAAAAATTTAAACACACTTTATGAAACACAGGTCCCCACAAGGCAATTTTTTCAAAAGTTGTAAAAATTGACACAGATGTTCCTGAAGTCATTTTTCATCATTTAGAAGACATTACCTTGTGGGGACCTGGGTTCAGGTCCCCACAGTGCAATCAAGTCCCCACAGCGTGAGTGTGTTATCATGCCCAAGTCCCCACAAGGATAGTAACACAAACCCACACACACACACACACACACACACACACACACACACACACACACACACACACACACAGGGATGCCAGAACAAATGTCTTCAAAAAAACAACAAACACATAACCCAACAGAAACACACACAGAACCACAACAAAAACAGACATGCCCTGTGCAGCAAAACTGTGGAAAGGCAATAGGAGCACAGACACAACTGGAGTGCACAACCTCATCAGTCAGGAACAATGCACAGACAGCATACCACAACCCAGACAAGAAGTGTACCATCATAGATCAACACAGCTACATCAAACAACCAGATGCACAGGCAAAGATATTAAATACTAAATGTAGCAGGACATCAGTGGATGCACACCAGGCAATGAGAAGGTAATATACACCCACAGCACTGCATGCACCACAAGCAGTGTGTGCACACGAAGAATACCAGCCCCACACAGATATGAGTGAAACAACATGAACCCACACAACACTAATCAGCATAGCACAATGACAACATCACACCCAGGATGTGAAGCTGTACCACAGCAAACACACATACATTCAACACAACACCAACAAATGCACAAGTCTGGGACAGAAAGGTGGAAACAACTTGACCAGAGGAGTGGGCACCACACACAGTTGAAGTGAATATGAGCAACAATGACTGCCAAACAGCACAGGAACATCACACATAACCAATTGGGAAAATGCCCTGAGTGGCACATTGCTCCTGGTCAAAGAAGTGCACCACAAAGCACAGTGTCACAGATTAAGTGATGGGGAGGCCCAGACACATGTAAACCAAGGGGACAGCTGACATCTAAGTGAAGTGTTTTGCAAGTCAATAGTGGGCCTGGCAGGAGTGTACCATACACAAATGGAGGGAGTGCAGACTCACAATGGGTAGGCATCTGAAGCACAGATATGGGATGGTATGACACCACACACAACATGCCATACTGGAGGCTAAAAGGCACCATGTGACAGCAATGCATGAGAAAACACAACCACAATAGCAGTGTGGATCAGCAGGTCTGCACAGCCACCACAAGTAGTATCAAGAGACATGGATGACCAACAGAACTCAACACTGACTTGCCAGTCACACACTCTGCATACTCACAAGTGACAAAGACAACAAGTAGGAGTCAGCCAGAAGTTGAACTGCATGGACACACCAACACACTGCACAGTGCACAACATACAATTCACAAATGTGCATACAAACAAATCCACAGTGCTGAACAATCCAAACAACCGGCACTCAACTCCTGGGTGAAACATGTGTGTAGTTGACACTGCAGGGGCACACAAACATCAACACTCCTGACAAAGTCCCCCCCTCCACACCACACACTTCTTGACCACCCAAGTGCACACATTGAAAGTAACCCATGTGACTAGGATGACTAGCCATCACAAGATGACCATACACCTACACTGCTGGGTACACTAAAGTAAGAACACACATACCAGCTTGCCTGCAATCCTGTGAATAGAATCCCACTCTGTGCTTGCAGTGCCCCGCAACATGACATCTGTACAATATAGCCATCATGAACAAATTATGAAAATGACAACTGCATTCCATTTACAATTGACAGCATTGCCCCCCAAAGTATCAGGGTCAGGAAGAACTGAAGTCCCTGTCACCCCTGTAAAAAAAAGCATAAGTGAGGCAAGATATTGCCAATGTTGAAGTGGCACACAGAGCATGTGGCACAGTAAACCATATACACACAGCAAAATAACTTTATTCAGTAAGACGCTGACAAAACAGACACCAGAAGCAACTGTCTGTATTCACAAATTGCACAAATAGGCACCATGAGTAGAGAGGAGCAAGGCACACAATGCAAGTATGTCCATGAGAAGCTGCACAGGCAAGGGTAGAACAGCAAGGCCAGTGGCCAGTCCAAGGTGCAGAGTATGTTCATGAGAAGCTGCACAGGGAATAGTTCAACTCAGCAAAGAGCAAACAAACCTCGAACTGTGGTATTAATCCTAGGCTATTGCCGCTTGCCGGTGGAATTTACACACATAAATTAGGTAAAGCAATTATATGGGACGGTGCTGAAAGGTATAGAGAACCACCAAACTCTACAAACCTTGAGCCTCAACTCAATATACTAATTATTTCACTCCCCAGCACACGTCAGATTTACATAAAAGTTTCCCTATTATGGTCAAAAACAGTACAAATATTCATAGTCAAACAGGTAAAAATTTCAACAACTCCATCTGGTTATTCGTTGTTTTATTTCCTCGTTCTTGTCTTGTATCTTCCATTTGTGAATTCTTAGAACAGCGCGTTAGACCAAACTCGGTGGCAACCTGGAGTGGCACGCTGTTCTAAGAATACACAAATGGAAGATACCTGTACTAAGTATTAAAAAGGAGGCATTAAATTTGATTGAACCGTGTTGGCGCGTCACAGGAATTGGAACCCCAATGTGGGTTGGGATTATCACAACATTTCAAAAATTACGGATTTGAAGCATTAACCTTGAGGAAGTCGCGGGACAGGTCCCCAAATAGCGACGAAACACGTGTTGGCTTCGGCTGTTTTGACTACTAAAAGACAAGAACGAGGATATAAAACAACGAATAACCAGATGGAATTGTTGAAATTTGTTTGACTATGATTATTTGAACTGTTTTCGAACATAATAGGGAAAACTTTATAGTAAATCTGACGTGTGCTGGGGAGTTAAATAAATAAAAAATACACAGCAAAGAGCAACAAGGCCAGCGGCCAAAACGAAGTGCAGAGTGTGTCCATGAGAAGCTGCACAGGCAAAGGCAACACAGCAGAGCCAGTGGCTAGTTCAAGGTGCAGAGTATGTCCATGAGAAGCTGCACGGGCAAGGGCAAAACAGCAAGTCCAGTGGCCAGTTGCCAGTTCCAGTTGTAGAGTATGTCCATGACAAGCTGCACAGGGAATAGTTTAACTCAGCAAAGAGCAACAAGGCCAGTGGCCAAAACAAAATGCAGAGTATGTTCATGATAAGCTGCACAGGCAAGGGGAAAACAGCAAGGCCAGTGGCCAGTTCTAGGTGCAGAGTATGTCCATGAGAAACTGCACAGGCAAGGGGCACACATAAGTGAATGACCAGGCCAGTGGGCAGGACAAAGTGCAGAGTATTTCCATAAGAAGTTGCACAGGCAAGGGGCACACAGAAGTGAATGACAAGGCCAGTAGGTATGACAAAGTGCAGAGTATGTCCATGAGAAGCTTCATAGCCAAGGGGCATGCAGCAGTGAATGACAAGGCCATTGGCTAGACAATGTGCAGAGTACTTGCATGAGAAGCTGCACAGGCAAGGGCAAAACAGCAAGGCCAGTGGCTAGTTCAAGGTGCAGAGTATGTCCATGAGAAGCTGCACAGGCAAGGGGCACACAGCAGTGAATGACAAGGCCAGTGGGTAGGACAAGGCACAGAGTATGTCCACGAGGAGCTGCACAGGCAAGAGACACACAGCAGTGAATGACAAGGCCAGTGGGCAGGAGAAAGTGCAGAGTATGTCCATGAGAAGCTGCACAGGAAAGGGGAACACAGCAGTAAATGACAAGGCCAGTGGACAGGACAAAGTGCGGAGTATGTGCATGAGAAGCTGCACAGGAAAGGGGCACACAGCAGTAAATGACAAGGCCAGTGGGCAGGACAAAGTGCAGAGTATGTCCATGAAAAGCTGCACAGGCAAGGGCAAAACAGCAATGCCAGTGGCCAGTTCAAGGTGCAGAGTATGTCCATGAGAAGCTGCACAGGCAAGGGGCACACAGCAGTGAATGACAAGGCCAGCAGGCAGGACAAAGTGCAAGGTATGACCATGAGAAGCTGCACAGGCAATGGGCACACAGCAGTGAATGACAAGGGCAGTGGGCAGGACAAAGTGCAGAGTTTGTCCCTGAGAAGCTGCACAGGCAAGGACAAAACAGCAAGGCCAGTGGCCAGTTCAAGGTGCAGAGTATGTCCATGAGAAGCTGCACAGGCAAAGGGCACACAGCAGTGAATGACAAGGCCGGTGGGCAGGACAAAGTGCAGAGTATGCCCTTGAGAAGCTGCACAGGCAAGGGGCATACAGCAGTGAATGACAAGGCCAATAGGCAGTACAAAGTGCAGAGTGTGTCCATGAGAAGCTGCACAGGCAAGGAGCACACAGTAGTGAATGAAAAGGCCAGTGGGCAGGACAACGTGCAGAGTATGTCCATGAGAAGCTGCACAGGCAAAGGGCACTGTACCCTTCCATGGTCAGCAACACAGTCAGGGGGGTAATAATGGGCAGTACAGGCCAAAGTGCAGAGTTTGTCCCTGAGAAGCTGCACAGGCAAGGACAAAACAGCAAGGCCAGTGGCCAGTTCAAGGTGCAGAGTATGTCCATGAGAAGCTGCACAGGCAATGCGCACACAGCAGTGAATGACAAGGCCAGTGGGCAGGACAAAGTGCAGAGTATGCCCTTGAGAAGCTGCACAGGCAAGGGGCATACAGCAGTGAATGACAAGGCCAATAGGCAGTACAAAGTGCAGAGTGTGTCCATGAGAAGCTGCGCAGGCAAGGAGCACACAGTAGTGAATGAAAAGGCCAGTGGGCAGGACAACGTGCAGAGTATGTCCATGAGAAGCTGCACAGGCAAAGGGCACTGTACCCTTCCATGGTCAGCAACATAGTCAGGGGAGTAATAATGGGCAGTACAGGCCCCCCTGTGTGAGAGAGAGGTGTGTGAGGGTGACTACCACTCAGACTTGGCTGTCAGGTGGACTGGGAGCTGGCTGTGTGTCGGGGACAGTTGGAGCATTTGACTGGGGAGAGAGCAACCCAGCTGAGGTAGAGCTATTAGTGGCTAGGCAAGCCGGAGGGCTGCTTGGACCAGGTGGTGTAGTCGCACGTGGAGGTGGAGTCATGCTGACTTGAGACACAGTGTGGCTGGGAGATTGTGGCAGGGTGCCTTTCCACTTCTTGGGGACCCTAAATGGCTTCCCTGACTTGGGATCAATTAGAAGAGGTGTGGACACGACAGGCACACTCACCACCAAAGCTGCATCAGGTGCAAAGGCTGGCACTCCCTCTGGGGATGTGCTGGATCCAGCGGAATCCTTCGCCTGGCGTCGCCTTTGCCCCTCCATCCCCTGTTTATAAGGTGTTACCCCTACAGTGCCCTCCTTCCCCTGCTTCCTTGGGCTTGGAATGGGAGTCTAGGTGTTGGGTGAATCTGCCTTGGAGCCCTTCTTAGGTGTACCCTTGGCATACACCACCTTCTCAGTGGGCACAGAAACTGTATGCTTCTCTTTGCGAGATGCTTTAGGGACAGGAGAGTCCTTGGGTGGGGAAGCCTCTGAAGCATGTGAGCCTGAGGTCTGCTTCTTTGCTTTTTGGCCCATGGTGTCACCTGACATGCTTTTGTCTTTGTGCTCTGGAGTGGCTTTAGACTTCTGTGGGGATTGTGTATGCACCCTGGACTGCTTGGGCTGCTGCTGCTGTGTGCTTCATGTGCTATATCTTGACTTTGAGGTCTGTGGAGCGTGGTCACTATCATCATACGTGGTCACTGCCAGGGGGGTGGACTAAGGGACCAGAGCTGGACTCTGAGTATGTGCCAGTTGAAGGGCTGCCGTCACTGTGGAGGATAAAGCCTGGACAGTCCGGTGCAGCCCACACACGTCTGAATGTATGCACTCCATGAAAGCAACCACCTGTGCCAATTTTTCATTGTGGTCTATGAAGGCATTGAGGTGAGCTGTCAGGCCTACACACAGCTGGCGCAAAAGGTCCACAGACTCAGCACTGATGGCAGTAGGGGGGACAGGGGCAGGGGCAGCGGTGCTCGGGGTGAAGGACACACTTTCCCTCTTGCTGGGGAAAACACAGGCAGCATCAGAGGAAGTGGCTGGGAGGGTGGGCACTGGTCCTGTGCGTGGAAGATGATGCAGAGTCCCCGTTCCCTGTGCCTGCCTACATGGATGCATCACTGCTGGCATCAGATGACGTTGAACTTTGCGTCTCAGGCTGTGATTCCTCCAGCAGACTCCTGTCCTCCTCCGAGGTGCTGGTCACATCTGTGTCACTGGGCTCCTGTGCAGCTGTTGTGCTTGTTTCACCACCACTGGTGTCCGTCCCCTGTCCCTCCGTGACCGCAGGAGAGCTGTTTTGCTTGCATCCCTCTTGAGGCGGAAGCCGGGAGGTTCTGTGCCTGACATTTTCGTGAATTTTGTAATTTTAAAAATACTATTGTACAAATTGCTTGATTTAATAAGCTTTTAGTATTCCCCTCACCTCCCTGCTACCTGGGCCACTCTCAGCCGAGCATAGACGTGACGAGTCGGTCCCGGGAATTAATTCCACTGCAGACATATTGGGTGGGTTCTGGTGCTCTGACGCGCTCTAGTCGCCCTTAAAAGGGGACGGGCATGCCTCCGCGCAGCGGACGCGAGCTGTGGACGCACCGGACCTGCGCCGGAGTCGTGCCAGAGTCCTGCCCATCTGCGCCCGTCAGCGCTAAGGAGGTGCCAGGGGCCAGACCGACTGATGCGTCGGACCCCTCTTACTTCTCAGGCGCTGTTTACTCCCTCCGGGCTTTGTTAGCACTTAGACCCCCCTGGCGTTGCGGTCATTAATACGTACCGGAAGAACTGCAATATGGCTTCGACTGTCGGTGCTCTAACACTACCTACAACACCTCTCCCGTCAGTTAGAGAGACACAATCCTTCTCTCCCCACTCTGGAGAATCGGGTTTCCTCGCTCATTAGTGAAAAACAACATTGCATTTACAGACTTTATCTCAGAAAACATTACTGAAACTTGGGGCTCAGAATCAGCTGGTCCTGATTTGGTTGACGCAATCCCTGAAGGTTACGCCTTTGCGAGACTCGACAGAACAGGTCGAAAAGGTGGGGGAATTGGCATTTTACATAAAACCTCTTTAACTTGCCATATCGAATCCCTCCCCTCCCCTCAGAACTCCTTCCAGGCCGTTCATTTTCCCTTAGTCCCTCACCCACAGTATCCTTCACTGGTATTTTAATCTATAGACCCCCGGGCCCGAGATTGGCTTTCCCCGCCTGTCTCCTAGAAATTCTTAAACCATTTATTGACAAACCTAATTTCACCATCCTTGGCGATTTTAATTTTCATCTTGAAAATTCCAATTCGCTTGACACACTATACCTTGTGGAGTCCTTGGCCTCTTGTGGGCTTTCATAAAAGGTGGGATGCTCAACTCACTCCGCGGGTCATACACTAGATGGGGTCTTTACTAATGACCCTAGACTGGCAGTAGGCCTTCCCTTTCATGGTCTGACCATAAGGCAGTCCACTTGGAGTTCACTTCTGGGCTTCTGGATCTGCCCTTAAAGGACAATAACATCTGGACTCTAAAAAGGAATTTTAAAGGACCTAACAATGAGGCCCTTAGCCCCCTCCTCGCAACTTTTATGTCCTCTTCTAAATCTGATACGGATACTGCCGCTCAGGAGCTTGTTGATATCATCACGGGGGCAGTTAATATTCTTGCCCCCGCTAAACCTCATTACTGTGCCAGGAAACGTCCGTCAGCCCCGTGGTTCTCTGACGCCCTTAGACTACGCAGGCAGGAGTGCAGGAGGCAAGAAAGACTCTGGAGAGCCCATCTTGACCCTGATGAAAGGACCACATGATAAGAACCTCATCATAGGTTATAAGCCTGCAATTTTAGCTGCCAAACAGTCATATTTTACCAATTTGACCACCTCCCTCTGCTCCCTCAGAGATCTTTTTAATATTGTGGATTCCCTGTCTCTTATTCCATCTCCTGATCCCGTTGTGGCATCTCAAAAACTTTGCGATGAGATGTCCTTGTTTTTTCAAACCAAAATCGGAGACATTTATTCTGACCTAGAAGCCCTTAATTCCATTCAGGACTCCGCTCTGTCAGCTGACCTTCCTCCAACACCCAGCTCGCACTTGACTCCAAGAGGACATTTATCTGATTTCCCCCTACTGTCCCATGAAGTCTTAAATGGCCTGCTTGACAACCTTAAATCGGGATCTCCCTTAGACCCCTGCCCTCTCAAAGTCTTGAAAAACTGCAGAGAAGTCTTACTCTCCCCTTATCTTCATGTGATGAACTTGGCATCACGAACGGCGTCTTCCCCGCAGCCTGGAAACTGGCCATTGTCAAACCTCTATTAAAGAAGCCCACCTTGGATCCTGGGATTCTAAAAAATTTCCGTCCAATATCCCTCCTCCCTGCCCCCGCTAAGATGCTTGAGGCCCACCTTAATCACCATCTGAGTGCCTTCCTGGATAAAGCTAGCCTGCTAGATCCTTCTCAGCATGGCTTCAGGAAGGCTCATAGCGCGGCCCTGAAGTGGTAGTCAACAACATCCGTGCTAAGGTCGACAGAGGTCAGTCTACTATTCTTATCCTGCTCGACCTTACAGCCGCATTTGACACCCTGTCCCCCTCCATCTTGGCCATGCAACTTGGTGAGATAGGAGTGGAAGGACCAGCTCTGGGTCTCCTGACATCCTTTCTTAACCAGCGTGCCCAAAAGGTCAAACTGGGTGACTTCCTTATCCCGGCCAAGTCTTTGCATTGTGGGGTCCCGCAGGGCTCATCTTTGAGCCCCCCACTTTTCAACATATATGTGGCCCCACTTGCAAGACTTGTTAGATCTTTTGGACTGGAAGTCCTGTCGTACGCCGACAACACTCAGATAATGGTCTCCTTATCCCATTTTGTAGAGTCCACGGCCTTAAATTTTGACAACTGCATGGAAGCCGTGGCAGGCTGGATGACATCGAATGTCCTCAAACTCAATGGGGAAAAAAATGAGGTCCTTGTCTTTGGGGGCAAGCAAGATCTCTGGTCGGAGGTTTGGTGGCCGCCTGCTTTGGGTACCTGCCCCAAGCCTTCCAATGCCGCTCAGAATTTGGGGGTTACCATTGACACCACTCTTGCTTTTGACAAGCAAGTTGGCAGGACCGTCTCCACCTGCTGTGGGGTACTTAGGATCCTCAGGAAACTCGTTCACTACCTCTCCCCTGATGCTCGGAAACAGATTTCAGTGGTCCTCATTTCCCTCGCTTGGACTACTGTAATGCCCTCAATCTTGGCATGTGTAAAAAGCTAATTCATTACCTCCAAATTGTCCAAAATGCTCCAGCCAGGTTTGTTGTGGATGCCCCCAGACGTGTTCCTGTCTCGGGGATCAGAAAAAACCTCCACTGGCTGCCTGTGCAGGCAAGGATCAATTTTAAGGTTCTTGTCCTCACCTACCGTGCCCTTCACGGTCAAGGTGCTGAGGACATTGGATCTCTTGTATCCTCTTACACCCCTGGCAGGAACCTGTGATCAGCTCATAAAAATCTTTTGATTACACCTCGAATTGCCAAGGCAAGGTGGGGAGGGAGAGCTTTTTTCTCCCTTGCCCCCAAATTGTGGAACACGCTTCCAGCCAACCTTAAGGCCCAGCTGTCTCTTGCTCTCTTTAAAAAAAATCTAAAACCTGGCTTTCCTCAGAGTCCTACCTGTAAGCTGTCTCTCTTGGGATCCCCCGTCCATTCAGCTGTTTCCATCATCTGCGCCTTGATGCCTCCGGGTTAAGTAGCGCCTTACAAATCCACATTCATTCATTCATTCATTCATGTAGGGTGAGTTCAGTGGCAGCAACATTACAAACATATGAAAGCAAAGCATCACAGAAGATAACTAAATCTACATGTTGCACACCACCCTGTGCAATGACATTGTGCTAACTCACGTTATTGACTCAAAACAGTGTGTGTAAACTGGAAATTCAGACATAAGTGAGCCATGTGATGACCACACAGCACAACACCCTGCTGTTGGTTAAGTTCAATCAGACACAGAAAAAGCTCTGAGCACACCTAGGGCTATGATGGGGGCACAAAACTTGTTGCCACTGACATATCTGGATGGAGCAACACATACACAGACTACAACATGACATTCCACAATGGCTATGAGCCCATGCCACCCAACATGTTGTATGTTGGGGCCCAACGACTGCTGCGCATTTGTGTCAGATGTCTAAGCCTCCCAAATCTGGGTTCAGGCAATGGACGTATTGATGAAAGCACACTCAGAATGGGCACACTGCCGTTCCCTTCCAATTGTTTTTCCCAGGCTACCCCAATGCAGACGATACCTGAAGACCACGACTGCACAGTGCTCAAATGACCTTAGTAAGTATAGGTAGGGCAAATGCATAACAGCTGCACCCTATTCAGTGGCCACTTACAAGCCCCTACATCACACTACCAACATCACATAGGCCAGCGCTGGCACAGGCTCTGTACACATACATCCTCTCCCAGTGATGAATACAGGCCTCAGCAGGGCCTGCGAATACAAAGGGTTTGCCCTTCTGTGTCCTCAGACTACACAATGAAATTGGCACGGAAACTGGAAATACAAAAACATTGTTTAATAAACCTTTAAAGGTGGTACTACAGCCCACACAACACTCTACAGCATTGTACAAGGTAGCACAAAGAACTCAGACATGTGGTCCCCTTATATACACAAGGAAGGGGGTCATAAGTAGGCGGTTACAACTCAAAACATGATTTACGACCATATATGGACATTTCTTGAACATGATCGATACATGGGTGGAGTTAATGGTTCTTGAGACCCGCCGAAATACACATTCCAATCTACGCTAATTAAAGACAGATGTGACTCCTACTGAGCATGCGCTAGACGCACAAAGTACTATTTATAGCTTGTTGCTGGGCAAACTCCAGGGGTGATAATCAGTGAGGTTGGACTCGCCTTGTGGCGAGCACATGGCAATGTATAGTACACAAGATGGACGCCAGAAAACAAAATGGTGTCTGGCCGTATTTAAAGAACGGGCGGGAAAACTAGAACAAAGACACGATAGCATGTCTTCAGTAAATGCTTAATACTATCACTGTTTTATTTACAACAGACGACCCTTTCAGCATTTGCTGAAGACATTAGGTTTTCGTGGATAATCTAAATGCTCATCGTTTATATTGATGCTCATCATGTCGGCTATCTCTCTAGTTATAGTTTTCTGATGGGTAGCCTCTGCAATGTATTGTTTATTGGGCACACAAAATGAAACACATAAAGAACATATCATTGGACTACATTGAATACATACACAACACGTGAATAATATGGCAACAATTATACAAAGTCCAGTGAGAACCTTCCAACCCCACGTGGAGATCAAAGTCTAGAACCAGCCCGAAAAGGTCCAAGACCGTTTTCAACATGTATATCAGCTGCAATTTTATGTAATTTGTTGATGGCTTTGTACACAGAAGGAGTATTGTCAGGGATAAAGACACAACAGCTACTTCCAATAATTCTACAAGCCCCACCTCTGTCTGCTAACATTACATTCAAAACCATTCGGTTCTGTAATGCAACAATCCTAGTAATTTGCAGCTCTTCAGTAAGATTCCCAAGGGCTGCAGCAGTCTGATTAGTAACAGCTTCCACTACTCTTGTTAATCGTCATATCTTTCTACTGTTCAGAGCAGCTCCCACAAAGAAAAACAACCCTAAGTTGAAATCTATATACTGCTGCAGACTAGTATCAGTCTGGTCAACGTCATCTACAGACAAAGTTTGCTTATATCTATTTACTGTCACATTGTTTAGTAATTTCAAATCTTTATGATATGATGCAGGTGCCAAGAATACAGGCGGCAATAAAAATGATACATAACATACTCCGGACCATCCTGCTGGTAATCGATAATAACCTTTGTTTCCACATACAAAGTAAGTATTATGAGAGGCTAAGAATGTGCTGTTGTTCAGGCCATCAATATTCAATACAACAATACAATCACTAACACCTACAGGGATATGGCCCACACTCTGTACACATAAATCTGCTTGTGCTTGGGCCACAGAAATCACAAACTTCTCCTTTCCAACGTGTCTCTAGTGTTTGTAAAAATATAAGGCGTTGATTCATTGTCCGGTCGATATTCTTCCAACTCCCTTATAGTTCCGTTGGCTTGTGGATAGCCTTCCTTATCTTGATGGCATTCTATATTCAGTCTGAAAAGCAGTCTACCCACAGTGGGTTTTCTCGTAGAAAAAAGCAACGTGTACCATGCCCTACAAGAGCTATTATGAGAGAAAGGGAGAGGCATGAACGGTGTTCCCCCTTTCTTTTGATGGGCCGGCATCATCCCACATATCCAGCAGTTCGTGGCATTCGTAGCAATGTGGGTATGATGCAGCATTTGAATGAAAGTGTCATTCAAATACGACTGTTGATGTTTCAACTCTTGATATGGAAGTATATAGAAGAAATGCTCATCTGGGGCTGGAGTAGAAACAACGTATAAGGAGCTTTATCCTCTACAAACCACGTGACTGCAGCAACAACTTCTACAACAACAAAGAACCCTACAGAACCAAAAATCTTCTTCTTATCCATTCGAACAAATGTACACAGTATCTTCCTGAAACTAAAATGTTGTCAGAACTCTTACCCCTAGGTAACCGTTGTTTTCTTCACCAGCAGGCCAAGACGGGTGTCGCTACACTAATGCAGGGCTGACCCCCCCCCCCCTTGCCTCATCGGCTCTCCGTTTCACTGACCTAGGGACCGTTCTGACAACTTCTCACACAATTGCAGATTCTTTTCTTGGTCGCAGATTATATCTTCTTGATCCAGGGATTGTCGGGTCCGGGAAGAACTCCTCAGATTCGTCAGGTACCACAGCACGGCCTCTTTTCGCAGTCAAGATCTCTCGATGGTCGGTCAATACAACAGTCTCCACCAGGTCAGGTTGCACCTACTGGCAACGGATGGAATGTATCCAATTCTTCCGGTTGGTGACTCGGACAGCTGTTCTTGTGGATAGAAGAACCTGCTCGGGACCACACTACCTTGGCTTCAGACTGCTTGACCTCTCAAAGGACTTCACGAGGATGAAGTCACCAGGCCGGAGATTATGGCCTTCTCCTGTGGACCGATCCGGGACTGCTTCTCGAACCTGTTGATGTATGGAAACCAAACTGTCAGTTAATTGTGCCAAATAGTCATTCATTAAAACACAAGGTACATCGTACACTGAGCTTGGTTTGGGCACCCCCCATATGTTCACGGGACGCCCGAAAACGATCTCATAGGGCGTTAGGCCCGTCCGAGAATGCGGTACTGATCTGATAGACAATAATACCAAAGGCAAAGCATCTGGCCAAGTCAGAGAGGTAGAAAGCTGTATTTTCGCTATTTTGAGCTTCAACGTGCCATTATATTTTTCCACCAATCCTGCTGATTGTGAGTGGAACACTGCGTGAAACTTTTGCGTTATTCCTAATCCTTTCAGGACATACTTAACAACGTCCACCACAAAATGGGGCCCGTTGTCACTCCAAAACAATCTATAGACACCATAGCGGTGAAAAAATTCCTTCAACAGCACCTTAGCAGTAGTCATTGCAGTATTGTCCTTCGTAGGGTATGCTTCAATCCATTTGCTGAATGCACAAACCACAACCAGAACATACTTTAGATTATTACAGCGTTCCAGCTGAATATAATTCATTTGCAATACTTCAAAAGGTGCAGTGGGTGTTGCAAATCCTCCTGCTGGAGTACGTGTCCCTTTTCCTGGATTGTATTTAAGACAAACCATGCAGGTCTGTACTACTCTCTTAGCCGTGCTAGCAATTTCTGGATGCTCCCAAACTTGCGTAAGCAATTTCACAATTGCCGAAGCTCCAACATGTGCTAGCCCATGTGCCATCTGAACCATAGGTTGTACAAAGGCTGTGGGTAACTTCCACCTATTAATCTGCTTATTCCTCCAACAACCTTCATCGTCCAATTCTCCATCTTTGGACCATTGCTCTCGTTCTTTATCAGAAGCGGTGTTTTGTATCTCTAGCACCTCTTCCTTAGCATCATGCCACCGCTCAGCTTGTGACTTCACAACATACATTGGATTGGAGCCAGGCTGCATCGCAGTTTCACGTGCTACTCGATCTACAAAAGCATTTCCTTGTCCCACTTTATCTGTCACTTTCTTGTGTGCGCTACATTTCACTATAGCTATCTTCTTTGGATAGGTCAATGAAGTCAAAATATTATGTACTAATTCTCCATACATTATCTGTGCTCCATGTGATATCAGAAAGCCCCTTTCCTTCCAGAGTAGGCCGAAGAGGTGCGCTACTCCGAAAGCATAGCGGCTATCGGTGTAGATATTTACGCATAACCCTGCACTAAGCTCACACGCTCGTGTCAACGCTATCAGTTCTGCTGCTTGTGCTGATTTCTGCGGTATGCGTGCTGTCTCCACTACTGTATGTAACATAGTGATTGCATATGCTGCTGAAGTAGTTCCATCTGGTAACTTCAAACAAGACCCATCCACCCACAGCTCTCCATCCACATCTGCAAAGGGCATATCTTGCAAGTCAATACGACCCTTTGTCTGTCCCTCAGTCACAAAGACACAGTCATGTGTCTCTTGCGCCTCAGGCCGAGTCACTGGAAAGGGCAACAACGTGGCTGGGTGCCTTTGTTTGATTCAAAAAGGGCAGCAACAGAATGGGGGGCCAACACCAACAGCTTATGAGATAACACAATCCCCTCACTCTGACGTATTGACACAGCTGTTGCTGCAACTGAGCGAAGACAACCAGGCAGTGCTCGGGCAACAGGATCAATCATTTCCGAAAAGTATGCACAAGGGCGCTGTTTGTCGCCGTGCATCAGCACTAACACTGATAATGCACATCCATCTCTTTCATGTACATACAATGTAAAGGGCTTTGTGTAATCAGGGGTGCCTAACACTGGTGCTGAACAAAGGGCCTGACGTAATTGTTGAAAAGCATTCTCACATTCATCTGTCCATGGAAGAGGAACTGGAGTATCCTTTGTCAAAAGTGCTAATAGTGGTTTAACTATATATGAAAACCCTAATATCCACTGTCTACAAAAGGAAGTGAGACCCAGGAATGCTCGAACATCTTTCTGCATGGAGGATGCTATTGTATCTAAAATGGCTTGAATGCGATGTGGTGTAAGTGCACGTCCCTCCGTAGACAAAAGGTGACCTAAGTAGGTTACCTTTGGTCTACAATATTACAATTTCTTTTTCGTTACTTTGTGATTGTGCGATGCCAAGAAAGTAAGCAAAGACAAGGTACACTCCTCACATTGTTCAGGGGTGTCAGCTGCCAACAATATATCATCGACATATTGTATAAGCGCCCCTCCTTCAGGTAGAAGGAAAGAATCCAATTGTCGTTTCAATGCCTGACAGTAAATGCTAGGACTCTCTGTATAGCCTTGAGGAACTCTGCAAAATCTGTACGATCTATTATTCAAAGTGAATCCGAAAAGATATCGGCTGTCAGGATGAATAGGGATCGAAAAGAAAGCATTCTTCAAGTCTATAACAGAGAACGTTGTTGCAGTTGGCAGCACCAGATTAGGAAGTGTCGTAATATCAGAAACCACTGGGTATTGAGGTATCACTATCTTATTAACCTCCCTCAAATCGATAATAAATAGATAAATCCTAGTGTCAGTGTCTTTCTTCAAAATTGGTAGTATAGGACTGTTACACACATTGTATGGAACTTCTTAAACAACCCCTACTTTAATCAGATCCTGCACTATCTGTGTAAGCGCCTCCTCCCCCTCCTGTGAGATTCAATACTGAGGCAGGCGTGGCAACACAGCTCCCTCCTTTACACTAATGTGTACCAGGGGGATAATCATCTGCCCCACATCTGTATCCAAAGTAGCCCACAGAGTATGAGGTAAAGAGGCCAATGCAGTATCTTCTGCAATCGTACACACCCTCACCATTTTCGGATAGTTGTCATTCAAAATAACACGTACTCCCTCAGGGGAGCATCGTATCGTGGCCCGGAAATGCTTGAGCATATCCAGACCCACAATGTTATCAGGCGTGTTTGGGGCGAGCAAGAATGGACATGGTGCAGCAAACTTATCTACATGAAGTGCAAGAGGTTGTGATAGTGGGCAAAGAGAAGGCGTTCCATCGAACCCCGATAGAAGTGATTGTTAAGCCAGACAGGGGAGCCCTCTGAACCAATTCTTTAGACAAAGCACTACGAGTAGCTCCTGTATCAACCAGGAACCGATCAGTAGAATCCAAAACATGTGCTGCAATATAAGGACCCCTCTGATCTACTGGCACTTCGACTGATTCCTTACCCCATCCTACGCAATCCTATGCATACTGTGAATCGTGCTGTTCAGGAGGTGCATACTCAGACATTTGATATTGATTCCTTCGATCAAAAACATTAGACCCATCTTGTGGTTGCACACCAGAGTCAAACCTAGCACAATCATTCGTGTTGCTCCTAGGTCCTGAAAAACCTCCCCTACTTCTCATCGGTCCCTGCCCACGCTCTTGCCGCTGTGCGCGCAACAATGGACACTTGTTCGCCCAATGGCCTCTCTGCCTACAATACGCACATTGATCCCGGGCCAAATCAGTTCGCCCCAAAGAAGAACCAGTAAAATTCCGACCACTCCTTTCATTACCTCTACGAGGCGGTCCATACACTTGTGCTAACATAACCTTTGTTTTTAAATCTTTAGATTTCTTTTCATCATTAGCCTTCGCTTCTAATTCCTGAAGCTCATAATACTGAGCCATCGTCAGGAGGGATGCCAGTGACGAAGTCATCCAAGAGCTTTCACTCGCTTTCAATCGAGCCGCTACTCCTGGCAATAAATTCGAAACATACGTATCAACAAAAAGATGTTGACCCGTGTCGTCCGTAAGCGACTGGCCGCTGAAATCGTGAAAAGTTTCCTCAAATCGTGTAAAGAAATCTGAAACCGATTCATCTACCTTTTGTTTACAGGACGCTAACATAGTCCAATCAGGCTTCCTGCTTATATCCTCATCCTCAAGATCCGCCCATCTCATTTTATAAGTTTGGAGGTCATCCACTTTACGCACAGATCTCCACATGTCTGGGGGTAATTTAAGCCCGAAAAATAAATCAATATCAGCCAGGGTCATAGTACAGGAATTTAGAGCCCCCTCAAATTCCTCGTAAAAGGCCGCAGGATTCTTTCGGGGATCAGGTAATGCAGCTTTTATTGCCATAACATCTGCTCTGTTCCCAGGAGTATAAACCCAATTATAAATAAAATACCCTTTAGCATCAGCTGACCCTCTATCTGAACTAGTACCCGTTCCTTTAGGAGGAATGTACAAAGGCCCTGCCTCCCGCATTGGTTTAGCATGCACTGCACCTATCTTATCTGAATAAAAGATGGATGACTGCTTCCCGTCGCCACTCGGATTCGTTACCTCCACATACGCTTTCCTTTTCCACGCTTCATCCCATAGCTGAAACATCTCATCCCGCAACGCAAACAGACGTCGAGCCGCATCAGGCACCTGAGAAGGAAGAAGAGAACCTTTACGCATATCTTTAGAATCAGCTACCACATCATCAGGTTCAAGAACATCAAAATATTTCTGAAAAGCCGTCACTACTTCATTAGAAAGAAACTCAGTAAAGTATATTTTCTCCCTATCCTGCCATACTTCAAGATCTTTCAATAGCTCAGCAAGAGAAATGGCATCCTTGTTAACCCGATAGGCAACCTTTCGAAGTTCAGCCATACGATCGGTTGATAACATGGATCGCGTATCCACTTTCTGCGCGGGCGGTCCAGAATCCTGATCTCCTCCTCTCAGAGCAGAAGGGCCAGCGTACAGGGGCGGAGAGCGATCTAATAACGAAAAATCATCATCAAGTTTATTAATGACAGGATAAAGAGGCTGTCGAACAGGATACTGGCCAGAGACTTGCAACCAACGTTCTTTCTCTTGTTTCTCTTCTAATTCCTTTGCTTCGCGCTTTTTCAACTCTTGCGCTCTCTCACGCTCAATCTTACGTTGCTCTTTCTCAATCAGTACCTGCTCACGTTTCTCACGCTCTCGTACCTCTTTCGCCCACATATGTATACACTCAAACATATCTTGCCTCACTCGCCGCTTGCACATACACTGCTCTACATACTCAATTTTCCGCAAATCAAACGATCCATACAGAGGCCATCGTAACTCAGGATCCTTCTTGGTATATTTCATCCATAACGTGCTGTACATTAATGGGGGAAAGACCAAACTTTACATACATGTCCCTATTCGGCGTCCCTTCCGGGGGAGCCGGCTTTGATTCTTCAAGTATTAACCGGTCACTTCCAAAACAGCAGCACCACTTACGGAGTGCGCTAAAAACAGGCATGTCAGAAATAGTTCAGAATATGCAATATTATAAGTAAAATGGCACTTAAAACGTTGCGCCGCTCAAATCCAAAAGTCAGGAGAAATATCTCCACATTGCCTGTCTATATGTGTTGCAACGCATATATGTACAAATTCAAACCAAACAATATGACTAGTCACCTCAAACAAACAAACAAATTAGTCGCGGCAAGCGTATCCTAAAACTGCCTTGCCAATCAAGACTACCAAAGTCTCACGGCAAGTACCGTACAGCGATTCTTACCAACCAAGAGCGTCCAGATTCCAACTGCCAAGTTCCAAATTCGCCCAAACGGCCACTAGACGGCAAACCGACAGAAGAGGTCTCAGTCGAGGACCGGCGCCACCCAGATGGTCAGATCGGAAGGGAAGGAAGAATACCTCGGGATGCCAGGACTAAAAGGCGCCGCTGGCAGTGATCACGTCCCTGGCAAGGTTCCAATCCTTCGTCACGACCAGTCCTTCGGGCATCCGAGTCGTCGATGAGCCAATTGATGAATACAGGCCTCAGCAGGGCCTGTGAATGCAAAGGGTTCACCCTTCTGTGCACAGAGTCCTCAGACTACACAAAGAAATTGGCACGGAAACTGGAAATACAAAAACATTGTTTAATAAACCTTTAACACCTTAGCTGCGTGTAAACATTTCTCCCCAGTGCTGCGCTGTCCATTAGAACTAGTGCTGAATGGACGTTCAATGGTCGTGCGCAGCACTGGGGAGGTAGCGCTGCTGACGACCATTGGCCGTCAGCAGCACTTAAGGGGTTAAAGGTGGTAGTACAGCCCACACAACACTCTACAGCATTGTACAAGGTAGCACAAAGAACTCAGACATGCGGTCTCCTTTTCTACACAAAGAAGAAGCTCATAAGTAGGCGGTTACAACTCAAAACATGATTTACGACCATATATGGACATTTCTTGAACATGATCGATACATGGGTGGAGTTAACGGTTCTTGAGACCCGCCGAAATACACATTCCAATCTACGCTAATTAAAGACGGATGTGACTCCTACTGAGCATGCGCTAGATGCACAAAGAACTATTTATAGCTTGTTGCTGCGCAAACTCCAGGGGTGATAATCAGTGAGGTTGGACTCGCCTCGTGGCGAGCACATGGCAATGTATAGTACACAAGATGGATGCCAGAAAACAAAATGGAGTCTGGCCGTATTTTAAGAACGGGCGAGAAAACTAGAACAAAGACACAATAGCATGTCTTCAGTAAATACTTAATACTATCACTGTTTTATTTACAACACCAGCCAAAATCACCTTTCCCAGAATACTCACCCCTAGCTTGCTGCTGATGCTCCTTCAAACGTGCATCCAGCTCAGTCTATGTCACAGCCAAGAAGTGGCTCAGGAGTGGTATCATGCTATACCCTGCCAACCACCCAGTACCAGGAAGCAGCCCCAAGGTCATCTCAGCCACGTTCTTTGCCAGCCAGCTGATGTCGTCCCACCTCTTGTGGCAGTGGGTGCCCCATCAGTTTGAGGCACCCAGAGCCCGCACCTCAGCCACAATGGCCCTCCACACGGCCTTATGCTGGTGTACCTTGAGCTGCAGGAATGGGAGACAGGAGGGGGAAAAGATCAGTGACACAGTGTTATGTACCTATATCTTTCAGTACAGTATCTTGATACAAACGCATCCCAAATCCACAGATATGTCTAACATAGACAAGAATGCATCTCATATAGAACATCTGCATGGGAAAAGCTGATGGAAATGCATGCAGGTGTGAGGGGGAACAGAGTCCCTGCACATCTCACACACATGCAGGATGCTAGCACTGAAATCCCTGTGTAGCCTGCCCACATCTCCAGTCCATTTTTAGGTTGAGAAAGACATACATCACATATCAACATGTGTTTGGGGTAGACTCACTGTGTCCAAGACTGCGCAGCCCTCAATGTCCTTGCCCTGTAAATAGATAACTGTGTCATGGATGTCACATTTAGGGACATGATCTCACAAATACAAAATCCTTTTCACAAGGCCGGTTGCGTGCAATCTACAGGGCTGAGATGGCTCATCGCTGGAGTGCAATGAGAAAAGGCAGATGAAATACTCTGTACATTAAGTGATCTGTCCTTGTGTTTTTGGGCAGTGACTGTGCAGGTCAGGTGGGCTCACACTGAGATGGACAACAGGGGAACCCACAGCCATTCAGCCAAACAATCACTATCCTGGCTCCTGCATTAGCAACTTGCTGCCTCACTGTATGGCTGACAAGACAGCACAGGCCACTCAAATATTCATGTGCAGGCAGGGAAATGTGTGGAATAGGGTACACACTCCTTCCCCCTGGAGACAGCATGTTAGGCACTGGATGACACAACTCCACACTCTCGGGCACATACTGCATCAGTCAAACTACATGTGTGCCCCCCCTGCACTTCACCCACTGTTGAAGACTTACGCACAACATTTGGTTCACCATATAGCCTTGGGTACTGTGTGAGCACCTCCTCCACCAGGACCTCTAGCTCCTCGCTTGTAAATGGACTGGTACGGACCTTCTCAGTCCTTGCCATCACATCAGTGGTGGAATTTGGTGGTGAGGGGTCTCTGTTAGCAGTCCCTGGAGGCATCATCAGACAAGGTGTCTCTGGTAGCAGTCCTTGGAGGCAGCAGCAGATGAGGGGTCTCTTGCAGCAGGCTCTGGGAGCAGTGGAAATGTGAGGCTCCCTCCCACACATATATAGCCCCCTGTGGTTGTTTCTTAGGTGCTGCAATTATTGTCCCAGGTCTGCCTTTATCAAATGCATCCAATGACCAGCTCGTGAAGGCGGAGCGCGCCTACCGCGATTTTCAAACTTGCATCCTGCTACCTTCGATTAAGGTTCTCATTGACTGTAGGGCATGCTCCATGGCGGTGACAGACCGCAGGGGCCAGGCTGGCGCTACCACGGTGGTGCATCTTTCATTTGCAGCCAATGACCAGCTTCGCGGTGGTGGAGCATGCCTACCGCGATTTCCAAAATTGATCATGCTACAGCGATTAAGGTTCCCATTGGCTGTAAGGGCATTCTCCATGGCAGTGACACACTGCTGGGCCAGGCAGTAGCTACCGTGATTTGGGTGGCATAGCATGCCAACCACCATTTGGCAATACATAGATATGTATCACTACCGCACTTGTGTATTGGGGATTGTGGGGGACACACCGCTGGGGCCAGGCAGTAGCTAGCACGATTTGGGTGCCATACATACACATGAGGTACCGCAAATTGGGTGGCAGAATATGCCAATCATGTAACAACCAAAGGGGAGAGTAAGGGAAATTTTTCACCAGAAGTGAATGGGGAATACTCCTGTTCCCCTGGGTAGGTATGTAGCAAACAAAGAAGGAGTATCACCATACAGATTCAAAAGAATCTTAATGGGATGTATGTTGGAAAATAGGAAAAATTCTTCCTTTTATAAAAACCCCTCACTCACCAACCTAGTGGTGACATGCTTCATCATCGGGGTCCACCCTGATGACCGAGTGTCACCAGGGTGTGCTACAACACCTGAATTACAGTGGAGCTGGTTTGTGTTTGAGTGCAAAAAAAGGGTGAATGTTAAAAATTGTCCTGGTGACCAGACCACTTGCTGAGATACTCTTGGTCATAACTACCCTCAAGGTATCTCCACACCGTTTTTAACATTGTCCAGTTGCTCACCAATAAAATATATTTCTTGAGTTTATACCAGGACAATTTTTAACATTCACCCTTTTTTTGCAATCAAACACAAACCAGCTCCACTGCAATTCAGGTGTTGTAGCACACCCTGGTGACACTCGGTCATCAGGGTGGACCCCGATGATGAAGCATGTCACCAATAGGTTGGTGAGTGAGGGGTTTTTATAAAAGGAAGAATTTTTCCTTTTTTCCAACATGCATCCCATTAAGATTATTTTGAATCAGTATGGTGATACCCCTTCTTTGTTTGCTACAGAACATGCCAATCGCCATTTGACAATACATTGATATGTATCACTACCGCACTTGTGTATTAGGGATTGTTAGAGACAAACTGCTGAGGCCAGGCACTAGCTACCGCGATTTGGGTGTCATACATTCACATGAGGCACCGCGATTTGGATGGCGGAGCATGCCAACCGCCATTTGGCTATGTCCATATGGCTATCACTACCGCACTTGTATATTGTGGATTGTTGGTGACACACCGCTGGGGCCAGGCAGTAGCTACCACAATTTGGGTGGCGGAGTATGCCAACCGCCATTTGCCAATACATAGATATGTATCACTACCGTACTTCTGTATTGGGGATTGTTGGTGACACACCACGGGGGCCAGGCGGTAGCTACCGCAATTTCAGTGCCATACATTCACATGAGGCAATGCGATTTGGGTGGTGGAGCCTGCCAACCGCCATTTGGGCATGTCTCTTTGACTATCACTACTGCACTAGTGTATTGTGGATTGTTGCTGACACACCTCTGGGGCCAGGCGGTAGCTACAGCGATTTGGGTGGCGGAGCATGCCAACCGCCATTTGGCCATGTCCCTATGGCTATCACTACCGCATGTGTATTGGGGATTGTTGGTGACATACCGCTGGTACCAGGCGGTAGCTACCAAGATTTGGGTGGTGGAGCATGCCAACCGCCATTTGGCAATACATAGATATGCATCACTACCGCACTTGTGTATTGGACATTGTTGGTGACACACAGCTGGGGCCAGGCAGCAGCTACCACGATTTGGGTGCCATACATTGACAACAATGATTCAGAAAAGGGGGTGGTGATGAACAGAGTGTCTGAATTAAGCAGACCACTCTTACCCAGTCCAAAGATCAGGGCTTGATCCATCACCGTTTTTTAGCTCACTGCACCATCCCAGCTCAGAACTTGGCTATATGCAAATTAGTCTGACCCTGGCCCAGTGCATCATGGGAACAGGGCAGACCAAACTACCAAGCCAATTCTTATACTGGGAAGGAAACAAGCTTCCGGGGACCGGTTTCTGGCATTTCAGCCGTCTTCGGCCCGGCTTGCTTGAATCCTGATGGTGCAATGAGCAAGGGACTCACATCTGAGTATACCCTTCCACGCTTATGGTGGACAAAAATGATTCAGAAAAGGGGGTGGTGATGAACAGAGTGTCTGAATTAAGCAGACCACTCTTACCCAGTCCATAGATCAGGGCTTGATCCATCACCGTTTTTTAGCTCACTGCACCATCCCAGCTCAGAACTTGGCTATATGCAAATTAGTCTGACCCTGGCCCAGTGCATCATGGTAACAGGGCAGACCAAACCACCAAGCCAATTCTTATACTGGGAAGGAAACAAGCTTCCGGGGACCGGTTTCTGGCATTTCAGCCGTCTTCGGCCCGGCTTGCTTGAATCCTGATGGTGCAATGACAAGGGACTCACATCTGAGTATACCCTTCCACGCTTGTGGTGGACAAAAATGATTCAGAAAATTTTCCAATACATAGATATGTATCACTACCGTACTTCTGTATTGGGGATTGTTGGTGACACACCACTGGGGCCTGGCGGTAGCTACCGCAATTTCAGTGCCATACATTCACATGAGGCAATGCGATTTGGGTGGTGGAGCATGCCAACCGCCATTTGGGCATGTCTCTTTGACTATCACTACTGCACTAGTGTATTGTGGATTGTTGCTGACACACCTCTGGGGCCAAGCGGTAGCTACCGCGATTTGGGTGGCGGAGCATGCCAACCGCCATTTGGCCATGTCCCTATGGCTATCACTACCGTAAGTGTATTGGGGATTGTTGGTGACACACGGCTGGTACCAGGCGGTAGCTACCAAGATTTGGGTGGTGGAGCATGCCAACCGCCATTTGGCAATACATAGATATGTATCAGTACCGCACTTCTGTATTGGGGATTGTTGGTGACACACCACTGGGGCCAGGCGGTAGTTACGGTGTTTTGGGTGGTGGAGCATGCCAACCCCCATGTGGCCATGTCCCTATAGCTATCACTACTGCACTTGTGTATTGGGGATTGTTGGTGACAAACCACTGAGGCCAGGCGGTAGCTACCACGATTTATGTGGCAGAGCATGCCAACCACCATTTGGCAATACATAGATATGTATCACTACCGCACTTGTGTATTGGACATTGTTGGTGGCACACAGCTGGGGCCAGGCAGCAGCTACCGCGATTTGGGTGCCATACATTGACAACAGGCACCACGATTTGGGTGGCGGAGCATGCCAACCGCCGTTCGGCAATGTCCCTATGGCTATCACTACCACACTTGTGTATTGGAGATTGTTAGTGACACCCCTGGGGCCAGGCGGGTGCTACCATGATTTGGGTGGCGGAGCATGCCGACCGCCATTTGACCATGTCCCTATGGCTCCCACTACTGCACTTGTGTATTGGGGATTATTGGTGACACACCGCTGGGGCCAGGCGGTAGCTACCGCGATTTGGGTGCCATACATTCACATGATTTGTCCCCGGATTTGTCCCCGGAAGCTTGTTTCTTTCCCAGAAGAAACTCTGTCCATCACCACCCCTTGTTGTTAAATACATTCACATGAGGCACCGCGATTTGGGTGGCAGAGCATGCCAACCACCATTTGGGCATGTCTCTATGGCTATCACTACCGCACTTGTGTATTGGGGATTGTTGGGGACACACCTCCGGGGCCAGGCGGTGGCAACCGGCATTTGGGTGCCATACAGTGAAAAGAGTGTGCAGGATTGTGTTGGCGGATTACTTTTCCAGCACCAATGGACACATGATGCGGTGTCAATGGCCATCTGGCAAATATCAACAGTGCAGAGTGGCCACGTGGTTAATGGCACGTCATTGTGCACACAATGCTAAAGTTCCAATTTCTCCACTGGTGACTACACATGCCATGTTTGTGAATGTGATTTCATAGTATGGCATGTACTACCTCACATTTCACTTGTGATATTGATGGGGCTGTACACAGGACAGTGTTGTTTTGGACTCTACAATGTGTACACATGTCAATGTGTTGTGGTGCAGTGACAATCACAGAAATGTTTGTCTCAATTAATGATGTTGGGTTTTGCATGTCCTCTCATGTTTGATCATGCACACACTCATCATTTATACTCAGACTGTGGTCTTTGTGTTGTTGATGTGTGCCAAGTTCAAGTGACGCATAAAGGTGTGTCAGGTACAGCAGCTAGTTATGAGAATGTGGTGTTGCTTTGTTACACATATGCTTCATGATATCCTCCCAGGGAGCCAATGGTAAATGTGGCCTTCTCCCTATGTGCATTCACACTGACCGAGGTGGGGTTTGAGGTACTTGCTGTGTGTAAGTTGACAACTGTGCGATTTGTTTAGCTGAAGTGTCCCTACATGTAAGCTGGTCTGTAACTCAATTTTGATGACAGTCATTGTTGGAGTTGTGTCAGCCAGAACATGAGTTGATGTGCCCATCTCATGATGTATTACATTGACATGTGTCCACTTTCATCTCAACTAGGAGGAGAGCAAATCTGCATCGTCACTTGACAGTGCTGGCAGACAAGGAGGATACGGCGATCATCTGGAAATGCCGTCTCGATAGAGCCACCCTACGAACCTTTTGTGAGATGTTGGAGTTCCACCTGCAGCCTCACATTACATATCCAACAGCTTTCACACCAACGTATAAGGTAATGGTGGCCCTGCATTGTTTTGCCACTGGATCATTCCAGCACACAGTGTCCAGCGCAGATGGGACATCACAACCTATGTTCCGCTTGGTGCTGCATGATGTGCTGTCCGCTATGATGATCTACAAGGACAGATATATCCATTTCCCCAGGGGGCCTGAATTGGCAGCTGTGAAGGGAGATTTCTATCCCCTCTGGCACATCCCCCATGTTTTTGGTGCCATTGATTGCACCCATGTTGGGCTTGTTCCACCACAGGCACGTGAGCACATCTACAGGAATCTTAAACATTACCACTCCATAAATGTGCAAGTGGTGTGCCAGGCAGATATAATCATCTCACACATGTGTGCCTAATTCCCAGGCTCTGCCCATGACTCATAGATCCTGCATAACAGCATTGTACCCCAGCTGATGGCTAATCTGCTTCTTGAGAGTGCATGGATTGTGGGTGAGTATGCCTAGTCATATGGTGTGCGGATGTGTGTGACCTACTGTCCTCTGCCTCTGCGACATTGCAATATTTATTTGTGTTTGTCACACCTAGGTGACTCTGCATATTCCAACCGTCCTTGGTTGCTGAGCCCACTGCGGAATCCCAGGGCCCCGGGTGAAGTCCGCTAAAATGATGCCCATGGGAGGACAAGTCATGTGGGGGAGCGCACTTTTGGTCTGCTGAAGTCCCCTTTCCGCTGCCTGGACAAGATCGAAGGTGCACTGATGGACTCGTCCATGAAGGTGTGTCAGATTGTAGTGGCATGCTGCATGTTCCACAACCTATTCGCAAGAAGATTCCCCTGATCCTGTATGGTGATGAGCAGCCAAGGCCCCCGCCTGCAAACCAACCCTTGTCCAGTGATAAGGACAGTAGCGAGGAGGAAGGTGTTGACCTGCGTCAACAGCTCATCACCCGCTACTTCACTTGAAGGTGGGTGACAATGTACAACTTGCCCATTGTCTGATGATGTTGCTGGTGTTGTGAAGGTGTATGTGAGATTTGTGTCAGCAGCCGGTTGTAGACTCAGTGGTGGCTGACAATGTGTCTGGGACAGTTCATTTAGGAACATCTACAGGATGTGCATTTTGGCACTAGTTGCCCATTGTGATTTGTGCATGTGAGATTCTCTTGTTGTGAAGTGTTGTGTGATGTCTGTGATGCCACACCTGTACTAGTTAATGTTGTTCTTTTCTGTTTACCTAGGTGCCTTCAACCTCTCCTTGCCTACATACACTTAAGACTCCTGGTACACTTTAATCATGGTGAAAACATAACATCCTGGAATAAAGTCGGAGCAGGTACAACAACATGTGTGTAAGGAGTTGTTTATTTACAATGGTGACATGTGAGGGGTGAACATTTACAGTGAGGTGATTAGTGAAGCAGTGAGTTGACAGTTATGGTAAATGAGATAATCAAGAGTGGTAGCCCATTCCAACAGACAGATGCCATTCACAAGGCAGTGTGGGGAAGGCCAGTCCAAAAAGTTGATGCAGCGGGGAAGAGGGTTGCCATCATGGTTGGCTAAATGACTGGCGTTTAGCAGGTGCTTTGCCAACGGATACTCCCAGGGTTTTCTTCGGACGGCCCCTTCTCTGCTTAAAAGGGGGGGCCTCTGCTGTAGGGCCAGTGGGGTCTGAAGACTCACCCCTCTCTGTGTCTACAGGGGAGGATGGTGAACGGTCATCCTGCGGATCACCAGTGGGAGGGGGCGGTGTTGGTTGTGGCGCAGGCCTGTCCCTCAGTACCGCCACTAGCTGGCCCAAAATGGCCACAATGTGGCCCATGCGGGTCTCCATGGACCTCATCAGCGGGAGGAGCTCACTAGAATCTTGTTATGACTAGCCCGTCTGTCCCTGGACCCATTCATATGCCCCAAGGACTCTGTGTATGTGCTCCAGGGATTCGGTCCCAGGCTCTGTTCATCTGTGGGTGTCCTTGCCCCTCCCACCTGCCCTGCTGCCACGGACCTGTTGCCTCTCCACTATGAGCACTAGTATCCTCTCCCTGCCCTCCTCAGTTGGTGGGGTGGGGTGGTCATTCTAAGGGACAGGGAGAGTGTTGCAGGCAGCTCTGGTGGTGGTGGAGGACATACCGGCCATAACAGCAGGGGTCTGCAGGAAGGTTATTGTAGCAGCAGATGTGGTGGGGGGACGATGGGGTCCTGGGACCTGTTGCGCCCAGGAACACCAGATTGGCTGGCTTCGGGCTCCTCGTCCAAAGAATCCTGGGAGTCAACATCCGAGAGTCGATGTTCCGGGGGGAGACTGGCTCTGCAGGTTGCTGGTGTTGTCCTCTGCAGTCAGTTCTTGGTCACCTGTGGGTCATATTGGAAATGGTCATTGTAGTGCACCCCGCAGGCTTTGTGTTAGCAGGGTGTCATTCACTGATTGTACACAACACAGTTGACTGATCATCACATTGTTTTCTATGTGCACTACTGTGCCTCCTGACATGATGCAGTGGTACATGCATTACTTGTCCATGGTGTGAGGTGTCAATACATACCATGCACCACGTGCATAATTTGTGATTACAGGGACATGTTGACATCTAGGGACTAGCGCAACATATAATTTCAGTGAGGACTCTTTGTTGATTTCTATAGCCTGGCAGATGTAACATCTGGGCATGGACTGGCCATTGTCATCTCCTACTTACCTTTGTCTTGTCATGAGCATATCTGGATTTGTACCACCAACCATGCTTTCTTATTTTTCATATGGGCCTTGTTGCTCTGGCCCCATGGCACTACACGTCATTCAGTGCTGTGCATGATTGTGCACAGACTTTCTTCTACATGTGCATTGGTGTGTCACACTTTGTTTGCTGTGACAGTTTCTTTTGCTTAGCTGTGTGCACACTGTTCATGGCAATAGGATTTGTGTGCATATTTGTGCAAAGAGAGGGCTGGTGTTATCAAATGGCATCATTTTTTTTGTGACGAATGGCAAGGTGCACGTACTGGCTACTTACCTAATCGCTTTTTGCATTTGGCTTTGTTTAGTGACACATCTGATTGTGTGTGGTGGAGGCTTACATCCTGCTCAGTGGTAGCACAAGACAAGAATAATATGGCTGCCTACCTGTTAGCTTGTTTGTAGTGATCCATTAGATACCACATGCATCTGGGTGGTATGGAGAGCTCCATCTTGCTGAACAGGGGGACAAGGGTGCATGGTGGTAGTAGTAGTGCAGGCCTTTCACCCACAAACAGCCCTCCGAAGGGAAGGTGGCTACCTACATGTTAGGTGAGGATGAACCATACAATGGCTTCCAACTGCTTCTGGGTTGTTGGGGGGTGCTCCATCCTGCTGAGGTGTGGTACAGGTGGCATGGTGGGAGTAGTAGTAAATGCCTCACCACCCCCAAATAGCCCTCTGTGGCAAGATGGCTACCTACCTGTAAGTTTGGTTGGTGTACTGCAATGGCTTTCAACTGCTTCTGGGTGGGGGAGTGCTCCATCCTGCTGAGGTGTGGGATGTGGGGCATGGTGGGAGTAGTAGTGCAGGCCTCCCACCTACAAACAGCCCTCCCAAGGAAGGTGGCTACCTACATGTTAGGTGAGGGCGAACCATGTAATGGCTTCCAACTGCTTCTGGGTGGGAGAGTGTTCCATCCTGCTGAGGTGTGGGACAGGGGGCCTGGTGGGAATAGTAGTACAGGCCTCCCACCCCCAAGCAGCCCTCCAATGTAAGATGGCTACCTACCTATAAGTTTGGTTGGTTTACTGCAATGGCTTCCAACTGCTTCTGGGTGGGGGAGTGCTCCATCCTGCTGAGTAGTGGGACAGGGGGCATGGTGGGAATAGTAGTACAGGCCTCCCACCCCCAACCAGCCCTCCCGGGGTAGATGATTACCTACCTGTTAGTTTCATGTGGGTAATGTAATGGCTGACACATGCTTCTGGGTGGGGTGGGGGAGGGCTCCATCTTGCTGAGGTGGGGTACAAGGGGGCATGGTGGGAGTAGTAGTACAGGCCTTCCACCCCCAAATAGCCCTCCATGGCAAAATGGCTACCTACCTGCAAGTTTGGTTGATGTACTGCAATGGCTTCCAACTGCTGCTGAGGTGTGGGACAGGGGCATGGTAGGAGTAGTAGTACAGCCCCCCCCCCACCCCCAAACAGCCCTTCATGGCAAGATGGCTACCTTCCTGTAAGTTTGGTTGGTGTACTGCATTGGCTTCAAACTGCTTCAGGATGGGGGAGTGCTCCATCCTGCTGAGGTGTAGGACGGGGGCAGGTGGGAGTAGTAGTACAGGCTTCCCACCCCCAAACAGCTCTCCCAGGGAAGATGGCTACCTACCTGTTAGTTTGATGTGGGTAATGTAATGGCTGACACATGCTTCTGGGTGGGGTGTGGGAGGGCTCCATCTTGCTCAGCTGGGTGACAAGGGTGCATGATGGGAGTAGTAGTGCAGGCCTCCCACCCCGAAACAGCCCTCCATGGCAATAATGCTACCTACCTGTTAGTTTCATGTGGGTAATGTAATGGCTGACACATGCTTCTGGGTGGGGTGGGCAAGGGCTCCATCTTGCTAAGCTGTGGGACAAGGGGGCCTGGTGGGAGTTGTAGTGCTGGCTGCCTGTACACATGTCTCCAGGGTAATGTTGCTAGCTACACTTGGGGTGAATGGGAAGGAGTGAATGTTGGATCTGTGAGACATGTTTTTGGTACAGATGAATGGAATTTGTCCTAGGAGTGTGGCTTCGTAGTTGTGCAAGACATTACATAGCAGTGTGGTGGTAGTCATTCATTTTTACTTACCAGCATCCATTCCCCGGTACTCCTGTGAGACTCTCTGGATGCAGTATGGCAAGCACCTTCTCCTCCCATCCAGTGAATGGTTTTGGTGGAATAGGAGGGCCACCGCAAGTCCTGTCAGCCAGCTCACGGTTCTTGCTCCTCCTCTGTTTGGCAACCCTCTTCAGTCATGCCACCGCTTCATGATTTCCTTTTTTGATCGCGGGGTGGTCCCTACTGCATTGACCTTCTCGACTATCCTTGCCCACATTTGTGCTCTTGTGGCAAATGGTGTCTCTTGAACCAGGCTACTAAACAGTTGTGTTTCCATTCTGACTATCTCATTTACCATAACCTTCAACTCACTCTCTGTGAATGTGGGCATTCTATGAGTTTCCGTGGTGTGTGGTGTGCAAAGTGGTTGTGGGTGCAGGTGTGTGGGTGGTGGGTGTGGTGGTGATGTGCATGGTATGTGATGTGCAGGGGGTTAGTAGTGCAGGGTTGGTTGTGGTGGTGCTGCTGTGTGTGGTGTGAGTATTGATGTTGTGTTGTTTGCCTCTCCTTTGTGCTGTGGTGTTGGGCCCCTCAGTTGTGGAGTATTGCAAAGGATTGTGGTCAAGGAAGGGGCTGGTTTTATACTCAGCTATGTGGGTGTGTCCAAATGGGAGAGTGCTGTCAGGTGTGTTGTGTGGGTTGTCCTGGGATTTGTATTTTAAGTTTTGCCATGTGGCTGTGTCAATGGGGTGTGTTTTGTGTTTTCGGTGGCATGGCTAGTTTGGTGTGTGCACTTTGGGGCCTTATTGTGGTTTTTTTCATTCAGCCACCATATTTGTCACAGAGCGTCCGCAGCGGTGGCTATGCTCATATGTGGGTTTCTTGCTCACTCTTCCACTGCATTTAAATAGCCTGGCTGATGAGGGTTATGAACCCGAAACTGGTCCCAGGATGCTTGGTTCCAGTCCAGGGAAGACATGGCTTGGCAGTTCGGGCTGGACTGTTCCCATGAGTCACAGGGGCAGACTGATTTGCATACGGCCATGTCTGAACTGAGGTGGTGGAGTGAGCTAAAGAACAATGATGGATTAAACCCAGATCAGTTGACTGGGGGTGAGTGTTTGATTTGCTCAACCACTCCGTCCATCATCCCCTTTGGTATCGCTTTGTTCGCCCTGAGTTGGCAGGGTATGCCCAGATGTGGGCCCTTTCCTCACTCTGCCACTGGATTCAGGATAGCCTGGCTAATGAGGGTTATGAACCCGAAACCATTCCCAGGATGCTTGTTTCTGGTCCAGGGAAGTCATGGCTTGGCAGTTCAGGCCTGACTGTTCCATTGAGGCACAATCATGGTTGTTATTATTTAAAATTTTCTCTGAATGATTTTTTGCTGTCATTTTATGTTACTTGTTTGCCCATATTTCAACTGCCTAGGAATTTCTGTTCACACACCATTGAGGCACAGGGTCAGACTGATTTGCATATGGCCATGTCTGAACTGGGGTGGTAGAGTGAGCTAAAGAATGATGATGGATTAAACACAGATCAGTTGACTGGGGGAGAGTGTTTGATTTGCTCAAGCGCTCCGTTCATCATCCCCTGTGGTATCGCTTTGTTCACCCTGAGTTGGCAGGGTTTGCCCAGACGTGGGTCCCTTGCTAACTCTGCCACTGGTTTCAAGATAGCCTGGCTGATGAGGGTTATGAAACCGAAACCGGTTCCAGGATGCTTGTTTCCGGTCCAGGGAAGACATGGCTTGGCAGTTTGGGCTGGACTATTCCCATGAGGCACAGGGTCAGACTGATTTGCATATGGCCATGTCTGAACTGGGGTGTTGGAGTGAGCTAAAGAATGATGATGGATTACACCCAGGTCAGTTGACTGGGGGTGAGTGTTGGATGTGCTCAAGCTCTCTGTCCATCAACCCCTTTGGTATCGCTTTGTTTGCCCTGAGTTGGCAGGGTATGCCCAGACATGGGTCCCTTGCACACTCTGCCACTGGATTCAAGATAGCCTAGCTGATGAGGGTTATGAACGCAAAAACGGAACCATGATGCTTGTTTCAGGTCCAAGGAAGACATGGCTTAGCAGTTCAGGCTTGACTATTTCCATGAGGCACAGGGTCAGACTGATTTGCATATGACCATGTCTGAGAACAGGGGTGGTGGAGTGAGCTAAAGAATGATGATGGATTAAACCCAGATCAGTTGACTGCGAGTGTATGTTTGATTTGCTAAAGCGCTCCATCCATCATCCCTTTGGTATCGCTTTGGTCACCCTGAGTTGGCAGGTACATATACAAACACTAGAATAATATGTGCAATGGGATTCCTTGGCCACAACTGACCCAGTGGATTGGATCCAGAGACTCTGGCACCTCTTAGCAATGGCAAAAAACAAGTTGATGGACAGAATGCAGAACAATGTCTTACATTCATCCCAGTGCAAAGATCTGGGCCTAAATCCATTGTTTTTTTGCACTCCACACCACCCTAGGTCAGACAATGGCTATATGCAAATCAGCCTTGACCCTGTGCCTCATGGGAACAGTCCAGCCCGAACTACCAAGCCATGTCTTTCCTAGATCGGAATCAAGCATTCAAGGACCGGTTTCTGGCTATCAGCCTTCTTTAGCCTGGATAGCTTGACTCAAGTGATGTGGAGAGCCTGGGACTCACGTCTGAGCATACCCAGCCCACTCAGGGTGAAAATTGCAAAAAACAAGTTGATGGACAGAATGCAGAACAATGTCTTACATTCACCCCAGTTCAAAGATCTGGGCCTAAATCCGTCGTTTTTTTGCACTCCACACCACCCTAGGTCAGACACTGGCTATATGCAAATCAGCCTTGACCCTGTGCCTCATGGGAACAGTCCAGCCCGAACTACCAAGCCATGTCTTTCTAGACCGGAATCAAGCATCCAAGGACCGGTTTCTGGCTAACCACCCCCTTTTGTACCACCTCGTAGTAATGGAGCGCCTCTCGCTCAGCATTGATACGCACTTCTGTATTGGATATTGGGACTCTGCCTCCTCTTCCACTACACAGCACACAGCATCCAGTCCCCACCCTCCCACCTACATCCATTAGTGCTGCCCGTTTTCGCATCATTAAGAAGGGAAGAGTGTCTTTCACCCCAGGCAGCGCTGCCCATGTCCCCCCTGCTGCCATCAGTGCTGAGTCTGTGGACCTTTTGCGTCATTGTGTGGTCCAGACAGCTCTCCTCAATGCGTTTGTAGACCACAACAAATAGTTGGCACAGGTGGTTGCTTTCATGGAGGGCATTCATTCCGACGTGGGTGGGCTACACCGGGCTGTCCAGTCTTTGTCCTCCACTGTTATGGCAGCCCTTCAACTTACACAAATCTCAGGGTCCAGCTCCAGTCCCTTTGTCCACCCCCCTGCCGGTGGCCACATCTGACAATAGTGGCCAAACACCACAGACCTCAAGGGCTCGATACAGTACATGCAGCACACAGCAGCAGCAGCCCAAGAGGTCCAGGGCACAGACACCATCCCCACAGAAAAGTAAAGCCACCCCAGACCGCACAGCCAAAAGCCTGTCAGGCGACACCAAGGGCCTTAAAGGCAAGAAGCAGGCTTCAGGGTCACATACCCAAGAGGCATCCCCAGCCCAGGACTCCTCTGTCTCAAAAGCGTCTTGCAGAGACAAGCAGACAGTTTCCGTGCCCGCTGAAAAAGTGGTGCCTGTTAAGAGTACAACTAAGAAGGGCTCCAAGGCAAATTCACCCACAACTTCTACTCCCATCCAAAGCCCTGTGAAGCAGGAAAAGGAAGGCACGGTAGGGGGTACACCTGATAAACAGGAGATGGAGAGGCATAGGCAAGGCAACGCGTCCTGCTGGATCCAACATGTCCCCAGAGGAAGGGGTACCATCTGCACCTGATGCAACTTTGGTGGAGAGTTTGCCTGTTGTGTTCACACCACTTTCTATCAATTCCAAGACAGTTAAGCCATTTTGACTACCAAAGAAGAGGAAGGGCTCCCCTCCACAACCTCCCAGCCACAGTGTCTTACTGCAGCATGACTCCACCTCCACGTGCCACTACACCACCTGGTACAAGCAGCCTTCTAGCTTCCCAGGCCACTGATGCCCCAGGCTCTACTGGGACTCTCTCTCCCCGGTCCAGTGATTTGAATGTCCCCAATATACTGCCACCTCCCAGTCAGACAGATGGGCAGTACCCCTCACACACCTGTCTTGCCCACAGCGCTGCCTGTGCTGCCCATTGTTACCACCCTGACTGTGTTGCTGACCATGGCAGGGTACAGTCACACACATTCCCTGTACAGGATCTCATGTACCTCAAATGAAATTTGCCCTGGCCACTGGTCTTGTTGTTCCCTGCTGTTTACCACTTGCCTGTGCAGGATCTCATGTACCTCAACTGCACTTTGTCCTGGACACTGGCCTTGTTGTTCACTGCTGTTTACCACTTGCCTGTGCAGCTTCTCATAGACATACGTTGCACTTTACCATGCCCACTGGCCTTGTTTTTCACTGCTGTTTACCACTTGCCTGTGCAGGATCTCATGTACCTCAACTGCACTTTGCCCTGGCCACTGGCCTTGTTGCTCACTGCTGTTTACCATTTGCCTGTGCAGCTTCTCATTGACATACTCTGCACTTTGCCCTGGCCACTGGTATTGTTGTTCACTGCTGTTTAACACTGGCCTGTGTAGGATATCATGTACCTCAACTGCACTTTGCCCTGGCCACTGGCATTGCTTTAGTCAAATTGTGGTGCCTATTTGTGGCATGTGTGAATAAAAAGAAGTTACTCCATTTGTCTGCCTTGTCCGTGTCCTTTCTAAATAAAAGGTTTTCTGTGTGGGTATGGTTTACTGTGACACATGCAGTATATGCCACTTCACCACTGCCTATAGCTTGTTTCCTCAGATCCTGTTTTATCCACTTTGGGGTTCTAGACTTGTGCATCTGTGGGTTTTGGGTTAGCTGTATGTGTGTTGGCTGAAGGACTGCTTGACTTCCTGGGTGTGGTATTCTCTGAGTGCTGTTTTGCTTGTTGTTGTGGGTGTTCATGGTGTGTCACTCATATCAGTGTGCAACCGGTATGTTTGTTGTGCACACACTGCTTGTTGTGCATGAGGCGCTGTGAGTGTATGTAGCCTTGTCCTTGCCTGGTGTGCATCTCCTGATGTACTGCTGTGTTTGCAATGTGTTTCTTGGCATGTGCATCTGTTGTGTGTCTGATGTGGCTGTTTGCAGTGTTCAGGCTGTTTTGTCACTTGCAGTTGACAGGTGCTATATGTGTGGTGTTGTATTGCATGCCAGTGTGTGTTTTTTTGTTGTGTTTCATTCCAATGTGTTTTGCCATTGTGTTGTGCCATATTTGTATGTCTGTCACATATACTTTGGTCCATTCTATTTACTGTGGTTGTGTTTGGTGGGTCCTTGGTACTTCCCTCCTCTCATATTTGAGCTGTTGCTTTTCATTCTTCTGCTTGTTCATGCACATGGTACACTATGACACTATGTTGACTTGATGGGTTTTGGGGTCTGTCTGTCTGTGTGTCATTGTAGGCCCATTTCTCCCAGTTTGTGTCCATGATTGTTTGTGTTGATGCACTTCTTGTCTGTGTTGTGGTATGTTTTGTGTGCATTGTTCCTGACTGATGATGTTTTCTACTCCTGTTGTGTCTGTGCTCCCATTGCCTTTCCACAGTTTTGCTGCACAAGTCATGTATGGTCTTGTGATTCTGTGTGTATATTATTGAGTTATGTGTTTGGCTGTTGTTTTTGTGCATACATTGGTTCACGCTTCTATGTGTGTGTTTGTTTGTGATGTTTGTGGATCCACCCAGGGTGTGTGATTGTTTGTCAGTGTGTTGACTGGACATTATTGGCACCCTTCCGTGTGTTGAACACTGGTGTTGCGTGCTGCAGGTGTGGGGGGTGAGTGTGAAGGTTCATACCTGTGTCTGACAGTCATGGAGTGTTGCAAAGGGCCCTGTGTGTTGTGCTGCTGCCATACTCCTGTCAAGTGGTTGGATACAGATGGTGGCTGTTCAATGTTTGACTTCATTCCCTTCATTTCATCCTTGTGCCTATACATGTGTTGCCTTGCTATCTCCCTGAGTTGTTGCACTGTGGTGACTGTGGTTTGACTTCACTCACTGTGCCAGTCATGTGTGATTTGATGGGCTTAGGGTGTTGTTATATGTTCCTTGTCTTGCATGTGATGTACACATGCTTGGTGGTTGTCTCCTTGGCTTTCCATTTGTTTGCGCCTCACTTTTGCTTTCCTATTTGTTGTCCTCCATTGCTGCTGGCATGTGTTCTGTGTATGTAGCTGTGTGTCAATGTGGGGTATGTCTGTGTGACTTGGCAGGCTGTGTGTCCAATTGGGTGTCTGTTCATTATCTGTGTGCTGGTTCATTTTGTGCTTGGACTCAGTTTCCTTGCCATGAGTGTGGTGTTGTGGTTTGTGGGTTGCCCGGGCCCTGTGCTTCCGTACTGGGTGTTCCTCTGCAGCCACACCTACTGTGGATGTCTCCCTAGTTGTTTGGGGTGTGGTGCAGGGTGTAGGCTCACCTGGATAGTAAGTGTGCATGAGGGGCCACAGGAGGTGCAGATGGCATGTCCCTTCTTTGGGGGGGACTAGTGTGTGGAGGGTGGAGATGTGGCCCTGTGGGCTTGGTGCACTGCCCTTGCCTGGCAGAGGCCTACCTTCTGCATTGTGCGCATGTTATCACACAGAATCACCGCTGCGTTGACGTGACTGGGATATTGTTTCAAGGTCGCGTGGGTGGGTTACCCAGATGCGGAAGGTTGATTTGGTGACAGGTAGGACATGTGTGGGTACACATGTGGATGTGTTCCTGTCCCCACTGGGGTGTCTGGTCTGGCCAGGGACAACATATCAGCCAATTAGTTGTGTGTTGTGGATGGGTGCAGGATTATGTGTTTGCGTACCTGCTGCGTCGTCCGCGACGGTACATGAGTCACTGGTAGTGTATCAGCTACAGCACCAGGAAGACCTGTAGAGCTGAGTCCATTGCAGTCGGGACCGGGTGGACGTACCGGGACTATGTACCGGGACTTTGGTTTCGCACTCCACTGTGGTGCTCCCACCATCTCTGGTTGGGCGGTTTCTCTGCTACGGTGCAACTGGATGTTTGGGGCATACTGATTTGTACGGAGGACGGAACATCATTTCGCATGGCAGTGAGTCTCTATTGGCTCCCACTGCCACGGTGGCGGGCGCACTTTGATGGCGGTGCGCCTCGAACCGCAGAGGACGGGAAATGGGCTATGTTTGACCCTACTAATATGGCGGGCGTGAGGACTGCTGCTGGGGTGCGTAAAAAGGCATTTTCTGCCACCGCCAGCACCGCGGTGGTGCCTCCACCCACCTTCATAATAGACCCCTTAGTTTTTCTCAGAGATACACAGAATAAACTTTCTGAGCATTTCAATAAGGATGTATTGAACAGTTGTTATTCTAGTGTAGAACAGACTTGCTGTAACAACCATCAGACTTTAGCAGAGATACATTATTAGCCGTAATACTAAAGTAACGGGATGGTACAGTTCTACCATTTTGTAGTAATCATGGATATATACAAGTACATAAAACACATAATAAGGAAGTGCGTACTCCTAAGATGCCTCTCTAACTAGATGTACCTAAATGTACCTAGCATTTGTGTAGGTGTTATGCCGAAAATCCCTCTAAGGTCTAGTCAATTCCGTTACCTGAGAAAGGAGAGAATATGGGACACTATCCTGGTCTCAAGTTGGACACCCCACGAGGGATGTTAGACCTATACGAGCAGGAGTGTCAGCATGCAAGAAACTTCAGCGTCTCTGGTCAGTGTGTCTGCTAGGAATTGACGGTCTCCTCTCTGTGTCTAAGCAAGACATGATGTATATATACCTACAGGTCTCCCCAGGGTCCTACCTCGTTGTGTTACTGTGTCGGCCTAAAGGATGACGTTGGGCTTGAACTTTATACATAGATATTATACAGGAGATGTTCATCCTGCTGTCAGCAATGCTGTGCTTCTAAGAAGCCTCTTGCATAATGTATGAGTTGCAAACTAGGGAAAAACCTGCGTTCTGAATGTAGTGTTGTATCTAGGTAAAAGGTCAATCCCTATGAACCGTTATGTATGTGATGTAGGGAAGGATATAGGTGAAAGGTTGCAGTGTTACCTGCGCTTATATAGGGTACCTATATGGAATATAATACCCACTCCTCATACGACTGGACGACATATGTAATCTATAAGTGTACTTCCATTCTAACTAGACATTGGTACGCATTTCTTTAGCTAAAAATGTTTAAAAACATCTACAAATTTCTAAAAGACTTAAAAATGTGAAAAAACTTAAATGCAGGCCCTAGCTCTAAAAAGTATCTGTTGTTATAGTCTGAACCACTATAAGCATTAGAAAGCAATTCATGCCCAAATAAATGAAAAAGAATGTCTATTTTTTATCTGAATTCCAAATTGAGCTTGTTATTAAAAAAGGGCGAATTTCTTCATGTTACACACACACACGCCCTTGGGGCAAATGTGTGTGCAACATGGGTGCACATCAAAATTTCAGGGGAGCAATAGTGTGTCCTTTTGACACCGTTGCACCCTTGAAATTGTATGCGCAATTTCCCATTAATTCCTATGGGCCATATAGGCCCATAGGAATGAATGGGGAGCCATTCCTTAATTGCAACTCTCAATTTGCGAGTCGCAATTAAGGAATGTTTAGGAATCACTGGCCCACATGCATCATTGTTTCATTTTGCACTTCCTAATTTGCGATTTTTAGGGAATCGCAAATTAGGAAATGCAAAATGGGATGCATGTACATTTTCGCAAAATATTTGAGAATCGGTAAAAATTGCAATTTTTACCGATTCTCAAATATTATGTGATTAGCAAAGTGCGAATTCGCAATTCCCATTCATTCCTATGGGCTAAAATGCCCACAGGAATGAATGGGAATTGCTAATTCGCAATTTGAAATCGCAATTCGTATCGTATCGTATCGTATCGTGGTATATTTGTAGAGCGCAGACCTGTCACCCCAAGGGCATCCTGGCACTTCGAACGATGAAACCTACAATTTCGGCGACTCAGCCTGTCCTGGGGAAAAGGTAGGTTTTTAACGCCTTCCTAAAGGCTGAGAGATCCTCAAGACTCCTTAGAGATATCGGCAGGGAGTTCCAGAGTTTGGCCGCCGCTACTCTGAGCGATCGGCCGCCCATCCTCACTCTCTGGAAACGCGGTACTACAAGTAACCTGGATAAAGAGGAGCGTAAGGCTCGGGGTAGGAGGTACCAGGCGAACATTTTCTGCAAGGGGACCGGGCCCAGGCCATGGATAGCCCTGAACACAATGCAAGCTGCTTTGTAGCAAACGCGTAAATGGACCGGCAGCCAGTGAAGTTCCTGTAGCGCTGCCGTGGATGAGCTGTGGTAGGGGCGGGAGAGGGCGAGTTTGGCAGCCATGTTTTGCACCCTTTGTAGCTTGCCCAGTAGTGTTATCGGGGCCTCCAGAAGTAGTGCCTCACAATAGTCTAGTCGACTTAAGATGGTACTCCGCACTACTTCGGGTCTGGCTTGCTCAGGGAGGAGGGGCAGAACTTTGCGCAGCATGCGAATCAGCATCATGCACGTTGAGGTGGTCCTATTTACGTGCAGATCTAGCTGCAAGTTGGGCCCGAAGATGACACCCAAGTTGCGCGCCGATTGTGCAGCTGACACCGTCTCTGAGAATGACGAAGGCCAGAAGTCGTCTGGGAGATCCCGGGGAACTCCGTTGTTGGAACAGTACAGGACCTCTGTCTTAGTCCCATTAAACTGCAGCGAGTTCAATCGGAGCCATTCCGCTGTAGCCTGCATGCATCGGTGGAAGGTTTCCAATGGGACTGCATCCTGTCCCTCCAGTGAAAAGACCAGCTGGGTGTCATCCGCATAATTAAATGCGGAGATCCCAAATGATTTAATAAGCTGGACCAGAGGGCGGAGGTAAATATTAAAGAGTATGGGGCTGATGGCTGAGCCCTGGGGTACTCCTTGTCCTACTCTCCGCTCCTCTGAGCTGAAGGGAGGGAGCGATACCCGTTGCTGACGATTGTCCAGATAAGAGATCAGCCAATCCATGGCCTTATCTTTGACCCCGCACTCTTCCAGCCTCATGATCAAGGTAGGATGGCTGACTGTGTCGAACGCGGCTGACATGTCGAGCAGCACCAGAAAGGCTGCCCGACCACTGTCGACTCGCGCCCGCAGATTGTCTAACACGGTCACTAACGCGGATTCCGTCCCATGAGCTGGGCGGAAACCGAATTGCGTCTCATCCAACCAGGTGTTACCTTCTAAGAAGCCGGACAGAGTGCGGGTGACCAGTTTTTCCATGATTTTAACTGGAAAAGGAAGCAGGGAAATTGGCCGATAGTTGGAAAGACAAGCGGGGTCAAGCGTAGATTTTTTTAGGAGCGGAGATACCACTGCATTCTTCCTACAGTCCGGTACAGTCCCTGTTTCAAACGACTGGCAACAGATGGAGTGCAAAGGCTGGAAAAGTTCCTCCTGAAACACCCTCCAGAGTTTTGGAGGGAGAGGGTCAAGAGGCGAGCCAGATGAGATCGAGAGAGCCAGGCTGCCAAACTCCTCCAGGGAGGGGAGGGGAAAGCTGCTCAGCTGGGGTCGACTGGACTCTATCGCCGGAGCTCCCAGGCTGAGTGCGTGGTCCTCTGGTCGGGGTCGACTGGAAGACGTGGCCGGAGCTTCCAAACAGAGGTGAGAAACCCTCTGCAGGGGTCGACTGGCCGTCGCCTCCGGAGCTCCCAAACCAGTGGTAGGATTGACTGGATCCTGCAAACCCTCCAGGATTTTGCAGATTTTCTCCTCGAAAGCATCAGCAAGCGAATCACATAGAGCTTGCGATGTGGGGACGCTGTTGGCCGCACACATCGGGTGGGCGAGGTCTCTGACGATCTTAAAGAGGGCCTGTGCCTTGTTTGGGGCCTGGTTCAAGGTGGATTCAAGATAAGCCGCTTTAGCCATCTTGATCTGTGCCTTAAATTTTTGTAAAGCGGTCCGGAACACAGTTTTCTCCGAATCTAAGTACTGTTTCCTCCACGCTCTTTCTGCGCGTTTGCAGCCAAGTTTAAGCTGGCGTAGTTCGCTCGTATACCAAGGGCTAGCTCGGTTCACCCTCCCTTGTGACTTCCGGAGGGGTGCCAACTTATCCAACGAGCTCGAGATGGACTGGCTAAAGAGAGTGTAGCTCTCTTCAGCTAAGCTGCCAAGCTTAAAGTCCTTCCCTAAGATATTCGGTAATGGAGAGATGTTGAGTATTCGGGACCAAGGTCTCCCTAACTTGGCTTGGGATAGTCCAGCCTCCCGCAAGGTGTAGTCCTCTAAGCAAAGAGAGAACATAATCAGGAAGTGGTCTGTCCAAAACTGGCACTTAATATCATCTATTGATACCCATTGTGGATCCGCAAATATTAAGTCCAGGATATGACCCTTCCGATGCGTGGTGGCATTCACCAGCTGTTCCAGGCTGATGTCTTTGCAGGCTTGGCTAAGGGAGGAAAATGCATTGTCCAGTGAGCCGCCTGCCCACAGGTTAAAATCTCCAAGAATCAGAAACTTGGAGTGGGAGCTGGAGAGCTCGTAGAACAGGTCAATAAAGAGCGATATTGAAGGTGCCGGTCCTGGAGGACGATAGCACAAGACGCCCGAGCAAAGTGTCAGCTCCTGTTTTTTGACCGAGAATCCCATCAGTTCGAATCCTGGCACCTCTCGAATCTTCCGCTGGGAAAGGGTCAGCGAGTCTTTATGGATGAACCCGATTCTCCCTCCTCGATTGAGTGTGCGCGGGGTGTGACTGATTTTATAGCCTGAGGGGCAGGCTAGGCCCAGTTCAACCTCACAGTCTTCCCGAGTCCAAGTTTCTGTGAGGAAAAGGACATCGAGTTTTTCTGATTCAATGAGAAAGGCAATTTCCATGTGGTGCTTGCAAAGGGATCTAACGTTAAGCAACCCACAGGAAATTTGCCTAGTAGTTGAAGCATAGGCATTGGCCGGTTGCCTTACCGGGTTCTGACTGGGTCCGAGTCTAAGTAGCTCAGCCCGAGAGTAGGCTATACGGAGTGAGCCAGAGGGGCCAGAGGTAGCGGCCCTAAGCGCGTCCGTTGCGCAAACGGGCTTACCTCTGGCGCACCTCCATCGCGCCTACGACGCGCCCGCTGCGCGCGAGCGCTGCGCGTCTGTCTGTCCATCCTAAATACTATTACGCTGAGCGGAGGACCGCCTACTAGCCTCTTGCCTTACGCAAGATGGCCGCGGAGTGCCTCGCCTCACTACCCAACCCAAGATGTCGGACCCGACTAAATCTATCTGATCCCCGCCGAGTGCGAGGAAGTGAGCTGTTATAGTGCCGGTATGCCTCACAAGTTTCCCCGGCCTGCGGACGCCGACAAGAGTGGTAGAAGGGAAATTCCGGCCAAGAGGGTGAGCGCCGACAAGGTGAGCGCAATGTCAGAGCGCCGCGGGATTTAAAATACAGAATAACGCTTTAAAATTGCAGCAGGGTAAAAGCGCAGCAGCTGAATGCGCTGGAAGCAAGTTCTGACTAACCTTGCCTTCAGCAATGCATTTCAAGGGTGGAGAGGGGGGTCCAAATGACCCCCCCTTCACCCATGAAATGTACTTTTGAGTATAAGTTACATACACACATGTCCTAAGGACATGTGTGTCTGTAACTTTACAGTTTAAAAAATGCATGTTTGTGCTTTTTTAAACAATTTCGCAAATTACCACGAGGTTCAACTTCGTGGTAATTTGCACTTGCAATTTCAAATTTCGCAATTTGAAATCAAATGATGCATAGCATTTTAGAAATTGCAAAATTGCGATTTCTGAAATGCTATCGCAATTTTAGAAATCGCAAAAAAGTTGCGATTTCTAAAAAAGCATGATGCATCTCAAAAAGCATTTTTGGAATCGCAAACAGCCGATTTTAAGGAATCGCACCGTTTGCGACTCCATAAATGCTTGATGCATGTGGGCCACTATTTTTATAGTGATTCCTCCATGCATAAGCTTTTGCGAGTCCTTAATTGCGATTCCTTAAAAATCGCAATTAAGGACTCGCAAAATCCTACCGTGATGCATGTATCTGATAATAACTTGAGCACTTGTTGTGAAAAATTCTGTTAGTCATTGTACAAATAGGGACCCCCTGTTCGCAACGCATGGAAATTACTATTGTAAATATAGCACCCCTGAGCAGCTATAGACAATAAAATAGTAAATGCTTACTGTAGGAATAGGCCACAAGACTGATATTTTGGAAAAATCAATCTGCTTTATTATTGACTTGACATCTTTTTCTTGAAAAATAGGAACATAATATACAATATATAAAAGGACTGTCACGTAAATGCCAAACATCAATCACATCTCCATACAGTCACACATGCACACAACAATACACCATCATAAACAAATGCTTTCATGCGCGCTAGCGGGTTATCCATCTGCGCGCTGAAATTTGAAAATCGCGGCTTTCGTGGCAAAGCCAGCTTGTCATGCGCGCAGCGCAGGTAACGCCATGACCAGCTGGCTTTGTCATCCGCATCAAAGGGGTTAATCTAACTTTTTTCTCTCAAATCAGGGCAAAAATAGTTCAGGATTATGTATTGCCAATCCATCTTGAAGTAAATTTAATGCCACAGATTACATAATCACATAAATTGTGGCTTGAATTATTAATTGGTCGTTGTGAGATCTATGCATGTTTCAGTGACAAGCGCGCCTTGATCAAGAAAGCCACATGTAGCACTGTAGAAACCCTGGAAATCTATAACATCAGTCTAGGCCCCTAAATAAAAACACTGGATCGAAAATATCAATAATTATTTATTATGATAAGGATGGCTGACTACTGGACCAAAAAAACCTTCCCCCACACGAAAATATCATAGATTAGAAAGACAAGTGAATTAATGAGATTAAGATGCATTCTTTTCACCCACGGTGAACATTCCCATGGAGTGGTCCTTAAAGCAGGAACAACTATATTATTCAGTTTGTAGTACCAAGTGTCGGATTCGCTAAATGTATTGGGCCTCATTTATGACTTTTTGCCGTAGGGAAGCGCAGCAGGCCTTCCTGCTGCGCTTCCCTACGGCAATAGAAAAGGGCAGAAATGCGCCGTATCTATAAGATATGGCGCATTCCTGTCCTTTTCCCCTGCGCCGGCGCACAATGGGCTGCCTGCGCCAGCGCAGGCGCCCTTGCACAATGGTGCAAGGGTGCCTGCGTTGCGTGGGATGATTATTTTTGTACAGGAAGGGAAACCTTTCTGTACAAAAATAATCACAAGAGGCTTTTCCTCTTTCTATGTGTGCTGCAGAATGCAACACACATAGAAAAAGGAAATACGAGGAGAAATAAAGACATTTCTCCCTGTTGCGCCTCCCTTACGCCTCTCCTGGGGAGGCGTAAGCTTTTGGCACTGCTTCAGAGTTACGATTTCTCGTAAATCTGGGGCAGTGTCAAAAGGCCATGGATGTTGCTGGGAACGCCCCCAGCAACACCCATTGCACGCCCCTTTAAAGCAGTACACTGCGTTAAAGGGACTGATATTTATCAGGCAGCAGTAGACCAAAAAAACTGGCGTACTGCTGCCTGATAAATACCACACAGGCTTCTGCGCCACGGAACTTCATGAAAAGTGAAGTTCCGATGGCGCAAGGGGCCTCATAAATGAGGCCCATTGAGTCCAGAAATTTGAGAAGAGAAAAAACAGGTGCAGATAAATACATTCCGAAGGTGCAGAAAGTACGTCCATAGATCAGTGTGGTAACAACTTGAAGGAAAATGCAACTTTGGAAATTTTTCTTACCAGCTGATTGGAATAGGGATATCTCATATGATGTTAAAAGCAGGAAAAAGGAGGAAAAGCACAGGTACATCGACTCAATCAGACGCCTAAGGGGAAAGAGAATGGTGTACTGAGAGTGTATTCATGTTCCTGTTCCCACCATAGGGCTAAGAAGCCGTGCAAGGTGTAGTCCGCACAGTGTTGATAAGAAGTATAAATGCGTACCTTAATTCATGCACGACGGGCAACTTATAGTTTGATGCATAAGGATAACATAATATCCGTCACAGATTCTCCAAGGTTTCAATTTGACAATGGGTTAGCAAAGAAGTGGACAAACTCTTATTTCGAAAGGTTCTGGGTAAGAAAACAAGCACTTGCTATGCAATCGGTCACGCCTTTGGGACCTTATACGTATTTAGCTATGCAGCACATTAGCCTGGGTGCTGAAACATCTACTGTTCTTTAATCAAGCTTAATTCAAGACTCTCAAAACATTTTAACAAGCTACAACACACGTAAATCAGTAAAAAGGCAATAACGAATTCACCAGAACGTGGTACTAACTGAGTTCAATGCCGGGGCCTACACAACCCGTTGCGCACCAGATACCGACGTTGGAAGGGGACTCAGCACGTAGCAGAGACGGTCACAGGTGGACTCCCAGCAACCACAAGTCTTGGCTGCTGTGGTCAGCTGTGTGCACCCACAATGATTCGGGCACCCTGGGACAGACAGGCTCCTAGCGGCAGTAGCATGCGGCTGTGGCGGCCCTGGCTGGTGATGGCGATGACTCTAGTCATGCAGCTCTGTGGTGGGATCAGAGCGGCAGCAGCTCTCTCCTAGCTGCAGAGACCCACGACACGATAGCGACAATCCTCAACAATGGCGAACAAGTTGCGGGCATACAGCGGCGGCAGCTCTCCCTTAGCTGCCACGGCCCACAGGACAAATTACGATGAGGCAAAGTTGGCAAAGGTGCGGCCACTCAGCGGCAGCAGCTCTCTCTTAGCTGCGGCGGCCCACAGGACAAATCACAATGATGCAGAGCTGGCAAAGTTGTGGACACTCAGTGGCAGCAGCTCTCTCCTAGCTTTGGTGGCCCACAGGACAATTCACGATGATGCACAGTTGGCAAAGTTGCGGCACTCAGCGGCAGCAGCTCTCTCTTAGCTGCAGCGGCCCATGGGACGATTCACGATGATGCACAGTTGGCAAAGTTGCGGGCACTCAGCAGCAGCAGATCTCTCTTAGCTACGGAGTGTAGTGTAGTTCCTATATTCTCAATAGGCTCTGTGCATTGGAATAATATATCCTATAGATGTGAGGTAGGACTTAGGTCTACTAGGTCTCTATCGAATATATTAGACTTAATTGTGAGTGCCAGCTAGCTCAGAGGTCACTAGAAACTTTCTTGAATAAACAAGAAGGGATTAGTTTCTGACAACCGCATAAACATGACAACTTTGTTTCCTCAAGAAATAACTGCTCTTCAGAGTCGTGGAAACAATAGATAGATAGTTTCCTCAGTCATTCGTGCATGCTTTGTTTCACCAGAGTTGCAGAGCAATAGAGAGGCAAGCATTTTTAATAAATGTATTTATGGCACAGTCTTCTTTCTCAGGCAGAAGAAATGAACCGCTACAATCGCGATACTGGCTGTAAAGTATAATGCTTACAGCAAGGAGAGTATTATAAAATAATACTGTAAAAGCATGGTATGGTTTCTAAGCCATAAAATACAAACTTAAATAAATAAAGACTAAAAAGTACTAAACTGGTGCTTCTAAAATACGCCTACCCCGATGTACCTAACATAAGTCTAGTACGAGGGAAGAAGTAAGTGTGGTGTAGCATAAGTTTAGTATTCTTTGGCAAAAATCTATCCAAGATTTCTCTTAGGGTCTAATCAGCTCCATACCTTGGTTTAGAATGAAGGAGGTCAGTCTCAGGACTCGATTTCCCAACACCCCGCAAGGGGAACTTGGAAACACTGGAGCTGGATTTCTCGGCAAGAGAACAGACAGGGTCTCTCTCAGTGCGTCTGCTGGAGGGTCGGCTTCCTGAGGCACTTGCTGTAGCGAGATGCGTCAGGCAAGTAGATAGTCGAACTGCTCCATACCACTGTGTGTTTGCTTGGGCAAGTGTGGGCATATTTATACCTTGAAGGTGCCTAGTTTGACGTAAAGGTGGACCTAATAATGTCATCAAAGAGTCTTAGTTCTTTGAAAACTCCATGAGTTCTTGAACAAATCAATATTCAAGCAAGGGAAAGTCCCTAACTGCTGAAGCCGAGTTTTCCCAAAAATCGCTGTGGATTTTCGGAACTAGTGGAAGTAGCCATGCCGTATTTGGACTGCATTGGCTATGATTTCCTTGCCTATATAAGGACATGGTGATTTATATCTATATAAGGGCATGAATCAGAAAAATTACACTAGGGTCCTAAAACGCTATACAACACAGGATGATTCACGATGGTACACAGTTGGCAAAGTTGCGAGCACTCAGCGACAGCAGCTCTCTCTTACCTGTCGCGGCCCACACGACGATTCTAGATGGTGCATAGTTGGCAAAGTTACAGGCACTCAGTGGCAGCAGCTCTCTCTTAGCTGCGGTGGCCCACTGGACATTTCACAATGTTGCACAGTTGGCAAAGTTGCGGGCACTCAGCGGCAGCAGCTCTCTCTTAGCTGCAGCGGCCCACAGGATGATTTACGCTGGTGCACAGTTGGCAAAGTTCCAGGCTCCCAGCGGCAGCAGCCCTCTCTTAGCTGCGACGGCCCACAGGACGATTCACGTTGGTGCACATTTGGCAAAGTTGCGGGCACTCAGTAGCAGCAGCTTTTTCTTAGCTGCGGCAGCCCACAGGAGGAGTCACGATGGTGCACGGTTGGCAAAGTTACGGGCACCCAGCGGCAGCAGCTCTCTCTTAGCTGTAGAGGCCCACACAGATTCAGCAAAGGTTCCGAAGGTTCAAATTTAAGGTGGGCGCTCAGCGATGGCAACTCTCTCTTGGCTGAAGCGGCCCACACAGATTCAGTGAATAAGGGTTATCAGTCTGCGCTCCTCACAATAGAACTAGAGGCTCTGGATTACTCAATGGAAGCCTCACCTGTAAGAAGAATTCCTCACACAGGGATTCTGAAGGCTGTCGGGGTAAAGTCTAATGTGACTGTCCCTGAGATTTCAGCAGGAGGCGCTCTCGATTCAGGCCCTCAGTAGTTTCTTCAGCAAGCTTGGTGAAAGTTTCAAAGTCCTTTTTTCTGTTCACTCGGACAGAGTTTCGTCTGGACATCCAGAAGGAACCCACCCTTGTACAAGGTTCCAGAGCAGCGTTTTATACCTAAAAAGACTTTGTTCTCTAACGTCACAAATCAATCAGTCCAGCCAGACCAGTTAGGTTGAGTCGGGGATCACTTGGTTTATGAGGCGACATCCTGACCTTTCAGGATGAGGGGGTCTGTTATCAGACGCCTAGAGGGAGGTGGAGACATCATTCACCTTGCCAGGCACAGCGCTGCTCAGATCAAAGAGTCACCCCTCCCCATGCGCTGAATGCCAATATCTCTCTCCAGCCATGTTCGATCCAGCTTGCTCTGCTGCTCCAAAACCAGACGGCCAATACACATACTAGCAAATCCTACAGGAAAGCTTAGGCCAGAAAATACAGCGTTTCTAGAAGAGGCATTTTCTAACATGGGATATATACAGGGTCCTTACTAAAAGATGCAGTTCAATGTCCTGAGCTTAAACATATCAAATTTGAATTCCCTATCAGGTTCCTTGGGTCAAATAGGAATATGGAAGGTAATCCTGAGCTTGCCCATTGTGGCCTATGAGAACGGATAACTTCACAATAGTAAACAGTGAAATGGAGCGTAACTCGCTATTAGCACATGCTGCACAGTCCTAGGCATTATTGTTATCCCAGTTCATACAGTCATCTTTACACAGGGAGCATTCATGGTGTGGCACTGATTAGCAGTGCCACAGCTCCCATAACATCTAAATCCAGCCAACATAAAAGATAGGAAGCAAACAGAGCAAGGGAGACCCACACCAATGATGCCAGGTCTAACACAAAGTCTCTAAGCAGAAAACAATTCTGGTATTTTACTGACCTCCGCTGGCCATATTCTATCAAGACAGTTAAATAGAGGCAGTTGAACAGAAAAAAAAGTCCCTAAGTGGAATCAGACAAGTCCTAGGGCTGTGCTCCAGAGACCACAAAGTACCTAAACATATAGGTATATACTAAAGTATATACAAGAGGCCTAGCATGCTTGACCTAAAAAGAATGCCTGATCAACATGACAATGCGCAACAATGGAAACATATGCCCAATACAGAAAACAAAATATGCCTGGTAATGATGTTAAGACTGAAATATTGCCTTTATTTAGTAGTGAATGTTACTGAAATGTTCCGTTACGCACTGTATGACGGACAAAAGCCCGACGCATCCCTAAAATATACTGATTCTCTGGTTAATACTGTTCAAATAAGTGTACATTCAGCTAAGCAAGTGTGAATAAGAACTCAAGGGATATTTAAGCTACAAGGCTCATATCAAGAGATGGGTCATCGTCAGAGTACCCCCTAAATCTACTACAATTTCTTTTAAACATTTAAGAGGCTAATGAGCATTCCACCGATCAAAGCATCACAAGCAATATAGTGAAGTGCAATGCGCAATTGTTAAATATATATTTTTAGGTTGATCCTATAGCCACAGCGCACATGTGCTGCTCACTTTGCGAGGCATGCAGTATTCATTATTGAGTGGAAGCTCTGTAAAAGCTCTGCCCATCTTCTTCATTAGTGTGTGTCTTTATCAGTCCTACATGCTGCCTTCCAATTGGTTTTAGGCTGGTTAGTCCCTCCTTATGATGGCCATTTCGTCATTTGTATTCTTCCATGGCTACTGGCCCCTTTACTTCGAGTCCGTGCCTTGTTGCCTCCCCATGACTCCGTAGTTCATGCCTTCCCACCCCCTGCAGTCCGCAGCACAATAAAAAGTGACACAAGACAGTGGTTCCATATTAATGGAACTAGGGTATTGCTGATTAGAGTGCATGATGACAACATTCATAAGCCCAAGAAAAGCCAACTCACCTCTCCTGTAAGCATGGGCTGAAAATTTGCTCCGCTCGCGGAATTTGCGGATTTTCCGCAATTTTGCGATCCGCAAATCTCGTGAAATCGCGGTAAAATACGCGAATCAGCAGGGACGAATTTTCAGCCAAACACTTACAGGGTTACAGAAGCAGGTACAAAAGTTGAAGCTAATTTTTTGTAACCTTTTACAGAAGGGTTACAAAGAAATTAACTTCAACTTGGGCACCTGCTGCTGTAAGCCTGTACGTGCTTCCTGGCGCCTCGTTGCCAACTTGCAATTATTCTTTGACCCTGTTCTGACCCTTGAAGCAGGGTGAGAGAATAGTTACAAGTGGGCAATGAGGTGCCTGTCACACAAATTAAACCTCAACAGGAAGCACTGACAGATATAAAAACAAGCATTTGCAATGCAATAGGTCTCGCATTAGGAAAGTTTGAGCTATTGGTCTTGTAAATGACAATTTTTTTTATTTATGTGTTGCTTTTGAAAATAGCTAAATTAATAGCTTTGTCATTTACAATGCCAATAGTTATAACTTTCGCAAATGTGACACCTATAGCATTTGTAATGCAACATGTTTTGTATTTACGTGACTTAGCTGTATTGATATTACAAATTACAATGGCTTTTAATTTTTTTAAATAATTAATACTTAAATAAAAGTGATTTTAATTTATAAAGGCAATAGCTTAAACTTTTGTAAATAACTTTTGTGAAGATTATGTTCAGTGTATTTTATTGTGACGAAAATATAAGAACAGAAGTGAAATATTACCATCTTTTTGTGACATTTGTAATAAAGTTTGAAACATTGAGAGAACATATTTGAACCAGTTGTTGTTGAATGGTTGTGCAGATTGATGCTGGGGTGGCGCTGAATGTTGCTGTGGTGGTGCTGAGTGGTGCTGTGGTGATGCTGAGTGGTGCTGTGGTGTTTCTGAGTGATACTGGGATGGTGCTGAGTGATGCTGGGCTGGTGCTGAGGGGTGCTGTGGGGGTGCTGAGTGATGCTGTGGTGGTGCTGAGTGGTGCTGTGGTGGTGCTGAGTGATAATGTTGTGGTGCTGAGTGATGCTGTGGTGGTGCTGAGTGATGCTGTGGTGGTGCGGAGTGGTGCTGTGGTTTTGCTGATTGGTGCTGTGGTGGTGCTGAGGGATGCTGTGGTGGTGCTGAGTGATGCGGTGGTGGTGCTAAGTGGTGCTGTGGTGGTGCTGAGTGATAATGTGGTGGCGCTGAGTGATGCTGTGGTGGCGCTGAGTGGTGCTGTGGTGGTGCTGAGTGGTGCTGTGGTGGTGCTGAGTGGTGCTGTGTGGTGCTGAGTGATGCTGTGTTGGTGCTGAGTGGTGCTGTGGTGGTGCTGAGTGATAATGTGGCAGTGCTGAGTGATGCTGTGGTGGTGCTGAGTGATGCTGTGGTGGCACTGAGTGGTGCTGTGGTGATGCTGAGTGGTGCTGTGGTGGTGCTGAGTGATGCTGTGGTGGTGCTGAGTGATGCTGTGGTGGTGCTGAGTGGTTCTGTGGTGGTGCTGAGTGATAATGTGGTGGTGCTGAGTGATAATGTGGTGGTGCTGAGTGATGCTGGGGTAGCGCTGAGTGATGATGTGGTGATGCAGGGGGCAGAAAGGCACAGAAAACAGTCTAAAAAAGGGCAGAAGGGCAGAAAAACAAGGGAAAAACGAGTCTAACAGACGGTAGAAGGGCACAAAAAACAGTCTAACAGAGGACAGAAGGGCAGAAAAACAAGGGAAAAACGAGTCTAACAGAGGGCAGAAGGGCACAAAAAACAAGTCTAATGGGGCAGAAAGACACAAAAACGAGTCTAACAGAGGGCAGAAGGGCACAAAAAACGAGTCTAACAGGGGGCAGAAGGGCGGAAAAACAAGGGAAAAATGAGTCTAACAGAGGGCAGAAGGGCGGAAAAACAAGGGAAAAATGAGTCTAACAGAGGGCAGAAGGGCAGAAAAACAAGGGAAAAACCAGTCTAACAAAGGGCAGAAGCGCACAAAAAACTAGTCTAACAGGGGACAGAATGAATCCCGCCCTGCGTGTTTGTCCACAAAGATGCCACCTTTTTGTGCAATACCTCTACTCAACTGGAGTACTTTCTACTGTCTAATCAGTAAGTGCTCCCTCGTTGGCTAAATGTATTGGGGCAGAATTACAATAACTGGTGCATCCCCAGGGATGCGCCAGTTATTGTGCGCCGCAGCACCGCCACCCATGGTGCGCCGCATTTACAATGCGGCGCACCATGTGGCAAAAACGGCACAGATGCGTCACGCATCTGTGCCATAAAAGCAGCGCATTGCTGGAGCTGCGTCGCGCTTGTGACACAGCTCCAGCAATGCTCTGGGGGGCCCTATCTCCCCAATGCTGCATCAAGCCTTGTGCCTGCTTAAAGCAAGCGCAGGGTTTTGACGCAGCATTGGCCTAAAAGTGACTGAGTGAAATCTTGTAGATTTCACTTAGCCACTATTAGGAGGTGTTCCTGCCCAGGAACGCCCTTCCCTGCGCTGGAACACCTCCTGATGGCGCAGGGCTTTACAACGTGACGTGAAGCGCCAGGATGCCCTTTGGGTGACAGGTTTGCGCTCTATAAATACACTAAAAAAAAAAAAAAAATCTCTCAGAATCGTCACGTTGTTAATACCCAGCACCATGGCGCATCTTTTGTGCTGCCGCTGCGTCACAAAAGGTCTCGGTAGAGGGTGGCAGTGGTGAACCAGAGGGTGGCAGTGATGAACCAGAGGGTGACAGTGATGAACCAGAGGTTGGCAGGGGTGAACCAGAGGGTGACAGTGCTGGACCAGAGGGTGGCAGTGCTGAACTAGAGGGTGGCAGGGGTGAACCAGAGGGTGGCAGGGGTGAACCAGAGGGTGGCAGTGAGGAACCAGATGGTGGCAGGGGTGAACCAGAGGGCGGCAGTGGTGAACCAGAGGGTGGCATTGGTGAACCAGAGGGTGGCAGTGGTGATCCAGAGAGTGGCAGTGTTGAGCCAGAGGGTGGCAGTGCTGAACCAGAGGGTGACAGAGGTTAACCAGAGGGTGGCAGTCGTGAACCAGAGGTGCTGTGATGAACCAGAGGGTGGCAGTCATGAACCAGAGGGCGGCAGTGGTGAACCAGAGGGTGATAGTGCTGAACCAGAGGGTGTCAGGGGTGAACCAGAGGGTGCTGTGGTGAACCAGAGGGTGGCAGTGGTGAACCAGAGGGTGGCAGTGGTGAACCAGAGGGTGGCAGTGGTGAACCAGAGGGTGGCAGTGCTGAACCAGAGGGTGAAAGTGGTTAACCAAAGGGTGGCAGGGGTGAACCAGAGGGTGGCAGTGGTTAACCAAAGGGTGGCAGTGGTGAACCAGAGGTGCTGTGATGAACCAGAGGGTGGCAGTTGTGAACAAGAGGGTGGCAGTAGTGAATCTGAGGGTGACAGTGCTGAACCAGAGGGTGACAGGGGTGAACCAGAGAGTGGCAGTGGTCAACCAGAGGGTGGCAGGGGTGAACCAGAGGGTGGCAGGGGTGAACCAGAGGGTGGCAGTGGTGAACCAGAGGGTGGCAGTGATGAACCAGAGGGTGGCAGTGGTGAACCAGAGGGTGCTGTGCACATACACAATCGCATAAGTAACTTCGCCATGCAAGCGGCCGGCGAACACGCAAAAAGCCCCGCGAACACGCAAAAAACCCTGCGAAAACGCAAAAAAAACGCGAACACGCAAAATAAACAAAATTCCGCTAATTCGCACGAATTCGCCGATTTTGCGGATTGAGAATTCGATTTTGCACGAATTCTCGGAACGCGAATTCGCAAATTTCGCCCATACTTACTCTCCTGCCTACCAACGTCTTTTAACTAATACCATTAAAAGAGACAACAGGCAAGAATGGTGGAAGTGCGATACAAAGCCCTGTCTTAAATTAACGTAAAAAGTTATCATAAAAAAACTTTGAATGGGCTTAAAGGACTCAGATTTTGGGGGTTTTGTTGGACAGCCCTCCTCACCAACCATGAAGCGGAGTCTTGCGCCCGCTTGCGTATCCATGTGCGTACTCCAGACTTCACAGGCGCACAGACTCGCAGCGCACAATATAATGAGAAGACACCAGGTAGATGTGACAACGCATGAAAACATCACTGTCAGCAATTAGTCATCACCAGAACAAACTACTAAGCGCAAGACAGAATGTGCACAACAACGGTTCATGGGTGCTTTGAAGCAATAGGATGCTGGAAGGCTCATATTTCCAGGAACTATGGGTCTTGTTTCAAAGTCCCAGGAATTCACAATTGATTTATTTTAAAGAGTGGGCGAAGCACATTGTCTTTCAGTAGCTCCACTGGTTTACTTCTTTAAATGAACCCATGTCCAGGTTACGCTACTCAACCAATTTGCACATTCCACCAGCCCACTGGAATCTTTCCTACCACATTACTAAATGGTACATCAGCCACCATCATGGTGCCTACGGTATTATCACAAACACATGAAGCGTTATATCATCAGTCAGCCTCAAGAGGGTCCAATTATAAAAACCCCCACCAAACTGTTGCATTCTGCTATTGCTATGACTGGTGCATATCTCTGCCACAATTATGGACCGTGCGCTATATCACCACCAAGTGAAAACATTGGTATGGCCCCAGACTGCCACCATGCCATACTGCCATGTATATCACATGTGCTTCCTGCACCACTAGTCAACTGCCGCCTCGAGAACTTCTCGCAACAGCTTGAAGCACTAGGTCTCACCTCACACCGCACACAATGCTGAGCAGTGAGTCACACTAGAACTCCACAGAGCACAATTCACCACCACTTTGTGTAGTACTTTAGTGACAGTCTGGCTTCTCGTTGTTTAATGCAGGGCATTGTGCTGTATCAATCGAGCCCAATCCAGGCACCTTGTGCTGTGCCTCGAGGCTAACAAAGGCGTTGAGTGTTTTGACAACAATCGTACGGGGAGGAGGTGATGTGCAGGGACAATGCAGCAATGACACTGAACCAAAGCACCATGAGCCTGAAGAAAGCTCATGGCCACCGATGGGTAGAACCAACACTGATAGTCTTTGAGACAAATGATACCTATATCGCTACAGTGCAACCTAGAATAGGCATGGCACACACCACGTGCACCCGAGCAGCCCCAACAGAGAACACTGCTTGACAAAATGAGAAAAACATATCATAAAACCGAAGAGCGGAACAAACTAATCAGTGCAGGCTGGACTTTAAAGTGTGCGTTTAACTTGCTGACAACACGCGAACACTACTGCAATCACAACAGTGGTGCTATGGATGCATGACCTAAAATGTTACCCTTCTTAGACAAAATAAAGACCCAGTAAGGTAGGGAAATTAATACTACCACATAGTTTGCAAACAAAAAAACAAGCTGCCCTCTCACTGCTTAAGGAAACTGTGCATAGCAATCCAAACTGTCCCGTGATTAAAAGAGGGTGCACTACTCACCAGTGAATGGGGTAAAATACAGGCATTAGGTCCAGGGAAGAAGGCACACAGTCCTGGTTACGGTAATGATGCGCCTGGGGTGAGCTGCAGCTGAGCTCTGTGTTTAAGGCAAGCTTAAAGAAGGGAGCCTCTTTGAAGCTCCCCTGCACTCCATAGTTTGTGCCTTCTCGCCCGCCCACAGTCCTGTTTGCAATGCAATAGGTCTCGAGTAAATGCGAGTCCTATTGCATTGCAAATGCTTGTTTTGCTCTCTCTTCCCTTCTCTCTCTTCTTGCAAATCTCAATGCTGTGCTATAATACAGAAACCGAGGTAATACCTCAAACGGTCATGTGCATTTGAGACTAACATTACAAAATCAATATTACTGTGCCAATTTCCAAATCTAACTCAGTAATGCAACCCATGCTTTTAGCAGGTGGTAAGAGTGCTGCGAATTCCACGCAGTTTTACAGGATCCTGGAAATTCCGCTGTGCGGTAACAATACACCATTATTATAACCTTTTGGGGCAAAAATGGATGACTGGGCAGCTTCTAATGGGTGCTGAAGTCTGACACATTCCCCTAAAGGAGGCATATTTCTGCCCCGACTGAGAGCCCATTTCAGTTTCTCTATAACTGATTTCCTGTATCATGTTTATCGTCTATGTCTCATTTTTCTACAAACTTGATTGCCTCTCCTTAGCTCCCAAACCTCCTGCGCACTAAAAAAATTTCCTTAAAGCAAGTCCCCCAACATAGTTTAAACACATGGGCAAAGCCAATAGCTCTGTCTAAACACTTAGAAGGTCCCAAAGGCGAGACCTATTGGCTATGCCAATGCTTTTTTTAAACTAGTGGCTGCACAGCTTACGACAGTGATATAGTCCACTGATCAAAGTGTAACAAGAAATGCAATGCAGGTCAGTATGCAGTTGTCAAATATACTGAAGAAACGGGCATCAAAAACAGCTTGCGGCCCCAATGTTGTCAGAGGGGCATAACAAACACAGGCGGCAATACTTACTTGATATGAACTACCATCTAGGGTAACCTCGGTGTAGCCAATACACTTCTCATGACTAGATGGCAGTGAAAAACAGAACTCTTAGTGTTTCCTATATAAGGAATCCCGAAAATGGTTCAGGTGACATTACGTACAACCTATCCATTTGATGCCGGATTTATTATACAGACAGACTATTTCATGATGAGGGCATCGAAAATTACCACAACTTAGGAAGGATGATCTCTGCATACTGTGTGGACAACGGTACCTTTTGTTAGACCTGGCATCTTTTGGTGTGGTTTCCCCATTCTTTTTGCCTCTGACCTTCTGTTTTTGACTGTGTGCTGAACTTAGGGCCCAACAGGCTGTCGACAGTCCACCAGTAGGCCTTTTGATGTGACCACCATCACGGTGGTCGTAATGCCTATATTTTGCTTTGCGGCAGACCCTTCTGCTGCAGCACCCACAGCAATGCAAAGAAGGGACACTTTACACATCCCTGCACTACGTGGCAGGCACCATGCGGTGCTTCTCACATGATGTAGCGATATGAATGGTGCCCCCCAGGTCCCGTGTCTCGATGTCTTTCCGCCATACTTTTCATGGCAGGTTCACTGCCGTGAAAGAGCCGTTGGAAAGGAACATCATAATGCTCAAGGTGGTGCCTGGTAGGCACTGCCACCATTGTAGGCATTACAGACAGTTCGACTGTCAGACGGACTCCTCGACCATCTGCTCTCCATCCTAATGGCCATCGTAATCAGGCACCACGTTTTTGCTAGTTTTAGTGACTCTGGCACTTTACCACTGCTGACCAGTCCTAAAGTGCATGTGGTGTGTGTCTAAAATGTAATTGCATTTGGATTATCCATGATTGGCATATTTGATTAACTAGTTAGTCCTTAGTACAGTGCAGTGCGTATGCCCAGGGCCTATAACTCAAATGCTACTCGTGGGCCTGCAGCATTGATTGTGCCACTCACATGAGTAGCTCTTCAAACCTGTCTCAGGCCTGCCACTGCAGAGTCTGTGGGTGAAGTTTTAAACTGTCATGTCGACCTGGAAAGTTCACCTACTTTATTTGTTTATTTATTTATTGATTTAGAGTCTTGAACAGTGCCCGAATTACCCCCTGAAGGCTATGTCAGCGCTACAGGAGTGCTAAGAGTGGCAGGGAAGAAAATCAGAAGAGTGCAGTTTTTAAGAACTTACTGAATCCAAGATAATCAACACAAATTCCGGAGGTGGCTGTGAAGTGAATTCCACAGGGAGGGCACCAAATGGTAAAAAGATTTACCCCTGATGTGGGATTCTTAACACAGGGCACCAAGAGGAGTGATTTAGAACTAGAGCAGAGAGTTCTGGAGGGTAGATAGTGGAGGAGTCTATCTATTAGATAGCTTGGGCAATTACCATGGATTGCCTTATTATGCACTATGCAGCAGATCTTGTATTGCATTCGCTTTTGGATGGGTAGCCAATGCAGACCTTGGGGAAGTGGCAAAGAGGTGGTCCTAGCAGGAGAGTTGGAGACTAAGCGGGCTGCAGTGTTTTGGACAACCTGAAATCTGTTAAGAGAAGACTCATTGGTTGAAATCAGGAGGGCATTACAATAGTCCAGATGACTAATTACCAGTGCCTGGTGGAGACTTTTTTGGACTGTCATGAGGAGAAGAAGGAAAACCCTTCTCAGGAGGCTCAAGGTGTGGAAGCAAGACACTGCAAAGGTCGTAACTTGATTCTTCATCATTAATTTCTAGTCTATATGTACTCCTAGGTTTTTTACCACTGTGTTCGGGAAGGGGGCATCACCAAGGTCAGTAGGCCACCAATCAGGGGACCGGAGTAGGGGTGCTTCTCCAAACAGCATATTCTCTGTTTTGCTGGTATTTAATTGAAGAAAATGGTTCCACATCCAGGCTGATATGGCTATCATGCCTCCACTGAAGGTTGATTGGATGTTGGGAGAGTTTTTGTCAAATGCCATTAGAAGCTGGGTGTCATCAGCGTATGACATTAAGATGAAGCCCAGATCCCTTTGAAGATTCGCCAGGGGAGCCACATGAATGTTGAATAAAGTGGGACTGAGGCACGATCCCTGAGGCACACCTTTAGTCAGCGCCGATGTTTGGGAGCGGAAAGTGCCAAGATTAATGGTTTGGGTGCGGTAGGTTAGGAAGCTGGCTAACCACTGGAAAGCAGAACCCTGAACTCCGATGTTACTTAGTCTATTGAGTAGGATGGAATGGGATATTGTGTCAAATGCTGCTGACAGATCCAGCAGTATAAGCAACAAGGGGACCCGTCTAGGGAGTTGAGGACCTCCGGTAATTAATGATTTTGTAAAGAACACAGGTCCTAAACTTTTCAATTACAATTGAGAGTAATAAACACAGACTTAAGTAAGGACTATGTCTCTTTTTTGTCCAATGTCCAGCCGAACAGAGGAATATTTAATGCCAGAATTAAATAAAGATTCACAATTTACGTGAGACATGACAAAAATCAAACAACTGGGCACTAGCCTGTACCAAGTAAAAGGGAGGACAATACAGGGGAAAAGAAATTAACAGGCAAACAAAGTGGAGCAAAAGGTGGCTTCCCAAATCACTCAGGCAAAAGTATTAATAATAGTCCTGAAGATGATCCCAGTTAATAATTGGAGATAGGGATCGAAACGTCACGTCGACTGTTTTAACAGTACTGCACTTATCAATTGCGTAATTTATGTTGCAGTAATTGTTGGTTCGAGCTTACACAAGATTGCATTGTATTGTAAGCCAACTTTTGCTCCACTTTGTTTGGCTGACAGATCCAGCAGCACCAGTAATTCTGCTTGCCCATAATACAGAGAGCTGACTCTGTACTAGATTTGTGCCGGAACCCGGACTGGGAGAGGTCTAGACAGCCTATTACTTTGGTGTACTCTGGGAGATACTTGTTGATGTATTTTTTCAAACGTTTGCACGGATAAGGGAACAGGGACACAGGATGGTAGTTGGACATATCATCCTGAGGGGCATTAGGTTTCTTCTAGATAGGGATTACCTGGGTAACCTTCCATTAAGAAAGAAGGGATCCCATGCCCGGGGAAGAATTAAGGATGGAACGCTGAACTCTGAACTCCGATGTTACTTAGTCTATTGAGTAGGATGGAATGGGAAATTATCTCAAATGCCGTTGACAGATCAAGCAGCACCAGTAATGCTGCTTGCCCATTAGGTGCCAACTGTTTGTAGAGTTGGGAGAATATTTTAGCAGGTAGGATATCCTGGGGGGAACCTGATTTGACTGCTTTCATAAGAGACTACACTGTATCTATGGAGAGTGGAGGGAAGCAGTTCAAAGACTGTGTAATGGGAGAAAGAGCTGTGAAGGGGGTAGAGATGTTGTTAGGAGAGTCCCTGTCCTTAATGATTCTTTCGTATATGTTCTCAATTTTCTGGATAAAATGATCGGCTAGTTTGTCACAAAGGTCTTGTGAGGTTGTTACCTTGTTATGACAAGCTTTGGGATTAGTAAAAGAATTGAGGATACAATAGAGTTTTTTAGCAGATTTACCGGCATGATGGCCAGGCCTAATTCTTTTATTATATTTAAGGCACCCCTAAGTTGGCCCTAGGTAGCCCTATGGCAGGGTGCAGTAGGTTTAAAAGGCAGGACTTGGGGCGTGGCCAAGATGGCAGCTGAGTAGGACGTGTTTCCCTTGCCCTCTGGCGCTGCCTGTCTTTAGATTTGATTATCATCCCTCCTGGTGCCCACCCGAGGTGGGCGCTGAGCCCTGCTGTGCATGCTGGCCCCCCGGCACCGTCGGTGTGCTTGTTTACTGTTTGGTGGTTTACTGCTTTTTCTGAGCGGTTTGGCCCCGGCCTAGCAGCTGCCCGGCGGACTTGTTGAGCGAGGCCGCTGCAGCGATCCCCTTCACTGCCATGCCCTGGTTGCTAAGGGGGCGCCTGACGACAAGGCAAAGGTAGTTCCTTTGCAGGCTAGACAGCTGCAGCCACTGCAGAGCAGCGGAGAAGTGGAGTCGGCGGCGAGGGCTGCGCCGCAGTCGCCATTTGCCTGCAAGTTGGCCTAACGGCTGGGACGCTCGACCTCAAACCTGAGGATCTGGGTTCGAATCTCAGTAATGACGCCAAACATCCTGTGATCTTGAGCAAATCAATTAATACTCCCGTGCCTAACAAAAATGAATGCGTGTCCTCATGTAAGGTAACTGATGCTATATAAAGCGCTCTGATACCTGTTTAGGGTCAAGTTCGCGGTATATAAAACTCTACAAAAAAAAAAAAAAGAAGATCGGGCCTGATCGGAGAGGGCGGAGGCCAGTTGCACGGGCGACCCAGCAATGTTTGGCCTAGGCGATCCTCACTGTGGGGCGGGAGCGGTCGAATCCCCGGTGAGTGGGTCTGTGCTTATGCATCGTAGCTGATAGGGACCGAGGTGGGCGAGGCCCAGAGGATCCGAGGTGAAGAGCGCAGGGTCAGTAGACACTGGGTTGTGGATCTCGGTCTGCGAGTCTGTGGACGGCTTGACACTTGACTGGTGGTGGGGCCCGTGGCCTTTCTGAGGGCCCAGAGCTGACTTTGCTGTTTGTGGCGGCCCACACACCTCAGTCCGTCTCGCTGTGACTGGGAGTGGGGCCCCTGCTGGGAGTGCCCCCCGCAGTGGTGGAGACTGTGGAGCTATAGAAGTAGTGGGCACCCCCTGGTGAAGTCGCTCTCTGGGCCTTGTTGGAGATTGAGGCCTGGAAGACCTGCAATACTGGGAGCGGAGGGCCTACCTTCAGCCTGCAAGTCGGCGGGCGGTGGTTCCCCTTCTTGAGCTGTGCCTTGTCTTGTTTGTGGGCTTGAGGGAGAGTACTGCTTAGGCCTTCTGCCCTGAGTGGAGCTCGATGTCTTACTCCCATACCTGTGCAGTGAGGGGCAGCGGGTGATAGAGGATGGGCGCCTGCCCCTGGTGGTGGTAATTGGACCGTGTATCGGCGGTCGGTGCTGTGTTGTGTGGCCCAGCAGGCGTGAGGAGGGGTCCCACTGAGTGCAGTGTGGGGTGCTCCCTGGGTGTGGGGTTACACTCTCCCCGCTTCAGAGCTTCTTGTGGACCAGACTCCCCATTGAGACTTTTCAACTCGCCGAAGTGTGGCCTGTGCTTTGTGACCAGTAGGGGCCATAGACGAGTTGGTGGGAGCCCGACTCCGCTGTTCCTTGAGCACGTGGCAGGGCCTAGGCAGAGAGAGACCTGGGAGCGGAGAAGGGCGTGATGGCACCTCCCCCATCTTGGATGTATACCTCACATTGCGCGTAGGGCTCTGACTCTTAAACATATTGATAGCCACATGGGCCGGGTGGTACTGAGCATTGGTAACTTGCTGATTTGCCTTAGCCCTGGGTCTGGGCCTCGCCGGGAGTGGGCCTTGATAGTGCTCCCTGGAGGGCTGATCTCGCTTCTGACTAGACCATACATTTCTATGCATAGGCCTTTGCCTAAGACAACATGTCTTCCTCCAGGAACAGGAAAGACAAGCCTCTGAAGGATCTCCTGCAGAAATCAGCAGGTAAGTCTACCTCTTAGTCAGACGCCAAATCACTGCAGTCTGAGGATAATGACTTGCCGGTGACCAAATCTTTTATGATTGAACTGTTCTCGGCCATAAAAGAGGATATCCTGGAGCTCCGCTCGCAGCTCTCCTCCGACCTGCGGGAGGTACGGCGAGATGTGGATGCCATTGAGGAGCGGTTAGCAACTTTGGAGGAGGACAATGTGGGACGGGAGGATGATCTCCACCAGCTGCAGCAAGATGTCATCCGCCTCTCGGAGCAAAATCTGGATCTCCAAGCCCACACTGAGGACTTAGAAAACCGCTCCCGACCTAACAATATTACAATCCGGGCGGTGTCATGGAAGGGGGAAGGAGATAACCTGCGTGAGTATGTCAGCGAGCTTTTCCGTCAGATCCTGGGTGAAGGCGAGGAACAAGAAATACAGATGGACCGGGTCCACCGTGTTGGCTTACCAAGAGGCGCAAAGGCTCCCCCACCGGATATACTGGTGTGTGTCCGCGATTTCCAACTTAAGGAGTGAATCCTTAACAAGGCCTGCGACCTCAACCCTGTGCAATTTCGGGGCCATCAACCGGCACTCTTCCATGATTTAGCGGCCTCCACCCTTGTCAAACGTAGAGATTTTAAGCCCATCACTAACCATGTGCGTTCCTTGAGCTACGTACGAATGGCATCAGGTGGGCTCTTTTTTGGCGCGGGAGACGGGAAATACTCGGTTGAGATTTGGTACCATCACTTAATCCTTGTACGATGGATTTGCCCCGTATCAGTTGCATTACTTAACTCAGAATGGCGCCATGTTCCCCTCACTTTTTGCTTCACAAGAAAGACTGTTGTCCCGGGTGCATGGCTTTTGAGTTCCGTTCTTCATTATGGTTTCTTGCATTATGGTTTGGGAAGGGGATTTTGTTTGGGTCTTGGGGTTACTTTCGGAGCTCCGCATCAGTTCTCGGGCAGGCATAGCGGATATATGGTTCATGGTCAATTCATTCTTACCCACCTCATACCTCTGACACTGGGCAACTAGATAGCTACTACTTATTTTACTATCGGTAGAGATTTAAAGGCTCTGAGCCTGAATGTCAGGGGACTGATTAGCCCTGTCAAGCGCTCAGCCATCCTTTCCTATTTGGAAAACGCTGGGGGTGATGTGTGTGTGCTCCAGGAGACCCCTCTCCTCTCCAAGGATACTAAACGAATGAGAGTCATGCCCTTCCCACTACAACTGTGGTCGTCAGGCCCAGCTAAAAAACATGGAGTGGCAATCCTTTTTAGCACACGCGCGCACTGCAAAGTGCTTTACCATGTGAATGATAATAACCTCATGCGCGCTAGCGGAATTCCGCTCGCAAGCTGAGATTTTTTAAATCGCATGTTACGTGACGAGCTGGGCTCGTCATCAGCGTGCGAGGAGGCTACGCCATGACGAGCCCAGCTCGTCATCAGCGTGGAAGGGGTTAAGGGTAGGTTCCTGGCTGTCCACGTTCAATGGGGGGACACACAGCAATGATAGTGTCGCTATATGCCCCGAACAAATGACAAGAACCCTACCTGCGCGTGGCCCTCTCTGAGGTTCTGGCATCTCTGGATGCATCGATTTTGGTGGGTGGAGACCTGAATGTGGTGATGGATCCAGGGATGGATAGGTCTGAGCAACGGTCACATCAGACAGGCACGCTATCGCAGGGGGGAGACAATTGCTGATTGATGGAGGATTGAATGATGTTTGGCGTGTCCAGCACCCTAGTGAGTGCGATTACACCTACTACTCTGCAGCGCACAAAACCTATGCCGCTCTAGACCATTTTTTTTGCCACAACCTCTCTTCTACCCCACTTATCTGCAGCGCATATTACCCCCTGTTCCCTATCGGACCATGCCCTCATCTTGGTTCAACTTACTTCCCAAGGCAAGCGCCCGCCGCCCCCTGGCTGGTGCCTTCACGACTGCTCCTCTCGGTGTCGGTGGTCACCCGAATTCAAGACACTATCACTAATTACCTTGCAGATAATGACCTGGTGGGTACATCCTTAGCAGCGGTATGGGAAGCCTTGAAATTAGTGGTGCGGGGGGAGTTCATCACGCTGGCGGCATCATTTACACGACTAAGTAGAGCTAAGCGAGCGGAGCTAGAGGAGGAGGTGGGAGCCTTATAGTCAGTACACAAATGTACGGGGCTCCAAGGGTTTTGAGGGAGCTGGAAACAAAGCGGCACATGCTGAAACACTTAGACTTAGATAGAGCTGAGCATGCCCTCCTACGCTTTTGACATAAGTTTTACCTTGGTGGGGACAAAGGGGGAGGATGTTGCCCATAGATTACGAGCACGAGAGCAAATGTCGGCTGTTCAGTCCATTAGAGATTCCCAGGCAGTTGTGCACACCACAGACACCCTTATTGTGGATTCCTCCCGCCACTTCTATTAGTGCCTGTATAGTGGGGAGGTGCCAAGCTCGAGGGGGATATCTCACGTCCTGTAACATTACGCCGCTGTTTAAATCATCGGCCGACACTTTGGATGGCATTGTTCACGTAGAGGAGGTCAAACCAGAAATAGCTTCTCAGCTCTGGTTTTTTAAAACTTTTTGCATGGAGCTGGCTCCGCTTTTAACACGTTTGTTCAACTCTTTCCTAGATACTGCGCAGGTAACACACTCCATGTCAGAGGCAACAATCACGGACATCCTTAAGTCTGGGAAAGAACCGAAAGACTGTGGCTCGTATCGGCTGATTTCCCTTCTAAACATCGACGCAAAGCTCTTCTCGAGTGTCCTGGCGGCGCAACTTAGTCCCCTGATGGACGGTATCATTGATCTGGACCAATCCGGCTTTATTCCGACGCGACAGGGTGGGGATAATTCCAAACGAGTTCTTCACATTAAAGACTTGGTCCACTGATTCCGAGCCCAGGCCGTTGTCCTTTCTATCGACGCAGAGATGGCCTTTGACTTGGTGGACAGCGATACCTGTTTACAGTCTTGCGGGGCTTTGGTCTCGGTGATAATTTTGTTAAGTTGGTTCAAAGTCTCTACGTGGCTCCTAAGGCGGTGGTGAGAGTGAACGGGTGTAAATCTACCCTTTTCCCGATCTCGAGAGGGACGCGGCAGTGGTACCCCTCGTCCCCGCTACTTTTTGCACTCTATATGGAGCCTTTTGCCCAAGGCATAAGTTCGAATTAGGATATAGTGGGAATTAAGTTTGGCGCTGACACCCACAAAAGTTGTCTGTATGCAGATGATGGTATACTATCACTTACTCAACCTCACTCAACATTGTCGAATCTGGCGACGGAACTTCTTGAATTCGGAAAGGTGGCAGGGTTTAAGGTAAACTTTTCGAAATCGCAAATTATTAATATTTATGTCATTGACAATGAGGTCCAGGATCTGCAACGGGACTTTGACTTTCAGTGGGTACACTCCGACATTCCAAGCTCTCCCTTAGCTGCGACGGCCCGCAGGATAAATTATGATGAGGCAAAGTTGGCAAAGGTGCGGGCACTCAGCGGCCGCAGCTCTCTCTTAGCTGCGGCGGCCCACAGGACAAATCACAATGATGCAGAGTTGGCAAAGTTGTGGACACTCAGCGACAGCAGCTCTCTCCTAGCTTTGGCGGCCCACAGGAGGATTCACGATGGTGCACAGTTGGCAAAGTTGCGGGCACCCAGCGGCAGCAGCTCTCTCTTAGCTGTAGCGGCCCACACAGATTCAGCAAAGGTTCAGAAGGTTCAAATTTAAGGTGGGCTCTCAGCGGTGGCAGCTCTCTCTTGGCTGCAGCAGCCCACACAGATTCAGTGAATAAGGGTTACCAGTCCCAACACCTCACAGTAGAACTAGAGGCTCTGGATTACTCAATGGAAGCCTCACCTGCAAGAAGAATTCCTCACACAGGATTTCCGAAGGCTGACAGGATGAAGTCTAATGTCCCTGAGACTTCAGCAGGAGGCACTCTCGATTCATGCCCTCGGGTAGTTTCTTCAGCAAGCTTGGTGAAAGTTTCAAAGTCCTATTCTCTGTTCACTCGGACAGAGTTTCGTCTTGACATCCAGAAGGAACAGACCCTTGAACAAGGTTCCAGAGCAGAGTTTTATACCTAAAAAGACTTTGTTCTCTAAAGTCACAAATCACTCAGTCCAGCCAGACCAGTTTGGTGGGGGTCGGGGAGCACTTGGTTTATGAGGCGACATCCTGACCTTTCAGGATGAGGGGGTCTGCTATCAGACGCCTAGTGGGAGGTGGAGCCATCATTCACCTTGCCAGCACGGCCATGCTCAGATCAAAGAGTCACCCTTTCCCATGCGCTGAATGCCTCCAAGCTTGCACCGCACAAAACTAGGCCTCACTAAATATGCAATTTCCTGACACACCCCCCTACCCCCTCACCCCCTGGTTCCCCCAATCTGCAACAGTAAATAATTAGCAAAATGTCAATTTGCCTCTCCACCTGGCTACACACTTTATTGTGCTTGACCTACCCCCGATAATCCAAACAGATCTCCTACACCTCCCACATATCTTAGGAAAAACCGCCACTCGAGGGACGTGCTAACGGCCCTCGACCCCCCCCCCCCAGGACTCTTACACCTTCTGGCACCCGTGCCCACCAACGCCTTGCTCCAGAGCCTCCAGCAAGTGTACCACATCAGATTCGCTCCATGCGGCAGGTGTACCCCAAAAAGACACTGCCCCATACCCAATCTCCGGGTGCCCCATCCTGTCAACACCGTCTTACCCCTCAAAAAGTACTTTAAAAAAAAAATGATTTTAAACTTCCTCCCAGCCCACTATTGCCGCTGGCCGTCCAACCCCCCTACCCCAACGCCATTGACCTAAAATCCGACAGTTGACAAGCCCCCCACCCCCTGCGTCGACTCCCCCCCAGGCCCTCACCCCGTATTTTCATTCTTCATGTATGTATGTATTTATTTATGTTATGCACGTCAAAGGCCGGCACACACCCCCCCTATACCCCTTCAGACCAAGCCGGGAATAACTTGTGCCAGCGTCCACCTCTTCTCCCTGCCCTTGACCACGAGACAACCTGCCCACACTGCCAAACGCTACGTCCCCCAGTCCCCCACCGACGAATCGACACCCGGTCAACCCCCTACCGCCGTAAGTCCTCCCCTGTCCAGTCATAGCTCCGGCAGGCGTGCTTCCATGGCCACGGAGTCGAGCTCTGTACCGACGATTGGCAGCACCAAAGTGGGACCATGCCTCCTCTCTGGTGCCCTGGACACCCCCAGGTAAACCTCGAGGCCCGTAAAACCATCCAGCTCCACTGGCAGTCCGTCGGAACCCGGCCGTCCCACCAGCAAAAGTCACCAGATAGTGCGCCACCGCCAGAGCCTGTCCGCCAGTAAAACCCACTGCAAAAGCACTGATCGTCGCACACCGTGCACCCTAAATCGACATTTCCTGTGCAGCCCGTCGCCCCCCACGCCAACCATGCAGCCCCCCGCCTCCGGCGGGCATGGTTCCATGTCCCGGAGTTGAGCTCAACACCCAGCGAGGACAGCACAGTCTGGGACCGTACGTCTTCTCTGGCACCAGGGGCACCCCCGGCAAGCCACGAGGCCCGTAAAACCGTCCAGCTCCGCTGGCAGTCCGCAAGGAAAACCCACTGCAAAAGCACTGAATGTCGCACACCGCGCACCCTAAATCGACATTTCCTGTGCAGCCCGTCACCCCCCACGCCAACCATTCAGCCCCCCGCCTCCGGCGGACATGGTTCCATGTCCCGGAGTTGAGCTCAACACCCAGCGAGGACAGCACAGTCTGGGACCGTACGTCTTCTCTGGCACCAGGGGCACCCCCCAGCAAGCCACGAGGCCCGCAACCGACCAGCTGCCGCTGGCAGTCCATCGAACCCGGCCGTCCTACAGAAAGAAGTCCTCCAGATCAGGTGTCACCGTGTCAGAGCCTGTCCGCCATGAAAAGCCCCACCGCCACCAAGCACTGCTCGCCCCCACGAAGCACCCGAAAGCGGGTTGCCCAGCAAGAAAGGCCAGATTTTAAGAACGCAATTCCGTCTGAAAGGCAAGTAACGCTGGGGCAAAGACAGTCACATGTCCGGCCCGCGGCGAATGGAAACGTGAATATTTGTAATGAAACCGTGCGCTCCATTGAGTCTGTAATATTACAATTCCTGTATATGCTAAAAAGGATTCTGAACCAAAACTCCAGAAAGCTAACAACGCAGAAACCGGAATTCAGTCCGACACCATGAATCCCAGCCCCATTTTGACAGGGCTAAGGCCTGACATCGAGCCCTTCTCAGTGTTCGGTTTGCCAGGTGACTAAAATTGCAGAAAAGCTGTGAGCCTGTTAAGTCCACCTACACTATGTAGTGCATCCTCTACTGCACACTACACAAAGGGCCTGCTATCGCTGAGTCCTTGCCGGCTATGGATCGACCGTGACCTGGCCCCCAACATCCACTAGATTCCAAAGGTACCGATAGGACCTAAATTACTCATATGCAGATACTATCCCGCATTGTGTAAGTAATCATCATACGCCGCCAACATTGAAGCTATGGCCCGCAGACCGCCCTTCCCTGGTGCCTCAAAGCAGCCTTCCTGCGTCGATGCTTGCCCCCACCACAACATGCCCCCAGGCTTAGGACTCCTCAATTGCTAAATACTGCCAACTACCAGACCAGTGTTTTCAATTCGCTCCAGCAGCGTCACCCGTACCTATGGTAACGAAATCCTGTTACCCATACTTGTGTGGATATTCCATCTCGACATTGACAAGGGGTTGGGTCAAAACCATGTGGTTTTTGCAAACAGCACAATAGTCCCACACCAGCAATGAGAAACCCATTTTCTATGATTTACGCACAGCTCCAAACCCTGCCACTCAATTCCATGCCCCCTAACTCTAACCCAAGCCCTCTAATTCCACATCACCAAACAGATTATTTCACCCCGCCACAGAATTCCCCCCCTGCCTCCTAATTGCACGCCACCAATGGCATTGCACCACCTACCAGTCGTCCCCCCACCACACACTACACACTCCAAACCCCCCTCTACTACTCTACACTACTCACTAACTACTAATGCCTACAACTCAAGCCCCCCTGCTCCAACCAAGTATCCCTCCAATACGGAACTCGTCCCTCTCCACTAACAGCCATCACTGCTAATCTCTCTACTACTCTCCAAAGGCCACCTATAGCCCCAGGGCCCTGCTGTGCCACCGATTCGCCCCGTCAAAGTGGTACCCCACCAACAGAGTACGGAAGGGTGCGAGCTGCCCAAAATGCCATAACATCCCGACACTCGAAATCAGACTGTCCGGAACCCGCCCACAGCACAGGTCCCTTGGAACACACCGTGGGCTACCCATACAAAACGCTGTCCTCCGTACCCGCCACATGCCACGTCTGCCCATGGAAATCCTGCCCCCGCATGCGAGTGTCCGTCCTGCCGTGCCATTTCCCCCCTCTCCTGACTGCTTGCCCGCTCCCGCAACCTGCACCCCAGCCCCCTTTGTCCTCATGTACCGAAACGGCGCCACACACTACTTTCTTCAAAACTTGGCAGCTGTGTCATCCGAACCCATGTCTCCCAAGAGACTGGAGACTGTATGCAGCGCCTTAGGCGCTCGGCCACGGGTCCGTACCTTTGCACACACCCCCTCTCCCCCCCACAGGTCCCCTGTAACTTGTCGCCTCCTGCCCGTGGCCTGTCCCCGATCACCTTGTGCCCCCTATGCCGAAAACGGCGCCTTACAAGTCTACCCTTCGTTTGCCTCGAATGCCACTGCCCCCCTGTCTAAAACGCTGCTGCACCATTCGCTCCTCCGCACTGCCGTTTCACGTCACTCATCACCCGGAGCACACCGCTTGCTGTCTCCTGTCTGCCGTCTGTCCCCAAGAGGCACTTTAGCCCCCACAGTTGCCCCACAACACGTTCCTATGTTTTGTCCCCCCTGCATTCACCCACCCCTCCCTTGCACGCCGACTGCCGTCTCCCGCCCAATGTTTGCCCACACGTGTCACAATCACCTCAAGGAAAGAAAAGCCATCACACCATACGCCTTAACCCTGCCCCCTGGAACATGGCACTCATTCAGCTTGTCCGCGCGCACTCGCCCCCGCCTCATGACCAGAAAACAGTGCCTCCCCCTCTCCTCTGTGCTACACCCGTATCACTCCCTCCCGCATGTTGGACTTCCCTATTTATACCCCTCCTCCTGAAAGAACGGTACCTCACTGTCCGCACCTCTGTGCTACCCCCCGTATCACCACCTCATGCAAGTTGTTCGCCCCCGCTTCCAACTCCGCCTAATTAAAGCATTCTCTGCACATGCGAACTGTCAGTGAGCCATCTCTTTCGCTAGCATTACTATACACCTCCTGTCCTAGAATGTACTCTATGCCAACGTTCCCGTACTACCCTCCCGGAGCCACTCCATTCTCATCCAGAAAAGCTCCAACAGCCTTGGCCAAGTTTGCGCCATCACCATGCATAACTAAGGCCAGAATCAATTGCCATCATGAAGTCCATAATACCCCCCAGCCCCGGCGGCCGTACCGACCCTTCGGGTGGGGGTGGCAGGGGCAGCTCACACCACCTTGCTCAAAGTTTGCGCCAACACCATCCATAAATACCTCCATAATACAATGCAGTAAATCAGTCCATACAGTAAATCAGTCCATATTCCACTTCCCCCAGCCCCGGCGGCCGTACCGACCCTTCGGGTGGGGGTGGCAGGGGCAGCTCACACCGCCTTGTTCAAAGTTTGCCCCAACACAATGCCATAAATAAGTCCATAATATCATGCAGTAAATCAGTCCATATTCCACTTCCCCCAGCCCCGGCGGCCGTACCGACCCTTCGGGTGGGAGTGTCAAGGGAAGCCTTGTTCCAAGATTGCGCCCACACATGCAATAACTAAGTCCATAAGCAGATGCAATAAAGAAGTCCATACTCCACGTCCCCAAGCCCCGGCGGCCGTACCGACGCTTCGGGTGGGGATGGCGGGGCGCACCGCCCCCTTCTCGTCACGCCTCCAAGACTGGTCCCTCGTGGGAGCGCGACTGCCCGCACCAGGCAGAGCCGGCCCATCCTCTCGGCCGCGTGGAGCCGCATGCTGCTCCCCGAGCGCTTACTTCTGTGTCCCAATCCTGCACCGGACAACAAACCTCCCCCCCTCTACCCAGCACCCGCCCCCCCCTCCACCCCCCCTTGGACACCGCCTCCCCCAACCAGAGGCCCCCCCCAGGCCGGCCAGCCACCCCCCACCCCCCTCCCTCTCCAAACCGGCCCACCCCCATCGCACCCTCGCAGCCAAAGCGCTCCCCCCCACCCCACCATCTCCCCCATGCTCTCGACCTCCGCCCTCCCTTGGCGCCACCCCGCCAGGCCCCATCCAGCTCACCTCCCCCCCTTTCCGCCCTGCCTCCTCCAGCACTGGCAAGTTCCCCGGCCCCCACACCATACGCATCTTCCCACACCTGCTCCCGTCCGTGCGCCCCCCCACCCGCCATGTCTAGGAAGGTCCGCCGCCTCTGCCACCACACGTTCGCCCCCCAACCCCCTTCCCCGCCGCGGCCCTACTGCGCTGCCCTCTTCCCTAGGCCCTTCACTGCCACCACTACCTACCTATGGCACGCACTCGGCGACGCTACCGCCAAACCGGCCGCCGCGGCGTTGCCAGCGGCGTGCCTCAGCGGCCCTACCACCACGTTGGGCTGCACCAGTCCGCGCGGCCCACCTCGTCCGAGCCCTGCTGTGCCTCGATGCGCGCCACTCCTAGCTCCACCGATCACCGTTACTCCCGGCCCCGATACAGACACCCGTCCCCCCAGCCGACAACCACCGCACCAGGGGCCCAAAATAAATTTGTCCACCACCCCCGCCACCCCCCGCCCGGCAGCTGGGGCACCCAGACAAAATGGTGGCCTGCACAATGAAATGGCCGGTTTTAATGGGGCACCAGTCCAAAAGCAGCCCAAACTTGCCCCGCCCCCAGCCCAAAGCACCAACCTGCCAAAACCAGCCCATGGATGGTGCTGGCACTACCCCCCCCCTTCCCCGGCCCCGGCCCTCCAAGCTCGAGACAAGTTAAATAGAGGCAGTTGAACAGAAAAAAAAGTTTCCTAGTGCTGCTCTCCAGAGCCCACAAAGTACCTAAAAACATAGGTATATACTAAAGTATATATAAGAGGCCTTGCGTGCTGGACCTAAAAAGAATGCCTGATCAACATGACACTGCGCAAAAATGGAAACATATGCCCAATACAGAAAACAAAAAATGCCTGCTAATGATGTTAAGACTGAAATATTTCTTTGATGAGTAGTGAATGTTACTGAAAAGGTTCCGTTAAGCACTGTATGACGGACAAAAGGTCCCGACACATCCCTAAAATATACTGATTCTCTGGTTAATACTGTTCAAATAAGTGTACATTCAGCAAAGCAAGTGTGAAGAAGAACTCAAGGGATATTTAAGCTAAAAGGCTCATATGAAGAGACGGGTCATCATCCAGAGTACCCCCTAAATCTACTACAATTTCTTTTAAACATTTAGAAGGCTAATGCGCATTCCACCGATCAAAGCATCACAAGCAATATAGTGAAGTGCAATGCGCAATTGCTAAATATATATTTTTAGGTTGATCCAATAGCCGCAGCGCGCATGTGCTGCTCACTTTGCGAGGCATGCAGTATTCAGTATGGAGTGGAAGCTCCGTAAAAGCTCTGCACACTCTCCGCCCATCTTCTTCATTAGCGTGTGTCTTATCAGTCCTACATGCTGCCTTCCACTTGGTTTTAGGCTTGTTAATCCCTCCTTATGATGGCCATTTTGTCATTTGTATTCTTCCATGGCTACTGGTCCCTTTACTTCGAGTCCGTGCCTTCTTTCCTCCTAGTAACTCCGTAGTTCATGCCTTCCAACCCCCCGAAGTCCGCAGCACAATAAAAAGTGACACGAGACAGTGGTTCCATATTAATGAAACTAGGGTATCGCTGATTAGAGTGCATGACGACAACATTCATAAGCTCAAGAAAAGCCAACTCACCCCTCCTGCCTGCCAACGTCTTTTAACTAATACCATTAAAAGTGGCAGCAGGCAAGAATGGTGGAAGTGTGATACAAAGCCCTGTCTTAAAATAACAAAAAAGTTATCATTAAAAAAACTTTGAACGGGCTTAAAGGACTCAGGGGCATATTATCAAGGGGGTTTATCTCCGCTTTTTTGGCTTTAAAAGCCAAGAAAGCGGAGATAAAATTATCTCCCTATTACCAAGCTGTCGCTAACACCAGCTAGTGACAGCTAATAGGAGATAGCGACCATCTTGGGCCCCGCTTTGCATGTCAGTGATATTTATCACCAATGACATGCAAAGTGGGCGTGCCAAGATGTTAGCGACTGGAAACAGTCCCTAACATCGCTATCTCCTATTACCAACTTTTGGAGATATTCGCGCTAAGCGCGAATATCTCCAAAAGCTAACACCTGCCCTGAGCAGTTCTTAGCCATGTTATCCAATGGGAGGTGGATAACATGGCTAAGAGCATTTGCTCGATAATGCATGAATATCGCTGACTTTTCAGCGATATTCATGCATTGCGGCCGTTTTTTATCGCATTTGCGATAAACCTTGCTAATAGCAAGGTTTATATGCGATAAAAATCGCCGATGTGCGGCGATAATTTTTGTCTCTAAACAAGTTAGAGACAAAAATTATCGCTAGTTGTTGGTAATATGCCCCTCAGATTTTGGGGGTTTTGTTGGACAGCCCTCCTCACCAACCTTGAAGCAGAGTCTGGCGCCCCCTTGCGTATCCATGTGTGTACTGCAGATTTCACAGGCGCACAGACTCGCAGCGCACAACATAATGAGAAGACACCTGCTAGATGTGACAACGCACGGAAACACCACTGTCAGCAATTAGTCATCACCAGAACAAACTACTAAGCTCAAGACAGAATGTGCACAACAACTGTTCATGGGTGCTTTGAAGCAATAGGATGCCGGTAGGCTCGTATTTCCAGGAACTATGGGTCTTGTTTCAAAGTCCTAGGAATTCACAATTGTTTTATTTTAAAGAGTGGGCGAAGCACGTTGCCTTTCAGTAGCTCCACTGGTTTACTTCTTTAAATGAACCCATGTCCAGTTTACGCTACTCAACCAATTTGCACACTCCACCAGCCCACTGGAATCTTTCCTACCACATTACTAAATGGTACATCAGCCACCATCATGGTGCCTACGGTATTATCACAACCACCTGAAGCGTTATATCATCAGTCAGCATCAAGAGGGTCCAATTATCAAACCCCCACCAAACTGTTGCATTCTGCTATTGCTACGACTGATGCGTATCTCTGCCACAATTATGACCCGTGCGCTATATCACCACCAAGTGAAAACATTGGTATGGCCCCAGACTTACGCCATGTCATACCGCCATGTATATCACATGTGCTTCCTGAACCACTAGTCAACTGCCGCCTCGAGGAATTCTCGCAACAGCTTGAAGCACTAGGTCTCACCGCACACTGCACACAATGCTGAGCATTGAGTCCACGGGGGTTAATTTTTATACACTATGGGGCATATTATCAAGGGGGTTTATCTCCGCTTTTTTGGCTTTAAAAGCCAAGAAAGCGGAGATAAAATTATTTCCCTATTACCTAGCTGCTGCTAACACCAGTTAGTGACAGCTAGTAGGAGATAGCGACCATCTTGGGCCCCACTTTGCATGTCAGTGATATTTATCACTAATGAGATGCTAAGTGGGCGTGCCAAGATGTTAGCGGCTGGAAACAGTCGCTAACATCGCAATCTCCTATTACCAACTTTTGGAGATATTCGCGCTAAGCGGGAATATCTCCAAAAGCTAACACCTGCCCTGAGCAGTTCTTAGCCATGTTATCCAATTGTGGTATTGGGTTCCCAAGGCCTACATGCTCCGAAGATAACCCACTTACACCGAAAGAACTGTTGGCACGGGAACTGAAAAATGCAAAGAACAGGTTTATTAAAACCCCATGGGGTGGTGGTACATTCCTACAGCACCCTTCGGTAATGCAAGAAGTATCACACCGAACATCGGTGTGACCCCCCTCTTTTATACGTTTTACAGGTAATAAAAAGGACAGACGGCACAAAGTTACAGAACATTATGTACATATATGGTCATGTTTTGGAACACTGCCAGCTCATTGGAGGGTTTCAAACCCACTGGTCAGTTTGCGGCACATTCCTAAGGGGTGACTGGTCAATGGGGTCTGCGCATGTACAGGCTTGACCATTACTAAAAATAGCCTGTTGCTGGGCAAACTCAAGTGGTCAGTGGTACGGACAACGGACTAAAGGCCATGCTGGCCACGAGGCCGCTCATGATCTAAGATGGCCGCCGTAACACACAAAATGGCGTTTTCAAGTATGGCCAATATAGACAGAAAACGTGTAGCTACAGCTAAGCGCTAACTCAGCCATCGTCAAATTACGACAGACGACCCTTTTAGCGTTCAGCTGAAGCTACCTCATAGTGAACATAATCTGGGTGTTCATCTTCGATATTGATCAACATTATCTGGGCTACTTCTTTATGAAGCATCATTTTGTCATGAGCAAGAGCTCGTCTTGATGGTATACAAGCCGATAGGCACATAGAACACAAAGCTGGACCACATTGAATACATAGACATATAGAAAACAGTATCCCCACAAGAATACATAGAATCGTTAGCAGTTTCCAACCCCAAGTGGTAAGCATTGACCAGAACCACCCTGAAAGAGTCCAAGTACCATTATCTGGATGTATTTCTGCAGCTATCTTATGCAGTTTCGAAATTGCATCATAAACGGATGGTGAGTTGTCAGGTACGTAAACACAGCAGCTACTTCTGATAATTCTACATGCCCCCCCACGATCGGCTAGAACTACATCTAAAACCATCCTGTTCTGTAACGTAACAATTCTAGAAATCTGCAGTTCCTCAGTAATGTTCCCCAATGCGATAGCAGTGTCATTTGCTACAGCCTCAACTACACGAGTCAGTCTTCGTATTTTCCGACTATTCAGAGCAGCCCCAACAAAAGAAAACAGTCCGAGATTAAAATCCACATACTGTTGCAAAGCAGTGTCTGTCTGGTCTATGTCATCTAACACAACGGCACGTTTAACACGGTTCAGTATAAAATCGTGGTACAAAATATAATCATTATGATACATTGGTGGGGCAATGAATACAGGAGGCAGTACAAAAGATACATAACAAGTACCTAACCATCCCAAAGGGAGCTGATGATAACCCTTCGTTCCGCAAATAAAATACGTATTTCGTGATGCTACAAACGATATACCATTCGGGCTATCAAACGTTATTGTGGTATTACATTCGCTTTTCCCAACCGAAATCGTGCCTTTATTACGTATACATAGATCAGCTTTCGTGGCAATGACATTTATAACATGTGAGCTGGAGACATTTATGTTACGTTGATTGCTGTAAACACGTGGAGCAGAGATATTGTCGGGCCGGTATTCTTCCCATTCAAATCGAGTACCCTCAGCTCGCGGATACCCATCTCGGTCATGGTAGCACACTTTATTTAAACGGAAAAGCACCCCCCCTTTTGTTGGCCATCTCAGAGTGAAGAGCAGGGTGTACCAGGCGTTGCAGGATCCATTATGTGAGAACGGGAGTGGAATGAGTGGAGTGCCCCCTTTCTTCTGGTGCCCAGGTAGCATCCCACACACCCAACAATTTGAGGTATTTGTCATATTATGTGTATGATGCAAGATCTGAATGAAGCTATTGTTCAGATAAGTTTGTCGGTGCCGTTCTTCATGGTAAGGCAAGGTGAAATTAAAATGTTCAGATGGAGCCGGGGTAGTCGGCAGCAAATGTTCACGTGCAGGTACCACAAGTTCAACTACCCAGGCTATTACTGCTATTACCACAATCGTTAGGACAAAAAGGATGGCACCAAGTATTTGTTTATCCTGTGATGCAGACGACGCCATAGTTCAATTGTAGTTCAAAAGTCTTAAATGTTCAAAAAGTTCAGAAAGTTCACAAGTTCTCAAATGTACATATGTATGTATTATACCTAAAAAAAGAAAAATACGGTGCTGAGCTCCGAGGTAGCCGTTGTTTTCTTCACCGGGCCAAGACGGGTGTCGCTACACTTGGCAGAACTGACCCCCCCCCTTGGAATTCCCGGTTTCCATTTCACAAACCTGGAGCGGTAACCAACCAGTTTCAAAAACAACCCAAAAATCTTCTTATCGTGGCCGTAGATTGTAGTGGTCTCGTCCAGAAACAGTGTGGTCCGGGAAGGCTCCCTCAGCTTCGGCCGATGTCACCGCTGGGCTCTTTTCTTTATCCAGAATCTCTTTATAGTCGGTCAACACAGCAGGATTCACCAGGTCAGGAGAGACACGACGGCAGTGAGTTGAGTGTATCCACCGCTTCCTGTTGGTCACTCGTACAGCCGTTCGAGTAGCCAGGAGGACCTGCTCAGGGCCACGCCACCTCGGTTCCAAGCTATTCGTCCTCTCAAACGACCTGATCATTACATGATCACCAGGGCGAAGATCATGGCCCTCTCCAGTAGAGTTGTCAGGGAGCGCTTCTCGAACCTGTTGATGAATAGAAAGCAAATCATTTGTTAATCGTGCCAAATAATCGTTCATCATTATACAAGGCACATCATGTATCAATCGCGGCTTGGGCACCCCCAGATATTCATAGGCCTTCCAAACACCACTTCATATGGTGTGAGGCCTGTTCGAGAGTGGGGCACTGATCTAAGAGAGAGTAATGCCAGCGGTAAAGCATCCGGCCATTTCAATGACGTGGACGCCACGATCTTAGCCAATTTTAGTTTCAACGTAGCATTATACCGCTCCACAAGACCTGCCGACTGAGGGTGGAACACAGCATGAAACTTCTGCTGGATCCCTAACCCCTTCAGCACGTATTCCACAATTTTCCCGACAAAATGAGGCCCATTGTCGCTCCACAAATATTTGCAAATTCCGAATCGAGGGAAGTACTCCTTGAGCAAAACCTTAGCTGTTGTCAGTGCTGTATTATCTTTCGTGGGGAAGGCCTCAACCCATTTGCTAAAAGCACATACCACCACTAAGACATACTTCAGGTTATTGCAGCGCTCAAGCTGGATATAATCCATTTGGAGTACCTCGAATGGTGCAGAAGGTGGAACGAACCCTCCTTTCGGAGTATGGGTCCCCTTAGCAGGATTGTGCTGCAAACATATCAGACAGGTCTGCACTACTCTCTTGGCTGTATTAGCTATCTCGGGATGCTCCCAAACTCGTGTTAACAATCGAGTAATTGCAAGAGCCCCCACGTGCGCTAAACCATGTGTCATTTGGACCATCGCTTGCAAGTAAGCTGCAGGCAATTTCCATTTCTCCATGTCCTTGCTTCTCCAACACCCTTCATCGTCTAGTACCCCATCAGTTGCCCATGCCGCAAGTTCTGATTCAGTAGCTGATTTCTGAATGTCTAATATTTCTGCTCTAGCATCATTCCATCGCTCTGCTTGGGATTTGGTCACATACATGGGGGAGTCAGCTCGGGACATAGCCGTTTGTCTCGCTATGCTGTCCGCAAAGGCATTTCCCTGACCTACTTCGTCAGTGATCTTTTTATGGGCGCTACATTTGATCATCGCTACTTTCTTTGGACAAAGCAATGCGTTGAGGAGATCACGCACCAACTCTCCGTGCATAATATGTTCTCCATGAGAAGTTAAAAACCCACGCTCTCTCCAGAGTAGACCGAAGTCATGTGCTACTCCGAAGGCGTACCGGCTGTCTGTGTATATGTTCACACATAGGCCAGCACTCAATTCGCAGGCTCTTGTCAGGGCTATCAGCTCCGCTGCTTGAGCCGATTTCTGTGGTATTCTAGCTGTTTCCACCACTGTCTTAAGTGTCGTTATTGCATAGGCTGCGGAAGTTGTGCCATCTGGCAGCCTCAGACATGATCCATCAACCCACAGTTCCCCATCCACATCTGGAAGTGGCATATCCTGTAGGTCAACACGACCCTTTGTCTGTTCCTTGGTCAACCGGATAGGGCAATAAAGTGGCAGGATTCAGAGTAGCACATCTTTTTAGTGTGATATGTGGCGCCAATAGGGTAAGCTCGTATCCTGTTAACCGTGCACTCGTGAGATATTGGGTCTTTGTTTGGTTTAGCAGGGCATCTACTGCATGAGGAACTAACACCAACAATTTGTGCGATAGCACTATTCCCTCACTCTGCCGTATCGCCACTGCTGTTGCTGCGACTGCTCGGAAACACCCAGGTAACCCTCGCGCTACAGGGTCAAGAATGGCAGAGAAGTATGCACATGGCCTCTGCTTGTCCCCGTGTGTCTGCACTAACACCGACAATGCACACCCATCTTTCTCATGCACGTACAATGTAAAAATCTTCGTATAATCTGGTGTACCTAATACGGGTGCAGAGCAAAGGGCTTGCCTCAATTGATCAAAAGCATTTTGACATTCATCTGTCCATTCAAGGGGCATTGGTGTCGTTTTGGACAGTAACGCTAACAGAGGCTTGATAATATGCGAAAACCCCATGATCCATTGCCTACAAAAGGACGTTAACCCTATGAAGGCGCATACATCTCTCTGTGTGCGGGGGACTGGTGTATCTAATATTGCATGAATACGATCTGATGTCAATGCACGCCCTCCTTAGACAAAAGATGACCGAGGTAGGTCACCTTGGGTCTACAATATTGTAGCTTTTTCTTAGAAACCTTGTGATTATTCTGTGCCAAAAAGGAAAGCAACGCAATCGTACTCTCCTCACATTGCGTATAAGAATCTGCGGCAAGCAGAAGGTCGTCCACATATTGGATAAGAACAACCCCCGATTGCAACTCAAAGGAATCAAGCTGTCTTTTCAAAGCCTTGCTGTAGATACTCGGGCTCTCAGTGTAACCTTGGGGAACACGACAAAATCTATACGATTTATTATTTAACGTGAAGCCAAACAGATATCTGCTATCGGGATGGACAGGGATAGAAAAGAAAGCGTTTTTCAAATCAATTACACTAAAGGTCGTTGCCGTTGGTGGTACCAGCGTAAGCAAGGTCGTAATATCGGACACCACCGGGTATTGGGGAACGACAATTTTGTTGATCTCTCTCAAGTCAATAATAAAGCGATAGACTTTGTCATCAGTGTCTCTTTTAAGAATCGGGAGAATAGGGCTGTTACAAACATTATAAGAAACCTCTTCCACCACCCCAGCCGCAATCAGATCTTGGACAATGTGAATCAGGGCAATTTCACCTTCTTTCGAAATCTTATACTGTGGCACCCGTGGCAGAGAGGCCCCCTCCTTAACAGTAATATGAATAGGTGGAATACGCATCTCCCCCACATCCGTGTCTGAGGTCGCCCATAACGTGTGCGGGAGAGAGGCCAAAGCGGGAATGTCTGATATGGTATAGAACCTATTCGGATCAGGGTAATTGTCATTCAGGATAACCCGCACTCCTTCAGGAGCGCACCGGATCGTTGCTCGAAAATATTTAAGCAAATCAAGGCCCAAGATATTATCTGGGGTATAGGGAGATAACAAAAATTGGCCAAAACTAAAAAATTTATCAAGACAGAGTGCAAGGGGTTTAGACAAAGGGCTAGGGGAGGGTGTGCCATCGAACCCTACACATGTTATCATTTCGCCAGACAGGGGAGCCCTCGGAACCAATTTCTTTGACAAGGCGCTACGAGTAGCTCCAGTGTCGACTAAGAATTGATCAGTAGAACCCAAAATGCCCGCTGTTACATATGGACCTTCCTGATCTACCGGCACTTCAATTGGCTCCGCACCCCATCCTACGCAGTCCTATGCATGCACATAATCCTGGTGCTCCACATTCTCACCCTCTGAAATCTGATATTGGTTCCGTCTATCAAAAGTATTTCGTTCATCCTGGCCACGGCCCCCTTGCTCAACCCTTCCACGATCACCTCCGCCACCTCTCGCTCCCGTATAACCACCCCGCGACCTACCACTTCCTCGACCACGCTGGCTACGTTGTTCCCGTAGTACCGGGCAATCCTCAGCCCAATGACCAAACTCCTTACAATAAGCACATTGATCCTCCGCAATATCCGTACGACCATACGACGAGTTTCCTCCACCTTGTCTACCCCTATCGTTCCCTCTACCCTGTGTTCCACGAACCTGTGCCAACATCACCTTCGTTTTCAATTCTTTTGCTTTCTTATCAACAATTTCTTTAGCCTCCAACTCCTGCCGCTCATAATACTGAGCCATAGTTAACAAAGACGCAGGGGTCGCCGTGGCCCAGGAACTTTCACTCGACTTCAATCGTTTGGCAATCTCCGGCAGGAGATTAGCCACATACTCATCTACAAACAAATGTCGACCTGTATCATCTGTTAAAGATTGACCACTGTAATCATGAAACGCCTCTTCAAAGCGTGTAAAAAAGTCTGAAACCGTTTCATCTGGCTTTTGTTTACACGAAGCTAACATGGTCCAATCTATCTTTTTAGAAGGTACGAGCGTTTTTAATTTAACCAGAATAGCCGTTGGAAGGTCTAAAATCAGCTGGCAAGGCTTGCATGCCGGTTTCCTCTCTAAGTCAGCTTGATTAATCTCTTTCCATGTACCCCCTAGTATTGTCTCATCATTATTTTTACGAATTTGTCTCCACATGTCAGGCGGAAGTATTAACCCAAAAAACAAATCTATATCAACCAGAGTCATCACACAAGATGAGATAGCCCCTTCCACCCCTTCATAGAATGCTGCCGGATTTTTACGAAGATCAGGTAAAGAATTTTTCAACGCCATAACATCCGCTCTATTCCAAGGCGTATACACCCAATTATATACAAAATACCCCTTTGCATCTTTTGACCTTCTATCATCATCTGTACCTTCCCCCTTTGGTGGAACATACAAAGGTGCAGCTTCACGCATAGGCATAACATGCATGGCAGAACTCTTATCTGAACCCCGGAGAGAACACTCCTTAGACTGCCCATCAGACTCCAGCCCGGACTCCTTAATCTTTTTCCGCTCGTCCTGCAATCTGATAGTCTCATCTCGCAGCTTGATCAGTTGCTTGTAAAAGGCATCGACATCTGCAAGAACAAATACACCTGTTTCTAGATTCTCACGATGAACTGACACATACTTAGGTTCTAGCGTATCTGAAATTTTACGAAATGAGGTAACAACTTCGTCTGCCAAAGTGGACATAAAATACAATAACTCTTGGTCTGTCCAGGTACTCCTTTCAGAAACAATTTCAGACTGAGAAGCATACATCGTATTCACTCTACGAGCCCAACTACGTAAATGTGCGGATCTCTCCGCCGAAAACCTGAGAGCAGATACCCCTTTCTTTCCCGACTTATCCTGTCCTTCATCATCCGATTCTGCAAGAGGAGCCGTAGGCGAGATGTACGGAGGCGGTGATCGATCTAATAAAGAAAAATCATCAATTTCATTATTAAGGACAGGATAAAGCGGTCGTCGAATAGGGAATTGACCCGTCGTTTGCAATTTACGTTCCCGTTCCTCCCTTTCTTTCTTTTCCTGCTCCTCTTTTTCCTCAAGCTGTAAAGCCTTATCCCGAGCAGCCTTGCGCTGCTCTTTGTCCGCCAAGGCAACTTCACGTTTCATTCGCTCACGCACCGCTTTCTCCCACATTCGCACACAATCAAACATGTTTTGTCTAGACCTTCGTTGAAACAAACATTGCTCCACAAATTGCACTTTACGCAAATCGAACGACCCATGTAGTGGCCATTGCAATTCAGGATCTGATCTTGTATACTTATTCCATAATTTACTGTACATTATAGGGGGAAGGCCAAATTTAATGTACATTTCTCGATTCGGTGTTCCTTCTGGGGGAGCCGGCTGTGATTCCGCTAACCTAATTGTGGTACCATTTCCAAAACAGCACATTCCTCGGAGTGTGCTTAAAACAGGCATGTTCAAAAAGTATCACGAAAGCGCGATACCATAAAAAATGGCACTTACAGTACTTCACACAAATGTGCCGATCAAAGGGAAAAAAAACAAAATTAGAGAAACATCTCTACATGCCTGCCTATGTGAAGTGCACTACACATATACTTTTTCAAAATCACAAATTAACAAATTCACAAATGTTAGCTAACTCAAATCAAAATCATAGATCATAGGACTTCGGCAAGCGTCCGAGGACTACCTTACCGATCACAACTCATAGAACTTCAGTAAGCGTCCGCAGACTACCTTACCGATCACAAATCTTACCCAAAGCCTCAAAGGTCCAGTTTCCAACTGCCAAGGTCTTGTAATCGAATCAGCCAAACGGCGCTTTATCCAGCAACACGGACAATCGAGGACTCAGTCGGAGACCGGCGCCACCTGGAAGGTCAGATCGGAAGGAAAGGAAAAAACACCGTGGGTGCCAAGACTCGGGTCACTCAGTGGCAGCGCGCGTCCATGGCGAGTATCCAGACCTTCGTCACGACCTCTCCTTCGGGCATCCGAGTCGCCGATGAGTCCCACCAGAGTCGCCAATTTGTGGTATTGGGTTCCCAAGGCCTACATGCTCCGAAGATAACCCACTTACACCGAAAGAACTGTTGGCACGGGAACTGAAAAATGCAAAGAACAGGTTTATTAAAACCCCATGGGGTGGTGGTACATTCCTACAGCACCCTTCGGTAATGCAAGAAGTATCACACCGAACATCGGTGTGCCCCCCCTCTCTTATACGTTTTACAGGTAATAATAATAATAATAATAATAATAAAACATTTATTAAGCGCATGGCTGCACAACTGTGTATCCCTGCGCTGATTGCTGAAAAATCTCAACCGAGAATCAAGTAAAAGGAGAAGCGAGTGGGAGAATTATTGAGGGAAGAGGAGGGTTTTCAAGTTAGCTCTGAAAAGAGTTTCAGAGGGTTCCATTCTTAAATGAATCGGAAGAGCATTCCAATGTTTCACTCCAAGATAACGAAAGGAGCGGCCACCGATTTTTGCTCTGTGGATGCGGGGGAGTTTGAAAAGGGACAATCCTGAGGACCTCAGGTGTCGGGTAGGGCGGTGTATGGTCATGAGGCTCCTTAAGTAGGTGGGACCCTTGTTGTGGGCTATCCTATGGGCGTAGCAGAGGCTCTTGAATTTTATTCTCTCCTTTACGGGGAGCCAGTGCAGTTTGGACAATGCAATTTTGGCTGAAGTTCTTTTAGGAAGGCCTAATACCAAACGGGCTGCTGCATTTTGTACACATTGCAGCCGGTGTAGATGTTTTTGGTTAATGCCTAGAAGGAGGGCATTCCCGTAGTCCAGGTGCGGTGTAATAAGAGCATGCACAATGGTTTTCCTGGCTTTGATAGGTATCAGGTCAATGATTTTTCTGAGAATTCTTAATGTGCCGATGCATTTACCAATGATCTTGTTAACTTGGGATTTTCCTGATAGGTCCGAGACGATCATGATCCCAAGGTTCTTGACTTTCTCGACAGGTCGAGGGCATTCGCCGAGAGATGTGGGCCACCACGCTTGAGACCATAGGGAGGTTTTGTTCCCTATCACTAGCACCTCAGTTTTGTCTCCATTAAGCTGGAGGCAATTACTGTCCATCCACACGGCCACAGCAGCCATGCACTCCGAGAAGTTTGAGGCGTACTCCTCAGTATCAGGAGTGAGCTTAAACATAAGCTGAGTGTCATCGGCGTAGCTGACAATGCCAACCCCAAAGTTCTCTATGATCTGAGCCAGGGGTTCCATACAGATGTAGAATAGAATAAAAAGGACAGACGGCACAAAGTTACAGAACATTATGTACATATATGGTCATGTTTTGGAACACTGCCAGCTCATTGGAGGGTTTCAAACCCACTGGTCAGTTTGCGGCACATTCCTAAGGGGTGACTGGTCAATGGGGTCTGCGCATGTACAGGCTTGACCATTACTAAAAATAGCCTGTTGCCGGGCAAACTCAAGTGGTCAGTGGTACGGACAACGGACTAAAGGCCATGCTGGCCACGAGGCCGCTCATGATCTAAGATGGCCGCCGTAACACACAAAATGGCGTTTTCAAGTATGGCCAATATACACAGAAAACGTGTAGCTACAGCTAAGCGCTAACTCGGCCATCGTCAAATTACGACACAATGGGAGGTGGATAACATGGCTAAGAGCATTAGCTTGCTAATGCATGAATATCGCTGACTTTTCAGCGATATTCATGCTTTGCAGCGATTTTTACCGCATTTGCGTTAAACCTTGGTAATACCAAGGTTTATTTGCGGGAAAAATCGCCGCAGCGCTGCGGTAAATTTTTGTCTCTAACCAAGCAATAGCGATAATTATCGCTATTGCTTGGTAATATGCCCCTAGAACTTCACAGAGAACAATTCACCACCACTTTGTGTAGTACTTTAGTGATAGTCGGGCTTCAATTTGTTTAACGCAGGGCATTGTGCTGTGCCAATCGGGGTCCAATCCAGGCACCTTTTGCTGTGCCTCGAGGCTAACAAAGGTACTGAGTGTTGTGACGACAATCATACGGGGAGGAGGTGATGTGCAGGGACAATGCAGCAATGACACTGAACCAAAGCACCATGAGCCTGAAGGCAGCTCATGGCCACCGATGGGTAGAACCAACACTGATAGTCTTTGAGACAAATGATACCCATATCGCTACAGTGCAATATAGAATAGGCATGGCACACACCGGGTGCACCCGTGCAGCCCAAACAGAGAACAGTGCTTGACAAAAGGAGAAAAAAAACATATCATAAAACAGAAGAGCGGAACAACCTAATCAGCGCAGGCTGGACTTTAAAGTGTGCGTTCAACTTGCTGACAACTCGCGAACACTACTGCAATCACAACGGTGGTGCTATGGATGCATGACCTGAAATGTTACCCTTCTTAGACAAAAGAAAGACCCAGTAGGGTAGGGAAATTAATACTACAGCATAGTTTGCAAACAAAAAAACAAGCTGTCCTCTCACTGCTTAACAGGGGCGTAGCTAGAGCACGTGGCGCCCGGGGCTATCCCTCAGATTGCCGCCCCTGGAGGGGGAGATGAGGGGGTGGGGGTCGCGTGCGGGAGAAAAAGGACAGAGAGACACGTTGTATCGCCGCAAATAGTTACCTCGATCATGAAAGTTACATTCACATACATGACAGGTCCAAGGCTACACAGTTGAATATACTGGTGACTGGCAGTACAAAGGAGAACACACAGAATGCCACCCTGAAGGATTTCAGGAAGGGCCTAAAAACATGGTTATTCGATTAACGTCCCTCATCAGCAGCACCGCCCCACCCCCCAGCGCCTAGATACCCTCACAGGTGATAAGTAGCACTATGCAAATCCTGTTTGTTTGATTGATTGACACCCAATTTCCACACATCGTTTGTGCGCTATATTAGTTTTATCTGTAAAACTGTGTCTTTACAAGTTAAGTGACCCCTTGTGCTGTCTATAAATGACAGTGACCGAACACACCATGCTTTAATGATACATGTGCAACATTTTGAGTTCAGTGATGAAGCATGGATGGCAGCGACACCACTCTGAAAATTGTTCGAGCACCACTGGGTGTTCCCAATCCTGTTTCTTTCTCTTGGTTATTACCTTCTCTGACTCAAGGAAATTTTAGTCCCCCTCCCATATGAATGTGTCACAAGCAAGCCCTCTGGACATTATTAAGGCAGGTATTGTCCTGATAATGTGGTAACCTGATATTTTACTCATTTGAATTTTTAAAGAAAGGGCACATGTTGTGTGTTTTTTAGTGTCTCACCAGAGACAAGAAAATATTTGCGCCAAACGGAAATTTTGAGTATTTCTCAACGCAGGCACTAGGTTAATAAAAACAGGCAGCACAGTAAACTGGCAAGCATAGGCTCTGAGTGGCAGCATGTCCTTTGTTATTAGTGGCGAGGTTGTGTTTTTTTTTTAAAACACACAAACTCTTCCCATGATGCATTGCGGTGGTGCAGAGAAAGAGCACCGTGCCCTGTTAGCCACCCCGCTGCATTTGCTCACACCCATTCCCAGCGTCTCGAGCTGGAGTGCGGCTGCTTTTAAAACTGCGATGTACCAGCAACATTCCTGCCGTGAACCCTTTGTTCTAAGATTTGAAAGGCATCTGCCTGCCCCGACTTACATGCCTATGTTCCCTTTTGCAATAGAGTGGTAGGAAGCGTGGATAGGTAACCATACTGTACATTTATACAGCTCTTTCACAGGTCCGGAAGACACATGTTTCCAATCGTTAGCCATGTTTACAGCAATGACAGCCAGGCCTGGCTCTCACACTCTGTCACAGTGCCTACAACTAACTGTAAGGAAATTGATGTTGCTGTGCCGTGATATCTGCAGCAACACCGAGCAAGTAACTTTATCATACCATATTTCACCCATATGATACATTAAATTGTCATTTTGGGAAACTATGGCAAAGTCAAAGATAACATGGTGAGTGTCACCACAAACGTAGAAGAGTGACTAGAAACAAGCATTATGAGGGCGGGAAGTGTTCAGCTGCACAGTTACACAATTGTTTTGCTGTATGGTCAGTTTGCAAGGTTACTAGGTGAGTGCCCTTTGATTTCAGCTGCTTCAACATGTTACAGTTTTTTGTTGCATTTATATATATATATATATATATATATATATATATATATATATATATATATATATATATATATATATATATATGTATTACCTACTGGCGATAGCCAGTAGGTATATATAGTTAGTATTTTTTCTCTATGGAACTTTTGAAAATTCTATGTCTAATAACTTTGGCGTTTGTGCACGGAAACGGAGTGCGTGGGGGAGATGCTTGCGAGGGTGGGGAGCCATGCTGAGGATCGGCGTCGTGCAGAGAGTGGGTCTGGTCAAGGCATCTAAAATGGCTGCCGTGCACGACAAAAGTGTGGCATTGGAAAAAAAGCAAGATGGCGCAGACAATGTTTATCAATACGGATTAATTTATAACAATTATTTTTAACAATATATTTACTCGCAGTGTCAAAATGGCGATCAACACTTCCTAATTTCCTTCGAATCGAACGTTAACAGAAGTCAAGCGGCAAAAAAAAAAAAAAACGCTCACGCGCAACCGCTGGAAGACAAGTATCAACATATATGAGCCTCTTCAACCACCCTCAGAAAACATAGGGGGTCAGGATAAGTCTCCCGTACCCCATTATACCCAATACTCACATAGTTTTTCCTCCATCTAGTAATTTAATTAAATCGAAACACAAAATGGCGAATTCCCGTTTCGCTACCAGTTTGCAACCCGGTTCGCGAACCGGGAAGCTCTTCTACCGCGAAAAATTAATTTTTTTTTATTTTCCCCACGGGACCCTTTAATAACCCCAACATCATTCCTAGGGGGTCTACCTTGCCCCCTTTCATTAAATTCCCCCTTCGTTTTTCTCCTCCTCTTGTCTCTCGATTCTACCGAGAGACAAGATGGCGGCCGCACCGGACTGTTTAGAATGTTGACAGACGCCGGAGAGCCAATCAGCTTTGCTTTGCAAAGCTCCGTTACGCGAAAAGTACGCGATCTGGAGCGCTACCCGGGACGCTGTCACAGATATATCTGTTTTTTTAAACGTTTATTTCTCGAAATCCACTGGAGCACATATATTGAGACCCAGCAAAAGCACATCGGGCTAACAGTCCCTACAATTTTGCCAAGTTTCGTGCAAATCCATTCAGCCGTTCGAGCTAAAAGTGAGGCCAAAGGCCCTATGGAAAAATGAATGGGAAAACGCGTTTTGGGACCCCCCTTTTTTCTCGCCCCCCCCCTTGACGGAACCCCCCCAAATTTTCAGGGGCTGCCAAGAAACAGAATGTGCCATTTTCCTGATGCAGCTAACATTTGAACCTTATTCTAAATTGTTGATTGGGTTGCACTAACATTAATTTTTGTTAAACTTTCGGTAAAACTACAAGGACCAGAATCCTTGGTATGTCATGTGACAGGAAATACTTTTGGTTTTGAAAAAAATGAAAAAAATGTGTTTAAATGTTTGTGGGTGGGGCAAACCCGGTGATCGTGAACAAGGTGGAGTGACACCGAAACGCGTAGATCTTTGCGCCTGTTGCCCTTTGAAAAGAAATAAATAAAAAGGATTGCTGTTTAAATCCAAGTTGGCTGTGCGACCCGTTGTTTTCCCTGACGGGAAAAAGTTGTGTTGATATATATATATATATGTCTGGAGAAACTCAAACCACTTCCTGATACTTTGCAGCAGCAGACAGGCGAGGAAAGAGATAGAGACTATATATATATATATATTACCTACTGGCGGTCGCCAGTAGATAGTTATAGTTAGGATTTTTTTCAATGCAAAATCAGAAAATTCTATTGTGAATAACTTTGGCGCCGGTTGACGAATCTGCCTGAAAATTTCCTCAAATTTGCCTCGCAGAGATCCGGCCCTTCCTTGAAGTTTGGGGGGGATTCGTCAAGCGGGGGCCGAGATAAAAGGGGGCCCCAAAACGTGTTTTCTCCATGTTAATTTCCATAGAGCGGTCAAACTCACTTTTAGCCCGAACGGCTGAATGGATTTCCACCAAACTTGGCAAAATTGTAGGGACTGGTAGTCCAATGTGCCTTTGCTATGTCTCAAGAAATGTGCTCCAGTGGATTTGGAGTAATTTAGGTTCAAAAAAATATATATATCTATCGCCGCGCCCCGGTACGCACACCGGGGAGCGCAGCGGGCGCGACACGCGAGGTGCGCACGGAAAGCTGATTGTCTCTCGGGTGTCTGTAAACATTCGAAACATTCCAGACCGGCTGCCATCTTATGTCTCGGTAGGATAGAGACACAAGAGGTGGAAAAAAAAAGGGGGAAATGACCATAAGGGGGCAGGGTAGACCCCCCCTGACCCCCTAGGTTTGATGTGGGGTCTATAAAAGGGCCCCGCAGTGCAAAATACATTTTTTTTTGATTTGCGCGGGGGGAGCGCCCGGTACGCGCACCGGGGAGCGGACCGGGGAGCGGCCCATGGGGAAAGAAGAATGACAGAGTTTTAAAAAAATGTAGCCTTTTTTTATAAATTGGAGGTAGTTCTAAAAAGAACAGGTTTTTTTCTTCTTTTTGTTGTTTTATATTTTTTTAGTGTTTTTGAAACATTTTGTACTTTTTTTGGCTTTTATGAACTATTTTATATTTTTTTGTTATTTTTATGGGGAGAAACGAAAAAACAGGGAATTGAAAATGGCTCAACTGGAGCAAAAAAAAAATAAGAAAAAATTAGCGTTTTTTGGGGCATTTGTGGTTGTCCCCAGCAAGGACGATGAGCTTTATGCTCAGTTCACCATAGGAGATGGTCTTACCACAATGAATACATGTTATTCGGAAATCCGCAAACCGTGGCTGAATGCAAGGGATCGTCTCCCTTGCCTCTGGTCCCGATGGAGTGGGTTGCTTTCTTTTGGAGGTGGTGCTTGAAGATTTGGGAGGGTTACTGGCCAGTTCCCTCATCTCTGCAGCAGAATAGGTGATCGGATGCCTGCGCTGATTGTGGCGAATCATGGTGTTGTTTCCAAAAGAGTATTTTTTATTAGGGTTCCCCCTTGAAAGTTCCATGCGACAGATTAGGCAAGTCACCTTGGCTGCATTGAATTTTTTCTTGCCCTCTGGGATCGAAAAAAACTCCCATACAATGTGTGGTCTTGGCTGGTATGGGGTATTGTGTTCTTGCAGCCACCTTCTCCTCCCCTCCTCCTCCTCCTCCTCCTCCTCCTCTTGTTGACCACCAATGTAATCTTGTGGTGGTCCTCTTGGTGGTTGTGGTGGTGGTGCAGATGCTCCAGCTGCTGCTGCTACTGTAGCCATTTCAAAGTACAAAATATACCTCAAAGATTGCAAAACAGGTCTTCCTAAGTCAAAGGACAAAGTCAGAATAAGGAAAAAAGGTGGGGTCTTTCATCATTTGGAAAAAAAAGGCCTGAACCAATGAGAAGTGTTATTTTCAGGTCACAAGACCAGGGATTTCATCATTATGAAACCAAAACTGTTCTGCACCAATAAAAAGTGTTTTTTTCAGGTCACTTGACTGACGCGCTTACGTGGCGCGCCCCCAAGCGCGCCCGGGGGCACGCCCCGGGTGGCGTCACGTAAGCGCGTCAGATGTTACGTTGCACGATCGTATTTGCTCGAGTGCTTCCGGGTGCACTTACGCCGTCCGTATCACGTGAACGCGGCTACGCGATACGTCACGATGATGTTTTCGTTCGCGGCAATAGCGCTAACGAGACGCTCTTCGGAGCGCGCCCTGGGGCGCTTCAAAAGACTACGCTTTCGGGGGCGCTCACCGGGGCGCGTCCTGGGAGCACTCCAGGGTAAAAAAAAAATACATATATATATATATATATATAAACATTAAAAAAATTGTTTTAAATACAAATTAAATATAGGATTCATTCCTTTTCAAAAATATTACATTTCATAGCTATAGACATTTGCTATTAACAACATTTTGAAATTCAAAGAAAAAAACATAGGTTTGGGGCCTTATATATAGTTACGAATTAGCATTTAAAAAACCTATGAAATTCACTGAAAAAACCATAGGTTTCACATACGTTATAGTTAGGAATTAGCATTTAAAAAACCTAATAAATTCACTGAAAAAACAATAGGTTTCACACTAGTTATAGTTAGCTGGAAATTTTACTGACATAAAACCATTGAAATTCCCACGTTATAGTTAGTTGGACTCACTATAACTTGCGCGCCTGCAATGCACTGCTGATGACGTCACATATTACATCACTCATGACCTGGTCAGTGACATCACTCATGACATTACTGATGACACCATCCTTGTGACAGAGTGAGAGACCTCCTTTCAGTGTAATGTAACCCTTGAAACACATATTCAAAAATAGAAACTAACATTTTCATAAAAATGGAGATACCCATACCAGTTACAACAACCAATTCAGTAATTCCACAATCTAGATACACATCCACTCATTTACCAACAGTTCTATATAGTCACTCATACATATACTCACTCATCATATGTAGTGATACACCTATACATCCTGTTACACACCGACAGTCATCCAAAAGTTACTCACACACATAATCACACATGCATATAAACTATTGAACATCCATTTATTTGCATATACAGCTATACACACACAACCACCTTACTTCTAAGGAAACTTACACATACTTACTCTCTTAGACAATCACTTATAGAAACACATACTTATTTAAACAGGAACTCTTACAATCTCTCACTCTCACATATACTCACTTATATACATCAATACTCACATATACTAGATTAAAACATATGTAGTTACTGATAAAGACACTAGTGAGACAGTCATTCACTCACTAACACACACATATACACACACATCCACCCATACAGTCCTGCACATATGCTGTCTTCAAAAGACATAGAAACAGTGAGTCAATCATTGATGCATCTATGTGTTAAGTAACACCCCCACCAAACCATACAGACACTCATACTGATACTAAAAAAACATATAATAACCCATATACACACACGTAGCTACTCACCAACCCATGCAGCCACTTATACACAAAGTGAAACACTGATACAAACATTTACATATTTGAACAATACTCGCTAACAATAAGCCAGTTAACCAATCAATTTAAAAAAAAAATCCATTAAGACACTTATTTAAACATTTATTCTTCCATCGTCTTTTTTCATATACATATATAAAACATATTTATTTTTCAGAAAGACACACATTCACTGGATGGTGTCATCAGTGATGTCATGAGTGATGTCACTGACCATGTCATGAGTGACAAGGTGATTGTTGCGTGTGACATTTTCATTTCAGTATAATTAGGAGTGACATTTCAACAACTATGAGTGACACATTCTCATGAGTAGAATCAAGCAATGATTGAGGGAAACCTATAAATATCAGAAATTACGCCCATCTGAGCATCGAGAAACTCTAATCAGATCTTACAACTGCTGCAAAGTGCCAGAAATGGAAGGGCACTAAGATGTGAGAGAGGCCCCAGCGTGGAGCCTGAGCCTGCCTCACTGAAGCTGAACTCAACTTTGCACAGACAGTGACTGCAATGCAAAGCTCAGCTCTACCTTTGCTTACAGTAGCAGGGCTGAATGATGAAATCACCTGAAAGTAAATTAATAGATAAAAGATGTGCGACAACATGACACTGCAGCATTGTTATTATTTAGAAGCTAAGGAGTCGGGGGAGTGGCTAACAGACAAACATGGCATACACAAAATAGGGAAGTTCTCCCTCAATATTTGACCACATCTGCCCTGCAGAGACACACAAGGAACAGAAAAGACGCAGCATATAACTGCGAAAGATGTAGCAAACACAAACTAGCAAGTTTTGAACCATAGTGCATCGGAGGGATTAAGAGGATCGGAAACCACAGGCCTGCCTGATTGGAGGTGGACACAAGCGGATGAGCCTGGAGCTGTGCAGATCCTGTGAGGGAAACATGAAGAATGGGACCTGAGGGGGGGCTGGCGGCCTTCAAGATGAGACCACGTGGCCTGCTTCGATCGGAACCTGCTCTCAGCACCGCGGAAGGTAACATATGGTAGGTAAGCTGCGGCCAAGCGGGGGACACGCAAATTAGAGCTGTGCCCTCTACAGGAGTCAATTAAGTACTGGGGGAAGCGGGCTGGCACAGATAACTTTCAATTGGGTGACCCTGTGGGACGTGGCCTGAACTGCATAGTGCAATAGTCCAGCGGTGTGAAGTGCTGGAGAGTGACCTCATGTGCATATTGGCAGTGACTGGCGGCCTACACCTTGCGTTAGGCTGGGAGATCGCGACCGGCTCATCAGCCTAAATGGTGCTGCTTGACATTATCTAATCACGGGCCTCCACCTATACCCCATTACAACAGTAGTGCACTAGCACACATAAAATATATAAAAATAAATAAAATGAATACTACACCTCTACAGCTGCAACAACACTGGGCCAGGTCAAGTTGACATGCGAGGAGAGGACCGGAGGCAGCCGATCTCTTAAAAGTGTTATAGCAGAGAACATTTATTATTCGAATTTGCAGACTGTAGGCAGTGTAATTATGCAGAGTTCAACGGCTGTAACTCACTTTGCAGGTTGAATGATGATGCGCTCAATTTATAAGAACCTAGTTGAGTGAGACTTACTGTAGGTCAGCGAGCGAGCTCCCGGCCTGATAGATGGTAGGAGACAGCTGCGACGTCATACGAGCAGGCAGCACTGCTGCGGTCCAGAAGAAGTGTCAACATGAGCCTGACTCGACCAGTAGTAGCATTCAATTTAGCCCCAGATTGCACTGGACTGTATTAGGGCGAGACAGCAGCTGCCATGGTCCAAATCATTAGGCCGCACTGGGCTCCGGCCCGGCCTCATAGCAGAATGCATTGCGAGCTCCGAGGGGCCCTCTCCTGGCAGAGCTGGCAGCCAAATTTAAACTGTGCTGTGGCAGGGCCTGCCTAGAGTTGTGTGTCCAACTGTCCTCATCAGTACCTACTGGGCGAACGACGAGCATGACACTGGCGCTGCCCGCCTTCAGTTCACGCATTATTCACTCTGGGTCACGTCACTTTCGGCTCCCCACCACTGGTCTGTGGGATTGGCAATGCACCCCTGTGGCAATGTGAACGCGGCCCGCCGGTGTTATTGCAGCGCTGCGCACAACAGAAGACAGTCAGTACCCGGCGACTCCTTGCGCGCCTCCGTTCGACTTCGAGGCCTGCGCACACAATGCTGCGCTCATGTACGCCTATGAAGGGGAGGGGCCGGGGCTCGTTGGAGTCTTTCCCCTATGACCTCGGGGGTGACCACACCACCACCACTATGCTAGGAGGTGATGGTGCATGCACTGCAGGTGAGCTTGCTTGCACTTTTTCCAACGCCGCCCCAAAATTAATGCCACCTGGGGCGGTCCGCCCCCCTCGCCCCTCCTAGCTACGTGGGTGCTGCTTAAGGAAACTGCGCATAGCAATCCAAATTCTATGTCAGGACGGAGGCTCCGACTATGCTTTTCTCAATTTCTTTACTGGACACAGCAGCCAATCAAAACACAGTAAAGAAAACCAAAAACTACACTACCCATAAGCACTGGGTAACCATAGAGTACATAGAAGGTATATAACGCGTCATAGAGGTTCCAACTTCCTCTTTCTTTGCTGCTCCACAACCTGTTAAGTGCTCTTTCCTTTATTTATTACTATTTAGCCTTACTTGGTGTTAATATTGTGTGCGCTTTGTATTTTGCCTGCAGCGTTATCGCTCTATGCCAATTTGAACCTACCGGTTCACGTTTTACCGCTGTCACCTTCGGCACTTTGTATTCTGCTTTGTTATTTATTTATATATATATTTTTAAAATTCGCTGCTTCTCGGCGTAGGCTTCGGGGGCGTGTGCTCACCCGCCGGTTGCAGGCTTGCTTCTTGCGCCTGTTCTTCTGTTGTGGAGCGGGAGCGGGGCTGAGAGACGTGCGTCCTGCTCGCGCGTCTCCCATTTTCGGCAGGCTCACTCGGCGCATGCGCAGTCCACCGGCTGTTTCGCTTTGCGGTCGGCGGTGGTACTGCGCGTTTGGTGCAGTGAGGAATTTTGACAGGACGTCCAGCGCTCGAGTGTCTCCTCAGAGCTTAAATGAATTGGCTTCTGCCTTTGCCCTAATACCTGTTGTTAGACCCCTCACGCCTTGTGTTATTTAAAGACCTGGGGTTGTAAAATTTTAGCAGAGGCTTTGCCTAGAGTGTGTCAAGCAAGCCCTCCCTCCACATTCTAATACTTGTTTTGACAGGTTTGTGCCTGTTCTTTAGCTTGCTTTGGGGTTACACTCCCCCTGAAGTGCCCTTTGGGTGTCAATATTTATCTTCTCCTCCTGGGCATATTACCTTTCATAAGGTCAGAATGGCAGATTATTATGAGGATGAGGACGCATATTATTAAGCTGAGGAAGAGCCTGCAGGCTCTGAGGGTGCTGAATTCATGGACTAAGCCTTGTACCACGCTATAGCCCCTCTTAAAAGGCATTTGGCTGAATATGCCACTCAGCAAGTTTGGATTCCTTCTTCAGGCCGGTCCAAGAAGTCACCTAAATATCCTCATAAGGCCGATTTTGTGAAATTGGCTAAAAATCTATCCACCTCCAAGACTTCTAAAAGATCTGCCTCGTCTTTTCAGACGCATCAAGTATCAACCGTGACTAAAGACTCGTCTTCTACTGATTCATCTTTGGTTCCTGTGGCTCCGCTTCCCAAGAAGAAGGCTCGCAAAGGGCACTTCGTCGATGCCCCTTCTATCCCACAGGTATTTACCTTTGATCCGGATGACATTATTCATCCAAATTCATCAGCTTGGCTTCCCTCTCCTGAAGTTACTGAATATGTACAAACACATACTCGTCGTCCCTTTGAGAAAGATGTTCGCGCCAGGTTGCGCTCTGAGTGTCCCCGACCAGACCTGGCGGACAAGTTATCGGAGACTCCCGAGGTTGATCCATCTATGGTTACTTATATGCACAAGTATGCCAAAGACCCGAAGAAAGGTCTGGATAGATCATGGAGGTCCTGCCAGGACAAATTACTAGATCTCTTGGGTCCATTGACCAAGATTTTGGACTTCACTGATTGATCCCGATGAGTTAGCAGGATGGTCTCAGAGGGCCATCTGCATTTTAGGTAATGCTAATTGTGCCCTGTCCTGCGAGCGCCGTCGCTCCATTCTGATGAAATTAGACCCTAAATTAACGGATCTTGCATCTTCCGAATCAGGTCCCTTAGCACAAGGGTTTCTCTTTTGTCCTCCCTTTCTAAAAGAACTAACTAATTTTGTTGGGACGTTCAGTGGCCTTGACAAGGCGCAATCGAACCTGCGTCGTGCCTTCTGTCCGGTTTTCGGACGGGCCGGACAAAGGGGACGTTTGTCCGGCCGGGGAGGTAACCAGCCTACTCAACGAGGAGGTCAGTCCCAGAAGGGAGGAGCCCAGGACAACTATGGCTCTGGAAAAACTAGATTCTACCCCTCTCGCAAGGGCAGAAACAACTACGGCAAAGGCGGCTATGGAGGTGCCCTGGGAGGACGTCAAGATTCCTCCAACTCAGGTGAGCTTGATTCTAGCATCCAAGGTTGTTTTGGGGGCAGACTGAAATATTTTCTCCACAACTGGCAGCTAATCTCCAGCGATGCTTGGGTGTTGGAGACAGTGCAAGGTTTCAAACTAGAGTTCTACGAACGCCCTCTCCATCACCGCCTTCCTTTACCACTTGTTTTTTCCCAACACGATCAGGACTTCATCTCCGAAGAAGTCGAATCTCTTCTGGCGAAAGGAGACATCTTTCCATCTTTCCGTCATCCCGATGGTTTCATCAGCAATATTTTTCTAGTGGAGAAAAAAGGGGGAGGTTCCCGTTTGGTCCTCAACCTCAAAGATTTCAACGGCGGAGTTGTATACCGTCATTTCATGATGGAGGGTATCCATCTTCTTCGAGATCTTCTTCAAGAAGGGGACTGGATGGTCCGTTTGGACCTGAAAGATGCCTATCTGTCTGTGCCGATCTATGCTCTCCACCGTCACTTCCTTCAGTTTCAGTGGTTGGGGAAATGGTTCGAGTACACTGTACTCCCCTTCGGTCTTTCTTCCGCTCCATGGTGCTTTACGAAGCTCATGAGACCAGTGATGGAATCTTTGCGGGCCCGGGGAGTCCGTTTGATTGTCTATCTGCACAACATTCTTTTGATGGCTCATTGCCCCTTTCTTCTGCAACTTCATTTACAGTGGTCCATAGAACTCTTACAATCTCTGGGGTTTCTTGTCAATCCTCTGAAGTCAGACTTTCAACCCTCGCAGAAGATGGATTTCCTCGGGTTCCACATCGATTCAATAGCCTGTCAGCTTCTTCTTCCAGGTCAGAAGATCAGAGCGATCAAAAGAGAATTGCGCATGGTCTTGTCCAAACAAATGGTCTCTTTGCGGACAGTGGCTCGGATTGTGGGTCTATTGTCCTCTTCAATCCAAGCCATATTTCCGGGTCCCTTACATTATCACGGTCTTCAGCGCCTCAAGATCAGACATCTTCAGAAGGGCCTTCGTTACTCCGATCTCATCCCCCTTTCAGAGGATGCTCGTTGGGAGATGTTATGGTGGCTGGACCACATGGACTCTTGGAACGGTCGAGCGCTGTTCGGGAAGACTCCAGACATAGTTATCCAGTCCGATGCGAGTCTTTGGGGATGGGGAGCCAGATGCGGTTCTCTGACGACAGGGGGTCGTTGGTCCCAGGAGGAATTATCCCTCCACATCAATTGTCTAGAGCTTCTTGCTGGCTCTTTTGCAATCCCCTGTCTTCCCCTCAAGCGACAAACTGTTGCATTCTCCTCCGCATGGACAACATCTCAGCGGTGAGGTATGTCAACAAACTTGGGGGCACGAAATCCAAACTCCTTTCGGAGATCGCCAAGGACTTTTGGCATCTATGTTTGCAACGCCAGATCAGGATTATTGCTGAATACCTTCCGGGTCGCGACAATCTTATTGCGGATTGGAACTCTTGTCACCTCCGGGATTACAGCGACTGGCGTCTCTACCCTCGAGTGTTTCGGACCTTGGACCGGTTTTGGGGCCAATGCCACTTGGATCTCTTTGCCTCTCGCCTGAACAGACAGCTTCCCCTGTTTTACAGTTGGCGCCCGGATCCGGAGGCCCTAGCCACGAATGCCTTTCTCCAGTCTTGGCCTCCTCTCCTGTGCTATGCGTTTCCTCCCTTCATGATGATTCCCAGGGTTCTGGCCCGCACAAGGCGTTTTCTCTCGGACCTGTTTCTCATCACTCCTCTTTGGAGGGCTCAGGCGTGGTTTCCAGTTCTTCTGGAGATGAGTTGCTCTCCGCCGCTCCTTCTCCCCAACAGGTGAAACCTGTTGCTGGACCCTCTTCTGCAGCCCCACCCTCTCATTCTGTCGGGTCATCTCCGTCTTGTGGCCTGGCGGATTTTGGGGGACGCTGGCAAATCGCAGGCCTTTCTTCTGACGCTGCCTAATTCATCGGCGAAGCTTGGGCCCCCAACGCCCACAAAAGTTATGCGTCAGCTTGGAAACGGTGGTGTGATTGGTGTACTCAAAGGTCAGTGGAACCCTCTTCGGCAGATGTCACCTTAGTTCTGAATTTTCTTGCTTCTCTTGCTTCTTCTGGTTTGGCATACAAAACGGTAAATAACTTTTGTTCTGCTATTTCGGCTGGTCACATTGCAGTGGATACTAAACCTATTGGGGAACATCCTTTCGTTTCCAAATTACTCAGAGGCATCCGGATGGTAAAACCTCCTTGCACTAAGTATGTTACATTATGGGATGTCTCTGTGGTTTTACGTTTCTTGAATTCTAGGCCTGTTAATTCATTGCTTTCTAGGAAACAATTGTCCGCCAAATTGACAATGTTGCTATGCCTCTTGTCCTGCAAGCGCGTGTCAGATGTTCGTTCACTGGATCTTGCCGGGCGCACTTTCTCACCGGAAGGTGTTTCATTTTCCATTTCTCCCCGTACTAAAAGTAACACATCTACTGTGTCTTATCCTTCTTTTCCACACAATTCCAAGCTGTGTGTAGTACAATGCATTAAGGATTATGAGGTGAGTACTGCACCTTTCCAACATGATTTGCAGGGTCAACTGCTTATAGCCTTGCTAAAGCCTTTTAAGCCTGTCTCTGCCGCTACCTTGGCAGGCTGGGTACGCTGGCTCATGTTAGAAGCGGGCATTGAAGTTTCAGTCTTTGGGGCCCATTCTGATCGGAGAGCTATGGCTTCAAAGGCATTTTCCTTGGGGGTTGGCCTCCAGGATATCATGAAGGCCGCTGATTGGTCTTCAGAATCTGTTATCAAAACATTTTATTTTAAACCTATTGTTGATGTTGCTTCTGTTGTGGTGGATAAGCTTTGAACAAGCATAATGGAGCCTCCGTCCTGACATGGAGTTTAAAATTTGCTGACATCCGTGCCAAGAATTTTCAATTCTATTAAGGACAGGAGGCGAGGATTATCCCACCCTTATTGACAGTCTATGCATTGTATTGATGTATGCATATTTGCTATTCTGTAATGTTCTTTAATATATGAATTTTTCCCGCCCTATTTTGAATTTTGTACTCCTTCCTTTTGGAATGGCCTTTACGGCTCTGTTTTTATTTCCTCCAGGCTCCAACTTTAAATGAGATGTGCTGCGAGTTTCTACTCTTTGTGGGTCTTCTTTTGTTCCTGTGGCTTTGGGAGGTGCCTTCGTCCCTTCCTCTGGATGATGACTTCTCCTTTGGACGTTCTTAATGGATTTTGAGTCTTCTGTTGTTCTTTATGGTTCTGGACAAAGAAAGAGGAGGTTGGAACCTCTATGACTCGTTATATACCTTCTATGTACTCTATGGTTACCCAGTGATTATGGGTAGTGTAGTTTTTTGTTTTCTTTACTGTGTTTTGATTGGCTGCTGTGTCCAGTAAAGAAATTGAGAAAAGCATAATCCTCGCCTCCTGTCCTTAATAGAATTGAAAATTCTTGGCACGAATGTTATCAAATTTTAAACTGTCCCGTGATTAAAAGAGGGTGCGCTACTCACCAGTGAATGGGGTAAAATACAGGCATTAGGTCCAGGAAGAAGGACCACAGTCCTGGGTACGGTAATGATGCGTTTGGGGCGAGCTGCAGCTGAGCTCTGGGTATAAGCCAAGCTTAAAGAAGGGAGCCTCTTTGAAGCTCCCCTGCACTCCATAGTTTGTGCCTTCTCGCCCGCCCACAGTCCTGTTTGCAATGCAATAGGTCTCGCGTAAATGCAAGTCCTATTGCACTGCAAATGCTTGTTTTGCTCTCTCTTCCCTTCTTGCAAATCTCAATGCTGTGCTATAATACAGAAACCGAGGTAATACCTCAAACGGTCATGTGCATTTGGGACTAACATTATAAAAACAATATTACTGTGCCAATTTCCACATCTAACCCAGTAATGCAAGCCATGCTTTTAGCAGGTGCTAAGAGTGCTGCAAAATCCACGCAGTATTACAGGATCCTGGTATTCCTCTGTGCGGTAACAATACACCATTATTATAATCTTTTGGGGCAAACATGGATGACTGGGCAGCTTCTAATGGGTGCCGAAGTCTGCCACATTCCTCTAAAGGAGGCACATTCCTGCCCTGACTGAGAGCCCATTTCAGCTTCTCTATAACTGATTTCCTGTATCCTGTTTATCTTCTATGTCTCATTTTTCTACAAACTTGATTGCCTCTCCTTAGCTCCCAACCCTCCTGTGCACTAAAAAAATTCCCTAAAAGCAAGTCCCCCAGCATAGCTTAAACACATGGGAAAAGCCAATAGCTCTGTCTAAATACTTAGTAGGTCCCAAAGGCGAGACCTATTGGCTATGCCAATGCTTGTTTATAACTAGTGGCTGCACAGCTTGCGACAGTGATATAGTCCACTGATCAAAGTGTAACAAGAAATGCAATGCAGGTCAGTATGCAGTTGTCAAATATACTGAAGAAACGGGCAGCAAAAACAGCTCGCGGCTGCAATGTTGTCAGAGGGGCATAACAAAGACAGGCTGCAATACTTACATGATATAAACTAACATCTAGGGTAACGTCGGTGTTGCCAATACACTTCTCATGACTAGATGGCAGTGAAAAACAGAACCCTTAGTGTTTCCTATATAAGGAATTCGGAAAATGGTTCCGGTGACATTACGTGCAATCTATCCATTTGATGCCGGATTTATTATACAGACAGACCGTTTCATGATGAGGGCATCGAAAATTACCACAACTTAGGAGGGATGATCTCTGCATACTGTGTGCACAACAGTACCTTTTGTTAGACCTGGCATCTTTTGGTGTGGTTTCCCCATTCTTTTTGCCTCTTACCTTCTGTTTTTGACTGTGTGCTGAACTTAGGGCCCAACAGGCTGTCGGCAGTCCAGCAGTAAGCCTTTTGATGTGACCACCATCACGGTGGTCGCAATGTCTATATTTTGCTTTGCGGCAGACCCTTCTGCTGCAGCACCCACAGCAATGCAAAGAAGGGACACTTTACATATCCCTGCACTACGTGGCAGGCACCATGTGGTCCCTGCCACATGATGTAGAGATATGAATGGTGCCCCAAGGTCCTGTATCTCGGTGGCTTTCCGCCATATTTTTCATGGCAGGTTCACTGCCATGAAAGGGCCGTTGAAAGGAACATCGTAATGCTTACGGTGGTGCCTCGTAGGCACTGCCACCATTGTAGCCATTACAGACAGTCCGACGGTCAGACGGAATCCTCAACCAACTGCTCTCCATCCTAATGGCCATCGTAATCAGGCACTACGTTTTTGCTAGTTTTAGTGACTCTGGCACTTTACCACTGCTGTCCAGTCCTAAAGTGCATGTAGTGTGTGTCTAAAATGTAATTGCATTTGGTTATCCATGATTAACTAGTTAGTCCTTAGTACAGTGCAATGCGTATGCCCAGGGCCTATAAATCAAATGCTACTCGTGGGCCTGCAGCATTGATTGTGCCACTCATATGACTAGCTCTTCAAACCTGTCTCAGGCCTGCCACTGCAGAGTCTGTGGGTGAAGTTTTAAACTGCCATGTCGACCTGGCAAGTTCACCTACTTTATTTGTTTATTTATTTATTTATTTTGAGTCTTGTATAGCGCCCGAATTACCCCCTGAAGGCTATTTCAGCACTACAGGAGTGCTAAGAGTTGCGGGGAAGAAATTAGAAGAGTGCTGTTTTTAAGAACTTACTGAATCCAAGATAGTCGACACAATTCCGGAGTTGGCTGTGAAGTGAATTCCACAGGGAGGAGACCAAATGGTAAAAAGATTTACCCCTGATGTGGGATTCTTAACACAGGGCACCAAGAGGAGTGGTTTAGAACTAGAGCAGAGAGATCTGAAGGGTAGATAGTGGAGGAGTCTATCTATTAGATAGCTTGGGCTATTACCATGGATTGCCTTATGCACTATGCAGCAGATCTTGTATTGCATTCGCTTTTGAATGGGTAGACAATGCAGACCTTGGGGAAGTGGCAAAGAGGCGGTCCTAGCAGAAGAGTTGGAGACTAAGCGGGCTGCAGTGTTTTGGACCACCTGAAATCTTTCAAGAGAAGAATCATTGGTTGAAATCAGGAGGGCATTACAATAGTCCAGATGACTAATTACCAGTGCCTGGAGGAGAATTTTTCGGACTGTCATGAGGAGAAGAAGAAAAACTCTATAAGTACTCCTAGGTTTTTTACCACTGTGTTCGGGACGGGGGCATCACCCAGGTCAGTAGGCCACTAATCAGGGGAACAGAGTAGGGGTGCTTCTCCAAACAGCATATTCTCTGTTTTGCTGGTATTTAGTTAAAGAAAATTGTTCCACATCCAGGCTGATATGGCTATCATGCCTCCACTGAAGGTTGATTGGATGTTGGGAGAGTGTTTGTCAAATGCCATTAGAAGCTGGGTGTCATCAGCTTATGACATTGGGATGAAGCCCAGATCCCTTTGTAGATTCGCCAGGGGAGCAACATGAATGTTGAATAAAGTGGGACTGAGGCACGATCCCTGAGGCACACCTTTAGTCAGCACCGATGTTTGGGAATAGAAAGTGCCAAGATTAATGGTTTGGGTGTGGTAGGTTAGGAAGCTGGCTAACCACTGGAAAGCAGAACCCTGAACTCCGATGTTACTTAGTCTATTGAGTAGGATGGAATGGGATATTGTGTCAAATGCCGCTGACAGATCCAGCAGCACCAGTAATGCTGCTTACCTAATATCCAGGGAGTGCCTAAGGTTGTCCGTGACTGCAATCAGAGCCGACTGCGTACTAAATTTGCATCGGAACCCGGACTGGGAGAGGTCTAGACAGCCTACTACTTCGGTGTACTCTGAGAGATACTTGTTGATGTGTTTTTTCAAACGTTTACAAGGATAAGGGAACAGGGAGACAGGACGGTAGTTGGACATATCATCCTGAGGGGCATTAGGTTTCTCCAGGTAGGGATTACCTGGTCAGCCTTCCATTCAGAAAGAAGGGGTCCCTTGTCCAGGGAAGAATTAAGGATGGAATGCAGAACCCTGAACTCCGATGTTACTTAGTCTATTGAGTAGTATGGAATGGGATATGGTTGCGTCAAATGCAGCTGACAGATCAAGCAGCACCAGTAATGCTGCTTGCCCTTTAGGTGCCAGCTGTTTGTAGAGTTGGGAGAATATTTTAGCAAGTAGGATATCCTGGGCGGAACCTGATTTGACTGCTTTTATAAGAGACTCCACTGTATCTATGGAGAGTGGAGGGAAGCAGTTCAAAGACTGTGTAGTGGGAAAAAGAGTTGTGATGGGGGTAGATATGTTGTTAGGAGAGTACCTGTCCTTAATGATTCTGTCGTATATGTTCTCAATTTTCTGGATAAAATGATGGGCTAGTTTGTCACAAAGGTCTTGTGAGGGTGTTACCTTGTTATGACAAGGTTTGGGATTAGTAAAAGAATTGTGGATACAATAGAATTTATTTAGCAGATTTACCGGCATGATGGCCAGGCCTAATTATTTTATTATATTTAAGGCACTCCTAGGGTGGCCCTAGGTAGCCCTATGGCAGGGTGCAGTGGGTTTAAAAGGCAGGACTTGGGGCGTGGCCAAGATGGCGGCGGAGTAGGAAGTGTTTCCCTACCCCTCTGGAGCCGCCTGACTTTAGCTTTGATTATAATCCCTCCTGGTGCCCACCTGAGCTGGACGCTGAGCCCTGCTGTGCATGCTGGCCCCCCTGGCACCATCGGTGTGCTTGTTTTCATGCTGTGGGGTAGTTTACTGCTTTTTCTGAGCGGTCTGGCCCCAGCCTAGCAGCGGCCCAGCGGACTTGTTGAGCGAGGCCGCTGCAGTGTTCCCCTTCCCTGCAATGCCCTGGCTGCTAAGGGGGCGCCCGACGACACGGCGAAGGTAGTGCCTTTGCAGGCTAGACAGCGGCAGCCACTGCAGAGCAGCGGAGAAGTGGAGTCCGCAGTGAGGCCAGCACCGCAGTCGAGATTCGCCTGCAAGTTGGCCTAACAGCTAGGGCGCTCAACCTTGAACCTGAGGATCTGGGTTCGAGTCTCGGTAACGACGCCAAACATCCTGTGATCCTGGACAAATCACTTAATCTCCCTGTGCCTAACAAAAATGAATGTGTGTTCTCATGTAAATTAACTGGTGCTATGGAAAGCGCTCTGATACCTGGTTCAGGTCAAGTTTGCGTTATATAAAACTCTGCAAAAAAAAAGGAAGATCCTGCCTGATCGGAGAGGGCGGAGGCCAGTTGCACGGGCGACCCAGCGATGTTTGGCCTTGATGATCCTCACTGTGGGGCGGTAGCGTTCAGATCCCCGGTGAGTGGGTGTGTGCTTATGCGCCGTAGCTGATAGGGACCGAGGTGCGTGAGGCCCACGGGATCCGAGGTGAAGAGCGCAGGGGCAGCAGAAGCTGGGTTGTGGATCTCGGTCCACGAGTCAGTGGACGGCGTTACACTTGACTGGTGGTACGGGCACGGGGGCTTTCTGAGGGCCCAGAGCTGACTTTGCTGTTTGTGGCAGCCCATGCACCTCCCTCCGTCTCGCTGTGACTGGGAGTGCGGCCCACGCTGGGAGTGCCCCCCACAGTGGTGGAGACTGAGGAGCTATAGCAGTAGTGGGCACCCCCCTGGTGAAGTTGCTTTCTGGGCCTAGCTGGAGACTGAGGTCTGGGAGACCTGCAATACTGGGAGCGGAGGGCCTACCTTCGGCCTTGTAGTCGGCGGGCGGTGGTTACCCGTCTTGAGCTGGGCATTGCCTTGTTTGTGGGCTTGAGGGAGAGTACTGCTTAGGCCTTCTGCCATGAGTGGAGCTCGGTGTCTTGCCCCCATACGTGTGCAGTGAGGAGCGGCAGGTGATAGAGGATGGGCGCCTGCCCCTTGGGGGTGGTACTTGGACCGTGTATCGGCGGTCGGTCCTGTGATGTGTGGCCTGGCAGGCGTGAGGCGGGTCCCACTGAGTGCAGTGTGGGGCACTCCCTGGGTGTGGGGTTACACTCACCCAATGTTTCAGATCTTCTTGTAGACCAGACTACCCATTGAGACTTTTCAAGTCGCCGAAGTGTGGCTTGTGCTTTGGGAGCAGTAGGGGCAATAGACGAGTTGGGGGCCCGACTCGGCTGTTCTCTGAGCACGTGGCACGGCCTTGGCAGAGAGAGACCCAGGAGCGAAGAAGGGCGTGAGGGCTCCTCCCCCATCTTGGATGTATACCCCACATTGCGAATAGGGCTCTGACTCGTATACATATTGATTGCAACATGGGCCGGGCAGTACTGAGCATTGGTAACTTGCTGATTTGCCTTAGCCTTAGCCCTGGGCCCCACCGGGAGTGGGCCTCGATAGTGCTCCCTGGAGGGCTGATCTCACTTCTGACTAGACCATACATTTCTGCGCATAGGCCTTTGCCTTAGACAACATGTCTTCCTCCAGGAACAGGAAAAGACAAGCCTCTGAAGGATCTACTGCAGAAATCGGCAGGTCAGTCCTCCTCTTAGTCAGACGCCAAATCGCCGCAGTCTGAGGATAATGACTTGCCGGCGACCAAATCTTTTATGATTGAACTGTTCTCTGCCATAAAAGAGGATATCCTGGAGCTCCGCTCTCAGCTCTCCTCCGACCTGCAGGAGGTAGGGCGAGATGTGGATGCCATTGGGGAGCGGGTAGCAACCTTGGAGGAGCACAACTTGGGACGGGAGGATGATCTCCACCACCTGCAGCAAGATGCCATCTGCCTCTCGGAGCAAAATCTGGATCTCCAAGCCCACACTGAGGACTTAGAAAACCGCTCCTGGAGTAACAATATTACAATCTGGGCGGTGCCATGTAAGGGGGAAGGAGATAACCTGTGTGAGTATGTCAGTGAGCTTTTCCGTCAGATCCTGGGTGAACGAGGGACAAGAAATAATGATGGACCGTGTTAGCTTACCAAGAGGCGCGAAGGCTCCCCCACCGGACATACTGGTGTGTGTCCATGATTTCCAACTTAAGGAGCGAATCCTTCACAAGGCCTGCGACCTCAACCCTGTGCAATTTCGGGGCCATCAACTGGCACTCTTCCAGGATTTAGCGGCCTCCACCATTGTCAAACGTAGAGATTTTAAGGCAATCCCTAACCATCTGCGTGAGCAAGGCATCCCTTAGTCATGGGGCCACCCGTTCCAACTTATCTTCAAGCACCATGGCAAGCTTCTGCAGATCTGTTCTCTGGACGCCACCTACGATGTCCTAGGGTTGGAGCGGTCCTCTTCTCAGCCTGGGAACACCGGATCCCCTCCGAGGCGGCACAGGCGCTCCACCGACTGGCAGCGTGTTGGGAAATCCCCTCAGCCTGTGAAACCGGACTTGTCCACTAGTCAGATGGAGAGAGTGGCGGCTGTTACATCTGTGGCACAGGTGACGGATAACACCGGCGTTCCTTGAGCTACGTACGAATGGCATCATGGCATCAGGTGGGCTCTTTTTCGGCGCCGGAGGCGGGGAATACTCGGTTGAGATTTGGTACCATCACTCAATCCTTGTATGATGGATTTGCACTGTATCCGGTGCGTTACGTAACTCAGAATGGTGCTTTCTTCTCCTCACTGTTTGCTTCACAAGACAGACTGTTGTCCCTGTGCATGGCTTCTTAGTTCCGTTCTTCATTATGTTCTCTTGCATTATGGTTGGGAAGGGAGTCTAGTTTGGGTCTTGGGGTTACTTCCGGGACTCCGCATCAGTTCATGATCACTGCATTCTTACCCACCTCATACCTCTGACACTGGGCATCTAGATAGCTACTACTTATTTCCTGGATACTATAGTTAGAGATTTAAAGGCTCTGAGCCTGAAAGTCAGGGGACTGAATAGCCTTGTCAAGCGCTCGGCCATCCTTTCCTGTTTGGAAAACGCTGAGGGTGATGTGTGTCCGCTCCAGGAGACCCATTTCCTCTCCAAGGGTACTAAACATATGAGATACAAGCGCTTCCCACTACAACTGTGGTCCTCAGGCCTGGCTAAAAAACATGGGGTGGCATCCTTTTTAAAACACGCATGCACTGCAAAGTGCTTTCCCATGTGGCTGATATTAAGGGTAGGTTCCTGGCTGTCCGCGTCCAATGGGGGGGACACACAGCTAATGATAGGATCTCTATATGCCCCGAACGAACGACAAGAACCCTTCCTGTGCTTGGTCCTCTCTGAGGTTCTTGCATCTCCGGATGCATCGATTTTGGTGGGCGGAGACCTGAATGTGGTGATGGATCCAGGGATGGATAGGTCTGAGCAACGGTCACATCAGACAAGTGCGCTATCGCAGGGGGGAAGACAATGGCTGATTGATGGAAGATTGAATGATGTGTGGCATGTCCAGCACCCTAGTGAGCGCGATTACACCTACTACTCAGCAGCGCACAAAACCTATGCCCGCCTAGACCATTTTTTAGCCACAACCTCTCTTCTACCCCACTTATCTGCAGCGCATATTACCACCTGTTCCCTATCGGACCATGCCCTCATCTCGGCGCCTTCATGACTCCCTACTCCACTCGGCGTTGGTGGTCACCCGAATTCAAGACACTATCACCAATTATCTTGCAGATAATGACCAGGTGGGTACATCCTTAGCTGCGGTATGGGAATCCCTGAAATTAGTGGTGCGGGGGGAGTTCATCACATTGGCGGCATCATTTACGCGACTAAGCAAAGCTAAGCGAGCGGGGCTTATTTGGTATCGTTACATTTATTCAGAAATCGGCTCGATTGCCTTCCAAGAGCCTCTGCATTTTATAGCGCTACGCGAGGAGCTTGGTACTTGACTTGCTTGTCTTCATAAGGCACTGTGGACACTGCAACGCTACCCCTGAAATTGACTCGATTGCCTTCCAAGAGCCTCTGTTTTTATAGCGCTATGCGAGGAGCTTGGTAATTGACTCGCTTGTTTGGACACTGCAACGCTACCCCTGAAATTGACTCGATTGCCTTCCAAGAGCCTCTGTATCTTAATAGCGCTGTGCGAGGGACTTGGCAAATAACTAGCTTGTTAGCAAGTGGCACTATAATTGTTACAGAATAGCGCTATGCGAGGGACTTTGTGGCGCTTTAACAGAACAGTAGGAGCGCTGGTCCATTTGCTGCCCCTACCTCACCTTCCCTTTGACCCTCCATTTTGTCTGTAGCAGCTCCCTGACCCGCCCCTCCTCCCCGCTACCGCCTCCCAGCTGCTGCCCCTCCCACCCACGGATAGAGAGCTCACCTCCTCCTCTGACCCTCTGTGACCGCCCGGACTTGTTCCTAAACGGTCGCTCCCTTCCTCCCCCGGTGGTCTCACGCACTGTGGACGCTGCTGACTGACTCCATTTGGTATCGTTACATTTATTCAGAAATCGGCTCGATTGCCTTCCAAGAGCCTCTGCATTTTATAGCGCTACGCGAGGAGCTTGGTACTTGACTTGCTTGTCTTCATAAGGCACTGTGGACACTGCAACGCTACCCCTGAAATTGACTCGATTGCCTTCCAAGAGCCTCTGTTTTTATAGCGCTATGCGAGGAGCTTGGTAATTGACTCGCTTGTTTGGACACTGCAACGCTACCCCTGAAATTGACTCTATTGCCTTCCAAGAGCCTCTGTATCTTAATAGCGCTGTGCGAGGGACTTGGCAAATAACTAGCTTGTTAGCAAGTGGCACTATAATTGTTACAGAATAGCGCTGTGCGAGGGACTTTGTGGCGCTTTAACAGAACAGTAGGAGCGCTGGTCCATTTGCTGCCCCTACCTCACCTTCCCTTTGACCCTCCATTTTGTCTGTAGCAGCTCCCTGACCCGCCCCTCCTCCCCGCTACCGCCTCCCAGCTGCTGCCCCCCCACGCTCCGCCCCCTCCACTCTCCATTTATGGCCACATGCCCCCACGCGCAGCGTCCACGCGCTACGGCCTCGCCGAAGGTGCGCCAAAGGTAAGCCCGTCTACGCCCGTCCGTGCCTGGACCGCGCCCAGCGCCAGACCCCCTGCCCCTCGCGCCGCCCAGCCCCCCCGCATTACCTACGATGCCGCCACCCTCCTAGCCCTTGACCCCGGTCGCGCCCCCACCTGCGTCCAAGCCGCTCCTGGAAACACCCATGGACCTTTCTCCTGCTACTCCTGCAGATTCAGCGGCACCGACAACATCCCCGCCACGACCACACCACAGAATCCCGATCCCAACCACCTACAATGCATCCTTCTCAACACTCGATCGGTGCACAGGCACGCCATTGACCTATGGAACCTACTAGACACCTTCTCTCCAGACGTCGCCTTCCTTACGGAAACATGGATGAATGCCTCCTCCGCACCAGACATTACCATTGCCATCCCTGAAGACTACAAAATCACCCGCAAAGACCGTACCAGCCACACAGGAGGAGGAATCGCTATCGTCCATAAGAAATCAATCCGCATCTCAACCAGCTCTGACGCCAACCTCGCCAACTCCGAACACCTTCACTTCCAGATCCACATCGACCCCAAGACCACACTCAGAGGTACCCTCCTCTACAGACCACCAGGACCCCGCGCAAAATTCAGTGAAGACATCGCGGACTTCGTCACTCCACACGCGCTCCCCTCCAAAGACTACATCCTTCTGGGAGACCTCAACTTTCACCTTGAAAAGATCAACGACCGCAACACCACCACCCTCTTGGACAACCTCGCCAACCTAGGACTTAAACAACTAGTCACTTCCCCCACCCACATCGCAGGTCACACACTAGACCCCATCTTCACATCCAGCAATCATGTCTCCTTCAGCCACACTACGGACCTCCTATGGACCGACCACAGCTGCGTTCACTTCACCTACAACAAGCCGAAACCCATCAACCACTCTCAACCTATCCTGCAAAGAAACTGGAAGAAAATCACCACGGACCAAATCTCCGCTTCGCTCCTTCGAAACTCCCCAGCCCTCTCTTCTAACGCCAACGAAGCCGCCGCCAACCTCACCCTATGGTTATCCAACACCGCCGACACCTTAGCTCCACTGAAAAAACGTCAAAGCAAACCTGGCAGCAAGAAGGCCTCATGGTTCAACGACGATCTCAAGAAGTCCAAGAAACTCTGCCGCTCCCTCGAAAAGGCCTGGAAAAAAGACCCAACCACCAGCACCAAGGACGCCTTCAAAAGCGCCACCCGCACTCACCACCAACTAATCCGAAAAGCCAAGAAAACAGGATTCAAGGATCGACTTGACAACAACGCCCACAACAGCAAGGAACTCTTCAACATCGTCAAGGAATTTTCCAATCCCTCAGCCAACTCCAACGACATCACCCCCTCTCAAACCCTCTGCGACTCCCTAGCCTCTTTTTTCCACAACAAGATTGCAGACATCCACAACAGCTTTGACAACCAACCCGGAAACCAACCCACCCTACCTTCTGCCGACCCTCTTCCCCCCGCGAACACCCTTAACGCTTGGAACCCAATCTCCACTGAGGACACCATCCGCCTGATGAACTCCATCCACTCAGGATCCCCCACAGACCCATGCCCTCACCACATCTTCAACAAAGCAGACTCCGTCATAGCACCGCACCTCCGAGACGTCATCAACTGCTCCTTCAACTCCGCTACCTTCCCTGAAGACTGGAAACACGCTGAACTCACTGCCCTTCTGAAAAAACCAACAGCGGACCCCACCGAACTCAAAAATTACCGCCCCATCTCGCTTCTTCCATTCCCGGCCAAAGTCATCGAGAAAGCCGTCAACAACCAGCTCGCCGCCTTCCTCGAAACCAACAAATCCCTCGACCCCTCACAATCTGGCTTCCGAGCAAAACACAGCACTGAGACCGCCCTCATCGCAGCAACAGACGACATTCGAACTCTACTGGACAATGGAGAAACAGTCGCCCTCATCCTCCTCGACCTCTCGGCAGCATTCGATACAGTCTGCCACAGCACCCTTCTACAACGCCTCAATAACATCGGAATTCAAGGAAAAGCACTTGAATGGATCACCTCGTTCCTCACCGGAAGAACCCAGAGAGTCCGCCTTCCTCCATTCAAGTCCGAGGCCTCTGAAGTCATTTGCGGCGTACCCCAAGGATCCTCACTCAGTCCCACCCTCTTCAACGTATACATGAGCCCCCTCGCGGCCATCGCACGCCAACACAACCTCAACATCATCTCTTACGCGGACGACACCCAACTGATCCTTTCTCTCACCAAGGACCCCAGCACCGCCAAAACTAACCTACACGAAGGAATGAAAGAAGTTGCTGAATGGATGAAACAAAGCCGTCTGAAACTGAACTCAGACAAAACAGAAGTCCTCATCTTAGGTACATCCCCCTCTGCATGGGACGACTCTTGGTGGCCGGAAGCCCTTGGAAAAGCACCCATCCCGACAGACCACGCACGGAACCTTGGCGTCATCCTGGACTCCTCACTCTCAATGAACAGACAAGTCAGCGCCGTATCCTCTTCCTGCTTCAACATTCTTCGCATGCTCAGAAAAACATTTCGCTGGATCCCCTCCGAAACAAGGAAAACAGTCACCCACGCTCTGGTCACGAGCCGACTGGACTACGAAAACACCCTCTACGCAGGCACCACCGCTAAACTCCAGAAGAAACTCCAACGAATCCAAAACGCCTCAGCCAGGCTCATATTAGACATCCCACGCAACGAACACATCTCTGGTCACCTTAAAGACCTCCACTGGCTACCCGTCAATAAGAGGATCACTTTCCGTCTGCTTACCCACGCACACAAATCACTCTACGACACCGGACCAGATTGCCTCAACTCTCGACTGTCCTTCTACACCCCCTCCCGCCAACTACGTTCTTCCGGCCAAGCCCTCACCACAGTACCTCGCATTAACAAGACCACCATGGGAGGCAGATCCTTTTCCTACCTGGCTGCTAAGACATGGAACTCACTCCCCGCTTACCTTCGCCTCACCCAGAACCACCTAGCGTTCAGAAAGCAGCTTAAAACGTGGATATTTGACAAATAATCCTCCTCCCCTCCTAAGCGCCTTGAAACCCTCTGGGTATGTAGTGCGCTATACAAATTTTATGACTTGACTTGACTTGACTTGAAACACTTAGACTTAGATAGAGCTGAGCATGCCCTCCTGCGCTTGAGACATAAGTTTTACCTTAGTGGGGACAAAGGGGGAGAAGGTTGGCCCATAGATTATTAAGCACGAGCACAGATGTCGGCTGTTCAATCCATTAGAGATTCCCAGGCAGTTGAGCATACCACAGATACCCTTATTGTGGATTCCTTCTGCCACTTCTATCAGTGCATGTATAGTGGGGATTCAGAAAAGGGGGTGGTGATGAACAGAGTGTCTGAATTAAGCAGACCACTCTTACCCAGTGCAAAGATCAGGGCTTGATCCATCACCGCTATTTAACTCACTGCCCCATCCCAGCTCAGAACCTTGCTATATGCAAATCACTCTGCCACCTATAGTGGCCAAAAACGATTCAGAAAAGGGGGTGGTGATGAACAGAGTGTCTGAATTAAGCAGACCACTCTGTCCATCACCACCCCCTTTTATGAATCGTTTTGCCCACCATAAGCGTGGAAGGGTATACTCAGATGTGAGTCCCTTGCTCATTGCACCATCAGGATTCAAGCAAGCCGGGCCGAAGACGGCTGAAATGCCAGAAACCGGTCCCCGGAAGCTTGTTTCCTTCCCAGTATAAGAATAGGCTTGGTAGTTTGGTTTGCCCTGTTTCCATGATGCACTGGGACAGGGACAGACTAATTTGCATGTAGCCCGGTTCTGAGCTGGGATGGTGCAGTGAGCTAAAAAACGGTGATGGATCAAGCCCTGATCTGTTGACTGGGTAGGAGTATTCTGCTTAATTCAGAAACTCTGTCCATCACCACCCCCTTTTCTGAATCGTTTTGTCCACCATAAGCGTTGAAGGGTATACTTAGATGTGAGTCCCTTGCTCATTGCACCATCAGGATTCAAGCAAGCCGGGCCGATGACGGCTGTAATGCCAGAAACCGGTCCCCGGAAGCTTGTTTCCTTCCCAGTGAAAGAATTGGCTTGGTAGTTTGGTTTGCCCTGTTTCCATGATGCACTGGTACAGGGACAGACTAATTTGCATGTAGCCAGGTTCTGAGCTGGGATGGTGCAGTGAGCTAAAAAACGGTGATGGATCAAGCCCTGATCTGTTGACTGGGTAGGAGTATTCTGCTTAATTCAGAAACTCTGTCCATCACCACCCCCTTTTCTGAATTTTATAGTGGGGAGGCGCCAAGCTCGAGGGGGATGGCGGAATATGTCACGTCCTGTACATTACGCCGATGTTTAAATCATAGGCTGACACTTTGGATGCCATTGTTCGCGTAGAGGAGGTCATACCATCAATAGCTCATTTAAAGATAGCCTAATCCCCGGGGCTGGATGGCTTCTCAGCTCTGTTTTTTGAAATTTTTTGAGTGGAGCTGGCTCCGCTTTTAACACGTTTGTTCAACTCTTTCCTAGATACTGGGCAGGTAGCACCCTCCATGTCAGAGGTAACAATCACGGCCGTCCTTAAGTCTGGGAGACATCCGAAAGACTGTGGCTCGTATTGGCCAATTTCCCTTCTAAACATCGACGCAAAGCTCTTCGCGAGTATCCTGGCGGCACGACTTAGTCCCCTGATGGACGGTATCATTGATCTGGACCAATCCGGCTTTATTCCGACGCGACAGCGTGAGGATAATACCAAACGAGTTCTTCACCTTATAGACCTGGTCCACTGATTCTGAGCCCAGGCCTTTCTCCTTTCCATCGACACATAGAAGGCCTTTGACTGGGTGGACTGTGGATACCTGTTTACAGTCTTGCAGGGCTTTGGTCTTGGTGATAATTTCGTTCGGGTGGTTCAAAGTCTCTACTTGGCTCCTAAGGCAGCAGTGAGGGTGAACAGCTGTAAATCTGCCCTTTTCCCCATCTCCAGAGGGACGCGGCAGGGTTACCCCTTGTCCCCGCTACTTTTTGCACTCTTTATGGAGCCTTTTGCCCAACGCATACGTTTGAATTTGGATATAATGGGAATTAGGTTTGGCACTGACACCCACAAAATTAGTCTGCATGCAGACGATGGTATACTATCACTTACCCAACCTCACTCTACATTGCGGAATCTGGCCACGGAACTTCTTCAATTCAGAATGGTGGCAGGGTTTAAAGTAAACTTTTCGAAATGGCAAAATTCCTAATATTTTTTGTCCCTGACGATGAGGTCCAGGATCTGCGACGGGACTTTGACTTTCAGTGGGTACACTCTGACATTCCATACCTGGGCATCCGGCTGACTTCCTCTATCACTGTCTCCCTCAATTATAAATTGTTGATGGATCAAACTACCAAAGCGCTATCCAATTGGTCCCACCTCAAACTGGTCTGGTACGGGAGGCTAGCAGCAGTGAAAATGACTGTGCTCCTGCGTATCTTTTACCTGTTTCAGATGCTCCCAGTGAGCCCACTGCTGGGCACCCTTCGGAAATTGCAGGGACTCCTTAATTAATTCTTGTGGAGCAACAAGAGACCGAGGCTCGCACTATCACTTGTCACCAAAGCCGAAAGCTGTGGTGGGGCTGGGCTTCCCGCTATTGAGTGCTTATCACCGAGCGTCTTGTCTCAGATAAATCACGGAGTGGAATAGGCCCTTGTCCAGCAAACACTGGAACTTTATGGACCAGACAGTAGCTGGCTGTAATATCTGGTGTGAACTTTGGCTTCTGCACAAACACAGGGCATGGGGCCGTTACTCTCCGCCGGTGACCTCGCTGATTCTAAAACCATGGGATCAGTTAGTGCAGCGCAGGGGCTGGACTACGTTTCCCTCCCTCCCCAGTCTTTCATAGATGGAGGGAGGAGGGCTGCAAAGAGGTGGGCTCCCTCTTGGACCTAGATGGCTTGGTCCCCTTCTCTCAATTATGCAAGGACTATTTTAATTTGCCGGAGTCCGAAGCTTTCTATTACTCACAGCTCGCACACTGGGTGACCCAACCATGTTATTTCGATTTAATGTCTCGCCCCTTGACCGCATTCGAAAAAAGGTTAGTTTGCAAAAAGGATGACGTAAGCTCACATCTGAATTGTACGCAGTGATCCTGGCGCGTCCTAAAAAGCAGCGTACGAAGGCGCAGGATCGCTGGGAGACTGAATTTGGGCTCCCTCTGATGCACAAAGAATGGGAACATTTCTTCTACCGAGCCCACCACATTGCCTCTAATATTGCGGGTGCAGAATCTGCCTATAAAGTAGTCACTTATTGGTACTATATGCCGGCACGTATCAAGCCCTGGGACAGAACTAAGTCAGGCCTCTGCTGGCGGGGTGTGGCCTTCCTGGTACCCTGATACACCTGTTGTGGCACTGCCCGAAAGTGGTGGGATATTGGACAGCAGTTCTTCATGATCTTGATGATGCGTTCCAAATTACTTTCCCCCGGGCGCCTGAGCACACGTTGTTGGGACTCCCCCACCCCAAGTCCATTCCTTTGCGCTCTCTGAGGAGTACGTGGCTTGCGTTAGCATTGCTCGCGGCGCGACAAGTTCTTCTAGTGCAATGGGATTCCTCGGCCATACCTGACCCACGGAATTAGATCCAGAGACTCTGGCACCTCTTAGCAATGGAGCGCCTCTCGCTCAGCATTGATGGGAAAGGGTCAGAATATGCGAAGCTATGGGGTCCATTCCTGCAGCTTCTTTCCAAGGAAATGAGGGAAGCAACGTGCCCAAAATACCTACAAATTCTGCAGCTTATTCCTTTGGAACCGGTGGGGGCCACAAACGGAGTCTGAATTATCCTGAGCTGTGACCGATGGCCCTGGGACGGTAGGTTGGGAAGCTAGAGACTGATTCGGAAGAGTTGGGGGTGGGGGGATTTGGGTGGTTTAGGGGTTGGGTGTTTGTCTATTTCCTTGTTCCTTTTCTTTTATAAAAGTGGTATCTTAGCAGTTGCCTTGTGTGTATGCTTTGGGCTGAAGCGTCTCTTCGCGGGGTCGCCCTCCGGATTGTAGACTCCTACGCTTTGTACTGACCATAACGTTACGCTCTGCCGGCCATTGTACGTAGGCAGCTGAGCTGTGTGTATTGATCTTACACCATGCAATGAAAGATGATTGATTCTGATAGGCAGGACTTATACTTGTGAGTTTTAGATGTTTTGGTAGTACAAAACTGTTCAATTAGGTTTTCACTACAGCAAGGCCTATCTCACCCATAGATTATGATTGGAGCTGCATTTTAAAACTTTACAAGTGCATCTTCCAATTGGGATGAGATAGAAAATTGGATTTTGGTGTCTCTGGACTCAAAATGTAAAAACATCTTTTAGGGAAGTTGGTTTTTAAATTGCAGGTCTGATAATGTCTCTTTTAGAAAGTTGGCATTTTCTTACTTTAACCATTCTGTGTATCTGCCTGTCCTAGAATACACTTCTGGGTTGGATGACAACTGGGTTTTGTTAATTCACTCTAGACAGTTGCACACAAAGAGAGTTGAGGTGTGCCCTGCATATCCTGATGACCCATTATCTGGCTGATGGGTCTTCCTGAGCTAGAGTGTTGTGAGGACTTGGCACTTGAACCTGCATAGGGCTCTGCCTGTCAACTCACAAAGAGCTGCTTACCCCCTGTAGTATGTCTGGAGCCTGGGAAGGGCCGTGTGCACTACAAAGACTTTTCTTTGAAGTCTCCCTACTTCAAAGGCTAAAATGGGTACAGATATGTACTGGACCTCTGACACCATATACTCAGAACACTTCTAGAGTTAGGGCACTTTTCCAGGAAGAAAAGCTGTTGTGTTGCCAAGAGAGTCTGTCACTTTGCTGCTTCCTTTGCTGTGTTGGCCTACTGCCTGCTGCTTCTGTCCTTGCCCAAAGCAAGCTCTGACATCGCTGCAGCACCTCAGAAGAGCAGCCACCGTGTGAGTCTTGAGTACAATGTCACCGAAGTCCATGACGTCTGACTCTGCTGCTTCACCTGTGGCCCCATGGTGCCTTATGGTGTGACCGCCACATTACCTTCCCTGAGCCTCGCAACATTCTCATTCGTCAGCGGCTCACCGACTTTACACCACCTCCAGGAACTGATGCTTCACTTGCTACAGTGACACCTCACCTCCGTAGTGCAATGCACTGTCCCAATTGCAGATGCGCCAACGACTTACATAGCAGTAAAGAACCAACTGCGCAATCGCCACAGCAATGCATCACCTCCACAGCACCATGCATCGTCTGTGATTCTCAAAGTCTTTAAGGCACTGCACTGGAGTCTGCATGACTCTGTAGCCGGCCTGCCCTCCATCGCAGTCAGCCTGAACTTGTGGATTCGTCCCCATCAAGCACATTAAGATAGTCCCGACTGGAGCTATTCTGTTTTAAAGTGATGTATCTGTTTTGAATATTGAGAAATTCAGGTCTTGACTTTTGTATGTTGGATTTTTGTCATTTCGGTCCTGTTTTACTCAGATACATGTTGGCTATGTGTCTAGACTGCTGGTGTTGAGTACTTTTGTGGTTTTTGTATTGTGTTACTGTGTATGTGTGCACTAATACTTTACACATTGCATCTTTAGTTTATCCTGACTGCTGTGTGTCAAAGTACCAGAGGGTGAGCACAGGTAAACTTTGTTGTCTACTACACTTATCCTAACTAGAGTGTCGGTCCCTACTTGGACAGGGTGCATACATCTGCCAAGTAGAGTCCCCATCTTTAACAAATTCTGTATTCATTACATTTGCAATGAAAACAATGTCTTAACAACTCTTCATTAGATTGCAAATTCAAATTCAAAACCGATGTTGTTACTGCTTTTGAAACAGGAAACCTCTTTGCTATTTACTTCATAAAAATTCAGAAAACACTAAAGAAACCTTCTATTCACTCTGCATGCAGACATTGCCTTTCTGGTTATGGTCTGGATTGACAGAGCAGCAGTCTCCAGACGATTATGTGAGTATGACTTGGAGAGGAGTTTTGGCTCTGCCCAGATGTTGGGAACCCGGAGTACATGTTTCCATTAGGCAGTAGTTGTATGATTCTGCAAAACAAGTACTTGCGCTGCACGCAGATGTGATCATTTTTAATATCTTTCCGGCTATCTCAGATTGAACTTTTAGAAGCACACTCACAGGACATTGTAATTCTATTAAAGCATCTTAGATGACTAGACAATTAACAATGTTTTTACTCTGGTTTTTATTTAGTATTTATAAGCTTTGTACCCAGCAACCCAGCATATTCGGCTTCAGGTCAACTGTGGAGCTAGGATCTGTGGGATGCCCTCAGTTGTGCTCTGTAAGCAAACATATCTGTTTTTTCCCTGAAATGTGTATTTTAATCAATTCTTTATGCGTTCTAGGAAAGCAGGTCTTTCGTTTTTGCTGTACTGCCTCCCTTAGTTTTCTTTAGCATCAAACTGTCAATAAAGAAATACATAGCAGTTTTACATTGCTACAGGAGAAGACGCAGCTTACATTTGTTCTTTCAAACACTGGTGTTCTTGAGCCAACAGTGGATATAATTTCTTTTAGAGGCTGTGTGCCAATAGTTTACATTTGAGTGCAATTTAATCCTCTGGTCTAATTTCACCACTCAGGACTGAGATTCTATTGTTGATTATTGAAGTCATTATCTGTATACTACTCATTATTGTAAAACATCGCTTTGCATGTTTGAAATATGATCTTATGTATCCATAAAAAGGTCATAAAATATGATGGTTGGCCTAGGTAGAGAAAGTTTTGTATTTTACATTTTTTTATTTGAAAAAACTTGTATTGGTTTAAAATCAGTTGAGGAGAGCAGTAGCAATGTCCCTGAAATAATGCATATGAGAAGATGACTTTTATTTCCATCTGAAAGGCAAGTGTATTTTCCCCCAGTTGTATTGGGATGTGTACATGATTTCCTCCCTAGCATTTTAGCACAAGTACTGCACCATGTTTGTCAATATTCAGCCAGTTGCCCTTTTTATTAGTTTGCAATGCATTTATGATAATGACAGCCCACCACAAGAAAGCTACTTTTGTGGGCAAATCATTTTTTGAAATGGGGTCTCAATTTGGCAGTGGTGTTCACCCTGTCCACATAGGGATCCTTCCTTCTGGTCAGGGTAAGACAAGCACAGAGATAAGATAACCCCTGCTCACCCCCTTGGTAGCTTCGAACGAGCAGTCAGGCTATCTCAAAGGAAACGTGTAAAGCATTTGTACATAATATACACAGTAACACAGGGAAAACACTAAACAGGGACACCACACCAGTTTCGAAAAATATATTATCTTTATCTAAACCAAACAAGACCAAAACAGCAAAGATCCAACATATACAACTCAAAATATGATTTTTAGAGGGTTTATAGCAATTCTGTCCATAGAACTCAGTGGATGTGTGATTTTTACACAAAGTACCTCAAATTGGTCAGAATTGACAAGGCAAAAAAGCAGCAGAGGAAGGAAACGTAAAAATACAGTGATGTGTCAGTTTCTGAGTCCTTGGGGAAGCGATGCAACAGTTTTGTGGCACGCAGGAGGAGTGATGCATCAAATCCGGCCTGTAGAGGGAAGTGATGCATCAATTCCAAGATGGTTCTGGTCTGCGGGTGCTGCTGTGAAGATGCGTGGCGCACAGGCTCGTAGAGTGGAAATTTGAGATGCTCTTGAGATCGATGCAGCAGCAGCAAACAGGTGCTGCATCGTTTCTTTAGCTCCAAGAAAACAATGCATAGATCTTTTAAGTTCAAAAATAATTTTATTGAAAGAAAATGAGGTGTCTGAGTATAACATACAATCTTAAATATAAATCAATACAATTGAAGCTTTTACATGTAAAGAATTTGAATTTGATTTAAAAGTATTTATTGAGCGCACGATTACCAGGCGGTTTCTTGGCGCTGGGGGGGCAAGCCCCAAGGGGAGAAGGGAAAGGAAATTAGGATGAAAAAGCCTGTGAGAACAGGAAAGTTTTAAGCACTCTTCGCAACTCCGGGTAAGTCACTGTTGACCTAATGGAAAGATGAAGGGAGTTCCAGAAAGCAGGAGCAAGGACTGAGAACTTCGTGCCCCCCGATTTGATCTTCCTAAACCGGGGGACCGAAAGGAGAGATAAGGAGGAAGAGCGCAGTTGTCTGCTGGGAATGTAAGCCTTGATTTTGGAGTTGATAAAAGCTGGCGCAGTCCCAGCAAGAGCCCGGAGGGTCAGGCATCCCATCTTAAAAAGGGCTCGTTCTCTAATGGGGAGCCAATGAAGGGATCTAAGAAGCGGGGTGACATGATGTGATTTAGGAAGACCATAGGCTAGGCGGGCGGCTTGGTTTTGGACAAGTTGGAGACGCCGAAGGGCGTAGGCAGGGACCCCATTGTACAAAATGTTGCCGTAGTCCAAACGTGAGAGAACCATGGCCATAAGAAAAAGTTTAAGAGCTGCAAAGGAAAAAACCGTGAGATCTTTATAATAGTGCGTAGGGCAAAAAAATAAGAAGAGACCACCGTGCTGATCTGGGAATGTAAGGTGAGGTGTTGATTGAGTGTTATCCCTAATGTTTTGATAGAGGGAGAAGGTAAAGGGGAGGGACCAAGGGACGGGGGCCAGAAAGCAAGGAACCAGGGACTAGAGCTGCCACCAGTGAGGACCAGCTCGGTTTTAACAGGGTTGAGTTTAAGGTGCTTGAAGTTCATCCAATCCCTGATAAAGATCATGACTGATTGAAAATTGTGAATGGAATGGGGGGAATCAGAGAGATTTAAGATGATTTGGAGGTCTTCGGCGTAGTTAAACACCGTAACCTCTATCTTCTGTAAAGCAAAAATAAGAGGAAAAATGTACAAATTAAACAAGAGAGGGGAGAGGGAAGAACCTTGAGGAATGCCACACTGCACCTGGTGTGAGGGGGCAGAGAAGTCAGCCAAATGGACGGCCTATGTGCGATCCCTCAGAAAGGAAGTGATCCAAGCCAGTGCTGAGCCCTCAATGCCCGCCGCCTCGACACGGGAGAGAAGAATGGTATGGTCCACCGTGTCAAAGGCGGCGGACAAATCGAGGAGAACGAGGGCCTGGGGTAGGTTGGTATCCATCCCCTCTCTGAGCGTGTCCATGACCGAGATGATGACTTTTTCTGTGGAATGTAGTGGGCGAAATCCCGGCTGACACGGTGCAAGGCAGCCACTGTCCTCAATAAAAGAACTGAGGACTTTGGTGGCATGGCGCTCTAGGACTTTGCCCAGAAAAGGGAGGAGGGAAATAGGGCGGTAGTTGGTGAGAGAAGTGGGGTAAGCACTGGGCTTCTTCAGAATGGGGATAATGGTGGTAGATTTATGAGGGGAAGGGACAACACCTTGCTTGAGTGAGTCGTTGAGGAAAGTAAGAGGAGGAAGGGGACACGCCGAGAAGATCTCTCTCAAAACATGAGCCGGGCAAATGTCAGAGGGAGATCCTGACTTTACTCGAGGGAGCAGAGATAGAAATATTTCCCTTGTCAAAGAAGCTATCTGATTTAACTGGGAAGTGTTGGGTGGCGTGTAGGGGTTCAAGAAAGCAGGGGACGGGGAAGATATGTTGGCCTTAATGGCCGCAATTTTGTCAGTGAAAAAGTCATTGAGAGAATCGCAAAGGGATTGGGAAGGAGAGGGCTTGAGAGTAACTCTGTCTGAGGGGGCCAACTCGTAGCCGGTGGCGAAAATTTCCCTGGGTTGGTTTTCGGCCGAGAGAATTTTGACAGAAAAGTAGCTGGTCTTAGCGTTGAGAATGGCTTTTTTATAATCATTTAAGATGGAAGTATACTGTGATTTTAAGAACAAATATAACAGCTGCACAGCAAGGCCTGCTCCGGACTCAGTGCGGTGGTCTCAGAACTCGGAGACGCGGTGCTCTGAAATCAGCATATATTGTATTTTTGGGGCCAAAGGAGCTGTGCCGAATTTCTTCTGCTGCACAGTAGCAGCATGTGAAGATTTCCTCCGCACGGCGGTGCTGCGTCAGAGAAGCAGGCGCTGGAAGGGCGATGCATTGATTTTGCAGGTTCTCAGTGGCAAAACAACCAACAAGGGCCCAGAACTAGATTTAGAACCACAAGGCAGGTCAGAACACCCAAGGAATTCATCCAAATTGTCTCAATTTAAATATCGACCTACAAAAATATATATAATATAATTATTTAATTGATAATTATTTATTTAGTTTATATATTATTTTTAACTTAATATTTGCATGTGGGTTTTGTAGTGGTATAGGGTGGGAAGTAACGTAATTATAAATAATTATAATTATTTCTTAATTAATGTTAATTATTTAATTGTTAATTATTTATGTAAATTGCATGTTTACATTTGTTTTTTTCAATGTAAATTTTAGGTGCAGAGTGTGGGTTCTGCAGGGGTATAGAGTGGGAAGTAAATTACATATAATTAAGTAATAATGAATTTTTAATTCATATAAATTATTTAATTGACGATTATTAATGTAAATTGTATAATTACTTTTTTTTAATGTAAGTTTTAGGGGCAGGTTTTTGGTTTTGTAGGGGTATAGGGTTGGAAGTAAATGTATTATAATTAATTAATACATATTTATTATTAAAATTAATTTATAAATTGATAATTAAATATGTAAATTGTGTACTGAAATTATTTTGTATTCTTTTTTGTTTTTGTAATGGTAAAGGGTGTGTAGGAAATTAATTATAGTATTTAATTGACGCTAATACATCAATGTATTTAATTGTCAATTAACTTTGTAAATTGTATAATTAAGATATTGTTTGTGTTATATACTAGCTGTCAGTTGTATTTGTAGTGGTGAAGGGTGGGGAGTTCATTAAATATAATTTATTTACAATTAGCTAATTATTGATATTTTAATTGATAATTATGTAAAATGTGCAAATATAATGTAATAAATATTTTATCTGTTTTTGTTGTGCAGTTTGTATAGAAATAGGGTACAAAGTTACTTAATCAATACAAAGTTTAAAAATATTTAAATGTTTTAAAATGTATCTTTTTTGTTATGTGTTAACTGTATTGTGCATTTTTATTAAAAAAAATATTTTATTTATATGTTGTCAATATTTGGGGAATATAGTTTGGGATTTTAATTATAATGAGAAGATTTGTATTATTAATTATCTGTATTAAAAGACTGTAATAAATATGTAATTCATTTATTTTTCAGATAACATTATTTATATATAGTTTTTCTGTTTAATTATGACTTTTATTGTTATTTAATTAATGTTTAAAAAAAAGAAATTTAAGGGAACGCCTGTGTGTTTAAGGTTGCAAAGAGTGACTGGAATGGAAATAGTAAATTTTACCCCTCCGCAAATCAACACTTTCCCCACTGTTGCACTGACTGGAGTGGGAATAATAAATTATATTCCACAACAATCCAAAACTTTCCCTCCTGTTGCATTGACTGGAATGAGAATAGTACATTTTACACCTCTGCAATACAACACTTTCTCTACTGTTGCACTGACTGGAATGGAAATAGTACATTTTCTCCATGGGGGCTTGTGTCACAGAAGTAAACCCGCAGTAATACAGGCTCCTATATAGAAACGGGGGATGTTCAAAACCCTTCACCCTGTGGCAGGCACCCCAAGATGCCTGCCACACAGTGCAGGGTTTTACTAGGGAATACCCCAGGTACCCCCTCAACCACCAAAGGTAGACTTCGGAGGCAAGGAGGCCCTGTTAGTGTCCCACAAAGTTGCATTCTGACAGCCTTTCAGTGTCGTAAAGGACAGCACAGAAAGGCTGAAGGAAACCAACATTGTAATCCTGACAGCGGAAATGCCGTCCATAGGGGATTACGGTGTGATTCTGATTGGCTGGAAGACTCTGAGAGTCAGTCGGAACGAGTCCGAATGGCCGGCCAGTTTACGTTCGGACTGCCGACATCGTAATCGGGTGGTCTGACCACAATCAGACCGTGTCGGTTGGAAAACCTCCGACTCCTGTCCTAAAGCTTCAGACTAGCGGTCGGAGGCTTTTCAGACTGACATCGAAATTGGCCCATTTATATATCATTACATGTAAATATTAATATATATGTGTTATATTATTTTAAGTAATTCTTCATTTAACAAAATACATGTAATTATTATTATATTACTGTTACTTTTAAATATATTTAATGTTCTGTCTCGTGCCTCTCTCCACTCCCAGTCCGGGTGAGATGGTCCTACTGGTGCACACCCGGGCCATGGGGGATGTGTACAGTAGCCATACCCACATCAGAAAACCTCCCCCAAACCCAGCAAGGACTTTATAGAGATAGGGCCACTCAAGGTTGTCAAAGGCCTTCTAAAAATCTACTGCAAACATTGTGGCCTCCCGCTAGTCATACCCATCGGAGCCCATTACAGCCAGGAGTTGCCTAATGTTTATGGCCGTGTTCCGCCCCGGGATGAACCCTACCTGTTCTGCGTGGACCTTTTCTGGTATGTGGGGAAGAAGGCGCATTGTGAGGATTTTGCTTCGGATTTTGTAATCCATGTTGAGCATTGATAGTGGCCTGTACACTCAAAAGTGGTGCAGTTCTTTCCCAGGCTTGGGCTATGGTATGATAAGGGCCTCCCTAGCACTCTCTGGCAATATGCTCGCTTCCCAGGCCTCCTGGTACATTGTGACCAGCCGGGGTGCCAACTCTTCCAAATAGGTTCTGTAGAACTCGACTGGCAGACCGTCTGTACCCGGGGTCTTATTCCTAGCCATACCCCCAATGGCGACTTGCACCTCCCTTTGTGTAATATCCATTCCTAAATCATCCACCTCCTCTTGATTCAGCTGCGCCATCTGCAGGTCTGCAAGGTATTCCCTTGTGTCTGTGGAATCGTCTTCTCTCGATTTTCTGTATAGCTTCACGTAATAACGGACAAAAACTGTGTTAATCGTTACCTGTAACGTAATTAATGCCTGCCCCCTCCTCATCCCCAATTTCAACTAGGGGTAACTCCTACTCACCGGATTTGCCAGCCAAGCCAGGAGTGACCCCAATTTGTCCCTTAAGCATGAGTGTCTGCATTACCACTTCCTCCTTGGCCGCCAAGAGTGCCTGCTGGAGCTCTGGATGGCCTGGCCTTCTGCATTTTAGCCCTAAGGGTTGCATCTGCCCCTGCTACTTCACACAGGATGACACGCCTAACCCCGTGGTACGTGTTATACATTGGCCCCTCTGGACCACCTTGAAGTCGTCCCACTCCGTGTTCGTCGAAGAGGCCGTCCCCTCATTCGCTGTGAAATAGTGCGCTATTTCTCTCCTGATCTCTTCCCGGAAGACCTGGTCCTCCAGCGTATCTGGGCAGAGCCGCCATGTAGGGATCGCTGACACAGGGTGACCTCATTTCAAAGGCAGGATGATCGATATTGTTCATGTGAGGTATTCCGTGGCCGTAACTTGGTGCTGTGTCTCTATGAAGCTTAGGAAGGGATCTAGTCGAGCATGTACCTCATGAACCGCTGAAAAGAAGGAGTAGTCCCTATCTTGGAGGTGCACGGTCCTCTAGGGGTTTATCAGTTCCCAGCCGTCTCCAGTTGGTGAATATTTGTGAGGCTCACGCTGCTTTGGAATTTCTGAGCGGTGGGTGGGATTGGTCTAGGAGTATGTTGCACACACTATTAAAGTCGCCCCCCAATAGGGTAGTGGCCAAAGGGTAATGCATAAAGCAGTGACTCAGCCTCGCGAAAAAGGCTGGCTGTTCCGCATTGGGGGCCTAGATGCTAATTATACTTATTTCGCGTCCCTCTAGTCATTCCTTTATAGCTACGTATCAACCCTCTCGATCTACCAGAGAATCTGTCAATTAAAATGGAACTCCGGCTTGGATCCATATTAGCACCCCTCATGCAGATGCCAAGTAGGTAGTGTAAAAAAACTGGCCCCTCCACCTTCTTTGAAAGGTTTGTCCTTCTTTCTGCTAAGGTGTGTCTCTTGTAACAAGGCTATCTGGGCTCCCACCACCGGATATAGGAAAGGACTTTGTGGCATTTTTTGATTGTGTGCATGCCCCTGGTATTCCAAGTCATGCATTTGTACTGTTGCTTGTCAGCCATTAGGGTATGTTACTAGGTCCCGGCCGTCTCCCTCCGTAAGCTTTATCTCCTGCCTGTGCTCCTCACTCATTCTCACATGGTTCCCTGTGTGCTGCAACTCAAGGTATACCCCCAGTATCAACATTAAGCATTTCCCCCAACTCCCACTCCCCATGATAAGCAGGAAAATACCCCCATCTAAACCACAATTATAAGTCCGCAAGTGACTGCTTGCAGTTCGATCAGTCAATTGCATGGGGGGAGGCCACGTTCTGCCGCTTTCCCAGTCTCCGCAGCTGCCTTTCCGTTTCTCTTACTCACGAAGGACCCCCCAGCAGCTCCCTCCATCCACCAGTCTCGATACCTCCTTCTTGGATCAGATGTGTCCAGTGCTGCTTCACACCATCTCACAGTAGGTCACAGCTCTCTCCCATTATGCGATGCCATCTGCCATCTGCGGTGTTACGTCTATAAGCACCACGATTAGTGCCTCGAAGTCACTGGATCCATGTTCCGAGCCAGATTATGCCAGGGATTCACTGCCTCCAGGGGGCCCCTGGCTATTTCCTTTACCGCTAATTAGCGCTACTACCTGCATCACGTTTTGGCGCTGAAGCTGTGCCTCCTCTTGCTTGGGTGCTAGAGTCTCTCTCAAGGCCCGCCGTCCCCTGGGGCGGTTCTCACGTCTTCTTCTCCCAGTTGGGTCCTGTAATGGCTCCGTTCCTCTGTGTTTTTCCAGCCAGTCCAATGCCTCCTGCAAGGGCCTCTCCATGGTGACTCGTAACGTGGCTGGGTACTGTGTTGTGTATTTGTAGTTCATTTGTCCCAGCCTCTGCTTTATATCCCTATAAGAGCCTCTCTGCCGTTGCACCTCTCTGGAGAAGTCAGTGAAAATCTGCACAGCGGAGATAGCCACTTCTATGTCTCCTCTGAGACAAGCCTGGGCAAAAATGTGATCTCTGTCCCTGTAATAGAGGAGTTTCTCTATTAACACCCGCAGTGGCGCACCTGATACCCGGGGCTATGCAGGGACTCAATGTGCCCACTCTAGGGCAAAGAAATTCGATAGGCCCTTCGCGCCACTTCCTCCCGGAGCCAGTTTTCCCTGTAATCTAATATGCTATGACTTTCTATTTTCTCCAGCAGGCCTATGATACAGAGGTTGCTTCTAGGTCAACTATTTTCAGCACCTTCGGCCCTGCCTTCCAATATTTGCACCTTTGTCTTGAGCGCTGCCACTTATTGCTTCATTATTGCTATATCTGGCAGAGTCTCTAATAGTTGGCCCTCATTTGTCTTGACGCGGTCTGCCAGCTTTTTGTGGCAATCTCTGAGTACTCCCAGGTCAAGGCTCAGTGAGTTGATCTTGGTGTCCAGGTGCTCACTGGAGGAGGTGATAGCCTGCAGGATATCTTGCAGTGTGGGGTCTCCACCTGCATTAAGATCTTCCCTCTCTCCTCTGTTGCTTTTCCTGTCAAGCCCTCTTCCCTGTCCTTCTTTTTGGGGATTTTCCCCATCGTGTCTTCTCGCTCCGATGTGCTTCTAGTGTTGCATGCACTCCCTCATGGGGTGCCTCAAGACAGCCCTCATCGCCCGTAAAGCTGTCCTTTTAGGTGGGCCCTCTTTGGTCTGGCGTGTACCCTCTTTCAGGCTCATACTAGGCTCCTCTGCACCCCCTCAACTTCCCACCGTTTCCTCGTCATCTCTGGGGTGCTCATTGTGTCCTGTGTGTGCAATGTGGGCCTGAATCCACCCCCCTTTTAGGTCACCCAGGGGGCTCTGGATCTTGCCCCTTTGTGGCCATATTATTCTATGCGGTTTATAACTGATGCTCAGGCTATGTGCACTGGGAGGGGTGTCTCCCCACCTTTCTATTGGTTAGGCCCGATGCTGGCAATTCCTGGGCCCACTCACATTGCTGGGCCACTCGTTCAAGTTGAGCCTCCACGCCTGCCCTGATATTCCCCTATGTCGGACAGGTGGCCTCAGGGCCGAGTTATTCGCTCGTCGCTCATATCCCCCCGCCATACTGTTCCCTTTCAACTTCTTTCACAACACTCTTGCCTTCGGGCCCGAGCTTGCATCCTGGAGCCGCAGGCAGGGACATCTTTCTCACTTGGCCTTCTCTAGGGTCCTCCACTCTTCCCGGGTGATATTGAGGCACGCATTTCCTTTTGCCAAGAGGGGTTCGTGGCAGCTGCTAGCCACTGCTCCTGCCTCCTATCTCTGTGCAGCCATGGTCAGCATACCTTGTGTGACCTTCACAGTGTCACCCAGGGGTCCAGTGGCGGTGCTCAAAGTTTCCGCTCGCCGACAGGGACAGCCGGGGGGAACTTTCTCCATCGTCGTCTTACTGGCTGCCCTCCTCTGTTTCTGCCGACAGCCTCAGTGCTGCTGTGGTCCACTCTCCTCTCACACCCTGCACAGCTCTCTTTAGGGGTGTTGAACCTCCTTCACTGCTCTTTTCGCAGTCTCTGTCATGCGCTGCCCCCTCAGCTCCACTCCAGGCCTCATTATGGGTGGGCGGATAATTCTGTTCCACCCACAGAATGTGCGGAGATTTTCCCCTTCCGCGATGTAGGCAGAGAAACAAGGCAATGGAGCTATGCAGAGAGTGCGTAGATTGGTTCTATCTCTGTGCCTCTCCACGTAGACCCCTTACACAAATTACGCCCCCCCCCTTAGACCTCGGTCTGCTCTCTCACTTCCACCTCAGAAGTGTGGCTCAATGGTAAGAGCGGCAGACTCTGATGCAGAAGTCTGGCCCGGGACCAGGGTTCAATTCTCACCTCGGCGAGTCTTTGACTCACTTTCCTCGGACCTGATAATTCTCGCCTCGGTGCCTATTCTAATCATGGGTCTCACTCTGCAACTCTGGGCAATGGCTTGCTTAAACTCCACAACGGCCCCCACAATGCTGAGATGCCTGGCTTCACCTTGGGGGTGCCCAGGAGTGGACATTTCACATGGAAAAGACAGGAAGGGTTCCACATTGGTATGCGTTACAGTGCCAGGACACCCCAGTTGGGGTATTAGTGCGTTTTACAAGTGCAAATTACATTACATTAAATTACCTTAGGGGGTATCCGGGCAAAACTCCTGATCTCTTGCTGAGCCAGGCACGGGCACTCAGCTCGATCAGCGCTGCCAATTCAGCAATCGTCTCAGCTCAGTCAAGGTGTTGTGGATGCTGCCATCGCCTGTTCCCCAACTTCACGAGTTCACATCCTACAGTGGGCGGTACGGGGTCCCTGCACCTCTGTCACACAATATGCCCGTCATATGGCTGCGGGGGTGCACTGTAGGGGTCCTAGGCCCATTTAGAGCATCAGGATGGCGGCGGGCCGACCGGAGCTCGCGAGCTGTGCTGCTCACTCCATCGGCGCCAAGCCATGTCCCCACCATAAACCACACACATAGTGACTTTTTATCCCAATATCAACAGCTGAGCTATTGCCCATCTTACTTTAAAGTCTGCTGAAGTACATAATATGGTTACAGATACGTTTTGGGATTTCATTATGACGACCTCCCGAATTGAAACTGTCTGAAATGTGCGTGTTAAAACATATAAGCATTGTATAAGCATAGATCTATCCTTATAAGCCAGATGAGTCTCAGTTAAAACAAGTACCTGTGGCTTAAATGCCTTGAGTTCTTCACAAATCAGTCATTGCTTCCTAGGTTGGTTTAGTCCTGCAACATTCCAACATACATACTTCAAATTAAACATTAAATATTCTTGTTCAAACTATCTTTCCCTTTACTCTGTTCTTTATTCATGCCACCCTGCTGTCTTTGCAGACTCCATCTTTGTGAGTACTTCGATAAGTTGACTGGTTACTTTACCCCCCCAGCACTCTGCAACCCCACCTAGTGATGCCAATAGGAAAATAGAAAACAGCTCTCCATTGCTCCCCAATCCCAACCCCACACAACTCTGACCTCCCCAGTGTCTAGAAAAAGGAATCATCCTCTTTCCCTGCTGTCATTGACTGACAGCCTGCAGAGAGTAGTCCTCCTAGAACACCTCTCCCTGGCTCCAACATACCTGCCCCCTCAAAGAACACAGAAAGAAACAGAAAAGGAAAAAAAAGAAGGAAAAAAGAAAAAATGGAGATAGGAAAATATAAAAAATTAAGAAGAATATATACTACAATTTTTTTCCTTCTTCTTTAATAAGTGTTGTCAAATTGCTATTTTGAGAGAGGTTGTTTAGCTTCTTTCTCTGTGTAGAAAAATTGCGAGCATCCGTCTTTAAAAATCTTCAGTCGGGCTGACTCCTACAGGAAGACTTGCATACAAACTGCTTTGAGAGGTTCAATCAGCTGTCGTAGCTTCCATCTCCTTTTCATCGTAGCTTTACACCAGTCTGGTCTTACGAAGATAGAGATTTAATCCACTTTTACATAGGTAGTATGCCGGGCCTTAGCAAAAATTGCTTGTCGGAGCAGAAAGTTGACGATATACATGAGTATTGGGCGAGGGTGTGATGTCTTAGCTTGGGACGCTAGCGCTACAAAAGATGGCAATCTATTAGCCAGCTGAACCTGTGAGTCCATATCCCAATCTCGGCTGGAATAGACTGACCATGTAGGCTCAAGGATCCAAGCCTTCCCTCCCTTCAGGTATGCTGAAGACCCTTAGATTGTGACGATGTTGCAGATTCCTCAATTTTCCCCTGCAAAAACACCATCTGAGTCTCTTGCGTTTTAATTGCTTTCGCCACAATGGTGCTGACCTCTTCTGCAGTGGCAACCTGCTGTTACAAGTTCGAGAACTCTGAGGAGAGTGAGAGGACTTTAGAAGTAGCATCCGTTTAATTTCCTGGCTATCAGCTTTTTCTTGAGTATAGTATTCTTGAGCCTCTGCTCTTTGAGTGAACAACACCTGAAATATTGTAGACAAAGATGGCTCCTCTAATTAAATAGATTTGGAACTTCCCGCTCCTAACCCCTCCGGAGGGTTGGGATGATCCGTTCTTGATAGGGGGAGGCTAGGCAAGTCATGAATACCTTCCAGGTTGTCCATTTGCTCTGGGATAGAGATTATATTGTCCTGGGTAGCCTGGCTGACCTCTGGTAACTGCCCTCTGTGGAAGAGCGCCCTTTCATGCCTGCACTGCCGGTATTGAACAGTCGCAAGAATATGGCTTTAACCTCTTCTTGCGGCGGTAACCCTTTTACGTAGGGGGCTAGCCACACATCCTGCCTTTGAGTGTGTCGAGACAGAGATTTTATGCAGCACCTCAGAATTGCCATTAGGTAATTTAAGACCTACTCCTCCATTCCTTCCATTAGATCCAGATGGTTTATTGCCCAGAGGGGAGCTGCCCTTCATATAATTGGGACTCAAGACCTCCGTCAGGTCCATACTATGTTCCATAGGCCCACAGGTAACGTCAGCCAAAATATCTGATGCAGAACTAGTCGCTGCAGGTTGTGACATCAATAAATCTGATTCTGACATAGTTGAGATTTCCACAACCTCTAGGTTAAGAGACCCTGGATTGACAAAGAAGTCAGCTCACGGATTGGTGTCTGCATCATCAAGTAGTTCTACCCCCTCATTTCCCCCAGCTAATTGCTGAGATACGAGTGATACAGTGGGGGGCTTGGGGGGAAACATGGTGGGCGGTTAGATGCGGGTCGTGGGAGCGCCGCAGAGTGTGTGATATGGAATGAGCTAAATATTATTTCTACAGCTCAGAACTTGGTCTAAAGTGAAATTCCCTGCCAGAAAGGATCCTTCTAGCCTTCTCCAGCACCAGGAAGGGCGCATAGCCACAGGACAAGCAGATTTCCCTGGACTAGAGGCGGGTAAAGGTAGAAAGAGGGTAGAGGGTGGGAGTGCTTCTGTGGAGGGGGTCTCAAGTTATACATTAAGGAGCACAGGGAGAGGTAGTACTTAGGCAGATTTGGACCCATTGGTGATTACTTTCAAGTTGGAGGAGGGGGTAGGGAGAGAGGCTAAAAACTCTGGTAAATCAAGCGCTACAGTGAGGGAGTCACCAGTTCTTTTGATTGCACCAAATACTAAAAAAATACTGAAGAAAACGTACCCCTGTGCAGAGTATCAAGGTCACCTAATCATATAGGACCTATTTTAAGGTTCTACGCAAAACCAAAATGCTTATTTTGGGCAAAAGTAAAATGGCGTGAGTCAAAAGTCATCAGGAGGGGGCAAGAAAGGAGCAGGGGGTGCAAGAAAGAACCTCTGAAGGAGAGAATATGGAATGTATGGAGGATTGGGCCAATGACATGTCCCTGAATCGGTATCAAGTCCTAGCCTCAGACTCATCGGCTACCTCTGGGGGTGGGTATCAAATTCCAGAGGAGGTGGAACGGGCCCCAGACGGGTCAAAAGGTCCAAACCTTAGCACCAAGGGTCCCGCGCATAATTCTAAACACTCCGGCAAGGAGGACCCATCTATTGAAGCTCTCCTAGCAACCCTGACTACTGAAATTAAAAACAGATTTGATACATCAGAGGCAAATCAGAAGGAGATAGGGTCTGCTGTGAAGTACTATAGAGAACAATTATAGAATGGGAGGTAAGGAGCTTAGAGAAGCAATGTAGCCCAATAGCGCTGAAATAGTGAAGCTAAAAACGAAGGAGAAGGAGCAGCTAGATTGAGTAGAAAAATTGGAAAACTTCCATAGACGGAATAACTTGAAGATTCTAAAACATCTGGAAGGCAGAGAAGGGGACAATATTTTACTTCCGGAAGGCAGAGAGGGACACAATATTAAAACCTACCTAGTCCAATTGATGAAGAGGGAGCTGCACTTGGAAGAATCAGAGCAGGAGATTGCTAAAGATATTCAGAGAATTCAAAGGGAGCCCTTTAGACTCAACGCTAGCAGGACCAAGCCCAGAAGAATACTGCTTAACTTTTTAACCTACATATTAAAAGAGAAGATTCTGTCTAAGGCTTTGAGCAAGAAGTCGATTGAGGTAGATGTTGTTAAATATGAATTCAGATCAAACTTCTCAAGTGTCACTTCCAAGAGGCAGTGGGAACTAGGAAAAAGGATTGAACCACTAAGGTGGATGGGCGCCTCGGTGCAGTTGAGGTTCCCAGCATTCCTGAAGGTGATGTTTTTTATAAAACAAACTTTATTAAGTTTTGGTATAATAAGACATTCGTACAATTGTCACCCTTTCCATTACATTAATGTATTTTTGCAATTATCATTTACTTATGATAGTCAACATTTTGCCATAAGACTACTAATTACTTAATTTGGTGCATATAGTTGTTCCTCATATCCCATCTACTTAACTTCTATTTTTTAACTCTGGATATTATCCATATTAAATAATTATAACAGAAGGTACATAGTATGCATGTTCTCAATCCTAGATCCCACCCATGCATCCCACAACTGACTACTTGGGCTACACAATCAGTCTCTAATTTTACATACAGAGTTGTCATACATTGCATCTGTGGTAAGAGAAAAAGTATAAAGCAACACATTTCAATGTAAAACATCGCATTTTGAAGCCATACTGTGACTGGCCCCAGTACTCATAATTCTTATGGCTCTGGCTCATGTGATATCCGCCCATTGGTGTGCGGTAGCAGTATAATGTTCCATCATCAGTACCTATGAGGTGCTGTTTATGTGATCGGTCTATATCTGAGTGGTCCCATCCCATGCTTTAAAGGTCTCATGCAGCATATCCCATGCCATTGCAATGGGTATTTTCCTCTGCCCTCGATGTTCTTCCTTTCGTATTGCAGCGCTTTCGGCTAAGCTCTATTTTTCTACTTCCTCTTTCCATGGCTCTATTTTTGGCAGCCTCGCTGATTTCCACCTTCTACTGATACGTCCTTTTGCTAACAACAATGCTAAATCGCCTGTACTTTGTATCCCTTTGGGTGCGGATATGGGCCTAATATGCAGCTTTTTGCAAAATTCCAAGACCTGTCCCCAACCACATCTGTTAATATTTGCGCTATCTGTGCCCAGTAGTGTGCTAGCACTGGACATGCCCATACCATTTGTACAAACCCTGCATCTGTTTTAATTAATCTTGGGCAATTTGATGTGACTGTAGGGAACATTTTGTGTAGCCTAAGGGGTGTAATGTATGCCCTATGTGTGATCATATATTGAAGGACTTTAAATCGCACATTGCATGATCGTGCCTTCGTGTAAGCAAGGAGTGCAGACCACTCTGTTGGTGAGCGGCGTCTCCACGTCGGCATACCCAATAGTCAGGGCTTGCGTTTTCCTAATACCTGTATACAGCCATTTCGTTAGGTGTTTTCCATTACCCATTAAGTGGAGCATTTTTACTAATTAATTAGTTTTTGGTTCCTGCACATCTGGGGCCCACACCCTTTTTACATAGTGCAATATTCCAGCATGTCATAGAAACAAGGTGTCTGTTAGGCCATTAGTATGCACAAAGTCCATGTGCGACAGCAGGCTACTCTCATGGAACAGTGCCCCCACTGTATTTAACCCTCCCTCCTCCCACCAGGCTATCTGACCCTGTGTGATTATGCCTGTGGGTATGGGCAAACCTACTAAGGGGGTATTTGATGAATATGACATGCATTGAATAAAGAAGGGGGAAAAAAAGAGAGAGAAGGAGGATAAAGAGGGAAGAAGTGCGTATGCATCCCGGGCCCGGGGCAGTCCCCCCAAACAGCTTATGTTATACATAATAATGTCCATGCCCATACAGTTACCAGGTAGCACCATCTTTCACATTACGCCAACTTTATAAGTTCATCTGTAGTGACTCTGCTTTCAGTTGCTGATAACATCCATTTTCAGTTTCCGGCTCCCCCCTGGTAGCCATTTATTCAGCATCATTAGCATGTTCATTCCTCCAGATCTCTGGCAGTTTGCTGGGAGAAGGAAGGGAATAGAAGTTGACTAGCTTCCGAGTCTGTTGCTGGCAGGCCATCTGATGACGATTCACGTCTACTTGTTTCTGCTGACGTTCTTAGCACCGCCGCTGTTTTTAAAGCTTCTCTCCTGCTTTCAATCTTCTGCTCCAGGGGTGGGCGCCCTCTCGTCTCAATTCAGCTGATGGCCCATGTTCCGTTGTACTATTCCCCTACAATGTTGGCTTAGCCTCCGGGGTTGTCGATGTTCCTTTAGTATTTCCAGATTCGGGAAGTTTGTATCTATCCAGAGCCATGACTTCTCAACATCCTCAAGGAAATGGCTCGCATTATCATGAATTATCTTCAACTTGGCTGGGAATATTAATGCATAGCATAGGTTAAGTTGTTGGAGATGCTGTTTGACCCCAAAGAATGCCTCCCTCTGCCGCTTCACCTGCATTGTATAGTCCAGGAACAGCAACACCTTTGTGTTGTCAGAGAGAAGCAGCACCTGTTCTCTTGCTTTACGGAGAAGCGTGTCCCTGTCCTTGTAGTTCAAACTTTTAGCCACAATAGACCACAGTGGCAGACCAGGGGCCTGCATTCCTGTGGCAACTCTGTGGGCTCTTTCGACACTGAACATTTCTGTCAAACCTTCAGGCACCACTTCGGTGAGTAGGCAATTTTCTACAAATTGCGTGGGGTCTCGACCTTCAATTTTTTTGGGCATCCCAACTATTCAGATGTTGCTCCTGCGTGCCCTTCCCTCTGCATCATTCACCTTATCCTGTAGCTCTTTAACCTGCTGTTGCAATTGGGAGACCATTTCAGTTTGTGCCTTTCTCCATGTTGTAATATAAGATAGGGCTGTTGCGTGGTTCTGAACACTTTCTGCCAGCTTTTTGTGGTCTGCCCCAAATATACTCACATCCTTAGTGAGTGTGCCCAGCTGCTGTTCCATCACTGCTCTGGATTTGCGGATTTCCCGCAGAATAAAGTCTAGTTTATCTGGGGGTTGCTCTGTGTGTAACTGAGTGTTTTCTGATTAAGCCCTGTGTAGTAGGAGAATCTCTCATCAAGCTGGTGCTAGCTTAACTTGTCGGGCCCTGCTCCACCTGCTTTCCTTTTGGCCTTCCCATGCTTGCGTTGTGCTCTCCCCACAAAAACTATCAGGCCCAGCTTGCTGGTATGTCCACAGGGCTTTCTGAGCACCCTGCACACTATCAGGTCTGCCTCTCTGTGATCTGTCAACGCGGACCAGCTGCGTCTCTGGCTCATGACCCGTATTGGTGAGGCCTACTTGTTATTTGGTGGATTGTTATACAAAAGTTATTCTCCCCTGGCTTCTCCCCCTCCAATGCAATCTGTGAGCTCCTCAATCAACATATTAGTTCCTTAATTCCTGTCCACTGATCTACCACAGTTGGCCTGCCATGTCTGTTTTCTCCCAGACTTCTTTGTAGTGCTAGTTCCCAGGTCATTAGATTGTCCTGCAATAGTGTGTTCTAGTAGGCAGCCTGGCCTTTATATACGCTGGCTCAGACCTAGCCGCACAATGCACAAATTCAAACCCTACTACGCCAATTCACAGAGCATGGATACCTGCAGTTTTTGCTCCACTTTCCTTTGCCGTAGTGGGGCACTTCCTCCCTTGGACCCACCACTGCAGGGACTAGCACTATTCCCCCGGTCCCCAAGGGCCATAGTCCACAGCGTCAATCACCATGGGGCTCAGTAGTGTGGGGAATCAATTCTCAGCTGTGGCATCAGCTCATAATGCTGTCCAGGGTGAATGAAATGAGTGCAGCAGGTCGGTAGGTCTATTTCACCGGATCCTCAGTGGGGAGTGAGCCTTTTATTTTAATTCTATTTTTAGGTTCTTTATTTATTTATTCATTTATTTGTCTCCCTTATGCCAGTCTGTCATGCTCTATCTGGGTTATATGTCCCACACTGTCCGGGATTACCACTAGGGGCTCCTCGTAAAAACTGTCCCTGTTGCCGGTTGAGCCGCTGCATCACGTTTCCCCGGGTATGCAACACAGATCCTGCAGGAGGCTCCTGATCACGGCCCCTTTCACAATGTAATTCCTGCCGCGGCGGGTGCAATGTCTTTTATCAAGCAGGGCGGTGCGCCAAAGGGCTTTGCTCCCCAACACTGCCCACAGCTCTGTAGCTTCTTGTTTTCAGCCCGGCCGCAGCCGTGGCCTCACGTAGCCCGTGACCCAACCTCTGCGTCAGCTGCAACTTGTTCATGCAGCCAGTCCACCGTAGAGCCCGAAAGCGGTCTCTTAATGCCCCCGGTGCTTTCTGCCAGGTAACTGCGTGGATCACGGCATGGGTTCCCGTTAACTTAGGGAGGATGAGGAGGGGTTTTCTTCCCTGGCCGGGGAGCTCCTCATTCAAGCGTCCGCCATCCTCTGCGGCTGGCCACGGCCCCCCTGAGGTGATGTTTAACAATGAGATGCTCACATTTCACTCTGGCAAGGAGGCAGATGACTCCATTGAAAGCCTGCAGCCAGGTGGCTAGTAATTCTGGAATAGGATCTAGGCTATTCATATATGATTTGTGATTTGTTTTTTCTAACTTATTTAGGGCTGTCCAAATTATTTTAGTTTTTTCAAGGTTGTTTTTGCTGACTCACAAATAAACACTAGATCAGATGCACACTCTGGGGGGACACAGATCGGGCTCTAAGCCATGAAGTGTCAGGATTGGGTTTTCCATGGCGAAGAGGCCCGCGGGAACACAGGGTGGGGAGCACGTGGGAGAAAAAAGAAATAAAATATACTCAGAAGCCTCATTAACATTGAACTGTTGCCTAGTTTTAGACTTTAAAGGGGATGGATGAGAATTAAGAGAATGTAATAAGAATTCTATTGTGGAATGTGAATGGCCTTAGGGTGCGGAGAAGACGAGAGAGGATACTGCAATATTTAAAAGATTGCCCTGCTCAGAATATCATCGTGCAGGAAACACATTTGACAGAGAAGGAGGGTCTGGAGTATTTTAAGGCTAAAAAAGGGATCAGCCAAGCAGTGTGTACAGGGCAATCAGCTGTAACAAAGAGGGTGGCAGTCCTGGTAAAGCAAGGGGCAAAAATCTGTATAGAAGATAGTGTCTCAGACAAAGCTGGAAGATGGCTGGTGGCATAACTGAAGATCCTGGTTCGTGGCTTCACCATGGTGGGACATTACAGTCCGAATCAGGACGACACTACTCCCCTAGAGGAATTATTCACTGAACTACTCAATTTTTCAGACCCGATTATCATGGCTGGGGATTTTATTGCTAATTTGGATTACACTCTAGACAGATACACGCATAGTAGGGCCTTGGTAAATCCCAAAATGTTGGGGTTTATCAAACAAATGGTGGAGCAGTTGGGCCTGTGTGACATCTGGCGTCAGAGGGCAGGGTCACAGAGAGGGTACACATTTTATAATAAAAAGTATAGACATCAGTCAAGGATTGAGTACTTCCGAATAGATACCAGCATGAAGGATTGGGTACAGGAAACCAATCATGTGAGGGTACATTTATGAGATCACTCTGCTGTGATGCTCCCCTGGAATTTAGACGAGGGAGCTGGCCAAACTAGATGGACAATGGATTGTACAATCTTGCTAGAGAAAGAAGCGATAGAGGCACTAAATAGGGAACAAAAGAGTTCTTTGAAATCAATCGGGCTTCCGCGTCAATTGGTACAATCTGGGAAGCATATAAAGCCTTTTTAAGAGGCTGACTGGGTGCATTAGCAGTGGCAAAATGGCGGTGGTATTATAAAGAAGTCTCAACATTAGAGGAGCAGGTCTGCTCAATAGAAAGGGAATTGATTAACCTGGGAATAGATGAGGGGGTTCGGGCAGGATTGCTACAGAGAATAACAGTAACATTTAAACTGACTGCAGTTTTACAAGATAGGGTCAAAAAGAGGTCAGAGCTTAGTCGGTTGGCCCACTTTGAATATGGTGAGGGATGCAGCAAGCTGCTGGCATGGAAAGCCACAAATGATTAAGTGAGGAATAGAATAAAACAGGTCAAATGTGAACAGGGCCCCACTTGGATATTATAAAGGGATTGAGCAAGCCTTTTACAGTTAGGGCTGAGAAGGGCTACAAGATCAAAAAGGTCTCAAAGCATCCATACAGTAGCCTACTCAACCCCATTTGGGATTCTCTCAGCTCTCCAGAATGGACAAAAGATGTGTTGGCGACTCCATCACATGAGGCTGGTATCACAAGATGGGAGCATATAATACATGAAGGACAATTGATTACATGGGAAATGTGCAAACAAAGGACAGATCAAGATCTCAAGATTCAAGTACCTCCAAATACGGAGTTGGTATCAAGCTCCTGGCATAATAATATGTCATCAAAATGAGCTTGAAGACCGACTCACACAAGGGATTGTTGCGAAGAAGGAAGTCACGATGTTGTACTGGCTGATGATCGAACTGGAGGATGGAGTTTTCACTTTGCGGATGCTGCTGTGAGGAATATGCTTGCCTGAGATTTAGTTGGAAAACCAATGACAAGTATCTGTGTCTATGATGTATAAAATATTTAAACCAGCGTACTTGAGGACAAATCATCTTTTCACCATCCACAGGGCCTACTGGACCCCACAGAGGCTTTCAAAGTTTGGAAACAGAGGTGAAGTGACCTGCCTGAAATGGGGTAGTATGAGAGAGGACAATGTGCATATGTTTTTGCACTGCCCAGAGATCCAGATGTTCTGGAATGACATGAGTAAGGCCTTGTCTTGTATCCTGAAGATCGGTATCATGGTGTGTGTTTGGCTGATTATTTTTGCATGTTTGGACTCTCAACTTAAAACTACCAAGAACCGTGCAATGTTGGTTTTCTATGCCGTATTACTATCATGCAGAGAGGTCTGCAATCAAAGGGTGGCCCATGCTCCTCCCACATATGAGGATTGGCTATGTTCTGTAAAGCATATAGCCAGCTTGGATATGTCGAGACATAGAAGGCACGAGTTCTGGTCACCCCCGCTGAGGTGGTACGAGGTACAAGATGAAGAATCGGTTCAAGGGTCCAATGATTAATCCTACTCCGCCTTGACTGCCACTTTTTTTTATAAAGAAGCAGGTCTGCTTACAGAGAAAGTGTGATTGAATAAGGTGGAGTTTAAATCTGAGGGCCGCAGCGTGCGAAACCCCATCCAATCTTCTGTTTGTTTCCCAGCAAAAGGGGCAGGACACCCCGGTCAAGGTGGAAGTGAAATGGTACGTTAAGACAAATTAGGACAAAATAAAAAAAGAGAGATACAGTGGGGAAGCTACTGCTAGACTGAGTAGTGTTTTGACAGGTTGCAGTTTCAGATTCAAGTTTTCCCATACCTTGTTGTGGATCATTAATAATGCTGAGGCTGTCTGCCCAAGATCACTCCTGCATGTGATGCTCCAGGTCATCCTCCCCAGTAGCAGTTTTACACTCAGTTGCTACTAAAGGTATTGAAGATACCATGTTAGAACACAGCCCTTCTGCACAGCAGAAAGCAGAGTGTCTACCATTTCGGAGACCGGGTGGAATTCTCTGAGCTGCAGGAGTGGAGTAAGCCACCTGCTCTACCAGAGCGGAGCAGTCGCAAGATTGGCTTTCCCAGAAATGTGCCGGGCCCGTTTCAGACATCTGACCGGCCTGTGTCAGCAGTAGTGGTGACGACTCCATAATTGACTTCGCTGTGAATGCAGCAGGGACCCCCTGGCTCGAGACTGCTGCCTCGTTAATATGGCTTCCACGTCCTTTTTGAGCTGCTGGATGCTGGTGGGCCATGCCGAGATCCACTGCAGACAGTGCTGGTTGCCAGCACATCAGCTACGATCAGGCAAATCGCCGACTAATTCTCTGCTATGAGCCCCTTAGCCCTTTAGCACTTCTCAGTATTTTTCCAGGTGGATTGAAGGGACACACTGGCAGAGCTGGAGTTAATGCGCCATCTTCCTTATTTGTCTTTCCCCGACTACTGAGATAGCGGTCGGAGAAAAGCTGCAGCCATAGAGCTGTACAGGAAGTTCGTATTGCCGTCTGGATTATGATGTGCATTTCCAATGAACCGACCATGGTAGTCCGACCTGCTGCCTTGACTCATTGGAAACAATGGATTTGGGGTGCATACTCACCCAAATCAGCTTCTTCCCTATAGTCTCTGCCATGATACCTTTCTCTAAGTCACCCCTACACGTGGAAGCTGAACCCTGAAGACTACGACCCTGTGTGTGCCAGAATGCAGGTAAGTCCGTAGGTCGCATGTATCTCCATTGACTGGACTGTGCACAGATTGCCACAGTCCAGCAATAGGGTACATGCAGCACAAGGCATATCCCCACATATGTCATGCATGTGTGTACATATCACATGTTTCCTGTGAGTTTGTACACGCTTGCAGCAACAGATTCGGGGGCAAGTGCACTGCCATAGATGAGACCACTGTGGGGCATGGCTTAGCCGGTTGCAAGATGGCACCACCCTGAGTGGGCTCTGCAGGCCAAGCTGGTAATCCGTTCAAAATCCTGCGGATAGTCTTGGTGCTGTCCCCCATCACTGTGCTCTACAGATCCACCTTGCTCTGAGGTACCAACTGCTGCCTTCCTGGACCCTGCTAGTGCCTGCTTTCCGAGATTATCCGCTGGGGCCTGGTGCAGCGTCTGGGCCTTCCTGCTGGCACGTGCTGGCATTTGGCCTGGGCTGTGGTGGGGCCATTGACTCCCCGTTTTGTCTGAGCGGATTCCTGCGGCCTGTGTCATCTTCCCGGACTAGCCCTGCCATCTTGTTTCCTCTGATCAGGTGAGTTGTTCTCCATGGGTGTGTCTTGCAGCAGGGATGGGGGCGCGTGGGTCATACTGCTGGGCCCAGGCCTTCACTTCATGCGGTTGCCTTCTCCCGCTCTGGTTGGTTTGCCCTGGGCCCTCGAGGTGGGCGGCGTGCCTCCCACGACTACCCTCCTGCTCCGAACCCTCGCGAGCTCCCTTCTGCTCTCCTAGCTGCTGGTCGCTGGAGCCAGGCCTACACCTTTGTCTCCTGTTGGTGTGTAGCCGCACTACCTGTGCCTCGGGCTTCTGCTGCCACCTCCATGGCCTGCCGTGGCCTGGAATCCACATCCTTTACCTCCTCACAGACTTTGCTGATTGCCGGCCTCGGCTCTGGCTGGGCGGTCCTCCACCAAGCTTTGCTCCGCGGCAGGCCACAAAAGTCAGCGATCTGGTTGCACACTCTGCCTACCCTCCATGCGCTTTGGTCTGCAGAATTACTGTCTGGGATGAATAGCTGCTGCTGCTCTGCCATACCGGAAGCCTCCTCCTGCTGCCCAGCCACCATCTTCTCCACCTGGGTGCACACCTTCGCTTCTGGGACTCAGAGCGAGGCCAGCCTCCTTGGACCCGGCACTTGCCCTCCGGTTCATCGGCACTGCCTCTCCTTCCTCCAGGTACTCCACCTCCTACCCAGCCAGCTTTCCTGCCGTGAGGCCCTGCTTACACCCGCCACAACTGCACCGGGCCCAGCCCACTCCATAAATCTGGGCTGCCTTCTCCCTCCTCACTGGGCCCTCCTGCTCGCTTTGTGCAGTGATCAGACACCACCCCTCTTGGTGGGCTCGGCGGGCTGTGGAACTCCTCACCTGCACCTACCTACCTTTGTGCCTGATGGCCGCCTCCTCTCTTGGCGCTCATGCTCTGCTGCAGCCACTGTCACCAGCCCTGCCTACTCACACACCCTTCATCTGTTCCTCGATCCTCTGTGGTGCTGATCTGTGGGGCGCTCAGGTGCTCACTGCTCTACTATGGGGCGGACAGACCCTAAGCAACCTAAGCTGGCGTTTGATCAGCGCAAGCTATCATGACAGGAGTGAGCAGTCATGGACGCTGCCGAGTCCACTACTCAATGTGAAACTGGCCTAACCAGCGAGGACGACCACAAGACCATCATGCTGGATGAGAAATCCATGGTCACTGGCATTGCAAACCAGCTTGACCAGCTTCCTGCTCAGCTGGAAACCATCAAGGCACGAGTGGACTCCCATACTACGCGTATAACCCAAGTCGTAATGAGGATGTCCGAAGCAGAAGACACCGCTACCCGGGATCACCATGCACTCCTACAAATGGATAAAGTCTTGGAACTCATTAAAAACAAAAATGAGGATTTAGAGGCCTGCTCCTACAGAAGCAATCTCTGCATCAAAGGTGTGCCTGAATCTTCCAACATAACCAAAATGGAAGACTTCATTGAACAGCTGCTCCGTGACTTATTTGGGGAGATCCTCTCACCTGTGTTCATCGTTGAGCGGGCCCATCGCTCTCTGGGTCCTCGCCCTGCCCCTGGCCTCTCTGCTTGGCCTATCATTACCAAACTTCTGAACTTCACAGACTGTGATGTGGTCTTCCGAGCTGCCAGGGAAAAGGGGGAAATTTGCCTCCAAGGAAATTTGCTATCCTTCTAATTTGATTATATCATGACGGTGCAGGCAGCCTGTCGTGAATTTCTCCCTGCCAAACGCCTGCTGCAAAAACATGACATTTCCTACTCTCTGGCATGTACGGACAAGCTACGTGTCAGGGACAGCTCTCAGGTCCACATCTTCTTGGAACCAAAGGCTGCATTCGCCTATGCCAAGAAACTGGAAAAATCTCAGCGCTCCACCCCTTCCACCTCCCAAACGGCTGCTGCTGGCGATCTCAATGACAGTGACTGATGGCAACCCTCACTTCTATGCTCCGATCACATGCATCGTATGCCATGATTTTCCCTCTCTGGTCTCAGTTCCTGTTGTTCAGCAATGACTCATGTACTGGCCTGCACTAATTGTTTTCACACCCCTCCGCCCATGGGCTCTGCAGATCTTTTCAGCTGCGTGTCATTACTACACTCAACCCTGCAGCCCTGCACCCCTTTCTTGCCTACACAACAATGTCTCTTTACTGCTCTGTGCCTGCACCATGAGTGACTTGTGGGTCCCTAGATACAGGTTGCTCCCTTGGGTCTCTCTCTCCTTTATTTACAGTTGCCTTTCTCCCACGGCTTGGCCATCCTGTCCTTGCGGAAGGTGTATAGCCGAATCTGAGCCACGTCTCTGAGGGATGATTCCCTTTATCCCCATCTTGGTTTTTCCCTTCCCTGTTGGGGATTCCCTGGGTGGGGAGTTGGTTTCTCAACTTGATTGGGGGGGGGTTGGTGTGGGTAGTGATGGTGGGATTGCTGGATTATTTTGCCCCTCCTCTTAGACTTGTTGTCGTTTTTTTCTCTTTGACCTCCCATTCACTGTGCTGTTTGCAACACTGCTCCTCGCGCTGCACTTCCCACATCAAGCCTTTCTGACTTCCACTTTATATCTGCCTTCATCCAGCATTTATCTCCCTGGCCTTACCCTATGACAGCCACTACAATCTGGACATGAAATGTTCCCGGTCTTAATGCCCATCGGTCCTGCCTTGTACATGCACACCTCATACGCCATAAGGTTGACATCTGCTTCCTCCAGGAAACTCACCTGTTTCCTGCTACCGCCTCTAGGCTACACTCTCGGCATTGGGACGAGGTTCATTCCTCCTTCTATCCTTCCTACTCTCACAGGGTGTTGATCCTTTTTACGCAGAGGAATCCCCCGGCGCACCAGTAAAGCCAATGTAGATCCCGAGTGGCGCTCTGTTATTCGGATTGGCACACTCTTGACCCAGACTCTAATTCTCGCGGCGATTTACGGCCCGAACTCTGATGATCCTGACTTCTTCGCACAGGTATGGCAACACATATCCTCCCTGGGCCCTGCCGCTTTGATGTGGGGGGGGTGGTTAATATTACACCCTTAGCCACTCTGGATCACTCTGGGCCCTCACTTTGCACCCACGCACCACTTTCCTCCTGGGCTCTCTGCTAAATGACAATTCCCTGTTGGATGATTGGCACCACACCCACCCCGACGTGCATGAGGGCACCTGCATTATTGGCTCTTCTGGCTGCTGGTCCCGCTTGGATCTCTGGCTCACCACCTCTGGCACTTTCGCTTGGGTCACTTTGGTCGAACACATGGTGCGTACTCTTTCTGATCACGCCCCAGTTAGCCTCACTCTGCTCCCCCCACTTGTCCCCAAGCGTATGTTTTCATGACGCCTGCCCTCCAATGCACTCTGCAATTCGGTGTTCTGCTGTCAAGCTTCGGACTTCCATAGAAAATTATTTTGAACTTAATGCTGGTTCCGTGGACTCCCCACCGACTCTATGAGAGGGCTTTAAGGTTGTGGTCAGGGGTGAATGTAACTCTAAGCAGTCTGGTGTTCTGCGCTCTATTCACGGTACCCTGGAGTGCCTCAAAAGAGTAATTAAGGCTCTCGACTCTCAGCACTCTCTCAGCCCCAACCCTGACACCCTCGCTAAGATTCGTTGCAAACTTTCTGATTTTGAGCAAGAAGGTGACAGGGAGCTCTCCTTTATGGGTCAGGAGGCCTGGGGGTTGCCTCGATGGTGAGGGTGGCTTCCCATGTAAGACTCTAGTCAATCTTCTGCGGCGGCCTCTTGCGGCCTCATATATCACAGCTCTGCAGGATGGGGGTCCAGAATGCACTACCTCTCCCACTGAAGTGATCTCACGGGTCACCGCTTTCTATATTCCTCTTTACACTGCCGGGATCACTCCCTCCCGCGACATCCTGGACCAGTACTTCGACAACCCTAGAGCTCCTCTGGCTCAGTAACGGCCATCCGGAATACCTTGATGAACCTTTCTCCAAAGAGTAGATTTTAGCGGCCATTAACAGCCTGCCTGGGGTTAAGGCGCCCGGCTCCGACGGTCTGCGTGCATCCTTTTATAAAACCTTTGATCCCATTCTCGTCCCGCACCTCAACACCATGTATAATGACTCCTTCGAGGTGGGCCATTTTCCTCCATCACTCCGTGAGGCCTTGTTAACACTACTCCTGAAGCCAGACAAGTCCCCTGAACTTCTGGACTCATTCCGCCCCTTATCCCTCATCAACACTGATAATAAGATTTTTGCTAAGATTCTGGCCTCCCACCTTTTACCCCTCAAGCCCATGATCGCTCGCCCAGATAAGTCCGGTTTCATTCCAGGGCGTGCAACGTCGCATAACCTCTGCATGATATTCACCGTACTTCATCAGATCAAACCCAGCTCTGCTGGCCGTGGTGGCTCTTTTAGATACCACCAAGGCTTTTGACACTCTTCAGTGGCCCTTCCTGTTTTATCTCCTCCCTTGCCTTGGCTTTAGCCCGGTCATTCTGCGCAAAGTCCTCCTACTATACTCCTTCTAATCACCCTCCCTGTTGCCCATCTCCGTGTCAATGGCCAGATATGAGAGCCCATTCCTGTTTCCAGGGGCACTAGGCAGGGGTGCCCACTATCACCCATGCTTTGCTCGCTGTGGTTATGGAGCCCCTTTCCACCAGACTCCGGCAGCATCACACAGATAACTTTGGGCTTTGCGGCCCTGGCCCTTGTATTTTCCATGTAAGCAGACGATGTTACACTCTATATCCGCCACCCTCAGGAGAACCTCAGTCTCAGTCCCATGGTCCACGAGGATGTGTGATACGGGGGGCTGTCCGGCACCAAGTCAATTGGAGTAAGTCTGTTCTCTTCCTTTTGACGGATGTCACTGTCCTCTTCACCCCAGATTACCCTTTTGTATAGGCTTTGGGGCCCACCAGGTATCTAGGCGTTTGGCTCAGTAGGAGCATTGATGAACTCTGGAAGGCTAATTTTGGCCGGGCGGTCGACTGGGTGGAGACCAAGATACCCCTATGGCGGCGGTTACCTCTATCTCTGGCGGGGCGTATTGCTATCACCAAGATGGTAGTGCTCCATCAATTTTTATATCTGTTCCTGAATGTCCCCGTTCCTTCTTACATACGCTCCGCTCCCTCATCATCTCTCTTGTCTGGGCCGGACGCCAGCCCAGGGTGGAGAATGATATTCTCACTCCCCCCTCGTGTGCGGTGGGATGGGAGCCCTGGATTTCAAGTTATATGCCCTCAACGCCCTAGCCAGCTTCCTCCACTTCTGGTTGCACTTGATGCCGTTTCAGCCCCACGTAGCGGTGAAGGCTGACCTTGCGGCCTCCTTACCCCTACAGACTGCTATCTTTGCTCCTGCAAAACCGCCATGTGGGGAGATTGATACAGTGGAGACCCTGCTCTGGGCCTGGGATGGTCTCAGAAAGTATTCGGGCTCCAGTCTGCTCTACGCCGGCGCCATGCCTGTTGCATACCACCAGGCTTTTCCCTCGCTGCACACAGCCAGGATGGCCAAATGCCTTGCAGGGAGTTACACTCTATGTTTCCGCAGCCTCCCCTGTTGATTGCCGCCCTCGACTTGGCATACACATCCACTTCCCCTCGCAAACTGGTCTCGAGGATCTATGCCCCCACCCTGGCGGCATCCTCACTCTCTAGTGATCGGGCCCGCATTGCCTGGAGCAAGGTCCTTGGCACCGATCTTTCCCTGGAGGACTGGTCGTATTGTTGTAAGCAGACCAAACGTCTATCTCCTAATTATCGCCTACACCTCATACATTTTAAATACCTGCACAGGCTGTACCGCTCCCCCGTCCAGCTGTATAGAATTGTCCTCGTCTCCAGTGATAGATGTCCCCGGTGTTCATCCCCTGCAGCAGGGTTCTCTCATCCTGCCTGGCTGTGTCCCTTGAATTCTGCATATTGGTGCAAAGTGTGCGCCGTTATCACTGAGATTACCTCCTCGCCTGTCTCACCAGACCCTTTGACCTGCCTACTGGGCATGGTCAAGCAGTGCCCTGACACCTCCCGCCGGCTCACAGCTATGCTGCTTGTTCTCGGGCATCACAGAGTTGCCATACACTGCCTGGCTGAAGGATGCTTCACGTTGCCAGATGCTTCTGGCAGCATTTTGGGAACTAACGCCTGTTACAGGCTGGCGGCGTGATATCTTGGGGCCTTTTGTCATGTATCTCCTTTCTTGGAATGCCTCTCCCCCTGAGACCTCTCCCATGCTCCCTGCCGGCACTCCGCCTGCGGCGGCCGCCGGTGCTGGTCCGTAGTAACCTAACCTCTTCTCCTTGCTCTTTGCTGCTTCCTCGTGGCCTCTCTGCTGGTACCCCTTCCCGCACGACACCCCTCTCTACCCTCCCATGCTCCGTCTCCTGCGACGACTCCTTATGATTAATGGTGTGCCACTATTATACAACTGCCTTTCTGTGATTTGATAACTGATGTGGCGTTTCTACTTTTTCTTTCTATTTGCAGAAGTATTCTTTGAATGCCTTGTAACCTGAAGTGCGCAACTTTCAATAAAGGTCTTTGGAAAAAAAAATAGATGAGACCACTGCTGTAATACCGATGGAGGGAACTTTTCCGGTCTCGGCAGTCAGAATCGGATTGTGGCAGTCGAATGGCCGGTCTGACCAGCATCATAAGGAGGCCCTGTGTCTCACTGCCGAAATGAACTTTTTAGACTCAACAGGGCAGGGGCAGGTTGGGCAATTATGCCCATTTTTTGTCAAGCAAATTGTAAGTCTTTTACAATTGGCATGCAGATACTTTGGTGTACCATCTGGGTAAATCCACATGCAGGCTTTAACAAGAAGGAGATTCTAGACAGCCTTGCCTGTAATAGAGGCTTAGCCATCCCCTGCTTTTTATATATTAAACAGGAATACCTGAGATTATTTCCTCCTCTATCTATGTATACCTAGGGCTGATTCAGCTTTGGTCAAGAAAGCATTCCTAACCAGGAACAGATTGTGTAGAGAGGAATCCGAAACAGCAGAAATCTCCATTGGAGAGTATGTTAACCTGCAACATTCCTCCCTCATGGAACCTTGTCAGTCCTGGATGTATAACACCCAGGACAGAGTTTTCCAAACATATTTAGGCTTAGTATTCTAAGTTAGTACATAAGTTGCAAGTTGGGCCAATTCAGAAGTACCAACGTGCTAATCTGTCCCTGCAATGAGTCTTCTCCCCAAAGTTTACTTCATTTTAGCTTCATTTGCACCTACTACAGGACTTACTCAAACACATTTTTAGTCCCACTAATTAGAGTTTTGGCATCAGAAGATGTGCTGAGGCTCAGTCGTATTTGCAATCTTTGAACTCCCCTACCCTCTATTGTTCTGTCTGTTCCTTTTTCAAATTTGCCCTTAGCAGGTGGAAAAAAATGGCTGACTGTAATTGCGTACTGTTGGTGCTTCATATGTTTTAATTTTTGTGCATTTTATCATGTTTTTATATTTTTAATTAATGAGTGACCATGATTTGTATTGGTTTTGAGGTACCCTTTGAATATATATATTGTACATTTATGATTGTGGATCTCTTTACAATGCTGGTCAGACTGGCTTCCGCGGTCTTGTTGGAGGCAGTCTGACCTCTGCAGTTTTGTTGGAATTGGTAGGTGTGACTGCTGGATTACCATGCATGCATCATGTACTCTGACATGCCCTTATCAGACCACCATCTCCAACAGCCTTTCCCCAACCAGTAAGATGGTGGCCAGAAAAAAAGCGCAGCCATAGAGCTGTACAGAGAGTTTACAAAGTGCTTTTCTGACGAGCCGACAGTGGAGGTCCGACTGACTGCCTCAACTCTTCATAAACAAAGGATTTGGGGTGCATACTCAACCAAATCAGCTTCTCCCTGACAGTCTCTGGTGTGGATCCCTTTCTCCAGGTCCCACCTTCACCGTGGCAGCTAAACCCCAAAGACTACGACCCTGTGGGTGCCAGAAAGCAGATAGGTCCGTAGGTGGCATGTATCCCCATTGACTACTTGGCTTTGCACAGATTGCCACGCTCCAGCAATGGGATACTTGCAGCATGAGGCATAGCTCCACATATGTCATGAAAATGAGTCCTATCACATGTTTCCTGTGAGTTTGTCACACTTGCAGTGACATATTTGGGGGTAAGTGCACCACTGTAGATGAGACGACCACGGTAGCAGTAGTTCCATCGTGATATGGCGGGGAAACTATCCTGCTACGACGGTCGCAATCAGATCACAGTTTGCGGCAGACACATGTTAAATTCAACAAGCATCATATCTCATGCCAAAATAAAGTTTTTCTACTCAACAGGGCAGTGAGACAGGTTGCGTACGTATGACTGTCTTTTAAGCAAATTGTGCGTGTTTCACAATCAGTGGGAGTGCGCAAATGTCAAGTATTGGAGAGGCAGCAGGATAGAATAAAAAGTATACTTTGTTGTGGGGTACAATTGGGTTCAATGAGATAGTATTTGTGTTACTTTTACCTGTTGTATGTTTTTATTATTGGGCAAAGGTAGCACATTGGGATTCATTTTGAAACCTGGGTAGAGTATCTTCCACACTATATATTAGTATAACTGAGCAGGCACACGTTTCCTCACTAATTTGGTGTAGATCATATGAGGAAAGGTGAGAGAATAGGGTAGTGCTATGGTTTTAGAAAGCTGGTAGCAGAATGATGCCAGCAGAATGCCTCAGGGAACTAAATGTGTACTGCTAATATCATGCAGTATGATAGAGGTTATATGTTTCAGTACTGGCAAAGCAAGCTTAGCCTTTTCAACTTTATTAGGTCGGTAATTGGAGTACCATAAACTAGGTAATTTTTACATTGCTTGGAAATGTCAAACTGCAGTATGAAGCACTTTATACAACATTATTACAAGTTATTATTAGTAACCATCATTTATTCTCATTTGTCACCATGGGGAACATCCTTTACGACACGGATGTTACCCTGCGCTACCATTACGACGCGTGTCTTACAACGCAAGTCGTAACCACGACTTGCGCTGGAGGGTGCTCAAGGACAAGAAATAGTTAATTTACTATTCCAACACCTTCCCTACTATCCACAGGGACTGGTGTTGGAATAGTAAATTAAACTATTCCTAAGTCCGCACCCTACAGCGCAAGTCGTGGTAACGACTTTCGTTGTGAAACACGCGCTGTAAAGGTACGCGTGGTAATAGCCCACGTCGTACCGTCATACATCCGTCACCATACTTGTGAATGGCATATTGTTAACTAGCCCATTGCTTTTGTGCATTCATTCTGTTCAATTAACTTCTGTAGACTTGCTAGTCATGTGTGGTACTATGTTATTAAGGAGCTGTGTTCATGGATCTGTGATGCCTGTTAGGGCCACGCGCCATGCATGTGATGAGTGTGCATCTGTGTACATTAATATTTTCTTCTCATTTTGCTCTCTGCACCTATTTTCTTAAAGTCATGAGCCGCTATAAGAGGTTTTGATATGTAAGTGCAAGCACCACTTTTCTTTAAAAATAACAATGAGAAAGATATTTTCCTTTTGCTGCCACGCTTGTGAGTGGCATTATTGTATTTTTGTAAATCACTGCATGCCACCAAGGTAGTTTCAGAGCGATTTTGATTTAGGTACACAATTATAAGTGAGTCTACATGGTAGTGTAACAGTAATTCTAACTCAAAATCTGTCAACAATGGGAACTGGATGTCAAAGCCTTAGAGGGTGACCCTGTTATGAGGCAGGGCTGGGTTTGGGCGTCTAACCAGCCCATATCAGATGCAAGTGAAGGCATCCGAAGGGGTTAACCATTGGCTCATTTAATTAGTTACGTTTTTAGATTTTTTTTTAATCTACTGAAGTGGGGTTCAAGATTTATGTGCTTTGTAAGACAGTTTCATAGTGGTGATCCTTGCATCTGAAAAACCTAACTCCAAACATCTCTCATTGATACAATAGAACTGAGAGAAGTTTGTGGTTGACGGATCGTAGGCTTCCTGGTCCGGAGATCAGAGAGGGACAGTTTAGACTAGCAGACTGTTGAACGACCATGCAATGCCTTGAGAATAAAACATCGTTTTTTAAAGTTAGTTTGTTCCTTCACTAAGAGATTATGGAAGGAATCAAGTGTGAGTGAGATGAAATTCATAGCGATTCGGGACAAAAAGGGGACGGACATTGTGATTCTGAACCCATTGGAGCTTAGATATTGATTTATTGTGGCAGCCATGGGAAAGACTGTTACAATGGCCAATACAGGAAATCATAAAGAACTGTCATCCCAACGGTTGTTGGAAGCATTCCCTGGTGCTCCGCTCATAGGTGGTTAGAATACTCCATCTGAGTTAGTGTAAAAAAACAATTCATACTAATTTTCATGAGAACAATCTGATTTTATGTTCATCAGTTCAAATTTCTTTTCCATACAGTTCATTTGTTTGATTCGTTGTTTTCAAATGAAAATAAACACTTATTCAGTCCAATGCATTTCGGGCTGAGAAGCCCTTCATCTGGAACATAAAAGTGTTATTCTTTCCGAATGACTAAATCGTTCTAATGTGTCAATGTTCGTGGACGCTTAACGTCTCTTCGACATCTCGACACTACGCGAGCCCTTCCTCGTCTCTCGCGAAGCTGCTAAGCTAAGCGCGATTATCTCCTAAAGTTGGTAATAGGAGATAGCGATGTTAGCAACTGTTTCCAGTCACTAACATCTTGGCACGCCCACTTTGCATGTCATTAGTGATAAATTTCTCTGACAAAGTGGCAAAGTGGGGCCCAATATGGTCGCTATCTCCTACTAGCTGTCGCTAACTGGTGTTAGCGACAGCTAGGTAATAGGGAGATAATTTTATCTCCGCTTTCTTGGCTTTTAAAGCCAAAAAAGCGGAGATAAACCCCCTTGATAATATGCCCCGAAGTTTCTTTTTGCATCGTCTTTTTCTCCGACCTCTCTTGCATGCAACAGAATACACCACAAGGTACGCTTTACAGATGAATTAATCAGATCTCGGTCTTAAGTTGAAATATTTTTCTTATTGACTTCTGTTTTTGATCATGATCTGATCTCCAAATACGAAGCCTTGAATAATTAAAATATAAATTGAAAGTTCTGTCTCAGCCTGATTGTTTTGGGTAAGGAGAGTGATTAGCTCTTGTCATAACTGTCCCTAATTGGGTGTTTGAATATCTTACTCATAAGAAGTAACAACTGAGGGGCTTTTTTACAAGGCCCTTGTGCGTAATTTGTTCCCATATTAAAAGTGATGCACCGGCGGCACAAAGGGCTTCTAAATAGGCCCCTGAGTTCACTAGAATTTTGGTACTTTTTATTTAAATAAGGGACTTGACTCTAACCCAGACCGGGTCTGTATACCAATACCGTTTTCTGTGCTACACCAGCACAGAAAGCGTCTGTGTTATTCTTTTTGGTGTCTTGAGTGTACACATTTAACTTGAAATATCTCAGAGTTAATGCATGTTTTTCTGACAGCGGATCTCTGAGAGACACAGAAGCAATTATTGCCCACAGTGTCCAAGCTATGCTGTCAGCTAAGCATTCATTAACTCGAAAAGATCTCGAGTTAATGTTTATGCTAAAGAAGCCAATAAAGCTCACAGACTCGTTCAGAGCTATCATAGTGCAGAAAACAGCATCATGCTACGGCCCCTGGTGCTTCACCACTCACTTTTCGTTACAGGACACTCCATGCATTTTCCGCTGAGGTGCAATTCTCTGACTTATGAGTAAGACTTTCAACAATATTGAACCAAGATGGATTTCCCTTCAAGAAGCAAGAAACAAACATTTTAAATAGGGGTCCCAAAACACTGTCTCAATGAAAAAAGAAATTATCAAGTTTAGAAATCATTAACGCATTGGGCCTCATTTACACAAAAAACATGGCGCAGCACCACAACACATTTTGATGTGCCAAATTGACATTTTAAAAGCACAAGGATGTATTGTATTAACAACAATATGACGTATCCGTATGGTTTACCCCCACTGGCACACAATTGGCTGCCAGAGGTCAAGGCCGCCAATTGCGACATGTTGCAAGGCTGCCAGCATTGCAGGAATTATTGTTTTTGTGCGGGAAGCGACACTTCCTGCACAAAAGCAACAATTGGTGGGATTTTCCTATTTCTATGCATGCTGCAGAATGCAGGACGCACAGAAAGAGGAAAAATATGGAGAAATACAAGTATTTCTTCTTGTTGCTATACTCCTATATATCCCTTGGGGAGGCATAGGATTCTGACTCGTCCCCAGCTTTACGAAACTTTGTATATCTGTGAATACATCAGGTTCCATAGATGTTGCATGGGAACACCCACAGTAATACCCATGGAACACCCCTTTCATGCAGAGTAATGCTTGAAAGGGAACCATATTTACAAAGCAATGAAAAGTCATACTGAGCGACTTTATCGGCAGGCACACTTTGTCAAAAAAAGTGACCCAACAGCGGCACAATGGCCTTGTAAATGAGGCCGTGAATGCATTGAAAAAAGAGAAACATCTATTTTTTTCATTTTAGGATTACCATGATGTTTTTTTCTTTTTCTTTAAAAGCCTTGTGACTTCAGTCAATGCCTGTGAAGAAGATTGAATACACGTTTTTATTAATTATTCTTCAAAGAATACCATTATATTTTGTTGCTGGAATGTGACTTTACCTCTAAAAATCAAAAGACAAGAGGCATTTGGCAAAGCAGGAAGAGTTGGTTTATTTTAATGCTGCAGCCGGGAAGCAGCCGTATAAACGGGTCTAAGGACTGTCTCCACATACATTCGTTCTGCGTGCCATTATCCAAAATATCCAAGCACAATTTCTAAAATGCATTATGGAATACCTACTGGCCCAGATTTACTAAATATTTGTGGTGGTTTGTAGCCCAAAAGGGATGCAAACCAGTGCGATGTGTAGAATTGAGATTTACTTTCTCGCGCAAAACTTTTTAGCTGGAAAGTAGCCCTAAAATGGCATAAAGTAGCACTGCACTTCTTTGGGATACTTTGTGTCAATGGGGTGTACAATTGGTAATAACTGAGCGTTCTCATGCAACCACCCCTGGACTTTCAGACCAAGGTGTATCTACCAAAAAGTTTGACAGAGCTTTGCACCAAACATCTACACCTCCTCCAAACAGGTGCAACATTGGGGCCAAGTTTTCTTTTTTCCAAGCTTTTCCAGCTTTGCATGTGTGCTGTACTGTCCATTACACACATAAACTCTGAAAAGTATTAAACTACATCTAAAACATAGTATTGCGCGCACATACTGTACAAAATCTATGCTAGACATCAAGCACAAACATTTTTACTATTGTGCAAGTGTGTGTGCTTAGTGCAAGACTGTCTAAAAGTGTACCCGTGCAGAAGGAAAGAGAAACAGTATCATACCTTTGTAGATATGGTACTCTTCCATTCTCTTGCTTTGACTCAATGCTGCACAACAGATTTGGTCGCTGAGCTGTGTTTCCTGAAATTTTAGCAAATCTGCCCCTTATGCTTGTTCAAAATAAATATTTTTGCAAATATAGGACCAATCTATATGCAAAATGCATAAGACAGGAGATGACAATGGGATATCGTATTGTATGAAATGTGGATGTACACACAATATGCAACAAAAAGTGTGCATAAATTGTGTGCATCATTCTCACAGATGCCATGAAATGAAATGAAGTAAAAAAGAAATGATTAAAGTGCAAACATTCACTAGAGGGTGTCAAGGCGCTAGACATATGCTATAGAAGGTAGCTGGTGCAGGACCATGTTAAGGTTATGAACAGGAGGTGTCAATTTACACTATGGTATGCACGCAATGTAAAGATAACTCATATATAGCGGAAGCATTAATTCAATATGTAAGATATGTTAGATTTAGAAACCATTTCATTTTTTGTCCAAATCACATCATCACAACGGCTGATGTTACTTCTTGAAGAGATACAATTTTGACTTCTTTCCAAAGTGTATGGCAAACTGGTAGAGCCTAAAATGAGGCTGAATGTTTTTCCAGATTGTTGGTGCATAGCTCGTGTGGGTTTCCATTTGATGTTTTCCCTATTTCACCACTTGATAATGTAATGGCTATGTGCATTCCATGACCCACAGAGAAAGAAGTTTTCTGTGGCTGACTCTGGTTTGTTAGTTCTTACTGTTTTGTAGATAACTAAACAGATCTTAACAACAATGTGCCTATTGGATGGGTGACTATAATTTAGCTTGTGTTTGAGTCATACTTTTTATATTATCAGGCAATGGCATGCGAATATCATTTCAGTGACTGCAGGGGATTCAGACACGAAGAATGTTGTCTCCAAGACCAAAACCTGGATGGTTGTTGTACAGTTGGCTTCAATCAGATAAAGCGTAATGCTGTGAAAGAAGTATGCATGGTAACAGAATGTCTGATTTTTAAAGGTGATGTGAGTTCTGGATAATGGGTTGTTCTCGATAAAGAATCCTAGTGATTTTGTTTCGGTGATGAGTAGTAGTATGAACTCCATCAGCTTCATAAAGGTGACCCACTCCTTCTTGTTGACTGTTTGTTTCAGCCTGAGGCAATTAGTATGAATGAAGTGTGTATGGATGTTTTCACAAGCATGTACTTAAAAACCACCATGTCATTGACTATGGTGGCTTTTGTGTAGAATTGTGAGTTAGTGATTTTTTGTTGTCTATCCAGATTGCGAGAGACTCAATTTGTAGGTTGACATTACAACAGAGAGAGTATGGATCCCTGATGATCTCCTCATTCAGTGGTAAGCACCAGATTAGTTCACATTTGTTGAAGAGTGATAGGAGGAGAACCAGTGTAGTATGCTGTCATGAAATCTCCAAAATCTTGACTAGACATTTATCAGTATGTAATGAGCTACATAATTGAAAGCTGATTACGCATCAAGGAGAACTAGGAAGAAGTATTGCCCATTTGCTGTATGAGTCTAGTACAGGAGTGGATGGGATGTGTTGACATTAGGCTATTACACTTTCAGTTAGAAATTCTGAATTATTTTTATTTGAAGTTCACTTGTCACATTAATAAGATAGCCTCACTTGATGTGTAACTTTGGTGCATCAACACATGTTCAGCTATTCAAAGTGTTCATGATTTTTTGTGGTCACCTTCATGAAACATGTCGACACTATCATGGTGGAGTCGTGACGTAGGAAAAGGCAAAGTGCCTAAATAAAAGTCATATTTAGAAGCTAGGGGTGGGCGTGCACCAGATAATGAAGTTGAGAGAATGACAGTGGGTTTTCCAAAAAGTCTTTATTTTCAATTCTTAATTTCCTTTACAATATAGAAACATTAAACTCAGCCAACACATTTCATATTCTGTTACTGTTACCCGCAATCCACTGCTGATGATGTCACATATTACATCATTCATGACATGGTCAGTGCCATCATCAGCAGTGGATTGCGGGTAACAGTATCCCTAGTTTACTCCCTATAGCTGTCTTTGTTTTTAACATAACTGTCTGTTTCCTTCCCTTATATTTACTGTTCTTTTTAAAAAAAATAAAATTTGATCAGTCAGAAACAGTGACAATAATAGAGACAGAGTGAGTGAACAAGAGTGAAGAAGTATGAGAAGAGAGGGACTGAGAAAAATAGTGGAAGGAGTAGAGTAATTAAGTAATAGAGAAAGGAATGAGGGAAGTAGCAAAGGCAGGAAAGTAAGGGTTAAAGAAATGAAGCAGTGGAACTAATAGAAGTTAAATGTGATAGAAATATAACGAAAAGAGTACAAAATATTTACCTTATAATTGTCGTTAAGTTAGTCATTTGTTATTTTTATACTTTCAATCTGTGAAAGAGAGAACAAACATTTGAAAAATATTAAAACATGTTTTTAAAAATTAGAAAAGACAAGGGAAAAGTTCGAAGGACAAACAGTTTTTCAACAACTTTGACACTTACAGAAGCCTCTGCTTCTCCATGCCCCTACACAGTCCTAAAAATATACATTTTAAACTAACAGTATCTTGATGCAGATGAAGTGAGTCCTATCTTGCAACATGGTGCATCTTTTGCATCACTGCTGCATCGGTTTCATCTGGCACGGTTTTTTTACAGCACAACACATCTGCCTAGAAGCCTCAATTTGTAATTTTGTCGCCTTATAGCAAAACTTTTCCACCGCCACTGCGTCACAAAAGTGACGCACAGTGGCGCAAAAGAGGCATACACCTATCATAAATCTGTCCCTAACATGTTAAATGATTGATTCAGGATGACGATAAGGTGTGGCCTCTCCAAAGGTTTGTTTAAGGTGAGGCCTACTCAGGGTTGCATATCAAATTTATGCTTGTTGAAGAATACAGAGGAGCTAATACATGTGAAGGCCTACCAATGAAGTAAATCATGTCCACTTCACTCTTGAACAAAGGCCAGACCTCTTCTGTGTCCGTGGACAGACCTAAACTTCATCTGCACAATGTCATTCGTAAACTTAGGAAACACAGGTGATGTAATTGAAAAACGTGGAGTTTCTTTTGCTCATTTCACAATCACATCACCTGTGTTGCCTTTGCTTAGGTATCTCATAGTGCAGATGTAGTCCAGCATATGAAACAGTACCCAGAAGTGCAGCAGTGTATGCATTAACTTTGACACTTACAGAAGTCTCAGTTTCTCCATGTCTACCTCACATTTCTAAATGTATATCATAAGTACAAAAAGTAGAGAATTAATTATACATGTTAAATGGTTTATTTTTGCTGTTCTCAGAATGTATCAAATTTCACTAAAATCAGTGACTTGAAGGTATTCATCATGTAACAGCGGGGAAAAAAAAACACAATCAAAATGATTGTGTTTAAAAAACCCATACAACATAAGAAATCAGAATTCAAAACTCCTTAAAATTAACTTACTTTCCATGACGTCGAAGGATGTCCTATGAACAGCTTACACTCTGTTGTGCTATTAATATTTTCAGCCCGCCACTTTCTGAAAGAAAACCTCTATCGTTTTGAAAAATATGTTACATACGATAAAAGACTTCTCACATTCTACCACATGTTTCCACAAGGCCAAATCATGTTAGAGCGATTTACAACTCTTGGAATTCCGTCATTTTTTTTTTCCGCAAGTTTCAGAAAGAAAACGTTTAAGATTACTTTCACAATCCTGGACTACTAATATCTTACCCTTCTTGCTCAGTCATGTTCTACTTTTCCTATGACACTGATACTGATTATTATGAAGCAGACTTACTTGCATCAGGTTTATATAGTTGGATTTTTAAAATGACATTATGATCAAAAGTTTTGACCAATAATCTAGACAGCATTGCAGACTTACATTCCCTCTACTCCATGAACCTCTTGAAATTCCTCAGAGCACATCCAGAGATTCTTTCCTTAAAATTTTGGTTTTAAAAACACCAGGTAAGAATTTTTAAGGTCATACGGCAATTTTTTTTGAAAGTTATAACAGAATCGTTGCAGAATGACCAGCCATTTCTAGACTTTAAATACGCTGTGTAATGTCCTGATGTTGTTGAAGGACCGTCATGATAGATAATTGCTGCAGTTACAAAAGTCCTTCCTGATATTGACAACTGCGAAGCAACAACATTTTTTATTAAAGTTGTCAATTTTGTTCCATCAGGCCTACATCGTTGGAACATTAAAATGACATACTGGCCATATCTTCGTATAAATAATGTTGACATCATTTCAGATTTACATTGGCAAAACTCCATGTTGTGATCAGCTGCTTTTACTAGCTTATTAAAGGACACTGATTTACTGTCTAGCAAAGTTAAATATATAAATCTTTCTGAGTCTACACCAGTAGTACTTGATACCCTACAGTTCTCGCAGTCATGCTGCCATTGATAAGAAAGCCCAAACAGGTGATCTACATCTACACCCTCATCTTGCAATACATCAAGCATATACATTAAAAACTCCTGACAATCCTGCTGAATATTTTCAGAGAAGTCTGTTTGACCTGAACATTCGTCTAACAGATAACGAACTTCAGACACACTTTCTACTTTTGTTCTATCAGTGCTACATTTCTCTAACACAGAATTCAACAAACAGCATAAACTTTGTTCCGAATTGATCACAATCTGTTCTTTTAAAGTCTCTAGTGAAAAGACAACATTAACAACTACATTAGCATAGCGGTTGACACCAGAACTGTTTTCAAATTGAAAACCAACAACATCTTCAACAGAATCAGTTTTCTTTCTGCTTACAATTTTCGGTTCATCGACTTTTGGTCTTTTTCCTACAACCTCCCTACTATTACTGATATTTCTTCGTTTCCGGCCTACCACACGTTTCTCAAACAAAGGATATTGAGGCAAATGTGGCGCATACTTTCTTCTTAACCTATTGTATTCCTTAGCACAATCTAGATCCGCACAAATGTTTGTGACATCATAGTCAATCAAGTACAATCCCGATAAAGTTCTAAATCGTGACAATGCCACATATGCCATACCCTCCTTGAACACAGAACTGCCAATATTCACCAATGCACTGTCTACACTTAAACCTTGCGATTTATGGATTGTCACCGCATATGCCAAGCAAACAGGAAACTGCTTACGGCGAACATATAAGACTTCAACAAGCAAAAACCTAGCAGAGCAACGACCAATTAGCTGTACTTCCTCAATGCCATCAAATTTAATTTTTAAAAATTCAATTCCATCTCTACTTCTGTATTTCTCAAAATCAACAACATTAGCCATTGATCCATTTACCAGACCTCTTTCAACGTGTAAATTCCTTCTCAAAATGATTCGGCAATTTAAACACACATTCAAAGTCTTTTCAAAACTCGCAGTTTTAGATATAGACTTCTCTAATGAATCCAATTTTGATTTCAAATTCTCAGACAAAATAATTGTTGCTCCCATATGCTCTATTCTGTCAATAGCTTCCATTTTCACAATCTCTTGCTTTTCTAAATGCAACATTTTGTTGTTGAAGATGGCACATTCTGCAAGAGTTGGCATCAAACATATTCCGGATTTCTTCTCAGTAATTTTCTGAAAAATATTCTCAGGCACAACGTCTTGTTCTGGATATAAATTTGACAGTAATCGTGCATGTAAAGCTTCTTTCCCATGCTCAGTCACTTTTCCAATTCTAACATCTTGTAGAATATTCTTGTAATCTTCATCCTTCGCCTGACGCATATTTTCATGCAGTTCAGCATAATTGAAGTTTAACCATATATTGACGTTGCCAATGCTCCCTAGGCACTTCCTGGTATCTTCATGCGTGAGCATTTTGAACACAGGTTGTCCTTTCACTGGTGTCAGCTGCAGAATATCTCCGAAAACAATGATGTGTTTGCCACCAAATAACACATCATACTCAGTTTTAAGAACTTCTTGCATTCTCAAATGCACAAAGGCAAGCATGACATTGGAAACCATGCTTACTTCGTCAATGATAAGAAGTTTCATTTTCCTCAAGACTCTTGAAACTTCACAACAAGCATCTCCAGATAACTTGTGGTATTGTAATTTGTTGTCATGCTCCACTGGCAGCATCAGTAGACGATGCAAAGTAATACCTTTAATGTTATGTGCTGCCAGTCCAGTTGGAGCGGTGACAACACAAGACAGCGATGACTCAGTCCTTTCCTGCAGATAACATGAAATTGCTTTAATGAGGAAACTTTTTCCAGTTCCTGCTTCTCCACTCACGTACAGTCGGACAGGCTTCAACGACGTACATGAGCACTCTTTCTTCTCATGACTTAATCCATGATCAATTTGCTTGGTAACTTCGTCATATATTTTCCTCTGCTCAACGTTGAGTTGTTTTTCCAAGACTTCTAAGTTAACCGCATCCTCCTGAGCATGTGCCATGGCTCTTTCCACTTCATTCATAGCAGTGGCAGCTTCATTTTCGATAACAGGTCCTCCTAGTGGATCCTATCTCAATGAAACAGAACTCTGACTTTCCTGAGAACTGTCTCTGGCAATCTCGGCTGCAATCGTTGCTTCCTGCTCAATTTCCAAAGTCAACATTTCTTGATATTTGGGAAAAGCAAGACATTCTATGGTGTCCTTGGCGGCAGTGAAAGAGTCTTCATAACAGAGGAAATCTCCAAGCAGTTCCTCTTCTGCACGCCAAGGCTTGAAAAGTTGCAAAAGGGCTAAATAGAAAAACTCCTTTTTTCTGGAGATTCGCCTCTCAATTTTCGATGGTTTACCAAGTGGCATTTTCTTTGCTTGACCAGACATCCCTCACGTCCAATTACAGCATACACTCCTTTCTCAATATCTTCTTTGATGTTCCTCTTGAATATGTAATTTTGTAGAACCTCATACAGACAAACATTCTCGAGGTGACTGCTTCGATTTGGATAATATGTATCCAACATGTTGGTCTTCAAAATGTCGGTACTGTTTGGCTCCTTTTCCGCCAAATACTCAATTTCCCGCACAGGTTTCAGAACTCGATTACGCGTTGCAGCAAGACCAAGACTCGCCCAAACGATACTCCTGGATTTGGCATAGAGACTTGCTGAAGACAACCGGTCAGAACATTCGTAAGCTCCGATTTCTCGATGCGACAAGATCTTCAGACTGAAACTGTACAACTTCTTGCTGAGGCTCTTTTCATGGGAAATGTCCTCCCACATATCCTTCAATTCTGTCTTTTCTTTTTTGGTGATGTAAGACGTCACATACCGAGCCACAGCCATACAGTTGTCAGCCACAAACTGTATATCCATGTTAGCATTCCACATGGACATAATCACTGGGTTGTAGTCGTTGATGTACTTGGACTCTTCGTTCCTCTTTAAATTGTATGTGTTTTTGGGTGATTTCCTCGTCACATTATGTCGCAGAGAAGACATCAAACTGTTCACTCTTCCTTTAGAAATCACCGGTCGTGGAAAGTTGAAACGACATTTGGTGTAGAACTTGTCCTTGTTTCTGAATTTACGACGACAGTACTTTCCACAACGATGGCTTTGAAACTGTAAAACTTGTTCTCTTAGGCTTTTCTTCTCCTTTGTGTTTGGAACATCACACGTAGAATACTGTTGTATGAAACTCATCACTAAGTCATCCGGATCTGTTCCAAATTTAGGTGCATCCTTGATCCACAGCAGCATATGTATATGAGGAGCACCTCTTGCTTGGTACTCCTTTCTCCAGAAGAAATCCAACACCTCTCCAAGAGGTGGATTCTTCTTATTCATGATGAAAGACATCATAGCTTCAAATCTATGATTGAAGTACCTGCATACATTCACTGGATCCAAAGAACACAGTTCTCCGGGTGTCTTGAATTCAATGTTTTCAATGTTTGCATTTGCCTCTCGTAGAAATTCAAGTAAGTCTTCCCAGCCATACTCGGCACAGCTCAGAGTGAGGAACCATGTCGGAGTTCCTAAGTTCCTCAGCATACATTTTAAATCACCATGACGACGGTACCAGTACTCATTAGTACCACGCTGACACGCCATGAGATTAATTAGGTGAGAATCCAAAATACTGTCTTGGACATTGACTTTATCCATAAAGTCATTTGCCGAGATGTTTCGCATCTGTATACCACTTTTCAAGATGTGGTTCACTGCATATGACAGTCCAGACAGATCGCTTTCAAACAGGAGATGAAACAAATAGGGAATGCATTGTCGAAACCTAGCATCTTCTGCATACAATCGTAAAGTCCGGTATTCAGAAGCAGGAATTTGATGAGGTCGCTCATCATATCTTCCTCCTTCACCTGTTGGAAATAGCTGTGGGAAACACAGAGCTTCCAAACTTTCCTCCCAAACACTAATGGGACTCCCTTTGGCTTGTTTCATTTGAAACAACTCAATAGCATTCCCCATGACTTCCTTGGAATGCAAAGAATGAACACTATAATGTTCATATATTTCTTCACTTTTAGAGGCTTCTACTTTCTCAATTTGGCCAGCACACAAATCGCTATCCTCTTCATCACTTACTTCCTCTTCTGCAACATATACAATCTTATAGTACTTATTATTTTTTTTCAAATACAATGTTGCCTTTTTGACTTTCCTAACATCCACTAAATCTTGCCATATTTTCTTATTCTTTGTCGGAACCCCATTAACTAAGATAACCAGAGGTTCCTCTTCCACTTTTACTACTCCAATTGTGTTAATGTTTTTGTTCAAATCTAGAGGCAAATAAACAACTCTTCCCTTTAATCCTCTCTGTAAATCTGATGGAGGCAACTTCCCTGTCTTTGGCTCCATTCTTACAATAGCCTGAAAGGGATGGATACGTTGAATCAAAATAGATTCATAAGTATTTAAATCCTTCAATTCAGAAGGAATCTCAACCAATTCCAGATTATTATGAACCGCCCTAGCAGGCATCTGGTTTTGGTTTAATTTGTTACAACAATAAGTACACACACGTTGATCCGATCCCAAATCAAAACAATTTTCTACCATCAAGTATGTTGCGAAATCCTTCCATTCACTATTATTTTCCCTTTCACTTTTTGCATATAAATCCACTAACTTAATCTGATTCTTATAATAAGTGCGTCGACAACACACACAAGTGAAATTAGACTCTCACTTGATTTCACCTGAAACGTGGCAATTTCCTTCTGAAAATTTTCTGTACTGGAAACCTGTACATTATCTTCAACATTACCCTCTACTTCTGGGTCAATTTGAACATTCTCATCTTTACTTCCAAAGTAACAAAACTCAATTTCTTCACAAATATTCTTCACATCTATTTCAGAACCATGCAAAAGAGCAGCGCATAATTGTTTAAGCATAATTGCTGGACTCTTAGCATAATACAACATTCTCACTAATTTCCTCACTTTATTATGATGCACTGCTAGCATCCTGAAATGATGAAAAACACTCTGGCATACTCTCCTGGAAAGACAAGTCAGTGAATGACCATGCAAACCTGTCGCTTCTCTCACTCTGCAAGGATCTAATTCTTGCAACAACTTCATTTTCTGCTTCAAACTTTTCTTATTAAATGTCCGTACAAAATCACAAAGCAAATTGATGGAATCCTGTCGCACACTGCAAATAATACTACACTTCCAAATGTACACAGGACCCTTAGGACGTCTTCCTAAAACCTGATTACCTAACACCTCTTCTGTCTCTGTTGTCACAAGTTTTTCTTTTTCAACTGGACAACCATCTTTCACTTCATAAGCTCGACCACTGGTGTCAACTGCAAGCACCAAATCATTATCCTGGAAATAACTCTCCTCATTAAAAAATGCCTCACAACTTGAACTATGCATCCATTCTCCGGAAAAACTTCACAAAAATTACTTCAATTAACTACTGTCTTCAATCTACTATTTGATTTGAAATCAGAAATTACCTTGTTTAGTTTCCTAATTCTATTGATTACCAAAATAAATAACTTTCGCTTAATTTCAAAAGCCTGATCAATAATTTTCTCTACATTTTTCTTTTTCTTATAAAATGCCACTTTCTGTTGGCCTTTCTTAATATTTTTTAACAAATTAACTATTATCCTGTTGCGGATCATTCGTTTTCGAATGTCCCTAAACTGTTGTTTCCTTCTACTATCATGCACAGAGTTATCTCTTGCTCTAGCAGTAACATTTTTGATTGGTCTTTCCTTTCCGTTTAAATTGCTTCTCTTTTTCTGGACTGAAACATTTTCTGTAGAAATACTTTTTTTACTACAAATATTTCTTATGAATGATTTCGTGGTCTTACCCAGAGCTTTCTTGGCGACTTGACAAGTTTTTTTGTAGAGGACTGCTGCAGTAATAGATGAACCTGCTGTCTTTGACGTTTTGTAGCCTTTCTAATTCGATTCTTAGTTGGCATTTTCAAATTTTGAAATGATCTGCAGTTGAATCTGTGCTAAAATATAATATAAAATGTTATTAATCACTAATACCAAACAGTAAATCAATAACAGTCATCAAAAACTTAACACCCTGCTTGTTATTTTAAAATAGAATAATTTTTAGTGCATTGGCAAATTTAGAAATCACAGGATGACAATAAGGTGTGGCCTATCCAGAGGTTTGTTTGAGGTGAGGCCTACTCACGGTTGCAGATGAGATTTTCGCTTGTTGAAGAATACAGGGGAGATAATACATGTAAGTCATGTCCACTTCACTCTTGAACAAAGGGCAGACCTCTTTTGTACCCGTGGACAGACCTAAACTTCATCTGCACAATGTCATTCATAAACTTAGGAAACACTAGTGATGTAATTGAAAAATGTGGAGTTTCTTTTCCTCATTTCACAATCACATCACCTGTGTTTCCTCATTGACTTAAAATGTCCTTAAGACACATGAAAGCGTTTTTTGATTGCCTTTGCACCATTTTTGGGTCATTTTTAACATGGCTATGTAACTCCCAGAATAAAAATCTAAATTTGCCAAGCACAGGTGGGAGCATATTTACAAGAAACTTGCCCCATGGAGAAAGCTCTTCAATTTAAATGGAAAAAATAACATCATAGACACTCAAATGCCTTATAAATATGCCCCAAACAACCTATGAAACTCTAGCAGTACATATCCAGAAATGTAATTGATTTCAAAAAACGTTTTTAAACACAACATATAAATCAATTGTATACCAACATTCAAGAGGAAATGACTTAAAATGTCCTTAAGACACATGAAAGCGTTTTTTGATTGCCCTTGCACCATTTTTGGGTCATTTTTAACATGGCTATGTAACTCCAAGAATCAAAATCTAAATTTGCCAAGCACAGGTGGGAGCATAATTACAAGAAACTTGCCCCATGGAGAAAGCTCTTCAATTTAAATGGGAAAAATAACATCATAGACACTCAAATGCCTTATAAATATGGCCCAAACAACCTATGAAGCTCTAGCAGTACATATCCAGAAATGTAATTGATTTCAAAAAACGTTTTTAAACACAACATATCTGTTTCAGCTTACATGAGAGACCATGGAATGGGCTCCATGTACAACAATAACTTGCGTTACTGCATGCAAGATATCTACACAGAATGTGCAATTACAATTCCTCAAAGAAACAAAATCTATTTGTATATCACTTGAGACAAAGCAACATTTTAAAAACACAGCTTTCTTCATAATTTTCTCCTTAAATCATACTATTCTCTATCTAAATTAAATAAATCTTTTCTCACCTTAGCAAATACTTTTTGAGTTTCAAAACAGTCTCAGAAATACACCAAATTGTCTTCAGCAGAACAAAGAGTATGCACTCAAGAGGCTGCAGCTATAGAAAGCACAGAAATGCTGATATTCATTACACATATCTTTCATGTTAGCCAATCAAAACTCTTCCCTCACTTTTTTCAAATCAAAACCCTTCCCCCCTCTGCCCTCTCTGCCTTTTTTGCATAGCAACCACCTCCTGAAAGACCTCTGATGTTTGCAAGTTCACACAACAATGTTTCAATTGAACTCTGAACTCTCAGTGCACCTGCGTATCCAGTGCAATCTTTCATTAAATGTTTTTTCCTTGACCATTCAAATTACATCTTTCAAAGAACACATCCATGCACCCTAACTTTCTGTTTTCAGAAATGGAAATCCACCAATCACTGCTAGTGAATCATTAGCACAGTTTTTTTTTCTTTACAAACTCCTACTGTTTCATCTGCCATTTCATTACCACACTTCATCTGACTGCAGCAGAAACTTCTCTCACCATGTTTACTGTCTGGATTGTTGGACATAGTTACATCTACTGGGCTCAAAGGTATGCTGAGAACAGAAATTTACCTAACCTCAATTTACAAGATGTGGAAATTAAGTGGTTTGGCCACAGAGGATTAAAATGTCACCAATTGATACCATTGGTGAAAACCTTTATGCATTTGCCCAAACCTGAATTGTTAATTGTGCACTGTGGAGGTAATGATTTGGGCACTTTCACTGGAGTAGGTCTGGAAATGCTTTTAAAGGACACCTTTGAGCAATTAATGGCACTTTTTCCTCAAACTGCCTTGGTATATTCAAATATATGCCAAAGACAGAAATGGAGGTGGTCCAACCAATTTTGTCCACAAATTGAGAAGTCAAGGAAGCATGTAAACAAATCTGTTTCAGCTTACATGAGAGACCATGGAATGGGCTCCATGTACAACAATAACTTGCGTTACTACATGCAAGATATCTACAGAGGAGATGGAGTTCACTTCTCAGATGAGGGCAACAGAATTTTCATTCTGAATTTAAGACTGTGCATTGGTACCTACTTATAAGTGCCTAAATGTACCATAATCCCAAAAGCTCTTCTCAGAGCTACCCTACATCTGATCACTCACAATTATTATTTTTTTCTAACTTTTTTCACTAATTATCAACAAAGTACGCTCCCCGGGGCGCTACCCGGTACGCGAACCGGAAGCTAACCTCGCAGAATTTCATAAAAAAAAAATTTTTTCCGCACATATAAGCCTCCTCAGCCACCCTCAGAAAACCTAGGGGGTCAAGATAAGTCTACCGTGCCCCCTTCTACCCATTCTGAACATTATTTGCCCTCCATCTTGTATCTTAATTCGACCGAAACACAAAATGGTGGACTCCCATAACGCTTCAGGTTCGCATACCGGGTCGCTCCCTGGGAAGCGCACCATCAAAAAAGGTGGGAAAGTAATTTACAGAAAAACGACTGGAGACACTCTCACCAAATATAGATTAGCTCATACTACATACCAATCCCTTTCATTTTCACAAATTTGATTGAAATTCCATTTAGCCATTTAGCCTGTAGACCTCTCTAAATACCGTGAGATAAATTACTTCACAAAACACATCTGAAGTGTTGGAATTGACAACCAATGAAAATGTTACTTTCATTTTCTACTTTTATTACCTGACATTTGATTGGTTATATACCTGAATATATATAAAGGAAAAGAAGGAAACACAGCCATTTTGACTACTACTTCTTGTTGTACATTTCAATTGGATTTTCACTAATCACTTCAACTTCTTTGTAAAGGTAAGTTGTTATTTTTAAAACTGAAGTATATTGTGCACTATAAGTTAATATGGTAAACTTTTTCTGATAGTTATATACTATCCCTCTGTAGTAGTTATAGATTTAGATAGACTTCTCTGTTATAGTTATGGATGGAGTTAGGCTTCTCTTGTATAATTATGAATTTACTTACGTTAAATCACATACACTTTTTTATATTCCTACTTCCACTCTGATACTATACACTGCCCAAAGATAAATTCACTGATAAAAACTGCCTATCTAAAATTAATCCCAACAGTGCCCTATCTCTACTAATATATATTTTTTTTATCCAAATTTCAGGCAAAATGGAAGGCGAACACAAAGTTTAATTTCAAATTGTCCTGCAAGAGAGCAGCCAAGAAATAATTGATCCAAATTATATAGAATTTATGGATGAAACTTGGGACCAAGAACTACTGCAATGTGTGCAAGCAGTAGATGACCTCCTTCAAAATGAGGACATTTTACACCCTCAGAGATTACAAACTATGTTCAATGAAAATAATGACATTTCAGACAGTGAAATGTTAGAAAGTTTACTAAATTTTGAAACACAATCACAATAATAAATAATTGCTTAAAAAATAAAGAAATTAAAAAATAATCAACAAAACCAACAATCAATTAACATACAGTATTTGAAAAGTCTATCATTCTTTTTTCCTTATAGTACGCTCCCCAGAACGCTTCCCACGCGGGGCCCTTTTAAAACCTCCACATAAAACCTAGTGGGTCAGGGAGGATCTACTATGCCCCCTTATGATCATTTCCCCCTTTGTTTTGGCCTCCTCTTGTCTCTCGATCCTACCAAGAGACAAGATGGCGGCCGCTCCGGACTGTTTAGAATGTTGACAGACACCGAAGAGCCAATCAGCTTCGCTTCGCGAAGTTCCGTTACGCGTCAAGTACGCGAACCGGAGCGCTGCCCGGAGCGCGCTTACAGATATATATCTTTTTTTGAACGTTCATTTCTCAAAATCCACTGGAGCACATATATTGAGACCTAGCAAAGGCACATCGGGCTAACAGTCCCTACAATTTTGCCAAGTTTCGTGCAAATCCATTCAGCCGTTCGGGCTAAAAGTGAGGCCAACCGCCCTATGGAAATTAACATTGGAAAAACGCGTTTTGGGACCCCCCTTTTTTCTCAGCCCCCCCTTGACGAACCCCCCCCAAATTTTTAGGGGCTGCTCAGAAACAGAATGTTCCATTTTCCTGAAAATTTCAGCCGATTCCGTCCACAAACGCCAAAGTTATTAGACATAGAAGTTTCAAAAATCCCATAGGGAAAAAATCCTAACTATATATACCTACTGGCGACCGCCAGTAGGTAATATATATATATATATATATATATATATATATATATATATATATATATATATATATATATATATATATATATATATATATATATATATATATATATATATATGTATATCCAGGCTCCAAAGTTGCATTGGTGATCCCGAGGCACACACAAGCGGGTGCAGATTCCCGCGCCGATACTCGCGGTAAACAATCGTGGCTCCAAATCACTTCCTTGGTTATCTCTTTTTCGATGGAGGCAATTTCGTCTAATGCCTTCATCCGATCGCTCCATGCAAATTTTACCAGAAAATCCAGCATAGCCTTGCATGATGCAGTCGTGAGTTCAGCCCATTGTTCCAACAGCCTGGGATCAGGATTTTCATAGGCTGGGACTGTATAGATTCTCAGTCCCCTTGGAACCCTGTCGACGTCAATGTAGTTTTGCAGGGAGGTGGCCTCCCACCATTTTCCTATTTCTCTCTCACTACATCTCTCCAGTTTTATAAATAGATTCACCAAGGAACCTTGTGGTGTCCTCACCCCTCCGCCGGTGTCAGGTGCGGTGGTTGAAGTGGGTGCTCGTTTTTAAAAAATATCCAATACCGCCTCCTGGCGGTCCTTCTCATCACACATTAGGTTTGTGGTTTATTTGCTAAACACAGGAACACTCACCGTGTTAAAGCCGACTTAACCTCCACGCTTTGCTAGGCAATAGAACAGTTCATGAATGTTAGGCAGGGTAGAAGATAGCGGATACGGCTTACCGGTGACAGACGTCGTGTGCCTCGCCTACCGGTAGCCGCAAACTCGTCTTCAAATCGCCCCTCCTCCTGTCCTTGCGTTGCGGTGCCTTGGTAAACAATAAATCCAGGCTCCAAAGTTGCATCGGCGATCCCGAGGTACTCACAAGCGGGTGCAGATTCCCGCGCCGATACTCGCGGTAAGCAATCGTGGCTCCAAATCGCTTCCGTTAAGAAAACGTTACACGCTCTCCAGGGGTAAGCGGCAAAGGTATGCTTTATAACACAGTACACCATTCATAGTGATGAGATCTTCAGACTATTAAAACACAATTGGAATCTCCTACAGGATGATGTTCCCGTTGTGCCACATTACTAGCGTTGTCTTGAATTGGTTTTTAGCGTTACTTTGACGGTTACACACATTTACTTCTGTTAGTGGGTGGCATGTAACTCTTCATTAATAGAGATTCAATCAACGTGCCACCACCAATGTACTCCCTAAAAACATTTGAGTATGACACTCGGTTTTAATAAGCACAATTTTGCACATCAGCACTATTTTGCACTTCTTTAATAGCATATTTTGCACGTTCCCTAAATTTGAGACTTCCTGTAGCAATTTGAATCTTGATATACATTAATTGGAGTGAATCATGAATTTGATGGGCAATGCACTTTATTCCATAGGCATTAGTATGAAATGATATATTTATTTGTAAATAATGTGTAAATATATTAATTTGCCTTATTAAGTGTTTACATCTTTGTATATATTAATATGAAATGAACTTGCACTTTGCACATGGAGCATTGTACATTGTTAATGGGATCTTAGACAGCAGCTCCGTTTACGAAGTATTTTTTCCATGTTCATGTTGTACTTGAGTCTCAAAGGGGACATTCACAGTATATAAGCACACTTATTGGTTCTTTTAAGTCATGTGATCAAGGCTGCCGTGTTGCAGCCGAAACGCGTCATGCTGGGGACAGAAGAACAATAAACCACCCTTGAATTGAAAATAAGCGCAGTATTTGTGGTCTGTACCTACATCGAGGAGTCGGTACCTTTGCCGAGGAGTAGGAGTTGGAACGGATATCTATTGGGCGGTTAACGGCCGTTGCCGCCTCTACAGACCCTCCTTTCGTCTATGGGCTGCTGTGTTATGCGGCCGAACGCGGAAGCGAAGCACCAATTGACCCGGAAGGAGTAGAAGAGCATACAGCCCCCCGCATTGGTGAGATACGGAGCGGAGTGTCGGATAGCCTGGAGGTTTCCGCAGTGGAGCTTTGGAGAAGTCGGAGGACATCGACGAAGCACCGTGTTGATCCCAGACGGGTAAGCCAACCAGTCCGTGAGTGCCGATTCACTGGCTAACCATTTTGCGGGTGAAAGGAGAAGTGCGCTATCAGTATTGAAGGACTGCTGGGGATCGTATTTCCGTTCCCCGGTGAAAGGCATTGGGTTTATTGTTCGAAGCAAAATGTCCTTACCAGCAGAGGCTTTAAGGAACCGGGAGGCATTGGCAGAGGAAATGTTTGTTAATTTGCCGACGCTGAAAACCAAAAATGACAACGCTAAGGCAAATGAAAAAACAACGGATTTGAAAAGCAAAATGAAACGCTTGGAGAAACTATTACGAACTGAAACCACCAAATGGTGGGAACACCGTTCATTGCAGAAATATAAAGATGTGGGGCGTGTGCCAAGGGGATTGAGGATACTCATAGCGCCATCTTTTGAAAACCCCAATCCCCTCCTGTTGAAAGAGTGGGCCACGATGAATTTAGACGCCTCAATGAACATGGTTTGTTTGCTTATAAAATATGCTGAGATTGACCGCATAGAAATTATCAAACAAATAGAGGAATTAAATAAGGAGTTGGAAACAGAAGAAGACAAAGAATTCATCAAAAAACAAAGAGAGGAGATAGATGCCAGACTGGTAAAACACCAGGAAACAATTAGTCAGCGCAAGCAATATAAGTTTGCACGAGATAAAAATGACTACGAAACCGGTAGGATTTTCACGTTTGCGCGAAAATTCGACAACGCAAAAAGACAAGCACTGGCAGCCAAAAATGTTGAGGCAACAGGTGGTAATGAGCAGAGATCGGAGACATCAGAACCAGAAATGAGCTCAAGAAGTAGCAGTTATGATTCAGATGAAGGGGCAGCAGGAGGCACTAGTCGAGGATTAGTACCTACCAAATACACACCATCTGAGGAATTGGGTTTTCTCGTGGAGGACAGCGGAAACTAAACGAAGAAAAGCAAATAAAAAGCGCAGCGCAAGGAGAAAACTCAAAAGGCAGAGGCTTTGCAAAGAGAGGCAGAGGGCAAGGGAAGAAATGGTAATGGCAGCATCTAACCCTACCCTAGATAATCCAACAGAGGCCCAGAATCAGATGTTAAATACAACCCCTAACACAACAGAAGTACAAGCGGCACAGGACAACACTGTCATCAATCTGTCCGATACCACCTTATCCAAAGCAGAGATGCAACTCCTCTCTTTGGGGCTGTCTTATTGTCCAAAAAATTCTTTTAATTACGTGCAGACACGCATAGATGTCTTCAAATTCATCCGCAAACTAAAATTGAGGAAGCATTTCAAACTAAATAACGCTCAGGTTCGGGCTACAAACATCACTAACCAGACCCAACCTTCTAAAGTGTTTCAGATCTCGGATGTGAACGCTCTGAAAGTGGCAAATGAACTGGCGCAAAATGTGGAGTTTGAACCAGGCTCCACCCAGGAGAATCTTTCCAGGGCTGGGATTTCAATGAATCAACCGTGTGTGACATCCTTCAAGCCTCCTTCCACTTTCTGTCCTATCATGCCAAAAGATAACATCGATGCTTTCTGTGACATAGTTGTGGAGGATTTGAAAGGATTAGTAATGAGCACTACACGTAGAAAGAAAAGAATTAAATACATGGAAAGACAATACCAGAGACTAATGAAGAAGTTAAGGAGTGATTCGAATCTCATAATGAACAAGTCCGACAAGGGTGGCAACACTGTCATCTGGCCAAGGGACTTGTACATGGCAGAAGCGGAAAAACATTTAAGTGACACCACCTGCTACAAAAAGGGTAGCTTTAATGACATCAAGAGCCTGAAAGAGAAGACCCACAAGGAATTGAATCAGTGGAAGCATCTTGGTTTATTAAGCAAGCAAGAGCATGCCTTTTTGAAAAATGATTTCCCAATTACTCCTTTCTTTTATTTAATTCCTAAAATTCACAAACAAACATTGCCAGTCCCTGGGCGTCCTATCATCTCCGCCCAAGGGAGTTTACTGGAGTCTATTTCAAGATATGTCGATCAATTCCTGCACGAATATGTGGAAAATTTACCATCCTTCATAAAAGACACTGGCCATTTCCTCTCTAAAATTAACAGTATCAAGTGGGAAAATGACTTTATTCTAATTGCTTTAGACATCAATTCGCTATACACTAGCATCTCGCATAAGGACGGTTTAAATGCAGTAAGATACTATTTAAACAAACGCAGCATATCTTACAGTCAACACAGCAATATGTTAATGAGTATGCTTGAATTATGTCTGAATAATAATTACTTCCTTTATAACCGGGAGGTTTACCAGCAGCTGAGAGGGGTGGCTATGGGGGCATGCTTCTCTCCCACCTACGCATGTTTACATGTGGGGTGGTGGGAGGAGCATGTCCTCAAGAAAACACTCGCTGATCGTTTTCCCAATTGCTTGGTACATTTTTGGCGATTCATTGACGACATATGTATGATTTGGAGAGGGTCGTTGGAGTCAGCGAATGAATTCGTCAATATGATAAATGTCAATGATCTCAATTTAGGTTTCACCTCACAGATCAGTACACACCTCATCCAATTTCTTGATGTGGAGATTTACATTGAGAATGGGGGGTTACACACTCGCTTGCACAGGAAAGCTACAGCGGGCAACGCTATACTGCACGCAAGTAGCTCCCATCCTAACCATTTGATTAGAAGCATCCCTTATGGGGAGTTTCTTAGGATGAGGAGGATCTGCAGCACCCCATTGGATTTGGAAAAATGTCAGAATGAGGCGTTGGAAAGATTCTGTGCTCGGGGGTATGATGTCGCCCTTTTATTAGAGGCGAAAGACAGAGCCAACCAACTGGACAGGGACAATTATCTAGCCTCCATTAATGTGGATGTTACTTCTAGTCCAGTTGAAAGGGAGGTTGAGACACAGATTAATAACATCAGTCTGATAACCACATTCAATGAAGATCACAAAAAAGTGAGAGGAATTTTGAAAAAGCATTGGCCCCTGTTAAAGACAGATATCACTCTAGCCCCCCTCATACCAGCTGAACCAGGGGTGGTGTTTAGAAGAGCTCCATCCATGAGGGACATGCTGGTTAAATCCAGTCCGGAGGTAATAATGAAACCTCATCGAATTTCTAACGAATGCGTTTTTTTCAAATGTATATCTTGCAGGGCCTGCAAGTTTGGTGTAAACACCAGTGAGTATTGCTCTGCTTTTGACCCTAATCCTATCAAGATTAGGGATCATTTCACCTGCCGCACGGACTTTGCAGTATACGTGCTCCAATGTACCTGTGGTCTCAGGTACGTTGGCAGCACAAAACTGCAGGCTTTTAACCGCATTCTACAACACCTACGAGCTGTGGTCAATTCGGATGGCAATTATCCGGTAGCCCGGCATTTCGAATTGGTCCACAACAAAAATCTAAACGAATTAAGATATTTCATCATTGATGCTGTACCAAAAAACATCAGAGGGGGGAACAGGGAAAGAGCGTTAAGGCAGCTTGAGAGTAAGTACATCGTATTACTAGATACCAGAATCCCAAATGGATTAAATACGGGGGAGGACCTTTATTGCTTCCTCTAGAGGATGTAGCATAGTGAGCTCTGATAGTCATTCTATCAAAGCACCTACGATCATGTATCCGTTTGGATAGAGGCAGGGGTAGAAGCTTTTTGTTATATCTTACACCAAGGGGACAAGAATGGCTATTCTGTCTAACTTACTGTGGGTACCCCTGTAAAGAACCTCACTCTTTCAAGCTGTCCACGTAGCATTAAAAAGGGCACTATGCCATAATATTTACTGGAGTTTATACCCCTGTTTGGCCCCGTACCTCCCGTAGCGAGCTTTTTATCATGTATTGGGCACTATGCCATGATGTTCCCGTTGTGCCACATTACTAGCGTTGTCTTGAATTGGTTTTTAGCGTTACTATGACGGTTACACACATTTACTTCTGTTAGTGGGTGGCATGTAACTCTTCATTAATAGAGATTCAATCAACGTGCCACCACCAATGTACTCCCTAAAAACATTTGAGTATGACACTCGGTTTTAATAAGCACAATTTTGCACATCAGCACTATTTTGCACTTCTTTAATAGCATATTTTGCACGTTCCCTAAATTTGAGACTTCCTGTAGCAATTTGAATCTTGATATACATTAATTGGAGTGAATCATGAATTTGATGGGCAATGCACTTTATTCCATAGGCATTAGTATGAAATGATATATTTATTTGTAAATAATGTGTAAATATATTAATTTGCCTTATTAAGTGTTTACATCTTTCTATATATTAATATGAAATGAACTTGCACTTTGCACATGGAGCATTGTACATTGTTAATGGGATCTTAGACAGCAGCTCCGTTTACGAAGTATTTTTTCCATGTTCATGTTGTACTTGAGTCTCAAAGGGGACATTCACAGTATATAAGCACACTTATTGGTTCTTTTAAGTCATGTGATCAAGGCTGCCGTGTTGCAGCCGAAACGCGTCATGCTGGGGACAGAAGAACAATAAACCACCCTTGAATTGAAAATAAGCACAGTATTTGTGGTCTGTACCTACATCGAGGAGTCGGTACCTTTGCCGAGGAGTAGGAGTTGGAACGGATATATATATATATATATATATATATATATATATATATATATATATATATATATATATATATATATATATATATATATATATATATATATATGTATATCCAGGCTCCAAAGTTGCATTGGTGATCCCGAGGCACACACAAGCGGGTGCAGATTCCCGCGCCGATACTCGCGGTAAGCAATCGTGGCTCCAAATCGCTTCCGTTAAGAAAACGTTACACGCTCTCCAGGGGTAAGCGGCAAAGGTATGCTTTATAACACAGTACACCATTCATAGTGATGAGATCTTCAGACTATTAAAACACAATTGGAATCTCCTACAGGCAATACCCAGCCTGAAGGGTACGATATGCAACAATCCATTGATTACATACAGAAGAGGGTCCACCCTTAGAAATAAAAACTGCCCCAGCTATGTAACATCTACTACTAGGAGAGATACATGGCTCCCTGAAAAATCCAGCGAGTTCTACATTTGCAGTGCCTGTAATATCTGCAAATTTGGGGTTAACAAAATGAAGAGTTTTAGCAATAATGGATCCACCCCACACTTGATTAGACAGTTTATCAACTGCAATATGATGTTTGTTATTTACATGATTGGGGGGTTGCTCTTGTGATTTAATTTATGTTGGGAGCACAAAGAGGAATCTGAAACTTCGTATCCAAGAACATCGAAGAGCCATTTTGAAGGTGACATGAAATATCCTTTGCCTGAACATTTTGCTAAAACACACCCCAGAGAACGTCAGTTCTAGTTCTGTGGCATTGACCATAATGAACTGGGACAGAGGGGTGGCATCAGGGAACTAAATCTCAGACAATGAGAGGCCAAATGGACATGCAAATTATGTTCCATCATACATGGTCATAACAGCGACAATGAGATGCATTTCTTCCTTGATGACAACCCACTCTTATGCTGTACCTGGATGTTTTATTTTATTTTATATGCTCTATTGCGTATTTCTCCATCTATTTGTAGGTATCTAGATGTGCTGTTTACTAAGTTCATGTCATTCCATCGTTAACCAATAGGACATATTATTTTCAATTGTTGTGAGATAATGGCCATTGTTGAATGGTGTTTTCGCTGTGTTCAAGGCGGGACTGTGGACCAAAACCGGCCCTGGCAAAGTGCTCGGTCGGCCCCCTGGGGGTGCGACCAAGCTCTTTGGTGGGGCCGGTTTTTGGCCGATTTTGCTACAGGGCCGATTTTGCAGCTATGCTGCAAAACCGGCCCTGTAACAAAAACGGCCCCAGGGCCCAAACCGGCCCCCACCCTTGTGGTGCACCGGGGGATTGCCCGGTGCCCGCAATGGCCAGTCCAGGCCATGCTGTGTTAATGCTTTCTGTAAATGATCCCTAAGTGACATATAACCGGCACACAATGTATTCTGTACTAATCTAGTAGCACCTTTATCCCCAAGCACTTATAAAATATAGTGCCATGGCTGAGCTATTAAGGTCCCGTCTTGGTTCTCATACCCTTCCCCTTGCACTTGTAACATGCATCTGTTAGCCTCTTTTGCTTTACAATCTTACCCTGTTTACATTTCTTTATTCTCTTTCATCTCAGGAGCCTATCCAGTACTTGCGTCCATGATCTCTCATGGCCCGCTTTGGACACTCCGGCATATGTATTACTGCCTTGTTTTTTTGTTTTTCACAATACAATTGTGGATAACATGCCATCACTTTATCCATCCATTTGGTAGATCCCACACCCTTTTTAGTTTTTGTGTAATACTTTCTCAACCTCAGAAAGGTTATTTCATGTTTTATATGGCCATGACAATTCTACCTTCTGCCAATCGGTAGATGCTTTATGCTCACACTTTTTCTCCCGAGTCACATGTTTCCTTCCTCTACATGTCGGTCCAACGAGCTCATTATTTACACCTTTGGGCCCAGATGTAGGTAAAATAGATTTACCGATTTTTAATTACCGAATTCTACCGATTCGGTAATTAAAAATCGGTAAATCTAAGGGGTGGATATGTAGGAACATCCAGATGTTCCTTTTACCGAATCGGTAAATATCTGTATTTACCGATTCGGTAAATACCGACCGGTAATGCCCCATTCATTCAGTAAATACCGATTTTGACAAGGGTGCAGGGGGTGTCACTTTGACACCCTCTAGCACCCCCAAAAAAGATTTGGGGGCCATGTGGCAGGCATACCTGCCCTAAGGGCAGGTCTGCCTGTCATATGGCACAGGTGTGCATGCACACATGTGCATGCACACCGGAATCGGTATTTTACCATGAAGTTGGATTTCATGGTAAAATACCGATTCTGTAAGGCTTGTGGGACTCAGAAGAGTCCCACCTACATCTCATTGTTACCGAATCGGTAAAAATACCGATTCGGTATTTTACAGATTCGGTAAATTTACCGATCGGTAAATTTACCGAATCTGTAAAATATGTGGCCCTACATACCATTTTGTGAATCTCGGTCGGTAACGGCCGAAAATACCGATTTTCGGCCATTACCGACCGACCTACATCCGGCCCTTGATGCCTATACATATGAGTGAGGTAGTTTACTCACCGGGAAATGTCATTTTATTTCCCGTCCGCTCGCTCAGTTTCTGCTCTGGATCTTTCAGACTTGTCAGCCCCACCTCTTTACGCCTTTCTGGAGTCCACACCCTATTTTTAGGCATTTCGACTTCTGGGATACCTTGTCTCGGATTCCCGGTCGCTCACTGACATTTACTCTCTAGATCTTTTCCCTGATGTCTATACTTCCCTCAGGCCATGGCCCTTTTGGAAGAACAGCGTTTTTAAGACGTGAAAGCGCAAAGGACTTTATTTGGCCCTCGGACTGTTGCACTTCATTTTGCGAGGTAAGTAGTTGTAGGCTCTGCTTTAAACGCTTTTGGTTGCCTAGGGCGGTGCTCCACTTGGGAGATGTGTCCCTTAATAGGAGGTTACAAGTAGTCCATTTTTATTTGACGGTGCCGCCTCCCTTTATTGTTACTTTCGCTACCAATGCAAAGGGAGTTGAATCTGAGTTTATCGCTGTAACAATTATCGAAGGGGCCTTGCCATTGCACACTAACCCAGAGCCTATCAAAGTTTATTTTCCACAGTGAGGGAGGTTCACTTCACTAAGTGTAGCACATTGACTACTATCTCATGGGGCCATGCCATTACTTGCTTCCCTGAGCCTTTTATGTCATTATTTTTTGCATTCACCCTTCCCCCCCCTTTCCATATCACCACCACCTACACTCATTTCATCTATTTCACCCACACGGAGCCGTCCCCGTATCGCCAGGATTCACTCTTCATTTTTATCTTTTATGCAGGACTCTTGTAGTTTCTCCCATTTGTCACTGGCTCGAACTAGAGGTCAGCAGAACTCTTTAATTCATGTCCTCATATCGCTGAGATTTTCTCAGGCGTCTGTTATCTTCCTATATGTTTTCACCAGGTGGGATGTTATTATACAGTGGGGACTCACTGCTGTTGGGGGTATTCGCCTGGACTCATGGTTTCCTGCATATAAAATTGCTGCTAGTGCTACCACACATTATTTTATTGCTGGTCTTACTTGCAATCTTATTTCTAATAAGGATGCATATTTATTACATCATGCACGTCAAGTAGGCTATTTTACCTTTGCGTACTGCTTTTTTTTCGCAACCCTACCATTTGCCGTTACCTTCTTTTTAGGCCTTACTTGGCCGTGGGATTTCTCCCTTTGTGCCTGGAGCATCCACCACACCTTACTACTATTTATTAAATAAAGGTAAGAGCACTCAACCCTGGACCCTTCCCTTCTTGTGTTTTACCAAACTCATTATATTTTTCTTTTCTGACTGACTCCTTTTTTGATTGCTAGATTCTAGGTCTACATTTGGAGGCCAGAATTGGCTCCACTACTTTGCCAAACAGCGCCCGATCACGCTGCTCTGGAGCACGTTCTTGCATATCCATAGTTCCTTAGTTAAGGACTCGTGCCTTTATTTAGGTTAGCTCATTTTCTATTATTTATTACTGTGTTTCCATTTAAGTACTTCTCGTCTATGTTCATTCCTTTACCCACCTTCCTCGTGTATCCCTCACTCTAAGACACCAGGCTGGACCATGCCACTTTACGCTCTACACTGCGCCCAATATATATTTATTGCAACGCTTTTTATCTGTAGCCATACACCAGTATTGTGAGGGTACTTGCCCCATTAAGGTGAGAACTCCTTTCTATTTTTCGATATCTTGCCTCCTGGCAGCATTCAGTCCTGTTTTCAATGGTAAGGTCTATTTAAATGATATAATTTCCCTCTTTTTGAAATATGTAGGTTAGCACACCTTGAATTTTGGATTCCTATTTCACGCTTGGTCTATTGATCTCTTTTTTACTACTTCTATTTTTGATAGCTCTTCTATATTTCTTTTTACAGCTTTCTCCCCCTTTTTTGTTTCTCACCATGTCTATATTTATCACAACACAATTCAATGCATGTGTTGCTACTTAGCATTCAATTGTACTGTACTTTATTTAATGCTCACACACCTGCTCTCCCCTCTCTTATGTGAGTTAATTCTAATTTTAATAGCAAGCTCTCATCAGTGCCTGACACATATTTGGCCACTTGCTTGCTCTCCAATCTCTAGAGAGTTCTTCTCCTCAGTTTTAAAAAAAAACTCTTTTTACTGAAAAAGTGGCATGTTAAATATCAGAGACACAACACTTCACATGTAGACATTAGCACTTGTTGTGACAGCACACCAAGAACCTTTTCTCTCTTCTGCAGCATAGTTCATATCAGGAAAAGCACATTACTCAAAATGATAAGCCACCTCCCCCCGACTTCTTGGTGGTTCAAATATCTCCCCCTGGAAAGTGTTCCAACCCCCCCAAATTTGCAACCACTTTTTCGGGCAGCCCCTGAAGACATAAATAGGTATCTCAGTCACCATGCACCAGCCCATACCCTTGGCCCAATCCGCAATGTTTGGTGAGGTCGGAACCCTCCACAATCGTGCGATGTTCCACTTTGCTACCATGAAGCCCAGTGTGACCCATGTCCTCTCTCTGGCTGTAAAATCATTGGAGTCCCATATGTTCAACAAGATCAATTTGATATTGCACTGTATCTGTCGCCTCATTACTTCCTCCATCATTAATACCACCCCCTCCCGGAATTTCTAAATTGTGTCGCATTCCTAAAGAGTATGGATGAAGGTGCCCTCTTGGACGCACTGTCACGTACACCCACCGTCCTGGGTGTACCACATATGTACAAATGAGGGTTCAGACAGGTACGTCCTGTGGAGGATTTTGAGCTGAACCAGTCGGAGTCTAGAGGAGATGGCAACCTCACGTTGGAAGCCACCACAGCCCGCCACTCTTCATCCTCCAAGCCGGCAACGTTGTGGTCCCACTTAACTCTGAGGCGTGTTAGGGGATCAGTCATGTTATTAATCAGCTTCTTGTATTTGAGGGATATGGCCTTGTACGGCAGATCTCCATCTAATATCCTGTCTTCTAGAGGGGAGGAATCCGGGAGGGTGGTTCCCTTTTGGAGAGCCGATAGTAGTGTGTGCCTAATTTGAAGATACTGGAACTGTTAGGAACTGGCCATCTCATACTCTTGATTTAGTTGAGAATGATATGACGGTCCCGTATCTCCAGAGGTCTCCAATTCTGAAGATACCAATGGTATCTCATTTGTTGAACCCCAAGGCTCACGATAGCCGACCCAGCTGGTCACAGTGCCAAAGTGGCGAGGCCTGAGTTAGCCTACCCTCCCAACCCAGCTTTTAGTGACTTCTTTCCATACATGCACAACATGTTTGGTCGGGCCGGTCAGGGCGTTATTCTGAGATTTTGTGTACAGTGCACCCGTAAACCCAACCCCGGGGAGGAGCCTTCGATCAATCCGAAATGCCGGGTCAGCATGTTTATTTATTTATTTATTTATTTAATTTGTATGGCGCGTTATAACCACAGGGGTCTCTAAGCGCTAAGGGGTCTCATGTTGCCTGTAGGTGCATTGGTTAATGGCAGCTAGCTGCGAGGCCCAATAGTATCTTTTCATGTCTGGAAGTCCGATGCCATCATTGAACCAGGCCAGCGTGAGTTTGTGCGTGGCGGTTCACCCTCCCACAGCAAGTCTCGCACAGTGCCCTCCAGCTATTTAAACTAGAATGCCGCGACCGGAAGGGGTGTGTTTTGCAACAAGTACAGAAGACGGTGGAGGAACATCATCTTCAATAGTGCTGCTTGGCCAAGGAGGGGACTGGGAGAGTGATTTCCAGGGTTGGACATCAGATTTGAGATGCTCAAGTGGAGGCCGGAGGTTGGTGTCATGAAATCCCGTCTGGTCTTTAGACACCTAGATACTTGAAGCCATCAACGGTCTCTGTAAACTGGCAACCCCGGGGAAGCCGAGGTCCCTGCCCACTAAGGACACAGAGGACTGATTTTGACCAGTTGATCCTATAGCCTGCGAATCTGCCGAAGCGTTGAGAGATATTCATCACCACATTAAGGGACTTCTCAGGGGAGGCGAGATAGAGCAGGATATCATCTGCATACAATGATATACGATCCTCCCTTCAAGGTGCCCACTTAAGGCCACAAATTGGGTGGTCCTGGTGGATCCAAGCTGCGAGAGGTTCCAAGGCCAAAGCAAAAAGGAGCTTTGATAGGGGACAACCCCTGCCAGGTGCCCCGACCGAGAGAGAAGACAGGGGATTTTCGGTTGTTTACGACCACTTGCGCCAATGGTTGACAATACAATAAACGCACCCAGTTGACAAATTCCGGACCAAATCCTAACTTGCATTGCACTGCGAACATATATGGTCATTCTATGGTGTCAAAGGCTGAGGCTGTGTCCAGGGACGCAATTACCGTATCTTCTGATCGTATCGGCTCTACAAAGCACTGTGTGCAATCTACGGAGGTTTTAAGACTAGAAACTTATTTCTTGCGGGCATGAACCCGGGTTGATACGTGTGAATCAAATTAGGAAGAACAGTTAGTAAGTGAATGGCAAGGAATTTTGAAAGAATCTTAGCCTCGCAATTAAGGAGTGAGATAGGTCTAAATGAGGAACACTGATTGCCAGGCTTACCCACTTAGTGGAAAACAATGATGTTGGCTACTATATGATCTTCAGGAAGACTTCCAAGCTCTTTACTTTCTTTAAACATGGCAGTGATAAAAGGGGTGGTCACTCCCGCCGTCAGTTTGAATAATTCTATGGGGATCCTGTTGGGACCCGACTCTTCCCCCCCGAGCAGATCACGGATGCCCCGTAGATTGTTGATTGCCCTTTCCTCTTCAGTCGCTGTAATGTCCTAGTCTAAGTCAAGACTCTCCTCCTCTGTGACCACCGGCATGTGTATATCACGTAAGAGGGAAGAAGCCTCTTCCTCTGAGTGAGTCATGCTGGAAGAGTACAGGGAGTGGTAGTATCTTCCAAATGCATCTGCTATGTCTTGCGAAGCTGTGGTTCGGGAATGTGAATTAATGGCAATCTCAGCCACCACACGCCGTGCCCTGTCTCTGCGATCCAGCCAGGCCAACAATTTACCTGTTTTGCCATCCACTTCATAAATACTACTAAGGGTAGCATGGTACTGCGCCTTGGCTGAATCCATGGCCCGGTCCAAGAACTCCTTGGCTTTAATATGAAGCAATTGACGCACTTCATCCGAGTCTTGCGATCTTTCTGTGCGTTCAAATTCTAGAACCTCCCAATCGATACCAGTCACGGCCGCCTCCTTCCTGCGTTGCCCTGAGATTTGCCCCCGGACCAGACCGCGAACAACAGTATTATAGTCCTCCCAAAGCAAGACGGATGAGCTGACTGACCCCAGGTTTTCTTAAAAATACAGGTCTGTATTGTTCCTGATAGGGGGGTTCATAAGATACCACAAGTTGATTGGTGTCACGCGTGTGAGCAGGGGCTACCCAACCTCTATTCTGCACAATATGGGGGAGTGATCCGATATTCTCCTGGCTAAGTGTCATATTTCTTTGATGGTACAAAGAAGATGAGTAAGAGTAAGCACATAGTCAAAGCATGACATGGTACCATGGGGACCCAATAGATGTGTGTATCGGAGTTCCTCTGGGTGCAGGCATCATCACACATCCACCAATCCCAATGAGTCCAAGAAGCTATGGCTATGTTTACGCGAGAGTGGCAGGTCTTTCTGGGGCCAGCGATCCAGGGATTCCGAGACAATAGAGTTAAAATCCCCACCAATCAGTAATCGCCCATCAGGGAGGCCCAGGAGAAGTTTGCAAAGATCAATAAAGGCCTGTGTGTGGAGGCCCGGTAGAATGTATATTGAGACCAAGTTAAGAATGGCTCCCTCCTAGGTGCCAGACAGAGCTATGAATCTATCCAGTGGCCCCTCGCGGATCGTGGTATTCGTTAAGGGGAAGGATTTGCGAACAGGAATGCCCACTCTCCGGGAGCCTGAACTAAAAGCAGAATGGGCCACCATCTGATAATCCCATCATGACAGGGCCTTACAACTGTTGCCTAATAACTGGGTCTCCTGCAGAAACACGACGTCCATTAAGTGTTGTTTCAGGAATTGGGGTACCACCCCTCTCTTTATTCTATCCCCCAACCTATTCACATTCCATGAGAGCAAAGTAAGTTTCTGCCTATGCAAATTACTTGTCAGTCAAAAGTAGATACGTAAGAGACTCCGGGGAGGAGCGAGCCATGGTGGGGGAACACATGTGAATATCCCTACACATCTGAATTTTATGGTCAGGAAGGTTGCTAACACCGTGCCTACTGCAGTTGACATCTGAATCTGAGAATACAAGTCCTGCCTATACATCAACAATGCCCCAACCAGAACACAAAAACAAACCCCTCCCCCCCACCCCGCAGACCCAATATGCAAACCCCAAACCCCCCACCCTGCCTCCCTGCTCGGCTGTAACAAAACTTCCCATCCCCCAAACTAGCAGAATGCCTATCGCTCACCCTTTCAAGAACTTACAGGTTCGTGTAGCCCAACCGAGCACACAACTCAAAGAATTTTACTGTTCCAACATTAACATATACAACCTAATGGGCTTGTATTAACATCGATCAGGGCCTAATGTATACCCCTAGTCACTCATATATGTGGCAAAGGAACTGACAAAAGTCAGGGAATACTAATCAACAAGCAATACAAGGCAGTCCAGCTCAATACAACTAAAGTTTGAGGCCAGTGTCGGAGCTGACCCCCCCCATTCCACATCATTCAGTCTGCTTGGAATTGGTCAATCCATCCCAAAGGAAAGACCAATTATTCAACTCCACCTGTCGCCTCATCACAGTCAGGAAGTGGGGAGCCACCACCTGAGGCCCGGGTGTCCCCACCCATTCTCACGGCCTGGGCCCGATAAGTGTGGTGGCTTGCCGTTCGCAAGCCTTCCATCCAGTCCCAGGTCTCCTCCAGACTGGTGAGGAACCAGGATTTCGCCTCCGATTCCACCCTCAACTTGGCTGGAAACATCATTGCATATTTCAGTTCCTTATCTCGGAGTTCTTGCTTTACTTTCAGGAAGATGCATCGCTGTCTTTGCACCTTGAGGGTGAAGTCTGGGAAGAAAGTGATGCAACTATTTTGGTATTCCACTGGCGGGGTGGACCGGGCACAATGGAGGATGACATCTCTGTCGCAGAAGTTGAAAATGTTGGCAAAAAGCGGTCTTGGGGGGGTCCCCATCACTCGATGTGCCCGCTTCACCGTAAAGAAATTGGAGAGTCCCTTGGGCTTGAGATAGGTAGTGATCAGCTTCTCCACGAAAAGGTCTGCAGAAGGCCCCTCTGCGTGTTCAGGCACCCCAATTATATGGACGTTGTTATGCCTGGAGCGCCCTTCATAGTCCTCCAGCTGCGCTTCTACTTTCGCAGCGTGTGTTTGTAGCTCCTCCGTCTTTTTCTGCAGCTCAGACATGTCCTCCACCAGACAGGATGCCTTGATCTCAACGTCCTTCAATCGTGAGTTCATTGAGTGCACTTGGTGGAAACTGAGTCAATGCACATCTCCAGTGATGTGCGGATGGTGGTGATGGCCTCAAGGATATCCTGCAGCGTTGGTTCCTCCTGCTTCCTACCGGTTTCAGACTTGTAAGTCGCGATTGATCCCCTTTGGGGCTTGCGCCGGGGCCTCCATCCCAGCCATACTTCGGCAGTTTAGTCTGGAGGTCTGTTCGCGAACCTCGTCCTCCTGCCACGATTTATGCAAAACCTTTCGAGGGGCTTTCTCCCAGTCGGTGTTCAGCGCGACATGTGATAGTCAGCAGCAGAACTCCAAAGCCCACCTCACCATGCTATGCAGACTGACAGTATTCTGAAATGGGGGCCTCTGAGATCTCACATTAGGCAACGTCTTCACCACCAGAGTGGAAGCAAACGGGCATCACCTCCACGCTGGCAACCATAAAGGGTCGCAGCAGTGCCCAGGTCAGTGAGTCCCCTGCCTGATAAACAGCAAATTGAAGATCAGTCCCAACTCACATCTATCAATACGGAGGAGCAGATGCAGCGGTCATGCAGTCAAACAGCGGGACGTAAATCACAGTGGCGCCTCAACACTGGCCCTTCGTCTCCGTCGACACTCGGGGTCACTCGACGCCCCTCTGACATTCCATTGGGCAGCCTGGCACCAATCTTCTGACCCAGTCAGGCTGTGGATAGTACAAGCGCTGACTGCTGGAGACACGCATATGAGGCCCCACCACAATGTGACCAATTGCGCATCTCTCCCACTCCGAGAAGGCACCTCAGCGGCGCAGTATAGGCAATAGTGACTCCTGGGGGGGCACACCGCTGGTGCTTGTTGATAGTTACTGGCGCTCGCTGTACCATATGGCACTTTGCATCTGGTATTGGGACAGGGTGGTGAAGCGACGTCCATAAACAGCCTAGGGGGGCACATAAGCATCCAGGTCAGCAAGCCCTAAAAGAGTGAGCCTCAGCTCAGATAAACTGTCCCAATCCACACTATGTCATGAGCGGGCCGCAGCAGCAGACACGCGGCCGCGTAGCAGCTCCAGCAGTGCAGAGGCACAGTGATCTCCTCCCAGTATGTTCTTGAACAAGCCGGGGCGGGTGAAGGCTCAACAAACGATCCCCAGGCACTCTCGATTTCATACACACTCTGGTGGAGGCCATCAGCAATGGCACAGCAGATGCTGATGTCCCGCCCCCGGCGGCTCCTTAGCTGCGCATGCCACGCTCATTACCTTGAGTCCACGGGGGTGCCGGTGGCAATCGGTGACCCGTCCTCGCTGTCCAGGACCCACCACGAGGTTCTGGGGGGATGTTCCACACATGCGCGTACTAGCCCCGAGCGGGAGGCGGTCACGCAGATTATTCCGTGCCGCTGATGATAATGCTGGCCCGACGGCAGCCTGGATGCATCTTCACCCTGCTCTAGTCCGATAGCGCAGAGATCGCCAATGCAGCTCCTAACTCACGGCTCGGCCGAGACTGGCTTCAAACAGTTCAGCAGCGCCTCCGGTGCTTGATTAACTGTGAGAGAGCCCTATTTTAGGCAATAAACTGTGGATATTCAACGGATATATCGCTCGGTTGGAGGAGCCAAGAGCTTAAGGGGTTATCTTGTCGCTCAGCTTGGCCACGCCCTCCCCTCAGTTTTATTAATTGTTCAAATACTCCTATATGCTGCTAGTGTTTGTAAAAATATATATATATATTTATATATAAATATTACCTACTGGCAGTCGCCAGTAGGTAGTTATAGTTAGGACCTAGTTTCCATCGGAAATCCACAACATTCTATTTGGAATAGGTTTGGCGTCAATAGGGGAATTTGCATGTAATTTTCCAAAATATTTGCCCGTTACGCTACGCTTCTTCCCTGAAAGTCTTGGGGGGATTTGTCAAGCGGGGGCCGAGAAAAAAGGGGGGTCCCAAAACGTGTTTTCCCTATGCAATTTTCCATAGGACATTTAGACACGACTACAGCCCGAACCGCTGAACGGAATTACACCAAACTTGGCAAAATGGTAGGGTCTGGTACACAGTACGCCCTTTTGGTAAAATGGTGTAAATCCCTCCATTAGTTTTTGAGAAAATTTAATTTGAAAAATATATATATCTATGGGCGGGACACCGTGCGCGCACCGTGCACGCACCCGTGCGCGAACCCTAGTGTGCGCAAGTTGAATTTTGATTTGCTGTTGGACGTCTGTCAACCTTCCAGTCAGTGGAAATCATGAAGTGCTGGCCGCCATCTTGTCTCCGAGGCAGAAGCTAGCTGAAAACAGAAGTCTAGAACCTGGAAAGGAGGCAGGGTAGAGACTCCTTGACCCCCTAGGCTTTGTCATGGGGTCCCTAAAGGACCCCGAAGATTGAAAAAACATGTTTTAAATCACGGGGCCCCCGCACGGTGCGTGGACGTAGGCAAAAAAAGACAGGTCCAGATAGGTGTTTTAGGAGAGTTACTATGGTAACAGGCAGAGAGCAGAGGGGTTAGGTTGGATATTTTCTGAGTTTGAAATTCTTAAAAATTGAGAACCAATTAAAATGTTACTTTGGTTTTGAGAAAAAAAGACAGGTTCAGATAAGTGTTTTGTGGAGAGTTACTATGGTAACAGGCAGAGAGTAGTGGGGGTAGGTTGGATATTATGTGAGTTTGAAAGTGTTGAAATTTTGAACCAATTAAAAGGTTACTTTGGTTTTGAATTTGTGTGTGAAGTAATTTGATTGGTTGTTTACGGGGATATGTGTGAAAAATGAGATGGAAACACAGCCATTTTGTGTTTGTAGTGTCTGAGGTACATTTGTAAGGAATTATTGGTTTTCAATTTCTGGTGTGAGATTCATACAGTACTAAATTTTCAACAGCATTCTAAAAGGTGAGCTGTTAATTTGTTAATTTGTAAGGGGAACTATGTTGTACACTTTAAGTTAATAAGAATAATGTTTTTTAATGTGGACATTTCTTACTCTCACTGTCTTTCTCTCTCTCTCTTTTTATACTACCCTAACAGCAATGATGGATCTGAATGAGGAGTCAGTTGACATCATTTTTGTAATTTCTGCGACTTTTATTGAGGACTTCAATGTTCCTGTTGATGACAGTACTCATGATGAAGACCTTTTTGATGGAGGAGATGGCATGGGGGATATTTATGATCAATTTTTGGATTCTGAATTAATTGAATGTTTGGAGATTATTGAGTTCCTTTAAATTTTGAAAATTCAGAAGATTCAATTTATATTTAGTAATTAAAATTTTTTTGAGAAATTATACTTTTTTAAATGTAATTTATGAGGTAGTGACCAAGTGATTGTGGTATAAAGTGAGACTTGTTGTATAGAGTGCAACATTTTTGTGTTACATAGTAAGTTTACTCATAGTTACTCCCCTTCTCACACTATGCTTTCTCCTGTGTGTATCTGACATCTTTTCATTTTTACGTATTTTTTCCATCACTCTACCTCACTTACTGTCCTTTCCTCATTGAAATCCTGAGTTCCCTTTTTTCAATCCAGTTTTGTAACTCTCTCCATCCCCTCACTGCTCTTCTCTGAAGGACTTAAAAAAAATTGCTAGGTCTGCGCACAGTGAGTGCTCGGAGAGCGAACCCTATCGCCGACATTTTGTGGTTTCAGAAGAGAGTGAAAAATAAAAGTTGAAAGCGTGAAAAGGGGGCAGGGTAGAGTGTCCCTGACCCCCTACGCCTTCTCAGGGGGTCCCTGAAGGACTCCAAAGGTTAAAAAAATGTTTATTCAAAATAAAATAAAAAAAATCGAAAGGTGCTCGCTTGCTGAGTACTCGAAGAGTGCACAGTGAATGCTCGGTGCGCGGACCTCCCTAAAAATTAATTACAAAAATATGGTTAAAAACAAATTTGAGTGTTTAGATGTTAGTAGGCTCTAAAAAGAGCCGTTGTGTTCATTGTGGGATTTTATGTACCTACAAGTAAGTACCAATGCAGAGTCTCATGTTACAGAGGAAGACTCTGTTCCCCTCATCTGTGAAATGTACACCATCTCTCCTATAGATGGCTTGCATGTTGTAACGCAAGTTGTTGTGGTATATAGAACCCATGCCATAGTCTCCGAGGACAGCAGAAACAGATTTATTCACATGTTTAATTGCTTTCTCAATTTGCGGACAAAATTTGTTGGACTATTTCCATTTCTGCCTTTGGGATATACAAAAACAGTTTGTGGAAAAAGTGACATCAATTGTCCAAAGGTGTCGTTTAATAGCATTTCCAGACCTACCCCAGTCAAAGTGACTAGGTCATTTCCACCACAGTGCACAATTATGAGGTCAGGGTGTGGCAGATGCAAAAAGGATTTTACCAATAGCATCAATTGGTGACATCTCAAGCCTCTCTGGCCAATCCACATAATGTCCACATTTGTTAAATCAAGGTTACGAAAGCATCTATTTGCTGCATACCTTTCACTCCAGAAAATAAAACTATGTCCTACAAGCCATACTCTAAGCATCTTGAAGGCAGATTTAGTTGTACTCAGATGGGCTCTGGAAATGAAATGGCAGTTTGAGAAGCAGGAGTTTAGAAAAAAAAGCGGATGAGATTAAGTGCACGTGAAATAAAATAAGTGATTGGTGGTTTCTGAAACTTGAACATTCAAAGCTATGGTGCATTTTTCTGTTTTTTTAAAGAAGTAATGCGAATGGTTGAGAAAAGGTCATTGAAAGGAACATTGCACAGGATAAGCTGGTGTATTGAGAGGTCAAACACCCTTGCTGAGTACATTTGCAACATTGTATGATGAACTTTTCACCTGTGAGCTCAGTTAGGTGTTCTGTGCAGTTTTACCATGGTAAGGAGCAGAAAGAGCAGAGGGGGATGGTTGAATATTATGTGAGTTTGAAAGTGTTGAAATGTAGAACCAATTAAAATGTTAGTTTAGTTTTGAATTTCTGTGGGAACAAATTTGATTGGTTATGGACAGAGATATGTGTGAAGAATTAGAGGCAATCAGTGCCATTTCTTGGTTGCAGTGTCGGAGATGCATTTCAGAGATTCTGCTTAAGAAAATATGGTGTTTCATTGCCACTGTTCTAAATCTTCCAAAGCATTTCTAAAGGTGAGTTATTAATTTGAAAGGCGATATATGTTGAGCTGTTTAAGTTAATAATAAAAATGTCTTTTAATGTTGAAGTTACTAACTTTCCCTCTTTCACTGTCTCTTCTCTCTCATTGTATTACTTTCTCTCCAACAGTGTTTTTTTCTTTCCTCTCTTTTTCAATATATCTTTTTGTTTCACTTAGTCCTTTTACCTTTCTCTTAATATGCTTCTTTTTCTCTCATTCTCCTTTCCTTACTCTCATAACTATTTTCTCACTGTAATTATCCCTTTTCTTTACTCCTCTTCTGTAACTGTGTTTACTCCCTCTTTCTCTCTCCCTTACCCTTTTTGTCTTTATACAACACTACTAGGAAGAGTCCCCCATTCACTGTGTATTGTGTCTCATGTTTGTATGTAATGCTGACAAAAAACAAATGGTGCATATTGGAAATGTATTGTGGAAATGAGTCAGGTTTCTGGATTGTAATGTAGTGGTCATTTATATGGGCTGTGCTCTGTGTCTTAAATGATTTACTGTGCTATATGTTTTTTATGAAAATGTATGGCTTTAACATTTTTGACTAGGATCACACTGAGTGTCTGTGTAAATTAAACAATTATATTTGCACCTGTTTCTAAAATGTCACCTGTGTGTCCTCATAGTTTGAATCTGTACTGCTTTTTGTAAAATTGTTTCTCATGTTTTGATTGAATGCTGATATAGAGATAGTGCTGTAAATTGGAAATGTATTTTCTGTCTGCACAATCCCTCTCTCTCTGCCTGCACCATCCCACCCTCTGCTGTGTCACCCTCTTCTTGCACCATTTCTCCTTCTTCCTGTGCCATCTCACTCTCTGTCTGTGCCATCTCACTCTCTGTCTGCGCCATCTCTCATACTGCCTGTGTCATGTTACCGTGTGCTGGTGCCATCTCTCCCTCAGCCTGCGCTATCTGCCCTTTGCCTGAATTATTTCTCCCCTCTGCCTGCACCATGTCTCTTTTGCCTGCACCATCTCTCCCTATGCCTGTGGCATCTCTCTCTCTGCCTACGCCATCTTAATGGATCACTTAATATAGATAGACTGCTGTATACAGAATTGGTGAACATTAACAAGCTTATTGGACTTGTTTCTTTGTTATGTTATGTTATACTATATTTTGTATAGCGTACGGCTACTCAAAGAGTGTCCCGACGCTTTGATTTGCACACCAAACTTATAGCATAACAAGAAAAAACACAGAAAAAGACAGAAAAGAAACCAACAGAGCCCGGGAAACTAAGAAGTAAAAAGCCAGGTTTTGAGCCCCTTCCTAAAAGCCAACAAGTTAGAAATGCTGCGCAGGGTCACTGGTAGCTTATTCCACAACTGGGGCGCCAACAGTCTAAAGGAGCGGCCTCCAATGCGTGCCCTCCTAACACGGGGCACTACGGCAAGAAACAAGGCTTCTGACCTCAGCGACCTGGCTGGATGGTAAAAGGTCAGCCTTTTTTGGAGGTATTTCGCTCCGGAGGCGTGCAGGGCTTTATGTGCCAGAGTCAAGGTCTTAAACATTATCCGCTTCCGGACAGGAAGCCAGTGCAGTGCCTCCAAGAGGCCCGAGGCTCTAGCACGGCGAGATAGTCCGAAGATGGCCCGTGCTGCCGAATTCTGGACCACCTGTAGCCGTTGAAGCAGATATTCTGGCAGGCCGAGATAGAGAACGTTGGAATAGTCAATTCTCGAGCCAATTATCGCCTGCACTGTGATCTTCCTGTGTTCCTCCGATAAAAAAGGGAGGAACTTACGCAGCATCTGGAGCAAGCCAAAGCAGGTGCCCGTGAGGCCGATTATCTGTGAGCGCAGTGAGAGGCCGTTGTCGATCTTAATCCCAAGGTTTTTTGCCACCTGGGACAAACTTGCTGGTGGAAACATGTTCTCAGGCCACCATACTTTCCAGTCCGGATCCGAACTGCACCCGAAAAAGAGGACCTCGGATTTGTCCGAGTTGCACTTGAGGCTGTTATGTTGGAACCACTGAAATACAGCCTCAAGGCAACCCTGGATCCTACCTCCATCGAAATCGGCACCCCTCTCACAGGTGAAGAGGAGCTGGGTGTCATCGGCGTAGGAAACGATCTGGGCCCCGAAAGACTCCGCCAGAGCCGCCAGAGGGGTCATGAAGATGTTAAATAGAGTTGGGCTCAATACTGAGCCCTGGGGAACTCCAACACCCAATGGCGACATCTCAGCGGAGCAAGCAGAAGCCCAGACCGTTTGTCGACGGCCTGCCAGGAAAGAACGAAACCACTGGAGCACCGTCCCCCTGAGACCAATCCCTGAGAGTCTTGCAAGAAGACCCTCATGGGGGACGGTGTCGAAGGCCGCCGACAGATCTAACATCACCAGCATCGCCCTGCCTCCCGAATCCAGCACCTCCTTAATCGCCTCCGAGACTTCCAGGAGAGTTGTTTCGGTGCTAAGATTGGTGCGAAAACCCGATTGAGTGGGGTGCAGTAGGTCATGGGACCCCAGGTAGTCGGCAAGCACCCTGTGCACATGCTTTTCAATGATCTTGGCGAAAGCAGGCAGGAGCGAGATAGGCCTGTAATTCGCCAGCACCTCCGCATCCAAACCAGGCTTTTTGAGCAGGGGGATAATCATCGCCTGCTTCCAAGACTGGGGAACCACACCCTGTACTAAAGAACAGTTCAGCAGGGGGTTCACATAAGGGTTATTAATAGCTGCCATTTTTGCCAAAAACTTGGCGGGACAGGCATCCCGAGGAGAACCTGATTTAAGACCAGCCATCAGATCGAATGAAGCGGTCATTGAAAGAGGCGGAAAGACTGCCAAGGACGCACCTGCACTAGGCAAGGTAACAGCGGCATTCTCCACCCGACAGGGCGCCTCAGGCTGCTGCACAGGAAAAGAGTCCTGGATCAATTGGATCTTAGAAGTAAAGAAGTCCGCGATCGCCCTGACCCAAGGCTCAGGAGGGGGAGTCTGAGTCGACGCAGCGCATGAGGTCGTAAACTCCCGCACAATAGCAAAGAGCTCCTTGCAGGAATTAGAGGCAGCTTCGATTTTTCTCGCGAAATAAGCCTTCTTCTCATAAAGGATATCACGATGGTAAACTTTCGCCAAGGATCTATAAGCAAGTTTCGCTGTCGGGTCATATTTCACGCGCCATGCTCTTTCTGCTATCTTGCATTGTCGGCGAGAAGCCGCCAACGCTTCCGTAAACCAAGGGGCAGATGCACCTTTGTCAGGTTTGCGCGGAGGCCTCACAGGAGCAAGATCATTTAACCTCTCTAGGAGCCAGGCCTGCAGCCGCTCAACATTCTCATCCAGATCCCCAGTCAAAGCGCAAGGATGATCCGCACAAGACTGTGCCAACAGTTCCGGAGTAACCCGGTGGAATGCCCTAAATCCCTGGAAAGCTTGCCGGGGGGCACTGGAAGACTTCCTGACTTCCGAAAGAAAGAATTTAATCAGCCTGTGATCAGACCAAAGCACCTGAATAGGAGCATGCATTTCTATAGGGGTTGTAGAAAAAGTCAAGTCCAGGGTGTGTCCCTTCTCATGGGTCGGCCCGACGTGATAGGGTACCAGGCCCAGAGGGGCTGTGACGTCCAGCATTTTAATTGCGTCGGCGTCCATTTCAACGTCCATATGGACATTAAAGTCCCCGGCGACTATACAGTGCTCTGACGTAAGTAACAGAGATGAAGTAACCGACTGGAACTCTTCAAAGAAAGAGCCTGTGGGCCCAGGAGATCGGTAAACGAGGAGGCCTTTCACAGATTGGTGTGGTGATAGAACCATAGAAAAGGCAAGGGATTCGCAATCCTTTTTGCATTGTGTCTGATGTTTGTATGTACTGCTGGCAAAAAACGAATGGTGCATATTATTTTGGAAATGAGTCAGGTTTCTGCATTGTAATGTAGTGGTCATTTATATGGGCTGTGCTCTGTGTCTTAAACAAGTTACTATGCTAAATGTTTTTGGTTAAAATGTATGGCTTTAACATTTTTGACTAGGATCACACTGAGTGTCTGTGTAAATTAAAGAATTATATTTGCACCTTTTTCTATAATGTCACCTGTGTCTCCTCACAGTTTGCATTTGTTTGCTTATAGGGTACTCTTTTTTTAAATTGTTTCTTATGCTTTGATTAAACGCAGGTATAGAGATAGTGCTGTAAATTGGAAATGTATTTTCTGTGTGCACAATCCCTCTCTCTCTGCCTGCACCATCTCACCCTGTGCCGTGTCACCCTCTTCTTGCACCATTTCTCCTTCTGCCTGCACCATCTCACTCTCTATCTGTGCCTTCTCATTCTCTGTTTGCTCCATCTCTCCCTCTGCCTGCATCATGTCACCCTGTGCTGGTGCCATCTGTCTCTCTGCCTGCGCCTTCTGCTCCTCGCCTGCATTATTTCTTCCCTCTGCCTGTGCCTTCTCATTCTCTGTTTGCTCCATCTCTCCCTCTGCCTGCATCATGTCACCCTGTGCTGGTGCCATCTGTCTCTCTGCCTGCGCCTTCTGCTCTCCGCCTGCATTATTTCTTCCCTCTGCCTGCACCATGTCTCTTTTGCATGCACCATCTCTCCCTCTGCCTGTGGTATCTCTCTCTCTCTGCCTGCGCCATCTCACCCTCTGCCTGCACCATCTCTCCCTCTGCCTGCATCATGTCACCCTGTGCCGGCGTCATCTCTCACTCTGCCTGCGCCATCTGCCCTCCGCCTGCATTATTTGTTCCCTCTGCCTGCACAATGTCTCTTTTGCCTGCACCATCTCTCCCTCTGCCTGTGGCATCTCTCTCTCTGCCTGGCCCATCTCACTCTCTGTCTGTGCCATCTCTCCCTCTGCCTGCATCATGTCACCCTGTGCTGGTGCCATCTCTCCCTCTGCCTGTGCCTTCTGCCCTCCGCCTGCATTATTTCTTCCCTCTGCCTGCACCATGTCTCTTTTACTTGCACCATCTCTCCCTCTGCCTGTGGCATCTCTCTCTCTGCCTACCCCATCTTAATGATTCACTTAATATAGTTAGACTGCTGTATACAGTATTGGTGAAGATTAACAAGCATATTGGACTTGTTTCTTTTTGCATTGTGTCTGATGTTTGTATGTAATGCTGGCAAACAACGAATGGTGCATATTGTAAATGTATTTTGGAAATGAGTCAGGTTTCTGCATTGTAATGTAGTGGTCATTTATATGGGCTGTGCTCTGTGTCTTAAACGATTTACTATGCTAAATGTTTTTTGGTGAAATGTATGGCTTTAACATTTTTGACTAGGATCACACTGAGTGTCTGTGTAAATTAAAGAATTATGGGGCATATTATCAAGCCTGTGCGCTAAAATTATCGCCGCTTTATCGGCCGAAAACGGCCGATAAAACGGCGATAATGGGCTTGATAATATGCTCTGTGGAATTCCAATCGAAGCCCATGTTAGATGTCTTCACATCTAACATGTGCTTCGATTGGAATTCCATAGAGCATATTATCAAGCCCATTATCGCCGCTTTATCGGCCGTTTTCGGCCGATAAAGCGGCGATAATTGTAGCGCACAGGCTTGATAATATGCCCCTATATTTGCAGATTTATCTATAATGTCACCTGTGTCTCCTCACAGTTTGCATTTGTTTGCTTATAGGGTACTCTTTTTCTAATATTGTTTCTTATGCTCTGATTAAATGCTCAAAAAACACAAGGGTGGCTGGGCCCAAGGGGAAGGAGGGTAGGCAGGGCCACACAATATGAAATAGAAATGTTTGCCTATGCCTCCAAACTACTTCAAGTACACACTAGTTCACGTACAAGTAAACCACAACTTGTTAGTTTACAAAAAACAATTTATGTTTTCGATTTTTTGCTCAGTTTACAGAAGAAAAGTTCGCAAAGGACAGAACTAAGACCACTATCAACCTCATGTCTTAGCCATATGTACTTTCAAAACACTTAATACAAATGTGCAATAAACCAAATATGTGGTGAACAATTAAAACAACAGTGACTTTTTGACGTAACAAACATTACCATGAATACATGGACCACAAAACCTTATACATTTGTGAAACAGGAACTTTTACAAACAATTAGGAACACGGGGAGACAATAGAACACAACGTTTTCAACAGTTGAACTCCCACGGCCTGAACAGGAGCTAATCAATTAAATTACAGGAGCATTGCCCATTTCTGCAACAAGTGACAATGGCCAACTGGCCAAACCAGAAAAAAAGGGGGGTGCCGACGCGTTTCGAATCCTGATTAGCGACTTGCAGAATTCTCGTCAGGGCAGTCTGAATCTAGTCCATGGGAACTGTTTAAAATAAGAAACAAAACAAAGTGTTTACTATCTAGCGGGTCCTCTAGCCACTACTCTCAGGACAGTACGATTACCATACAATTCATACCTTGTGTGAATCCTGCCCACAGTCAGTTCTGTTTTAGTGGAAAATGTCGTCTAGGCTTGCTGGCCTACGCTGCAACAGAGTAATGGGATGAGTAAGTACTTGCAAGGTACACGGGGAGGAAATGCTTGGGAGCCGTTATCGCTCATTTACCTGCGTTATTTCTGGAAGCTTAGCCACGTTTTTGCCACATGGGGTGAAGTTCTTCTATTTTTCTGAAAAAAGGTGACAGAGTGCGACTTAGTGCCCTGCTCACTCGCTGCCACGCTGATCGCGTGTCAAAATTAGTACTTAAAATAATACACTTACTTAAACACCGATCCGCGGTGACCTCAGTGGGGGTTCCGATTAAGCGACCGCGTTTCTCCGCACAGAGAGCAGTTTGTTAAGTATCTGTGAGGGTAAGGGGAGAGGCGACGTGTTATCGCGTTACTATTGCTGTGCTGAATATTTCAGCAGATTAAAATGTAGCCGCGTCCACGCAAATCGCGTGTGAATTTAGGAAGCTTTAAGAAAATACACTTACTTGGACACCGATCCGCGGTGACCTCAGTGGGGGTTCCGATTATCTTCACACAGAGGACAGTTTAGTAATTATCTGTGGGGGTGAGGAGAGGGGGACATGTTACCGCGTTATTGTTTCTATGTTTGAGAATTTCAATGGTAACAGTTTAAAGAGTGGCCGCTTCCATGCTTACCGCAATATGTTTGGAAAGCCTCCGAACAGTGTACTGGCTCCACCACGACAAACCAAGGGTTGTGAGTGTTCCTGGGCGTTGACGGTCTTGAAGCCCAGACCATGTGGTTGGTAAAGGGCCAATCAGACAAACGGCCAGATAATGATGCATGATGGGACCTGTAGTGTCAAAGAAGCCATGAAGGTTTTTGACAAGGTGCATTGTGGGACATGTAGTGTCAGCCAACGGGCACGAGGTGTTTTACGCCCTGTTTATTTCGCTGAGACTGTTCAGACCTTTATTAACGCCGTAAAACTTTAGGATTAGGTACGCCTCCTTGCGCAACAGCATTGTATCGACATCTTGGAAATGTTTGTGGTCGATCCATGCCAATGTGGTCCATTTGAAATCATTCTCAGAATGGCCGTTACTGATGAAATGTTCCACCATGGGAGCAGTCAGGACTTTTTTCTTAAGCCGGGAGCGATGCTGGGTAATCCGGGCATTGATAGGCTGATTTGTTTTGCCTATGTATACTCTGTTGCACGGGCAAACCACCGCATAGACGACATTTTGAGTCTTGCAATTCGTGAAGCAATCATGCTTCCATCTAATGCCATTATTTACAAATGTGTCACCTTCTATGGTGCTCGAACAAGAAACACAATTGCCACATTTGTGGTGTCCGCATATTGGTTTCAATTTCCACTGTGTGACAAGGTCGCTTTTGGGTGCTGTGATATGACTATCTGCTTTAATTAGATGTTGCCCTATGCTTCTATTCTTACGCATAGCGAAGAAGGGTTTGGAGAGGGGGTGCTCCAAAGTCTCAAGAAGATGCCAATTATTTCGAATTATATTCTTGAATTGATTCGTATGTTGGCCAAATGTTGTCACGCAAACCAATTGTTCCAGATCTTTCTTTTCTTTCTTTTCGAACAATGTCTCTCTTGGAGTGAATTTGGCCCTGTTTTTCGAATGTTTTAGCAGTTTCTTTGGGTATCCCCTCTCTGCCATCTCGCTGCAAAATCTCATTGCATGGGAGTCAAAATCACAAAGGTTGGTACAATTTCGCCTGATCCTCAACAATTGCCCGTAGGGCAAATTGTTTTTTAATGATTGAGGATGCGAACTGGTATAATGCAGAATGGTAATCCGATCGGTTTCCTTCTTATGCAAGGAGGTAGTCAACTTGGCCTCACAGGAGCCTACCGTGACGTCCAGGAAAGTCATTTCTTTTGGACTGTAGTTAAGTGTGAATTGGATGTCTGGGTGCCTAGAGTTCAACCACAGATGGAACTGCTCGAGGGCCGCCTGGCTCCCCTGCCACAGGAGCCAGACGTCATCGATGTATCTTAGCCACTGGATGATGTGTCCTGAGAAAGGGTTGTCACTTAGGACAAATCGCTCCTCATATTGTGCCATGTACAGCACAGCCAACTCCGGTGCATAGGGACAACCCATGGCTGTCCCTTTGATTTGAATGAAAAAACTATTCTCGAACTTAAAATAATTACTGCGAAAGCTTCCTAAATTCACACGCGATTTGCGTGGACGCGGCTACATTTTAATCTGCTGAAATATTCAGCACAGCAATAGTAACGCGATAACACGTCGCCTCTCCCCTTACCCTCACAGATACTTAACAAACTGCTCTCTGTGCGGAGAAACGCGGTCGCTTAATCGGAACCCCCACTGAGGTCACCGCGGATCGGTGTTTAAGTAAGTGTATTATTTTAAGTACTAATTTTGACACGCGATCAGCGTGGCAGCGAGTGAGCAGGGCACTAAGTCGCACTCTGTCACCTTTTTTCAGAAAAATAGAAGAACTTCACCCCATGTGGCAAAAACGTGGCTAAGCTTCCAGAAATAACGCAGGTAAATGAGCGATAACGGCTCCCAAGCATTTCCTCCCCGTGTACCTTGCAAGTACTTACTCATCCCATTACTCTGTTGCAGCGTAGGCCAGCAAGCCTAGACGACATTTTCCACTAAAACAGAACTGACTGTGGGCAGGATTCACACAAGGTATGAATTGTATGGTAATCGTACTGTCCTGAGAGTAGTGGCTAGAGGACCCGCTAGATAGTAAACACTTTGTTTTGTTTCTTCTTTTAAACAGTTCCCATGGACTAGATTCAGACTGCCCTGACGAGAATTCTGCAAGTCGCTAATCAGGATTCGAAACGCGTCGGCACCCCCCTTTTTTTCTGGTTTGGCCAGTCGGCCATTGTCACTTGTTGCAGAAATGGGCAATGCTCCTGTAATTTAATTGATTAGCTCCTGTTCAGGCCGTGGGAGTTCAACTGTTGAAAACGTTGTGTTCTATTGTCTCCCCGTGTTCCTAATTGTTTGTAAAAGTCCCTGTTTCACAAATGTATAAGGTTTTGTGGTCCATGTATTCATGGTAATGTTTTTTACGTCAAAAAGTCACTGTTGTTTTAATTGTTCACCACATATTTGGTTTATTGCACATTTGTATTAAGTGTTTTGAAAGTACATATGGCTAAGACATGAGGTTGATAGTGGTCTTAGTTCTGTCTTTTGCGAACTTTTCTTCTGTAAACTGAGCAAAAAATTGAAAACATAAATTGTTTTTTGTAAACTAACAAGTTCTGATTAAATGCTGGTATAAAGATAGTGCAGTAAATTGGAAAAGTATTTTCTGTGTGCACAATCCCTCTCTCTCTGCCTGCACCATCTCACCTTGTGCTGTGTCACCCTCTTCTTGGGCCATTTCTCCTTCTGCATGTGCCATCTCACTCTCTGTCTGTGCCATCTCATTATTTGTCTGCGCCATCTCTCCCTCTACCTGCGTCATGTCACCCTGTGCCGGTTCCATCTCTCCCTCTGCCTGCGCCTTCTGCTCTCCGCCTGAATTATTTCTTCCATCTGCCTGCACCATGTCTCTTTTGCCTGCACCATCTCTCCCTCTGCCTGTGGTATCTCTCTCTCTGCCTGCACCATCTCACCCTCTGCCTCCGCCATCTCTCCCTCTGCCTGCGTCATGTCACCCTGTGCCTGCGCCATCTCTCACTCTGCCTGCGCCATCTGCCGTCTGCCTACATTATTTGTTCCCTCTGCCTGCACCATGTCTCTTTTGCCTGTACGATCTCTCCCTCTGCCAGTGGTATCTCTCTCTCTGCCCACGCCATCTCACTCTCTGTCTGCGCCATCTCTTCCTCTGCCTGCATCATGTCTCCCTGTGTCAGTGCCATCTCTCCCTCTGCCTGCGCCTTCTGCCCTCCGCCTGCATTATTTCTTCCCTCTGCCTGCACCAAATTTCTTTTGCTTGCACCATCTCTCCTTCTGCCTGTGGTATCTCTCTCTCTCTGCCTGCGCCATCTCACTCTCTGTCTACGCCATCTCTCCCTCTGCCTGCGTCATGTCACCCTGTGCCAGTGCCATCTCTCACTCTGCCAGCGCCATTTTGCCTCCAACAACATTATTTCTTCCATCTGCCTGCACCATCTCTCTTTTGCCTGCACCATCTCTCCATCTGCCTGTGGAATCTCTCCCTCTGCCTGCACCATCTCACTCTCTGTCTGCACCATCTCTCCCTCTGCCTGCGTCATGTCACCCTGTGCCTGCCATCTCTCCCTCTGCCTGAGGTATCTCTCTCTCTCTGCCTGTGATACCTCTCTCTCTGCCTGCGCCATCTCACTGTCTGTCTGTGCCATCTCACTCTCTGTCTGCACCATCTCTCCCTCTGCCTGCGTCATGTCACCCTGTGCCTGCCATCTCTCCCTCTGCCTGTGGTATTTCTCTCTCTGCCTGTGGTATCTCTCTCTCTGCCTGCGCCATCTCACTCTCTGCCTGCGCCATCTCACTCTCAGTCTGCGCCATCTCTCTCTCTGCCTGCGTCATGTCACCCTGTGCCTGCCATATCTCCCTCTGCCTGTGGTATGCCTCTCTCTGCCTGTGGTATCTCTCTGTCTGCCTGCGCCATCTCACTCTCTGCCTGCACCATCTCACTCTCCATCTGCGCCATCTCTCCGTCTGCCTGTGTCATGTCACCCTGTGCCTGCCATCTCTCTCTCTGCCTGTGGTATCTCTCCCTCTGCCTGTGGTATCTCTCTCTCTGCCTGTGGTATCTCTCTTCCTGCCTGCACCATCTCACTATCTGTCTGTGCCATCTCTCCCTCTGTCTGCGTCATGTCACCCTGTGCCAGCGCCATCTCTCACTCTGCCTGCGCCATCTGCCCTCCGCCTGCATTATTTATTCCCTCTGCCTGCACCAAAATTGTGTTATAGGTTTTTTGGGTAAAATGTATGGCTTAAGGATTTTTTACTAGGATCATACTGAGTGTCTGTGTAAATTAAAGAATTATACTTGCACCTTTTTCTATAATGTCACCTGTGGCTCCTCACAGTTTGTGTCTGTTTGCTTATAGGGTATATTGTTTCTCATGCTTGGATACATCCTGTGACTGTGATGTGTCACTGTCTGCTTGCGACATTTCTCCCTCTGCCTGCACCTTTTCACTCTCTGTCTGTGCCATCTTACTCTTTGTGTGCGCCATCTCTCCCTCTGCCTGCCCCATCTCACCCTCTGCCTGCGCCATGTCTCCCTCTGTCTGTGCCATCTCACTTCCGCATACACCATCTCTCCCCTGTGCCTGCATGTTCTCCCCTCTGCCTGCACCATGTCTCCCTCGGCCTCCACCATATGTCCCTCTTTTTGTGCCATTTCACTCTCTGTCTGTGCTATTTCACCCTCTGTCTGCACCATCTCTCCCTCTGCCTGCGCCTGAGCCTGTACCAGTTTAGTGTCTGCCTGCATTATCTTACTTTCTGTGTATACCATCCCTTTCCCTCTAGCTGCATCCTCTGCCTGCACTCTCTCATGTACATCTGCAGAGGCCTATTATGATATGGCTGCTGGTGTGTATTAGAAAGTATGACCTTGTTAAATCTTTTTTTTCTCTGACTGTAGGTTTGCACATTCTGCTTGTACCATTTTATCTTTGTCTTTACAATCTCCCCTTGTATGTGCTCCTATTTGCGTCTGCATGTAGCATTTGGCTCACTGTTTCCAGCATTTCTTCTCTGGTGTCCCATTTTATCCTGTGTGTGTTCCATGTCTGTGATTCTTTGCATTATGTGTGTGCCTATTTGAAACATCTCACCCTCTCACTGCACCATCTTTTTTTGACTACACCAACAGTCTCTGTGTCTGTAGCTGTGCACCATCTATCCTGTGCATGTACCAGTTCAGTCTCTCTCTGCATTATCTTATTTTCTGACTATACCATCCGTCTTGTTGTACGTTTGAAGAGGCCTATTATGATATGGCTGCTGGTGTGCATTAGACAGTGCTACCATGTTAAATCTTTTCTTTCTCTGGCTGTAGTTTTGCACCCTCTGCTTGTACTGTTTTATATTTGTGTTCACTATCTCTCCCTCTATGTGCTGCAGTTTGCTTCTGCATGAAGCATTTGTTTCAGTATTTCCAGCATTCTTCTCTATTGTACCATTTTATCCTCTGTGTGTATGTTGTCTGTGTCTGTTTGCACTATGTGTTTGTCTGCCTAAAGCCTCTCACTCTCTCTGTGCACTATCTCTTTTTTTAGAACACCCTATGTTTCTCTGCCTGCAGCCCTGTACCATCTATTCTCTGCTTGTATTGGTTTAGTCTCTGTCTGCATTTTTTAATTTTCTGTCTATACCATCCATCTCCTTGTACCCGTATCCTCTGCCTGCACCCTGTCATGTACATCTGCAGAGGCCTATTATTATATGACTGTTGGTGTGTATTAGACAGCGCTACCATGTTAAATGTGTTCTTTCTCTAAATGTACTTTCACATGCTCTGCTTGTACCATTTTATTTCTGTCTTCACTATCTACCCCTGGGTATGTTGGAATTTGCCTCTGGTTGTAGCATTTGTGTCACTGTTTCCAGCATTTCTTCTCTGTTGTACCATTTTATTCTCTGTGTGTACTCTGGGCCTCATTAGGATCGCGGACCGACTTGCGTCCGTCCGCGACCCCAGAGCAGGAGGGAACCTCCGCATGGCATGCGGAGTTCCCTCCTGTGCAATTAGGATGTGACCGCCACCCTGGCGGTCACATCCTCTATTTTTAACATTGCGGCGGGTGCGGCTTCAAGCTGCACCCGCGGCAATGTTAAAAATGCACGCATTGCATTTGCATGCAGTAAGAGGCAGGCACCGCGCGGTGTCTGCCGCTTTCTGCATGCAAATGCAGGAGGGTACCATAGGTACCCCCATGTGCACCCCCACCTCCCCTTCACCGAGGGGGCCCGCAACGGGCCCCCGCAGTGAAGTTCTGTATGCTTTTCCACGGCGGAAAACCCGCCGCGGAAAAGCATAATTTACAGGCCATCCTAATATGGTGGACGGTGTCTGGAAGACACGTCACCATATTAGAGCTTTTCCGCCACGGTTGTAAGCCGACTGCGGCGGAAAAGCTGCGGACGGAAACCAGGACCCACCAGTCATCCTAATGTGGTGGTGGGTCTTTGGTCAGTCCGCTGCGGTTTTTCTGCATCCTCTGGGCCGGCGGTGGCTTCCGCCGGCCCCGAGGATGCGGAAAAACCGCAATCATAATGACCCCCTATGTGTGTGTTTGCTTGCACTATATGTGTGTCTGCTTGAAACATCTCACCCTCCCTCTGTATCATCTTTTTCCTGACTGCACCAACAGTCTTTCTGCTTGCTGCCCTGTGCCATCTATCCTTTGTGTGTACCAGTTTAGTGTCTGCCTGCAATATGTTATTTTCTGTCTATACTATCCCTCTCTTTCTGCTTGCATTCTCTGCCTGCAGTCTGTCATGTACATCTGCAGAGGCCTATTATGATATGGCTGCTGGTGTGTATTAGACAGTGCTACTCGCTGCCTGATGTCCTACTCTTGTCAGACACAGTTGCTGTGCTTTAAACTTACTTATGAAGTAAATCAGTGTTTATATCATTTATTGAATGTAATTGCTATGTAGTATGTTGATAGTGGTCTATAATATGTTATTTTTTCTTCACAACAGATTGTAATTATCTACTGAATGAAAAAGCAGTATGCCGACCAAGGATGCTAAAAGAAAAAAATATAAAAAGGCTTTATTACCCAAGAAAACACAATTAGAAGATTTATCGAAAAAACAATGTTCAGAGAAAAAGAACAATACTCCTGGTAAGCCAAATAAGGATTTTATAAGGAAATTAACCCAGTGTAAAAATATTGCGGATAATGTTGCAAAGAAAAAGAAATCATCTGTAACTACAAAGAAAAAGCAGAGCCCTCAAAAAAAGTTAGACATGTACATGGAGATGATATTGTCTATAGTAATAGACGCAAAAATCAATTCATTGAAATTCGTAGGTGAATGTTTTATAACAGAGTTGTTTTAAATTTATTAAAAAATGTAAAGAATTGTGAAAGGAAAACAGCTTTTTACAAGAAAAAGAAAAGTATAGAGAGGATAGTTGATCAGGCTTTTGAAGTGAAAAAAAATTATACATTTTAGTAATAAATAGAATTTGAACACTAGGCAAGGCAATCAATGTTTTGAAATCAAAAAGTACATGGAAAAGAGTAATTCATAGGACTAATTTTTGTGATGTTTTTTCTGGAGAATGGAAGCATAGTTAAAGTTGTGAGCCATTTTTTAATGAAGAGAGTTACTTTCAGAGTATTGATTTGGTGCATGCAGTTGACACCAGTGGTCGAGCATATGAGGTAAAGGACGGTTGTCTGATTGAAAAAGAAAAAATTGTGGCTAGAAATGCAGAAGAGGTGTTAGCTGATGAAGTTTTAGGGAGACGTCCTAAGGCTCCGGTGTACACTTGGAATTGTAGTAGTATTTGTAGTGTGCGACAGGATTCAATTGATTTGTTTCACAATTTCTTACGTAAATATACTAAGAAAAGTCTTAAACAAACGATTAAGATATTCCAAGAATTACATCCTTGCAGATTGAGAGAAAAACAGGATTGCATGGGCATTCACTAGCTTGACTTTCTAGAAAAGGATGTCAGAGTGTTTTTCATCATTTTAGGATGTTAGCAGTGAATCATACTGAAGTGAGGACATTAGTGAGAAGGTTGTATTAAGCAAAAAGTCCAGCACTTAGGCTAAACAGTTAAACAGTGCTCTTTTACATGAATCTGTATTAGATGTGAATAACATTTGTGAAGAAATTGAGTTTTGTTATTTTGGTGAAAAAAAGGACAGTGCAGAAATTGATGCAGTAATAGAAGGCAATGTGGATAAAAATATACAGAATTTAAGTACAGAAAATTTTGACCAAGAAATTACAAAGTTTAAGGTCATTTGAAGTGAAAGGCCACATTTTTCGTGTGTGTGTTGTCGACGAACTCATTATAAGAATCAGACTAGGTTAGTTGATTTATATGTTAAAAGTGAAAAGGAAAATAATAATGAGTAGAAGGCTTTTGCAACTTATTTGTTGGTAGAGAATTGATTTGATTTGGGTTCTGATCAACGTATTTGTAAATATTGTTATAATAAATTAAATGATAACAAAATGCCTGCTAGAGCTGTACATAATAATCTTGAGTTGGTAAAGATTCTTTCTGAATTGATGGATTTAAATACCTATGAGTCTATTTTGATTCAATGTGTTCATCCATTTCAGGCTATTGTTCGCATGGAGCCTAAGACAGGGAAATTGCCTCCTTCAGATTTACAGAGAGGATTAAAGGGAAGAGTTGTTTATTTGCCTCTAGGTTTTAAGAAAAATATTGACACAATTGGTGTAGAGAAAGTGGAATAGGAACCTCTAATTATTCTAGTTGATGGCATTCCTACAAAGAGTAAGAAAATCTGGCAAGAATTAGTGGATGTTAGGATAGGCAAAAAGGCAACGTTGTATTTGGTAAAAAACAATCAGTACTAAAAAAATGTGTAAGTAGGAGAAGAGGAAACAACTGTAGAAGAGGACAGTGATTTGCCAGCTGGGCAAATTGAATGAGTGGATGTGTCCAGAAGTGAACAAATTTATGAACATTATAGTGTTCATCCTCTGCATTCCAAAGAAGTAATGGGGAATGCTATTGAGTTATTCCAAATGAAAGAAGCAAAAGGAAGTCCTGTAAGTGTATGGGAAGAAAGCTAGGAAACACGTTGTTTTCCTCAGTTATTTGCAACAGGTGTAGGTGGAAGATATGATGACCTACCTGTGCAAATTCCTGCATCTGAAAACCGGTCATCAAGATTATATGCAGAAGATCCAAGGTTCCGCCAATGCATTCCATATTTGTTTCATCTTCTGTTTGAGAGTGACTTGTCTGGACTTTCTTATGCAGTGAAACATATACTAAAAAGTGGAGTACATCTACAAAATGTTTCGGCAAGGGACTTTATGGACAAAGTCCAACAGAAAGACACTGTTTTGGATTCTCAGCTAATTAATCTCATGGCTTGTCAGCGTGGTACTAACGAGTATTGGTTCCGTCGTCATGGGGAATTGAAATGTATGCTAAGAAACCTAGGAACTCCTACATGGTTCCTTACTCTAAGCTGTGATGAGTATGCTTGGGAAGACTTTCTTGAATTTCTTCGAGAGGCAAATGCAAACATAGAAAATATAGAATTCAAGACACCTGGAGAACTGTGCTCTTTGGATCCAGTTAATATATGCAGGTATTTCAATCATAGATTTGAAGCTATGATGTCTTTTATCACAAACAAAAAAAATCCTTCTCGTGGAGAGGTTTTGGATTTCTTTTGGAGAAAGGAGTATCAAGCAAGAGGTGCTCCTCACATACATATGCTGCTATGGATCAAAGATGCTGCCAAATTTGGAACAGATTCGGATGACACAGTGATGAGTTTTATTGAACAGTATTCTACATGTGCTGTACCGAAAAGTACAGAAGAAAACAATTTAAGACATCAAGTCTTACGGTTTCAAAGCCATCGCTGTGGAAAATACTGTTGTTGAAAGTTCAAATCTAAGGACAAGTTCTACACAAAATGTTGTTTTGGATTTCCACGACCAGTTTTATCAAAAGGAAGAGTAAACAATTTCATGTCATCTTTGCGACAAACTGTTACAAGAAAATCACTGAGAAATACCTACAACATAAGAAGAAATGAAGAGTCCAAATACATAAATGACTATAAACCAGTCATTTTGTCCATGTGGAATGCTAACATGGATATTCAATATGTTGCAGATAACTCCATTGCTGTGGCTCAATATGTAATGTCTTACATTACAAAATCTGAGAAGACAGAACTAAAGGAAATATGGGAGGAAATTTCTCATGAAAAGAGCCTAAGTAGGAAATTGTACAGCTACAGTTTGAAGATGTTGTCTCATCGAGAAATTGGAGCATATGAATGTTCAGATCGCTTATCATCTGCAAGTCTATATGCTAAATCTAGGACAATCATCTGGGTGAGTCTAGGTCTTGCTGCAACATGAAACCGTGTTTTGAAATCTGTACAAGAAATTGAGTATTTAGCAGAGAAAGAACCAAACAGTACAGATATTTTGAAGACAAATATGTTGGATACATACTATCCAAATAGAAGTATTCATCTGGAGAACGTTTGTCTCTATGAAGTACTGCAAAGCTATACTTTTAAGAGGAATATTACAGAAGATATCAATAAAGGAGTATATGCTGTGATTGGATGTGAAGGATGTCTGGTGAAACAAAGAAAAGGACATTTGATTAATCATCGAAAATTGAGTTGCGAAACTCCTGACAAAAGGGAATTTTACTATTTAGCTCTTTTCAACTCTTTAAGCCATGGCGTACAGAAGAAGAACTACTTGGAGATTTGCTCAGTTATGAAGATTCATTCAATGCAACCAAAAATACCATAGAATGTCCTGTTTTTACAAATTATCTGCAAATGTTGAATGACGAAATACAGCAAGAAGCTACAATTGCAGCAGAGATTCCTAGAAACAGTTCTCAAGACAGTCAGAGTTCTGCTTCATTGAGTCAGGATCCACTAGGAGGACCAATTATCCAAAATGAAGCTGCCACTGCCATGGATGTCCAGAATGCCACGGTGAGACTCATTTTTAACATCCCCAGGAGACTCAGCGTGCGCAAACAGCTGAAGGATCTTCACTGGCTCCCTGTGGCTCAACGAGTGCGCTTTAAAACTTTGGTCATCGTTTACAAAGCCCTCAATGGACCATGCCCCTCTTACCTAGCCAAAAGGTTCACACCCTACCTCCCATCCCGTCAGCTGCGCTCCACCTCCAAAAAGCAGGTGATCATCCCCAGATTTAGAAGAGTCCGCCTGGGCGGACAATCCCTCATGGTAAAGGGAGCTCAAATGTGGAACGCCCTGCCAGACGCTCTTAGACACGCTCCCAATCTGACCAATTTTAAAAAACTGCTCAAAACTCACCTCTTTCAAACTCATGATTAGCATACCTACTTCCTACTCTGTTTCAGTTTCACTCTCGCGCCAGGACAGTCTTGACTATCGGAGCGCGTTACAAAACCACATATAACATAACATAACATAACATAACATGGATGAGGTGGAAAGAGCCATGGAACAAGCTCAGGAGTATGTAGTAAACGTAGAAGAATTGGAGAAACAACTAAATGTTGAACAAAAACAAATATATGACGAAGTGACAGAGCAGATTGAGCATGGTTTTTTTCATGGGAAAAAAGAGTGCTCATGTACGTCATTTAAACCTGTCTGCCTGGACGCGAGTGGAGAAGCCGGAACTGGAAAAAGTTTCCTAATTAAAGGAATTGCAACTTATCTACAAAATAGAACTGAGTCATCGCTCCCTCGTGTTGTTACCGCTCCACATGGGTTGGTAGCACTTAACATTAAAGGGATTACTTTACATTGTTTGTTGATGCTGCCAGTAGAGCATGAAAATAAATTAGAATACCACAAGCTATCTGGAGAAGCTTGTTGTGAAGTTTCCAGAGTCCTCAAAAAATTTAACTTCTCATTATTGATGAGGTAAGCATGGTTTCAAATATGATTGCTTTTGTGCATTTAAGAATGCACCAAATTCTTAAAACAGAATATGATGTGTTATTTGGAGGCAAACACATCATTGTTTTTTGGAGATCTACTACAGCTGACTGCTGTGAAAGGACAAACAGTGTTTAAAATGCTTACACATGAAGATACCAGGAAGTGCCTAGGAAGCATTTGAAATGTTAATATATGGTTATATTTCAAATAAACAGAACTCCTTTAAAATTTGCGACAGGCAAAGGATGATGATTATAAAAGAATTCTTCAAGATATAAGAATTGGAAAATTAAGTGAACATGGCAAGGAAGCTTTACAGGCACGATTACTTTCAAATATGTTTCCAAACGAAAATATTCTGCCAGAATATATTTATAGAAAAATTGCTGAAAATAAATCAGTGATATGCTTGATGCCAACTCCGCAAGAATGTTCAGTCTTCAACAACAAAATGTTAAAGTTAGAAAATCAAGAAATTATAAAACTGGAAGCTATTGATAGAATAGAGCATGAAGGGGCTACTATTATTTTGTCAGAAAGTTGAAGTCAAAATTGGATTCTTTAGAGAAGACAATATCTAAAACTGCTGGTTTTGAAAAGAATCTGTATGCATGTTTAAATTGTTGTATAATTTTACGACGGAATTTACATGTTGAAAGAGGTTTGGTAAATGGAGCAATGGCTCTTGTTGTGGATTTTTGTGAATTACCGAAATAGAGATGAAATTTAATTTTTGAAAATCAAATTTGATGAAATTGAAGAAGTACAACAATTGAGTCATTGTTCTGCTTGGTTTTTGCTTGTCAAAAATGTATTTGTCTGCCAAAAACAGTTTCCTGTTTGTTTGGCATATGCGGTGACTATTCATAAATCTCAAGGTTTAAGTGTAGATAGTGCTTTGGTGAATAATGGAAGTTCTGTGTTCAAGGAGTTTGTGGCATATGGTGCTTTATCTCGAGTCAAAACTTTATCTGGATTATACTTGATTGATTTTGATATGAGAAAGATTAGTGCAGGTCTAGATTGTGTAAAAGAATATAATAGGTTAAGAAGAGAATATGCTCCAAATTTACCTCAATATCCTTTCTTTGAAAAACGTGTGGTAGGTCGGAAAAAGAAGAAATGAGAAAAATTGTAACGAGGCTGTAGCGAAAAGAAAAAAAGTAGATGAACCAGTAATTGTAAGCAGTAAGGAAAAGGATTCTGTTGAAGATGTTGTTGGATTTCAGTTTGAAAACAGTTCTGGTGTCAACTGCTATGCTAATGCAGTGTTTTTTTAATTTTTTTATTATATTTTTATTGAGTTTTTTTTCCCACAGCAGGACAGACAGGAGAGAGATACACGGATAAATACACTATTATTACATTATTATTACATGGGTCATAACAATGATTTCAAATACTATAGGGCAGCAAGATCAGCTATTTCTTAAAAATAATAAAATAATAAAATAAAATATAATAACAAAAAAATAGAAAGAGAAGCAGAAGAGGAAAATATATACCCTGCAAAATTCCTTAAAGCCCCATCCATTTCGTAATTGGTAGCCATAATTTATACCCATACATTTTCCGCCTTGTGCCCTTAAGTTTGTACAGTGAGGATTCAAGATGGTGTATTGACAATAATTTAGCTTGCCATTTTATAAAATTTGGTGGTTCCGGGTCAATCCACTGCAATGTAATACAAAATCTATATACAGACATACAGATAAATATGAAGTCTTCTTCTGCAGGTGACCATTTATATAGCATATTTTCTTCCACACCAAATATAACTAATTATGTAGTTAGTTTAACACAAATGCCCAAGCTTTGCGTAGTATAAAAGTCAATATCCCCAATAAACTTAAAAAGCTTTGGGCATAAGAAAAATACATGGGCAGTATCGGCAGAATATAAATTACATCGATTGCAAAAATTTCTCCACCCTGACTTCCATTTTGCTAATTTAGCTGCTGTATAGTATAGATCAAACACCGACATATAATGTTGGCTTTGAAGAGACCCATTCAATAATACGGTGGTTGCTATCTCCAGGTTTCTTTTCAGCTTAACTCTTTCTACACCTAACTTCTCTTGCCATTTCTCTTTGTTTGCCCGAAGATCATCTTCTTCCGTTGCAAGAAGCAATTGATAAAAAGGACCCATTTTAAGCCTACCTTTAATTGCTTCAATAAACTCTATCTTTTCTAAGAAAACCATATTTCCTGACAACTTCTGCTCACAAAAACTCCGAAGCTGGAGGTATTTAAAAAAGTCAACTCGTTGCAGCTTATACTTCCTCATAAGGTAATCAAAGGAGGCGAAACTATTCCCTTCCAACATATCTCCCAATTCCCGCACTCCCCGATCTTTCCATCTTAACATTACCTGATCATTGAAAATTTCAGGAAAGAGAGAGCACTTCTGAAGGGGCGTGTATAGTGTTAAAGTACAGGTAATTCCAAATGTTTTCTTGATTGTCTTCCAAACCAGATAGGCTGTATAGATTATTTTAAATTTAGTCTTCTTATAGTAGCTTGGCTCCACAATTCTATTTAAATATTGTTTAGCCTCCTCGCCCAAAAGCATCTCATAAATAGATGGAGCCGAAAAGTCTTCGGTAGGATCATCTGATAAGACCAATACCCCCATATGCTGTAATATCGCTATCCAGTGGTAAAACTGAAAATCAGGATTGCCCCAACCTCTTCTATCTCTTGATAAAGTGCATTTTTTTTTTAAATCCCCGAGCTCCATGATATCCCCATAAGAATCTTGAGCACATTCTATGAATTCGAGTGAAATAATGGGAAGATATTAACAAAGGAATAGCCCGAAATATGTACAGAAATTTAGGGAAGATAAGCATTTTCAGAGCGTTACTACGCCCAGCAAGCGAGAGTTTTAGATTATCTAATCTCTCTAATGTTTTATTGGAGACAGCTATTATTGGGTCCAGATTGGCAGAGATAATATTTTCGACATTAGCCATGAGTTTTATGCCCAGATATGTGGCCTCTTGTTCAAATTTGATATTTCCTGCCCGTCCGGTTTCAGAATGTATCAATTGAGTCTTTGCTATGTTTAGTTTATAGCCGGAGTGGCGGCCGAATGCCCCTGCAGCCTCTATAACCTTAGGTAATGAGCTAGCAATGTCAGATGAAACCACCGCGATATCATCTGCATACGCACAGACTTTAAACTCGCTATTTTGAATCTGAACAGGTTTCATATCCTGATTTTTCTCTAATGTCAAAATAAAAGGATCAATATATAAAGCAAAAAGGAGGGGGGAGCAGGGACAACCCTGACTCGTCCCTCTTGCTATCGACACCTTCCCTGATAATTTCCCTGCAATCCAGATGGATGCAACTGTTGTTTTATATAGCACTTTAATTTCTCTGATTAAGGTCTCAGGGAACCCCTTCCGTGCCAAGACCGACCAGCGTCTAACAGGGCCACGCCAACCGGAGAGTTCTTCCCCTGTGCCCAGTCCAACATTGAGATAATCCGCCTTATGTGGTCGGTGGTTTCCCTATGTTGTATAAAGCTGTGTTGTCTCAATGAAACCAAGCTGGGCATCATATCATTCAGCCTATTGGCTATCATATTTGAATAAATTTTACTATCCGAATATAATAAGGATATTGGTCTATAAGACCCCATTTCAATATTTTTTTTACCCTTTTTTTTAAACACCACTATCATGGCATTAGCCCAGGACTGGGGGGCATTCCCCATGAAGGCTACTTGACAGATTTCAACCAGTTCCACTCTCAAACTATCCCTAATGTAGTGGTTAATGTTGTTTTTTTCTCCAAACTTTACAAGAACAGATTGTTTAAAATTGGGATCAAAGATGTTGTTGTTTGTTGAATTCTGTCTTTGAGAAATGTAGCAGTGATAAAACAAAAATAGAGTGTTTCTGATATTCGAAATGTTTTAGACATATGTTCTGGAGTAAATCAATTTTCACAGAATATTCAGCAAGATTGTCAGGAATTTCTAATGTATATGCTTGTTGTATTGGAAGATGAAGGTATAGATATTGAAAATCTTTTTAGCCTTTCTTATAAATGTGGTTGTTGTTATCTCCGTGCACTCCTTTTAGTGTTGAACAGAGTTTAAGCGGTTTTGTTAGGCACTATCCTTGACACATTGTGCCTGTCAGTGCCTTACGAAATTGGGAGAATGTGTGATTCGGAAATCACGAAGGGCGCGCTAATTTAACATGAAACCATGGGGTTTCTTCACTCGTTTAGCTAGGCTTGGTTGTCTTTAGTATTCCAAATGAAACAATCATGTCGCTGTTGAGATCATCATATATTTTTATTCATTTCCAATAAATTTCTTTGTCAAAATATTTGTTGAAGTTCATTCAAATCATAAACAATTCATTGCATTTCTTCATGCCCAATGCATTTCGGGTTGATCAGAGTAACCCTTTGCCAGGGGCCACCGCAGTCGGGGTCTCCTCAGTACACACTACCAGGAGCCCTGATGTAAATGTAAGCTCCTCCTGGTGCACACAGATGACGGCGAACTTTGGCGCTCTCCTTCTCTTTCTCTCTCTCTCTCTCTCTCTCTCTCTATCCTTCATTCTTTCTCTCTTTCCCTTTCTGTTTCCTTCACTCCTAATATATCCCTCAGTCCCCTTTCCTGACTCTTAATCTCCTTCCTTCTCTCTTATATTGTGAAATATATATTGTATATATTATAATTTATTTTTTTCTTGTCTTTCACAGATATTATATTTATAATAAATATTTATTTTACTTTTTTTATTTCTTTGAAGTTAAGTATAACAAATAAAAACTACTTTCTCATCACTGTCTAAGTTTTCATTATTTATAAGGTGAGTATGAGAAACAAAAAAAAGTTTGTCATCACTCTCTTATTGTGACAGAATAACTGCCTCACTCTTTCTCAGTCCCTTGCTCTCCCTCTCTCTCCCTGTTTCTTCCTTACACTTAATTTTCTTTCCTCTCTCTTTCTACCACTCCTCCTCTCTCCCTCACTTACTTTCCCTCTCTCTTAATTTTTTTCTTCACCCTTATTCCCCTTTCCTCACACTCTTATCTGTTTCTTAACTGTCACTAAGCCTTCACTCATTCGCACTCCACTTCCCCCACTCCACTTCCTCCTGTCTGTTTCTCACACCCCTTCCCTTATGCACTGACTTTCGCTTACTTCCCTTTGCTTTCTTTTACAAACAGGTGTACGATTTCTACGTAGTACAAGTCCAAAAGTGACTGAATGAAATATTGTAAATTTTACCTATTCACTTTAAGGAGGCGTTCCTGCATCTGAACATTCCCCATGTATGCAGGAAAGCCTTCTTTTGGTGCATTATTTTACAATATGATGCACCTTGCAATTACATCAGATTGTAAAAACCATACTTGATGGTGCATCTTTTGTACCACTGCAGCATCACAAATGTAATGCAACAGTTATGTAAAAGACACACAAGGGTATTATAAAACAGCCCTTAAAACATATAAATTCATTCACGCACTTTCACTAATAGTGCAAATTGAAGCATAGAGTTGTAACATATTTATATACATATGTTACATTTCAGTGCTTTGGAAGTACTACAGTATACTATAGGTAAACACCCTATAGATTTATGCTGTACCACATACTTATAGTTTTGCACTTTGACATTTACTATGACAAGCCTTTACATACAAACATAGAAATATAGTACTTTTCTTGACCAGTAGAGGTAGTTTTAAAAAGAACTGTTTTTTTTGGGTATATTTTTAACCAAAACAATTGTTGAACATGAACAAACAATGAAAAATAAAGGAAAAAATTATTTGGTGCACTTGTGGCTCCTGTTTTTTTGCAAAATAACTTCTATGGACTGTTGTCTGAAGGCAATTAATTGATTGCAGTGTATGCATTGCATCATCAGATTTTTGAGTTCCGGCTGGATATCTGCAACCATGGAAGATGGCATTGGTGTTGGTCCTGTTGTTGCTGTGGAAGTACTTGGAGCAAAGCCCTGCTCATCAGATCTTTGCACCACAGCTCTATCCCAATTGTTGGGGTGCATATTTTTGACATGGCGTTCCATGCTATGAGTACCAAAAGAGTACTTTTTGTTTGGATTGCCTCGAAACAATACCGTGTGACACATTTTTCATGTGACATGCGGTGCATTAACTTTCTTTAAATCTCATGGGAAGGTAAAAAACTTCCACACAGTGGACTCTTTTTTTTGGTTGGGCGGGGGTCCTCATCAACAAATTCTACTGAAGAAGAATGTTCAGACTCTTCACGTTCAGCCATTTGCAAACAATTTTCTAAAGCCAGGAGCTGTAGAAAAAAGATGTTGCTTCTCTGTAAGCCAAAGAAGAATGATGAAAATGGGAGGGGTCTTTCTACAGGGGAGTAGGAAGTATTATAAACCAATAAAAAGTCTTGTTTTAAGGTCACATGGTTGGATGTAATCTTACGGTGCGCTCACAGAGTGTTTACGGAGCGCTTACGTAATCTTGTGATGCGTTTACGATTTATTTACGGAGCGCTTACGTCATCTTACGATGCGCTTACGTGGGACGCACCCTCGCTAGATTTGTAATTACTTTAAAAAGTAATATACTGTTCTCAAAAGGTTTTAAAAACCCATTTTCGTCATTATAGCACATATTGTCCACCTTTAAAATGTACATTAAATTGATATTATGTTTTTGGAATTAAAAAAACTTTCAGGGGTAAGCGCACAGAAAGTTAACGGTCTGCTTGCGGAGCTCTCATGGTGCGCGGACCTTGTAAAAAAAATAATTATTATTTAACTATAAAATGTGAAATATAAAGAAGGGAAAAATAATATGTAAATAGAATTTATTATAAAAAATAATAATTAGTATAAAAATAATTTTCTTTAATAATTAGTAAATTTAAAAATTATCTTTTACAAAACCTTTGAAATTCACTGAAAAAACCATAGGTGTCACACATGTTATAGTTAGGAATTAGCATTTCAAAAACCTTGAAAATTCACTGAAAAAACCATAGGTTTCACACACGTTATAGTTAGGAATTAACATTTGAAAAACCTTGAAAATTCAGTGAAAAAACCATAGGTTTCACACATGTTATAGTTAGCTGGACATTTCACTCATATAAAACCATTGAAATTCCCCCGTTATAGTTCATCAAGCTAACTATAACTCGCGCACCCGCAATGCACTACTGATGATGTCACATATTACATCACATATGACATGGTCAGTGACATCACTGATGACAACACTGATGACATCTCAAATGACATCACTGATGACATCATCCTTGTGAAAAAGTGGCAGACCTCTCACCCTAATATAACCTTTGATACACACATTCAAAAATAGAAACTAACATTTTCAATACAATAGATATACCAATGCCACTTACAACACACCTATTTAGTAATTACAAGATCTATACACACATCCAATCATTCATCAACAACCCTATACAGTCACTCATACATGTACTCACTCATCATAAGTACTCATACACTGATACATCCTGGTCATCCCGTTACACACCAATACTCATCCATGGAGTTACTCACACATAACTCATATGTACTAGTATGAAACATATGTACTTATTCATAAATACACTATTGAGATAGCCATTCATTCACTAACACACCCATATACACACTCATCCACCAATACAGTGAAAAAACAAATAACCTATATAGACACTCATGTAGCTACTCACCACACACACTCAACCACCCATACAGTCCTACACAGATGGTGCCTTAAACACATACAAGCAGTAAGTCATTCATTTATGCATGTATGCAGTACGTAAGACCTCCTAGCAAAGTATACAGACACTCAGACACTCCTACTGATACTCAATCAAACATTAACCTATACAGACACTCATGTATCACTCATGTAGCTACTCACCAACACATGTAACCACTTATACACAAAGTGAGAGACTAATATAGAAATGTATATATTTAAACATTACTCACTAACCCATGTATTCACTAAAGTACAATAAATCAGTCAGTTATACAATCAATTTTTCACCAAAAAATCAGCCATTCAGAGGTGCTAAAGAGCGCACACACAGAATGGCTGCCTAACGGTGAGGCTCCTGTTCCCTGGAATTTTTATCCTGCTTAATACTGCCTTGCTGGAGAGCAGAGGGCCCCAAACGCTAATATTCCAGTAAAATATAGTAACATCTAGACTCGGTCCAACTTTGGTGCTTATTCGTACAGCTGTGACCGAGAAAGTGACTCTGCTGGTTCCCCCCGGAGTTGCCGCTGGAACTGGTGAGACAAAGGGATTGGACTGCCGCTGTCAGGCGAGTCCGGGGATTACCACGAGGTGGCAGGCCACGACTGTTGGCCTCTGCTGCAGGCACCGAAATACCCGTAGCTGTAGACGGGACGCAGGGTCCCCCCTGCCTGCTGTGATTTTCCCCTTTGAGGCCCGGAATCCGGAGTGAGCATAGGACTTGGATCTACCAGCCCCGGCGCTGATCACGCACACGCAGGCACCCTGGACAGGCTGTCGGGGGCGTGCGCTTTGGGTGAGGATCGGCGCTATACACGAAACGTGCTGAGAAGCCCTGAATTCTTTGCTGCGGGCCGAGGCTGTTGTTGTGCAGGGCGCCCTTTGAGAAACGGACACTGTCGCTGGCAGGGAGGTACGGTGTGCCGCTGGGGGGAAAGAGACTGCCGCTGCTGCGATATCGGGGGAGCCCATTTGGGATGACTGACGCTGGACTCAGGTGTTGGCTGTAAAGTCTGGAGACAACTCTCGGACCCACTAGCCTTTGGCAGCGCCCGACAATCGGACTGGTCACATGTTACGGAGGCACCTGCTGTAACACACCATTAACTCCCTGCTCCTAGAGAAGCATATCGGGCTGGCTTACACGACACTGGAGACAATGTAGAGAAGGGTTTGCGAGGGCGACTGGCACCTGCCATTCGCCTCTGCAAAGAACGGATCCCTTGCCCTGCAATAGCACTGACCAGTGGGGACGCGAGGCGGCCAACTGCGATACGATACTGCACAAATTGTGGGCTCCAAAACTGCCCGGAGTATAAATACGTTTGCTTACCCTGAGGACTGAACAGCGCCTATTGACAAGAGACAGGCAATAGGGGATATAAGTGAGACCTGGTCCTTGATAACGGACCGTGAGGACATCATACTACATGTGACCTCCCCAACATCAGCTCCCCGACCGGGCAACACTTTGTGAAGTTTTTACAGAGGCTATGGATTAACAGCACAAGTGTGCACATGTTGCAGATCTGTTGCAATACTTTGGAATAGGGTGTGACACAAGCGGACGTGACCTCCCAACTAGCCATAAGAGGCGTACGTGTAGACCATCAGATCCAAAAGTGGCATGCTGTGAGTGGCGGAGAGGCACAATGGTGCGACAAGACAATCGTCAACCGAAAATTAATTTTGAAACTGCAAAGAAAGGGTCAAAAACGACGGCGGAGGGACCTAGACTTATGGAGAATCTCCTCCTGCTGGACTAGACATGCAACGAATACTGCAGGAGATGCGACAAGGGTTTGCCACGGTGGTAGAGAAAGTGGACAGAATGTCCTCTAGGATGGATGCATTGGTGAACGAAGTAGATCAACATGAGGAGCGTATAGTGGCAACTGAACAACGTATTTCAGACAATGATGACATCACCACATCTCATACATCCCAGCTTGCTCCCATGGACAATCTGCTACGGATTATAGCGGCTAAGAATGAGGATTTGGAGGCCCGCAGCAGACGCAACAACATCTGTGTCAAGGGCATACCGGATTCCACGACATACCGGAGTCCATGAACACGGGAATTATTGCGATCGCGATGTGGCACTGGGAGCCCACACTAAACAGAACCTGAACTACAATGGTATCACCTTTTCCATCTACCCAGATTTTACTCCACTTGTGCAGGAGGAGAGACGAAAATTAATTGAGGAAAGCAACGATTCTTCACAAACCCGCAAAAAGTGGAGGTCTATTTAAAGTAATTCAAGAAAGCACAGAGGAGAGGTTGGGGCAGGAATGCTGAGCACGAGGACGACCCGACGGTAGCTGACGAAGACGCCTGATGCAAAGTTCTTACAGCAGGATCTGAGAATCAGATGCCATCCTAGATAAGTGGAACTTGAGAACGTTATGATCGGAGGTCCAGATACGAAACTGAAGTTGGGGACATTTGAAGTCTTTCAGTGGTAAAGTAATCCAGGGACCACTATCCCTCCTCAGCCTCATCCGAGGGTGGCACAGAGCATGAGGCGAGAGGGGGGAGAAGTGGCTGTGCGCTCTTAATGTTGTTTCCCTACGGGTATACCCCTGTCACGGGACTTGCATACCAGGGACTGTTGAATTGCATGGGAGGGGAGGTGAGGGAAGAACTCTTTTTTTCAGCATGTTGGTGTTGCTACAATGGGTGAGAATGGGGGGGAGGGGACAGGTGGCTGCTTGCATGATTGGGATGCAGTAGTGGGCGGGGGGTGGGATAACACAGTTGGGAGTTTTCACTTTACAGAGGGGGCGGGACCGCGACGGGTTCCACACAGGGGCATGTGGCAACCATGGAATGTATGTATCGAAGGCACGTATGAGACATATCCTGATCTTACAATGCATGCAAGACTATGGCAGGGATAGGGACGGATACACTATTAAGATGTATGTCATGGAATATTAGGGGCCTGAACGATGCGTGGAAATGTCGAAATGTACTTGCATATCTGGACCGACATCAGATCCAACTTGCCATGCTGCAGGAAACGCACCTGTCACCGCAGACACGAGCTGCATTTGCCAGCAAAAGGGCTGCTACTCGAGCTTTCTCATCCAACTCCACATATGCTAGAGGGGTCGCTATTTTGATCAGGCGCACTGTGCCATTACAGGTGATCGGTGAGATCCTTGACAATGATGGTCGATACGTCATAATATGGGGTTGCCTTGGGCAAGACACTGTTACCATTGTGGCCTGTTATGCCCCTAATGTGGATACACCAACCATTTTCACGATGCTTTTGGGTAAAGTTGTGGATATAGGTTCCAAACACATCATCTGGGGTGGTGACTTCAACGTGGCTCTGCTAGCTACACAGGATAGGGCGGATAGGACGGCACTATACAAGCCTAGAACTAGGGAAGCACTGCTGGGAATAATGGATGAAGGTGACATGATAGACGCCTGGCGACATCTTCACCCTCTCAAAAAAGAAGGCACACGCTTTACATCATTTACAAGTACTTGGGCCCAAATTGATTACTTCCTATTTTCTAGGGGGTTAAGTACAGGTCTAGTGAAGGCGACACACCTACCCAGAACATACTCAGAACACAGGCCAGTTTTGATACATCTACAGATAACTGTTTGGGATATTCCCAGACCGCATTGGCGACTGCAACCTGCAGCCTTGCTGGATAATGTATTTCGCACAGAGCTAGGAGAAGAAATAGCTGACTTCTTCCCTCGAAACAAAGGTACAGTGGACTCGGGAGAGACAGTCTGGGAAGCATTCAAAGTAACGGTCAGGGGACACTGCATATCGAAAAGCTTTGGAGTTCTACACGATATACAGCACACATTACGCACACTTGATAGGGATCCGAAGAACTTGTGGGCAGGAGAATATACACGTGTGCATGCAGAATTTAAGCAAAAATTGACACAATATGAGGAAGAGGCAGCCAGAGGCCAAATTCAAGGGGAAGTACTGGATGGCTAGGAAGTACAGTGAGGGTGACAGACCTGGCAGAGCCCTGGCAACCTTGACTCGCAATCCCCACCTTAGTAATACGATCCTTGAGATTGCAGACGATGAGGGTCAGGTCATTAGGGATGCTGAGGGGCTATTGAATGTCTTCACGGCACACTATCGTACATTGTATACCACTGCTACGACTACCGACGTACACTATGACCCCTTCCTTAGAGATGTAGCGCTCTGCTGGCTAAGCGACGTACATAGAGCCTTCCTAAGTGCCCCCTTCGAACTTGACGAAGTCTGGGATGCCATAAAGTCACTAAAAAATGGTAAGGCCCCCGGTCTGGATGGGATCCCTGCCGAGTTCTATAAGACCTATATAGACATCATGGCTCCAGTTCTCCGAGAGGTCTTTGAGGAAGCTCTGGCCGACGGGATCCTGCCTCGCTCAATGCGGGAAGTCATGATCACATCCCTCTTTAAACCCGGTTAAGACCCTCGAGTCTGCGACTTCTACCGCCCACTATCGCTGATAAACTGCGATGTGAAAGTATTGGCCAAGGTCCTAGCCACCAGACTGTCCCTTTTAATGCCAAAAATAATATTTCCTGATCATTCAGGATTTTTCCCTGGACGATCCACATCCCATAAACTTCGTACCTTGTTCTCCTTGATTTGGACGGTACATCCCGAGCTCCCCGTTGCTGCGATATTTTTAGACGCCACTAAGGCATTCAATTCAGTCGAATGGAACTATCTATTTACCATCTTGATGCGCATGGGATTTCCCAAATTATTTATATCCTGGGTCCAGTTACTGTACACACAGTCATCTGCGAAAGTGCTTCTTAATGGCCGACTGTCCCCCTTGATAGCTCTCACACGAGGCACAAGACAGGGGTGTCCGCTATCCCCGCTCCTATTTGCGATAGCTGTGGAGCCGCTTGCCTGCCGGTTGCGCCAATTACACCCGGAGGAGGCATATCGATGTTTTCAGCGTCAGATTGCTGTGTCGCTATACGCAGATGACATGACGTTATTCGTCACTGACCCAATACATAATTTAAATTCTCTGTTGCGGGAATCCGTGGTCTTTGGCAGATATCAGGGGTGCAAATCAACTGGGCAAAGTCGCAATTTTACCCCCTCACGAATGTGGTTACTGACTTTTCGTTAGATTTCCCGTTGGAATGGTGTCACTCGGATCTACGCTATCTAGGAATCCAAACCTCTAAAGATAAGGATGAGACGCTGAGGCTTAACTATGGTGTGGCTGTTACTAAGCTTACCACCTCCGTCGATCGTTGGCTCTCCCTCCCTCTGTCCATGCCGGGTAGAGCCTCACTTATCAAGATGATAGTACTACCCTGTTTCCTATATTTGTTTTTGAATATTCCTTACTACCCGGGCGCTTTTTTCTTTAAGACACTGAAGACTGAGCTGGGTCGATTGTTCTGGGGAGGTAAACAACTGCGACTTTGGTGGTCAATATTGACTCAGCCATACGCCAAAGGCGGTTTTGACATTCCTGATTTTGAAGCCTACTATGCCTGCGCCCAAGCACATTATGCATATCATTGGATGATCCCCAGGCCCTTTATGCCTCAGTTAGCAGTCGAGGACTGGATTGCTAATCCTCTCCCACTGAGTGGTCTCATACCATGCCCGATGACGGCCATAGAAACGCCATTTACAACGGTTACGTGCACCATTGATGCCTGGCGGTGCATAGCTACGATGCTGGGCTGCGCCCTGTCATAATCAGCATGGATGCCACTGGCATATCACCCTAAACTGCCACTCTTACAGGAAAAAGGTTTTCAACTATTTTGCCGGCACCTGCAGGTGTCCACTTGGGGCGATCTATTCCCTGACGGCCAATTTAACGGCAGGGAACTGTTTTTCAAAACTCATAGTCCCACCGCTTGATATCTTTTACTATATATGACTGCGCCAGGGAATGAAGGATATCTTGCCTGATTTTCCCCGTGAACCAGAAGTTCTGACCCCCCCTACACTTTATGCTCTGCTCACAGGATCAATCGCACCTGATGGCATGTATGTATAGACGGGTTCGGGCTTCCAGGCTGAATGTTGAAAACTCTGCCCGCTCGCATTGGGCTGACGACCTAACGATGGCGATTACTGAGGAGCAGTGGTTCTACTGCTATGATATCACAGCCATGATCTCTGCCAGTTGCAGGCTCAAAATGATTCATTATAAATTCTTGCAGAGATTATACTATACTCCGGTCAAGAAATATAGATTTTATTTAGCTAACGATGATAGATGTGAGCGATGTCACGTGGAGCGTGCTGGTTTCCTTCACCTAGCCTGGGAGTGCCCTGTAATACAAGATTACTGGCAACAGATACGTGGTGCCCTTGAGACTCTGGTTGGGGAGACCATACACCCTGGCCCCTTATTAATGCTTCTAGGATACACACTACCTATCCCTCAAACGTGTAGAAAATTCCTAGATATCGCCCTACTCCTGGCAAAACGACGAGCGGCGTGTCGTTGTGGTCGTGGCAGGGCCCCGAAATTTAAAGAGTGGCTTACAGACGTGATTTACTGTCAGGAGCAATGTGCAATCTTTGCTGAGACACTGCCAATACCCAGTAGGCCTAGGGACATCTGGGGACCATTGACCACATACTTACTTTCCCGAGGAAGCGAAGATGATGACACAGCTCGGGGAGAGGTGCAAACTGTTGATGATGAGAATGTGGAACTCTAAGCATAAATGCCCACAATGTATGATGCTCCTGGTTTATGTATAAAGGTGATAGCTTTCCTATGGTCATGAATTCAATCACCAGTCTACATTTGTCACTCCTATGTTTGCTTTACGTGAGATTGCATTGATGGCCTCTAAATGAGGTATGCTAATATAGCTGCGACAGTTAGATTTTTGTACAACTGTTGTCTATGCAATGGGCCTCTTAGGGATATTAAGTGTTTGACCTGTCACCTGCCTAGATACATGTTAATCTAGCTTTACGCAGTGTCCTATGTGCGATATGAGATACGAATGTCACTGTAATGCCTCTTATTGGTTTTTTTTTGTATTGAAAATGTAAAAAAAAAACCAGCCATTTAGACACTTATATACCCATTTCTTCTGCCATGAACCTTGAGATATGCATACATAAAACATATTTAATTTTCAGAAAAACACCCATTCACTGGATGTCATCAGTGATGTCATTTGAGATGTCATCAGTGATGTCATGAGTGATGTCACTGACCATGTCATGAGTGATGTAATATGTGACATCATCAGTAGTGCATTGCGGGTGCGTGAGTTATAGTTAGCTGAATTATCTATAATGATGGAATTTCAATAGTTTTGTATGAGTCAAATGTCCAGCTAACTATAACATGTGTGAAACCTATGGTTTTTTCAGTGAATTTCTAAGGTTATTTAAATGCTAATTTTTAACTATACCATTGCTGTTTTTCAGCTTTCTTGTGCCTCAGTCTACAGAGGAACAAGATGGCTGCCAACACTTCCTGTTTTGGAGTGTTGACAGACAGTTGACAGCCAATCAGCATGCAGCTCGTGCTCGGAAAGGTACGCGTACCTACGCGTACGGTGCTCATACAGTACTCATGCAGTACTCGTACCGTAAGCGCCTATAGATATACTTATTGATTTTACTTTTGATTTTCCCAGGAACTACTGAACGGATTTACATCATTTAACAAAAAGTGTGATCTGAGAACCAAACTCTACCTTTTTGCGAAATTTGGTGTAATTCCATTCAGCCATTCGGGCTGTAGCCCTGGCTAAAGGTCGTATGGAAAATTGCATGGGGAAAACACGTTTTGGGATCCCCTTTTTTCTCGGCCCCCGCTGCATGAATCCCCCCCAAACTTTCAGGGAAGGAGCAGGGCAGGCCATTTTCTTGGAGAAATTTGCGAAGATTCGTTCACCGGCGCCAAAGTTATTATATATATATATATATATATTCACAGAAAAAACCATAGGTTATAGACGATATATAGTTAGGAATTTGCATTTACAAAACCTTATTTTACTCACACAAAACCATTGAAATTCCATATATAGTTAGATGCGCTAACTATATATCGCGCACCCGCAATCCACTGCTGATGATGTCACATATTACATCATTCATGACATGGTTAGTGACATCACTGATGACATCACTGATGACATCTCAAATGACATCACTGATGACAACATCCAGTGACTGTATGTTTCTGTAAAGTTAAAATATGTCTTACATATTGAAGAATGAGTGGATGTATAAGTGTCTGGAAGAAGGATTTAGTAGGTGCATGACTGACTGTATGAGAGAATGATTAAATGTGTCTTAATGAGTGCATGGGTTAGTGACTAAACTATCTTAATTTGTGCATCATTATATCTGTTGTTCTACAAACTGCTGCATGTGTTGATCAGTAGCTATACGAGTAACTGTATGGGTTATTGATTGGTTGTCCAAGTATTTGTATGGGACACTGAGTGTGTGTGTATGGGTGGCTGGGAGGTGTGTGACTCTGTACCTAGATGTGTGAGTAGTTGATTCACTATATGTATGGGTTCAAAACTGCATGTGGAAACAGCTGTATGGGCGGTTGACTGTGCATGAGTGTATTGGTGAGTGAATGGATATCTCAGTGCTACATGTCAAAGTAAGTACATATGTAAAACACAGTACATGTGAGAGTTGACATATATAAATAACTGTGCATAAGAGCCAGTGAATGTGTGAGTGGCTGTATGGATCATTGTGAACATGTATCAGGGATTGTATAAGAGAGTAAATATGTGTTAGTATATGTTTGAATAAGTAAGGTGTGTATAACTGTATAGTTGAGAAAATGGAGGTGTGATTGATTTTTTGAATAACTGACTAGGTGTGTGAGTAACTCCATGGATGAGTGACAGTCTGTGACTGTCTGTTTACACTGATTGTATCTAAGGTTATATTAGAGTCTGAAGAGGTTCATGGTATTATCACATGAATGATATCATCAGTGATGTGATCAGTAATGTCAAATGAGATGTTATCAGTGATTTTATCAGTGATGTCATCAGTGATGTCACTAACCATGTCATGAATGATGTAATATGTGACATCATCAGAAGTGGATTGCGGGTGCGCGATATATAGTTAGCGCATCTGACTATATATGGAATTTCAATGGTTTTGTGTGAGTAAAATAAGGTTTTGTAAATGCAAATTCCTAACTATATATCGTCTATAACCTATGTTTTTTCTGTGAATTTCAATGGTTTTTTAATAGCAAATATCAAAAGCTGTCAAATGTCAAGTATGTGATAGGTAAAAACTTTTTCGTGTTTATGCACGCTGATGTGCTTTGAACGCTGCCCCCCCCTCCCCTCTTTTCTCTTAGTAGTACTCTCTCTTTGCAGATAGTGAAGGGTAGTTAACACAGGCCTTTACCCCCGTTGTAATCCGTCGTGCCTGCTTGTCTCTCCATTTGATTGATTGTTATCCAAGCATTTACTGTTTTACAATTGATTCTCTTTGGTTCATTCTCTATTTACAAACAAGCACAAAGTCGCAATACTCTGTTTAGTCTTTGCAGATAGTGAAAAATCGTGAAAAATCGTGTAAAATCGTGTAAAAAAATAAAATTAATCGAGCAAAATCAGTAGGCCACTAATTGGATCTCTTTTTGACCTCGCTAAAATAGAAATATTAGGAACAACCCTTCCTGAGAAATACGAAAATAGTGAGATGAACTGAGCTCCACACCATGAGGGCTGCAAGACAGCTCGGCTCCGTCACCCACCCCGCCCAAAATAACGACAAACCCTATGCAAATATTAAAAATATATACAACACACCAGCAAAGAAACAGGGTAAAACATTTTATTAAATAACTATTTACATAACTATTTTATACTTTTTATTGCCCGATCCGGCTAGCTCAATCGATCGAGCATGAAACTCATGCACTCTGATAGCAAGCGTTGCTACTGATGCTATGCAGACCAAAACTGGTTTTCAGTTTGTACATTTTTCTAGATTTTTCCATCCAAGGTTGGTTGAGTTTGTAGAACGATGGCTTCAGATTTTCAACATACGGTGTGGTGGCGTGGACTGGGAGGGGGCGCTTCGCTCCTGCCCCCTCCCCAAGTAAGATTCTCATACGTGAAAGTACGTTAATGGTTTTGGTCCCTGAGTTGCTTCGATGTCACTTCCATTCTCAAATGGCATAAGTTCTGGATGTTGGGTGCCATAGTTCAGAGTTCTGAGCAGCGCTTGTAACACTGTCTGAAGCTTATTTCCACCTACTGCAGCTTCACTATTCTCAAAGTAAGTGAGGGTAGTTTGTGGACCTGACTGCATTTGAAAACAATGTGATATGGTACCTCCCTAAACCGCTTGACGGAGGCCCCCGAGGGGCGGTGTGATGGCACGGACTCGGAGAAGACGCTTGGCTCCGACCCCCTCCCCAAGTCTTATAGCACCGGTTTAGCCTGAGATCGCCCCCGACATAGGCGGCCGGCTCCCGAGGTCCGGCGGAACTTTTTGCCTTTTGATGACTCTTCTATTCTGGACCTTGTCCCACAATCCGTTTGACCTGAAGACACGCTGTAGTGGGGCGCCCCTTTACCGTTTTAGTTGCCATTCCGCCCGCTTTTGCTACACTGTGCCTCTTCCGCCATTCAGCTGTTTACCGCCCGCTCTTGGGACTACAGCGTCTCGCTCACCATGTAGTTGAGTTGCTCCCGCTCTTGCGATGCAACGATAAGAGACTGCCACAGGACTCTCAAAATGGCGGCCGGCTCTTCAGATTTGGGCGTGGTCCACTAAAATGGCCCTGGGACACCTTGGAACTCGGACGCTTCCCTGATAGCGCTTGGGTCCCATTCTCGAAAGCGTCCCCTCAGCCGTGAAGATTCTACAAAAGTCTTGGGGGCCCCCGACTCCCGCAGGCTTCTGGTGGGGAGCGGCTGCCATGTTTGCTCGTGGAATGGCCACGACGGACCTACGAGATGGTAGTGCTCTCATGCTGATGCCAGCTTTAGTCTGAAACATCCAGAAACACTGTAGACTACCAATTCGATCAGTTCCGGTAGCACCCCAACATGACCCGGTAGAGAAGAGCTTGCCCTCCCCTCTTTGACTGATGGTTCTTGTTGCCTGTCCCCTCTGTTGTCATTTAACAGAACTTTTTGGACTGCTGAAAGGGGTTGTGTTCCGAACACTGGTTGGTGGAGACATTTTGACTATATTCTTGACCTACGTTGTCGCGTAATGCGTTATATGACACGCCGCGTTAGCGCACCCGGAAGTGATCCGGGGCGCGGCGCGCAGCGCGTAACGTAAGCATAACAGGTCATGTGACTTGTTAATAAAACTTTTTATTGGTTCATTTTACTTTTGTTAATTTAATAATGAAAAGCTTGGTCATATGACCTAAAAAATACGCTTTTTATTGATTTCGAACTTTTTTTTTTAAACATATATGTTATATTATTCCAGGCTAATGTACTTTCCCGGAAAATTTACAACTGTCCTGCAAGTAAAATATATTCCTTTTTCGAGAAAAAGGGCGTTTCTTCGTTCCATGACGGAGCCGTTGAGTAAAAGAGACTCGGCCTGCTGTCTTAGTCGCCGATACGCCTGATTATCAGATTCTTATCGATCACTTTATGTTGCAGGAGTGGAAAACACAACTGCCCTTGACCATTTATCTTTACTGCGTTCCTACGTATTATACCTTTTATCCGTCATGTAATTGGACTGCTTTATTTCACTTGCCTTTTACTGATTCGAAAACAGTGACTAAAAGTAAAAACTTTACCAATGTAAATACTACTACCATGTTTTGTTTTAAAAACCTTTATTGTGAAAATGTCAGTATACAAATACGGGCCTATAACCACGTGGGCCGGCCACGGAGCAAACTGAAATCGTATATGATGAGGAGACATTTACATTATAGAGGAACGTAACGAGTGGGCCATTAGGTTGCAAGAACTAAGGTGTCTAACAGTTGCGGAATCGGTGGACGTACATTTTGTAATTAAATTACGACAGGGCCAGTTACAAAAAAATTATCTAGATATACATTTGCGGGCAAGTACCATGGGTGACGTTAATTCGAACTTTCAATACTACAGTAATCAATAACACATCAGAACTTAATATCAATAGGGATGTCAAAATATTCAATCAATTCTCGTCCCCGCCCGCCATGAGCATCAAAACTGCATTCATATCTCGTGATATCAAGGTTGTTCAACCAGTACACAACAAGGAGTTACGAGTCCCATTTATACCGGCGCCATTTTGGGCGAGGCCGGGCAGGTCTAAGATATAGTCAAAATGTCTCCACCAACCATCGGCCAGACCAGAACCCATTTCGGCCCTTTATGCTACAAGATGGTGTCTTCCATTCAGAAAATATTGTTGGCAGCATTTTGAAAGGAAAGTTAAACAGCCATTCTCCTAGTGAGCCTCACATTGTTACATTTAGGAAGAATGTTGAAGAGTAGTATGTGGAAAATCTGAAGCCATTTTTCTACAAACTCTCAATCAGCCTTGGATGGAAAAAAAATCCTGAAGAATGTACAAACTGAAAACCAATTTTTGTCTGTATAGCATCAACAGCAACGCTTGAGTCAGCTTTGTGTGAAGCCGCCATTTTGATTCAATCAATAACGTCCCCCTGCACACATTCAGGGACCTGGTTGTGTCTTCAGGTGAAACGGATTGTGGGACAAGAAGCAAAAAGGAAAAGGAAAAAAGTTCCGCCGGACCTCGGGAGCCGGCCGCCTATGTCATGTGCGATCTTTGGCCACACCAGGGCAATAGTGAAGCTGCAGCAGGTGCAAATAAGCTTCAGACAGTCTTACAAGCACTGCTCAGAACTCTCAACTATGGCACTCAACATCCAGGACTTGCCATTCGGATCTTGGCGCCTTGTGCTGGTTCCGACCTATTCACACATCGGTCCACTACTGACATCACCTCATAAGCCAACGGGGCACCCCACGCCGACTTTTGGCGCAGCATTGTAGGATGGCCACACCAGTGCGGCAACTTGCTGGACACCACCTCGGTGCCATCCGGATCTCGGCGCGTTCGAGTCACTGTACCGCAAAAGTGACCGGAACTCAGCTGGACACGCCGTCTTTCGGCGCAGCATTGTAGGATGGCCACACCAGTGCGGCAATTTGCTGGACACCACCTCGGTGCCATCCGGATCTCTGCGCATTTGAGTCACTGTACCGCAAGAGTGACCGCAACTCAGCTGGACACGCCGTCTTTCGGCGCAGCATTGTAGGATGGCCACACCAGTGCGGCAACTTGCTGGACACCACCTCGGTGCCATCCGGATCTCGGCGCGTTGTGCTGCCTTCGGCCTACTGTAGCCGCAAGTGCGGACGCAACTCAGTTGGACGGCGAGTGAAACGCTAAGGGGCGCTCCACTGCAGCCGAGGAGCCTCCATCTTGGGGGAGACGCACAGCCCCCACTGACTGACGCGACCTCACAGGCCAATGGGGTGCCCCACGCCGACTTTCGGCGCAGCATTGTAGGATAGCCACACCAGTGCAGCAACTTGCTGGACACTAATTTGGTGCCATCCGGATCTCGGCGCGTTGTGCTGCCTTCGGCCTATTCGCACATCGGTCCGCTACTGACGCCGCCTCACGTGCCAACGGATTTTCTACGCTTTTTGTAGCCCTATGCCGCATAACAGGTCCTGTGACTTGTTTATAAAACTTTTCATTGGTTCATTTTACTTTTGGTTTCCTAAAGATGGAAGGCTTGGTCATATGACCTAAAAATAACACTTTTCATTGGTTTAGAACATTTTTTTTTCCCAAACGATGAAAGCCCAACCTTGTTTCTGGATGATTCAGACTGAAGCTGGCGTCAGCATGAGAGCACCACCATCTCGTGGCTCTGTCGTGGTCATTCCGCGAGCAATCATGGCAGCCGCTCCCCACCGGAAGCCTGCAGGAGTCGAGGGCCCCCAAGACTTTTGTAGAATCTTCACGGCTGAGGGGACGCTTTCGAGAATGGAGCCCAAGCCCGAGCAGGCAAGCGTCCGAGTTCCAAGGTGTCCCAGAGCCATTTTAGTGGACCAGGCCCAAAACCGAAGAGCCGTCCGCCATTTTAAGAGTCCTGTGGCAGCCGCCTATCGCTGCACTGCAAGAGTGGGCGGAAGTCAACAACATGGTGAGCGAGACGCTGTAGCCGCAAGAGCGGGCGCAACTCAGCTGGATGGCCGCCACCTGGGGAGGCCCGTTCACGCCGCCTCCCCCACGCCCCCCCCGGGCCCCCCACGCCAATTTTCGGAGCAGCATTGTAGGATACCAAAACCAGTGCGGCAGTTTACTGGACATCACCTGGGTGCCATCCACATCTCAGCGCGTTCTGCTGCCTTGGGACTATTCGCACAACAGACCGCTACTGACGAGGCCTCCCCCCGCACCACCCGGGACGCCCCACGCTGTTTTTCTGAGCTGCATTGTAGGAAACCAAAAACCAGTGCGGCACCCAGGTGACATCACCTGGGTGCCGTCCAGAACTCAGCACATTGTGCTGCCTTGGGACTATTCGCACAAAAGACAGCTTCTGACCATTGTTGTTTTTTTTTGTTAAAAAATGTTTAAATGTATTTACAGTTTTTGTTGCGTTCGTTATATTTAAAAGTTAATAAAGTTTTATAATCCTACTTTGTTGGAGTGCTATATATTTTAAAAAAATCGGGTGAATGGGGCCTTGAATCGGGTTATTGTCATGTGTGGGCTTTGCAAGTGTACTGCTACAGGATCGAACATTTCAAACTCAAATGCACGTTCTTTTTCTTACCTTTCCGAAGCATGGAGCGCAATAGCAGGCAGAGAAAGGGTGATGCAAGTGTTGAACACTGCCTGGCCTGGCAAGTTGCTAGCAGTGCCCCCCCCGCCCGCTCCTGAAAGAGGACACACACACACCGCCGCCCCGAGTACTTCACAGATCTTTAAAAGACCATGCGCTTGTTCATGAGGCTTAAATGGTTTATCACCCCTTCTAGAACCCCTGCATCGACCCTCTGACGTTTCCTGGAAGAATTACCACGTAACACAATACCAAGCCCTGTCACCTGAAACCCCTGAGGAATCGTGGGGCATATTATCAAGGGGGTTTATCTCCGCTTTTTTGGCTTTAAAAGCCAAGAAAGCGGAGATAAAATGATCTCCCTATTACCAAGCTGTCGCTAACACCAGTTAGTGACAGCTAAAAGGAGATAGCGACCATCTTGGGCCCCGCTTTGCATGTCAGTGATATTTATCACTAATGACATGCAAAGTGGGCGTGCCAAGATGTTAGCGACTGGAAACAGTCCCTAACATCGCTATCTCCTATTACCAACTTTTGGAGATATTCGCGCTAAGCGCGAATATCTCCAAAAGCTAACACCTGCCCTGAGCAGTTCTTAGCCATGTTATCCAATGGGAGGTGGATAACATGGCTAAGAACATTTGCTCGATAATGCATAAATATATCGCTGACTTTTCAGCGATATTCATGCATTGCGGCCGTTTTTTATCGCATTTGCGATAAACCTTGCTAATAGCAAGGTTTATCTGCGATAAAAATCGCCGATGTGCGGCGATAATTTTTGTCTCTAAACAAGTTAGAGACAAAAATTATCGCTAGTTGTTGGTAATTTGCCCCCGGGTTTTTGCTTGCAGAAATCGGGAGGCGGGAGACTAGCACTGAAATCAGTAGTCTCACGCCTGAATCGGGAGGGTTGGCATGTCTGGATTCTCTACAGCTGGGGCCATAAACTACATCCGCAGGGCTAGGTGATGGGACCGGCCTGGCATCTAAAATGGCTGCCGTGCACGATAAAATTGTGGCATTGGAAAAAAGGCAAGATGGCGCAGACAATGTTTATCAATAAGGATTCATTTATAACAAAATATTTTATCGCACTGACAAATTGCCGGTCAACACTTCCTGATTTCCATCGAATCGAACGTTAACAGACGTCACGCAGCAAAAAAAGCTCACGCACAGCCGCTGGAAGACATGTATCAACATATATGAGCCTCCTCAGCCACCCTCAGAAAACATAAGGGATCAGGATACGTCTTCCGCACCCCCTTATACCTAGTAATTTAATTAAAACAAAACACAAAATGGCGAATTCCCGTTTCGCTACCAGTTTGCGGCCCGGGAAGCGCTTCTACTGTGAAAAATCAATTTTATTTTCCCCACGGGACCCTTTAATAACCCCAACATCATTTCTAGGGGGTCAAGAGGGGAATACCTTGCCCTCTTTCATTAAATTCCCCCTTTGTTTTTCACCTCTTCTTCTCTCTCGATCCTACCGAGAGACAAGATGGCGCACGCACAGCCGCTGGAAGACATATATCAACATATATGAGCCTCCTCAGCCACCCTCAGAAAACATAAGGGATTAGGATACGTCTCCCGCACCCCCTTATACCTAGTAATTTAATTAAAACGAAGCACAAATTGGCGAATTCCCGTTTCGCTACTAGTTTGCGGCCCAGTTCGCGGCCCGGGAAGCGCTTCTACCGTGAAAAATAATTTTTTTTTATTTTCCCCACGGGACCCTTTAATAACCCCAACAACATTCCTAGGGGGTCAAGAGGGGTATACCTTGCCCCCTTTCATTAAATTCCCCCTTTGTTTTTCACCTCTTCTTCTCTCTCGATCCTACCGAGAGATAAGATGGCGGCCGCTCCGGACTGTTTAGAATGTTGACAGACACCGGGGAGCCAATCAGCTTCGCATCGCAAAGTTCCGTTTCGCGAAAAGTAAGCGGACCGGAGCGCAGCCCGGAGCGCTGTTACAGATATATATCTTGTTTTGAACGTTAATTTCTCAAACTCCACTGGAGCACATATATTGAGACCTAGCAAAGGCACATCTGGCTAACAGTCCCTACAATTTTGCCAAGTTTCGTGCAAATCCATTTAGCCGTTCGAGCTAAAAGTGAGGCCAAAGGCCCTATGGAAATTAACATGGGAAAAACGCACTTTGGGACCCCCCTTTTTTCTCAGCCCCCCCTTGAGGAAACCCCCCCACATTTTCAGGGGCTGCTCAGAAACAAAATGTGCCATTTTCCTGAAACTTTCAGCCGATTCCGTCCACAAACGCCAAAGTTATTAGACATAGAATTTTCAAAAATCCCATAGGGAAAAAATCCTAACTATATATACCTACTGGCGACACGCCAGTAGGTAATATATATATATATATATCCAACAAACAGGAAAGCACAATTGAGAAAGGCCTCTGGAAGCTTCAATAAAAGTTCATTTATTATGCACTCGAAAACTTGCCAGCATTCCAAACAAAGGCAACAGGCTTCTCCGTGTAAAATGCTTTGCCAGACGCGTTTCAGGAAATCCATTCCTTTCATCAGTGGCAGGGACGGTAGTGAAGGTGTCGCTTTCAGCTTTCAATTAACAACACCTGCCCCTATGGGCGTGACACTCCAAATGCCTCATGGTGTTTGTAGTTCATTTTATTCAAGTGGATGCGATGCTCAGTCACTCAAATTAAAATGCAAATGTTCAACCCCAGTGGGTAGATGTACTGTGTCCCATGCTTGGGCTGCCCTGCTTTACAGTTTTTAAGTGCGAACTTGTTGCAGACTCCAGTCCTGAATTGCAGCCCACAATGCTTCCTTCCGATAATTTCAAGCTCCTGATTCCAGCTTGAACAGACCCGCATGATAACAGTGAGCCTTCCTCGTTAGGCGTGCAAGGCCCCATAAATCCAACAAACAGGAAAGCACAATTGAGAAAGGCCTCTGGAAGCTTCAATAAAAGTTCATTTATTATTCACTCGAAAACTTGCCAGCATTCCAAACAAAGGCAACAGGCTTCTCCGTGTAAAATGCTTTGCGAGACGTGTTTCAGGAAATCCATTCATTTCATCAGTGGCAGGGACGGTAGTGAAGGCTTCGCTTTCAGCTTTCAATTAACAACACCTGCCCCTATGGGCGTGACACTCCAAATGCCTCATGGTGTTTGTAGTTCATTTTATCCAAGTGGATGTGATGCTCAGTCACTCAAATTAAAATGCAAATGTTCAACCCCAGGGGGTAGATGCACTTTTTCCCATGCTTGGGCTGCCCTGCTTTACAGTTTTTAAGTGCGAACTTGTTGCAGACTCCAGTCCTGAATTGCAGCCCACAATGCTTCCTTCCGATAATTTCAAGCTCCTGATTCCAGCTTGAACAGACCCGCATGATAACAGTGAGCCTTCCTTGTTAGGCGTGCAAGGCCCCATAAATCCAACAAACAGGAAAGCACAATTGAGAAAGGCCTCTGGAAGCTTCAATAAAAGTTCATTTATTATGCACTCGAAAACTTGCCAGCATTCCAAACAAAGGCAACAGGCTTCTCCGTGTAAAATGCTTTGCCAGATGCGTTTCAGGAAATCCATTCCTTTCATCAGTGGCAGGGACGGTAGTGAAGGTGTCGCTTTCAGCTTTCAATTAACAACACCTGCCCCAATGGGCGTGACATTCCAAATGCCTCATGGTGTTTGTAGTTCATTTTATCCAAGTGGATGCGATGCTCAGTCACTCAAATTAAAAGTGCGAACTTGTTGCAGACTCCAGTCCTGAATTGCAGCCCACAATGCTTCCTTCCAATAATTTCAAGCTCCTGATTCCAGCTTGAACAGACCCGCATGATAACAGTGAGCCTTCCTCGTTAGGCGTGCAAGGCCCCATAAATTATGCACTCGAAAACTTGCCAGCATTCCAAACAAAGGCAACAGGCTTCTCTGTGTAAAATGCTTTGCCAGACACACTTAAAAACTGAAAAGCAGGGCAGCCCAAGCATGGGACACAGTGCATCTACCCACTGGGGTTGAACATTTGCATTTTAATTTGAGTGACTGAGCATCGCATCCACTTGGATAAAATGAACTACAAACACCATGAGGCATTTGGAGTGTCACGCCTATAGGGGCAGGTGTTGTAAATTGAAAGCTGAAAGCGACGCCTTCACTACCATCCCTGCCACTGATGAAAGGAATGGATTTCCTGAAACGCGTCTGGCAAAGCATTTTACGCGGAGAAGCCTGTTGCCTTTTTTTTTGGAATGCTGGCAAGTTTTCGAGTGCATAATAAATGAACTTTTATTGAAGCTTCCAGAGGCCTTTCTCAATTGTGCTTTCCTGTTTGTTGGATATATATATATATATATATATATATATATATATATATATATATATATATATATATATATATATATATATATATATATTCACTGAAAAAACCATAGGTTTCACACCAGTTATAGTTAGGAATTAGCATTTAAAAAACCTATTAAATTCACTGAAAAAACCATAGGTTTCACACCAGTTATAGTTAGCTGGAAATTTTACTGATATAAAACCATTGAAATTCCCACGTTATAGTTAGTCGGACTCACTATAACTTGCGCGTGCAATGCACTGCTGATGACGTCACATATTACATCACTCATGACATGGTCAGTGACATCACTCATGACATCACTGATGACACCATCCAGTGAATATGTGTCTTTCTGAAAAATAAATATTAGTGAGTTATGTTTAAATATTTAAATACATATATTAGTGTTTCACTTTGTGTATAAGTGGCTACATGTGTTGATAAGTAGCTACATGCGTATGTATATGGGTTATTTGATATTTTTATTAGTATTAGTATGAGTGTCTATATGGTTTGGTGGAGGTATTACTTAGCACATAGATGCATGAGTGACTGACTCTTTGTTTGTATGTGTTTTGAAGACAGCATATGTACAGGACTGTATGGGTGGATGAGTGTCTATATGTGTTTGTTAGTGAGTGAATGACTGTCTCACTAGTGTCTTTATCAGTAACTACATATGTTTTAATCTAGTATATATGAATATTGATGTATATAAGTGAGTATATGTGAGAGTAAGAGATTGTAAGATTTCCTGTTTAAATAAGTATGTGTTTCTATAAGTGATTGTTTAAGAGAATAAATATGTGTAATTTTCAATAGAAGTAAGGTGGAAGTGTGTGTATAACTCTATTTTCAAATAAATGGTTGTTCAATAGTTTATTTGCACGTGTGAATATGTGTGTGAGTAACTTTTGGATGAATGTCGGTGTGTAACAGAATGTATAGGTGTATCTCTTCATATGATGAGTGAGTATATGTATGAGTGACTATATAGAACTGTTGGTGAATGAGTGGATGAGTATATAGATAGTGGAAGTACAGAATTGCTTGTTGTAACTGATATAGGTATGTCCATTTTTTAAAAATTTCAGTTTCTATTTTTGAATATGTGTCTCAAGGGTTACTTTACACTGAGAGGAGGTCTGTCACTGTGTCACAAGGATGGTGTCATCAGTGATGTCATGAGTGATGTCACTGACCATGTCATGAGTGATGTAATATGTGACGTCATCAGCAGTGCATTGCACGCGCAAGTTATAGTGAGTCCGACTAACTATAACGTGGGAATTTCAATGGTTTTATATCAGTAAAATTTCCAGCTAACTATAACTGGTGTGAAACCTATGGTTTTTTCAGTGAATTTAATAGGTTTTTTAAATGCTAATTCCTAACTATAACTGGTGTGAAACCTATGGTTTTTTCAGTGAATTTCAAAGGTTTTTTAAATGCTAATTCCTAACTATAACTGGTGTGAAACCTATGGTTTTTTCAGTGTATTTCATAGGTTTTTTAAATGCTAATTCCTTTGTATATCGAGTTTCTAACCTTTTTTTTTTTTACAATTTGCTGTTTTTTTTAAGTATTCATTTTTTTTATAATTTTCTTTTTTTGCGCTCTGGGTGCGCGCTCGGGGAAGCTTTCAGCTAAGCTCTCCTGTAAGCTTCTCCGTGCGCTCATCTGAAAGCGCACCCAGAGCGCAACTGTCGTTCGTGAAAAAAAAATATGAATGAAAAGTTAATAATAATGCAAAACATTTCGTACCATACAAATAAAATTTGTTTTTTTTAATATGGAAAATGATTATGCATTTCTATTAAAGATTGATGACGTCACTTCGGCGCGCAACGTACGTGCCCTCGGAAGCGCATACGTGCGCGGCGCCTAAACGCACGCAAAAGCGCCTACGATCGCGCCACGTGTGCGCCCCGGAAGCGCCTACGATCGCGCTGCGTAAACGCACCCGGAAGTGCACCCGAGCGCGCATCGTAAGCGCGTCAGGTCATGTGACCCTAAAATAACACTTTTCATTGGTTGCTAACAGTTTTTTTTTACAATGAATGAAATCCCCACCCATTTCCTTCACTTCTTCTTTCACTTTTGTGACTGAAAGACCTGCCTTTTTTGCTGCTCCATATTCCTGGATTCATCATGGCTGCCAGATCATCCAGCAGTGAAGATGACTTCATTGATGAAGAGCCACCTACCCCAAAGGTGAAGGGACATTTCATCTGGAAATTCTTTAAATTCCCAGCAGACCAGAAGAAGGTGAATGCACCAAAAGTAGAGTGCAGGATCTGCAAAAAGGTCCTGTCACGGGGTAACCCCCCAAAAAAATACTCTTTTGGCAACTTCACCATGATTCGCCATGTGGAGACCAGGCACCCCCAGAATTTTGCCCGAGAAAGTGTCAGGGCTCTGGCACAGGAGGTTCCCAGAGGTGGGGCCTCTACATCAACAGGAGGAGCAACTTCTTCTGGAAGAGAACAATCTCAGGGGCAGGTAGCAAACATCCAACCTGCATTCAACCATGGGGTCGTCAGATGCAGATACTGCAATCAACTCCTCACCTATGGGGAGCAAAGTGTCCTGCTCATGGTTCGGGCATTAGAGAACCATCACTGCCCTTCCCACCCCTAATTTTTTTCTTTTCTTTTTGCTCCTGTTGAGCAGTTTCTATTCCCTGTTTTTGTTCCTCTTCAGTTAAAAGAAGAAAACCAAAAGTTCTTTTCAGAACTACCTCCAATTCTCATCAAAGAGCTATAATCTTAAAAAATGAAGAGTAAGTGAAATATAGTGCATTGATAATTGAAAGGAGAATGAGTAAGAAAGAACAGAAAGGTATGAGAGGTGAAAGGAAGTGAAGTAGGAGGACTGAAAGAAGGTGAGTGTTAGAAAAGAAATTTATGACACAGTGAATAAACTGGAGGCCTCATTTCTGAAAAGTGACGCATCGCTACGTGAAAATAGCGATGCGTCACTTATCTGGACGCACTCCTTATGACATTCCACATATGTCATATTTAATATATGACTAATCAATTCGCAAGGAGTTACAGATATGTCAGTATTTCTGACATATCTCTAAACACAAAAGTAACGCATTGCAGGAGTGCGTCACAAAAGTGACGCAACTCCAGTAATGTGTCCTTTCACATGGAAAAAGCACCATGTGAAAGGTTTGCTGTGAAGCAGGCGCAAGATTTTGGCGCAACTGCATCCTAAAAGTGACGCACTGCGTCATTATTACCAAGCTTTTTGCAAGGAACACCCCCTCTGCATGCATTATACCTGACACTATTTTTTAAAAAGTGACGCATCTAGGTACATGGGTCACTTTTTAAAACTCTGCGCCATATTGTATCTGCATCAGGTATAATGTATGCAGAGGGGGCAATCCGTCGCAAAAAGCTTGGTAATAACAACGTACTGAAATCTATGAGATTTCCCTGCGTCACTTTTAGGATGCTATTGCGTCAAAATTTTGCGCCGGCCTCGCATCACTTTTATGTTTACACATATGTCAGAAATACTGACGTATCTGTAACTCCTTGCAACATGATTCGTCATACATTAAATATGACACATCTGGAATGTCATAAGGACTGTGTACAGAAAAGTGACGCATCAAAATGAAGAGTAAGTGAAATATAGTGCATTGATAATTGAAAGGAGAATGAGTAAGAAAGAACAGAAAGGTATGAGAGGTGAAAGGAAGTGAAGTAGGAGGACTGAAAGAAGGTGAGTGTTAGAAAAGAAATTTATGACACAGTGAATAAACTGGAGGCCTCATTTCTGAAAAGTGACGCATCGCTACGTGAAAATAGCGATGCGTCACTTATCTGGACGCACTCCTTATGACATTCCACATATGTCATATTTAATATATGACTAATCAATTCGCAAGGAGTTACAGATATGTCAGTATTTCTGACATATCTCTAAACACAAAAGTAACGCATTGCAGGAGTGCGTCACAAAAGTGACGCAACTCCAGTAATGTGTCCTTTCACATGGAAAAAGCACCATGTGAAAGGTTTGCTGTGAAGCAGGCGCAAGATTTTGGCGCAACTGCATCCTAAAAGTGACGCACTGCGTCATTATTACCAAGCTTTTTGCAAGGAACACCCCCTCTGCATGCATTATACCTGACACTATTTTTTAAAAAGTGACGCATCTAGGTACATGGGTCACTTTTTAAAACTCTGCGCCATATTGTATCTGCATCAGGTATAATGTATGCAGCGGGGGCAATCCGTCGCAAAAAGCTTGGTAATAACAACGTACTGAAATCTATGAGATTTCCCTGCGTCACTTTTAGGATGCTATTGCGTCAAAATTTTGCGCCGGCCTCGCATCACTTTTATGTTTACACATATGTCAGAAATACTGACGTATCTGTAACTCCTTGCAACATGATTCGTCATACATTAAATATGACACATCTGGAATGTCATAAGGACTGTGTACAGAAAAGTGACGCATCACACCAGCAGTGTAATAAAATGTGCCTCGTTGCACTATATTTAAAGGATGCAACAGCATCCTAAAAGTGACGCAGTGAAATCTCAAACATTTCACTGCGTCGCTATTACAAAGCTTTTTGTGGGGGAACACCCCCTCTGCATGCATTATACCTCACGCAGATATAATGTGGCGCTTGATTTTAAAAAGTGACCCATCTACCTAGATACCTCACTTTTTAAATATAACGCAACGCAACACATTTTTTTACACTACTGGTGCAATGCGTCACTTTTCTGTGCGCACTCCTTATGACATTCCAAGTAACGCATTGCTGGAGTGCGTCACAAAAGTGACGCAACTCCAGTAATGTGTCCTTTCAAATGGGGAAAGCAGCATATGAAAGGTCTTGCCTCAGTCTAACACCTGCTGTAAAGCAGGCACAAGATTTTGACGCAACAGCATCCTAAAACTGACGCAGTGAAATCTCAAAGATTTCACTGCGTCGCTATTACAAAGCTTTTTGCGGGAGAACACCCCCTCTGCATACATTATACCTGACGCTATTTTTAAAAAGTGACGCATCTAGGTACATGGGTCACTTTTTAAAACTCTGCGCCATATTGTATCTGCAACATGATTCGTCATACATTAAATATGACACATCTGGAACGTCATAAGGAGTGCGCACAGAAAAGTGACGCATAACACCAGCAGTGTAATAAAATGTACCTCGTTGCACTATATTTAAAAAGTGACGCATCTAGATAGATGCGTCACTTTTTAAATATTGCATAACAATGCGCATTTTTTTACACCGCTGGTGCGTCACAAAAATTGACGCACAGGAAGCGCAAAACTAACAGCGCAAGGCCTTCATAAATATAGTCCTGGATTTAGGGGGTCACAGGGGGTCTACTCTTCCCCCTTATGATCCAATCAGCTTCCTGCGCGCAAGTCGCGTGTCGCGCCTGGAGCGCACTCCCGTGCGCGCACGGGAGAGCGCATATCCCCGCGCAAAACGAAAAAAATTTTTTAATGCCCTGCAGGACCCTATTTTAGTCCCTACATCAAACCTAGGGGGTCAGAGGGGGTCTACTCTTCCCCCTTATGGTCATTTGCCCCTTTTTTTTTCAAACCCCTTGTGTCTCGATTTTACCGAGACACAAGATGGCGGCCGCTCCGCACTGTTTAGAATGTTTACAGACAACTGAGATCCAATCAGCTTCCTGCGCGCAAGTCGCGTGTCGCGCCTGGAGCGCACTCCCGTGCGCGCACGGGAGCGCGGCTATAGATATATATATTTTTTTGAACCTAAATTACTCAAAATCCACTGGAGCACATATCTTGAGACATAGCAAAGGCACATCGGGCTACCAGTCCCTACAATTTTGCCAAGTTTGGTGGAAATCCATTCAGCCGTTCGGGCTAAAAGTGAAATCGACCGCCCTATGGAAATTAACATGGGGAAAACGCGTTTTGGGACCCCCCTTTTATCTCGGCCCCCGCTTGACGAATCCCCCCCAAACTTTCAGGGAAGGACCGGACCGCCATGAGACCATTTTCCTGAAAATTTCAGGCAGATTCGTCAACCGGCGCCAAAGTTATTCAAAATAGAATGTTGAGATTTAACATTGAAAATTATCCTAACTATAACTACCTACTGGCGACCGCCAGTAGGTAATATATATATATATATATATATATATATATATATATATATATATATATATATATATATATATATAAAGTAAAGCTCCCAGTCGCTACCTCCAATCTCCTCAGACCGGCGAAGCGAAGACAGAGACAGACCACAATTCAGGTGACAGTTTCTTTTACTGCAGCTTGCAAAAGGTAGTTAAAACAGCAATGACGTGTTTCGGGCGCAGTTGCCCTTGTTCCCATGCAGTTAGTTACAAGTCAAAATACCTTTTTATAATGCAAGTCACTCCACCTACTTCCCGTCTCCAGCTTGGTCATGTGACCTATTGACATAGACAAAATACTGTTTACCCAAAATCTCGGGGGCTAACAGCATACATTGTAAGTTTGAAATTCATCTAAATATAACAATGTTTCCTATAATGGTAATTTCATATTATAATCTGCACAAATGCACATATTTGATGTTAAAAGGAAAATACAGCACATAATGTGACATCATACAGTGTAGACTATATTCATAAATTATGAGATATTTTCTGGCTAAATCCATGAACTGATCAATTTAAATCTGTTATAAACTATGTACAAAGTCATAGGTCACTAGTTCCTCTCCGAACTATTAACATTTATGCTGGAAATTTGTAGGCATTAAAGTGCAAAAATGAATGCAAGAAATATGTACATAGGGCCAGATGTAGGTAAATCACATTTACCGATTTTGAAATACCGAATATTACCGAATTTTACCGATTAGGTATTTCAAAATCGGTAAATGGGATGTAGGTACCAACATCTGGATTTTTTTACCGATTCCTTTAAATTCGGTATTTACCGATTCGGTAAATACCGAATCGGTATTTGCTATTGAATCCTATGGGCCTTGAAGCCCAGAGGATTCAATTCAAATACCGATTCGGTATTTACCGAATCGGTAAATACCGAATTTGTCAAGGGTGCAGGGGCTGTCACTTTGACACCCTCTAGTACCCACAAAACGGGCATGTGTGCAATGTGGCACACAGACATGCCCTAAGGGCACGTCTGTCTGTCACATGGCACATGTGTACATGCACAGATGTGCATGTACACATTAATCGGTATTTTACCATGGATTTGTATTCCATGGTAAAATACCGATTCTGAAAGGTATGTGCCAATGGAAAACTGGCTACCCACATTTCAATCTTGCATTTTCGGTAATTTTACAGAATCAGTAAAATTACCGATTGGCTATCTGTAGCTAATCGGTAAAATTACTGAAAATGCAAGATTTAAGGGCCCCTACATGTCAATGGCCATTTACCGGTCGGTAAATGGCTATTTTCAGCCACCTACATCTGGCCCTAAGTGACTGAACTATACTGCCCAGTGTGCAAAAAAGCTTTCAATAACAGTGCAAATATCCACGTCTAAAAAAGTAATAAAAAGGACTTATAATGATAAAAACGAATTTGAGTATTAAAAATGGATTAGCATGTTACCCTTATCAAAATTGGCCATAGCAATATTGTATTACTAAAAGGCACGTCTAAAGCATTTATAAAAACACTCATAATTTCATTATATGTAGAAAACGTGAACAGAAACCTCATAAAACAACAATTCATGAGATAAAAATAGAAAATAGAATAGAAAAGAAAAAGTGGAAGCAATGCATATAAATACTAAGTCTATGCATGGAAGAAATTTGTCCTTGTGTGGATAATAGGGAACCTGACTATCCAACACTTATATACAAATAAGTAAATTATAAACCAGGTAAGAACCCTGAAGCAGAGACTCCAGATGGACAACAGGGAACCTGACTGTCCACCCGGAACGGTCAATGGCAGGGACATTAAGTCACGAGAAAAAATAATGATGACAATATTGTGCAGTATACATATGAATCAGGGAATCTAGGGCCAAGAGAGAATAAGTGAGCTAGCTGTCAATAATTTTTGAAGCTTACAGGAAATTATGTATATCTTCTGTATTATTAAGACCATTCGGCCACAAACTGTCAAATTCCAAGATGAATCGAGTTTCCAACTGTCTCAACAATAATTCCCTATTGCCTCCTCTACGAGGTTTAGGGACTGAGGCAATTACAAAATAAGACAGACAGTTCAAATCCTTGTCATGTTTAAGAGCAAAATGCCTCGCTACCGGGTAGGCCGGGTCATTGTGTAGAATGGCTCTTAAATGCTGGATAATGCTGATGTTCACTGGCGATTTTGTACTACCTATGTAATTTTGAAGAAAGTCGTGGAATGACTGAAACGCGTCAGGACTGCCAAAGAGAATTAATAAAATCTTGAAATTTCACTGTTGGAGTGTGGCTCGTTCTCTTTTCGTTTGGGGAGAGAGTGGACACAATGTTGACGGGCTGGGTTCAGCCCGGAGGATCGCACAGCAGGAAAATGCGCCGCTATTGCCCGAAAGTGAACCAACTTGGAAAACTGTGAAGGCTAATAGGGCAAGCAGGCGCTACCAAGAATCTCCCTGGTATGGTTTCCCTGCAACTTCGAAAGGAGGCATGCGATGGAGCAACAGTAACTGGTTAAAAGAAAACATTGTAATAATTACGGCATAACCCACCGGAGGGCTCGAACAGGCACCACAAATCCCAGAATGCATTGGCAGCACCAAAAAACGAACGCCCACTGGAGGGCTGAAAAAAGTTTAAAAGGGAATATACTTTGTTGGTGATGATGAGATGCCGAGGCAGACAACCTCTGAAGAAAGTCGTGGACCGACTGAAACGCGTCAGGACTGCCAAAGAGAATTAATAAAATCTTCACATTTTACTGTTGGAGTGCGCCTCGTTCTCTTTTCGTTTGGGGAGAGAGTGGAAACAATGTTGATGGGCTTGGTTCTGCCTGGAGGATCGCACAGCCAGAAAGTGCGCCGCTATTGCCCGAAAGTGAACCAACTTGGAAACCTGTGAAGGCGAATAGGGCAAGACGGCGCTACCAAGAATCTCCCTGGTACGGTTTCCCTGCAACCTCAATAGGAGGCATGCGATGGAGCAACAGTAACTGGTTAAAAGAAAACATTGTAATAATTACGGCATAACCCACCGGAGGGCTTGAACAAGCACCTCAAATCCCAGAATGCATTGGCAGCACCAAAAAACGAACGCCCACTGGAGGGCTGAAAAAAGTTTAAAAGGGAATATACTTTGATGGTGATGACGAGATGCCGAGGCAGACAACCTCTGAAGAAAGTCGTGGAACGACTGAAACGCATCAGGACTGCCAAAGAGAATTAATAAAATCTTGAAATTTCACTGTTGGAGTGCGGCTCGATCTCTTTTCGTTTGGGGAGAAAGTGGAAACAATGTTGACGGGCTTGGTTCTGCCCGGAGGATCGCACAGCCAGAAAGTCCGCCACTATTGCCTGAAAGTGAACCAACTTGGAAATCTGTGAAGGCGAATAGGACAAGCAGGCGTTACCAAGAATCTCCCTGGTATGGTTTCCCAGCAACCTCAAAAGGAGGCATGCGATGGAGCAAAAGTAACTGGTTAAAAGAAAACATTGTAATGATTACGGCATAACCCACCGGAGGGCTCGAACAAGCAACCCAAATCCCAGAATGCATTGGCAGCACCAAAAAACAAACGCCCACTGGAGGGCTGAAAAAGTTTAAAAGGGAATATAATTTGTTGGTGATGACGAGATGCTGAGGCAGACAACCTCTGAAGAAAGTCGTGGAACGACTGAAATGCATCAGGACTGCCAAAGAGAATTATTAAAATCTTGAAATTTCACTGTTGGAGTGCGGCTCGTTCTCTTTTCGTTTGGGGAGAGAGTGGAAACAATGTTGACGGGCTTGGTTCTGCCTGGAGGATCGCACAGCCAGAAAGTGCGCCGCTATTGCCCGAAAGTGAACCAACTTGGAAACCCATGAAGGCAAATAGGGCAAGCAGGCGCTACCAAGAATCTCCCTGGTATGGTTTCCCGGCAACCTCGAAAGGAGGCATGCGATGGAGCAACAGTAACTGGTTAAAAGAAAACATTGTAATAATTACGGCATAACCCACCGTAGGGCTCGAACAAGCACCACAAATCCCAGAATGCATTGGCAGCACCAAAAAAAGAGCGCCCACTGGAGGGCTGAAAAAAGTTTAAAAGGGAATATACTTTGTTGGTGATGACGAGATGCCGAGGCAGACAACCTCTGAAGAAAGTCGTGGAACGACTGAAACACGTCAGGACTGCCAAAGAGAATTAATAAAATCTTGAAATTTCACTGTTGGAGTGTGGGTTGTTCTCTTTTTGTTTGGTGAGAGAGTGGAAACAATGTTGACGGGCTTGGTTCTGCCCGGAGGATCGCACAGCCAGAAAGTGCGCCGCTATTGCCCGAAAGCGAACCAACTTGGAAACCCGTGAAGGTGAATAGGGCAAGCAGGCACTACCAAGAATCTCCCTGGTATGGTTTCCCTGCAACCTCGAAAGGAGGCATGCGATGGAGCAACAGTAACTGGTTAAAAGAAACCATTGTAATAATTACGGCATAACCCACCGGAGGGCTCGAACAAGCACCACAAATCTCAGAATGCATTGGCAGCACCAAAAAACGAACGCCCACTGGAGGGCTGAAAAAAGTTTAAAAGGGAATATACTTTGATGGTGATGATGAGATGCCGAGGCAGACAACCTCTGAAGAAAGTCGTGGAACGACTGAAACGCATCAGGACTGCCAAAGAGAATTAATAAAATCTTGAAATTTCACTGTTGGAGTGCGGCTCGATCTCTTTTCGTTTGGGGAGAAAGTGGAAACAATGTTGACGGGCTTGGTTCTGCCCGGAGGATCGCACAGCCAGAAAGTGTGCCACTATTGCCTGAAAGTGAACCAACTTGGAAACCCGTGAAGGCGAATAGGACAAGCAGGCGTTACCAAGAATCTCCCTGGTATGGTTTCCCAGCAACCTCAAAAGGAGGCATGCGATGGAGCAAAAGTAACTGGTTAAAAGAAAACATTGTAATGATTACGGCATAACCCACCGGAGGGCTCGAACAAGCAACCCAAATCCCAGAATGCATTGGCAGCACCAAAAAACAAACGCCCACTGGAGGGCTGAAAAAGTTTAAAAGGGAATATACTTTGTTGGTGATGACGAGATGCTGAGGCAGACAACCTCGGAAGAAAGTCGTGGAACGACTGAAATGCATCAGGACTGCCAAAGAGAATTAATACAATCTTGAAATTTCACTGTTGGAGTGCGGGTTGTTCTCTTTTTGTTTGGGGAGAGAGTGGAAACAATGTTGACGGGCTTGGTTCTGCCCGGAGGATCGCACAGCCAGAAAGTGCACCGCTATTGCCCGAAAGCGAACCGACTTGGAAACCCGTGAAGGTGAATAGGGCAAGCAGGCACTACCAAGAATCTCCCTGGTATGGTTTCCCTGCAACCTCGAAAGGAGGCATGCGATGGAGCAACAGTAACTGGTTAAAAGAAAACATTGTAATAATTACGGCATAACCCACCGGAGGGCTGGAACAAGCACCACAAATCTCAGAATGCATTGGCAGCACCAAAAAACGAACGCCCACTGGAGGGCTGAAAAAAGTTTAAAAGGGAATATACTTTGTTGGTGATGACGAGATGCCGAGGCAGACAACCTCCGAAGAAATTCGTGGAACGACTGAAATGCGTCAGGACTGCAAAGAGGAGTAATAAAATCTTGAAATTTCGCTGTTGGAGGGCGGCTCGTTCTCTTTTCGTTTGGGGCGAGAGTGGAAACAATGTTGACGGGCTTGGTTCTGCCCGGAGAATCGCAAAGCCAGAAAGTGCGCCGCTATTGCCTGAAAGTGAACCAACTTGGAAACCCGTGAAGGCGAATAGGGCAAGCAGGCGCTAACAAGAATCTCCCTGGTATGGTTTCCCAGCAACCTCAAAAGGAGGCATGCGATGGAGCAAAAGTAACTGGTCAAAAGAAAACATTGTAATGATTACGGCATAACCCACCGGAGGGCTCGAACAAGCACCCCAAATCCCAGAATGCATTGGCAGCACCAAAAAACGAACGCCCACTGAGGGGCTGGAAAAGTTTAAAAGGGAATATACTTTGTTGGTGATGACGGGATGCTGAGGCAGACAACCTCTGAAGAAAGTCGTGGAACGACTGAAATGCATCAGGACTGCCAAAGAGAATTATTAAAATCTTCACATTTTACTGTTGGAGTGCGCCTCGTTCTCTTTTCATTTGGGGAGAGAGTGGAAACAATGTTGACGGGCTTGGTTCTGCCTGGAGGATCGCACAGCCAGAAAGTCCGCCGCTATTGCCCGAAAGTGAACCAACTTGGAAACCCATGAAGGCAAATAGCGCAAGCAGGCGCTACCAAGAATCTCCCTGGTATGGTTTCCCGGCAACCTCGAACGGAGGCATGCGATGGAGCAACAGTAACTGGTTAAAAGAAAACATTGTAATAATTACGGCATAACCCACCGTAGGGCTCGAACAAGCACCACAAATCCCAGAATGCATTGGCAGCACCAAACAACGAGCGCCCACTGGAGGGCTGAAAAAAGTTTAAAAGGGAATATACTTTGTTGGTGATGACGAGATGCCGAGGCAGACAACCTCTGAAGAAAGTCGTGGAACGACTGAAACACATCAGGACTGCCAAAGAGAATTAATAAAATCTTGAAATTTCACTGTTGGAGTGTGGGTTGTTCTCTTTTCGTTTGGGGAGAGAGTGGAAACAATGTTGACAGGCTTGGTTCTGCCCAGAGGATCGCACAGCCAGAAAGTGTGCCGCTATTGCCCGAAAGCGAACCAACTTGGAAGCCCGTGAAGGTGAACATGGCAAGCAGGCACTACCAAGAATCTCCCTGGTATGGTTTCCCTGCAACCTCGAAAGGAGGCATGCGATGGAGCAACAGTAACTGGTTAAAAGAAAACATTGTAATAATTACGGCATAACCCACCGGAGGGCTCGAACAAGCACCACAAATCTCAGAATGCATTGGCAGCACCAAAAAACGAATGCCCACTGGAGGGCTGAAAAAAGTTCTAAAGGGAATATACTTTGTAGGTGATGACGAGATGCCGAGGCAGACAACCTCTGAAGAAAGTCGTGGAACGACTGAAAAGCATGAGGACTGCCAAAGAGAATTATTAAAATATCGAAATTTCACTGTTGGAGTGTGGCTTGTTCTCTTTTTGTTTGGGGAGAGAGTGGAAACAATGTTGACGGGCTTGGTTCTGCCCGGAGGATCGCACAGCCAGAAAGTGCGCCGCTATTGCCCGAAAGTGAACCAACTTGGAAACCCGTGAAGGCGAATAGGGCAAGCAGACGCTGCCAGGAATCTCCCTGGTATGGTTTCCCTGCAACTTCAAAAGGAGGCATGCGATGGAGCAACAGTAACTGGTTAAAAGAAAACATTGTAATAATTACGGCATAACCCACCGGAGGCTCGAACATGCACCACAAATCCCAGAATGCATTGCCAGCACCAAAAAACGAACGCCCACTTGAGGGCTGAAAAAAGTTTAAAAGGGAATATACTTTGTTGGTGATGACGAGATGCCGAGGCAGACAACCTCTGAAGAAAGTCGTGGAACGACTGAAACGCGTCAGGACTGCCAAAGAGAATTAATAAAATCTTGAAATTTCACTGTTGGAGTGCGGCTTGTTCACTTTTTGTTTGGGGAGAGAGTGGAAACAATGTTGACGGGCTTGGTTCTGCCCGGGGGATCGCACAGCAGGAAAATGCGCCGCTATTGCCCGAAAGTGAACCAACTTGTAAACCCATGAAGGCGAATAGGGCAAGCAGGCGCTACCAAGAATCTCCCTGGTATGGTTTCCCTGCAACCTCGAAAGGAGGCATGCGATGGAGCAACAGTAACTGGTTAAGAGAAAACATTGTAATAATTACGGCATAACCCACTGGAGGGCTCGAACAAGCACCACAAATCCCAGAATGCATTGGCAGCACCAAAAAACGAACGCCCACTGGAGGGCTGAAAAAAGTTTAAAAGGGAGTATACTTTGTTGGTGATGATGAGATGCCGAGGCAGACAACCTCTGAAGAAAGTCGTGGAACGACTGAAACGCATCAGGACTGCCAAAGAGAATTAATAAAATCTTAAAATTTCACTGTTGGAGTGCGGCTCGTTCTCTTTTCAATCTCACCAATTTAAATTTTGGTAATATACTTTTCAGAAGATTCCCCCTTTTTTTGTAAATTGTTTTCTGAATGTGTTTGTCGTTTTTCCAAGTTTTTCTCTCTTTAGGTTTCTTCCTTTCTATTCTTATTTTAACTTCTTACACTAAATGTAATTTTATGTCACTTTCAGCCCTGATGAAGTTCTACACAACAGAACAAAACGTGTTGGCTGAGTTCAATGTTTCTATATCATAAGGAAATTAAGATTAGTAAATAAAAACTTTTTGGACAATCCACTATCATTCTCTGGACTGCATTTTCCTGTGCCTTGCTGTTAGAAATGGGGGTCTCTAGTTGGCAGAGGTAGGTACCACTGTCCAAATAGGGACCCTTGCTTCTAGTCAGGGCAAGGAGAAAACCCTCTGAGATAACCCCTGTTCACCCTCTAGGTAGCTTGGCACTCAAGTCTAATCAGAAGGAAATTTGTAAAGTATTTGTACCAACACTCACAGTAACACAGTGAAAACACCACAAACTGACTCCACAACAGTTTAGAAAAATAAAGGTATTTACTCTAAACTACACAAGATCAAAACGACAAAAATTCAACATACACAGTTCAAGAATATGGTTTCAAAAGAGTTATTAACGTTGCAATAAAAGTTCTTTAGGTTGCGATAAAATAATCCACAGATGCTTGAAAAGACCACAGTTGCGTCAAGTTTAGCTCAAAGTACCTTTAGTTGAGACAAAATTCTAAAAGCAGAAGCTGGTGCGGTAGAAAACAAGCGATGCGTTGCTCCTAAAACCCTGGGGATGCGTTTACTACAGCCCCGCTGCAGCAGCGGGCATGTTGCGACGAATCCGGTCTGTATGGGAGGAAGGCCACTTGTCTGGATTACGGTCCTTAGGTTCCGTAGGAAGTTTGTTCTCGCAAAGGCACGATGCAATGATCTTTGGAGTTGGGACGATCTCCGGGGCGACGATGCGTGGACCAGCTGGGTTCTTCTCTCTCGCAGCTCCTCGATGCGATGGCTTCAGCGATGACTCTCGCAGCGACGTGATGCGGTCCGCAAGCAGGGGGTGCGGCGATCTCACCAAGCGACCACAGGCTCTGCGACGACACTTGCAGCAATGATAGGCTTCCTGCACCGATCGGGTGCGTCCCGCAACTGAAGGATGCAACGGCTCTGACAGCGGCAACAGGCGCTGCGACGATCTCGACCTTCGTAGCGGCGGGAATTTACTCGCACTGCCGAAGATGCGCTCCGCAGCGAGCGATGCAATAACTTTTCTGTAGCAAAGTCTCTCAAATCTTGGTTTCCAGGTTCCCAGCACAGGTACAACTTCCAGAGGCACCACACATGGGCCACGCACTCCAGGAAGGACAGAACTCTCTCAGTAGAGCTCAGGGGGAAGCTGGGGGTGAAGTCCTTTTGTTCCTGGGACTTCTTAACAGGGAGCCAGCTCTTCTCAGGCCCTTGGAGATTCCTTCAAGCAAGGGGACACAGCACACAGCAAAGTTTTCCCCCTCTCCTTGGCAGCAAAGCAACAGCAGGGCAATCCAGCAGAGCAACAGCTAGACAATCTTCCTTCTTCAGTTTCATATTTCTCCTGGGCAGAGGCTGCTTCTTGATTCCAGGATGATCTAATTTTCTGTTGTCAGGGGTCCTGCACTTATACCCCTAAAAGTCTTTGTTCTCTTTGTGCATGTGGGCCCTGAGCCATGTCTGAACCAGTTCTGGGTATTTCTTGAGCACTTTGTTTTCCTGGCTTCTCCTTTAATTTCAGAGTGAGGGGCAGGGTCATCAGCCGCCCAGCAGGAGGTGGAGCCAGCATTGTGGAAGGCAGGCACAGCCCTATTCAGGCCCAGGTGCTATCTCCTCCCACCACTCAAGTTGCAAATGCAGCCTAGGGCTGACTTAGCCAGACTCCTGGGGAATCCCCAGCCCCTGTCACTCTCAAACCAGGCAGTCAATACACAAACAGGCCAAGGCACACAGAAGGGTCAGACAAGAGAACAGCTACTTTCTTAAAGTGCTGCTCTCAAACACAGGATTTAAAAACAACCTTTCCTAAAAGATTTGTTCTTAAATTCTGAGTTCAGGGATACTAGACTCTTATGTCCTATCTTGTTCCTATGGGAAGAAATGCTGGTAGGCACTGTAGCCAGCATCCCCAATGTTAACCTATGGAGCATGATAGCCTTACAATAGTGAAAAACGAAAATGGCTGTAATTCACTACCAGAGCATGTCACCTGCGCCAGTACATGCTCTACCTTTCACATACACTGCACCCTGCCCAAAGGGGTACCTTGGGCCTTCCATAGGGGTGACCAATGTGCACAAAAAGTGAAGGGTTAGGCCTGGTCAGTGGGGTCACTGACCAGGAGGACATGGCAGTTCACAGACTGCACACAGGCACTGCGGTGGCAGGCCTGAGACACCATTTTGGGGCTACTCATGTGGGTGGCACAATCAGTGCTGCAGGCCCACTAGTAGCATTTGTCATCACCAGCCCTGGCACACCCAGTGCACTTTACTAGGGACTTCATGGTGATACAAATATGCCAATCATGTACATCCAATCATAATGATAACAATTTACACAGAGAGCATATGCACTTTAGCACTGATCAGCAGTGGTAAAGTGCGCAGGTCCTATTGCCAACAGCCACGGGTCAGGAAAAATAAAGGAGGAAGAAGCAAAAAGTTTGAGGATGACACTGCAAGAAGGGCCAGTTCCAACAACGCCCACCCCTTGCTTTGTATAGGATCGCGATCACAGAGGCTTCACCTGACAGGTGATGCCCGGGCTTGTTGTGCAGAATTTGCAAATAATTTGAAACTAGCGTGAGGTGCAGAAGTATTAGTCTGCCGGCTTTTCCTCTTTTTTGCATATTTAAAAGCTATTTTTCAAACACAAATAGTTCACTTCATGAAGAGTAGTCCTCTTGTGTGATTTACTTTTGCAAACCCTAGATCCATGGACCTCCACTTGCTGTCTAATATAGTTGAGATAGTTTCACACTAACCATAGCTAGACACATAAAACCAACAGACTTTTTTTGACAATCACAGGTGCAGATTGATGAGCTAGAAAATTTGATGTGTTAGAGGAGCTAAAACCCCTTTCATAGAAAATAACTTTTCATCACCAAATTTGGGTCATTGGTGAGATTTTATGTCCACCCTTAGCCCTTTATTGATTGCTAGAAACACGAAAAGACGTTCTGGTGTGTTGGAAGAGTTTTTTCCCCTTCTAGATACTCATCATCACCAACTTTGACATAAGCACTGGGAGACATTCGATGATTAAGCCTGAAGAAGGTGGTCGGATCAACTTATACCACCGAAACATTTTGCTACTAGATTTTTTAGAATCACCAAACCTAACGGGTTCGAATAATAGAAGGATAGTACTATATTTTGAACCTGTAACGATCATTGGTTTGATGGCTGGTGTTTTATATTTGCACTTGATTATTAAGTGCATTCTCCCAAAACTTGTATGTTTTGATGTATATTGTAGATATTCATTGTTAATGTATGATTTATTATCTATATTGTACTTTTTAATCTTTTTGACTATCAAAGGATCCATTGAATAAACATTTGTATATTAGTCTTTGGCTACTGGGACATTCGTTGATGATGGTGTGATGGTGTGTGAATGTGGTATGTATCAATGATGGCATGCTTTTAAAGAAAGTCCCAAAGGGAAATTTTGTTTGACTTAGTGGCATATTGCACCAAGTCTTCATGTTCTGTCCCATTCCTATGAGCATATGCATGCATGGTTTTTCTTTTACTATATACCTAGATGTATAATGGGTAAAGACCTGGAATCTGAAATATAACACAATATGTCATCTGCACTCCTTTGAAGACCGAATCTTTCTGGCCTGCATATTGACCTTCTGCCCTGGAATGTGCCTTTTAATTTAGAAGGTCTGTTACAAATCTGAATCCTGACTACGTAATTATCTTCTAGACACCAAATACAAAAAGATTAAACCCCACAGTAAGAGCAATTTATAATAACTCAGAAGCATTAAAATTCCGAATATCATGAAGTTTTGGATACCAAACCCCATGATAATGTAATGATGCCTCACCTCTTCAGTCAGCGATGTTTTTGGTCCCAAGGCAAAGTGTTGGACAGACCTCAATGGCTATGTTCACCCACTGGAGAAATATGCATAAATGTCACTGCTAAATATACTGACTCACCAGCAATTAAGAATCAAGGTATGGAGAAAAACCATCAGGAGCTAGCTAACCAAAATATCATACTCCAGTCAGTTATGAGGCAAGGACCAGAAGCCTATTGAGCTATTGCAAGTCTCTGAGAGAAGATATGGCTATAATACTTTTACAAAAAACATTGATCAGTAAATGAGATTTGTTATGTCATTCATGAGCATCAGTGCACAATAATGCAATCACTATTACACTGACCTAACCTTTGGGTGCACCATGATGGCATTGGTGGCTTTTGGTGGAGAAATGGAATCTACCTCTGAAAACTCTCAGTTTAGGATTTTTGGTTTTTAACCTATGCAGCTGTGGCATGGAACTCAAATGGAGTATCCCTCATTGTAATGCCTTGTGTAAATTAATATAGGGATCCAAACTACTGATCGCACATTTTAATTTAAAGCCAGGAGCCTGTTGGCAGCTGAAGTAAGGAGTTCTGTGCAGGTGGTGCAAGGCACATGTTAACACATGTGGTCACATGAAGGCGTAGGAGGCAATCCAGTAGTCTAATTAATTATGCAATCTTTACATAGGTAGCACTGTGGCAAAGGATATCGTGCATAAAGTCTTGTTATTGATTTGGATACTGAAAGGGAGCCTACCTTTGCATTTGGGTATTGTGTAAAACAACTGTATTAAACTGTAACCTTGGTTTGGCACATGGCACAACTATTAGTGTTGTTGTCTTAAATACATTTTGCCTGGCCTGGAATTTAATATCTTGGGTCAGATATACCCTTGATGAATCCTTTCCCTCAGTTGTCTATAAAACAAAGGGGCATATTATCCAGAGCAGCATTAAAAATGATCGCCAGTTTAGCAGCAGAAAACTGCCGCTAAAGCGGCAATAATGGGCTTGATAATATGGCCTTGTGAACTCCAATAGAAGTCCATGTTCTGGTGTAAACATGGGCTTCTATTGGAATTCTACAGTGCATATTATCAAGCCCATTATCGCTGTTTTAGCTGAAGTTTTCTGCCGCTAAACCGGCGATAATTTTAACACTGTTCTTGATAATATGCCCCAAAATTTCCTGAGTTGCCCACCATGGAAGTTCACTCTTTGAGCTGCCTTGCTGAATGGAGTTAATTGCCTCGCCAACAGATGGTAAATCATAGACCCTAATGCATAATAGGACAATGCTAGGGATATTGTGATTATGCTATAGGATAAAGATGATAAAGTTGTGTAATGTAAAAGTATTCCCAGATTCTCCCTCTAATTTAGAGAGGGGAAGAGCCCAATCTCAACAAACGGAAGAAGGCAGACAAGTTTCTGTAGTGCCTAGTAAGAGGCCCCTTTGAAGTTGACAGAGACCAGAGAACTGATGTGCTCCAACCTTTGGAGGATTAACCATTTTGGACCTTTCCGAGTGAAGCTGCAGCTGGTGTTCCCCAGTTTGTTTGAAAATGCTTAGTCGCTTTTAAAATTGTTTTACCATGCATATGCAAGGGCAGGTTTCAGGCTCATGGAAACATCCAGAAAATCCACCAGAATAAGCATAAAGCACCTGCGTAGATGACCTCAAAGTGAACCTCCGGGAATACAGCCCTAATCAAATTAATCCCCTGCACCTGTTCCTTGCTATAAGCAATTAGAACGTGACCTTTGTGAACATTCTAAAACATTTTCTCAAAGACAGCCTCATCAAATTAATCATCTGCACCTTTTCCTTGCTGTAAGCAATTAGAACGCAACCTTTGTAAACATTCTAAAACACCTTTTAGAAACCAACCACATCAAACTAATCATCTGCATATGTTCCTTGCTATAAGCAAATAAAATGTGACCTTTGAGAACATTCCAAAGTACCTTCGAAAAGGCAGTCTCATCAAGTTCATTATATGTACCTGTTCCTTGTTACAAACAATTAGAATGTGATCTTTATCAATGTTTTAAAGCCGTCTTATTTAAAGACTAACCACACTCCTCCCCTTCACTTAGCCTCTTCGCTTACCACTTACCTGTTTCCCGGCTTCCAGGGCCCTGTCTTGTCCTCTCCCATGATGCTCCCACTTCAACCTGACCACAAAGAATGTCCTGCATTAGTCTAGCACCTGGATAGAAAAAAGAACAAGAAGGAAAAAAGAGACACATTAACAGACTTGATTTTACTATGCTCTGAGCTCATTTGCAACATTGTACTGCAAACAAATGTTACCAGTGTTTTTGTTAAACTTGTATATACTGTTGGCAGGGCTCTGCCTGAGAGAACTTGGGTGAAGCTGATCCCCGTTCAAATTTGCTTGTGGGTTTGATGCTGAAATCATACACACTACAGTTTCTAGAACTTTTATGAAGGGGCCTATGCAGGCAATCTACATGAAAACAAAAGAACAACAAAACTAAAAGTTCGTTGAGATTTCAGAAGCTTTCATGAGATTATGCCGTAAGAGATAGAGTTAATACTAGACTAAAGCCTTATTCTTTGTCTTTTTATAGGTAACATATCTGTCGGTATCATTCACCTGAATGGTGTGAATGCATGCTGCAGTGTTGCTGTGGGGAAGACAAGCCACAGCATCTTTGACTCTACATGCTCTCTCCAGCCCAACCCCTTCCCCCTGGGATTTGCCACATTAGCTGTGTCTTCTCTTGTAAACAGAGCGCCAGGCTTCGGAGGATTCAGGAGCTAACGTTGCCGCCACACTGGAATCATCTGGGATCAAGTTAGGTGGCTCATTACACCTAGTATGATGTGCACAAGTTCGAACAGCCAGTGGACTGGTTTCTATAGTATGAGAAGTGGAATGATTTTTCAGCTCAAAGCTGAGTGGATGGAGATTTCGCCATCTATCTTCTTAAATCTATGCATAGGTAGTGTGAACTTAGAAAGAACCTAGGAAGAATGCCAAGGACACATGAAGCTTTCAAACCTCGTCAGGAGATTTGAGATTGTATTTACTATTGATTTATTTTCTTGGACTCTCTTGGACTCACTTTCTAGAGATGGCTGGACAAGCTCTGTGATTCACAATCAAGCCTATTGGAACAAGGTGCATTTGTAGATGCTGGCTCCCAAATCTCTGTGACACTGCTACTGTCTCAACACAAACTGGTATTAGGGACTTTGGCAGTCTCACAGAGAATGATATGTCTTCAATTGAGGGCCTTTGAGATTGCAGGTCTGGTCCTGGTGGGAATTCCCTTCTGTGACTGAATAATGTATTACCTAACCTGTCCAGGCCCACCCCAACAACAACTTCATGTATTAAGATTAGACATTTAGTGAGTGCTTGGAAATCTAGAAAGTCCTAGCGCTTTTCCTAGCCTAATTTTATCTTAACATTTGCCTCTTTAGCATGAGATGAGCACCCTTTTCCATCGGGTTCTGATATTGGTTTGCTAGAATACTTCAAAGTATTACAAAATGTAATAATTGTAATGGCTTTTAGACTAGTGCTCTCTTTCTTACAACTAGAATCCATACAGTACTTATTTTCCATCTTTGGACTCTTGGTATATTATCTCATCTGGTATTGATCAAAGTGCTTTAGAGCCTACAGTTCTCCAACTTCTTCTCCACTCAAATACTTGTACTTATACTTGTTCACCACAGTGCACATTGTTTATTCAATGATTCTTCCAATTAAAGCTTTCTAATTACCATCCTTATTTGTTTGACTGACTAAGAAAACCCACATTGGATTGCCAACCCCAAGGGTGGTAAGTACTGTTATCCTATTGCGTTGCACACAAGTATGTTACTGTAGTATAGTCGAACAGTCTTCTGTTGTTGATTTGTTGTTTCTCCTTTTCTCTTGTCAGGTGAGTTTACGTTGAGATATTGCAGAAGAAAAAATCAGATTTGCAGATGCACAAAGCTCCGAAGTTTGAGTCGTAATCATAAACACTTCTTTCTGATAAGTATAGCAATAACAGGTAATGAGCAATGCAGGTGTGGCTTTTATAGCCACGCACGCTCATGATGGTCTGTGTTCATGCAAGACCTTAACATCCTGTGAGAAAGCAGTCAGAGTTTTCTCAAAAGGAATGAGGTGTGAGTCAATGCACTGTTCTTTGAATTTGTCTGATAATGGCCTTGGGCCACTTGCACATATTTGTGTTATTAATAGGGACTTGTCTACCATCTTGGTTTGTAAGTGTTTTTTTGTGTGTGGTTCTGTATGCTGCATGTATAACCATTGTTTTGAGGAGTAGATAGGTCATCGTAATGTGGGTAAACCCTGAGAGAACTAGACAAATGATAGCTTTTTCAGAAACAGTGTGTTAGGAGTACCATCCCAGTAGTATGCTTAGGTACTTTTGAATGAGTGTATCACAAATTGATAACCGCCCTATACTTGCCCTGCTCTACGCTGATGATGCTGTCTTGATGTCCTGTAGATAATTGGGGATCCAACGGGTGTGGACTAGTTTCACTGTGTATATGCAGAATTTGGGTCGCCGAGTTAATATCTCACATAGTTTTATCATGAAGTTCGGTAGAGGGAGCACAAAGTGTAGATACATATACATAGATGATAAAATTATAGAATCTATAAAGATATTCCCCTATTTAGGTTTCCTTTTTGACCGGAAGGGGACCTGGTCCCAGGCAGTTAAAACCAGGGAGCTTTTAATTTTGACCGAGCGAATATCGCAAGAAAATGGGAAAAAAAACTCCAGAACAGTTGTTATGCATATATAAGGCAAAATGTGTTACCACTGCTATATATGGTGGTGACGTGTGGTACCCACGCCCTACAACTGGTGGAGAACGCATTCTTAAGATTTCTTTTCGCTGTCCCAGGCAGTTCTCTTACTTACATATGTCACGCAGTTGGCGCTACCCTATAAAACGGACTTTAAAAAAATTCAACCATGTCTTTGTGCGCAGGATTTGGACCACCTTGAAAACCAATTTTAACAGGGCTAACACAATTTTTTATTTGAATTTAAAAGAATTTATAAAGCGCACGTCTACCAAGCGGTTTCTTGGCGCTGGGGATACTAAATACCAGGGGCAGGGGTGCAAAGGACTAAGATGGGAAAGCTTGCAGAAAAAGGAACATTTTAAGGGCCCTGCGAAACTCCATATAAGAGGCAGCAGATCTGATAACAGACGGAAGTGCGTTCCAGAAGGTGGGGCGAGGACAGAAAATGTCATGCCTCCCGACCTGATTTTCTTGAAGTGGGGTACAGAGAGAAAAAGCTTGGTAGAGGAGCGTAACTCTCTGCTGGGACAGTAGGACTTAATAGCGGAAGAAATGAAAGCGGGGGCAGTCCCCGCCCGAGCCTGAAAAGTCGTGCAGCCCAGCTTAAAGAGAGCCCGTTCTTTAACGGGGAACTAATGTTGTGATTGAGTAGGGGAGAAGTGTGATGGGATTGGGGTAGCCCATAAATCAGGCGGGCAGCCTGATTTTGCACTAGCTAGAGGCGTCGAAGGGCATAGGCGGCAACACCATTGTACACAATATTCCCGGAGTCTAACCGTGATAGGACCATCGCCATTAGAATCAATTTTAAAGTAGGAAAAGAAAAAAAACTGGAGGAAACTACAGATCTAATCTGGGAGTGCAGTGTAAGGTGTTGGTTTAATTTGATCCCAAATGTTTTGACAGAGGGCGAAGGTGACGGGGAGGGGCCGAGGGAAGGAGGCCAGAAGGTGGGGGACCAGCGACTGCGACTGCCACCGGTAAGAACTAGCTCTGTCTTATCTGGGTTTAGTTTAAGATGATTGTAGTTCATGCAGTCCCGGATGAACAACATGACAGATTGAAAATTGTGAACACAGGCTGGGGAGTGGGAAAGATTGAAAATGAGCTGGAGGTCATCGGCATAGTTATACATTGTGACCTCCATCTGCTGTAGTGCAGAAATAAGGGGGAAAATGTACAGGTTAAACAATAAGGGGGAAAGGGACAATCCTTGAGGAACACTGCACTGCACCTTGCACGGAGAAGCAGAAAAATCGGCCTGGGTGCAATAACACAAGAGACTGTACCAAGCTCTGTTGGGCTCTTGACATCCCAATGCTCCAATTTATAAAAGATTTTAAGAATGATTTGGGACATCCGGAATATTATGAAGATCCAAGCTCTATACTTTCTGTCACTAGAAAATATCTCAAAAGAGAGTGTATGATTCTTTTAGAGACAAACGGAATTTCCGCAGAAATATCGAGGCCAACTGTACAGTCCAACCAATTTAAACTGACCACATACTGCATTCAGCGCTACCTTAAAAACATTGAATGCTTACAGGGTAGATTTTAGACTAGGCATCTTCAATCGATCAATAACTTTCCCTGTAGTCAATGACTAGTCGAAAATGTTAAGTAAGTATCCATGTGAAGACACTTCAGTGCAGTCGACAATACACGGAGTACGCTTCTGTAAATTTTATGAAGAACAAAGAAAGAGGTGGATCCTGCCAATTTTTAAGTTACTGGGTTTCAGACAATGTCGTCCTGCATTTTTTATTTTTGTAATTCTTAGATAACAAACATTTTACTAACTCTATAGTATGCTTTCTACGGAACGTAATCAGATGCAGAAAAACTATTATACTTTTTATTGATCTACAAATTTTAATCATGATTGTTCTTAGGTTTAGTAAAAGATTCATACCCTTTATGGATAACTTTATAATAATAATGTTATTATATGAGTTTTACTGATTTTGAAAATATTAATGATAAATATAAATGATTTTATTGTACTTGCTTTTATGATTTTTTGTAAGAAATCAAATAAAGCTTATTAAATTGAAATGTAATCAATGTTTCAAAAAAGTGTAGTACATGTGCCTCAGTCCGCTTAATAACCTACCCTCATATCAAAGTGCGTGTGGAGTCAGAATAGTAAATACTCACTTCATTACGGTCAATGGCCAGTCCTCATAATAATTGATAAGTTATGTTGTGTGACTGTTTGTCTTTGTGTGTGTGTGTGTGTGTCTTTGTGTGTGTGTGTCTTTGTGTGTGTGTGTCTTTGGTGTGTGTGTGTGTGTGTGTGTGTAACAGAAATGTAACATTGGGGTAAAAAGGGTTGAAGAGATAAATTAACTTCAGTCTGCAATGAGTGTTTGAAAGAGAGAGCCAAATGTATATTATAAGTAGGGCAATTAAATAAAGTCTGTTCAGATAGATTAAAGGGCAGTGCTCACTGTTTAGCTTTCAAAACATCTATAAGAATCTTTAAATGTGATCCGAACATATAAGCAATAGGAAAAAGCAAGTGTATATTTAAATTAGACAAGAGACTGAAAAACACGAAGTAAGGGTTAAAATATTTAGTCAATGAACAATTGTTTCTGAATCTACTTGAAAATGCAATTGTTTGGCCTGGTAAGTTAAAATCAGCGAATTATTAGCAAGACAAGTGGTATTAGATCAAGAACATTTGTAATGAGCAAAAACAAAAAATTAATGTGAAAGGTCCCAGGGTCCGATTAGGATGGTGATGAGACCGTCACTGACAGCCCGTCGGTGACACTCTCACCGCCATCCAAAGCAATATCCTAGGCTGCCACGTAAGGATGGTGGGTGGTGTGTTGGCGGTCAGAAAGACTGACTGCCATGCATCCGACAGACTCCTTGAGCCCACTGGTGTATTTAAGGGAATTGTATTTAGTACAATGGTGGCAGTGCATGCCAGGCACTGCTGTAGGGTTTACAATGTCCCTTTTAGCCTGCCTTTTTATGGTGGGTAACCCGCGGTGAAAAGGCAGGCAGAAACGGGCTATGGGGGCCCATAATGGGCCACCCTTCCCGCCTGTTCCTCAGACATGGGATCTGCAAGCACCTATGGTACCCCCCTACATATCCCTGAGCCATGTGGCAGGTGCCGCATGGTGCCTGCCACATAGTTCAGGGATAAGTGCAGTGTCCACTTTTTGTCTTGCAGTGTGTGCTGCAAAATATAGGCATTGCGACTGCGTGGTGGCGGTCGCATTGTAATGCCTATGTGAAGACTGCCGAGAGACTGTCGGCTGTCCCGTTTCCAATATGTCCGCCACCATCCTAATCAAGCCCTAAGTCAGCCAACAAAGTCTCATCGGAAAAATCTTTGTTGTATCCTCTCCAGTATTTTTGGATGGAGCCATTTAATTTTATGAAGTTCCGGAGGAATAAAATATCACCAAACCAACTGAACAATACAGTTAAAAGAATAAAAACAAGGAAGGTTATAATGACCTATGTAATGTGCATTGAGAAAGACAGTAGTTCTCACCTTTGAGACCGATTGGATTTACCAATGGTTTTGGCAAAGCTGTACAGTATACCCGATGTTAGTCTGCTAAATTTAGAGACCAGTACAAAAAGGTACATAAGGTTTGGAGGATCGCTGCCTTCAGTTCTGATGGACATTCCACAATCTTTCACCAGCATTTAATTTTCGAAAACAAACTTCCAATGTGACAGTTTGCTATTGCAAACAAAACCGAATGACCCCAACACTCAGAGAGTTTTTTTCCTGAATTGGGGTGGTTATTTGCTTTTTTTCCTATGTCTAGCTGCTAGGCTTTACTTGGCTGTAACAAAAAGATAAAAAATATGACATCACACCAAACATCCTAAATAAGGTAAGCGATGTATAACACTTTCTCTGATGTCCCCTACTCCATCAGGCTGTCAAAGTAAGCTTTCTGTAGATGACACCAATGGGGGCTACATCCTTCTGACCCTAAATAGGTAGAGCAGATCACTATTTTTATGGGCAGAGCTCTCCAACATATTAGCAACAGAGTACCTGGTCCATCAAACAGTATATTACACCTACTTGATGTAGCAGAAATCGTATTTTATTTGTAGGGTGGCATTATAATGACACGTGTAGAGCGCACCTGCATATAATCCTTTGTTGTATTAACGTGAAGTGTTAGAATTCTGAAATATAATAACATGAAGCATGATGTCCTTAGGCCAATAAGTGGCAACATAGGGAATGAAGTGGTAAAACGTAAACGTAACTTGCAGAAAATATTACCTTGAATAGCTCGTGTTGCGGCATGAACATCCATTCATGTATTGAAATCATTATTAATTTGGTAATTTTATATGCAGGTAATGAATTCATTGAATGTGCTTTATTTCCTATGCAATTTTGTAAAGCTCGTATGCCATTACTTCTTATATTATCTGAATCTTGTAGGCCTGAAATTGATTTCCCTGGAAGCTCTTCCTTTAGAATTAATAGCTTAATCCATGTATGCTGTGGAATTCGTTCTTCCTCATGTTTTGTGTTGCAGGTAGAAGAAGCGCCCTTTTTAGCTAGAAGAATGTCCTTGTGTTATTATTCAGGCAAGAAGAGAAGGAGTTACATCATAAACTCAAGCTGATAAAGGAAATTTGTGTTTCACACAGGAGAAGGCTTGTAAATCAAGGTCAGCATGTTGCAAATTAGGAACACCATTATCCTCTGGAAAACTACCTTTGAGATTGTGTTCAGAGCGGATGGCGTGACCTACAAAGACACTTGGGAAAAATACCTTTAATAATGTGATGTTAGAGTAGGGAAAGTGCCCTACTTTCTCTCTGCCTTCGGCGAGAGCTCGGTCGCTTTATACTACATGACCCCTTACTGTGGAAAGACTTCTTAAGGAGACTACAGAGACTGACACCGTTTATTTCTTGTACCAGACGATGCTTAAGTAGGTATGTCATTGTGGTGCTAGAGTAGGGATAGATTAATGTTTATATTCATCAACACTTGATGCAGGTAAAGTTGGACTCATGCTTTCTGATCCTCTGCATCCTGTTTCTTGAATTAATTGTTTTGTTTATGCTGTACTGCTTAAACTTGATACGTAGGTTTGTCTTTATACTGATTCCGATGTATTTCTACACTCTCATTTTGAGGTGTCTCTGTGTCCAGCTATTTGTGGCTTTGTAATAAATTAATTAACCTTACGTAGTTGTTTGTTGTTACTATGTGTCAAGAGAATTCCCTGTTAAATTCAGTAGCTATAATGACGACTTTTCTCCCCTCTATGCTTACATGTTGCAAAAAAGATTAAGCCCATGCGTAGTGTGGGTAGCGAGGCTACGCGGAGGTGCACTGAGTTGAAAACAAACTCTGCTACGCTGCGCTACGCCACCCGCCTCCACCTCCCAATTATAAAAAGTAACTAAACATTATTAAAAAATAAATTGAAAACCACTTACCTGGCATGCGGAGTCTCCGGGCTGCCCTCCTCCTCCTCCTCTTCTTTGCTGTCTCGCAATCCTTGTGAGACCGACGCATGTCCGCACATGCGCATTTCTTGCTAGAAATGCACAGGTGTGTGCGCATGTGCAATTCTCACAAGGATTACCGATAGGACGAAGAAGAGGAGGAGGGCAGCCCAGGGACACCGCATGCCAGGTAAGTGGTTTTTAGTTTATTTTTTAATAATGTTTTTCTTCTTTATATAATTGGAGGTGGAGGCGGGGGCTGGCTAACTGTGCTCCGCTGCGGAGTGTGCAGAGTTTTGCCTTGTACATGGTACGCAGAGAATGCAAATCTCCACAGGCAGGTTGGAGGTCTCCGCCCGGGGTTAAAAATAATCCTGGGCTTGGACTACACTACGGTCACAGAGCGTGCGTATTTTGCGCCACTGCGCACTTCGCGAATTTCAAGTAGCACATTGCAAAAACGAGTAGCAGGCATTTTTAGCCTGCTTGCGGTCCTCAACGACCGCTCGCGATGAGAAACTACCAGTCAGCATTGAGAAAGCTGCCGCTCGAGGACAAATCTACTCGAACGGCAGAAAACTAATGCTAGCACTGTGCAAGATGCTGTTTGCAATGATTGCACAGTGTGGACAAGCATCCGGCACTGTGCAATCAGTGCAAACAACATTTTCCCTACCGCACTATGCAGTTCGCATAGCTACACGTAGCTTGCATAGTGCGAAGTGCACTTCGCGTAGCTATGCGTAGCACTAATACGCCCAGGGTTAGTTAAAAAAGATCCATCAGGGGGGAGGAGCCAAGCTCACGACCGTGATAGCCGCACTGTAGCTCGGCTCCACTAGCCTTCCTGCCCAACACATATATCCTGACACGCATCCTGCCCCGAGACGACATACTCGGGAAGAAACGGAAAGACGAAGGAAAGCTTGTACTCACCATCTGTCCCGGGGGCTCCTGCAAGCGGCGGATCCGAAGTTACACCCCTGCTTGGTCTGGGGCCTCCGCGGCGTAGAGACCGGGGACTTGCCTGTGGAGGTCAGCCGGCGAGATGGTGTCGACGGAGGCCCCTGGTGGCGAGGAGAGATCGGCTGGGAGAGGCCGTGGTGCGGTTATGCCGATGGCAACGGATCGGGCCCGGTCCAGCGGCGCAGCACGCCGTGGATGGGGGAAGACCGTGTCGGAGGCTCCCCCCTTTGTTGCCTTGTCTGGCCATCTTGAAGCCCTGCGCCCGGAGTCGGTGTGTGGCGCCCGTGGGGTGATGGCGCTGGCGGTCCCCCTTTTGCTGGCTCTCCTTTCTACACCCAGATTGTCATTCCCGGGGCTCGAGGGGGCTCCTGTGGTGGCCTTGCTTGAGAGCCCGCTCCAGAAGTTGAGGCGCACGGGGATGCGGCTGGATCTGCAAGATGGCGGTCGGCGCCCTGAGTCACGACCTGCACCAGGGCGGCGAATTTGTGTCGCTGAAGTGTACGGGGGCCTGGTCATGTGAGCTGGAGCCCACGATTGGTGATGTTCTTGACACCTTAAAGACTTTACGCGTGACCCTGGCCCTCGACGCCCATGTGCTGGATGGAAGGACGCCCGCCATTGCTGTTGGGCCATCCCTCATGGACGCGGCTCGGCTCCGAGTATGTGCTGTTTCGTCCCCCTCTGTTGCCGTGAGGAGTGCTGTCACTGTGCATTGGCGAGACTATACACCAGCGGCCCCGGATCCCGGGGTCGCCTTGATCGTGGCGGGTGCGGGCGTGGGCACTGCGTCGGAGCCCGTTCCTGCTCAACTGATCGGGGAACAATGTAGATTGCTGATTCGAACTGCCCCGGCGAGACCCCAGTGTTATCCTGTGGGGACGACTCTACTTTCCTGGGCGGTGAGACTGTACCCACACTGTTTGTTGTTCCCGTTGTCGTTGCTGAAACGTCTAGACTGCCGCACAAAGTTCTTGCTTGGCCGCTGGTTGCTGGAGTCCTCTGGTTTGCTCCCATGGTCTGCCCTGCTTCGACCGTACGGCCTCTCCACTTTGATTTGTTTGCGGCCCACTACTCTACCACGCGTGGTAGCGATGGCTAGGAAAAGACAGGGGTGAGCCGGTTCTGGACCCGGAGGACTAATGGTTGGCGGATGGAGATGAGGAGTGCCCTCAACCATGATACTATGGACGATTCCTTCGAAGGTTTATGATACACGAGACTATGTCGATTTCGTTTTGATGTTGCATTAATGTGTGTGCTGGCGGGGGTTAGGGGCCGAATGGTTCGATTGATGGCTCTCCTCTCCCCCTGGTTCTTCTTCCTTTTTGTCTCTTTTGTTTCCTTTCCCTCTCTCTAACTTTTCCTATATTTCGGGTCTCCTATTTAGGGCGACAGGCACGCTGCTGGGGGGGTAGGCCGTAGCCTTCTGCAGGGGTGCAGGGTGGGGTGGGTGGGTTGGGGTCTTTTTTTGACCATTTTTTAGTTTCTACGTCTCTTTTGTGTCCCTTTCTTAGGACGCCGTGGCTGTGCCTGTTTCCCATGGTGTGATTGCTTATGGGGGGGGTGCGGTATTCTTACTTTATACGATATTGATTGCACAATTGTCCTGACTTGAACGCCCCACCCCAACAACGTGGTCCCCAGTCACCTTGCTCGCCCTTATCGCTGTGGGGGCGCGTAGGGCAGCACGGCGTTCCTTCTTTTCTTTCTTTTTTAGCGTTCCCACTTTTTCTTATCTTCTGGGTCAGTATAGAGAATGACTGTAACTCCTTCTGCCGTTCTGGTTACTCAGTTAGGTATAAGAATAATAATTTGGTGGTTTGTGTGCACGTGGCGGGCTACGGTGGGTACTGATTGGAAATATGGCATCTATATTCTGACTGCTGTGGACTATTGCTGATAATCGTTTTATTGATGCCTTAATGTTTTGCTGCTTGATTCGTGGCCCGCTATGGGCACTCAGATGATTAAACTGCAACTGATCCTGCTATACTTTCTATTATACAATTAACCTTCTTTGATCCTGCATCCGGCAGTCACACTCAGCTCCTCTACGATTGAACTACTTGTTCGCAATATACTGTGTGACTGCCGTGAAACCTCTTTATTGATTTACGTGCTTCTCAGATTGTTTCGTGGCCGGCCTGATTGTTTGTAGGCCCGTATTTGTATGCTACTATCTGCACAATAAAGGTTTTCAAAAATTTAAAAAAAAAAAAAAAGATCCATCAAACTGTGATTCTAGAATAGGTCCAGAGTTTATGGGCTTGGTACTTTCAGAGTTATTTGTCCTGCAGTCCACGTTGAGCAGTCTAGGGAAGGCTTATTTTATTTTGGCAGTATTGGTAAAGAAAAATCATGTTTCAATGTTCCTATTTTAAGTGTCACTTAATTTAAATAGATTAATCAAGCACACTGCTGCCTGAAAGACAATCTGGTGAATTTTATACCCAGGAATGAAATGGTTTTGAGTAGACAGAATCTCTTCTTCAAGGAACTATGTCTGCAAGGACTTATGGCTTCCTCTGGCCTTTAGGGCTATACATCAACCAGCACCTGGACTACTTGATAATTGGGCTGCACAAAAGCAAACACATTACCTGACTCCTCAAATCAGGGGCTAGCTTTCCCAATACTGGTGTGTGTGTGTACACTTAAAAAATACACTTATTTTAAGTTTAAGTCCTTCTTTATGTCCAGGGAGTCAATGATTTGTTCTCCAAAAATTACTTCAATGTTTGTGGCCACTCGTAATAGAAGGTTATTCAGTTTTAGAAAAGTAAAATCAATCCATGCTAATGTTACAGCTAGCTTTATTGGCAAAATCTGGTGGATGTATAGGAAAGCAAGTGATTAGAAATGCATACACTTAATCTCGTGTCCCCTTTATTTTAAAGTGCTATATTTCAATAGGTTTCATGTTTATACCACTCTGGTTTTGAGGTGGCAAGTTTAACAAGGCTGGATAGGCCATCAAGACAACTGGGTAGTCCTCCTTGTGAGTCTGCGATATCAGAGACTATTTGGTTCCCCAGCAGAGCCTTCAAACCTGAATGCCCATAGAAAGAATGAGGCCAGCTATAGCTGCTACGTAAAAAAATCATATATTCATTCCATCCACCATCATGATGTGTCAGCCACACAGTGGATATATGCATATCTTCTTTACTTCCACCACCACGGTTTGCAGCTTCTTTGGATGCAGAAAGTAATGCATGGGTCATGGATGGCATTGTTTTGAAGTAAGCTGAGCAGCAGCATAATAACCATTGTGGCTAGAGCATGGTTTTGGGAACATATCTTTCTACTTCCATTCAAGGTGCAGTGTCTGACTCTGAATTCTGAAACAAGCCTTTTTTTAACTGATATCACAGGCCACTTTCACTTCAAAACACAGATTTCCACTGGAGTGCTGTTTCTACCTTGGGTGGCCAACCAGTTGCAAAGTGTCACAAGTTTTGCCTTTTTTCCAAAGCAACAAGTGCTGCTTAGCAGAGGGAGAAGTAGTGCCTGGGAAGGAGACAGAGCACAAATGTCGGGGGTACACCAGCATGCAGTGGACCGTGTGGGACTTTTAACAGATTTTTCCCAGAGGATGTGGGCTTGGAGAAGAGGATGGGGACTACCACCACATGACAACCAGAAAAAAGACAGAACTGGCTGAGTCAAAATTGGTGAACACTTCAAAACGTGTGGGGTAACTGAAGTGACTGTTATCAAGAACTATATTTATCATAATGCATCTGGGATGATATCTGTGCCTGTATGCCCGGCAGGGTGCCCTGCTCCCCAATTTGATAGGCTCCTCCTGCCGTTACAGGAGGACGAGCCCCCTGCTGACGAACTTGCACTTTAGGAATTCACATTACCCGAATAGCTGCTTTTCCAATCACTCATGAACTTATGTGGTACTCACCTTTGATGAAGGACAATGATCTATAAATATATGTCCAGAGATACAGAGCATTGACGGGTCCTGCAATGGGGAACACCCAAAAACTAGCGAGTTACCGAGAGTGACTAATATTCACTACATTCACCGCAATGTATCTCGGAGAACATGTGTGTGGGTTTGCCAGGAAGTGTGCTTCCTTTTCCCTTTCACACCTGACGAACTTGCGATCTATGAAATAGTTCTTAGAAGTATGCAAACGTCAGTATTAAGCGCTAAATTGCAAACTGTACATTCACTGGCTTCAGTAATCGGAAGCACTCTAGAAGTCGCCATGTATTTTTGTAATAACCACACATGGTAATCTGATTAAACACAGACTCATGACGACTATAAACAATTACGTTTTTATTACATCGCCACTTGTTTGTGATTTATTTATAGATGCCACCGCATTGATTAAACAGGTTGAACTGTATGTATGCAAAACAGTAATACATCCTTGAACCAACTCGAACTTGCTGAAATGTCAAATTGATGTAAGTTGCGATTAAACATGTTTTATTGTTTTCACCTTTTGACGAGGTCAAACCCGAACAATACAATATTACGATGTTCTAGTCCCGAGACCGCAGGGCTACCATATCGTTCCTAATTAAGAGCAACTGAATGTATCGCAAGGGCCTCTCGACCGGCCAAGCCCCACGGTCTCTCTGGGGTATTAATGAATCCTCGCTGCCGCTTTCTGTCTCAACGTGAGCGAAAGGTTGCAACCTTGCATCTGCAAAAGTATGCAGCTGCACTGAATAACATTAACACGGGGTGATTACGGTACCCCAGGACGGATACAGCTGTCAGTAGCCCTGAGCACAATGAAATGCAAACGGATGCAAATCCAACTATCGAACAACAGGAACGCTTGAACAAGATCACGCAGGCCAGCAGAAGAAGCAAACAACATAAACTGAGCCCGATGAGATTTGGTAAACAGTGAACACATTAAACAAAGGCAGGCTTACAGGGAAGGTGATTATCCACAGGCAAACGAAGGACACACAGAAGGCCACATTGTAAATGATACTGTCATTTACATTTTATATATTTTAATCAGTACACTTACCGAAATATATCTTTGTGGCTATTTTTCTAAGTGTCTTTAAGTGTCTCCCAAGAGCTGTTGAACCTTTTAGCTAGAGGGGTATCCCTACTGATTATTCTCCTTGTGCACTGTATGTGGACTGGTCTGAGACAACTCTTACCTGAGCTGATTTTCTTTTCTAAACGGGCCTTTAGATTAGAGATGTTTTTTCCACTACTTGGTTTATGGTGTAAACGAATGTATATTGCTGTATTTGTCTTTCTATTGTTCATAAATGATTGCATTAAATTCGTAAAGACAAAGAATATGAACGGTGTGGCGTTATCTCATTCTACACTGAATCTATGCTCTACTAAGAGCTTTAAGGTAAATGTTAAAAAAAGCAGTAGCAAAGCCAATAGGACTGGCTTATTTTAGTCAAAGGACATTTTCGACACACACACCCCTTCCACCCACAACCCTCAGATGTATGAGGACATGCATGTATGTATAAGTAGGTATGTGATGGAGTAACTGATACATGTATGGATGTATGGATACGTTTATAGCTGGATGGATGAATTTATGGTTGGATGGGTGTGCCTGCATGCAGCGGTGAATGGATGGGTAGGGGTGTGTAGCGTTTTGAATGACGCTATATATGCAACTAGCGCGCTCACGCTAAGAACCACAGGAGCTGGCAATTTAGTTGTACACCCGGCTCCGATTGCTGCGCCGAGGCCACGCCCTTTTATTTATAAGCGCAAGGGTCTGACGTCACGCATCAGCGCTCGCCTTTCCCGACAGCGTGGGTAGGCTAGAATGCCACTTCACGCGTCGGAACACTACATTCCTTCCAACCTTTATTAAACAAAAACATTTATCAAAGCATAGTAGGCAATCAAACGATGGATCTGTTACCAGTCTGCCAGCCTTAGTTCTTGATGGTTACACCAGATAGTTGGCCATCTGAGAAGATGGTGCTGGGTTCCTTCGCAGGCCATATCTGGACTGTCCGCCTCTGGACAGGGCCACCCCCAGGGACCTGCGCTCGGGGGTGTTGTGCTCCCCCCTGGATGAGGGAGAGTTGGGCAGGCCACCCCTGGGAGTGGCAGGCAGGGATTGGGTGTTACGGTCCATCAGATCTTCCTCGTCCTCCGGGCACTGGTCTGCTTCCTGGTTGGGTGCAGTCCTTCAGGTTCAGGTCCGGGGCATGGAGGTGCTCCGGGAAATGCTTTCTTGAAGAATGATACGTCTCTGGTGACAGTTTCAGCTCCTCTCTGGGCGGTCACCATCGTGCCGGGTAGGTGGGTGACAGTCCATGGTCTGTGTTCGAAGGGAAGCCTGAACTTGCTTCCTGGATATCGAGCTTTGACATACACTTGGTCTTGCAATTTGATATTCAACTCTTTGGCTCCTCTCCGCCTGCTGGCTTGATCATTTGAGCGAGTCCTGTTGACTAGGGTCTTCTCCTCGCTGGCATGTGCCGGGATCCAGGTTGGGTGGCGTGGGAGCGTGTCGCTCACTGCGCGGCCCATGGTTGCCGTTCCTAGAGCTGCCTCCGTGGTGATGTGAGGGGTCATCCTGTACTCTCTCAAGTAGCTGTAAATCGCTCTCTTCAGTGGAGATCCATCCGCCAAGGCAATGCGTATTCTTTTATTGAGGGTGCGCATGCACCTTTCCACTTCCCCATTTGCTTGGGGCCAGCGTGGGGTGATCTTACAATGATGAATTCCCCACCCTTTTAGATATTCCGCAAACTCTTGCTGCTGGAAAGGGGGTCCATTGTCCGTTTTGACCACCTCAAATATGCCGTGTGTGGCGATGGTTTCCTCAAACTTGGCGATCACTTCAGTGGCTGTCTGGCTTCCCACTATTTCCACCTCCGGGTACTTGGTAAAATCATTGATGATGACTAGGGCATAGCGCCCATCCAGGAGGTGCCCAAAATCCGCACTCACGCACTCCCACCGTCTCTGGGGAATTTTCTTCTGTCGCCACTGGGTGGGGGTGATCCGCCTGCCCCGCCGCTTGGCACCAGTTGCAGGTCCTCACCATGTGCTCAACCATGGCATCCATGCCGGGGAACCAGACATTGGCTGTCAGTCTGCTTTTGGTTTTCACCATTCCCTGGTGTCCTCGGTGCACTAGGTCTACTGCCTGCTGGGTGAGGCTGGTCGGCATCACTAATCTGGGGCCTCGTAGAAGACATCCTTGGCTGTCGACGGACAGTTCTCCCTTGACCCTCAGGATGGATTCCAGTGTCATTTTGGTTTGGGGCGTCCTCCTGCTCAAAGACTCTTGGATAGCCCTCCAATCTCCTGACTTAACTGCATTCGCAACTATCTGAAGGGATTAGTCTCCTTTTTAGCCTTCGATGATGGCGGCTAGGCTCATGGGAAGAGGTCGTGATCTTTCGGTCACCAAACGGACATATTCTTCTGTGTCCTCCGCCTCTTCTCCTTCCTCCTTAGTGGCTTTTCGCGGGTGCCTGGACAGATAGTCCGCCGGATTTGTGGATCCCGGTTTGTATTCCATTCGGTAGTCGCATCCTTGTAGCTGGAGTATCCATTTCTCGATTGTGGGTGGTTTTGATGCCGACCCTTGGAAGAGAGTGGCTTGTGGTCAGTTGCCACCGTGAAATGGTACAAAAGTGGGTGGTGATGGACGGAGCATCTGAATCAATCAAACACTCACACCCAGTAAAAATATCTGGGTTTAATCCATCACCGTTCTTTAGCCCACTCTGCCACCCCAGTTCAGACATGGCTATATGCAAATAAGTCTGACCCTGTGCCTCATGGGAACAGTCCAGCCCGAACTGCCAACGCCATGTCTTCCCTGGACTGGAAACAAGCTTCCGAGGACCAGTTTCTGGCATTCCAGCCGTCTTCAGCCCGGCTTGCTTGAATCCAGTGGCAAATTGAGCAAGGGACTCACGTCTGAGCATAACCTGCCACACTTATGGTGGCCAAAAGCGGTACAAAAGGGGGTGGTGATGGACGGAGCATCTGAATCAATCAAACACTCACACCCAGTCAAAAGATCTGGGTTTAATCCATCACCGTTCTTTAGCCCACTCTGCCACCTCAGTTCAGACATGGCTATATGCAAATCAGTCTTACCCTGTGCCTCATGGGAACAGTCCAGCCCGAACTACCAAGCCATGTCTTCCCTGGACTGGAAACAAGCTTCCGAGGACCAATTTCTGGCATTCCAGCCGTCTTCAGCCTGGCTTGCTTGAATCCAGTGGCAAAGTGAGCAAGGAACTCACGTCTGAGCATACCCTGCCACACTTATGGCGGCCAAAAGCGGTACAAAAGGGGGGGTGATGGACGGAGCATCTGAATCAATCAAACACTCACACCCAGTCAAAAGATCTGGGTTTAATCCATCACCGTTCTTTAGCTCACTCTGCCACCCCAGTTCAGACATGGCTATATGCAAATCAGTCCGGCCCTGTGCCTCATGGGAACAGTCCAGCCCGAACTGCCAAGCCATGTCTTCCCTGGACCGGAAATAAGCTTCCGAGGACCGGTTTCTGGCCTTCCAGCCGTCTTCAGCCCGGCTTGCTTGAATCCAGTGACAAAGTGAGCAAGGAACTCACGTCTGAGCATACCCTGCCACACTTATGGCGGCCAAAAGCAGTACAAAAGGGGGTGGTGATGGATGGAGCATCTGAATCAATCAAACACTCACACCAAGTCAAAAGATCTGGGTTTAATCCATCACCGTTCTTTAGCCCACTCTGCCACCCCAGTTCAGACATGGCTATATGCAAATCAGTCTGACCCTGTGCCTCATGGGAAGAGTCCAGCCCAAACTGCCAAGCCATGTCTTCCCTGGACCGGAAACAAGCTTCTGAGGACCGGTTTCTGGCATTCCAGCTGTCTTCAGCCCGGCTTGCTTGAATCCAGTGGCAAAGTGAGCAAGGGACTCACGTCTGAGCATACCCTGACACACTTATGGCGGCCAAAAGCGGTACAAAAGGGGGTGGTGATGGACGGAGCATCTGAATCAATCAAACACTCACACCCAGTCAAAAGATCTGGGTTTAATCCATCACTGTTCTTTAGCCCACTCTGCCACCCCAGTTCAGACATTGGCTATATGCAAATCAGTCTGACCCTGTGCCTCATGGGAAAAGTCCAGCCCGAACTGCCAAGCCATGTCTTCCCTGGACCGGAAACAAGCTTCCGAGGACTGTTTTCTGGCATTCCAGCTGTCTTCAGCCGGGCTTGCTTGAATCCAGTGGCAAAGTGAGCAAGGGACTCACGTCTGAGCATACCCTGCCACACGTATGGCGGCCAAAAGCTGTACAAATGGGGGTGGTGATGGACGGAGCATCTGAATCAATCAAACACTCACACCCAGTCAAAAGATCTGGGTTTAATCCATCACCGTTCTCTAGCCCACTCTGCCACCCCAGTTCAGACATGGCTATATGCAAATCAGTCTGACCCTGTGCCTCATGGGAACAGTCCAGCCCGAACTGCCAAGCCATGTCTTCTCTGGACTGGAAACAAGCTTCCGAGGACCGGTTTCTGGCATTCCAGCCATCTTCCGCCCGGCTTGCTTGAATCCAGTGGCAAAGTGAGCAAGAGGAACTCACGTCTGAGCATACCCTGCCACACTTATGGCGGCCAAAAGCGGTACAAAAGGGGATGTTGATTGACGGAGCATCTGAATCAATCAAACACTCACACCCAGACAAAAGATCTGGCTTTAATCCATCACCGTTCTTTAGCCCACTCTGCCACCCCAGTTCAGACATGGCTATATGCAAATCAGTCTGACCCTGTGCCTCATGGGAACAATCCGGCCCGAACTGGTGGTCATACACATATACATGGAAGTGTCTGCAGGCCCAATGAATGGCGATGGCCTCTCGCTCAATTTGCGAGTATCTTTGCTCCGTTTCGGTCAGGGATCGGCTGGCATAGGTGATGGTTGCCCACTCGCCGTTGTTCTGATGTTGAGCCAATACCGCTCCCAGACCATAGGGGCTAGCTTCCAGGTGTGGTAAATTTTATATTACCGTATCTATTTTTGCAATATAATTACAAGTCATAAGGATAACTCAAATGAGAGGCAGAGTCCGTGGTATCTGAGTCATACGGGCTTTAATATAATGCTTCGAAGCATGGGACATCGGGTTCCATCACCACTCAGGTTCAGGAAGGGACATTCAACATTTTATTAGCATCACACAATATGTATAGTAAAACAGTATACATGGAAGTGAATACAGTAGGCGTAACAGGTGAAAAGAGAGGTGATAAGAACACATGTGCGTAACAGGAGGCGTGTAAGAAGGCGTACACATGGGCGTGCACTGGACATGTCAGAGGATCGTCACAGGAAACGTCACAAGTGGGTGGATGCATAGAGAAAGTTGCAGAATCAGCAGAAACTTATTACCTATATGCGCGCGCAGCTGAACATGACGTGTAACCGGGGAGAGCTGGGGGCTTTGACTTTTGCACGAGTAGAGGAGACTAATGTCTGGGGTGTCAAAACGACCTGTACCTATAGCATATCTGATATCGTATGTTTTGAGGATGTAGTGTCTGGAGTAAAAGGTTTCTCGGGCAAGGGCCGTTCAACACTGAATGCTAGTGCGTGCATACGGATCTTCATGTAGAGTGCGGGGGCCATGGGCCTACCATGGTAACGGGAGCAGTAAATTACTTGCATGGAGACAGGAAGGCAGGGCCCTTTGCTCTACAGCCGGGAATATGTTTACCTATTTCACTAGACAGGAATGTGTTTTCGAGGGGGCCGAGCAGATAACTTGTAGGTAAAACATCATCTTGGTAAGCAAACCAGGCCGAGCCGGGCACCGTTCGTCTGAGGCAGGAAGTAAGGCAGAGGTCAGGGATGCATACCTAACGGCAGCATTCAGAGGGAGAAAAGAACTCGGAGCCTCGTTTAGGGGCCTAACTCGACTGGGCCAGCAAATGTGGACGAAAACGTGAAAGTGCACCATGTAAAGACATTGGCACCATAGGCCTAGAAGCCTAATTAACAGGATATTTATGCATGGCTGGATAGCTAACATGGTAATGTTGGACGCAAATGTATTTGCGTCTCTCTAGCATGTACAGAACAGAAGTTACACAACATACAAGGAACATGGGTGCATGGATAGGGTGCGAGTGGGGGACACATTGGTTACCTGGAAATTTCTATTACCTCATTCCCTCCTTGGCCCCTACCAAACCCTTTAAGATATATCTATATTCATAAGACCATCTATCTGTTCATATAACATCATTTGTTCATCTTTTATCATTCGGGAACGGGAACTAGGACCTGGAATACAGGCTGTGGCGCACAAGCCGCAAATCGCTGGCCCACATTGCAGACAGAGACAACAACTGAATACTATGACCAATATTATACCTAGGAATGATAGCAATTTCCATCCCCAAGCGGATATCACACTCCAGAGCCAACCGGACCAAGTCCAGGAGCCTGGATTCTGATGAATCAGGTGAGCTATTTCATGAAGCTGAGTAATGGCCTTATACACGGATGGCGCGTTATTAGGAACAAACACGCAACAACTAGATCCGATGACTCTACAAGCCCCGCCCCTATCTGCCAGAATGACGTCAAGGACAAGGCGATTTTGGAGAACAACAAGTCTCATAGCAGACTGTTCCTCGTTCAAGTTACCTAATGCAGAAGTAGTCTTGTTCACTACCGCTTCAAGTGTTCTCGTTAACCTGCGTATGGTCTTACTGTTCCGGACAGGACCTATGAACCAGAAATATCCTTTAACATAATCCCATGTAGAACCAGAATCATCAATAACAGGAGGTAGGTCTCTTCTATGTCTGACATTCACAAGCCGTGAATTCCTATGATAATCAGGCGGAGCTAGAAAAACAGGTGGCAATAGGAACGCAATATAACACGTCCCATCCCAATCCAATGGCAGACGTACATAGGCTGTCTGACCACATATGAAATAGGAATGGCGGGAAGCTTTGAAAGTAGACTTTCCTTTATCATGGAAACCGACCACAGTATTACAATCACTGTGTCCTAGATGTACTGACCCATTCTTTCTGACGCATAATTCACCTTTCACTGGCAAAACTGAAATAGACGGCAAGTCCGAATTAGTCTCAGACTGCACATTCAGGAACATGAGGTTAATTGTAAAATTACCTAATCCATACACTTCATTTTCTAGATCGGTCCCTGTCCTTTGTGGAAGACCTTCTTGGTCTGGGAAACATATTCTATTCATGACTGTATTCAGGTTCCCCCATATCCAATTGCCTTGGGAAACCTTGGACTTACTATCTAGGGAAGACATTAAAGTAAACCATGCACCACACGAACCATTATGTGTGAACGGATAAGGAAAGAGGGGCAGAGCTCCCTTGTACTTCTGATAGGGAGGGAGTCGGCCACATACCCAGCAATTGGTGGCATTGCTGGTCTGGTGAGAATGATGTAACATACGGATGAATGTATTGTTGCGCATGGCTAAACGATAGGACAGTTCATGTGGGGGTAGGTCACTAAAAGTGTGCTCCACAGTGTCATTAGAGGAAGCATGTATACGTGAAACAAGAGGAAAAAACACATGTAACATTAGACTTATGCATATTATCGTAAGACTCAGAAGAAACATGAAAATTAATGCAATTATGCATCTGCTGTGCAAAACTTTACAGTACTTTTTTCTTTTCTCGTTACTCCTATCTCTCTGACTACTTGGGTCTATCTTATTCATGTCAGAAACCTGTCTAACCGCTTCACCCGAGGGGGACTTAAACAATTAAACGCTGTCTGACTTACTAGACCTCAACTTGGAACGGTACTCCTCTTGGGGAGTTTTCTCTAGCAGGGGGAGTTTAGAGTTAGTCTCTAGAAGTGGGCAGTCCTTAATCAGGATTTCTGGACACAGTCCGTGAACTTTTTTGATGTGGCTCGAGTGCAGCCAGCCTTTTCTTCCTTCCAGCTTGACCGCGGTCCTCGTCGTCATCAAAACCAACTTAGGCTGTTTCCACCTCGGCTCCAGCGGACTTTTCCTGTTGAAGTTCCTCACGAGGACGTGCTCGCCGGGGACAACGTCATGCGGTTTCACTTGGGTGTTGTCTGGGAAGGCAGCCGGGACCTGTGAACGACAAGATTGTAGTGCAGACATCAAGGAAGCCAAGTAATCTGTCAGCATAGTACTATCAACATCTGTTATGCGTCTTGGCATAGGCGTACCCCACATGTTCGGGGGACGACCAAAAATAACTCCATACGGAAACAATCCTGTCCTAGAACGGGCTACCATTCGCATGTAAAAGAGTGCAACTGGCAGGGCTACTATCCAATCTACGCCTTTTTCTGCACAAACTTGTGCTAGGTGTGTTTTCAGGGTCTGATTATGTCTCTCTACGAGACCAGCTGCTTCAGGGTGTCGTACGCAGTGGAACTTCCACTGGTCCCCTAACAGGAGTGAAACCTGCTTCATGAGCTCGGACGAGAATGGCTGTCCATTATCTGAGTATACGACACGGGGCAAGCCGAATCGCGGGAAAAATTCACGAACCAACTGCTTGGCAGTGGTCGCGGCAGTGTAATCTGGGACTGGATATGCTTCTGTCCATCGGGAAAGGGCACATACAACTACAAGGACATATTTGAATCCTCGGCATCTGTCCATCTGGATGTAATCCATCTGGAGGACTTCAAAAGGATGATCGGGAGGGTGGAAACCACCTTGTTCCACGGGAACACCTTTGCCTGGATTGAACTGACAACAGATCATGCAAGTACGTACTTTCTGTTTTGCTGCTGCTCGTAAATGTTTATTGAACCAGAGGTTTTGAATGCTGTCTAACATGGCTTTTTCTCCTAAGTGTGCTGGACTATGGGCTGTGTTGATGATTACTTGAACCATAGAGTCGGGGAGGAACCATGTGGCTTTTCCCTTCGTCATCCATCCCTGATCTGTCTGGATCCCTCCTTGTTCAGTCCATTTCTTGGTTTCATTGGGAGTAGCATGTGTCTGTATGTCGAGTACGTCTAGAATGGGATCCTTCACTGTCATACAATGTGTCTGTGATATTACGTCAGTCTTTGTCATGTCCGTTGGGATGTCTGTCTGAGCTGTGAGTTTAGCTGTTCGGTCTGCCAAGTCGTTACCCTGAGAAATAGTGTCGGTGACTTTAGTATGTGCTTTGCATTTTATAACGGCTATGGCTGTAGGTAAGTGTATTGCTTCTAACAGAGCTTGAATAAGGGGACCATGCCGGATCTTGGTGCCATGAGAAGTTAAGAAACCTCTCTCTTCCCAAAGAACACCGAAGTCGTGTACGACTCCGAATGCATACTGTGAATCTGTGTATATGTTTTCTATCTTGTTCTTGGCTAGTATACAGGCTTGGATCAGAGCAATGAGCTCTGCAGCTTGAGCAGATAGTGTGTCAATACGATGTGTTTCTATGACTTCAGTTTCAGTGGTCACTGCATATGCGGCCACTAACTCCCCTGTGCTTGTTCTCATACATGAACCATCCACGTAAAGTGTCAGGTCTGGGTCGGGCAAGGCAATGTCTGTCAAGTCTTGTCTGGGCTTCGTTACTGTATTGATGACTTCTATGCAGTCATGTGGTGTCGGGTCTGTTGTACTCGAGGGTAACAATGTGGCAGGGTAGAGTATGTTGCAGCGTCTGATTTCTATGTGTGGCTGAAACAGTGTCAATTCATAACCTGTCAGTCCTGCTATGGTCAAGTGCTGAGTCTGGGTTCGGTTTAGAAGAACTTCCACAGAGTGTGGAACTTGTACTGTCAAGGGATGTCCTAACACTATTGAATCGCTTTGTCTGATTGCTAGAGCTGTCGCTGCAACTGATTTGAGGCACGCAGGCAGAGCCTGGGCCACTGGATCCAATGTACTGGAAAAATAAGCACAAGGCTTATGGTGTCCTGCTTGATCTTGTGTGAGAACAGATAATGCGGTGCCATCGCGTTCAGTAACAAACAGTGTAAAAGGTTTACTGTAACATGGTGTCGCTAAAACTGGTGCTTGACATAAAGCTTTCTTCAAGTCATTAAAAGCTTGCGTATGTTCCTGAGTCCAAGGGAGGACAGTCGAAGTCGCTGCCTCCTGGGTTGTCAACTGTATGAGTGGTTTGGCTAGAAATGCATACTGGGGAATCCATTGTCTGCAGTACGAAGTGAGGCCAATAAAGGCCCGTACTTCCTTTTGAGTCTTTGGTTGTGGCAGATGTGCAATTAACTGAATGCGGTCTGGTGTCAACTGTCTACCCCTCTTGGACAGCAAGTGTCCAAGGTATACCACTTGCTGGGCACAGAATTGGAGCTTCGAAGGGGACACTTTATGCCCCTTCTCGGCCAGAAAATACAAGACTGTCAGTGACGCGCGCTCGCAATCACGTTCGGTCCGTGCAGTGATCAATAGATCATCGACATATTGGAGCAGAGCAGTGTCAGTAGGCATGTGGATACTGTCTAGTTGTCTTTTCAGTGCTTGGCTGTAAATACTAGGACTTTCTGTGAACCCTTGGGGTGCACGTGCAAATTTGAAGCTTCGGCCATTTAAAGAGAATCCGAACAAATACTGACTTTCAGGATGAATGGGTACACTAAAGAAAGCGTTCTTGAGATCGATTACAGTAAAGAACGCTGCTTCGGAATCAATAGCCGTCAAAAGAGAAGAAATGTCTGGCACTACCGGGTACTGTGGAATAATGCATTTATTCAATTCACGAAGATCAATCACCAATCGGTAGACTGGTGGTGCATTTGGGTCAGTTCGTTTAAGAATCGGAATGATCGGGGAATTACATACATTGGAATCGGTTTCTACAACCACTCCTTGGGCAATGAGCTCGTCAATAATATTCAGTAAGGCTGTTACAGCCTCGGGTGGCAATTTGTATTGTCGAATTCGGGGCAGTACAACTCCTTGCTTGAGAGTGACACGATAGGGAGTAATGTGCATACAACCTACATCAGTTGGACCTTGTGCCCATAAATGCTGTGGAACATTTTTCAATCTTGCAACAAAATCTCTCAACAAATAGTGACCCTTAAAGTCACGTAGAAATAATCTCACTTCTTCCGGAGAACAACATATAACAGCTCCTAGAGCTTTCAGTGTTTTAATACCAAGCAGATTCTCAGGACATGCTTTCGTAAGTAACAGGTCAGTAGTTCGGGACAATGGACCAACTTCAAGAGAAACTGGCTTTGACACTTGATTAACAATAGGCTTTCCTGAAAAACCCAGGGAAACATTCTGTGAGCCTGAGAGGGGTGCCCCTGGAACCTCGTCATGACTAATGGTAGTTCTGCTCGCCCCTGTGTCAATCAAACATTTTCTGTCTTTCCCTAATACCTGACTATGTACATAGGGACCATCTTGATCTACAGGAACCTCGATAAGGGGCAAGCCAACCTCCCTCTCTAGGCTGTTTCATGTGTACTGCTGATAATCGGGATAATCTGACTGGGCATACTGGTACATTTGCTGTGTGACATGTTGCGATGCCGCAATAGGTTGGAGTTGGGGCACAGCTACTGTCTGCTGTGCTTGCTGTGCATTCTGTGGATGTTGCGTATTCTGTGGGATATTCTGCGGAACGTGTTCTGGTCTAGGCGGACGTGGTCTCTCTTTCGTTTTGCCTGTAGCAATATTGTGTTTCAAAACCAAACACTCATTTATGTAATGTCCTGGCTGCTTACAATAGTTGCAGTTCCCTTTAACGGGAGCTGCGGATTGACCTGGCGGTGCTGTACCCTTTTTATGACCGTCAGCTGGAACAGATTGGGCAACCAGTACTTTCATTTTTGTGTCTCTCATACGTCTCTGTTCATGATCATGTTCCTCTCTAATTCTGTTCTGGTGATACTGTAACATTTGTAACATCTGGGAAGGGGTATTTGCTTGCCATGTGCTGTCGACTTTCAATACTCTATTCTTAACCTGTGGTAAGGAATTCTCGACTAATTTGGTTACAAAAAGATGTGGATATGATTCGCTACTTGTTTTCAGGCCACTATTTATAATGAAACATTTCTCGAATCTAGAATAAAAATCGCTAGTATCTTCATCTTGTTTCTGTTTGCAGGCTGAGATTGCATCCCAGTCTTCTTTCTTAATTGTCAATAACCTCGGCAAAACCTGTACTAATAATCCTGGTAATGCTTTAGCTTTTTCCCCAAGACCTAAACCTGGGGTACGTGTCTTTTCCTCGTCCTCTAATTCAGCCCAATTAATCTTTTTGTCTCCCACCTCCCATTCTTTTTCCTTCAGTTTTTCGTAAATCCCTGCTGGCAACAATACTTTTAACATTTTAAGAATGTCGGAATACGTGTAATCTCCCATGAGTAACATGTCTTTTAATTCACGGTGGAATCCTGCAGGGTCTTTATCGTGACAAGGTACTATTTTCTTCATTTCCAATAATTCCATTTTGGTCAAAGGAGTGTATACGAATACTCGCTGAAGCGTACCCCCTGCAGCCTGGACGGGGTGCACTTCTCGTAAGGGATTCTGTCTATCTATATGAAACGGTTGTCTTACTGGGGGTGGGACAGAAACGAAGTGTGGAGTCAAGAAAGTTCTGTATTTGTGACGTTGTTCTAGAATGGTATTAATTAAATCAGTACCTAGACCTCCCCATCTTCTCAGGAGTAAATCTTGCAATATATTATACAATGGACCTGGATCAGATTGCTGATTTTCATATAGTGTAATGAGATGTTGTATCATATATATACCAGCTAGTCGCTGTTCTTCTGGAGTAAGGCTCAAAAATGTTTGCGCTACTGAATCATCTTTATATATACTGTCATTCCCAGCCCATTGGACTGCTGACCGGGCTAGTTCCTGATCACGCATGGTATTAAGTTCATGGTAACCTATTCTTTCTTTCAGTATTTTATCAGTGTCTTGGAATACATGTTCAAGAGAACATTGTTCTGGTATTGGAGAAAGGGACCGTTTCTTGTTTTCTAGACGCCATCTTGGAACGTGCTCAGCGCGCTGCGTAGGCCTTGTTCTACCCTTTCCTCCTTGGTAGTCCTGTCTCAAGGCGACGCCCTGTGTCTTCTCCCTCGGGCACCTTTCCTTCCCCCCACCGAGGGAATTCAACCAGAGTGTTCCAGCCCAGTCAAACGGGCCCAGGTGCTGTAATCAGGCATGGGTCAGCCACCTGGCCCCTGGAAGTCAAAGGGGGCGCCGTGCTGTGCCTCTCCTGCCCTTGGGCTGGTGTGGGGTAATGTCTCAGGGGCCCAGAGGTAAGAACTCATACCTCCGTCTTCATCCTCATGCACAGCATCAATGGGCTCCGTTGGGCCTTCCTGAGAGCTCCTGCACTCCCTGAGCACACCATCTGGCAGCAAAGCACGCAGCACAGCAGTGGGCAGGTATCAGCCCAGGTGAGTTCAGAACCACTCCCTCGTCGCCAGTGTAGCGTTTTGAATGACGCTATATATGCAACTAGCGCGCTCACGCTAAGAACCACAGGAGCCAGCAATTTAGTTGTACACGCGGCTCCGACTGCCGCGCCGAGGCCACGCCCTTTTATTTATATGTGCGAGCGTCTGACGTCACGCGTCGTCGCTCGCCTTTCCCGACAGCGTGGGTAGGCTGGAATGCCACCTCGCGCGTCGGAACACTACAGGGTGTTAACACACGTGGATAGATGCAAGTGTGAATGGGTGGATGAATACTTGTGCTTGGGTGAGTGGATGCCTGCTTGGGTGTGGGTGGATGTTAAATTATGCATGTCTGAAGCAGCTCATCATCAGTTAAGGGAGTTGTGTAAAATATGAGTAATCACCAAGTGGCCCCATGCGTGTCACTTGACCCAGTCTTGGATGTGTATTCAGATCACCCACTAACCATAGGGTGTTTGAAACTGACAGATGTCAGAGGGCAATTTGCAATTGAATTTCTAGAAAGCAAAAATGTGTGGTAAAAAAAAAAGACTGGGCATGTTGACGAAAGGACGGAACTTTGGCAGGAGTGTAGGCAAGGTTTGCTAAATTGAAATGAAACCCCAGAGAAGGGTCGGATATGCATCTCACTGCAGGTTTCTTGCATGCAGATGTGTTTCATTGAAGTTTATGCGAGAGGCCCCACAACACTCTCCACAGCTGCTGACAGTGCAACGTTTCTATATTTTATGCAGGACTTAATAGACGTTGGATTACTTCCGATTTAATTAATAATGAGACGTGCTTTGCAGAGCTAGCTACATTGTGCCTCTCTTAATGCCACGTGTAGGAGAATGTCACGTTAATCGTGCTGAAACTATGAGAATGTCACACCTCAGTGAAATTACTAAGGAAAGTCTTCTGTTGGCAAACTATGAAGGTTACTGACTATCTGCAGTTCATTCAAAGTGGGAGAGTAACATTAGTGCGAAAAAAAAGATTTAATTAATAAAACAGGGTCCAAATCAAGTCATGCAGATATGAATAGAGCAAATACATAATAATGTTATTGTTTTGAACGTTTGGCGCTCAAGCAAATACCAACCCCAGGGAGCGCTGGGGGTAACAGTTCATCCATAATTTATGTTCCGATAATGTTTTCTAAAGGTTTGCATTTAGATGCGTCTGTGGAATTGCAAAATAAAGACAGCTGAAACTGCCCTGGGCTAGCTGCTCTGATGGCATAAAACACTTACGTTATACTACTAGTAGACAGATGGTGCCCGTCTGCTTCCGCCCATTGCAAAGACCAGGCTGTACAAGCGCATTCAAATTGGCAGTAGGACATGTAAACAGCCGTTTTATGCTGTTTATCTGGAAGGAGCTCTGATGGGACAGAACAGAAATGAGCTGAAAAGTAACGGGTGGCGGAAGGGGCTGCAGACAATAAAGGTGGACACATTCATAGGTTTCAAAAGCACCGTTATTCTATCAGTCTTTACTGAAAAGCTGCGAAGCAGCACAAATCAAAGAAAGAAAGGTAACATGTAGCTAAGAGAAAACTTTGTGGTAAGAATGATAATACAAGCATTGGAAATTGCATGACATATCACCTATGCGATTAATAATAAGCTAGTTTTTGTTGTAAGTTGTCGCCTGCGGAGTAGTTGTACAATGTAAGTTACAGAAAGTCTGTTAAAGTGTTATGACTTGTTTATGTACAAAAAGGCAATATATTGTGCTGTTACTAGTGGTATAGTGCAGGTAAGTGAAAGCAACATTTTGAAAAATAAACTGAAAGAGTGAATAATATGATTAATTGATGTAATAGCACTGTTATGTGTTTAGAGGAGTTCTGACAACTTTTGAGTCTGATGTCACTGCACATGCTGCACCTTTCAAACCATGCCCCTAGTGCCTGCAAGATAACTACATTTGTGTCTGCCTGTTTAGCTGTAAATGTAGCAATATTTGGTGTTTAGAGGAGTTATGGCACCTTTTGCCCCCAGTGATACTGCCCCTGCTGTCCGATTCAAATCATGACACTATTGCCAGTCAGGTAACTACACATGTGACTGTCTGTTTAGCTGTAAAATATAGCAATATTTGGTCTATAGAGGAGTTTTGACAACTTTTGCCATGGTGCCACTTTACCTGCAACACCATTGAAATCATGGCTCTAGTGCCTGCTAGATAACTGCACTTGTGACTGCCTTTTTTTGTAGTAAAACTTTGTATTAGTCTGTGTTTAATGGGGTCTCTAAAGCTTTTGGCTCCCGGGTCAGGATGTCCTCTGCATCGCCTGGGAAACTCCAACGTCACTGGGGGCGGGTCCAGCCGTTGAGTAAACGCTGTGATGGAGTAGACCAAAGCCGCTGGAGACTTTGCTCCGGGTCCCGCTTCTGACTAGTGGGGGGCTGTTGTGGTCGACCCAGGTGACGCGTTGACTGCACTAGACGGAGGCCAGGTGGCAACCATTCCTTCCTCTACATTTGGCTGACAGCTGCACCGCAAGCTCGGCGAAAGCTGCCCTAGGGTGATCTTTTTTTTCAGATTGGGCACTATGGGGTGAATCCTCGTGGGAGGCCACCGGTGCCTGGATTTACTGTATTTGCCTAGGTAGGCGCGCCAAACATTCGGTCGCCTGCACGCTGGGCACTAGGGCCATTCTTGTTAGGCAGGAATGGGGTGAAGCCTCGACGCAGGTCCGCGAGTCCCAAAGGAGAAAGGTTCTTCACAAGATTACTGCATTTCATGGTGTAGGCGGGCATGTAGCCCAAGGAGCCTACAAGTGTGGAAATCGCAGGAGTTACTGTTAGCATGAGCTGAAGCCCATTTATTTGCCGCATCAATTTGCCATAGCCATGTGTTAGCCATGTGATCCTGCCATCCTCACTGTTACCTGCCTTCCTATTCTGCTTGAGTCATAAACTGTAGTTAACTCCTTCAGTACTGAGCCAGAACACTGCGCATGCTCAGAAAGGCCTTAGCTGCTAGAATGCACCTGACTTAAAATGTAACTGTTAAGCTGTTTCAACTGACTAAGCTATACTATGTCCCCTCCCTCGATGCTGAGTAAGAAGTTACTAGGTGGCGTAATTTTGGAATCTTTTGTGTTGGTGATCTGTGGCAGAATGATCAGTTAATCGCCTTTTTTCGGAACTAGTGAATAAATATAACTTAACTGGCAATGATTACTTCAAGTATGTCCAGATACATAGTTTCTTTAATACTCTACGACCACAAGATCGATCTGGGCTCCTGAGAATTCCGCTCATCGATAGTATGTTTACTAAAAAAACGATTGGCTGTTATTATAATTTATTTATGGCTTTATTTCCAGATGATATTGATTTTCATCAAAGGAGGTGGGGTGAAAAATTGGGTATTGATGATATTCAGTTACAAAAATCTATAACATTGGCCAACACTATACTAATTACTGGCAGAGCTCGCACCCAGCATTACATGGCCATATTTGATCTATATTATTCACCTTTAAAAATTAGCAAATGGGGGACCACTGTAGGTACTTCGTGCAGTAGGTGTGGACTGTTTGCAGCCGACACACTTCATATGTTCTTTACTTGTGCTCGGCTATCTTCATTCTTATCTGAAATTCAGACCTTTCTCATTTTACTATGTGGCCTCACAATTGTCCTGACAGGAGAATTAGTGCTAATTGGGGTATCCTCTCCTAAACTCCCTGAAGGACATTGAAATTTTCTTTTTATTTCTATGGCACTATTGAGGGCTTGTATCACCCAAGAGTGGATCAATCCAGATCCCCCTTCTTTTTTCACCTGGAGAGCCCGTTTATTATCCACGTATATTTGGAAAGAGCCATATACAGGACTAAGAGTCGGAAAAAAAAATGCTCGGTGCAAAGCTTTGGGCGCCTTTAGAGCAGTGGATTCAGGGGACTCTGAATTGAACTGATTTATCCAGCTTAGGTTCCAGGACAATGTTAATGTTAACATTTTTTTCTTTCTTTTTTTAGACAATGTGTGGGTTACTGGACAATGCTTTCTGCTTTTTCTTTACTGTGGTATATGGAACTGTCTCTCTCTCTCATTATGAATTGTTTTTGCAAAGGACTTTCTGTTATTTTTGAGTTGTCCCCTGCTTGCATCATGTGTTTAAAACTCAATAAAGAAATAAAAAAAAAAGAGTAAGAAGTTTTTGTCTGCCCATGTTAGTTGATAATCATTCCTATATATGCTTATACCTCCTCTTTGAGTCTCCATGCTTATTCAGCAACAAAGGGGGCGATTCTGATTTCGGTCAGAAGGGCTCCGAACGATGGTATGAGCCCTTCCGACCGCACTGGAACATGTCGCCCGGATTCCTTTTCGACCGAGCCATTCTGATGGGCTCAGTCGGAAAGGAATCCGACTCGGATTTCCAGATTGCGGAGGACAGGCTCGGAGAGCCCGTCCGCCGCCCGGAAATCCCACGGTACTACCCCGGCTGTCTCTTTGTGGCCGCGGGAGTACAATGGCAGTTTTTCACTGCCTTTTTGTGCGGGTTTTTCCGGCATGAAAAGGCAATCAGAAACTGTCTTTGGGGGCCCCCAGTAGGGCCCCCATGGGTGCGAGGCTGTCGAATGGCAGCCTGGGGGCACCTAAGGCGCCCCTCTGTGGATCCCTGCACCCGGTGGCAGGCACCTTGGGGTGCCGGCCACAGGGTGCAGGGATGAACTGCACAGCTGCTTTTCTCAATGCAGGCATGCATTCCGCTTGGAATGCATGCTTGCATTGTGAAGTATATGAGTGTGACCGAACAGGGTTTGTACTACCAGGGCTGTAACCGACAACAGCAGGTCGGTCAGTTACGGCTCCTGACCGATGTCAGACGGACCTGAGTCTGTTTGACATCTGAATAGGCCCCATAGTGTGTATAAAAGGCCCCTGGTCTCTATATTCCTTGTACTATCTCATACAGTGCCCAAGGGTGCTCTATCGATGTAGTCCCACTTATGAGTGTTTAATAAACTTGTTGTTTTGATATTCCAGCCTCTGTGTCAATCTCTATGTTGTTGATTTAAGGATCAGTGGACTGCTAAGGGTGAACCCCTTCAGCAGTGAACTCCTAAAAAGGCTTATTCTTCCACAATTTGGCGTCCGAACAGGTACTCATCGGAGAAGCGGCCATCCAAACAAGCGGTCTTGACTGAGGGCAGGAATCTACTGAGGAGGTACCCTGCACTAGGAGACCCTTTGTCTTTGCAGACCGACGTGTTTTCCCATTTTCCTGATCTGACACTCCAGGTGATGGCCGGTCCCGACTGAGATCTCTTTTGGCGAAGGTTTGTAAGAAGATCGTTAGCTCAACCCAGAGCTTGGCAGGTAGAGGCTAGAGACTTTTGTTTGGTAATGTCGCTGAAGCGACGCTCTTGTTTTCGATTTGCTTGGCCAAGATTCTGGTTTTGTTTGTTTATTTACTGCGGTAAATACAGGTAGGTAATGAGGAAATGTTTCGCTACTTTTTATATACTCAGAATAAATACTATTTGGCTATAATATTATATTATATTATAATATTTTTGGCATGCCTGTTCCTAGCACACTTCCTAGAATGTGTTACTGATTTGGTGGTACCAATATGGATTTAGAAAGTACTCAGCCGGCTCTCCGAGAAGGGATACCTAATAGGTTTATGTACATTAAATACGGTACTTCTTCCATAATGTATAGTACACTGTGGAACAAATACACTAAATAGGATGTATGTATAGTATGTATGTATAGGCATTTATATAGCGCACTACTTACCCGTAGGGTCCCAAGGCGCTTCGACCGCTGCGAAACCCTTCCTGGCTTCCCTGAGAGATGGTCCCTTAATGGGTATCTCCAGGGTGAGACCAGGCATCCCCGGCGGTCTGGTGGGGCCGTTAGTGAAGATGAGGCAAGCTAATGCCCAGAGTTGCCGAGTGTGATCGCTGATCAGAGTGGGCACCGAGGCGAGAGAATTATCGAGTCCGCTGACCCTGGTCCAGAAACCTGCCGCGCCGGGAATCGAACCCTGGTCCCGGGCCGTCATCCTGATCTACAATGGCCTGTCAATGGGTTGTTTGACCTTACTAAGATTCAGTATGTTGGGCAGTGTCTATTGAGGAAAAAAAGTTGACAGGCTATGTTTGATTGTGTACAAATGTGTGTGAAACAGGTGAATGAGAGAGTGAGGAGAGAAGAAGCTATGGCAAAAAAAGAAGAGCGCAAGTCAATTTACCCGAAAGCATTAGAATTGAGAAATAAAGAGATGAGGGAAATAAAATAGAAAGAAGACAGGGAGCATCATTTAGAGGTAACTTGCCAGTACCCTATTCGGTGCCCCCTTTATCCCATGTTTAATAGACCACAAGATGATTCAATTTGTTAGATAGACATCTGCCTCTGTATAAATTCCCTAGTGCCCCCGAGACTGAAGTTTCTGATGAGGAGCAATGGTCTGCGGATCAGAAAGATAAGGATAAATCAGACGGCTGGACAACTCGCTCCACTTTATCCACTAACCATAAGGCCACTCTTAGATCCGCTGCCCATAAAGCAGCTTATGGGCTTGACCCTGTTTCAGAGATTCTACTTATGATTCAGCAATGGTCAGAATTAGAGCAGTTATATTTTTTGGGGACATTTACTTGTGAGATAGTGGTTACATTTAGAAAATATTCCAAAACTCTAGAGCCTCCTGATATAAGTTACTGTGTAAACAGTTATACGATGGCACGTTTCTGACTTCACGGGTGACTGATCCAATCAGGCGAATGGCTAAGTTGCGCGCTGATGTATTCCGACTACAAGAGGAGAAAAGGGCAGCTAAGAAAGCAGCAGCTGAGCAAATAGTTCACATCTCAGTACACCAAGAAGGAGCTACAGAAACAGATACAGAAACTGGTAATCCTGTAGTTACTGTGAAACCGATGTATGAAGCTGCGCCTCTGTATGGCGCAGGAACGATAACGCAAAAGGATATTTCATTTATAATTGGGTCTATACCCCTTGGAGTAGAGCAGACGTTATGCTCTTAAAGCTGCTTTGCCTGATCCACGTAAAAATCCAGCCACTTTTTATGAAGAGGTAGAAGGAGCTTTTAGTTTTTGCACTATGACATTGCCTGATATTGATATGTTTTTAGACTTATTTTACCCCCTGATATGTGGAGATCGATTTGGAAGGTTGATGATAATGTAGCTTATGGTGATACTTGGGTGCAGTTAGAGGGAATAGATGCCGATAGAGAGTCTGCACAGAAACCACAACAGGTGATATTAGATCTTCTCAAAGCATTTGTAACTAAGTGTAAAACTCTTACACCCCCTAAGAAAATAGATTGGACTACATTAGCATCTTGCAAGCAGAAGGCGGATGAGTCAGTTTCTGATTTCTTTACGTGATTTGAAGAGACATTCCACGTCTTTATTGGGAAGTCATTGTCAGATGACATGGGGAAGAATCTGTTCGTCGACAAATTTGTCAAGAACATGTTGCCAGAAATAGCTAATCGCCTAAAGACCAGTGAGAGTTAATGGACTACGTCCTCCCCCGTCTCCCTTTTGACTACGGCCCAGTATTATGAGCATCAGGAATTGGAATAAAAAGGCAAAGAGGAAAAAAATGTCAAGGATCTAAAAACGAAAGTCATGGTCTACCTTTTAGAGGTGGTGTGAGAGGCGGATGTGAGATGTACCTTTCCCTCAAACAACTTTGTCTTCTGATCAATGTGCATAATGTAAGAAGATTGGAGATTGGACATTGGCGTTCTGAGTAAGTATGAGCGTAAAATCCGTTCCGCTCGCGGAATTTGCGGATTTACGGCAAATTCACGATCTGTGAATTCTCGTGAATTTGCAAAAAATTCGCAAATTCACAGGCAGCGGATTTTTTTATCTTGGTCGCACTTGACAAATACAATATTGCGGCGCGCGGCGTTCACTTACCGTCATTCAAAGTTTGAAGAGTTGTTTTTCTCCATGTTTGCTTGTGCTGCGCCATTTTGGATCTTGCTGCGTGATCCCGCTGGAGTTTGTCGACCGCGATTACGTCATCCGCCCGCCACCTTGCACAGCGAGAGTTTGTCAACGCAAGTACGTCATAAAGGCTCGTGATCACGCATCGCAGGAGTAAAAAATTGCGAACACGTAGATGCGGCGGGCAGCAACAATCTCGCACTCGCAAAATTGCATAATTTGTACTTCTGCACAAGAAATCCACCAGCAGGCAGCATAAACCTTCTGAAAATGATGACTTTCATCAGAATAACTCCTCAGGTTGACATTTGCCTGCACTTTTTTTTGCAAGGAGTCCATTTGGGGGGTGGGGGGGTTTGGGAGGAAGGAAGTGTCCCACAGTCTCCAACTTCCTGTTCCTGTCCAGCAGGCTCATCCCAGTGCTTTGTTCATGTCCTGGTCACTTTGATTTGGATGTTGACCTGGAAGGATTACTTTTTGTGGATGCTGCTGGATATTTGGATTTGAGGCCTTTTGACTTTCTTTGGATCACTATTGGATTAGAAATTTCACAAGTAAGTTGATGTTGTTTGTTTGGGGCATTACAGTTGCTACAACTACAATTTTGTAACTTTTTCAGAACATTAAATAAAATATATTGTGGGTAGCCATAGTATCCAGTAGGAACAGGGTTAGTTATGGGTGCATGATACAACTGTTTTGTTGAATTTCAACATCATTTAGGGCATGGATGGCATTGGATTGGGGTGATTTTTGTGTGTTTTTCAATTTTTGGGCTGTTGTTGGGGCCTTTTGCCCAGGGGTACTCAGTGGTGCATGGACCGAGTCTTTCTGTGGGGACTCTTTATTGTAAACATCATGGAGGGCATGGATGGCATTGGATTGTGGTGATTTTTGTGTGTTTTTCGATTTTTTGGCTGTTGTTGGGGCCTTTGCCCAGGGGTACTCAGTGATGCATGGACTGAGTCTTTCTGTGGGGTCTCTTGAATGTAAACATCATGTAGGGCATGGATGGCATTGGATTGCGGTGATTTTTGTGTGTTTTTCGATTTTTTGGCAATTGATGGGGCCTTGTGCCCAGGGGTACTCAGTGGTGCATAGACTGAGTCTTTCTGTGGGGTCTCTTTAATGTAAACATCATGGAGGGCATTGATGGCATTGGATTGTGGTGATTTTTGCGTGTTTTTCGATTTTTTGGGGTGTTGATGGGGCCTGTCCATGTGGGTGGGGGCATTTTGAGGACTTGTACAGGCAGGGCCTGGCCATGTGGTGGGGGTCTAGGGGCCATTTTTAAGCCAGGCAGTGTGCTTTGTTGTGCCATAGGCCTGCACCCAGTCTGCCATGCTTTCATCCATTATGCCCAGGGGTACTCAGTGGTGCATGGGCCTAGTCTTTCTCTGGGGTGTCTTGAATTTGAACATGATTGAGGGCATGGATGGCATTGGATTGTGGTGATTTTTGTGTGTTTTTCGTTTTTTGGGGATGGTGTTCGGGCTTTTTGCCCAGGGGTTCTCAGTGGTGCATGGACTGAGTCTTTCTGTAGGGTTTCTTTAATGTAAACATCATGGAGGGCATGGATGGCATTGGATTGTGGTGATTTTTGTGTGTTTTTCGACTTTTTGAGTGGTGTTGGGACCTGTCCATGTGGGTGGGGGCCATTTTGAGGCCTGGCAGTGTGCTTTGTTTTGCCATAGGCCTGCACCCAGTCTGCCATGCTTTCATCCATTATGCCCAGGGGTACTCAGTTGTGCATGGGCCTAGTCTTTCTGTGGGGTGTTTTGAATTTGAACATGATTGAGGACATGGATGGCATTGGATTGTGCTGATTTTTGTGTGTTTTTCGATTTTTGGGGATGGTGTTGGGGCCATTTGCCCAGGGGTACTCAGTGGTGCATGGACTGAGTCTTTCTCTGGGGTCTCTTTAATGTAAACCTCATGGGGGCATGAATGGCATTGGATTGTGGTGATTTTTGTGTGTTTTTCGATATTTTGGGTTGTTGATGGGGCCTGTCCATGTGGGTGGGGGGCATTTTGAGGACTTGTACAGGCAGGGCCTGGCCATGTGGAGGGGGTCTAGGGGCCATTTTGAAGCCAGGCAGGGTGCTTTGTTGTGCCATAGGCCTGCACCCAGTCTGCCATGCTTTCATCAAATATACCCAGGGGTACTCAGTGGTGCATGGGCCTAGTCTTTCTTTGGGGTGTCTTGAATTTGAACATGATTGAGGGCATGGATGGCATTGGATTGTGGTGATTTTTGTGTGGTTTTTCTATTTTTTAGGGGTGGTGTTGGGTCCTTCTTCCCAGTAGAACTCAGTGTTGCATGGACTTAGTCTTTCTGTGGGGTCTCTTTAATGTAAACATCATGGAGGGCATGGATGGCATTGGATGGTGGTGATTTTTGTGTTTTTTAAAAACATTTTGGCCATTGTTGGGCCCTTTTGCCTAGGGGTACTCAGTGGTGCATGGAGTGAGTCTTTCTGTGGGGTCTCTTGAATGTAAACATCATGTAGGGCATGGATGGAATTGGATTGCAGTGATTTTTGTGTGTTTTTCGATTCTTGGGCTGTTGTTGGGGCATTTTGCCCAGGGGTACTCAGTAGTGCATGGACTGAGTCTTTCTGTGGGGTCTCTTTGATGTAAACATCATGGAGGGCATGGATGGCTTTGAAATGTGGTGATTTTTGTGTGTTTTTCGATTCTTGGGCTGTTGTTGGGGCATTTTGCCCAGGGGTACTCAGTAGTGCATGGACTGAGTCTTTCTGTGAGGTCTCTTTAATGTAAACATCATGGGGGCATGGATGGCATTGGATTGTGGTGATTTTTGTGTGTTTTTCGATATTTTGGGTTGTTGATGGGGCCTGTCCATGTGGGTGGGGGCCATTTTGAGGACTTGTACAGGCAGGGCCTGGCCATGTGGTGGGGGTCTAGGGGCCATTTTGAAGCCAGGCAGTGTGCTTTGTTGTGCCATAGGCCTGCACCTAGTCTGCCATGCTTTCATCCAATATACTCAGGGGTACTCAGTGGTGCATGGGCCTAGTTCTTCTTTGGGGTGTCTTGAATTTGAACATGATTGAGGGCATGGATGGCATTGTATTGTGGTGATTTTTGTGTGGTTTTTCGATTTTTGGGGGTGGTGTTGGGTCCTTCTTCCCAGGGGAACTCAGTGTTGCATGGACTTAGTCTTTCTGTGGGGTCTTTTTAATGTAAACATAATGGAGGGCATGGATGGCATTGGATGGTGGTGATTTTTGTGTTTTTTTTTTATTTTGTGGCTGTTGTTTGGCCCTTTTGCCCAGGGGTACTCAGTGGTGCATGGAGTGAGTCTTTCTGTGGGGTCTCTTTAATGTAAACTTCATGGAGGGCATGGATGGCATTGGATTGTGGTGATTTTTGTGTGTTTTTCAACTTTTTGGGTGGTGTTGGGGCCTGTCCATGTGGGTGGGGGCAACTTTTGAGGCCTGGTTCATGCAGGGCCTGGCCATGTGAGTGGGGGTCTAGGGGCCATTTTGAAGCCAGGCAGGGTGCTTTGTTGTGCCATAGGCCTGCACCCAGTCTGCCATGCTTTCATCCATTATGCCCAGGGGTACTCAGTGGTGCATGGGCCTAGTCTTTCTGTGGGGTGTCTTGAATTTGAACATGATTGAGGGCCTGGATGGCATTGGATTGTGCTGATTTTTGTGTGTTTTTCGATTTTTGGGGGTAGTGTGGGGCTTTTTGCCCAGGGGTACTCAGTGGTGCATGGACTGAGTCTTTCTGTGGGGTCTCCTTAATGTAAACATCATGAAGGGAATGGATGGCAATGGATTATGGTGATTTTTGTGTGTTTGTAGATTTTTTGGGGTGTTGATGGGGCCTGTCCATGTGGGTGGTGGCCATTTTGAGAACTGGTACAGGCAGGGCCTGGCCATATGGGTGGCGTCTAGGGGCTATTTTGAAGCCAGGCAGTGTGCTTTGTTGTGCCATAGGCCTGCACCCAGTCTGCCATGATTTCATTCATTATGCCCAGGGGTACTCAGTGGTACATGGGCCTAGTCTTTCTGTGGGGTGTCTTGAATTTGAACATGATTGAGGGCATGGATGGCATTGGATTGTTGTGATTTTTTTTATGTTTTTCGATTTTTTGTGGTGGTGTTGGGGCCTTTTGCCCAGGGGAACTCAGTGGTGCATGGGCCTAGTCTTTCTGTGGGGTGCCTTGAATTTGAACATGATTGAGGGCATGGATGGCATTGGATTGTGGTGATTTTTGTGGTTTTTCGATTTTTGGACTGTTGTTGGGCGCCTTTTGCCCAGGGGTACTCAGTGGCGCATGGGCTAAGTCTTTCTGTGGGGTGTCTTTAATGTAAACATCATGGAGGGCATGGATGGTATTGGATTGTGGTGATTTTTGTGTGTTTTTCGACTTTTTGGGTGGTGTTGGGGACTGTCCATGTGGGTGGGGGCAATTTTGAGGCCTGGTCCTGGGAGGGCCTGGCCATGTGGGTGGGGGTCTAGGGGCCATTTTGAAGCCAGGCAGTGCGCTTTGTTGTGCCATAGGCCTGCACCCAGTCTGCCATGCTTTTATCCATTATGCCCAGGGGTACTCAGTGGTGCATGGACCTAGACTTTCTGTGGGGTCTCTTGAATGTAAACATCATGTAGGGCATGGATGGCATTGGATTGCAGTGATTTGTGTGTGTTTTTTTATTTTTTTGGCTGTTGTTGGGGCCTTTTACCTAGGGGTACTCAGTGGTGCATGGACTGAGTCTTTCTGTGGGGTTTCTTTAATGTAAGCATCATGGAGGGCATAAATGGCATTGGATTGTGGTGATTTTCGTGTGTTTTTCGACTTTTTGAGTGGTGTTGGGAACTGTCCATGTGGGTGGGGGCCATTTTGAGGCCTGGCAGTGTGCTTTGTTTTGCCATAGGCCTGCACCCAGTCTGCCATGCTTTCATCCATTATGCCCAGGGGTACTCACTTGTGCATGGGCCTAGTCTTTCTGTGGGGTATTTTGAATTTGAACATGATTGAGGGCATGGATGGCATTGGATTGTGCTGATTTTTGTGTGTTTTCCGATTTTTGGGGATGGTGTTGGGGCCTTTTTCCGAGGGGTACTCAGTGGTGCATTGACTGAGTCTTTCTTTGGGGTCTCTTTGATGTAAACATCATGGAGGGCATGGATGGCTTTGGAATGTGGTGATTTTTGTGTGTTTTTCGATTTTTGGGCTGTTGTTGGGGCCATTTACCCAGGGGTACTCAGTGGTGCATGGACTGAGTCTTTCTGTGGGGTCTCTTTAATGTAAATATCATGGGGGGCATGGATGGCATTGGATTGTGGTGATTTTTGTGTGTTTTTCGATATTTTGGGTTGTTGATGGGGCCTGTCCATGTGGGTGGGGGCCATTTTGAGGACTTGTACAGGCAGGGCCTGGCCATGTGGTGGGGGTCTAGGGGCCATTTTGAAGCCAGGCAGTGTGCTTTGTTGTGCCATAGGCCTGCACCCAGTCTGCCATGCTTTATCCATTATGCTCAGGGGTACTAAGTGGTGCATGGACCTAGACTTTCTGTGGGGTCTCTTGAATGTAAACATCATGTAGGGCATGGATGGCATTGGATTGCAGTGATTTGTGTGTGTTTTTTGATTTTTTGGCTGTTGTTGGGGCCTTTTGCCTAGGGGTACTCAGTGGTGCATGGACTGAGTCTTTCTGTGGGGTTTCTTTAATGTAAACATCATGGAGGGCATGAATGGCATTGGATTGTGGTGATTTTTGTGTGTTTTTCGTTTTTTTGAGTGGTGTTGGGGCCTGTCCATGTGGGTGGGGGCAACTTTTGAGACCTGGTTCAGGCAGGGCCTGGCCATGTGAGTGGGGGTCTAGGGGCCATTTTGAAGCCAGGCAGGGTTCTTTGTTGTGAAATAGGCCTGCACCCAGTCTGCCATGCTTTCATCCATTATGCCCAGGGGTACTCAGTGGTGCATGGGCCTAGTCTTTCTGTGGGGTGTCTTGAATTTGAACATGATTGAGGGCCTGGATGGCATTGGATTGTGCTGATTTTTGTGTGTTTTTCGATTTTTGGGGGTAGTGTTGGGGCTTTTTGCCCAGGGGTACTCAGTGGTGCATGGACTGAGTCTTTCTGAGGGGTCTCTTTAATGTAAACATTATGGAGGGCATGGATGGCATTGGATTGTGTTGATTTGTGTGTGTTTTTTGATTTTTGGGCTGTTGTTGCGGCCTTTTGCCCAGGGGTACTCAGTGGTGCATGGACTGAGTCTTTCTGTGGGGTCTCTTTAATGTAAACATCATGGAGGGCATGGATGGCATTGGATTCTGGTGATTTGTGTGTGTTTGTAGATTTTTTGGGGTGTTGATGGGGCCTGTCCATGTGGGTGGTGGCCATTTTGAGGACTGGTACAGGCAGGGCCTGGCCATATGGGTGGCGTCTAGGGGCTATTTTGAAGCCAGGCAGTGTGCTTTGTTGTGCCATAGGCCTGCACCCAGTCTGTCATGATTTCATTCATTATGCCCAGGGGTACTCAGTGGTACATGGGCCTAGTCTTTCTGTGGGGTGTCTTGAATTTGAACATGATTGAGGGCATGGATGGCATTGGATTGTTGTGATTTTTTTTATGTTTTTCGATTTTTTGTGGTGGTGTTGGGGCCTTTTGCCCAGGGGAACTCAGTGGTGCATGGGCCTAGTCTTTCTGTGGGGTGCCTTGAATTTGAACATGATTGAGGGCATGGATGGCATTGGATTGTGGTGATTTTTGTGGTTTTTCGATTTTTGGGCTGTTGTTGGGCACCTTTTGCCCAGGGGTACTCAGTGGCGCATGGGCTAAGTCTTTCTGTGGGGTGTCTTTAATGTAAACATCATGGAGGGCATGGATGGCATTGGATTTTGGTGATTTTTGTGTGTTTTTCGACTTTTTGGGTGGTGTTGGGGACTGTCCATGTGGGTGGGGGCAATTTTGAGGCCTGGTCCTGGGAGGGCCTGGCCATGTGGGTGGGGGTCTAGGGGCCATTTTGAAGCCAGGCAGTGCGCTTTGTTGTGCCATAGGCCTGCACCCAGTCTGCCATGCTTTTATCCATTATGCCCAGGGGTACTCAGTGGTGCATGGACCTAGACTTTCTGTGGGGTCTCTTGAATGTAAACATCATGTAGGGCATGGATGGCATTGGATTGCAGTGATTTGTGTGTGTTTTTTGATTTTTTGGCTGTTGTTGGGGCCTTTTGCCTAGGGGTACTCAGTGGTGCATGGACTGAGTCTTTCTGTGGGGTTTCTTTAATGTAGGCATCATGGAGGGCATGAATGGCATTGGATTGTGGTGATTTTCGTGTGTTTTTCGACTTTTTGAGTGGTGTTGGGACCTGTCCATGTGGGTGGGGGCCATTTTGAGGCCTGGCAGTGTGCTTTGTTTTGCCATAGGCCTGCACCCAGTCTGCCATGCTTTCATCCATTATGCCCAGGGGTACTCACTTGTGCATGGCCTAGTCTTTCTGTGGGGTATTTTGAATTTGAACATGATTGAGGGCATGGATGGCATTCGATTGTGCTGATTTTTGTGTGTTTTCCGATTTTTGGGGATGGTGTTGGGGCCTTTTTCCGAGGGGTACTCAGTGGTGCATTGACTGAGTCTTTCTTTGGGGTCTCTTTGATGTAAACATCATGGAGGGCATGGATGGCTTTGGAATGTGGTGATTTTTGTGTGTTTTTCGATTTTTGGGCTGTTGTTGGGGCCATTTACCCAGGGGTACTCAGTGGTGAATGGATTGAGTCTTTCTGTGGGGTCTCTTTAATGTAAACATCATGGGGGGCATGGATGGCATTGGATTGTGGTGATTTTTGTGTGTTTTTCGATATTTTGGGTTGTTGATGGGGCCTGAAGCCAGGCAGTGTGCTTTGTTGTGCCATAGGCCTGCACCCAGTCTGTCATGCTTTCATCCAATATACCCAGGGGTACTCAGTGGTGCATGGGCCTAGTCTTTCTGTGGGGTGTCTTGAATTTGAACATGATTGAGGGCATGGATGGCATTGGATTGTGGTGATTTTTGTGTGGTTTTTCAATTTTTGGGGGTGGTGTTGGGGCCTTTTGCCCAGGGGTACTCAGTGGTGCATGGACTGAGTCTTTCTGTGGGGTCTCTTTAATGTAAACATCATGGAGGGCATTGATGGCATTGGATTGTGGTGATTTTTGTGTGTTTTTCGATTTTTTGGGGTGTTGATGGGGCCTGTCCATGTGGGTGGGGGCCATTTTGAAGCCTGGCCAGTCAGGGCCTGGCCATGTGGGTGGGGGTCTAGGGGCCATTTTGAAGCCAGGCAGTATGCTTTGTTGTGCCATAGGCCTGCACCCAGTCTGCCATGCTTTCATCCATTATGCCCAGGGGTACTCAGTGGTGCATGGGCCTAGTCTTTCTGTGGGGTGTCTTGAATTTGAACATGATTGGGGGCATGGATGGCATGGACTGTGGTGATTTTTGTGTGTTTTTCGAGATTTGGGCTGTTGTTGGGGCCTTTTGCCCAGGGGTACTCAGTGGTGCATGAACTGAGTCTTTCTGTGCGGTCTCTTTAATGTAAACATCATGGAGGGCATGGATGGCATTGGATTGTGGTGATTTTTGTATGTTTTTCTATTTTTTGGGGTGTTGATGGGGCCTCTCCATGTGGGTGGGGTCCATTTTGAGGACTGGTACAGGCAGGGCCTGGCCATGTGGTTGGGGTCTGGGGCCATTCTGAAGCCAGGCAGTGTGCTTTGTTGTGCCATAGGCCTGCACCCAGTCTGCCATGATTTCATCTATTATGCCCAGGGGTACTCAGTGGTGCATGGGCCCAGTCTTTCTGTGGGGTGTCTTGAATTTGAACATGATTGAGGGCATGGATGGCATTGGATTGTGGTGATTTTTTTATGTTTTTCCAGTTTTTTGTGGTGGTGTTTGGGCCTTTTGCCCAGGGGTACTCCGTGGTGCATGGGCCTAGCCTTTCTGTGGGGTGTCTTGAATTTGAACATCATTGAGGGCATGGATGGCATTGGATTGTGGTGATTTTTGTGTGTTTTTTGATTTTTGGGGGTGGTGTTGGGGCCTTTTGCCCAGGGGTTCTCAGTGGTGCATGGACTGAGTCTTTCTGTGGGGTCTCTTTAATGTTAACATCATGGAGGGCATGGATGGCATTGGATTGTGTTTATTTTTATGTGTTTTTCGATTTTTGGGCTGCTGTTAGGGCCTTTTGCCCATGGGTAGTCAATGGTGCATGGACTGAGTCTTTCTGTGGGGTCTTGTTATTGTAAACATCATGGAGGGCATGGATGGCATTGGATTGTGGTGATGTTTGTGTGTTTTTTGATTTTTTGGCTGTTGTTGGGGCCTTTTGCCCAGGGGTTCTCAGTGGTGCATGGACTGAGTCTTTCTGTGGGGTCTCGTTATTGTAAACATCATGGAGGGCATGGATGGCATTGGATTGTGGTGATGTTTGAGTGTTTTTTGATTTTTTGGGGTGTTGATGGGGCCTTTTGCCCAGGGGTACTCAGTGGTGCATGAACTGAGTCTTTCTGTGGGTTCTCTTTAATGTAAACATCATGGAGGGCATGGATGGCATTGTATTGTTGAGATTGTTGTGTGTTTTTTGACTTTTTGGGAGTTGTTGGGGCCTGTCCATGTGGGTGGGGGCCATTTTGAAGACTGGCCAGGCAGGGCCTGGCCATGTGGGTGGGGGTCTAGGGGCCATTTTGAAGCCAGGCAGTATGCTTGGTTGTGCCACAGGCCTGCACCCAGTCTGCCATGCTTTCATCCATTATGCCCAGGGGTACTCAGTGGTGCATATGCCTAGTCTTTCTGTGGGGTGTCTTGAATTTGAACATTATTGGGGGAATGGATGGCATGGACTGTAGTGATTTTTGTGTGTTTTTCGATTTTTGGGCTGTTGTTGGGGCCTTTTGCCCAGGGGTACTCAGTGGTGCATGAACTGAGTCTTTCTGTGGGGTCTCTTTAATGTAAACATCATGGAGGGCATGGATGGCATTGGATTGTGGTGATTTTTGTGTGTTTTTGATTTTTTGGGGTGTTGATGGGGCCTCTCCATGTGGGTGGGGTCCATTTTGAGGACTGGTACAGGCAGGGCTTGGCCATGTGGTTGGGGTCTGGGGCCATTTTGAAGCCAGGCAGTGTGCTTTGTTGTGCCATAGGCCTGCACCCAGTCTGCCATGATTTCATCCATTATGCCCAGGGGTACTCAGTGGTGCATGGGCCCAGTCTTTCTGTGGGGTGTCTTGAATTTGAACATGATTGAGGGCATGGATGGCATTGGATTGTGGTGATTTTTTTATGTTTTTCGATTTTTTGTGGTGGTGTTGGGGCCTTTTGCCCAGGGGTACTCAGAGGTGCATGGGCCTAGTCTTTCTGTGGGGTGTCTTGAATTTGAACATGATTGAGGGCATGGATGGCATTGGATTGTGGTGATTTCTGAGTGTTTTTCGATTTTTGGGCTGTTGTTGGGGCCTTTTGCCCAGGGGTACAAAGTGGTGCATGGGCTAAGTCTTTCTTTGGGGTCTCTTTAATGTAAACATCATGGAGGTTATGGATGGCATTGGATTGTGGTGATTTTTGTGTGTTTTTCGACTTTTTGGGTGGTGTTGGGGACTGTCCATGTGGGTGGGGGCCATTTTGAGGACTGGTGCAGGCCTGGCCTGGCAATCTGATTAGGGTCTAGGGGCCATTTTGAAGCCAGGCAGTGTGCTTTGTTGTGCCATAGGCCTGCACCAAGTCTGCCATGCTTTGATCCATTATGCCCAGGGGTCTCAGTGGTGCATTGGGCCTAGTCTTTCTCCGGGGTGTCTTGAATTTGAACATGATTGAGGGCATGGATGGCATTGGATTGTGGTGATTTATGTGTGTTTTTTGATTTTTGGGGGTGGTGTTGGGGCCTTTTGCCCAGGGGTTCTCAGTGGTGCATGGACTGAGTCTTTCTGTGGGGTCTCTTTAATGTTAACATCATGGAGGGCATGGATGGCATTGGATTGTGTTGATTTTTATGTGTTTTTCGATTTTTGGGCTGCTGTTAGGGCCTTTTGCCCAGGGGTAGTCAGTGGTGCATGGACTGAGTCTTTCTGTGGGGTCTCGTTATTGTAAACATCATGGAGGGCATGGATGGCATTGGATTGTGGTGATGTTTGTGTGTTTTTTGATTTTTTGGCTGTTGTTGGGGCCTTTTGCCCAGGGGTACTCAGTGGTGCATGAACTGAGTCTTTCTGTGGGGTCTCTTTAATGTAAACATCATGGAGGGCATGGATGGCATTGGATTGCGTTGATTTTTGTGTGTTTTTTGATTTTTTGGGGTGTTGATGGGGCCTCTCCATGTGGGTGGGGTCCATTTTGAGGACTGGTACAGGCAGGGCTTGGCCATGTGGTTGGGGTCTGGGGCCATTTTGAAGCCAGGCAGTGTGCTTTGTTGTGCCATAGGCCTGCACCCAGTCTGCCATGATTTCATCCATTATGCCCAGGGGTACTCAGTGGTGCATGGGCCCAGTCTTTCTGTGGGGTGTCTTGAATTTGAACATGATTGAGGGCATGGATGGCATTGGATTGTGGTGATTATTGTGTGTTTTTCAATTTTTGGGGATGGTGTTTGGGCTTTTTGCCCAGGGGTTCTCAGTGGTGCATGGACTGATTCTTTCTGTGGGGTCTCTTGAATGTAAACATCATGTAGGGCATGGATGGCAATGGATTGTGGTGATTTTTGTGTGTTTTTCGATTTTTTGGGGTGTTGATGGGGCCTGTCCATGTGGGTGGGGGCCATTTTGAGGACTGGTGCAGGCCTGGCAATGTGGTGAGGGTCTAGGGGCCATTTTGAAGCCAAGCAGTGTGCTTTGTTGTGCCATAGGCCTGCACCCAGTCTGCCATGTTTTTATCCATTATGCCCAGGGGTACTCAGTGGTGCATGGGCCTAGTCTTTCTCTGGGGTGTCTTAAATTTGAACATGATTGAGGGCATGGATGGCATTGGATTGTGGTGATTTTTGTGTGTTTTTTGATTTTTGGGGTTGGTGTTGGGGCCTTTTGCCCAGGGGTTCTCAGTGGTGCATGGACTGAGTCTTTCTGTGGGGTCTCGTTATTGTAAACATCATGGAGGGCATGGATGGCATTGGATTGTGGTGATGTTTGTGTGTTTTTTGATTTTTTGGGGTGTTGATGGGGCCTTTTGCCCAGGGGTACTCAGTGGTGCATGAACTGAGTCTTTCTGTGGGTTCTCTTTAATGTAAACATCATGGAGGGCATGGATGGCATTGTATTGTGGTGATTGTTGTGTGTTTTTTGACTTTTTGGGAGTTGTTGGGCCCTGTCCATGTGGGTGGGGGCCATTTTGAAGACTGGCCAGGCAGGGCCTGGCCATGTGGGTGGGGGTCTAGGGGCCATTTTGAAGCCAGGCAGTATGCTTTGTTGTGCCACAGGCCTGCACCCAGTCTGCCATGCTTTCATCCATTATGCCCAGGGGTACTCAGTGGTGCATATGCCTAGTCTTTCTGTGGGGTGTCTTGAATTTGAACATTATTGGGGGAATGGATGGCATGGACTGTAGTGATTTTTGTGTGTTTTTCGATTTTTGGGCTGTTGTTGGGGCCTTTTGCCCAGGGGTACTCAGTGGTGCATGAACTGAGTCTTTCTGTGGGGTCTCTTTAATGTAAACATCATGGAGGGCATGGATGGCATTGGATTGTGGTGATTTTTGTGTGTTTTTGATTTTTTGGGGTGTTGATGGGGCCTCTCCATGTGGGTGGGGTCCATTTTGAGGACTGGTACAGGCAGGGCTTGGCCATGTGGTTGGGGTCTGGGGCCATTTTGAAGCCAGGCAGTGGGCTTTGTTGTGCCATAGGCCTGCACCCAGTCTCCCATGATTTCATCCATTATGCCCAGGGGTACTCAGTGGTGCATGGGCCCAGTCTTTCTGTGGGGTGTCTTGAATTTGAACATGATTGAGGGCATGGATGGCATTGGATTGTGGTGATTTTTTGTATGTTTTTCTATTTTTTGTGGTGGTGTTGGGGCCTTTTGCCCAGGGGTACTCAGAGGTGCATGGGCCTAGTCTTTTTGTGGGGTGTCTTGAATTTGAACATGATTGAGGGCATGGATGGCATTGGATTGTGGTGATTTTTGAGTGTTTTTCGATTTTTGGGCTGTTGTTGGGGCCTTTTGCCCAGGGGTACAAAGTGGTGCATGGGCTAAGTCTTTCTTTGGGGTCTCTTTAATGTAAACATCATGGAGGTTATGGATGGCATTGGATTGTGGTGATTTTTGTGTGTTTTTCGACTTTTTGGGTGGTGTTGGGGACTGTCCATGTGGGTGGGGGCCATTTTGAGGACTGGTGCAGGCCTGGCCTGGCAATGTGATTAGGGTCTAGGGGCCATTTTGAAGCCAGGCAGTGTGCTTTGTTGTGCCATAGGCCTGCACCAAGTCTGCCATGCTTTCATCCATTATGCCCAGGGGTACTCAGTGGTGCATTGGGCCTAGTCTTTCTCCGGGGTGTCTTGAATTTGAACATGATTGAGGGCATGGATGACATTGGATTGTGGTGATTTATGTGTGTTTTTTGATTTTTGGGGGTGGTGTTGGGGCCTTTTGCCCAGGGGTTCTCAGTGGTGCATGGACTGAGTCTTTCTGTGGGGTCTCTTTAATGTTAACATCATGGAGGGCATGGATGGCATTGGATTGTGTTGATTTTTATGTGTTTTTCGATTTTTGGGCTGCTGTTAGGGCCTTTTGCCCAGGGGTAGTCAGTGGTGCATGGACTGAGTCTTTCTGTGGGGTCTCGTTATTGTAAACATCATGGAGGGCATGGATGGCATTGGATTGTGGTGATGTTTGTGTGTTTTTTGATTTTTTGGCAGTTGTTGGGGCCTTTTGCCCAGGGGTACTCAGTGGTGCATGAACTGAGTCTTTCTGTGGGGTCTCTTTAATGTAAACATCATGGAGGGCATGGATGGCATTGGATTGCGTTGATTTTTGTGTGTTTTTTGATTTTTTGGGGTGTTGATGGGGCCTCTCCATGTGGGTGGGGTCCATTTTGAGGACTGGTACAGGCAGGGCTTGGCCATGTGGTTGGGGTCTGGGGCCATTTTGAAGCCAGGCAGTGTGCTTTGTTGTGCCATAGGCCTGCACCCAGTCTGCCATGATTTCATCCATTATGCCCAGGGGTACTCAGTGGTGCATGGGCCCAGTCTTTCTGTGGGGTGTCTTGAATTTGAACATGATTGAGGGCATGGATGGCATTGGATTGTGGTGATTATTGTGTGTTTTTCAATTTTTGGGGATGGTGTTTGGGCTTTTTGCCCAGGGGTTCTCAGTGGTGCATGGACTGAGTCTTTCTGTGGGGTCTCTTGAATGTAAACATCATGTAGGGCATGGATGGCAATGGATTGTGGTGATTTTTGTGTGTTTTTCGATTTTTTGGGGTGTTGATGGGGCCTGTCCATGTGGGTCGGGGCCATTTTGAGGACTGGTGCCGGCCTGGCAATGTGGTGAGGGTCTAGGGGCCATTTTGAAGCCAAGCAGTGTGCTTTGTTGTGCCATAGGCCTGCACCCAGTCTGCCATGTTTTTATCCATTATGCCCAGGGGTACTCAGTGGTGCACGGGCCTAGTCTTTCTCTGGGGTGTCTTAAATTTGAACATGATTGAGGGCATGGATGGCATTGGATTGTGGTGATTTTTGTGTGTTTTTTGATTTTTGGGGTTGGTGTTGGGGCCTTTTGCCCAGGGGTTCTCAGTGGTGCATGGACTGAGTCTTTCTGTGGGGTCTCGTTATTGTAAACATCATGGAGGGCATGGATGGCATTGGATTGTGGTGATGTTTGTGTGTTTTTTGATTTTTTGGGGTGTTGATGGGGCCTTTTGCCCAGGGGTACTCAGTGGTGCATGAACTGAGTCTTTCTGTGGGTTCTCTTTAATGTAAACATCATGGAGGGCATGGATGGCATTGTATTGTGGTGATTGTTGTGTGTTTTTTGACTTTTTGGGAGTTGTTGGGGCCTGTCCATGTGGGTGGGGGCCATTTTGAAGACTGGCCAGGCAGGGCCTGGCCATGTGGGTGGGGGTCTAGGGGCCATTTTGAAGCCAGGCAGTATGCTTTGTTGTGCCATAGGCCTGCACCCAGTCTGGCATGCTTTCATCCATTATGCCCAGGGGTACTCAGTGGTGCATATGCCTAGTCTTTCTGTGGGGTGTCTTGAATTTGAACATTATTGGGGGAATGGATGGCATGGACTGTAGTGATTTTTGTGTGTTTTTCGATTTTTGGGCTGTTGTTGGGGCCTTTTGCCCAGGGGTACTCAGTGGTGCATGAACTGAGTCTTTCTGTGGGGTCTCTTTAATGTAAACATCATGGAGGGCATGGATGGCATTGGATTGTGGTGATTTTTGTGTGTTTTTTGATTTTTTGGGGTGTTGATGGGGCCTCTCCATGTGGGTGGGGTCCATTTTGAGGACTGGTACAGGCAGGGCTTGGCCATGTGGTTGGGGTCTGGGGCCATTTTGAAGCCAGGCAGTGTGCTTTGTTGTGCCATAGGCCTGCACCCAGTCTGCCATGATTTCATCCATTATGCCCAGGTGTACTCAGTGGTGCATGGGCCCAGTCTTTCTGTGGGGTGTCTTGAATTTGAACATGATTGAGGGCATGGATGGCATTGGATTGTGGTGATTTTTTTATGTTTTTCGTTTTTTTGTGGTGGTGTTGGGGCCTTTTGCCCAGGGGTACACAGAGGTGCATGGGCCTAGTCTTTCTGTGGGGTGTCTTGAATTTGAACATGATTGAGGGCATGGATGGCATTGGATTGTGGTGATTTTTGAGTGTTTTTCGATTTTTGGGCTGTTGTTGGGGCCTTTTGCCCAGGGGTACAAAGTGGTGCATGGGCTAAGTCTTTCTTTGGGGTCTCTTTAATGTAAACATCATGGAGGTTATGGATGGCATTGGATTGTGGTGATTTTTGTGTGTTTTTCGACTTTTTGGGTGGTGTTGTGGACTGTCCATGTGGGTGGGGGCCATTTTGAGGACTGGTGCAGGCCTGGCCTGGCAATGTGATGAGGGTCTAGGGGCCATTTTGAAGCCAGGCAGTGTGCTTTGTTGTGCCATAGGCCTGCACCAAGTCTGCCATGCTTTCATCCATTATGCCCAGGGGTACTCAGTGGTGCATTGGGCCTAGTCTTTCTCCGGGGTGTCTTGAATTTGAACATGATTGAGGGCATGGATGGCATTGGATTGTGGTGATTTATGTGTGTTTTTTTATTTTTGGGGGTGGTGTTGGGGCCTTTTGCCCAGGGGTTCTCAGTGGTGCATGGACTGAGTCTTTCTGTGGGGTCTCTTTAATGTTAACATCATGGAGGGCATGGATGGCATTGGATTGTGTTGATTTTTATGTGTTTTTCGATTTTTGGGCTGCTGTTAGGGCCTTTTGCCCAGGGGTAGTCAGTGGTGCATGGACTGAGTCTTTCTGTGGGGTCTCGTTATTGTAAACATCATGGAGGGCATGGATGGCATTGGATTGTGGTGATGTTTGTGTGTTTTTTGATTTTTTGGCTGTTGTTGGGGCCTTTTGCCCAGGGGTACTCAGTGGTGCATGAACTGAGTCTTTCTGTGGGGTCTCTTTAATGTAAACATCATGGAGGGCATGGATGGCATTGGATTGCGTTGATTTTTGTGTGTTTTTTGATTTTTTGGGGTGTTGATGGGGCCTCTCCATGTGGGTGGGTTCCATTTTGAGGACTGGTACAGGCAGGGCTTGGCCATGTGGTTGGGGTCTGGGGCCATTTTGAAGCCAGGCAGTGTGCTTTGTTGTGCCATAGGCCTGCACCCAGTCTGCCATGATTTCATCCATTATGCCCAGGGGTACTCAGTGGTGCATGGGCCCAGACTTTCTGTGGGGTGTCTTGAATTTGAACATGATTGAGGGCATGGGTGGCATTGGATTGTGGTGATTTTTGTATGTTTTTCGATTTTTGGGCTGTTGTTGGGGCCTTTTGCCCAGGGGTACAAAGTGGTGCATGGGCTAAGTCTTTCTTTGGGGTCTCTTTAATGTAAACATCATGGAGGTTATGGATGGCATTGGATTGTGGTGATTTTTGTGTGTTTTTCGACTTTTTAGGTGATGTTGGGGACTGTCCATGTGGGTGGGGGCCATTTTGATGCCTGGTCCAGGGAGGGCCTGGCCATGTGGGTGGGGTTCTAGGGGCCATTTTGAAGCCAGGCATTGTGCTTTGTTGTGCCATAGGCCTGCACCCAGTCTGCCATCCTTTCATCCATTAGGCACAGGGGTACTCAGTGGTGCATGGACCTAGTCTTTCTGTGGGGTGTCTTGAATTTGAACATGATTGAGGGCATGGATGGCATTGGATTGTGGTGATTTTTGTGTGCTTTTCGTTTTTTGGGGATGTTGTTCGGGCCTTTTGCCCAGGGGTTCTCAGTGGTGCATGGACTGAGTCTTTCTGTGGGGTCTCTTGAAAGTAAACATCGTGTAGGGCATGGAAGGAATTGGATTGCAGTGATTTTGGTGTGTTTTTTGATTTTTGGGCTGTTGTTGGGGCCTTTTGCCCAGGTGTACTCAGTGGTGCATGGACTGAGTCTTTCTGTGGGGTCTCTTTAATGTAAACATCATGGAGGGCATGAATGGCATTGGATTGTGGTGATTTTTGTGTGTTTTTTGATTTTTTGGGGTGTTGATGGGGCCTGTCCATGTGGGTGGGGGCCATTTTGAGGACTGGTACAGGCCGGGCCTGGCAATGTAGTGGGGGTCTAGGGGCCATTTTGAAGCCAGGCAGTGTGCTTTGTTGTGCCATACGCCTGCAGCCAGTCTGCCATGCTTTCATCCATTATGCACAGGGGTACTCAGTGGTGCATGGACCTAGTCTTTCTGTGGGGTGTCTTGAATTTGAACATGATTGAGGGCATGGATGGCATTGGATTGTGGTGATTATTGTGTGTTGTTCGATTTTTGGGGATGGTGTTCGGGGTTTTTGCCAGGGGTTCTCAGTGGTGCATGGACTGAGTCTTTCTGTGGGTTCTCTTGAATGTAAACATCATGTAGGGCATGGATGGCATTGGATTGCAGTGATTTTTTTGTGTTTTTAGATTTTTTGGCTGTTGTTTGGGCCTTTTGCCCAGGGGTACTCAGTTGTGCATGGACTGATTCTTTCTGTGGGTTCTCTTTAATGTAAACATCATGGAGGGCATGGATGGCATTGTATTGTGGTGTTTGTTGTGTGTTTTTTGACTTTTTGGGAGTTGTTGGGGCCTGTCCATGTGGGTGGGGGCCATTTTGAAGACTGGCCAGGCAGGGCCTAGCCATGTGGGTGGGGGTCTAGGGGCCATTTTGAAGCCAGGCAGTATGCTTTGTTGTGCCATAGGCCTACACCCAGTCTGCCATGCTTTCATCCATTATGCCCAGGGGTACTCAGTGGTGCATATGCCTAGTCTTTCTGTGGGGTGTCTTGAATTTGAACATTATTGGGGGAATGGATTGCATGGACTGTAGTGATTTTTGTGTGTTTTTCGATTTTTGGGCTGTTGTTGGGGCCTTTTGCCCAGGGGTACTCAGTGGTGCATGAACTGAGTCTTTCTGTGGGGTCTCTTTAATGTAAACATCATGGAGGGCATGGATGGCATTGGATTGTGGTGATTTTTGTGTGTTTTTTGATTTTTTGGGGTGTTGATGGGGCCTCTCCATGTGGGTGGGGTCCATTTTGAGGACTGGTACAGGCAGGGCTTGGCCATGAGGTTGGGGTCTGGGGCCATTTTGAAGCCAGGCAGTGTGCTTTGTTGTGCCAAAGGCCTGCACCCAGTCTGCCATGATTTCATCCATTATGCCCAGGGGTACTCAGTGGTGCATGGGCCCAGTCTTTCTATGGGGTGTTTTGAATTTAAACATGATTGAGGGCATGGATGGCATTGGATTGTGGTGATTTTTTTTATGTTTTTCGATTTTTTGTGGTGGTGTTGTGGCCTTTTGCCCAGGGGTACTCAGAGGTGCATGGGCCTAGTCTTTCTGTGGGGTGTCTTGAATTTGAACATGATTGAAGGCATGGATGGCATTGGATTGTGGTGATTTTTGAGTGTTTTTCGATTTTTGGCTGTTGTTGGGGCCTTTTGCCCAGGGGTACAAAGTGGTGCATGGGCTAAGTCTTTCTTTGGGATCTCTTTAATGTAAACATCATGGAGGTTATGGATGGCATTGGATTGTGGTGATTTTTGTGTGTTTTTCGACTTTTTGGGTGGTGTTGGGGACTGTCCATGTGGGTGGGGGCCATTTTGAGGACTGGTGCAGGCCTGGCCTGGCAATGTGATGAGGGTCTAGGGGCCATTTTGAAGCCAGGCAGTGTGCTTTGTTGTGCCATAGGCCTGCACCAAGTCTGCCATGCTTTCATCCATTATGCCCAGGGGTACTCAGTGGTGCATTGGGCCTAGTCTTTCTCCGGGGTGTCTTGAATTTGAACATGATTGAGGGCATGGATGGCATTGGATTGTGGTGATTTATGTGTGTTTTTTGATTTTTGGGGGTGGTGTTGGGGCCTTTTGCCCAGGGGTTCTCAGTGGTGCATGGACTGAGTCTTTCTGTGGGGTCTCTTTAATGTTAACATCATGGAGGGCATGGATGGCATTGGATTGTGGTGATGTTTGTGTGTTTTTTGATTTTTTGGCTGTTGTTGGGGCCTTTTGCCCAAGGGGTACTCAGTGGTGCATGAACTGAGTCTTTCTGTGGGGTCTCTTTAATGTAAACATCATGGAGGGCATGGATGGCATTGGATTGCGTTGATTTTTGTGTGTTTTCTGATTTTTTGGGGTGTTGATGGGGCCTCTCCATGTGGGTGGGGTGCATTTTGAGGACTGGTACAGGCAGGGCTTGGCCATGTGGTTGGGGTCTGGGGCCATTTTGAAGCCAGGCAGTGTGCTTTGTTGTGCCATAGGCCTGCACCCAGTCTGCCATGATTTCATCCATTATGCCCAGGGGTACTCAGTGGTGCATGGGCCCAGTCTTTCTGTGGGGTGTCTTGAATTTGAACATGATTGAGGGCATGGATGGCATTGGATTGTGGTGATTTTTTTATGTTTTTCGATTTTTTTGTGGTGGTGTTGGGGCCTTTTGCCCAGGGGTACTCAGAGGTGCATAGGCCTAGTCTTTCTGTGGGGTGTCTTGAATTTGAACATGATTGAGGGCATGGATGGCATTGGATTGTGGTGATTTTTGTGTGTTTTTCGATTTTTGGGCTGTTGTTGGGGCCTTTTGCCCAGGGGTACAAAGTGGTGCATGGGCTAAGTCTTTCTTTGGGGTCTCTTTAATGTAAACATCATGGAGGTTATGGATGGCATTGGATTGTGGTGATTTTTGTGTGTTTTTCGACTTTTTAAGTGGTGTTGGGGACTGTCCATGTGGGTGGGGGCCATTTTGATGCCTGGTCCAGGGAGGGCCTGGCCATGTGGGTGGGGTTCTAGGGGCCATTTTGAAGCCAGGCATTGTGCTTTGTTGTGCCATAGGCCTGCACCCAGTCGCCATCCTTTCATCCATTAGGCACAGGGGTACTCAGTGGTGCATGGACCTAGTCTTTCTGTGGGGTGTCTTGAATTTGAACATGATTGAGGGCATGGATGGCATTGGATAGTGGGGATTTTTGTGTGCTTTTCGATTTTTGGGGATGTTGTTCGGGCCTTTTGCCCAGGGGTTCTCAGTGGTGCATGGACTGAGTCTTTCTGTGGGGTCTCTTGAATGTAAACATCGTGTAGGGCATGGAAGGCATTGGATTGCAGTGATTTTGGTGTTTATTTTTTATTTTTGGGCTGTTGTTGGGGCCTTTTGCCCAGGTGTACTCAGTGGTGCATGGACTGAGTCTTTCTGTGGGGTCTATTTAATGTAAACATCATGGAGGGCATGAATGGCATTGGATTGTGGTGATTTTTGTGTGTTTTTTGATTTTTTGGGGTGTTGATGGGGCCTGTCCATGTGGGTGGGGGCCATTTTGAGGACTGGTACAGGCCGGGCCTGGCAATGTAGTGGGGGTCTAGGGGCCATTTTGAAGCCAGGCAGTGTGCTTTGTTGTGCCATACGCCTGCAGCCAGTCTGCCATGCTTTCATCCATTATGCACAGGGGTACTCAGTGGTGCATGGACCTAGTCTTTCTGTGGGGTGTCTTGAATTTGAACATGATTGAGGGCATGGATGGCATTGGATTGTGGTGATTATTGTGTGTTTTTCGATTTTTGGGGATGGTGTTCGGGGTTTTTGCCCAGGGGTTCTCAGTGGTGCATGGACTGAGTCTTTCTGTGGGTTCTCTTGAATGTAAACATCATGTAGGGCATGGATGGTATTGGATTGCAGTGATTTTTTTGTGTTTTTTGATTTTTTGGCTGTTGTTTGGGCCTTTTGCCCAGGGGTACTCAGTTGTGCATGGACTGAGTCTTTCTGTGGGGTCTCTTTAATGTAAACATCATGGAGGGCATGGATGGCATTGGATTGTGGTGATTTTGTGTGTGTTTTTCGATTTTTTGGGGGGTTGATAGGGCCTGTCCATGTGGGTGGGGGCCATTTTGAGGACTGGTGCAGGCCTGACCTGGCAATGTGGTGGGGTCTAGGGGCCATGTTGAAGCCAGGCAGTGTGCTTTGTTGTGCCATAGGCCTGCACCCAGTCTGCCATGCTTTCATCAATTATGCCCAGGGGTACTCAGTGGTGCATGGGCATAGTCTTTCTGTGGGGTGTCTTGAATTTGAACATGATTGAGGGCATGGATTGCATTGGATTATGTTGATTTTTGTGTGTTTTTCGATTTTTCGGGTTGGTGTTGGGGCCTTTACCCAGGGGTACTCAGTGGTGCTTGGGCCTAATCTTTCTGTGGGGTGTCTTGAATTTTAACATGATTGAGGGCATGGATGGCATTGGATTGTGATGATTTTTGTGTGTTTTTCGATTTTGGGGCTGTTGTTGGGGCCTTTTGCCCAGGGGTACTCAGTGGTGCATGAACTGAGTCTTTCTGTGGGATCTCTTTAATGTAAACATCATGGAGGGCATGGATGGCATTGGATTGTAGTGATTTTTGTGTGTTTTTTGACTTTTTTGGGGTGTTGATGGGGCCTCTCCATGTGGGTGGGGTCCATTTTGAGGACTGGTACAGGCAGGGCTTGGCCATGTGGTTGGGGTCTGGGGCCATTTTGAAGCCAGGCAGTGTGCTTTGTTGTGCCATAGGCCTGCACCCAGTCTGCCATGATTTCATCCATTATGCCCAGGGGTACTCAGTGGTGCATGGGCCCAGTCTTTCTGTGGGGTGTCTTGAATTTGAACATGATTGAGGGCATGGATGGCATTGGATTGTGGTGATTTTTGTGTGTTTTTCCATTTTTGGGCTGTTGTTGGGGACTTTTGCCCAGGGGTACAAAGTGGTGCATGGAGTGAGTCTTTCTGTGGGGTCTCTTGAATGTAAACATCATGTAGGGCATGGATGGTATTGGATTGCAGTGATTTTCGTGTGTTTTTCGATTTTTTGTCTGTTGTTTGGGCCTTTTGCCCAGGGGTACTCAGTGGTGCATGGACTGAGTCTTTCTGGGGGGTCTCTTAAATGTAAACATCATGGAGGGCATGGATGGCAATGGATTGTGGTGATTTTTGTGTGTTTTTCGACTTTTTGGGTGGTGTTGGGGACTGTCCATGTGGATGGGGGCCATTTTGATGCCTGGTCCAGGGAGGGCCTGGTCATGTGGGTGGGGTTCTAGGGGCCATTTTGAAGCCAGTCAGTGTGCTTTGTTGTGCCATAGGCCTGCACCCAGTCTGCCATGATTTCATCCATTATGCACAGGGGTACTCAGTGGTGCATGGACCTAGTCTTTCTGTGGGGTGTCTTGAATTTGAACATGATTGAGGGCATGGATGGCATTGGATTGTGGTGATTATTGTGTGTTTTTCAATTTTTGGGGATGGTGTTTGGGCTTTTTGCCCAGGGGTTCTCAGTGGTGCATGGACTGAGTCTTTCTGTGGGGTCTCTTGAATGTAAACATCATGTAGGGCATGGATGGCAATGGATTGTGGTGATTTTTGTGTGTTTTTCGATTTTTTGGGGTGTTGATGGGGCCTGTCCATGTGGGTGGGGGCCATTTTGAGGACTGGTGCAGGCCTGGCAATGTGGTGAGGGTCTAGGGGCCATTTTGAAGCCAAGCGGTGTGCTTTGTTGTGCCATAGGCCTGCACCCAGTCTGCCATGTTTTTATCCATTATGCCCAGGGGTACTCAGTGGTGCATGGACCTAGTCTTTCTCTGGGGTGTCTTAAATTTGAACATGATTGAGGGCATGGATGGCATTGGATTGTGGTGATTTTTGTGTGTTTTTTGATTTTTGGGGTTGGTGTTGGGGCCTTTTGCCCAGGGGTTCTCAGTGGTGCATGGACTGAGTCTTTCTGTGGGGTCTCGTTATTGTAAACATCATGGAGGGCATGGATGGCATTGGATTGTGGTGATGTTTGTGTGTTTTTTGATTTTTTGGGGTGTTGATGGGGCCTTTTGCCCAGGGGTACTCAGTGGTGCATGAACTGAGTCTTTATGTGGGTTCTCTTTAATGTAAACATCATGGAGGGCATGGATGGCATTGTATTGTGGTGATTGTTGTGTGTTTTTTGACTTTTTGGGAGTTGTTGGGGCCTGTCCATGTGGGTGGGGGCCATTTTGAAGACTGGCCAGGCAGGGCCTGGCCATGTGGGTGGGGGTCTAGGGGCCATTTTGAAACCAGGCAGTATGCTTTGTTGTGCCACAGGCCTGCACCCAGTCTGCCATGCTTTAATCCATTATGCCCAGGGGTACTCAGTGGTGCATATGCCTAGTCTTTCTGTGGGGTGTCTTGAATTTGAACATTATTGGGGGAATGGATGGCATGGACTGTAGTGATTTTTGTGTGTTTTTCGATTTTTGGGCTGTTGTTGGGGCCTTTTGCCCAGGGGTACTCAGTGGTGCATGAACTGAGTCTTTCTGTGGGGTCTCTTTAATGTAAATATCATGGAGGGCATGGATGGCACTGGATTGTGGTGATTTTTGTGTGTTTTTGATTTTTTGGGGTGTTGATGGGGCCTCTCCATGTGGGTGGGGTCCATTTTGAGGACTGGTACAGGCAGGGCTTGGCCATGTGGTTGGGGTCTGGGGCCATTTTGAAGCCAGGCAGTGTGCTTTGTTGTGCCATAGGCCTGCACCCAGTCTGCCATGATTTCATCCATTATGCCCAGGGGTACTCAGTGGTGCATTGGGCCTAGTCTTTCTCCGGGGTGTCTTGAATTTGAACATGATTGAGGGCATGGATTGCATTGGATTATGTTGATTTTTGTGTGTTTTTCGATTTTTCGGGTTGGTGTTGGGGCCTTTGCCCAGGGGTACTCAGTGGTGCTTGGGCCTAATCTTTCTGTGGGGTGTCTTGAATTTTAACATGATTGAGGGCATGGATGGCATTGGATTGTGATGATTTTTGTGTGTTTTTCGATTTTGGGGCTGTTGTTGGGGCCTTTTGCCCAGGGGTACTCAGTGGTGCATGAACTGAGTCTTTCTGTGGGATCTCTTTAATGTAAACATCATGGAGGGCATGGATGGCATTGGATTGTGGTGATTTTTGTGTGTTTTTTGACTTTTTTGGGGTGTTGATGGGGCCTCTCCATGTGGGTGGGGTCCATTTTGAGGACTGGTACAGGCAGGGCTTGGCCATGTGGTTGGGGTCTGGGGCCATTTTGAAGCCAGGCAGTGTGCTTTGTTGTGCCATAGGCCTGCACCCAGTCTGCCATGATTTCATCCATTATGCCCAGGGGTACTCAGTGGTGCATGGGCCCAGTCTTTCTGTGGGGTGTCTTGAATTTGAACATGATTGAGGGCATGGATGGCATTGGATTGTGGTGATTTTTGTGTGTTTTTCTATTTTTGGGCTGTTGTTGGGGACTTTTGCCCAGGGGTACAAAGTGGTGCATGGAGTGAGTCTTTCTGTGGGGTCTCTTGAATGTAAACATCATGTAGGGCATGGATGGTATTGGATTGCAGTGATTTTCGTGTGTTTTTCGATTTTTTGTCTGTTGTTTGGGCCTTTTGCCCAGGGGTACTCAGTGGTGCATGGACTGAGTCTTTCTGGGGGGTCTCTTAAATGTAAACATCATGGAGGGCATGGATGGCAATGGATTGTGGTGATTTTTGTGTGTTTTTCGACTTTTTGGGTGGTGTTGGGGACTGTCCATGTGGATGGGGGCCATTTTGATGCCTGGTCCAGGGAGGGCCTGGTCATGTGGGTGGGGTTCTAGGGGCCATTTTGAAGCCAGTCAGTGTGCTTTGTTGTGCCATAGGCCTGCACCCAGTCTGCCATTATTTCATCCATTATGCACAGGGGTACTCAGTGGTGCATGGACCTAGTCTTTCTGTGGGGTGTCTTGAATTTGAACATGATTGAGGGCATGGATGGCATTGGATTGTGGTGATTATTGTGTGTTTTTCAATTTTTGGGGATGGTGTTTGGGCTTTTTGCCCAGGGGTTCTCAGTGGTGCATGGACTGAGTCTTTCTGTGGGGTCTCTTGAATGTAAACATCATGTAGGGCATGGATGGCAATGGATTGTGGTGATTTTTGTGTGTTTTTCGATTTTTTGGGGTGTTGATGGGGCCTGTCCATGTGGGTGGGGGCCATTTTGAGGACTGGTGCAGGCCTGGCAATGTGGTGAGGGTCTAGGGGCCATTTTGAAGCCAAGCGGTGTGCTTTGTTGTGCCATAGGCCTGCACCCAGTCTGCCATGTTTTTATCCATTATGCCCAGGGGTACTCAGTGGTGCATGGACCTAGTCTTTCTCTGGGGTGTCTTAAATTTGAACATGATTGAGGGCATGGATGGCATTGGATTGTGGTGATTTTTGTGTGTTTTTTGATTTTTGGGGTTGGTGTTGGGGCCTTTTGCCCAGGGGTTCTCAGTGGTGCATGGACTGAGTCTTTCTGTGGGGTCTCGTTATTGTAAACATCATGGAGGGCATGGATGGCATTGGATTGTGGTGATGTTTGTGTGTTTTTTGATTTTTTGGGGTGTTGATGGGGCCTTTTGCCCAGGGGTACTCAGTGGTGCATGAACTGAGTCTTTCTGTGGGTTCTCTTTAATGTAAACATCATGGAGGGCATGGATGGCATTGTATTGTGGTGATTGTTGTGTGTTTTTTGACTTTTTGGGAGTTGTTGGGGCCTGTCCATGTGGGTGGGGGCCATTTTGAAGACTGGCCAGGCAGGGCCTGGCCATGTGGGTGGGGGTCTAGGGGCCATTTTGAAGCCAGGCAGTATGCTTTGTTGTGCCACAGGCCTGCACCCAGTCTGCCATGCTTTAATCCATTATGCCCAGGGGTACTCAGTGGTGCATATGCCTAGTCTTTCTGTGGGGTGTCTTGAATTTGAACATTATTGGGGGAATGGATGGCATGGACTGTAGTGATTTTTGTGTGTTTTTCGATTTTTGGGCTGTTGTTGGGGCCTTTTGCCCAGGGGTACTCAGTGGTGCATGAACTGAGTCTTTCTGTGGGGTCTCTTTAATGTAAATATCATGGAGGGCATGGATGGCACTGGATTGTGGTGATTTTTGTGTGTTTTTGATTTTTTGGGGTGTTGATGGGGCCTCTCCATGTGGGTGGGGTCCATTTTGAGGACTGGTACAGGCAGGGCTTGGCCATGTGGTTGGGGTCTGGGGCCATTTTGAAGCCAGGCAGTGTGCTTTGTTGTGCCATAGGCCTGCACCCAGTCTGCCATGATTTCATCCATTATGCCCAGGGGTACTCAGTGGTGCATGGGCCCAGTCTTTCTGTGGGGTGTCTTGAATTTGAACATGATTGAGGGCATGGATGGCATTGGATTGTGGTGATTTTTTTTATGTTTTTCGATTTTTTGTGGTGGTGTTGGGGCCTTTTGCCCAGGGGTACTCAGAGGTGCATGGGCCTAGTCTTTCTGTGGGGTGTCTTGAATTTGAACATGATTGAGGGCATGGATGGTATTGGATGGTGGTGATTTTTGAGTGTTTTTCGATTTTTGGGCTGTTGTTGGGGCCTTTTGCCCAGGGGTACAAAGTGGTGCATGGGCTAAGTCTTTCTTTGGGGTCTCTTTAATGTAAACATCATGGAGGTTATGGATGGCATTGGATTGTGGTGATTTTTGTGTGTTTTTCGACTTTTTGGGTGGTGTTGGGGACTGTCCATGTGGGTGGGGGCCATTTTGAGGACTGGTGCAGGCCTGGCCTGGCAATGTGATTAGGGTCTAGGGGCCATTTTGAAGCCAGGCAGTGTGCTTTGTTGTGCCATAGGCCTGCACCAAGTCTGCCATGCTTTCATCCATTATGCCCAGGGGTACTCAGTGGTGCATTGGGCCTAGTCTTTCTCCGGGGTGTCTTGAATTTAAACATGATTGAGGGCATGGATGGCATTGGATTGTGGTGATTTATGTGTGTTTTTTGATTTTTGGGGGTGGTGTTGGGGCCTTTTGCCCAGGGGTTCTCAGTGGTGCATGGACTGAGTCTTTCTGTGGGGTCTCTTTAATGTTAACATCATGGAGGGCATGGATGGCATTGGATTGTGTTGATTTTTATGTGTTTTTCGATTTTTGGGCTGCTGTTAGGGCCTTTTGCCCAGGGGTAGTCAGTGGTGCATGGACTGAGTCTTTCTGTGGGGTCTCGTTATTGTAAACATCATGGAGGGCATGGATGGCATTGGATTGTGGTGATGTTTGTGTGTTTTTTGATTTTTTGGCTGTTGTTGGGGCCTTTTGCCCAGGGGTACTCAGTGGTGCATGAACTGAGTCTTTCTGTGGGGTCTCTTTAATGTAAACATCATGGAGGGCATCGATGGCATTGGATTGCGTTGATTTTTGTGTGTTTTTTGATTTTTTGGGTTGTTGATGGGGCCTCTCCATGTGGGTGGGGTCCATTTTGAGGACTGGTACAGGCAGGGCTTGGCCATGTGGTTGGGGTCTGGGGCCATTTTGAAGCAAGGCAGTGTGCTTTGTTGTGCCATAGGCCTGCACCCAGTCTGCCATGATTTCATCCATTATGCCCAGGGGTACTCAGTGGTGCATGGGCCCAGTCTTTCTGTGGGGTGTCTTGAATTTGAACATGATTGAGGGCATGGATGGTATTGGATTGTGGTGATTATTGTGTGTTTTTCAATTTTTGGGGATGGTGTTTGGGCTTTTTGCCCAGGGGTTCTCAGTGGTGCATGGACTGAGTCTTTCTGTGGGGTCTCTTGAATGTAAACATCATGTAGGGCATGGATGGCAATGGATTGTGGTGATTTTTGTGTGTTTTTCGATTTTTTGGGGTGTTGATGGGGCCTGTCCATGTGGGTGGGGGCCATTTTGAGGACTGGTGCAGGCCTGGCAATGTGGTGAGGGTCTAGGGGCCATTTTGAAGCCAAGCAGTGTGCTTTGTTGTGCCGTAGGCCTGCACCCAGTCTGCCATGTTTTTATCCATTATGCCCAGGGGTACTCAGTGGTGCATGGGCCTAGTCTTTCTCTGGGGTGTCTTAAATTTGAACATGATTGAGGGCATGGATGGCATTGGATTGTGGTGATTTTTGTGTGTTTTTTGATTTTTGGGGTTGGTGTTGGGGCCTTTTGCCCAGGGGTTCTCAGTGGTGCATGGACTGAGTCTTTCTGTGGGGTCTCGTTATTGTAAACATCATGGAGGGCATGGATGGCATTGGATTGTGGTGATGTTTGTGTGTTTTTTGATTTTTTGGGGTGTTGATGGGGCCTTTTGCCCAGGGGTACTCAGTGGTGCATGAACTGAGTCTTTCTGTGGGTTCTCTTTAATGTAAACATCATGGAGGGCATGGATGGCATTGTATTGTGGTGATTGTTGTGTGTTTTTTGACTTTTTGGGAGTTGTTGGGGCCTGTCCATGTGGGTGGGGGCCATTTTGAAGACTGGCCAGGCAGGGCCTGGCCATGTGGGTGGGGGTCTAGGGGCCATTTTGAAGCCAGGCAGTATGCTTTGTTGTGCCATAGGCCTGCACCCAGTCTGCCATGCTTTCATCCATTATGCCCAGGGGTACTCAGTGGTGCATATGCCTAGTCTTTCTGTGGGGTGTCTTGAATTTGAACATTATTGGGGGAATGGATGGCATGGACTGCAGTGATTTTTGTGTGTTTTTCGATTTTTGGGCTGTGTTGGGGCCTTTTGCCCAGGGGTACTCAGTGGTGCATGAACTGAGTCTTTCTGTGGGGTCTCTTTAATGTAAACATCATGGAGGGCATGGATGGCATTGGATTGTGGTGATTTTTGTGTGTTTTTTGATTTTTTGGGGTGTTGATGGGGCCTCTCCATGTGGGTGGGGTCCATTTTCAGGACTGGTACAGGCAGGGCTTGGCCATGTGGTTGGGGTCTGGGGCCATTTTGAAGCCAGGTAGTGTGCTTTGTTGTGCCATAGGCCTGCACCCAGTCTGCCATGATTTCATCCATTATGCCCAGGTGTACTCAGTGGTGCATGGGCCCAGTCTTTCTGTGGGGTGTCTTGAATTTGAACATGATTGAGGGCATGGATGGCATTGGATTGTGGTGATTTTTTTATGTTTTTCGATTTTTTGTGGTGGTGTTGGGGCCTTTTGCCCAGGGGTACTCAGAGGTGCATGGGCCTAGTCTTTCTGTGGGGTGTCTTGAATTTGAACATGATTGAGGGCATGGATGGCATTGGATTGTGGTGATTTTTATGTGTTTTTCGATTTTTGGGCTGCTGTTAGGGCCTTTTGCCCAGGGGTAGTCAGTGGTGCATGGACTGAGTCTTTCTGTGGGGTCTCGTTATTGTAAACATCATGGAGGGCATGGATGGCATTGGATTGTGGTGATGTTTGTGTGTTTTTTGATTTTTTGGCTGTTGTTGGGGCCTTTTGCCCAGGGGTACTCAGTGGTGCATGAACTGAGTCTTTCTGTGGGGTCTCTTTAATGTAAACATCATGGAGGGCATGGATGGCATTGGATTGCGTTGATTTTTGTGTGTTTTTTGATTTTTTGGGGTGTTGATGTGGCCTCTCCATGTGGGTGGGGTCCATTTTGAGGACTGGTACAGGCAGGGCTTGGCCATGTGGTTGGGGTCTAGGGGCCATTTTGAAGCCAGGCAGTGTGCTTTGTTGTGCCATAGGCCTGCACCAAGTCTGCCATGCTTTCATCCATTATGCCCAGGGGTACTCAGTGGTGCATTGGGCCTAGTCTTTCTCTGGGGTGTCTTGAATTTGAACATGATTGAGGGCATGGATGGCATTGGATTGTGGTGATTTATGTGTGTTTTTTGATTTTTGGGGGTGGTGTTGGGGCCTTTTGCCCAGGGGTTCTCAGTGGTGCATGGACTGAGTCTTTCTGTGGGGTCTCTTTAATGTTAACATCATGGAGGGCATGGATGGCATTGGATTGTGTTGATTTTTATGTGTTTTTCGATTTTTGGGCTGCTGTTAGGGCCTTTTGCCCAGGGGTAGTCAGTGGTGCATGGACTGAGTCTTTCTGTGGGGTCTCGTTATTGTAAACATCATGGAGGGCATGGATGGCATTGGATTGTGGTGATGTTTGTGTGTTTTTTGATTTTTTGGCTGTTGTTGGGGCCTTTTGCCCAGGGGTACTCAGTGGTGCATGAACTGAGTCTTTCTGTGGGGTCTCTTTAATGTAAACATCATGGAGGGCATGGATGGCATTGGATTGCGTTGATTTTTGTGTGTTTTTTGATTTTTTGGGGTGTTGATGGGGCCTCTCCATGTGGGTGGGGTCCATTTTGAGGACTGGTACAGGCAGGGCTTGGCCATGTGGTTGGGGTCTGGGGCCATTTTGAAGCCAGGCAGTGTGCTTTGTTGTGCCATAGGCCTGCACCCAGTCTGCCATGATTTCATCCATTATGCCCAGGGGTACTCAGTGGTGCATGGGCCCAGTCTTTCTGTGGGGTGTCTTGAATTTGAACATGATTGAGGGCATGGGTGGCATTGGATTGTGGTGATTTTTGTGTGTTTTTCGATTTTTGGGCTGTTGTTGGGGCCTTTTGCCCAGGGGTACAAAGTGGTGCATGGGCTAAGTCTTTCTTTGGGGTCTCTTTAATGTAAACATCATGGAGGTTATGGATGGCATTGGATTGTGGTGATTTTTGTGTGTTTTTCGACTTTTTAGGTGGTGTTGGGGACTGTCCATGTGGGTGGGGGCCATTTTGATGCCTGGTCCAGGGAGGGCCTGGCCATGTGGGTGGGGTTCTAGGGGCCATTTTGAAGCCAGGCATTGTGCTTTGTTGTGCCATAGGCCTGCACCCAGTCTGCCATCCTTTCATCCATTAGGCACAGGGGTACTCAGTGGTGCATGGACCTAGTCTTTCTGTGGGGTGTCTTGAATTTGAACATGATTGAGGGCATGGATGGCATTGGATTGTGGTGATTTTTGTGTGCTTTTCGTTTTTTGGGGATGTTGTTCGGGCCTTTTGCCCAGGGGTTCTCAGTGGTGCATGGACTGAGTCTTTCTGTGGGGTCTCTTGAATGTAAACATCGTGTAGGGCATGGAAGGCATTGGATTGCAGTGATTTTGGTGTGTTTTTTGATTTTTGGGCTGTTGTTGGGGCCTTTTGCCCAGGTGTACTCAGTGGTGCATGGACTGAGTCTTTCTGTGGGGTCTCTTTAATGTAAACATCATGGAGGGCATGAATGGCATTGGATTGTGGTGATTTTTGTGTGTTTTTTGATTTTTTGGGGTGTTGATGGGGCCTGTCCATGTGGGTTGGGGGCCATTTTGAAGACTGGTACAGGCCGGGCCTGGCAATGTAGTGGGGGTCTAGGGGCCATTTTGAAGCCAGGCAGTGTGCTTTGTTGTGCCATACGCCTGCAGCCAGTCTGCCATGCTTTCATCCATTATGCACAGGGGTACTCAGTGGTGCATGGACCTAGTCTTTCTGTGGGGGTCTTGAATTTGAACATGATTGAGGGCATGGATGGCATTGGATTGTGGTGATTATTGTGTGTTTTTCGATTTTTGGGGATGGTGTTCGGGGTTTTTGCCCAGGGGTTCTCAGTGGTGCATGGACTGAGTCTTTCTGTGGGTTCTCTTGAATGTAAACATCATGTAGGGCATGGATGGCATTGGATTGCAGTGATTTTTTTGTGTTTTTTGATTTTTTGGCTGTTGTTTGGGCCTTTTGCCCAGGGGTACTCAGTTGTGCATGGACTGAGTCTTTCTGTGGGTTCTCTTTAATGTAAACATCATGGAGGGCATGGATGGCATTGTATTGTGGTGATTGTTGTGTGTTTTTTGACTTTTTGGGAGTTGTTGGGGCCTGTCCATGTGGGTGGGGGCCATTTTGAAGACTGGCCAGGCAGGGCCTGGCCATGTGGGTGGGGGTCTAGGGGCCATTTTGAAGCCAGGCAGTATGCTTTGTTGTGCCATAGGCCTGCACCCAGTCTGCCATGCTTTCATCCATTATGCACAGGGGTACTCAGTGGTGCATATGCCTAGTCTTTCTGTGGGGTGTCTTGAATTTGAACATTATTGGGGGAATGGATTGCATGGACTGTAGTGATTTTTGTGTGTTTTTCGATTTTTGGGCTGTTGTTGGGGCCTTTTGCCCAGGGGTACTCAGTGGTGCATGAACTGAGTCTTTCTGTGGGGTCTCTTTAATGTAAACATCATGGAGGGCATGGATGGCATTGGATTGTGGTGATTTTTGTGTGTTTTTTGATTTTTTGGGGTGTTGATGGGGCCTCTCCATGTGGGTGGGGTCCATTTTGAGGACTGGTACCGGCAGGGCTTGGCCATGTGGTTGGGGTCTGGGGCCATTTTGAAGCCAGGCAGTGTGCTTTGTTGTGCCATAGGCCTGCACCCAGTCTGCCATGATTTCATCCATTATGCCCAGGGGTACTCAGTGGTGCATGGGCCCAGTCTTTCTATGGGGTGTCTTGAATTTGAACATGATTGAGGGCATGGATGGCATTGGATTGTGGTGATTTTTTTTATGTTTTTCGATTTTTTGTGGTGGTGTTGGGGCCTTTTGCCCAGGGGTACTCAGAGGTGCATGGGCCTAGTCTTTCTGTGGGGTGTCTTGAATTTGAACATGATTGAGGGCATGGATGGCATTGGATTGTGGTGATTTTTGAGTGTTTTTCGATTTTTGGGCTGTTGTTGGGGCCTTTTGCCCAGGGGTACAAAGTGGTGCATGGACTAAGTCTTTCTTTGGGGTCTCTTTAATGTAAACATCATGGAGGTTATGGATGGCATTGGATTGTGGTGATTTGTGTGTGTTTTTCGACATTTTGGGTGGTGTTGGGGACTGTCCATGTGGGTGGGGGCCATTTTGAGGACTGGTGCAGGCCTGGCCTGGCAATGTGATGAGGGTCTAGGGGCCATTTTGAAGCCAGGCAGTGTGCTTTGTTGTGCCATAGGCCTGCACCAAGTCTGCCATGCTTTCATCCATTATGCCCAGGGGTACTCAGTGGTGCATTGGGCCTAGTCTTTCTCCGGGGTGTCTTGAATTTGAACATGATTGAGGGCATGGATGGCATTGGATTGTGGTGATTTATGTGTGTTTTTTGATTTTTGGGGGTGGTGTTGGGGCCTTTTGCCCAGGGGTTCTCAGTGGTGCATGGACTGAGTCTTTCTGTGGGGTCTCTTTAATGTTAACATCATGGAGGGCATGGATGGCATTGGATTGTGTTGATTTTTATGTGTTTTTCGATTTTTGGGCTGCTGTTAGGGCCTTTTGCCCAGGGGTAGTCAGTGGTGCATGGACTGAGTCTTTCTGTGGGGTCTCGTTATTGTAAACATCATGGAGGGCATGGATGGCATTGGATTGTGGTGATGTTTGTGTGTTTTCTGATTTTTTGGGGTGTTGATGGGGCCTCTCCATGTGGGTGGGGTCCATTTTGAGGACTGGTACAGGCAGGGCTTGGCCATGTGGTTGGGGTCTGGGGCCATTTTGAAGCCAGGCAGTGTGCTTTGTTGTGCCATAGGCCTGCACCCAGTCTGCCATGATTTCATCCATTATGCCCAGGGGTACTCAGTGGTGCATGGGCCCAGTCTTTCTGTGGGGTGTCTTGAATTTGAACATGATTGAGGGCATGGATGGCATTGGATTGTGGTGATTTTTTATGTTTTTCGATTTTTTTGTGGTGGTGTTGGGGCCTTTTGCCCAGGGGTACTCAGAGGTGCATGGGCCTAGTCTTTCTGTGGGGTGTCTTGAATTTGAACATGATTGAGGGCATGGATGGCATTGGATTGTGGTGATTTTTGTGTGTTTTTCGATTTTTGGGCTGTTGTTGGGGCCTTTTGCCCAGGGGTACAAAGTGGTGCATGGGCTAAGTCTTTCTTTGGGGTCTCTTTAATGTAAACATAATGGAGGTTATGGATGGCATTGGATTGTGGTGATTTTTGTGTGTTTTTCGACTTTTTAGGTGGTGTTGGGGACTGTCCATGTGGGTGGGGGCCATTTTGATGCCTGGTCCAGGGAGGGCCTGGCCATGTGGGTGGGGTTCTAGGGGCCATTTTGAAGCCAGGCATTGTGCTTTGTTGTGCCATAGGCCTGCACCCAGTCTGCCATCCTTTCATCCATCAGGCACAGGGGTACTCAGTGGTGCATGGACCTAGTCTTTCTGTGGGGTGTCTTGAATTTGAACATGATTGAGGGCATGGATGGCATTGGATTGTGGTGATTTTTGTGTGCTTTTCGTTTTTTGGGGATGTTGTTCGGGCCTTTTGCCCAGGGGCTCTCAGTGGTGCATGGACTGAGTCTTTCTGTGGGGTCTCTTGAATGTAAACATCGTGTAGGGCATGGAAGGCATTGGATTGCAGTGATTTTGGTGTGTTTTTTGATTTTTGGGCTGTTGTTGGGGCCTTTTGCCCAGGTGTACTCAGTGGTGCATGGACTGAGTCTTTCTGTGGGGTCTCTTTAATGTAAATATCATGGAGGGCATGGATGGCACTGGATTGTGGTGATTTTTGTGTGTTTTTGATTTTTTGGGGTGTTGATGGGGCCTCTCCATGTGGGTGGGGTCCATTTTGAGGACTGGTACAGGCAGGGCTTGGCCATGTGGTTGGGGTCTGGGGCCATTTTGAAGCCAGGCAGTGTGCTTTGTTGTGCCATAGGCCTGCACCCAGTCTGCCATGATTTCATCCATTATGCCCAGGGGTACTCAGTGGTGCATGGGCCCAGTCTTTCTGTGGGGTGTCTTGAATTTGAACATGATTGAGGGCATGGATGGCATTGGATTGTGGTGATTTTTTTTATGTTTTTCGATTTTTTGTGGTGGTGTTGGGGCCTTTTGCCCAGGGGTACTCAGAGGTGCATGGGCCTAGTCTTTCTGTGGGGTGTCTTGAATTTGAACATGATTGAGGGCATGGATGGCATTGGATTGTGGTGATTTTTGAGTGTTTTTCGATTTTTGGGCTGTTGTTGGGGCCTTTTGCCCAGGGGTACAAAGTGGTGCATGGGCTAAGTCTTTCTTTGGGGTCTCTTTAATGTAAACATCATGGAGGTTATGGATGGCATTGGATTGTGGTGATTTTTGTGTGTTTTTCGACTTTTTGGGTGGTGTTGGGGACTGTCCATGTGGGTGGGGGCCATTTTGAGGACTGGTGCAGGCCTGGCCTGGCAATGTGATTAGGGTCTAGGGGCCATTTTGAAGCCAGGCAGTGTGCTTTGTTGTGCCATAGGCCTGCACCAAGTCTGCCATGCTTTCATCCATTATGCCCAGGGGTACTCAGTGGTGCATTGGGCCTAGTCTTTCTCCGGGGTGTCTTGAATTTAAACATGATTGAGGGCATGGATGGCATTGGATTGTGGTGATTTATGTGTGTTTTTTGATTTTTGGGGGTGGTGTTGGGGCCTTTTGCCCAGGGGTTCTCAGTGGTGCATGGACTGAGTCTTTCTGTGGGGTCTCTTTAATGTTAACATCATGGAGGGCATGGATGGCATTGGATTGTGTTGATTTTTATGTGTTTTTCGATTTTTGGGCTGCTGTTAGGGCCTTTTGCCCAGGGGTAGTCAGTGGTGCATGGACTGAGTCTTTCTGTGGGGTCTCATTATTGTAAACATCATGGAGGGCATGGATGGCATTGGATTGTGGTGATGTTTGTGTGTTTTTCTGATTTTTTGGCTGTTGTTGGGGCCTTTTGCCCAGGGGTACTCAGTGGTGCATGAACTGAGTCTTTCTGTGGGGTCTCTTTAATGTAAACATCATGGAGGTTATGGATGGCATTGGATTGTGGTGATTTTTGTGTGTTTTTCGACTTTTTGGGGTGTTGATGGGGCCTCTCCATGTGGGTGGGGTCCATTTTGAGGACTGGTACAGGCAGGGCTTGGCCATGTGGTTGGGGTCTGGGGCCATTTTGAAGCAAGGCAGTGTGCTTTGTTGTGCCATAGGCCTGCACCCAGTCTGCCATGATTTCATCCATTATGCCCAGGGGTACTCAGTGGTGCATGGGCCCAGTCTTTCTGTGGGGTGTCTTGAATTTGAACATGATTGAGGGCATGGATGGTATTGGATTGTGGTGATTATTGTGTGTTTTTCAATTTTTGGGGATGGTGTTTGGGCTTTTTGCCCAGGGGTTCTCAGTGGTGCATGGACTGAGTCTTTCTGTGGGGTCTCTTGAATGTAAACATCATGTAGGGCATGGATGGCAATGGATTGTGGTGATTTTTGTGTGTTTTTCGATTTTTTGGGGTGTTGATGGGGCCTGTCCATGTGGGTGGGGGCCATTTTGAGGACTGGTGCAGGCCTGGCAATGTGGTGAGGGTCTAGGGGCCATTTTGAAGCCAAGCAGTGTGCTTTGTTGTGCCGTAGGCCTGCACCCAGTCTGCCATGTTTTTATCCATTATGCCCAGGGGTACTCAGTGGTGCATGGGCCTAGTCTTTCTCTGGGGTGTCTTAAATTTGAACATGATTGAGGGCATGGATGGCATTGGATTGTGGTGATTTTTGTGTGTTTTTTGATTTTTGGGGTTGGTGTTGGGGCCTTTTGCCCAGGGGTTCTCAGTGGTGCATGGACTGAGTCTTTCTGTGGGGTCTCGTTATTGTAAACATCATGGAGGGCATGGATGGCATTGGATTGTGGTGATGTTTGTGTGTTTTTTGATTTTTTGGGGTGTTGATGGGGCCTTTTGCCCAGGGGTACTCAGTGGTGCATGAACTGAGTCTTTCTGTGGGTTCTCTTTAATGTAAACATCATGGAGGGCATGGATGGCATTGTATTGTGGTGATTGTTGTGTGTTTTTTGACTTTTTGGGAGTTGTTGGGGCCTGTCCATGTGGGTGGGGGCCATTTTGAAGACTGGCCAGGCAGGGCCTGGCCATGTGGGTGGGGGTCTAGGGGCCATTTTGAAGCCAGGCAGTATGCTTTGTTGTGCCATAGGCCTGCACCCAGTCTGCCATGCTTTCATCCATTATGCCCAGGGGTACTCAGTGGTGCATATGCCTAGTCTTTCTGTGGGGTGTCTTGAATTTGAACATTATTGGGGGAATGGATGGCATGGACTGCAGTGATTTTTGTGTGTTTTTCGATTTTTGGGCTGTGTTGGGGCCTTTTGCCCAGGTGTACTCAGTGGTGCATGGACTGAGTCTTTCTGTGGGGTCTCTTTAATGTAAACATCATGGAGGGCATGAATGGCATTGGATTGTAGTGATTTTTGTGTGTTTTTTGATTTTTTGGGGTGTTGATGGGGCCTGTCCATGTGGGTGGGGGCCATTTTGAGGACTGGTACAGGCCGGGCCTGGCAATGTAGTGGGGGTCTAGGGGCCATTTTGAAGCCAGTCAGTGTGCTTTGTTGTGCCATACGCCTGCAGCCAGTCTGCCATGCTTTCATCCATTATGCACAGGGGTACTCAGTGGTGCATGGACCTAGTCTTTCTGTGGGGTGTCTTGAATTTGAACATGATTGAGGGCATGGATGGCATTGGATTGTGGTGATTATTGTGTGTTTTTCGATTTTTGGGGATGGTGTTCGGGGTTTTTGCCCAGGGGTTCTTAGTGGTGCATGGACTGAGTCTTTCTGTGGGTTCTCTTGAATGTAAACATCATGTAGGGCATGGATGGCATTGGATTGCAGTGATTTTTTTGTGTTTTTTGATTTTTTGGCTGTTGTTTGGGCCTTTTGCCCAGGGGTACTCAGTGGTGCATGGACTGAGTCTTTCTGTGGGGTCTCTTTAATGTAAACATCATGGAGGGCATGGATGGCATTGGATTGTGGTGATTTTGTGTGTGTTTTTTGATTTATTGTGGGGTTGATAGGGCCTGTCCATGTGGGTGGGGGCCATTTTGAGGACTGGTGCAGGCCTGGCCTGGCAATGTGGTGGGGGTCTAGGGGCCATTTTGAAGCCAGGCAGTGTGCTTTGTTGTGCCATAGGCCTGCACCCAGTCTGCCATGCTTTCATCCATTATGCCCAGGGGTACTCAGTGGTGCATGGGCATAGTCTTTCTGTGGGGTGTCTTGAATTTGAACATGATTGAGGGCATGGATTGCATTGGATTATGTTGATTTTTGTGTGTTTTTCGATTTTATGGGTTGGTGTTGGAGCCTTTGCCCAGGGGTACTCAGTGGTGCATGGGCCTAGTCATTCTGTGGGGTGTCTTGAATTTTAACATGATTGAGGGCATGGATGGCATTGGATTGTGATGATTTTTGTGTGTTTTTCGATTTTTGGGCTGTTGTTGGGGCCTTTTGCCCAGGGGTACTTAGTGGTGCATGAACTGAGTCTTTCTGTGGGATCTCTTTAATGTAAACATCATGGAGGGCATGGATGGCATTGGATTGTGGTGATTTCTGTGTGTTTTTTGACTTTTTTGGGGTGTTGATGGGGCCTCTCCATGTGGGTGGGGTCCATTTTGAGGACTGGTACAGGCAGGGCTTGGCCATATGGTTGGGGTCTGGGGCCATTTTGAAACCAGGCAGTGTGCTTTGTTGTGCCATAGGCCTGCACCCAGTCTGCCATGATTTCATCCATTATGCCCAGGGGTACTCAGTGGTGCATGGGCCCAGTCTTTCTGTGGGGTGTCTTGAATTTGAACATGATTAAGGGCATGGATGGCATTGGATTGTGGTGATTTTTGTTTGTTTTTCTATTTTTGGGCTGTTGTTGGGGCCTTTTGCTCAGGGGTACAAAGTGGTGCATGGACTGAGTCTTTCTGTGGGGTCTCTTGAATGTAAACATCATGTAGGGCATGGATGGTATTGGATTGCAGTGATTTTCGTGTGTTTTTCGATTTTTTGTCTGTTGTTTGGGCCTTTTGCCCAGGGGTACTCAGTGGTGCATGGACTGAGTCTTTCTGGGGGGTCTCTTAAATGTAAACATCATGGAGGGCATGGATGGCAATGGATTGTGGTGATTTTTGTGTGTTTTTCGACTTTTTGGGTGGTGTTGGGGACTGTCCATGTGGATGGGGGCCATTTTGATGCCTGGTCCAGGGAGGGCCTGGTCATGTGGGTGGGGTTCTAGGGGCCATTTTGAAGCCAGGCAGTGTGCTTTGTTGTGCCATAGGCCTGCACCCAGTCTGCCATGTTTTTATCCATTATGCACAGGGGTACTCAGTGGTGCATGGACCTAGTCTTTCTGTGGGGTTTCTTGAATTTGAACATGATTGAGGGCATGGATGGCATTGGATTGTGGTGATTATTGTGTGTTTTTCAATTTTTGGGGATGGTGTTCGGGCTTTTTGCCCAGGGGTTCTCAGTGGTGCATGGACTGAGTCTTTCTGTGGGGTCTCTTGAATGTAAACATCATGTAGGGCATGGATGGCATTGGATAGCAGTGATTTTCGTGTGTTTTTCGATTTTTTGTCTGTTGTTTGGGCCTTTTGCCCAGGGGTACTCAGTGGTGCATGGACTGAGTCTTTCTGGGGGGTCTCTTAAATGTAAACATCATGGAGGGCATGGATGGCAATGGATTGTGGTGATTTTTGTGTGTTTTTCGATTTTTTGGGGTGTTGATGGGGCCTGTCCATGTGGGTGGGGGCCATTTTGAGGACTGGTGCAGGCCTGGCCTGGCAATGTGGTGAGGGTCTAGGGGCCATTTTGAAGCCAAGCAGTGTGCTTTGTTGTGCCATAGGCCTGCACCCAGTCTGCCATGTTTTTATCCATTATGCCCAGGGGTACTCAGTGGTGCATGGGCCTAGTCTTTCTCTGGGGTGTCTTAAATTTGAACATGATTGAGGGCATGGATGGCATTGGATTGTGGTGATTTTTGTGTGTTTTTCGATTTTTGGGCTGTGTTGGGGCCTTTTGCCCAGGGGTACTCAGTGGTGCATGAACTGAGTCTTTCTGTGGGGTCTCTTTAATGTAAACATCATGGAGGGCATGGATGGCATTGGATTGTGGTGATTTTTGTGTGTTTTTTGATTTTTTGGGGTGTTGATGGGGCCTCTCCATGTGGGTGGGGTCCATTTTCAGGACTGGTACAGGCAGGGCTTGGCCATGTGGTTGGGGTCTGGGGCCATTTTGAAGCCAGGTAGTGTGCTTTGTTGTGCCATAGGCCTGCACCCAGTCTGCCATGATTTCATCCATTATGCCCAGGTGTACTCAGTGGTGCATGGGCCCAGTCTTTCTGTGGGGTGTCTTGAATTTGAACATGATTGAGGGCATGGATGGCATTGGATTGTGGTGATTTTTTTATGTTTTTCGATTTTTTGTGGTGGTGTTGGGGCCTTTTGCCCAGGGGTACTCAGAGGTGCATGGGCCTAGTCTTTCTGTGGGGTGTCTTGAATTTGAACATGATTGAGGGCATGGATGGCATTGGATTGTGGTGATTTTTATGTGTTTTTCGATTTTTGGGCTGCTGTTAGGGCCTTTTGCCCAGGGGTAGTCAGTGGTGCATGGACTGAGTCTTTCTGTGGGGTCTCGTTATTGTAAACATCATGGAGGGCATGGATGGCATTGGATTGTGGTGATGTTTGTGTGTTTTTTGATTTTTTGGCTGTTGTTGGGGCCTTTTGCCCAGGGGTACTCAGTGGTGCATGAACTGAGTCTTTCTGTGGGGTCTCTTTAATGTAAACATCATGGAGGGCATGGATGGCATTGGATTGCGTTGATTTTTGTGTGTTTTTTTTATTTTTTGGGGTGTTGATGGGGCCTCTCCATGTGGGTGGGGTCCATTTTGAGGACTGGTACAGGCAGGGCTTGGCCATGTGGTTGGGGTCTAGGGGCCATTTTGAAGCCAGGCAGTGTGCTTTGTTGTGCCATAGGCCTGCACCAAGTCTGCCATGCTTTCATCCATTATGCCCAGGGGTACTCAGTGGTGCATTGGGCCTAGTCTTTCTCTGGGGTGTCTTGAATTTGAACATGATTGAGGGCATGGATGGCATTGGATTGTGGTGATTTATGTGTGTTTTTTGATTTTTGGGGGTGGTGTTGGGGCCTTTTGCCCAGGGGTTCTCAGTGGTGCATGGACTGAGTCTTTCTGTGGGGTCTCTTTAATGTTAACATCATGGAGGGCATGGATGGCATTGGATTGTGTTGATTTTTATGTGTTTTTCGATTTTTGGGCTGCTGTTAGGGCCTTTTGCCCAGGGGTAGTCAGTGGTGCATGGACTGAGTCTTTCTGTGGGGTCTCGTTATTGTAAACATCATGGAGGGCATGGATGGCATTGGATTGTGGTGATGTTTGTGTGTTTTTTGATTTTTTGGCTGTTGTTGGGGCCTTTTGCCCAGGGGTACTCAGTGGTGCATGAACTGAGTCTTTCTGTGGGGTCTCTTTAATGTAAACATCATGGAGGGCATGGATGGCATTGGATTGCGTTGATTTTTGTGTGTTTTTTGATTTTTTGGGGTGTTGATGGGGCCTCTCCATGTGGGTGGGGTCCATTTTGAGGACTGGTACAGGCAGGGCTTGGCCATGTGGTTGGGGTCTGGGGCCATTTTGAAGCCAGGCAGTGTGCTTTGTTGTGCCATAGGCCTGCACCCAGTCTGCCATGATTTCATCCATTATGCCCAGGGGTACTCAGTGGTGCATGGGCCCAGTCTTTCTGTGGGGTGTCTTGAATTTGAACATGATTGAGGGCATGGGTGGCATTGGATTGTGGTGATTTTTGTGTGTTTTTCGATTTTTGGGCTGTTGTTGGGGCCTTTTGCCCAGGGGTACAAAGTGGTGCATGGGCTAAGTCTTTCTTTGGGGTCTCTTTAATGTAAACATCATGGAGGTTATGGATGGCATTGGATTGTGGTGATTTTTGTGTGTTTTTCGACTTTTTAGGTGGTGTTGGGGACTGTCCATGTGGGTGGGGGCCATTTTGATGCCTGGTCCAGGGAGGGCCTGGCCATGTGGGTGGGGTTCTAGGGGCCATTTTGAAGCCAGGCATTGTGCTTTGTTGTGCCATAGGCCTGCACCCAGTCTGCCATCCTTTCATCCATTAGGCACAGGGGTACTCAGTGGTGCATGGACCTAGTCTTTCTGTGGGGTGTCTTGAATTTGAACATGATTGAGGGCATGGATGGCATTGGATTGTGGTGATTTTTGTGTGCTTTTCGTTTTTTGGGGATGTTGTTCGGGCCTTTTGCCCAGGGGTTCTCAGTGGTGCATGGACTGAGTCTTTCTGTGGGGTCTCTTGAATGTAAACATCGTGTAGGGCATGGAAGGCATTGGATTGCAGTGATTTTGGTGTGTTTTTTGATTTTTGGGCTGTTGTTGGGGCCTTTTGCCCAGGTGTACTCAGTGGTGCATGGACTGAGTCTTTCTGTGGGGTCTCTTTAATGTAAACATCATGGAGGGCATGAATGGCATTGGATTGTGGTGATTTTTGTGTGTTTTTTGATTTTTTGGGGTGTTGATGGGGCCTGTCCATGTGGGTGGGGGCCATTTTGAGGACTGGTACAGGCCGGGCCTGGCAATGTAGTGGGGGTCTAGGGGCCATTTTGAAGCCAGGCAGTGTGCTTTGTTGTGCCATACGCCTGCAGCCAGTCTGCCATGCTTTCATCCATTATGCACAGGGGTACTCAGTGGTGCATGGACCTAGTCTTTCTGTGGGGTGTCTTGAATTTGAACATGATTGAGGGCATGGATAGCATTGGATTGTGGTGATTATTGTGTGTTTTTCGATTTTTGGGGATGGTGTTCGGGGTTTTTGTCCAGGGGTTCTCAGTGGTGCATGGACTGAGTCTTTCTGTGGGTTCTCTTGAATGTAAACATCATGTAGGGCATGGATGGCATTGGATTGCAGTGATTTTTTTGTGTTTTTTGATTTTTTGGCTGTTGTTTGGGCCTTTTGCCCAGGGGTTCTCAGTTGTGCATGGACTGAGTCTTTCTGTGGGTTCTCTTTAATGTAAACATCATGGAGGGCATGGATGGCATTGTATTGTGGTGATTGTTGTGTGTTTTTTGACTTTTTGGGAGTTGTTGGGGCCTGTCCATGTGGGTGGGGGCCATTTTGAAGACTGGTCAGGCAGGGCCTGGCCATGTGGTTGGGGGTCTAGGGGCCATTTTGAAGCCAGGCAGTATGCTTTGTTGTGCCATAGGCCTGCACCCAGTCTGCCATGCTTTCATCCATTATGCACAGGGGTACTCAGTGGTGCATATGCCTAGTCTTTCTGTGGGGTGTCTTGAATTTGAACATTATTGGGGGAATGGATTGCATGGACTGTAGTGATTTTTGTGTGTTTTTCGATTTTTGGGCTGTTGTTGGGGCCTTTTGCCCAGGGGTACTCAGTGGTGCATGAACTGAGTCTTTCTGTGGGGTCTCTTTAATGTAAACATCATGGAGGGCATGGATGGCATTGGATTGTGGTGATTTTTGTGTGTTTTTTGATTTTTTGGGGTGTTGATGGGGCCTCTCCATGTGGGTGGGGTCCATTTTGAGGACTGGTACAGGCAGGGCTTGGCCATGTGGTTGGGGTCTGGGGCCATTTTGAAGCCAGGCAGTGTGCTTTGTTGTGCCATAGGCCTGCACCCAGTCTGCCATGATTTCATCCATTATGCCCAGGGGTACTCAGTGGTGCATGGGCCCAGTCTTTCTATGGGGTGTCTTGAATTTGAACATGATTGAGGGCATGGATGGCATTGGATTGTGGTGATTTTTTTATGTTTTTCGATTTTTTGTGGTGGTGTTGGGGCCTTTTGCCCAGGGGTACTCAGAGGTGCATGGGCCTAGTCTTTCTGTGGGGTGTCTTGAATTTGAACATGATTGAGGGCATGGATGGCATTGGATTGTGGTGATTTTTGAGTGTTTTTCGATTTTTGGGCTGTTGTTGGGGCCTTTTGCCCAGGGGTACAAAGTGGTGCATGGACTAAGTCTTTCTTTGGGGTCTCTTTAATGTAAACATCATGGAGGTTATGGATGGCATTGGATTGTGGTGATTTGTGTGTGTTTTTCGACTTTTTGGGTGGTGTTGGGGACTGTCCATGTGGGTGGGGGCCATTTTGAGGACTGGTGCAGGCCTGGCCTGGCAATGTGATGAGGGTCTAGGGGCCATTTTGAAGCCAGGCAGTGTGCTTTGTTGTGCCATAGGCCTGCACCAAGTCTGCCATGCTTTCATCCATTATGCCCAGGGGTACTCAGTGGTGCATTGGGCCTAGTCTTTCTCCGGGGTGTCTTGAATTTGAACATGATTGAGGGCATGGATGGCATTGGATTGTGGTGATTTATGTGTGTTTTTTGATTTTTGGGGGTGGTGTTGGGGCCTTTTGCCCAGGGGTTCTCAGTGGTGCATGGACTGAGTCTTTCTGTGGGGTCTCTTTAATGTTAACATCATGGAGGGCATGGATGGCATTGGATTGTGTTGATTTTTATGTGTTTTTCGATTTTTGGGCTGCTGTTAGGGCCTTTTGCCCAGGGGTAGTCAGTGGTGCATGGACTGAGTCTTTCTGTGGGGTCTCGTTATTGTAAACATCATGGAGGGCATGGATGGCATTGGATTGTGGTGATGTTTGTGTGTTTTCTGATTTTTTGGGGTGTTGATGGGGCCTCTCCATGTGGGTGGGGTCCATTTTGAGGACTGGTACAGGCAGGGCTTGGCCATGTGGTTGGGGTCTGGGGCCATTTTGAAGCCAGGCAGTGTGCTTTGTTGTGCCATAGGCCTGCACCCAGTCTGCCATGATTTCATCCATTATGCCCAGGGGTACTCAGTGGTGCATGGGCCCAGTCTTTCTGTGGGGTGTCTTGAATTTGAACATGATTGAGGGCATGGATGGCATTGGATTGTGGTGATTTTTTTATGTTTTTCGATTTTTTTGTGGTGGTGTTGGGGCCTTTTGCCCAGGGGTACTCAGAGGTGCATGGGCCTAGTCTTTCTGTGGGGTGTCTTGAATTTGAACATGATTGAGGGCATGGATGGCATTGGATTGTGGTGATTTTTGTGTGTTTTTCGATTTTTGGGCTGTTGTTGGGGCCTTTTGCCCAGGGGTACAAAGTGGTGCATGGGCTAAGTCTTTCTTTGGGGTCTCTTTAATGTAAACATAATGGAGGTTATGGATGGCATTGGATTGTGGTGATTTTTGTGTGTTTTTCGACTTTTTAGGTGGTGTTGGGGACTGTCCATGTGGGTGGGGGCCATTTTGATGCCTGGTCCAGGGAGGGCCTGGCCATGTGGGTGGGGTTCTAGGGGCCATTTTGAAGCCAGGCATTGTGCTTTGTTGTGCCATAGGCCTGCACCCAGTCTGCCATCCTTTCATCCATCAGGCACAGGGGTACTCAGTGGTGCATGGACCTAGTCTTTCTGTGGGGTGTCTTGAATTTGAACATGATTGAGGGCATGGATGGCATTGGATTGTGGTGATTTTTGTGTGCTTTTCGTTTTTTGGGGATGTTGTTCGGGCCTTTTGCCCAGGGGCTCTCAGTGGTGCATGGACTGAGTCTTTCTGTGGGGTCTCTTGAATGTAAACATCGTGTAGGGCATGGAAGGCATTGGATTGCAGTGATTTTGGTGTGTTTTTTGATTTTTGGGCTGTTGTTGGGGCCTTTTGCCCAGGTGTACTCAGTGGTGCATGGACTGAGTCTTTCTGTGGGGTCTCTTTAATGTAAATATCATGGAGGGCATGGATGGCACTGGATTGTGGTGATTTTTGTGTGTTTTTGATTTTTTGGGGTGTTGATGGGGCCTCTCCATGTGGGTGGGGTCCATTTTGAGGACTGGTACAGGCAGGGCTTGGCCATGTGGTTGGGGTCTGGGGCCATTTTGAAGCCAGGCAGTGTGCTTTGTTGTGCCATAGGCCTGCACCCAGTCTGCCATGATTTCATCCATTATGCCCAGGGGTACTCAGTGGTGCATGGGCCCAGTCTTTCTGTGGGGTGTCTTGAATTTGAACATGATTGAGGGCATGGATGGCATTGGATTGTGGTGATTTTTTTTATGTTTTTCGATTTTTTGTGGTGGTGTTGGGGCCTTTTGCCCAGGGGTACTCAGAGGTGCATGGGCCTAGTCTTTCTGTGGGGTGTCTTGAATTTGAACATGATTGAGGGCATGGATGGCATTGGATTGTGGTGATTTTTGAGTGTTTTTCGATTTTTGGGCTGTTGTTGGGGCCTTTTGCCCAGGGGTACAAAGTGGTGCATGGGCTAAGTCTTTCTTTGGGGTCTCTTTAATGTAAACATCATGGAGGTTATGGATGGCATTGGATTGTGGTGATTTTTGTGTGTTTTTCGACTTTTTGGGTGGTGTTGGGGACTGTCCATGTGGGTGGGGGCCATTTTGAGGACTGGTGCAGGCCTGGCCTGGCAATGTGATTAGGGTCTAGGGGCCATTTTGAAGCCAGGCAGTGTGCTTTGTTGTGCCATAGGCCTGCACCAAGTCTGCCATGCTTTCATCCATTATGCCCAGGGGTACTCAGTGGTGCATTGGGCCTAGTCTTTCTCCGGGGTGTCTTGAATTTAAACATGATTGAGGGCATGGATGGCATTGGATTGTGGTGATTTATGTGTGTTTTTTGATTTTTGGGGGTGGTGTTGGGGCCTTTTGCCCAGGGGTTCTCAGTGGTGCATGGACTGAGTCTTTCTGTGGGGTCTCTTTAATGTTAACATCATGGAGGGCATGGATGGCATTGGATTGTGTTGATTTTTATGTGTTTTTCGATTTTTGGGCTGCTGTTAGGGCCTTTTGCCCAGGGGTAGTCAGTGGTGCATGGACTGAGTCTTTCTGTGGGGTCTCGTTATTGTAAACATCATGGAGGGCATGGATGGCATTGGATTGTGGTGATGTTTGTGTGTTTTTTGATTTTTTGGCTGTTGTTGGGGCCTTTTGCCCAGGGGTACTCAGTGGTGCATGAACTGAGTCTTTCTGTGGGGTCTCTTTAATGTAAACATCATGGAGGTTATGGATGGCATTGGATTGTGGTGATTTTTGTGTGTTTTTCGACTTTTTGGGGTGTTGATGGGGCCTCTCCATGTGGGTGGGGTCCATTTTGAGGACTGGTACAGGCAGGGCTTGGCCATGTGGTTGGGGTCTGGGGCCATTTTGAAGCAAGGCAGTGTGCTTTGTTGTGCCATAGGCCTGCACCCAGTCTGCCATGATTTCATCCATTATGCCCAGGGGTACTCAGTGGTGCATGGGCCCAGTCTTTCTGTGGGGTGTCTTGAATTTGAACATGATTGAGGGCATGGATGGTATTGGATTGTGGTGATTATTGTGTGTTTTTCAATTTTTGGGGATGGTGTTTGGGCTTTTTGCCCAGGGGTTCTCAGTGGTGCATGGACTGAGTCTTTCTGTGGGGTCTCTTGAATGTAAACATCATGTAGGGCATGGATGGCAATGGATTGTGGTGATTTTTGTGTGTTTTTCGATTTTTTGGGGTGTTGATGGGGCCTGTCCATGTGGGTGGGGGCCATTTTGAGGACTGGTGCAGGCCTGGCAATGTGGTGAGGGTCTAGGGGCCATTTTGAAGCCAAGCAGTGTGCTTTGTTGTGCCGTAGGCCTGCACCCAGTCTGCCATGTTTTTATCCATTATGCCCAGGGGTACTCAGTGGTGCATGGGCCTAGTCTTTCTCTGGGGTGTCTTAAATTTGAACATGATTGAGGGCATGGATGGCATTGGATTGTGGTGATTTTTGTGTGTTTTTTGATTTTTGGGGTTGGTGTTGGGGCCTTTTGCCCAGGGGTTCTCAGTGGTGCATGGACTGAGTCTTTCTGTGGGGTCTCGTTATTGTAAACATCATGGAGGGCATGGATGGCATTGGATTGTGGTGATGTTTGTGTGTTTTTTGATTTTTTGGGGTGTTGATGGGGCCTTTTGCCCAGGGGTACTCAGTGGTGCATGAACTGAGTCTTTCTGTGGGTTCTCTTTAATGTAAACATCATGGAGGGCATGGATGGCATTGTATTGTGGTGATTGTTGTGTGTTTTTTGACTTTTTGGGAGTTGTTGGGGCCTGTCCATGTGGGTGGGGGCCATTTTGAAGACTGGCCAGGCAGGGCCTGGCCATGTGGGTGGGGGTCTAGGGGCCATTTTGAAGCCAGGCAGTATGCTTTGTTGTGCCATAGGCCTGCACCCAGTCTGCCATGCTTTCATCCATTATGCCCAGGGGTACTCAGTGGTGCATATGCCTAGTCTTTCTGTGGGGTGTCTTGAATTTGAACATTATTGGGGGAATGGATGGCATGGACTGCAGTGATTTTTGTGTGTTTTTCGATTTTTGTGCTGTGTTGGGGCCTTTTGCCCAGGTGTACTCAGTGGTGCATGGACTGAGTCTTTCTGTGGGGTCTCTTTAATGTAAACATCATGGAGGGCATGAATGGCATTGGATTGTAGTGATTTTTGTGTGTTTTTTGATTTTTTGGGGTGTTGATGGGGCCTGTCCATGTGGGTGGGGGCCATTTTGAGGACTGGTACAGGCCGGGCCTGGCAATGTAGTGGGGGTCTAGGGGCCATTTTGAAGCCAGTCAGTGAGCTTTGTTGTGCCATACGCCTGCAGCCAGTCTGCCATGCTTTCATCCATTATGCACAGGGGTACTCAGTGGTGCATGGACCTAGTCTTTCTGTGGGGTGTCTTGAATTTGAACATGATTGAGGGCATGGATGGCATTGGATTGTGGTGATTATTGTGTGTTTTTCGATTTTTGGGGATGGTGTTCGGGGTTTTTGCCCAGGGGTTCTTAGTGGTGCATGGACTGAGTCTTTCTGTGGGTTCTCTTGAATGTAAACATCATGTAGGGCATGGATGGCATTGGATTGCAGTGATTTTTTTGTGTTTTTTGATTTTTTGGCTGTTGTTTGGGCCTTTTGCCCAGGGGTACTCAGTGGTGCATGGACTGAGTCTTTCTGTGGGGTCTCTTTAATGTAAACATCATGGAGGGCATGGATGGCATTGGATTGTGGTGATTTTGTGTGTGTTTTTTGATTTATTGGGGGGTTGATAGGGCCTGTCCATGTGGGTGGGGGCCATTTTGAGGACTGGTGCAGGCCTGGCCTGGCAATGTGGTGGGGGTCTAGGGGCCATTTTGAAGCCAGGCAGTGTGCTTTGTTGTGCCATAGGCCTGCACCCAGTCTGCCATGCTTTCATCCATTATGCCCAGGGGTACTCAGTGGTGCATGGGCATAGTCTTTCTGTGGGGTGTCTTGAATTTGAACATGATTGAGGGCATGGATTGCATTGGATTATGTTGATTTTTGTGTGTTTTTCGATTTTTTGGGTTGGTGTTGGAGCCTTTGCCCAGGGGTACTCAGTGGTGCATGGGCCTAGTCATTCTGTGGGGTGTCTTGAATTTTAACATGATTGAGGGCATGGATGGCATTGGATTGTGATGATTTTTGTGTGTTTTTCGATTTTTGGGCTGTTGTTGGGGCCTTTTGCCCAGGGGTACTTAGTGGTGCATGAACTGAGTCTTTCTGTGGGATCTCTTTAATGTAAACATCATGGAGGGCATGGATGGCATTGGATTGTGGTGATTTCTGTGTGTTTTTTGACTTTTTTGGGGTGTTGATGGGGCCTCTCCATGTGGGTGGGGTCCATTTTGAGGACTGGTACAGGCAGGGCTTGGCCATATGGTTGGGGTCTGGGGCCATTTTGAAACCAGGCAGTGTGCTTTGTTGTGCCATAGGCCTGCACCCAGTCTGCCATGATTTCATCCATTATGCCCAGGGGTACTCAGTGGTGCATGGGCCCAGTCTTTCTGTGGGGTGTCTTGAATTTGAACATGATTGAGGGCATGGATGGCATTGGATTGTGGTGATTTTTGTTTGTTTTTCTATTTTTGGGCTGTTGTTGGGGCCTTTTGCTCAGGGGTACAAAGTGGTGCATGGACTGAGTCTTTCTGTGGGGTCTCTTGAATGTAAACATCATGTAGGGCATGGATGGTATTGGATTGCAGTGATTTTCGTGTGTTTTTCGATTTTTTGTCTGTTGTTTGGGCCTTTTGCCCAGGGGTACTCAGTGGTGCATGGACTGAGTCTTTCTGGGGGGTCTCTTAAATGTAAACATCATGGAGGGCATGGATGGCATTGGATTGTGTTGATTTTTATGTGTTTTTTGATTTTTTGGCTGTTGTTGGGGCCTTTTGCCCAGGGGTAGTCAGTGGTGCATGGACTGAGTCTTTCTGTGGGGTCTCGTTATTGTAAACATCATGGAGGGCATGGATGGCATTGGATTGTGGTGATGTTTGTGTGTTTTTGGATTTTTTGGCTGTTGTTGGGGCCTTTTGCCCAGGGGTACTCAGTGGTGCATGAACTGAGTCTTTCTGTGGGGTCTCTTTAATGTAAACATCATGGAGGGCATGGATGGCATTGGATTGCGTTGATTTTTGTGTGTTTTCTGATTTTTTGGGGTGTTGATGGGGCCTCTCCATGTGGGTGGGGTCCATTTTGAGGACTGGTACAGGCAGGGCTTGGCCATGTGGTTGGGGTCTGGGGCCATGTTGAAGCCAGGCAGTGTGCTTTGTTGTTCCATAGGCCTGCACCCAGTCTGCCATGTTTTTATCCATTATGCACAGGGGTACTCAGTGGTGCATGGACCTAGTCTTTCTGTGGGGTTTCTTGAATTTGAACATGATTGAGGGCATGGATGGCATTGGATTGTGGTGATTATTGTGTGTTTTTCAATTTTTGGGGATGGTGTTCGGGCTTTTTGCCCAGGGGTTCTCAGTGGTGCATGGACTGAGTCTTTCTGTGGGGTCTCTTGAATGTAAACATCATGTAGGGCATGGATGGCATTGGATAGCAGTGATTTTCGTGTGTTTTTCGATTTTTTGTCTGTTGTTTGGGCCTTTTGCCCAGGGGTACTCAGTGGTGCATGGACTGAGTCTTTCTGGGGGGTCTCTTAAATGTAAACATCATGGAGGGCATGGATGGCAATGGATTGTGGTGATTTTTGTGTGTTTTTCGATTTTTTGGGGTGTTGATGGGGCCTGTCCATGTGGGTGGGGGCCATTTTGAGGACTGGTGCAGGCCTGGCCTGGCAATGTGGTGAGGGTCTAGGGGCCATTTTGAAGCCAAGCAGTGTGCTTTGTTGTGCCATAGGCCTGCACCCAGTCTGCCATGTTTTTATCCATTATGCCCAGGGGTACTCAGTGGTGCATGGGCCTAGTCTTTCTCTGGGGTGTCTTAAATTTGAACATGATTGAGGGCATGGATGGCATTGGATTGTGGTGATTTTTGTGTGCTTTTCGATTTTTGGGGATGTTGTTCGGGCCTTTTGCCCAGGGGTTCTCAGTGGTGCATGCACTGAGTCTTTCTGTGGGGTCTCTTGAATGTAAACATCATGTAGGGCATGGAAGGCATTGGATTGCAGTGATTTTGGTGTGTTTTTTGATTTTTGGGCTGTTGTTGGGGCCTTCTGCCCAGGTGTACTCAGTGGTGCATGGACTGAGTCTTTCTGTGGGGTCTCTTTAATGTAAACATCATGGAGGGCATGAATGGCATTGGATTGTGGTGATTTTTGTGTGTTTTTTTGATTTTTTGGGGTGTTGATGGGGCCTGTCCATGTGGGTGGGGGGCATTTTGAGGACTGGTACAGGCCGGGCCTGGAAATGTAGTGGGGGTCTAGGGGCCATTTTGAAGCCAGGCAGTGTGCTTTGTTGTGCCATACGCCTGCAGCCAGTCTGCCATGCTTTCATCCATTATGCACAGGGTTACTCAGTGGTGCATGGACCTAGTCTTTCTGTGGGGTGTCTTGAATTTGAACATGATTGAGGGCATGGATGGCATTGGATTGTGGTGATTATAGTGTGTTTTTCGATTTTTCAGGATGGTGTTCGGGGTTATTGCCCAGGGGTTCTCAGTGGTGCATGGACTGAGTCTTTTTGTGGGTTCTCTTGAATGTAAACATCATGTAGGACATGGATGGCATTGGATTGCAGTGATTTTTTTGTGTTTTTTGATTTTTTGGCTGTTGTTTGGGCCTTTTGCCCAGGGGTACTCAGTGGTGCATGGACTGAGGCTTTCTGTGGGGTCTCTTTAATGTAAACATCATGGAGGGCATGGATGGCATTGGATTGTGGTGATTTTGTGTGTGTTTTTGATTTTTTGGGGGGTTGATAGGGCCTGTCCATGTGGGTGGGGGCCATTTTGAGGACTGGTGCAGGCCTGGCCTGGCAATGTGGTGGGGGTCTAGAGGCTATTTTGAAGCCAGGCAGTGTGCTTTGTTGTGCCATAGGCCTGCACCAAGTCTGCCATGCTTTCATCCATTATGCCCAGGGGTACTCAGTGGTGCATTGGGCCTAGTCTTTCTCCGGGGTGTCTTGAATTTGAACATGATTGAGGGCATGGATGGCATTGGATTGTGGTGATTTATGTGTGTTTTTTGATTTTTGGGGGTGGTGTTGGGGCCTTTTGCCCAGGGGTTCTCAGTGGTGCATGGACTGAGTCTTTCTGTGGGGTCTCTTTAATGTTAACATCATGGAGGGCATGGATGGCATTGGATTGTGTTGATTTTTATGTGTTTTTTGATTTTTTGGCTGTTGTTGGGGCCTTTTGCCCAGGGGTAGTCAGTGGTGCATGGACTGAGTCTTTCTGTGGGGTCTCGTTATTGTAAACATCATGGAGGGCATGGATGGCATTGGATTGTGGTGATGTTTGTGTGTTTTTGGATTTTTTGGCTGTTGTTGGGGCCTTTTGCCCAGGGGTACTCAGTGGTGCATGAACTGAGTCTTTCTGTGGGGTCTCTTTAATGTAAACATCATGGAGGGCATGGATGGCATTGGATTGCGTTGATTTTTGTGTGTTTTCTGATTTTTTGGGGTGTTGATGGGGCCTCTCCATGTGGGTGGGGTCCATTTTGAGGACTGGTACAGGCAGGGCTTGGCCATGTGGTTGGGGTCTGGGGCCATGTTGAAGCCAGGCAGTGTGCTTTGTTGTTCCATAGGCCTGCACCCAGTCTGCCATGATTTCATCCATTATGCCCAGGGGTACTCAGTGGTGCATGGGCCCAGTCTTTCTGTGGGGTGTCTTGAATTTGAACATGATTGAGGGCATGGATGGCATTGGATTGTGGTGATTTTTTTATGTTTTTCGATTTTTTTGTGGTGGTGTTGGGGCCTTTTGCCCAGGGGTACTCAGAGGGGTCATGGGCCTAGTCTTTCTGTGGGGTGTCTTGAATTTGAACATGATTGAGGGCATGGATGGCATTGGATTGTGGTGATTATTGTGTGTTTTTCGATTTTTGGGCTGTTGTTGGGGCCTTTTGCCCAGGGGTACAAAGTGGTGCATGGGCTAAGTCTTTCTTTGGGGTCTCCTTAATGTAAACATCATGGAGGTTATGGATGGCATTGGATTGTGGTGATTTTTGTGTGTTTTTCGACTTTTTAGGTGGTGTTGGGGACTGTCCATGTGGGTGGGGGCCATTTTGATGCCTGGTCCAGGGAGGGCCTGGCCATGTGGGTGGGGTTCTAGGGGCCATTTTGAAGCCAGGCATTGTGCTTTGTTGTGCCATAGGCCTGCACCCAGTCTGCCATCCTTTCATCCATTAGGCACAGGGGTACTCAGTGGTGCATGGACCTAGTCTTTCTGTGGGGTGTCTTGAATTTGAACATGATTGAGGGCATGGATGGCATTGGATTGTGGTGATTTTTGTGTGCTTTTCGTTTTTTGGGGATGTTGTTCGGGCCTTTTGCCCAGGGGCTCTCAGTGGTGCATGGACTGAGTCTTTCTGTGGGGTCTCTTGAATGTAAACATCGTGTAGGGCATAGAAGGCATTGGATTGCAGTGATTTTGGTGTGTTTTTTGATTTTTGGGCTGTTGTTGGGGCCTTTTGCCCAGGTGTACTCAGTGGTGCATGGACTGAGTCTTTCTGTGGGGTCTCTTTAATGTAAACATCATGGAGGGCATGAATGGCATTGGATTGTGGTGATTTTTGTGTGTTTTTTGATTTTTTGGGGTGTTGATGGGGCCTGTCCATGTGGGTGGGGGCCATTTTGAGGACTGGTACAGGCCGGGCCTGGCAATGTAGTGGGGGTCTAGGGGCCATTTTGAAGCCAGGCAGTGTGCTTTGTTGTGCCATACGCCTGCAGCCAGTCTGCCATGCTTTCATCCATTATGCACAGGGGTACTCAGTGGTGCATGGACCTAGTCTTTCTGTGGGGTGTCTTGAATTTGAACATGATTGAGGGCATGGATGGCATTGGATTGTGGTGATTATTGTGTGTTTTTCGATTTTTGGGTATGGCGTTCGGGGTTTTTGCCCAGGGGTTCTCAGTGGTGCATGGACTGAGTCTTTCTGTGGGTTCTCTTGAATGTAAACATCATGTAGGGCATGGATGGCATTGGATTGCAGTGATTCTTTTGTGTTTTTTGATTTTTTGGCTGTTGTTTGGGCCTTTTGCCCAGGGGTACTCAGTGGTGCATGGACTGAGTCTTTCTGTGGGGTCTCTTTAATGTAAACATCATGGAGGGCATGGATGGCATTGGATTGTGGTGATTTTGTGTGTGTTTTTTGATTTATTGGGGGGTTGATAGGGCCTGTCCATGTGGGTGGGGGCCATTTTGAGGACTGGTGCAGGCCTGGCCTGGCAATGTGGTGTGGGTCTAGGGGCCATTTTGAAGCCAGGCAGTGTGCTTTGTTGTGCCATAGGCCTGCACCCAGTCTGCCATGCTTTCATCCATTATGCCCAGGGGTACTCAGTGGTGCATGGGCATAGTCTTTCTGTGGGGTGTCTTGAATTTGAACATGATTGAGGGCATGGATTGCATTGGATTATGTTGATTTTTGTGTGTTTTTCGATTTTTCGGGTTGGTGTTGGGGCCTTTGCCCAGGGGTACTCAGTGGTGCATGGGCCTAGTCTTTCTGTGGGGTGTCTTGAATTTTAACATGATTGAGGGCATGGATGGCATTGGATTGTGATGATTTTTGTGTGTTTTTCGATTTTTGGGCTGTTGTTGGGGCCTTTTGCCCAGGGGTACTTAGTGGTGCATGAACTGAGTCTTTCTGTGGGATCTCTTTAATGTAAACATCATGGAGGGCATGGATGGCATTGGATTGTGGTGATTTCTGTGTGTTTTTTGACTTTTTTGGGGTGTTGATGGGGCCTCTCCATGTGGGTGGGGTCCATTTTGAGGACTGGTACAGGCAGGGCTTGGCCATGTGGTTGGGGTCTGGGGCCATTTTGAAGCCAGGCAGTGTGCTTTGTTGTGCCATAGGCCTGCACCCAGTCTGCCATGATTTCATCCATTATGCCCAGGGGTACTCAGTGGTGCATGGGCCCAGTCTTTCTGTGGGGTGTCTTGAATTTGAACATGATTGAGGGCATGGATGGCATTGGATTGTGGTGATTTTTGTTTGTTTTTCTATTTTTGGGCTGTTGTTGGGGCCTTTTGCTCAGGGGTACAAAGTGGTGCATGGACTGAGTCTTTCTGTGGGGTCTCTTGAATGTAAACATCATGTAGGGCATGGATGGTATTGGATTGCAGTGATTTGCGTGTGTTTTTCGATTTTTTGTCTGTTGTTTGGGCCTTTTGCCCAGGGGTACTCAGTGGTGCATGGACTGAGTCTTTCTGGGGGGGTCTCTTAAATGTAAACATCATGGAGGGCATGGATGGCAATGGATTGTGGTGATTTTTGTGTGTTTTTCGACTTTTTGGGTGGTGTTGGGGACTGTCCATGTGGATGGGGGCCATTTTGATGCCTGGTCCAGGGAGGGCCTGGTCATGTGGGTGGGGTGCTAGGGGCCATTTTGAAGCCAGGCAGTGTGCTTTGTTGTGCCATAGGCCTGCACCCAGTCTGCCATGTTTTTATCCATTATGCACAGGGGTACTCAGTGGTGCATGGACCTAGTCTTTCTGTGGGGTTTCTTGAATTTGAACATGATTGAGGGCATGGATGGCATTGGATTGTGGTGATTATTGTGTGTTTTTCAATTTTTGGGGATGGTGTTCGGGCTTTTTGCCCAGGGGTTCTCAGTGGTGCATGGACTGAGTCTTTCTGTGGGGTCTCTTGAATGTAAACATCATGTAGGGCATGGATGGCATTGGATAGCAGTGATTTTCGTGTGTTTTTCGATTTTTTGTCTGTTGTTTGGGCCTTTTGCCCAGGGGTACTCAGTGGTGCATGGACTGAGTCTTTCTGGGGGGTCTCTTAAATGTAAACATCATGGAGGGCATGGATGGCAATGGATTGTGGTGATTTTTGTGTGTTTTTCGATTTTTTGGGGTGTTGATGGGGCCTGTCCATGTGGGTGGGGCCCATTTATAGGACTGGTGCAGGCCTGGCCTGGCAATGTGGTGAGGGTCTAGGGGCCATTTTGAAGCCAAGCAGTGTGATTTGTTGTGCCATAGGCCTGCACCCAGTCTGCCATGTTTTTATCCATTATGCCCAGGGGTACTCAGTGGTGCATGGGCCTAGTCTTTCTCTGGGGTGTCTTAAATTTGAACATGATTGAGGGCATGGATTGCATTGGATTGTGGTGATTCTTGTGTGTTTTTTGATTTTTGGGGTTGGTGTTGGGGCCTTTTGCCCAGGGGTTCTCAGTGGTGCATGGACTGAGTCTTTCTGTGGGGTCTCGTTATTGTAAACATCATGGAGGGCATGGATGGCATTGGATTGTGGTGATGTTTGTGTGTTTTTTGATTTTTTGGCTGTTGTTGGGGCCTTTTGCCCAGGGGTACTCAGTGGTGCATGAACTGAGTCTTTCTGTGGGTTCTCTTTAATGTAAACATCATGGAGGGCATGGATGGCATTGTATTGTGGTGATTGTTGTGTGTTTTTTGACTTTTTGGGAGTTGTTGGGGCCTGTCCATGTGGGTGGGGGCCATTTTGAAGCCTGGCCAGGCAGGGCCTGGCCATGTGGGTGGGGGTCTAGGGGCCATTTTGAAGCCAGGCAGTATGCTTTAAAGTGCCATAGGCCTGCACACAGTCTGCCATGCTTTCATCCATTATGCCCAGGGGTACTCAGTGGTGCATATGCCTAGTCTTTCTGTGGGGTGTCTTGAATTTGAACATTATTGGGGGAATGGATGGCATGGACTGTAGTGATTTTTGTGTGTTTTTCGATTTTTGGGCTGTTGTTGGGGCCTTTTGCCCAGGGGTACTCAGTGGTGCATGAACTGAGTCTTTCTGTGGGGTCTCTTTAATGTAAACATCATGGAGGGCATGGATGGCATTGGATTGTGGTGATTTTTGTGTGTTTTTTGATTTTTTGGGGTGTTGATGGGGCCTCTCCATGTGGGTGGGGTCCATTTTGAGGACTGGTACAGGCAGGGCTTGGCCATATGGTTGGGGTCTGGGGCCATTTTGAAACCAGGCAGTGTGCTTTGTTGTGCCATAGGCCTGCACCCAGTCTGCCATGATTTCATCCATTATGCCCAGGGGTACTCAGTGGTGCATGGGCCCAGTCTTTCTGTGGGGTGTCTTGAATTTGAACATGATTGAGGGCATGGATGGCATTGGATTGTGGTGATTTTTGTTTGTTTTTCTATTTTTGGGCTGTTGTTGGGGCCTTTTGCTCAGGGGTACAAAGTGGTGCATGGACTGAGTCTTTCTGTGGGGTCTCTTGAATGTAAACATCATGTAGGGCATGGATGGTATTGGATTGCAGTGATTTTCGTGTGTTTTTCGATTTTTTGTCTGTTGTTTGGGCCTTTTGCCCAGGGGTACTCAGTGGTGCATGGACTGAGTCTTTCTGGGGGGTCTCTTAAATGTAAACATCATGGAGGGCATGGATGGCATTGGATTGTGTTGATTTTTATGTGTTTTTTGATTTTTTGGCTGTTGTTGGGGCCTTTTGCCCAGGGGTAGTCAGTGGTGCATGGACTGAGTCTTTCTGTGGGGTCTCGTTATTGTAAACATCATGGAGGGCATGGATGGCATTGGATTGTGGTGATGTTTGTGTGTTTTTGGATTTTTTGGCTGTTGTTGGGGCCTTTTGCCCAGGGGTACTCAGTGGTGCATGAACTGAGTCTTTCTGTGGGGTCTCTTTAATGTAAACATCATGGAGGGCATGGATGGCATTGGATTGCGTTGATTTTTGTGTGTTTTCTGATTTTTTGGGGTGTTGATGGGGCCTCTCCATGTGGGTGGGGTCCATTTTGAGGACTGGTACAGGCAGGGCTTGGCCATGTGGTTGGGGTCTGGGGCCATGTTGAAGCCAGGCAGTGTGCTTTGTTGTTCCATAGGCCTGCACCCAGTCTGCCATGTTTTTATCCATTATGCACAGGGGTACTCAGTGGTGCATGGACCTAGTCTTTCTGTGGGGTTTCTTGAATTTGAACATGATTGAGGGCATGGATGGCATTGGATTGTGGTGATTATTGTGTGTTTTTCAATTTTTGGGGATGGTGTTCGGGCTTTTTGCCCAGGGGTTCTCAGTGGTGCATGGACTGAGTCTTTCTGTGGGGTCTCTTGAATGTAAACATCATGTAGGGCATGGATGGCATTGGATAGCAGTGATTTTCGTGTGTTTTTCGATTTTTTGTCTGTTGTTTGGGCCTTTTGCCCAGGGGTACTCAGTGGTGCATGGACTGAGTCTTTCTGGGGGGTCTCTTAAATGTAAACATCATGGAGGGCATGGATGGCAATGGATTGTGGTGATTTTTGTGTGTTTTTCGATTTTTTGGGGTGTTGATGGGGCCTGTCCATGTGGGTGGGGGCCATTTTGAGGACTGGTGCAGGCCTGGCCTGGCAATGTGGTGAGGGTCTAGGGGCCATTTTGAAGCCAAGCAGTGTGCTTTGTTGTGCCATAGGCCTGCACCCAGTCTGCCATGTTTTTATCCATTATGCCCAGGGGTACTCAGTGGTGCATGGGCCTAGTCTTTCTCTGGGGTGTCTTAAATTTGAACATGATTGAGGGCATGGATGGCATTGGATTGTGGTGATTTTTGTGTGCTTTTCGATTTTTGGGGATGTTGTTCGGGCCTTTTGCCCAGGGGTTCTCAGTGGTGCATGCACTGAGTCTTTCTGTGGGGTCTCTTGAATGTAAACATCATGTAGGGCATGGAAGGCATTGGATTGCAGTGATTTTGGTGTGTTTTTTGATTTTTGGGCTGTTGTTGGGGCCTTCTGCCCAGGTGTACTCAGTGGTGCATGGACTGAGTCTTTCTGTGGGGTCTCTTTAATGTAAACATCATGGAGGGCATGAATGGCATTGGATTGTGGTGATTTTTGTGTGTTTTTTTGATTTTTTGGGGTGTTGATGGGGCCTGTCCATGTGGGTGGGGGGCATTTTGAGGACTGGTACAGGCCGGGCCTGGAAATGTAGTGGGGGTCTAGGGGCCATTTTGAAGCCAGGCAGTGTGCTTTGTTGTGCCATACGCCTGCAGCCAGTCTGCCATGCTTTCATCCATTATGCACAGGGTTACTCAGTGGTGCATGGACCTAGTCTTTCTGTGGGGTGTCTTGAATTTGAACATGATTGAGGGCATGGATGGCATTGGATTGTGGTGATTATAGTGTGTTTTTCGATTTTTCAGGATGGTGTTCGGGGTTATTGCCCAGGGGTTCTCAGTGGTGCATGGACTGAGTCTTTTTGTGGGTTCTCTTGAATGTAAACATCATGTAGGACATGGATGGCATTGGATTGCAGTGATTTTTTTGTGTTTTTTGATTTTTTGGCTGTTGTTTGGGCCTTTTGCCCAGGGGTACTCAGTGGTGCATGGACTGAGGCTTTCTGTGGGGTCTCTTTAATGTAAACATCATGGAGGGCATGGATGGCATTGGATTGTGGTGATTTTGTGTGTGTTTTTGATTTTTTGGGGGGTTGATAGGGCCTGTCCATGTGGGTGGGGGCCATTTTGAGGACTGGTGCAGGCCTGGCCTGGCAATGTGGTGGGGGTCTAGAGGCTATTTTGAAGCCAGGCAGTGTGCTTTGTTGTGCCATAGGCCTGCACCAAGTCTGCCATGCTTTCATCCATTATGCCCAGGGGTACTCAGTGGTGCATTGGGCCTAGTCTTTCTCCGGGGTGTCTTGAATTTGAACATGATTGAGGGCATGGATGGCATTGGATTGTGGTGATTTATGTGTGTTTTTTGATTTTTGGGGGTGGTGTTGGGGCCTTTTGCCCAGGGGTTCTCAGTGGTGCATGGACTGAGTCTTTCTGTGGGGTCTCTTTAATGTTAACATCATGGAGGGCATGGATGGCATTGGATTGTGTTGATTTGTATGTGTTTTTTGATTTTTTGGCTGTTGTTGGGGCCTTTTGCCCAGGGGTAGTCAGTGGTGCATGGACTGAGTCTTTCTGTGGGGTCTCGTTATTGTAAACATCATGGAGGGCATGGATGGCATTGGATTGTGGTGATGTTTGTGTGTTTTTGGATTTTTTGGCTGTTGTTGGGGCCTTTTGCCCAGGGGTACTCAGTGGTGCATGAACTGAGTCTTTCTGTGGGGTCTCTTTAATGTAAACATCATGGAGGGCATGGATGGCATTGGATTGCGTTGATTTTTGTGTGTTTTCTGATTTTTTGGGGTGTTGATGGGGCCTCTCCATGTGGGTGGGGTCCATTTTGAGGACTGGTACAGGCAGGGCTTGGCCATGTGGTTGGGGTCTGGGGCCATGTTGAAGCCAGGCAGTGTGCTTTGTTGTTCCATAGGCCTGCACCCAGTCTGCCATGATTTCATCCATTATGCCCAGGGGTACTCAGTGGTGCATGGGCCCAGTCTTTCTGTGGGGTGTCTTGAATTTGAACATGATTGAGGGCATGGATGGCATTGGATTGTGGTGATTTTTTTATGTTTTTCGATTTTTTTGTGGTGGTGTTGGGGCCTTTTGCCCAGGGGTACTCAGAGGGGTCATGGGCCTAGTCTTTCTGTGGGGTGTCTTGAATTTGAACATGATTGAGGGCATGGATGGCATTGGATTGTGGTGATTATTGTGTGTTTTTCGATTTTTGGGCTGTTGTTGGGGCCTTTTGCCCAGGGGTACAAAGTGGTGCATGGGCTAAGTCTTTCTTTGGGGTCTCCTTAATGTAAACATCATGGAGGTTATGGATGGCATTGGATTGTGGTGATTTTTGTGTGTTTTTCGACTTTTTAGGTGGTGTTGGGGACTGTCCATGTGGGTGGGGGCCATTTTGATGCCTGGTCCAGGGAGGGCCTGGCCATGTGGGTGGGGTTCTAGGGGCCATTTTGAAGCCAGGCATTGTGCTTTGTTGTGCCATAGGCCTGCACCCAGTCTGCCATCCTTTCATCCATTAGGCACAGGGGTACTCAGTGGTGCATGGACCTAGTCTTTCTGTGGGGTGTCTTGAATTTGAACATGATTGAGGGCATGGATGGCATTGGATTGTGGTGATTTTTGTGTGCTTTTCGTTTTTTGGGGATGTTGTTCGGGCCTTTTGCCCAGGGGCTCTCAGTGGTGCATGGACTGAGTCTTTCTGTGGGGTCTCTTGAATGTAAACATCGTGTAGGGCATAGAAGGCATTGGATTGCAGTGATTTTGGTGTGTTTTTTGATTTTTGGGCTGTTGTTGGGGCCTTTTGCCCAGGTGTACTCAGTGGTGCATGGACTGAGTCTTTCTGTGGGGTCTCTTTAATGTAAACATCATGGAGGGCATGAATGGCATTGGATTGTGGTGATTTTTGTGTGTTTTTTGATTTTTTGGGGTGTTGATGGGGCCTGTCCATGTGGGTGGGGGCCATTTTGAGGACTGGTACAGGCCGGGCCTGGCAATGTAGTGGGGGTCTAGGGGCCATTTTGAAGCCAGGCAGTGTGCTTTGTTGTGCCATACGCCTGCAGCCAGTCTGCCATGCTTTCATCCATTATGCACAGGGGTACTCAGTGGTGCATGGACCTAGTCTTTCTGTGGGGTGTCTTGAATTTGAACATGATTGAGGGCATGGATGGCATTGGATTGTGGTGATTATTGTGTGTTTTTCGATTTTTGGGTATGGCGTTCGGGGTTTTTGCCCAGGGGTTCTCAGTGGTGCATGGACTGAGTCTTTCTGTGGGTTCTCTTGAATGTAAACATCATGTAGGGCATGGATGGCATTGGATTGCAGTGATTCTTTTGTGTTTTTTGATTTTTTGGCTGTTGTTTGGGCCTTTTGCCCAGGGGTACTCAGTGGTGCATGGACTGAGTCTTTCTGTGGGGTCTCTTTAATGTAAACATCATGGAGGGCATGGATGGCATTGGATTGTGGTGATTTTGTGTGTGTTTTTTGATTTATTGGGGGGTTGATAGGGCCTGTCCATGTGGGTGGGGGCCATTTTGAGGACTGGTGCAGGCCTGGCCTGGCAATGTGGTGTGGGTCTAGGGGCCATTTTGAAGCCAGGCAGTGTGCTTTGTTGTGCCATAGGCCTGCACCCAGTCTGCCATGCTTTCATCCATTATGCCCAGGGGTACTCAGTGGTGCATGGGCATAGTCTTTCTGTGGGGTGTCTTGAATTTGAACATGATTGAGGGCATGGATTGCATTGGATTATGTTGATTTTTGTGTGTTTTTCGATTTTTCGGGTTGGTGTTGGGGCCTTTGCCCAGGGGTACTCAGTGGTGCATGGGCCTAGTCTTTCTGTGGGGTGTCTTGAATTTTAACATGATTGAGGGCATGGATGGCATTGGATTGTGATGATTTTTGTGTGTTTTTCGATTTTTGGGCTGTTGTTGGGGCCTTTTGCCCAGGGGTACTTAGTGGTGCATGAACTGAGTCTTTCTGTGGGATCTCTTTAATGTAAACATCATGGAGGGCATGGATGGCATTGGATTGTGGTGATTTCTGTGTGTTTTTTGACTTTTTTGGGGTGTTGATGGGGCCTCTCCATGTGGGTGGGGTCCATTTTGAGGACTGGTACAGGCAGGGCTTGGCCATGTGGTTGGGGTCTGGGGCCATTTTGAAGCCAGGCAGTGTGCTTTGTTGTGCCATAGGCCTGCACCCAGTCTGCCATGATTTCATCCATTATGCCCAGGGGTACTCAGTGGTGCATGGGCCCAGTCTTTCTGTGGGGTGTCTTGAATTTGAACATGATTGAGGGCATGGATGGCATTGGATTGTGGTGATTTTTGTTTGTTTTTCTATTTTTGGGCTGTTGTTGGGGCCTTTTGCTCAGGGGTACAAAGTGGTGCATGGACTGAGTCTTTCTGTGGGGTCTCTTGAATGTAAACATCATGTAGGGCATGGATGGTATTGGATTGCAGTGATTTTCGTGTGTTTTTCGATTTTTTGTCTGTTGTTTGGGCCTTTTGCCCAGGGGTACTCAGTGGTGCATGGACTGAGTCTTTCTGGGGGGGTCTCTTAAATGTAAACATCATGGAGGGCATGGATGGCAATGGATTGTGGTGATTTTTGTGTGTTTTTCGACTTTTTGGGTGGTGTTGGGGACTGTCCATGTGGATGGGGGCCATTTTGATGCCTGGTCCAGGGAGGGCCTGGTCATGTGGGTGGGGTGCTAGGGGCCATTTTGAAGCCAGGCAGTGTGCTTTGTTGTGCCATAGGCCTGCACCCAGTCTGCCATGTTTTTATCCATTATGCACAGGGGTACTCAGTGGTGCATGGACCTAGTCTTTCTGTGGGGTTTCTTGAATTTGAACATGATTGAGGGCATGGATGGCATTGGATTGTGGTGATTATTGTGTGTTTTTCAATTTTTGGGGATGGTGTTCGGGCTTTTTGCCCAGGGGTTCTCAGTGGTGCATGGACTGAGTCTTTCTGTGGGGTCTCTTGAATGTAAACATCATGTAGGGCATGGATGGCATTGGATAGCAGTGATTTTCGTGTGTTTTTCGATTTTTTGTCTGTTGTTTGGGCCTTTTGCCCAGGGGTACTCAGTGGTGCATGGACTGAGTCTTTCTGGGGGGTCTCTTAAATGTAAACATCATGGAGGGCATGGATGGCAATGGATTGTGGTGATTTTTGTGTGTTTTTCGATTTTTTGGGGTGTTGATGGGGCCTGTCCATGTGGGTGGGGCCCATTTATAGGACTGGTGCAGGCCTGGCCTGGCAATGTGGTGAGGGTCTAGGGGCCATTTTGAAGCCAAGCAGTGTGATTTGTTGTGCCATAGGCCTGCACCCAGTCTGCCATGTTTTTATCCATTATGCCCAGGGGTACTCAGTGGTGCATGGGCCTAGTCTTTCTCTGGGGTGTCTTAAATTTGAACATGATTGAGGGCATGGATTGCATTGGATTGTGGTGATTCTTGTGTGTTTTTTGATTTTTGGGGTTGGTGTTGGGGCCTTTTGCCCAGGGGTTCTCAGTGGTGCATGGACTGAGTCTTTCTGTGGGGTCTCGTTATTGTAAACATCATGGAGGGCATGGATGGCATTGGATTGTGGTGATGTTTGTGTGTTTTTTGATTTTTTGGCTGTTGTTGGGGCCTTTTGCCCAGGGGTACTCAGTGGTGCATGAACTGAGTCTTTCTGTGGGTTCTCTTTAATGTAAACATCATGGAGGGCATGGATGGCATTGTATTGTGGTGATTGTTGTGTGTTTTTTGACTTTTTGGGAGTTGTTGGGGCCTGTCCATGTGGGTGGGGGCCATTTTGAAGCCTGGCCAGGCAGGGCCTGGCCATGTGGGTGGGGGTCTAGGGGCCATTTTGAAGCCAGGCAGTATGCTTTAAAGTGCCATAGGCCTGCACACAGTCTGCCATGCTTTCATCCATTATGCCCAGGGGTACTCAGTGGTGCATATGCCTAGTCTTTCTGTGGGGTGTCTTGAATTTGAACATTATTGGGGGAATGGATGGCATGGACTGTAGTGATTTTTGTGTGTTTTTCGATTTTTGGGCTGTTGTTGGGGCCTTTTGCCCAGGGGTACTCAGTGGTGCATGAACTGAGTCTTTCTGTGGGGTCTCTTTAATGTAAACATCATGGAGGGCATGGATGGCATTGGATTGTGGTGATTTTTGTGTGTTTTTTGATTTTTTGGGGTGTTGATGGGGCCTCTCCATGTGGGTGGGGTCCATTTTGAGGACTGGTACAGGCAGGGCTTGGCCATGTGGTTGGGGTCTGGGGCCATTTTGAAGCCAGGCAGTGTGCTTTGTTGTGCCATAGGCCTGCACCCAGTCTGCCATGATTTCATCCATTATGCCCAGGGGTACTCAGTGGTGCATGGGCCCAGTCTTTCTGTGGGGTGTCTTGAATTTGAACATGATTGAGGGCATGGATGGCATTGGATTGTGGTGATTTTTTTTTATGTTTTTCGATTTTTTGTGGTGATGTTGGGGCCTTTTGCCCAGGGGTACTCAGAGGTGCATGGGCCTAGTCTTTCTGTGGGGTGTCTTGAATTTGAACATGATTGAGGGCATGGATGGCATTGGATTGTCGTGATTTTTGTGTGTTTTTCGATTTTTGGGCTGTTGTTGGGGACTGTCCATGTGGGTGGGGGCCATTTTGATGCCTGGTCCAGGAAGGGCCTGGCCATGTGGGTGGGGTTCTAGGGGCCATTTTGAAGCCAGGCATTGTGCTTTGTTGTGCCATAGGCCTGCACCCAGTCTGCTATCCTTTCATCCATTAGGCACAGGGGTACTCAGTGGTGCATGGACCTAGTCTTTCTGTGGGGTGTCTTGAATTTGAACATGATTGAGGGCATGGATGGCATTGGATTGTGGTGATTTTTGTGTGCTTTTCGATTTTTGGGGATGTTGTTCGGGCCTTTTGCCCAGGGGTTCTCAGTGGTGCATGCACTGAGTCTTTCTGTGGGGTCTCTTGAATGTAAACATCATGTAGGGCATGGAAGGCATTGGATTGCAGTGATTTTGGTGTGTTTTTTGATTTTTGGGCTGTTGTTGGGGCCTTCTGCCCAGGTGTACTCAGTGGTGCATGGACTGAGTCTTTCTGTGGGGTCTCTTTAATGTAAACATCATGGAGGGCATGAATGGCATTGGATTGTGGTGATTTTTGTGTGTTTTTTTGATTTTTTGGGGTGTTGATGGGGCCTGTCCATGTGGGTGGGGGGCATTTTGAGGACTGGTACAGGCCGGGCCTGGAAATGTAGTGGGGGTCTAGGGGCCATTTTGAAGCCAGGCAGTGTGCTTTGTTGTGCCATACGCCTGCAGCCAGTCTGCCATGCTTTCATCCATTATGCACAGGGTTACTCAGTGGTGCATTGGGCCTAGTCTTTCTCCTGGGTGTCTTGAATTTGAACATGATTGAGGGCATGGATGGCATTGGATTGTGGTGATTTATGTGTGTTTTTTGATTTTTGGGGGTGGTGTTGGGGCCTTTTGCCCAGGGGTTCTCAGTGGTGCATGGACTGAGTCTTTCTGTGGGGTCTCTTTAATGTTAACATCATGGAGGGCATGGATGGCATTGGATTGTGTTGATTTGTATGTGTTTTTTGATTTTTTGGCTGTTGTTGGGGCCTTTTGCCCAGGGGTAGTCAGTGGTGCATGGACTGAGTCTTTCTGTGGGGTCTCGTTATTGTAAACATCATGGAGGGCATGGATGGCATTGGATTGTGGTGATGTTTGTGTGTTTTTGGATTTTTTGGCTGTTGTTGGGGCCTTTTGCCCAGGGGTACTCAGTGGTGCATGAACTGAGTCTTTCTGTGGGGTCTCTTTAATGTAAACATCATGGAGGGCATGGATGGCATTGGATTGCGTTGATTTTTGTGTGTTTTCTGATTTTTTGGGGTGTTGATGGGGCCTCTCCATGTGGGTGGGGTCCATTTTGAGGACTGGTACAGGCAGGGCTTGGCCATGTGGTTGGGGTCTGGGGCCATGTTGAAGCCAGGCAGTGTGCTTTGTTGTGCCATAGGCCTGCACCCAGTCTGCCATGATTTCATCCATTATGCCCAGGGGTACTCAGTGGTGCATGGGCCCAGTCTTTCTGTGGGGTGTCTTGAATTTGAACATGATTGAGGGCATGGATGGCATTGGATTGTGGTGATTTTTTTATGTTTTTCGATTTTTTTGTGGTGGTGTTGGGGCCTTTTGCCCATGGGTACTCAGAGGTGCATGGGCCTAGTCTTTCTGTGGGGTGTCTTGAATTTGAACATGATTGAGGCCATGGATGGCATTGGATTGTGGTGATTTTTGTGTGTTTTTCGATTTTTGGGCTGTTGTTGGGGCCTTTTGCCCAGGGGTACAAAGTGGTGCATGGGCTAAGTCTTTCTTTGGGGTCTCTTTAATGTAAACATCATGGAGGTTATGGATGGCATTGGATTGTGGTGATTTTTGTGTGTTTTTCGACTTTTTAGGTGGTGTTGGGGACTGTCCATGTGGGTGGGGGCCATTTTGATGCCTGGTCCAGGGAGGGCCTGGCCATGTGGGTGGGGTTCTAGGGGCCATTTTGAAGCCAGGCATTGTGCTTTGTTGTGCCATAGGCCTGCACCCAGTCTGCCATCCTTTCATCCATTAGGCACAGGGGTACTCAGTGGTGCATGGACCTAGTCTTTCTGTGGGGTGTCTTGAATTTGAACATGATTGAGGGCATGGATGGCATTGGATTGTGGTGATTTTTGTGTGCTTTTCGTTTTTTGGGGATGTTGTTCGGGCCTTTTGCCCAGGGGTTCTCAGTGGTGCATGGACTGAGTCTTTCTGTGGGGTCTCTTGAATGTAAACATCGTGTAGGGCATAGAAGGCATTGGATTGCAGTGATTTTGGTGTGTTTTTTGATTTTTGGGCTGTTGTTGGGGCCTTTTGCCCAGGTGTACTCAGTGGTGCATGGACTGAGTCTTTCTGTGGGGTCTCTTTAATGTAAACATCATGGAGGGCATGAATGGCATTGGATTGTGGTGATTTTTGTGTGTTTTTTGATTTTTTGGGGTGTTGATGGGGCCTGTCCATGTGGGTGGGGGCCATTTTGAGGACTGGTACAGGCCGGGCCTGGCAATGTAGTGGGGGTCTAGGGGCCATTTTGAAGCCAGGCAGTGTGCTTTGTTGTGCCATACGCCTGCAGCCAGTCTGCCATGCTTTCATCCATTATGCACAGGGGTACTCAGTGGTGCATGGACCTAGTCTTTCTGTGGGGTGTCTTGAATTTGAACATGATTGAGGGCATGGATGGCATTGGATTGTGGTGATTATTGTGTGTTTTTCGATTTTTGGGTATGGTGTTCGGGGTTTTTGCCCAGGGGTTCTCAGTGGTGCATGGACTGAGTCTTTCTGTGGGTTCTCTTGAATGTAAACATCATGTAGGGCATGGATGGCATTGGATTGCAGTGATTCTTTTGTGTTTTTTGATTTTTTGGCTGTTGTTTGGGCCTTTTGCCCAGGGGTACTCAGTGGTGCATGGACTGAGTCTTTCTGTGGGGTCTCTTTAATGTAAACATCATGGAGGGCATGGATGGCATTGGATTGTGGTGATTTTGTGTGTGTTTTTTGATTTATTTGGGGGTTGATAGGGCCTGTCCATGTGGGTGGGGGCCATTTTGAGGACTGGTACAGGCCGGGCCTGGCAATGTAGTGGGGGTCTAGGGGCCATTTTGAAGCCAGGCAGTGTGCTTTGTTGTGCCATACGCCTGCAGCCAGTCTGCCATGCTTTCATCCATTGTGCACAGGGGTACTCAGTGGTGCATGGACCTAGTCTTTCTGTGGGGTGTCTTGAATTTGAACATGATTGAGGGCATGGATGGCATTGGATTGTGGTGATTATTGTGTGTTTTTCGATTTTTGGGTATGGTGTTCGGGGTTTTTGCCCAGGGGTTCTCAGTGGTGCATGGACTGAGTCTTTCTGTGGGTTCTCTTGAATGTAAACATCATGTAGGGCATGGATGGCATTGGATTGCAGTGATTCTTTTGTGTTTTTTGATTTTTTGGATGTTGTTTGGGCCTTTTGCCCAGGGGTACTCAGTGGTGCATGGACTGAGTCTTTCTGTGGGGTCTCTTTAATGTAAACATCATGGAGGGCATGGATGGCATTGGATTGTGGTGATTTTGTGTGTGTTTTTTGATTTATTGGGGGGTTGATAGGGCCTGTCCATGTGGGTGGGGGCCATTTTGAGGACTGGTGCAGGCCTGGCCTGGCAATGTGGTGGGGGTCTAGGGGCCATTTTGAAGCCAGGCAGTGTGCTTTGTTGTGCCATAGGCCTGCACCCAGTCTGCCATGCTTTCATCCATTATGCCCAGGGGTACTCAGTGGTGCATGGGCATAGTCTTTCTGTGGGGTGTCTTGAATTTGAACATGATTGAGGGCATGGATTGCATTGGATTATGTTGATTTTTGTGTGTTTTTCTATTTTTCGGGTTGGTGTTGGGGCCTTTGCCCAGGGGTACTCAGTGGTGCATGGGCCTAGTCTTTCTGTGGGGTGTCTTGAATTTTAACATGATTGAGGGCATGGATGGCATTGGATTGTGATGATTTTTGTGTGTTTTTCGATTTTTGGGCTGTTGTTGGGGCCTTTTGCCCAGGGGTACTTAGTGGTGCATGAACTGAGTCTTTCTGTGGGATCTCTTTAATGTAAACATCATGGAGGGCATGGATGGCATTGGATTGTGGTGATTTCTGTGTGTTTTTTGACTTTTTTGGGGTGTTGATGGGGCCTCTCCATGTGGGTGGGGTCCATTTTGAGGACTGGTACAGGCAGGGCTTGGCCATGTGGTTGGGGTCTGGGGCCATTTTGAAGCCAGGCAGTGTGCTTTGTTGTGCCATAGGCCTGCACCCAGTCTGCCATGATTTCATCCATTATGCCCAGGGGTACTCAGTGGTGCATGGGCCCAGTCTTTCTGTGGGGTGTCTTGAATTTGAACATGATTGAGGGCATGGATGGCATTGGATTGTGGTGATTTTTGTTTGTTTTTCTATTTTTGGGCTGTTGTTGGGGCCTTTTGCTCAGGGGTACAAAGTGGTGCATGGACTGAGTCTTTCTGTGGGGTCTCTTGAATGTAAACATCATGTAGGGCATGGATGGTATTGGATTGCAGTGATTTTCGTATGTTTTTCGATTTTTTGTCTGTTGTTTGGGCCTTTTGCCCAGGGGTACTCAGTGGTGCATGGACTGAGTCTTTCTGGGGGGTCTCTTAAATGTAAACATCATGGAGGGCATGGATGGCAATGGATTGTGGTGATTTTTGTGTGTTTTTCGACTTTTTGGGTGGTGTTGGGGACTGTCCATGTGGATGGGGGCCATTTTGATGCCTGGTCCAGGGAGGGCCTGGTCATGTGGGTGGGGTTCTAGGGGCCATTTTGAAGCCAGGCAGTGTGCTTTGTTGTGCCATAGGCCTGCACCCAGTCTGCCATGTTTTTATCCATTATGCACAGGGGTACTCAGTGGTGCATGGGCCTAGTCTTTCTCTGGGGTGTCTTAAATTTGAACATGATTGAGGGCATGGATGGCATTGGATTGTGGTGATTTTTGTGTGTTTTTCAATTTTTGGGGATGGTGTTCGGGCTTTTTGCCCAGGGGTTCTCAGTGGTGCATGGACTGAGTCTTTCTGTGGGGTCTCTTGAATGTAAACATCATGTAGGGCATGGATGGCATTGGATAGCAGTGATTTTCGTGTGTTTTTCGATTTTTTGTCTGTTGTTTGGGCCTTTTGCCCAGGGGTACTCAGTGGTGCATGGACTGAGTCTTTCTGGGGGGTCTCTTAAATGTAAACATCATGGAGGGCATGGATGGCAATGGATTGTGGTGATTTTTGTGTGTTTTTCGATTTTTTGGGGTGTTGATGGGGCCTGTCCATGTGGGTGGGGGCCATTTTGAGGACTGGTGCAGGCCTGGCCTGGCAATGTGGTGAGGGTCTAGGGGCCATTTTGAAGCCAAGCAGTGTGCTTTGTTGTGCCATAGGCCTGCACCCAGTCTGCCATGTTTTTATCCATTATGCCCAGGGGTACTCAGTGGTGCATGGGCCTAGTCTTTCTCTGGGGTGTCTTAAATTTGAACATGATTGAGGGCATGGATGGCATTGGATTGTGGTGATTTTTGTGTGTTTTTTGATTTTTGGGGTTGGTGTTGGGGCCTTTTGCCCAGGGGTTCTCAGTGGTGCATGGACTGAGTCTTTCTGTGGGGTCTCGTTATTGTAAACATCATGGAGGGCATGGATGGCATTGGATTGTGGTGATGTTTGTGTGTTTTTTGATTTTTTGGCTGTTGTTGGGGCCTTTTGCCCAGGGGTACTCAGTGGTGCATGAACTGAGTCTTTCTGTGGGTTCTCTTTAATGTAAACATCATGGAGGGCATGGATGGCATTGTATTGTGGTGATTGTTGTGTGTTTTTTGACTTTTTGGGAGTTGTTGGGGCCTGTCCATGTGGGTGGGGGCCATTTTGAAGCCTGGCCAGGCAGGGCCTGGCCATGTGGGTGGGGGTCTAGGGGCCATTTTGAAGCCAGGCAGTATGCTTTAAAGTGCCATAGGCCTGCACACAGTCTGCCATGCTTTCATCCATTATGCCCAGGGGTACTCAGTGGTGCATATGCCTAGTCTTTCTGTGGGGTGTCTTGAATTTGAACATTATTGGGGGAATGGATGGCATGGACTGTAGTGATTTTTGTGTGTTTTTCGATTTTTGGGCTGTTGTTGGGGCCTTTTGCCCAGGGGTACTCAGTGGTGCATGAACTGAGTCTTTCTGTGGGGTCTCTTTAATGTAAACATCATGGAGGGCATGGATGGCATTGGATTGTGGTGATTTTTGTGTGTTTTTTGATTTTTTGGCGTGTTGATGGGGCCTCTCCATGTGGGTGGGGTCCATTTTGAGGACTGGTACAGGCAGGGCTTGGCCATGTGGTTGGGGTCTGGGGCCATTTTGAAGCCAGGCAGTGTGCTTTGTTGTGCCATAGGCCTGCACCCAGTCTGCCATGATTTCATCCATTATGCCCAGGGGTACTCAGTGGTGCATGGGCCCAGTCTTTCTGTGGGGTGTCTTGAATTTGAACATGATTGAGGGCATGGATGGCGTTGGATTGTGGTGATTTTTTTATGTTTTTCGATTTTTTGTGGTGATGTTGGGGCCTTTTGCCCAGGGGTACTCAGAGGTGCATGGGCCTAGTCTTTCTGTGGGGTGTCTTGAATTTGAACATGATTGAGGGCATGGATGGCATTGGATTGTCGTGATTTTTGTGTGTTTTTCGATTTTTGGGCTGTTGTTGGGGACTGTCCATGTGGGTGGGGGCCATTTTGATGCCTGGTCCAGGAAGGGCCTGGCCATGTGGGTGGGGTTCTAGGGGCCATTTTGAAGCCAGGCATTGTGCTTTGTTGTGCCATAGGCCTGCACCCAGTCTGCTATCCTTTCATCCATTAGGCACAGGGGTACTCAGTGGTGCATGGACCTAGTCTTTCTGTGGGGTGTCTTGAATTTGAACATGATTGAGGGCATGGATGGCATTGGATTGTGGTGATTTTTGTGTGCTTTTCGATTTTTGGGGATGTTGTTCGGGCCTTTTGCCCAGGGGTTCTCAGTGGTGCATGCACTGAGTCTTTCTGTGGGGTCTCTTGAATGTAAACATATGTAGGGCATGGAAGGCATTGGATTGCAGTGATTTTGGTGTGTTTTTTGATTTTTGGGCTGTTGTTGGGGCCTTCTGCCCAGGTGTACTCAGTAGTGCATGGACTGAGTCTTTCTGTGGGGTCTCTTTAATGTAAACATCATGGAGGGCATGAATGGCATTGGATTGTGGTGATTTTTGTGTGTTTTTTTGATTTTTTGGGGTGTTGATGGGGCCTGTCCATGTGGGTGGGGGGCATTTTGAGGACTGGTACAGGCCGGGCCTGGAAATGTAGTGGGGGTCTAGGGGCCATTTTGAAGCCAGGCAGTGTGCTTTGTTGTGCCATACGCCTGCAGCCAGTCTGCCATGCTTTCATCCATTATGCACAGGGTTACTCAGTGGTGCATGGACCTAGTCTTTCTGTGGGGTGTCTTGAATTTGAACATGATTGAGGGCATGGATGGCATTGGATTGTGGTGATTATTGTGTGTTTTTCGATTTTTCGGGATGGTGTTCGGGGTTATTGCCCAGGGGTTCTCAGTGGTGCATGGACTGAGTCTTTTTGTGGGTTCTCTTGAATGTAAACATCATGTAGGACATGGATGGCATTGGATTGCAGTGATTTTTTTGTGTTTTTTGATTTTTTGGCTGTTGTTTGGGCCTTTTGCCCAGGGGTACTCAGTGGTGCATGGACTGAGGCTTTCTGTGGGGTCTCTTTAATGTAAACATCATGGAGGGCATGGATGGCATTGGATTGTGGTGATTTTGTGTGTGTTTTTGATTTTTTGGGGGGTTGATAGGGCCTGTCCATGTGGGTGGGGGCCATTTTGAGGACTGGTGCAGGCCTGGCCTGGCAATGTGGTGGGGGTCTAGGGGCCATTTTGAAGCCAGGCAGTGTGCTTTGTTGTGCCATAGGCCTGCACCAAGTCTGCCATGCTTTCATCCATTATGCCCAGGGGTACTCAGTGGTGCATTGGGCCTAGTCTTTCTCCGGGGTGTCTTGAATTTGAACATGATTGAGGGCATGGGTGGCATTGGATTGTGGTGATTTATGTGTGTTTTTTGATTTTTGGGGGTGGTGTTGGGGCCTTTTGCCCAGGGGTTCTCAGTGGTGCATGGACTGAGTCTTTCTGTGGGGTCTCTTTAATGTTAACATCATGGAGGGCATGGATGGCATTGGATTGTGTTGATTTTTATGTGTTTTTTGATTTTTTGGCTGTTGTTGGGGCCTTTTGCCCAGGGGTAGTCAGTGGTGCATGGACTGAGTCTTTCTGTGGGGTCTCGTTATTGTAAACATCATGGAGGGCATGGATGGCATTGGATTGTGGTGATGTTTGTGTGTTTTTGGATTTTTTGGCTGTTGTTGGGGCCTTTTGCCCAGGGGTACTCAGTGGTGCATGAACTGAGTCTTTCTGTGGGGTCTCTTTAATGTAAACATCATGGAGGGCATGGATGGCATTGGATTGCGTTGATTTTTGTGTGTTTTCTGATTTTTTGGGGTGTTGATGGGGCCTCTCCATGTGGGTGGGGTCCATTTTGAGGACTGGTACAGGCAGGGCTTGGCCATGTGGTTGGGGTCTGGGGCCATGTTGAAGCCAGGCAGTGTGCTTTGTTGTGCCATAGACCTGCACCCAGTCTGCCATGATTTCATCCATTATGCCCAGGGGTACTCAGTGGTGCATGGGCCCAGTCTTTCTGTGGGGTGTCTTGAATTTGAACAGGATTGAGGGCATGGATGGCATTGGATTGTGGTGATTTTTTTATGTTTTTCGATTTTTTTGTGGTGGTGTTGGGGCCTTTTGCCCAGGGGTACTCAGAGGTGCATGGGCCTAGTCTTTCTGTGGGGTGTCTTGAATTTGAACATGATTGAGGGCATGGATGGCATTGGATTGTGGTGATTTTTGTGTGTTTTTCGATTTTTGGGCTGTTGTTGGGGCCTTTTGCCCAGGGGTACAAAGTGGTGCATGGGCTAAGTCTTTCTTTGGGGTCTCTTTAATGTAAACATCATGGAGGTTATGGATGGCATTGGATTGTGGTGATTTTTGTGTGCTTTTCGACTTTTTAGGTGGTGTTGGGGACTGTCCATGTGGGTGGGGGCCATTTTGATGCCTGGTCCAGGGAGGGCCTGGCCATGTGGGTGGGGTTCTACGGGCCATTTTGAAGCCAGGCATTGTGCTTTGTTGTGCCATAGGCCTGCACCCAGTCTGCCATCCTTTCATCCATTAGGCACAGGGGTACTCAGTGGTGCATGGACCTAGTCTTTCTGTGGGGTGTCTTGAATTTGAACATGATTGAGGGCATGGATGGCATTGGATTGTGGTGATTTTGGTGTGTTTTTTGATTTTTGGGCTGTTGTTGGGGCCTTTTGCCCAGGTGTACTCAGTGGTGCATGGACTGAGTCTTTCTGTGGGGTCTCTTTAATGTAAACATCATGGAGGGCATGAATGGCATTGGATTGTGGTGATTTTTGTGTGTTTTTTGATTTTTTGGGGTGTTGATGGGGCCTGTCCATGTGGGTGGGGGCCATTTTGAGGACTGGTACAGGCCGGGCCTGGCAATGTAGTGGGGGTCTAGGGGCCATTTTGAAGCCAGGCAGTGTGCTTTGTTGTGCCATACGCCTGCAGCCAGTCTGCCATGCTTTCATCCATTATGCACAGGGGTACTCAGTGGTGCATGGACCTAGTCTTTCTGTGGGGTGTCTTGAATTTGAACATGATTGAGGGCATGGATGGCATTGGATTGTGGTGATTATTGTGTGTTTTTCGATTTTTGGGTATGGTGTTCGGGGTTTTTGCCCAGGGGTTCTCAGTGGTGCATGGACTGAGTCTTTCTGTGGGTTCTCTTGAATGTAAACATCATGTAGGGCATGGATGGCATTGGATTGCAGTGATTCTTTTGTGTTTTTTGATTTTTTGGCTGTTGTTTGGGCCTTTTGCCCAGGGGTACTCAGTGGTGCATGGACTGAGTCTTTCTGTGGGGTCTCTTTAATGTAAACATCATGGAGGGCATGGATGGCATTGGATTGTGGTGATTTTGTGTGTGTTTTTTGATTTATTGGGGGGTTGATAGGGCCTGTCCATGTGGGTGGGGGCCATTTTGAGGACTGGTGCAGGCCTGGCCTGGCAATGTGGTGGGGGTCTAGGGGCCATTTTGAAGCCAGGCAGTGTGCTTTGTTGTGCCATAGGCCTGCACCCAGTCTGCCATGCTTTCATCCATTATGCCCAGGGGTACTCAGTGGTGCATGGGCATAGTCTTTCTGTGGGGTGTCTTGAATTTGAACATGATTGAGGGCATGGATTGCATTGGATTATGTTGATTTTTGTGTGTTTTTCGATTTTTCGGGTTGGTGTTGGGGCCTTTGCCCAGGGGTACTCAGTGGTGCATGGGCCTAGTCTTTCTGTGGGGTGTCTTGAATTTTAACATGATTGAGGGCATGGATGGCATTGGATTGTGATGATTTTTGTGTGTTTTTCGATTTTTGGGCTGTTGTTGGGGCCTTTTGCCCAGGGGTACTTAGTGGTGCATGAACTGAGTCTTTCTGTGGGATCTCTTTAATGTAAACATCATGGAGGGCATGGATGGCATTGGATTGTGGTGATTTCTGTGTGTTTTTTGACTTTTTTGGGGTGTTGATGGGGCCTCTCCATGTGGGTGGGGTCCATTTTGAGGACTGGTACAGGCAGGGCTTGGCCATGTGGTTGGGGTCTGGGGCCATTTTGAAGCCAGGCAGTGTGCTTTGTTGTGCCATAGGCCTGCACCCAGTCTGCCATGATTTCATCCATTATGCCCAGGGGTACTCAGTGGTGCATGGGCCCAGTCTTTCTGTGGGGTGTCTTGAATTTGAACATGATTGAGGGCATGGATGGCATTGGATTGTGGTGATTTTTTTTTGTTTTTCTATTTTTGGGCTGTTGTTGGGGCCTTTTGCTCAGGGGTACAAAGTGGTGCATGGACTGAGTCTTTCTGTGGGGTCTCTTGAATGTAAACATCATGTAGGGCATGGATGGTATTGGATTGCAGTGATTTTCGTGTGTTTTTCGATTTTTTGTCTGTTGTTTGGGCCTTTTGCCCAGGGGTACTCAGTGGTGCATGGACTGAGTCTTTCTGGGGGGTCTCTTAAATGTAAACATCATGGAGGGCATGGATGGCAATGGATTGTGGTGATTTTTGTGTGTTTTTCGACTTTTTGGGTGGTGTTGGGGACTGTCCATGTGGATGGGGGCCATTTTGATGCCTGGTCCAGGGAGGGCCTGGTCATGTGGGTGGGGTTCTAGGGGCCATTTTGAAGCCAGGCAGTGTGCTTTGTTGTGCCATAGGCCTGCACCCAGTCTGCCATGTTTTTATCCATTATGCACAGGGGTACTCAGTGGTGCATGGACCTAGTCTTTCTGTGGGGTTTCTTGAATTTGAACATGATTGAGGGCATGGATGGCATTGGATTGTGGTGATTATTGTGTGTTTTTCAATTTTTGGGGATGGTGTTCGGGCTTTTTGCCCAGGGGTTCTCAGTGGTGCATGGACTGAGTCTTTCTGTGGGGTCTCTTGAATGTAAACATCATGTAGGGCATGGATGGCATTGGATAGCAGTGATTTTCGTGTGTTTTTCGATTTTTTGTCTGTTGTTTGGGCCTTTTGCCCAGGGGTACTCAGTGGTGCATGGACTGAGTCTTTCTGGGGGGTCTCTTAAATGTAAACATCATGGAGGGCATGGATGGCAATGGATTGTGGTGATTTTTGTGTGTTTTTCGATTTTTTGGGGTGTTGATGGGGCCTGTCCATGTGGGTGGGGGCCATTTTGAGGACTGGTGCAGGCCTGGCCTGGCAATGTGGTGAGGGTCTAGGGGCCATTTTGAAGCCAAGCAGTGTGCTTTGTTGTGCCATAGGCCTGCACCCAGTCTGCCATGTTTTTATCCATTATGCCCAGGGGTACTCAGTGGTGCATGGGCCTAGTCTTTCTCTGGGGTGTCTTAAATTTGAACTTGATTGAGGGCATGGATGGCATTGGATTGTGGTGATTTTTGTGTGTTTTTTGATTTTTGGGGTTGGTGTTGGGGCCTTTTGCCCAGGGGTTCTCAGTGGTGCATGGACTGAGTCTTTCTGTGGGGTCTCGTTATTGTAAACATCATGGAGGGCATGGATGGCATTGGATTGTGGTGATGTTTGTGTGTTTTTTGATTTTTTGGCTGTTGTTGGGGCCTTTTGCCCAGGGGTACTCAGTGGTGCATGAACTGAGTCTTTCTGTGGGTTCTCTTTAATGTAAACATCATGGAGGGCATGGATGGCATTGTATTGTGGTGATTGTTGTGTGTTTTTTGACTTTTTGGGAGTTGTTGGGGCCTGTCCATGTGGGTGGGGGCCATTTTGAAGCCTGGCCAGGCAGGGCCTGGCCATGTGGGTGGGGGTCTAGGGGCCATTTTGAAGCCAGGCAGTATGCTTTAAAGTGCCATAGGCCTGCACACAGTCTGCCATGCTTTCATCCATTATGCCCAGGGGTACTCAGTGGTGCATATGCCTAGTCTTTCTGTGGGGTGTCTTGAATTTGAACATTATTGGGGGAATGGATGGCATGGACTGTAGTGATTTTTGTGTGTTTTTCGATTTTTGGGCTGTTGTTGGGGCCTTTTGCCCAGGGGTACTCAGTGGTGCATGAACTGAGTCTTTCTGTGGGGTCTCTTTAATGTAAACATCATGGAGGGCATGGATGGCATTGGATTGTGGTGATTTTTGTGTGTTTTTCGATTTTTGGGCTGTTGTTGGGGACTGTCCATGTGGGTGGGGGCCATTTTGATGCCTGGTCCAGGAAGGGCCTGGCCATGTGGGTGGGGTTCTAGGGGCCATTTTGAAGCCAGGCATTGTGCTTTGTTGTGCCATAGGCCTGCACCCAGTCTGCTATGCTTTCATCCATTAGGCACAGGGGTACTCAGTGGTGCATGGACCTAGTCTTTCTGTGGGGTGTCTTGAATTTGAACATGATTGAGGGCATGGATGGCATTGGATTGTGGTGATTTTTGTGTGCTTTTCGATTTTTGGGGATGTTGTTCGGGCCTTTTGCCCAGGGGTTCTCAGTGGTGCATGCACTGAGTCTTTCTGTGGGGTCTCTTGAATGTAAACATCATGTAGGGCATGGAAGGCATTGGATTGCAGTGATTTTGGTGTGTTTTTTGATTTTTGGGCTGTTGTTGGGGCCTTCTGCCCAGGTGTACTCAGTGGTGCATGGACTGAGTCTTTCTGTGGGGTCTCTTTAATGTAAACATCATGGAGGGCATGAATGGCATTGGATTGTGGTGATTTTTGTGTGTTTTTTGATTTTTTGGGGTGTTGATGGGGCCTGTCCATGTGGGTGGGGGGCATTTTGAGGACTGGTACAGGCCGGGCCTGGCAATGTAGTGGGGGTCTAGGGGCCATTTTGAAGCCAGGCAGTGTGCTTTGTTGTGCCATAGGCCCGCACCCAGTCTGCCATGCTTTCATCCATTATGCCCAGGGGTACTCAGTGGTGCATGGGCATAGTCTTTCTGTGGGGTGTCTTGAATTTTAACATGATTGAGGGCATGGAAGGCATTGGATTGTGGTGATTTTTGAGTATTTTTCGATTTTTGGGGGTGGTGGTAGGGCCTTTTACCCAGGGGTTTTCAGTGGTGCATAGACTGAGTCTTTCTGTGGGGTCTCTTTAATGTAAACATCATGGAGGGCATGGATGACATTGGATTGTGGTGATTTTTGTGTGTTTTTCTATTTTTGGGCTGCTGTTAGGGCCTTTTGCCCAGGGGTAGTCAGAGGTGCATGGACTGAGTCTTTCTGTGGGGTCTCTTTAATGTAAACATCATTGAGGGCATAGATTGCATTGGATTGTGGTGATGTTTGTGTGTTTTTCGATTTTTGGGCTGTTGTTGGGGCCTTTTGCCCAGGGGTACTCAGTGGTGCATGGACTGAGTCTTTCTGTGGGTTCTCTTTAATGTAAACATCATGGAGGGCATGGATGGCATTGTATTGTGGTGATTTGTGTCTGTTTTCTGTCTTTCTGGGAGTTGTTGGGGCCTGTCCATGTGGGTGGGAGCCATTTTGAGGCCTGGTCCAGGCATGGCCTGGCCATGTGGGTGGGGGTCTAGGGGCCATTTTGAAACCAGGCAGTGTGCTTTATTGTGCCATAGGCCTGCACCCAGTCTGCCATGCTTTCATCCATTATGCCCATGGGTACTCAGTGGTGCATGGGCCTAGTCTTTCTGTGGGGTGTCTTGAATTTGAACATGATTGAGGGCATGGATGGCATGGACTGTGGTGATTTTTGTGTGTTTTTCGATTTTTGGGGTTGGTGTTGGGGCCTTTTGCCCAGGGGGTCTCAGTGGTGCACGGACTGAGTCTTTCTGTGGGGCCTCGTGATTTCTGTGTGTTTTTCTATTTTTGGGCTGCTGTTAGGGCCTTTTGCCCAGGGGTAGTCAGTGGTGCATGGACTGAGTCTTTCTGTGGGGTCTCTTTAATGTAAACATCATGGAGGGCATGGATGGCATTGTATTGTGGTGATTTTTGTGTGTTTATCAATTTTTAGGGTTGGTGTTGGGGCCTTTTGCCCAACGGTACTCAGTGGTGCATGGACTGAGTCTTTCTGTGGGGTCTCTTTAATGTAAACATCATGGAGGGCATGGATTGCATTGAATTGTGGTGATTTTTGTGTGTTTTTCAATTTTATGGGGTGTTGATGGGGCCTGTCCATGTGGGTGGGGGCCATTTTGAGGATTTGTACAGGCAGGGCCTGGCCATGTGGTGGGGGCCTAGGGGCCATTTTTAAGCCAGGCAGTGTGCATTGTTGTGCCATTGGCTGGCACCCAGTCTGCCATGCTTTCATCCATTATGCCCAGGGGTACTCAGTGGTGCATGGGCCTAGTCTTTCTGTGGGGTGTCTTGAATTTGAACATGATTGAGGGCATGGATGGCATTGGATTGTGGTGTTTTTTGTGTGTTTTTCGATTTTTGGCCTGTTGTTGGGGCCTTCTGCCCAGGGGTACTCAGTGGTGCATGGACTGAGTCTTTCTGTGGGGTCTCTTTAATGTAAACATCATGGAGGGCATGGATGGCATTGGATTGTGGTGATTTTTGTGTGTTTTTTGATTTTTTGGGGTGTTGATGGGGCCTGTCCATGTGTGTGGGGGCCATTTTGAGGTCTGGTCCAGGCAGGACATGGCCATGTGGTGGGGGTCTAGGGGCCATTTTAAAGCCAGGTAGTGTGCTTTGTTGTACCATAGGCCTGCACCCAGTCTGCCATGGTTTCATCCATTATGCCCAGGGGTACTCAGTGGTGCATGGACCTAGTCTTTCTGTGGGGTGTCTTGAATTTGAACATGATTGAGGGCATGGATGGCATTGGATTGTGGTGATTTTTGTGTTTTTCGATTTTTGGGGTGGTGTTGGGGCCTTTTGCCCAGGGGTACTCAGTGGTGCATGGACTGAGTCTTTATGTGGGGCCTCCTTAATGTAAACATCATGGAGGGCATGGATGGCATTGGATTGTGGTGATTTGTGTGTGTTTTTCGATTTTTTGGGGTGTTTATGGAGCCTGTTCGTGTGGGTGGGGGCCATTTTGAGGACTGGTACAGGCAGGGCCTGGCCATGTGGTTGGGGTCTTGGGCCCATATTGAAGCCAGGCAGTGTGCTTTGTTGTGCCATAGGCCTGCACCCAGTCTGCCATGCATTAATCTATTATGCCAAGGGGTACTCAGTGGTGCATGGGCCTAGTCTTTCTGTGGGGTGTCTTGAATTTGAACATGATTGAGGGCATGGATGGCATTGGATTGTGTTGATTTTTGTGTGTTTTTCAATTTTTGGGGGTGGTGTTGGGGCCTTTTGCCCCAGGGTACACAGTGGTGCATGGACTGAGTATTTCTGTGGGGTCTCTTTAATGTAAATATCATGGAGGGCATGGATGCATTGGATTGTGGTGATTTTTGTGTGTTTTTCGATGTTTGGGCTGTTGTTGGGGCCTTTTGCCCAGGTGTACTCAGTGGTGCATGGACTGAGTCTTTTGTGGGGTCTCTTTAATGTAAACATCATGGAGGGCATGGATGGCATTGGATGGTGGTGATTTTTGTGTGTTTTTCGATTTTTTGGGGTGTTGATGGGGCCTGTCCATGTGGGTGGGGGCCATTTTGAGGACTGGTCCAGGCAGTGCCTGGCCATGTGGGTGGGGGTCTAGGGGCCATTTTGAAGCCAGGCAGTGTGCTTTGCTGTGCCATAGCTTTGCACCGAGTCTGCCATGCTTTCATCCATTATGCCATGGGGTACTCTGTCAGTTCTGCATTTTATTGGCCTTTCCATTTTGGGAGGTGGGTATGATAAAAATGCTTACTTGCAAACTATTAATTGAAGCGCTACATATGCAACATTTATTTAACTGATGTTCCTCTGGCTTCATTTGCTTTTAGGTGCAGAAAGACGAATCATCAGCCTCATCGTTCCTCATCAGTGCCATGAACAAGTCCTGCTGCGGTGTGTGCAGCACAACGTCACGTGTGGCCACCGACAACTCTGCAACTTGTGCAACTGCGGCCTGCTGTTCTGACATCTGAAGAAGATGGCCCCAAAACAAGTTGCCCATAGCTCCTCTAGCAAGAAAGTTGCCAGTAAAGAGCAGAAGAAGCAAGTGGCGCCACTTACCAATGAGACTGGTGTGCCGTCCGCCGCATTTTTGGGGAAAAAAAAGTACGCCTGCAGCAGCAGCGGGGTCTGCTGGGGACCAAGTTTGGAGCAGCACCCCCGCTCCATTGGACTCAGTGCCACCACCACCACGCCAATTTAAGTCCAAGCCCTTGAGTGCTGCAGAGGCAGCCAGTATAGTTGTTCAATCACCATCGACTAGTGATGTTGGCTCATCGCAAGAAAGTAGCAGCATCCCTCAATCAACACAGGTTGTTGTAACTCATCTGACGAGTGTTCAACAACCACAGCCGCAACAACAACCACATGTACAAGTACAAGCCCAAGTACATGTGGAAGGAGAGGCGGCACAAGGAGATGCGCAAGCAGAGGTGCATGGAGCCGCACAAGTGTCCACAATAGTTGTTCCTCCCAAAGTAGAGGCACATCAGGAAATCGCCATTCAAGCCGAGGTATCATTCGAGGAAGACACTCCTCCTGATCATTCATTGTCTTCCAGATCCCTAGCAACGAAAAGATCAAGGATGGTGTCTACATCTTCTTCAAGCCCCCTTCCTTCTGATGATATGGATGAAAATTCGGAACCACCACGGCCGTCTGAGAGTGAGGCACACCATGATCTGACAAAGGTAGCTAAGCGTAAAAGGAAGGTCCCCGAAAGTCTCATAGTTATGGAGTGTGATATTGACGCTGAACAAGAAGTGGCGTATGTTCCGGCTGATGAAGACTCTCACGGCGACGACGCAGTCATCATAGACGTCACTGCAGCCTCAGCGGGCATGCAGCAAACAGACATTTTTACCCTAGCCCGAAATGCTGCTGAGCGTGATGTTGGTGACGTGGCAATGGGACAGCCACCAATGCAGTTAACTAGTATACCACCACCAACCGCTTCCATATTTTCTCACCAGAAGGGACCTCCATCCACCTCGACCTCCATTTCCTCAATTAGTGGTGCTGTAAGTGCACAACGTTGTAAATTTCGGCAACACACATCCTCCACTTCATCTGGCATTAGCATTCCCAGTATCGCCTCCTCCGCCCCCCACAGACATTTGAAGTCTGCAGTTTGGGACTTCTTTAGTGTTAGCCCAACAAGGGAAAACATAGCCATTTGTACCATTTGTAAGCTTCGAGTTAGTCGTGGTAAGCTTGTTACCAACTATGGTACCAGAGGCCAGAGAGGTCAAATTGAGAGACAGCACACTGTCAAATGGCATGCGCACCTAAAGGAGATCCATTCCATTTGATAACTTTATGTCGGCCAGAAGACCATAAAAGTGCAATAAAATATATACAGGCACAACAGTAAAATCACAAATACAGTTGAATTAAAAAAGTATTAAACAAAGAGTTATCAAGGAATAAGTGTATGAGTAAAAATGAGACATTATTTCATGCTAAAAAGGGTTCTTCTCCACCACATGCCATATAAAAAACGGGAAACAGCAAAAACAATGAGAGGGGCAGTATTGTAGGTTAAAACTCTTAAAGCTTGAGCACATTGTCTAAAACCCAGATTTTTACACAGTGGAAGGATCCAGCATTTCCGAATTCCACTGTATGCGGGGCAGAAGAAAAGTATATGTACAAAGTCTTCCCTCCAATGGTTGCAAGCAGGGCAAATGGCCTCCATCGAGTGTGACCATCTGGATGTTAGTGCCCCTATCGGTAGGGAGCCATGCCTCAGTTGAATATACAGTTTTCTTGCGAATGGGGGCTGTATGAAGTCCAAAAACACCTCCCTCCTGGGGCTAACTTTCGTCAATAAAAACTCCGTGGCCAGCCTTCCCAAGGAGGTTGAGCAGTGTAGGGTTTTTAGGTTGTATGACCTTACAGCCGCCACTATTTGAGACCTTTGCGTCCTCATGCAGCTGTCTTCAGGTGCATCCCAGAGTTGTGACATACCAATTTGATGAGAAAAAGCCTTAACATGGGCCAGCCAAGGTATGTTCTTAAGCTGTAGCTGACCCCAGATTGCAGTGAACTCTGCCCTAAAGGATACAAGCTCCGGCACAGACCAAAGCCTTCTCCAATAGAGCAGCGGTCGTGCAGCTGCCAGCTCGTCGATGGGTTCCAAGCCTAGGTCTAGGCGTAGTGGTATGAGGGGAGTACTTTGTGGGAGAGCAACCAGGTGGCGCATGAAGGAATGTTCAACCTTCAATAGCTCATGTACTTTCATGTGTCCCCAAAGTTCTGCGGCATACAAAGCTGCTGGCCTGACCTGTATTTTGTAAATCTCAAGGGCAGGAGTGACAGGTTTAAAAGTCGAAGCACTATGGAATCTACCTATGCCTCCCATAATCTGGGCCAGTCTCAAGGATGATTTAGAAATTTGGTGATCCCAAGTGAAATGTTCAGTCAATGTGACCCCCAGGTATACAAAAGTCTTTACACGCTCCAGGGGGGTTCCATTCAGCGTAGGATTTGGGCGGGTATGTCTCGGGGGATTGAAGATCATGAACTTAGTCTTCTCCAAGTTGACCTCCAACCCCCGTGAGGCACAGAAAGACACAAACCCGTCCAAAACCCACTGGATGCCCGTTGATGTTCGCGATAACAATAAGGTGTCATCCGCGAACATCAGGGCAGGCACCCTGCCAGTGGCCAGGCGAGGAGCATTGTTGTCCCTGACGCCAGGAAGTACATCTATCAGACCATTGACATACAGGCTAAAGAGTGTGGGGGCCAGTACACAGCCCTGGCTTACACCCCTGGTAATGGGGAAACAAGCTGATAGTTCCCCGTTCCTTCCACATCTCACCTGTGCAAAATTCCCTGTATGGAGTCTGATGAGGGCTTCTAACAAATAGGGAGGGAGACCAAGCTCCTCCAAAACCGTCCAGAGCCTCTCCCTGGGAACCAGATCAAATGAGGCCCACAGGCCCAAAAAAACAAGGTAGAGGCTGCCACACTCTATTCTTGCAGTTTTCCAGTATAGGACCTGGAGTCGGAAGATCTGGTCCATGGTCAAGACCCCTGTTCTAAATCCGGCTTGGAGGGTGGTTAAGACTTTATTCTCCTCCATCCAACCCAATAATCTATCGAGTAGGATTCGCCCCATCAGCTTCTGGGTAGTGTCAATTAAGCTAATTGGCCTATAGTTAGATGGAGCGAGTCGACATCCCTTTTTAAAAATTCGAACAATCTCAGCTCCAAGCCAGGTCTCAGGCAATGCCGAACCTTGTAGAACGGCATTGAACAAGACCATCAGGTATGGGGCCTAGATTTTAGGTTGGGAACGAAAAAGATCTCCTGGGAGCCTATCAAGACCGGGATCTTTGTTTGGGGGCAACCTCTCGATTGCCTACTCCACTTCCTTAAGGGAAATAGAATCAAGATTAGGTATAGTAGACCTCTCTAGGGCACCCACTTGTCCCATCCTATCGCCAGGGCCCGAGACCCCTGGCAGTCTATACTCATGCGGGGAGTCTGGGGCCACGGAAGCCACAAGGGCTGGCTGGTTGTCCTTGCTCTTACAAATTGGATCCCCGGGACCCAAAACCCCCGGCAGTCGACGCTCGTGCAGGGCGTCTGGGGTCGTAGAAATCCCAAGAATGAGGGTAGTGTCTTGATTTTTACAGGGGAGAGTCCCAGAAACCCAGACCCCCGGCAGTCTACACTCGTGCGGGCGGTCTGGGGCCGTAGGAGCCCCTGGGACCAGCATAGTGTCCTGGATATTACAGAGGGAAACCCCGTACCCCCAGGCCCCCGACAGTCCATGCTCATGCAGGGGGACCATGGCCATACAAATCCGGGGGGGTAAAGTCGCTCTAGGCAAGTTGTCCCGCCCTTGGCGATCAGGTATCCCTGACTCAGGGCTAGTATAAAGTGACCTAAAATGCGTCTCCCAGACTCTGGGGGCGATGTTCGAGACCCCACTATCTCGCTCACCACCCGCCGAGGAGGTAGCAATGGCCCAAAAGTTCTTAGAATCTTTTAAGAGGAGGGACTGTCTCATTTCAGCCCATCTAGCTTCCTCCCACTCACTCTTAGCCCTGTTAAGTTCCTTTTTATTAAGCAGTCTTGTGGCTTTAATATTAGTGGTGTCCTTGGATTTAATTGCCATGAGAAGGTCTTTCTTGGATTTCTTACAGGCATAGTCATGCCAAGGGTGTGTTTTAATCCTGCGCGGTTTCATCTTGCTAACAGGATAAAATACATCCCCTAGGCTCACAACTAGCTTCCTATGAGACTTAATAATTTGTCCATGGGAAGTAGCACTCCCCATATCGCTTATGAGTGGGGTGGCAATCTGATAGATTTCGGCAAGTCGACTTGGGGAGTCCACACACGAAGGCCATTTAACCCTTCTCCTATTGTTGGATATAATGTAGGAAGGCACTACCATATTATTGCTAGGGACAGGATTGGTTAGGCCAAAAGATCCAGGCTTAAGCGTCAGGACCAACGCATTGTGGTCACTGTCGTGCCTTGGGATGACCTTAAAATCTTTAAGCCTGTCCCAATGTTTGGCTTCTAGCAAAAGATAATCAATGGTGAAAGTACGGTTGGTCCGGTTGTATGTGAACATAGAAGGAATCGAGCACTATTAAAGCGCTCTCCCATTTCCTCCAAACACTTGACCCGGTAACTTCGATAATCCTTGGTGGCGATTTTAATTGTCAGTTCGAGGCTCTGGTAGGACCCGAGCTATGCGATGAGGATGAGGTTGATTTGGTTTGGCACATTCCTGCCCCAAGGATCGCTCCCGTAAGGGCTTGGACCCCGCTAGTACTGCAAATTAAATCTTTGACCCTTGCAACGTCCCTGCGGGCTTGCAATGGAAGGACCAATAACGATAGTTCAGATTTGTTCACATACAACCGGACCAACCGTACTTCCACCATTGATTATCTTTTGCTAAAGGAGATCAAGGCAGCCCGAATTGCATGTCAACAAATTGTATCCGTTGATGTTTTATCTGATGATGACGAGGAGGAAGAAGCGTCAAACATTTCTTCACTTACAACCAGTACCCCTGTCAGCAGCACACCCCCTGCAAGATATATGAGCCACACTAACACCTTAGCTGCTTTGGAATGTCCAGCTCCAGTGCTGAACGTTCCATTGTGCAGGTGCAGCTGGAACGTCCAACGGCCGACGGCAGCACTCCCGAGGTAGTGGTGCCGTCGGCCGTCGGTATGGGCGCAGCACTTAAGAGGCTAAGAGTGTGGGAGAGAGTGAGACACCAATGCGAAAAAGTTCATCATCACCGAGCGTAACTGGGCTGAATAAGTCATCATCCCGTAAAATGGTCCAGCCCACTATTAGAAGCATGTTGTTTTCAGATGCGCCATTTGAACACAACCACCCAATGACACGTCTGTATAACACTAAGCTGGCTAAAATGCTAGCGCTGGACCTTCTCCCTTTTTCTTTTGTGGAAGGGGTGGGTTTTCTTGAATTAGTGGCAACGCTCTGCCCTAAATGGAAGGTTCCTAGCCGGTTCTATTTTGCCAGAGTTGCGGTTCCAGCACTACATGAAGATGTGCTGGAGGTGATTGGGGCAGCTTTGGAGAAGAGTGCTGTCCACACTATACATCTGACAACAGACATGTGGACCAGTTGCCAAGCCATTGATTACATGTGCATCACTGCACACTGGGTCTCTTTTTCAGGGGTTAAAGCAAAGGTACCCGCAGGTGTTGACCCGGACAAAATTTATAAAGCTGCTCGGAAACTTGCAACACTAGCCATGTTTGCCATGGAGAAAAATCATACAGGAGAAAACATTTTGCATGAGTTTAACACAACAGTCTTTCAATGGCTGTCCTCAAGAAAATGCATGATTAGTTATGTTTCCACTGATAATGGCGCCAATGTAGTTAAGGCCATGGATAAGGGTAACTATTTCAGATTTCCGTTTTTGGCGCACTGTATAAACCTGGTTGTTAAAAAAATTCTTGAGTGAAGAAAGTCCAGTGTGCGAGTTACTGACCACCTGCGGAAGAATGTGCACACATTTCAACCATTCTTTTAAGGCCCGGAAGCAGCTGAGGTGCCTGCAACATGAATGTAAACTGCCAGTGAAAGCACTCATCCAGGAGGTGGTAACACGTTGGAACTCAACCTTCTACATGCTTGAGCGTCTGTATGAGCAGTATGCGGTAGTTGATCGGTATTTCTTTACACTGGGTACACCTATGATGGACCTGAGGATACAGGCGGATCACTGCAAGCTAGTTAAAAGCCTGACAGAGATGCTTCGTCCTTTTGAGGTCTTCACGCGTGCAGTCAGCAGGGAGGACAGTAATTTGGGGAAAGCTATCCCATTGTTGCGCATGCTAGAGCACCAACTGAAGGCTGTGTCTTCTACATTTCAAAAAGATGGAAAACAAGAAGCATTTGATTTGGTGGAGTAGTTATTACAGCGCCTACTTTGCGATGAACGTCTTCAAAAGATCCACACAGAACAGCATTACATTTGTGCTACTATTCTGGATCCACAGTACAAAAAGGCAGTGGCAGGCAGAGTATTCTTTCCTTTTGATGACGCAGATGTTACAAAGTACAAACATTGGCTAGCTGTGTCAGCCAGTCAATTTGAAAGAGAACGGCAGGAAATTGAAGGAAAAGGCAGTACATCAGCATCAGCAGGCCATCCGGAGTCAAAAAAATCCACTTCTGCATCTGTGGCTGTGGCAGAAGTGAGTGATTTTCTCTCTCAGCCGTTAAAGACACCAGCAACCGTATCATCTGCGCGAGACACAACAGTAACATTGTGTGAAGAAGAGGATTGGCTAACTCAGCTTGGGTTTGCTTCTCAAAAGGTCCCAGCAAAAAGTAAGCAAAGTGGAGGAACCCTGAAGAACCTTGAGTCGATGGTGCAGGACTATCTGAACGACTCAACAGAGGTCTATGTTCATGATGACCAATTGGCGTATTGGCATGGGAAAAGAGAATTGTGGCCAGAGATCACCAACCTGGCTATAAATTACTTGTCTTGCCCACTCACAAGCATGTCTTCTGAATGTGTTTTCAGTGCTGCTGGTGGCATTGTAACTTCCAAAAGGACCCGCCTCTCGCCCAAAAAATGTGGAGAGGTTAACAATGATCAAGATGAATCAGCACCTCATACCACCAGATTACAAAATACGAAAATGCACGCAGGAAGAAGACGAGGAAGACACCAACTTTAGTGAGGGAAGTTCTTCTCTGTTAAGTGACCTACTCCCGTCTGAATTCGCAGAGTTTGAGGACGAGCTCTTCTTCCCTGACACCGAGCCCTGAAAATGAGTCAATGAATCACTAACTTTCTTTTTCGTCCTTATTCACTTTTATTCCTGTGTGTCTGTCTTTCTTTGTTTTGCAAAATCTATATAAAAAAACTTAAATCACCTAATCACAAAAACAAGCCCATCAGCAGAACTGTCTTCACTTATTTGCTTATTGATTTGAAGGTGCCGCAGTCTGCATTCCTCACGTTCACAAGTTCACAAGAACATGCTCCTCTATCCTCCTCCTCCAGACTCCTATTTCCCTCAAAGCAGATGGCTGGATTACACCCAATGAAGAAAGACACTGCACTTGTGGGGATGTTCTACTTCTTTGCGGGTGAGTTGACATGTTTGGGGCATTGCTGTGAAGGTCTAATACCGCACAAAGTGGTTTGGAGAAAATCGGAGCAGAAAAAGATTTTGCGCTTTTGATCACTTGCCTGTCTTTGGGGTGCTGTTTGGCGGGCTTTTAGGTTGTTGGGGGTGGGTTTTGGGGTCTGGTAGCTGCACAGCGTATTTGGACTGAATTGAAGGTACTAGGCCCATTTTTGCTTTTTACCTGTTTGGGGGTGTTCTGCTTTTTTGTGGGTGGCTGCAGGGGTCTGGGGCCATTTCTGGGAATGTCTAATACCGGATGAAAGTGGTTTGGACAAAATCAGAGGAGAATTGTTTGTGGGTGGGTTTTGTGGTCTGGGAGCACTGCTGGGTATGGATACTTTTGATTGCAAAAGGTTTGAAGCAAATCCATGGTGGCAAAGGGGAGTTAGGGCCTAGCTGCAGAGCGCGCATGGAGTGATTTTGGAAATTTGCCTGAAATTTTCGAAGTCCTCCTTTTGTAGTTTTGCTTTTTGGCTGTTTTGGGGTCTTCTACTTCTTTCCGCGTGGGTTGATGGGTCTGGGGCCATTGCTCGGAATGTCTAATACCAGATAAAAGTGGTTTGGACAAAATCGGAGGTGAAAGATTTTTTGCGTTTATGCTGACTTGCTTGTCTTTGAGGTGCTGTTTGGGGGGTCTCGGGTGTTTGTGGATGGGTTTTGGGGTCTGAGAACACTGCTGGCACAGTCTAATGTTGATTGCATTTGTTTTTCAGGAAATCCATGGTGGAAAAGGGGAGTTAGGGCCTAGCTGCACAGCGCATTTGGACTGAATTGAAGGTAGTAAGCCCATTTTTGCTTTTTGCCTGTTTGGGGGTGTTCTGCTTTTTTGCGGGTGGCTGCAGGGGTCTGGGGCCATTGCTGGGAATGTCTAATACCGGATAAAAGTAGTTTGGACAAAATCGGAGGTGAAATTTGTTTTGCGTTTTTGCTGTCTTGCTTGTCTTTGAGGTGCTGTTTGGGGGGTTCCGGGTGTTTGTGGGTGGGTTTTGGGGTCTGGGAGCACTACTGGATATGGATACTTTTGATTGCAAGAGGTTTGAAGCAAATCCATGGTGGCAAAGGGGAGTTAGGGCCTAGCTGCAGAGCGAGCATGGAGTGATTTTGGAAATTTGACTGAAAATTTCTAAGTCCCCATTTTTAAAGTTTTGCTTTTTGGCTGTTTGGGGTTCTTCGACTTCTTTCCGCCTGGGTTGACGGGTCTGGGGCCATTACTGGGAAAGTCTAATACCGGATAAAAGTGGTTTGGACAAAATCGGAGGTGAATTTGTTTTGCGTTTTTGCTGACTTGCTTGTCTTTGAGGTGCTGTTTGGGGGGGTGCCAGGTGGTTTGGAGAAAATCCATGCTGAAAAGCGTTTTGGGACTTTTTTTTAACTTAGGGCTCGTTAGGGTTAGCACTAGCAGCAGGATTGCATTTGTTTCGGGGTGTTCTAGATTTTTCCAACTGAGTTCTGGTGTCTTAGAGCACTTGTGGGAATGTGTAATTTTGGTTGCAAGTGGTTTGAAGAAAATCCATGGGGGGAAAGGGGGGTTTTGGCCTAGTTAAAGAAAGCGTTTGCCACTATTCTTAACTTAGGGCTCGTTAGGGTTAGCAGTATTGTATTGCATGTGTTTGGGCGGGTGTTCTAGATTTTTACGACTGGGTGGTGTCTTGGAACACTTGTTGGAATGTGTAATTTTTATTGCAAGTTGTTTGAAGATAATCCATGGGAAAGGGGATTTTTGGGCATACTTTCTGAGTGCGTTTTGGCCAGATTTGAAATTAGGCCTCTGCGAGGTAGCAGCAGTATCCTGCACGTTTTTGGGAGGGTAATGTGGGATGTTCTAGATTTTGGGGATTGTCATCTCTGAAAGTGACAGTATAATTTTTGCACTACACAGCGTGCCTTATATATTTTTTTCTCCGAGGTGTCTTTAACACTTACTGTTGTGTTTTTCCATCATCAATTACAGGCAGGCTTTTACCCTGTGCCATCGATGTACTACTCAGGCTTACAATTAACGATCCGCAAATCCGCATCAGGCAGGCAGTGAACAGTGTATCTGGTCACCAAGATTGATCGACGGAGCATCCAATGGAATGAAGGAGTACCGCAAATAAGAGGAATGGCTGGTTGCATCAACTTCACAAATTCAAGGGGACAACTACAAAAAACAGTAAAAGTATCCAAAATTCTACCTTATCTTTTAAATGATATTCTTGTGAACTTGAACTTACTTCTACGAGTGTGACTCCGTGCATTTGTTTGATCTCTGCTTCAAATTCATCCCTCCAGCTATTTGATACGTCTTTGCTATGTTTAACACTAATTTTACATTCTAAGTGTTTATTCTCTCTGAGGGCAGAGAGGTAAGTGCGTAATGACTGCAGCCCTGTACTGTCAACTTGTTTCTTCGTACTTACTAGTAAGTTGCAGTAAGTAGCAGTACAACTTTTCAGTAACCTACCCACCCATTTAGTACTTCTGGCATGCAGTAGTGCACTTCCTTTATGTCCCTTTAAAGATTTATCAATATCTTCTAATCCAAAGATTTGTTTCTCTTCATTTGTTGTTTGAGTGTCCATGCTGTGCTTTTTTTCCTCTCTACCAAACTTTCCCAATTCCCATCCAATTTTCAAACCCTAACCCTCTTCCCCCTGGCTGTGTGGTATTTCATTGAGGTGTGACTGACAACAACAATAAATTCCACACACCTGCTGGGGAGGATAAGGTCAAAGCAACCAGAAGTTCATGTGTGCCATCGTGGATTGATAAGAACATCCTCCTCCTACACGACGTGAACAATCAAATGCTTAATGCTTACCTTACGTTGGCACTGCTTAGGCTACAATTTAGGGCACTGTTCTGTACCGTACTATCTATTGTACTGTTTCTAATGCCACGCTCAGGCCACTCAATGTTTAATTTCCTCTTTTTTTCATATGGTGATACTGCCAGTGTGTACCACTACTGCAACCAGCACAACAATGACATTGCATCCGTCGAGGATTCAAGTCAACAACCAACCTTAATCACCATTTGCAATGCAGCCAGCCCTGGGGCTACCCCGATTGTCAAACACAAATCACAGGTAAGATAAGCATATTGGAGAGGTAGTAGAATAATGGGCTAGGAGGACTAAGTTGGGAGGAGACTAGGAGAGCAGAGAATGACAGTACTAGGAGTAAAGTACAGTAGTAGGGCTACTAAATTAACTAACTCGGTTACTTGCATTTTGGTAGATTTCAAGACTAGATGTTTCATTCATGCTGGTAAGTTTGAAGAAAACAAACGTTGAGTAACCACCGCCAACCCTCACACAAAATAATATATGAATGCGTATACTGTGTTTTTGAAAGAAAATTATTAGAAAATATATATTAGTGTTGTTTTCAGCACAACAATAATAAAATAAATTACCCAAACTCACCCCCCCTCCCGAACCCAACCAATGTCAAAAAGTCCAAAAGTCCCCTTTCCCAAACACCCAATACCCACCCCCCCAACAGTCTTTAAAAAAGGGGCAAGGGACAGTCACTTCCTCCGGTGACGTAGTTTGGTAAGCTGTTGCTGCATGTCCCGCTCCTCTATGTGGAGGTCCCGAGCTGGCGCTGATGTTTTTGGGCCGACCGCTCCAGGTAGTCCGCTCTTCTGCGTAGCCGGCGCACACAAACCATCCAGGATATGGGGGAGGCAGCTGATGTTGTTGCTGCTGTGCGGCGGCGGCGGGAGGCTGTCGGGCCACGGCTCCATTTTGCTGGAGGCTTCTGGTTGGTGGACCCGGGGGCAGTGGAGGAGGATATAGATGTTGATGTCTCCTCATGCTCCCGAGCCCACAACCGCCGATACTCGGCACAAATAGCCTCCAGCTTACGGGCCCTGGCCCTGACAGCCATCTCCTTACGGGTGATCTTTTTAGGAGTAGCATCTATGAATAAAGAAAGAAAAATACTGTAGCCAATAGTTTTGAACATAAAGTCAAAATAAATCAACGGAAGATTGACACTCAGTAACACCAGCAAGCAGCAAACACAGTATAACATTTTGGCATGTATCTTTCCGCTGTCTTTGTAAGCATGTGACACTGTGAGTTTCAGGAATTCCACTAGCAGCACTATAGGTGGACTCACTACTACATACATAGTTAGAGAGTACTAAAAAAAGGCCTTTTTTCCTTTTTTTCTCTTGTTTTGCAAAATAAATTACTGGTATGTGAACTTGTGGCAGCCGCCATAATGACAGCTCATTCAGCTTTCACCCAAGAAATACAGACACAGGCCAAGATGATACAGACTCGCAGTACTTTAAGCAGTACATGCAGGTGGGTATAGGAATGTCTTACTTTTCTATAGGGGTGGCACTGCCACTGGCCATACTTCATCCACTCAGCGTCTGCTCTACTACATCATACACCTCTGCTATCGATGAGGAGGATAAGAAGATAACATCCAGGCTTCCAAAGTACGTCTATGATTCTTCTTAATGTCTCAACTGTACCAAAATGTATTTTTGTCAACAACCAACTAACACCCTTTTCATAATATTTTTCAAAACCGCCGTCTTCTTTCTTATGTTGAATTGCATTCAACAAAACCATTCTTTACAGTCATAAATATTAAGACTCCCTCGTCCTTCGTTTCACCCTTCTTTAACTTTTCGTTCCTCACATCCCTAAACTACATCTGATATGACTTGGCTTCACAATAAAAATTTGCCAGCTGAGTTGAAGTGAAACAGAGGGTGCCAATGGTTACCAGAGAAGTACCGCCGCTAATGCTATTAAAAGTCAAGGTTGACTGTTTTCTCCGTGATAGCCCAAAAAGTAGTTCTAAATTAGTAAATGTTCTTGACAGTACAGTGCACTTGTACTGTGTACTACTGTACAGTACATCATACACTCCTTTGCAAGCCTACTCAAAAAAAATTCAATAAGTAAGGTGTATAATAACTTACCACCATCTGCCGCTGCTGAGTCTTTCCCCCCAGCTCCTCCTGTTGGCGCCGCCGCATCCAGAGTGGACCTATCCACACTGCTGGCCCCGGCACTGGTGGTCATCTGTGCTGCATCAAATGTTGTGACGTCTAGGAAAAACATGTCACATTTTCAGATGCCATACACAACCCCCTATTTTGTCTCGTAATGGAAGAAAATGTTACATAACACATTTTTTATTAATGGGATTGAAAAAAAGTAACGGTTTTGGGGAGGGTGTTAACCTTTTATATGCTTATTCCATTAAATGCTACACTTCTTCTTATGACAACTGATGAATGCTTGCTTAGCGTGCACCATTTTTCTCATTACAGAAAGAAGATTCCATTGCCCTTCTGCCAGACGAATCACCAACTACTACTAAGTCATCACCAGCAGTACTTTAAGTACTTTAAAGAAGGTGGGGGCTCCCGCACAGTTATTCTAATAATTTCATGTGTCTGTTAACTATTATTAAGTTTGAGTCATACTAATTTCATTCATGGGAACGTTGTTTAAACTTTAACTCCTTCAATAAATAAATCAGGCCTAAAATCCAAATCTACATGGACCCCACAAATTGGACAGATAAATAAAGATATAGAAGCCTTTGAGCGAGTGGTAGAAAAGGATGTCTCTGACCTTCTATATCACAAAAACTGGATCAACTTCAACCTAAAACTAGAGGAAAAAGAAGCCCTAAGTAAATTACAGAATTGCCACACACTGACTATCAAGCCCGTGGACAAAGGCGGTAGTATAGTCATTATGTCCATGGAACAATATAATGATAAAATGACTTCACTATTAACAAATGTGGATCACTACCAAAAAGTGAATAGAAACGACTGGTTACAATTTAAAGATACTGTCAAAAGAATGTTAGACTTAGCAAAGGAAGACGAGGTAATATGTGATGATGAATATAAATTTCTTTATAATAACAATCCCATTGTGCCTGCACTGAATGGTTTACCCAAAGTGCACAAAAATCTCACAAACCCTCCAATGAGGCCTATAGTCTCAAGTATCAGTTCACTTACTGAGCCTCTAAGTAAATATGCAGACATCTTTCTGCAACCTTATGTTATTGCTCAAAAAACATATATTAAAGACACATCAGCTATAATTCAAAAAGTGGAAGGGTTACCTTTCAATACCGATACCCAATTGCTAGTCACCCTCGATATCGAGGCACTTTACACTAACATTCCACAGGACAGTACAATAGAAATGATAGAATCCCTTTTACATACTGAAGACAGAGACCTAAACTCACATGAAACATTCATTATTGACTGTGTCACTGTAGTTTAAAAAAATAACATATTCATGTTCAATAAAGATTATTTTAAACAAGTGAAAGGCACGAGCATGGGAGCAACCTGTGCTCCTAGTCTAGCCTGTCTTTACGTAGCAAAATTTGAAGACACCCATATATTTAATCCTATATATCGATGACGTTTTTTTTATTTGGACTGGATCATTAGACTTACTAAATGAATTTACATCATGGTTAAACCTTGGTGACACCAATCTGAGATTTACCTCCAATTATGACAAAAATCACTATGAGTTCCTCGATATAATAATTAAACACGAGGAAGGGACACTGCAGGTTGAGCTCTTTACTAAACAAACAGACTGCAACACTATGTTGCATTATAAGAGCCACCATGTCGTAATTTGACAACGGCCGGGTTAGCGCTTAGCTGTGCTACACGTTTTCCCGCTTAACTTGGCCATACTTGGAAACGCCATCTTGTTTGTTACGGCGGCCATCTTAGATCATGAGCGGCCTCATGGCCAGCGTGCCCTTTAGTCCGTTGTCCGTGCCACTGGCCACTCGAGTTTGCCCAGCAACAGGCTATTTTTAGTAACGGTCAAGCCTGTACATGCGCAGTCCCAACTGACCAGTCACCCCTCAGGAATGTGCCGCCAAACTGACCAGCGGGGTTGTAACCCCTCCAATGAGCTGGCTGTGTTCCAAAAATGACCATATATGTACATAACGCTCTGTAATTCTGTACCGCCTATCGTTTTATTACCTGCAAATTGTATAAAAGAACGGGTCACACCGATGTTCGGTGTGATACTTCTTGCATTACCGAAGGGTGCTGTAGGAATGTACCACCACCCCATGGGGTCTTAATAAACTTGTTCTTTGAATTTTTCAGTTTCCGTGCCAACAGTTCTTTCAATGTAAGTGGGTTATCTTCGGAGCATGTAGGCCTTGGGAACCCGATACTACAAATTGGCGACCACGAAGGGACTCATCGGCGACTCGGATGCCCAAAGGAGAGGTCGTGACGAAGGTTTGGAAACTCGCCATGGACGCGCGCGCTGCCACTGAGTGACCCGAGTCTTGGCACCCACGGTGTTTCTTCCCTTCCTTCCGATCTGACCTTCCAGGTGGCGCCGGTCTCCGACTGAGTTCTTGATCGTCTGCGTTGCTGGATAAAGTGCCGTTTGGCTGATTCGATTAAAAGACCTTGGCAGTTGGAATCTGGACCTTTGAGACTTTGGGTAAGATTTGTGATCGGTAAGGTAGTCTGCGGACGCTTACTGAAGTTCTATGATTCTGTGATCGGTGATGTAGTCTCCGGACGCTCGCCGAAGTTCTATGACTTGTGACTTTGATTTGAGTTAGCTAACATTTGTGAATTTGTGAACTTTGAATCTATATGTGTAGTGCACTTCACATAGGCAGGCATGTAGAGATGTTTCTCTAATTTAGTTTTTTTCCTCTGAGCGGCACGTTTTGTGTGAAGTACTGTAAGTGCCATTTTATACGGTATCACGCTTTTGTGATACTTTTCGAACATGCCTGTTTTAAGCACACTCCGAGGGATGTGCTGTCTTGGGAATGGTACCACAATTAGGTTAGCGGAATCACAGCCGGCTCCCCCAGAAGGTACACCAAACCACGAGATGTACATTAAATTCGGCCTTCCCCCTATAATGTACAGTAAACTATGGCATAAATACACTGAATCAGATCCTGAATTGCAATGGCCACTACATGGGTCGTTCGATTTACGTAAGGTTCAGTTTGTGGAGCAATGTTTGTTTCAACGAAGGTCTAGACAAAATATGTTTGATTGTGTACGAATGTGGGAGAAAGCGGTGCGTGAACGTATGAAATGTGAAATTGCCTTGGCGGACAAAGAGCAGCGCAAGGCTGCTCGAGATAAGGCTTTACAGCTTGAGGAAAAGGAGGCGCAGGAGAAGAAAGAGAGGGAGGAACGGGAACGTAACTTGCAAACGACTGGTCAATTTCCTATTCGCCGACCACTTTATCCTGTCCTTAATAATGAGATTGATGATTTTTCATTGCTAGATCGATCACCGCCTCCGTACGTCTCGCCTACGGCTCCAACTGCAGACTCTGATGACGAAGGACAGGATAAGCCAGGAAAAAGGGATACGTCTGGTGTCAGGTTTTCTGCGGAGAAATCCGCAAATTTGCGTAGTTGGGCTCGTAAAGTGAATACGAATTTTGTTACTCAGGCCGAGGTTGTTACTGAAAGGGGTCAATGGACAGAACAAGAATTACTGTATTTTTTGGCTACTTTGGCAGATGAAGTTGTTACTACGTACCGTAAATTTTCGGATACGCTAGAATCTAAGGCTGTGTCAGTTCATCGTGAGAATTTGGAAAAAGGTGTATTTGATCTTTCAGATGTTGATGCCTTTTACAAGCAACTGATCCAGCTGCGGGATGAGACGTCCAGATTGCGGGACGAGCGGAAAAAGAATAAGGAGTCCGGGCCGGAGTCTACTGGGCAATCTAAGGAGTGTTCTCTCCGGGGTTCAGATAAGAATTCTAACATGCATGTTATGCCTATGCGTGAAGCTGCACCTTTGTATGTTCCGCCTAAAGGGGAGGGTACAGATGATGATAAAATGTCAAAGGATGCGAAGGGATATTTTATATATAATTGGGTGTATACGCCTTGGAATAGAGCGGATGTTATGGCGTTGAAAAATTCTTTGCCTGACCTTCGTAAAAATCCGGCAGCATTTTATGAAGGGGTTGAAGGGGCTATTTCGTCTTGTGTTATGACTTTGGTTGATATAGATTTGTTTTTTGGGCTAATTCTTCCGCCTGATATGTGGAGACTAATTCGAAAAAATAATGATGAAACAATACTTGGAGGAACATGGAAAGAAATAAATGCAGCTGATTTAGATAGGGAACCGGCATGTAAGCCATGTCAGTTGATTTTAGACCTCCCGACGGCTATTTTGATTAAATAAAAAACGCTTGTCCCATCTAAAAAGATCGATTGGACCATGTTAGCTTCATGCAAACAAAAGCCAGATGAAACGGTCTCAGATTTCTTTACACGCTTCGAAGAGGCGTTTCGTGATTACAGTGGTCAATCGTTAACAGACGATACGGGTAGGCATTTGTTTGTAGATAAGTATGTGGCTAATCTCCTACCGGAGATTGCAAAATGATTGAAATCGAGTGAAAGTTCCTGGGCCACGGCGACCCCTGCTTCTTTGCTAACTATGGCTCAGTATTATGAGCGACAGGAATTGGAGGCTAAGGAAAGGGTTGATAAGAAAGCGAAGGAATTGAAAACAAAGGTGATGTTGGCGCAGGTTCGGGGAACGCAATCTAGAGGGTATGGTAGAGACAGACGAGGAGGGGGTAATGCGTCGTATGGGCGTACGGATATAGCGGAGGATCAATGTGCCTATTGTAAGGAGTTTGGGCATTGGGCTGATGATTGCCCGGTACTTCGTGAGCAACGTAGTCAGCGTGGTCGTGGAGGGGGACGGTCGAGGGGAAGTTATTCGGGGGCGAGAGGTAGTGGAGGTGATCGTGGCAGGTTTGAGGAGAGGGGCCGTGGCCAGGATGAGCGTAACACCTTTGATAGACGGAATCAGTACCAGATATCGGAAGGCGAGAATGTGGAGCATCAGGATTATGTACATGCATAGGATTGCGTAGGATGGGGTAAGGAATCAGTTGAAGTGCCAGTAGATCAGAGTGGTCCATATGTATCAGCGGGCATCTTGGGTTCTACTGATCAGTTTCTAGTCGACACAGGGGCTACTCGTAGCGCTTTGTCTAAAAACTTGGTTCCGAGGGCTCCCCTGTCTGGCGATATGATTACATGTATTGGGTTTGATGGCACACCCACTCCCAGCCCATTATCGAAGCCCCTTGCACTTTGCCTCGATAAATTTTTCAGTTTTGGTCAATTTTTGCTATCTCCCCATACACCAGATAACATCTTGGGCATTGACCTGCTTAAATACTTCCGAGCGACTATACGCTGCGCTCCCGAGGGAGTGCGGGTTATCCTGAATGACAATTATCCTGAATTACATAGGTTTTGCACTATACTAGACATTCCAGCTTTGGCATCTCTCCCGCATATGGGCAACCTCAGACACGGATGTGGGAGAGATGCGTATTCCGCCTATTCGAATTACTGTAAAGGAAGGAGCCTCTCTGCCACGTGTGCCACAGTATAAGATTTCCAGGGAAGGTGAAATTGCCCTGACACACATTGTCCAAGATTTGATAACTGCATGAGTGGTGGAGGAGGTTCCTTACAATGTTTGCAACAGCCCTATTCTTCCGATCCTTAAGAGAGATACTGACGACAAAGTCTATCGATTTATTATTGATTTGAGAGAAATTAACAAAATTGTCATTCCCCAATACCCGGTGGTGTCCGACATCACGACTTTGCTTACACTGGTGCCACCAACGGCAACGACCTTTAGTGTCATTGACCTGAAAAACGCGTTCTTTTCCATTCCCATTCATCCTGACAGCAGATACTTATTCGGCTTTACGTTAAATAATAAATCGTATAGATTTTGTCGTGTTCCTCAAGGTTACACTGAGAGTCCGAGTATCTACAGCCAGGCTTTAAAAAGACAGCTTGATTCCTTTCAATTGCAATCTGGAGTCGCCCTTATCCAGTATGTCGACGATCTTTTGTTGGCTGCTGATACTTATGCTCAATGCGAGGAGAGTACGATTGCTTTGCTCTCCTTTTTGGCTCAAAATAATCATAAAGTCTCGAAGAAAAAGCTCCAATACTGTAGACCCAAGGTGACCTACCTCGGTCATCTTTTGTCTAAGGAGGGGCGTGCATTAACATCGGATCGAATCCAGGCAATTTTAGATACACCAGTCCCCCGCAGACAGAGAGATGTACGTGCTTTCATAGGATTGACGTCCTTTTGTAGACAGTGGATCATGGGGTTTTCACATATTATTAAACCGTTGTTGGCGTTGCTGTCCAAAACTACACCTATGCCTCTTGAATGGGCAGATGAATGTCAAAATGCCTTTGAACAATTGAGACAAGCTCTTTGTTCTACATCCGTGTTAGGTACACCAGATTACACAAAGATTTTCACATTGTACGTGCACGAGAAAGATGGGTGCGCGTTATCAGTGTTAGTGCAAGCACACGGGGACAAACAAAGGCCATGCGCATACTTCTCGGCGGTTCTTGACCCTGTAGCACGAGGGTTACCTGGGTGTTTTCGAGCAGTTGCAGCAACAGCAGTAGCTATACGACAGAGTGAGGGAATAGTTTTATCGCACAAATTGTTGGTGTTAGTTCCCCATGCAGTCGATGCCCTGTTGAATCAGACGAAAACCCAGTATCTCACAAGTGCACGGTTGACAGGATATGAGCTTACACTTCTGGCGCCACATATCACACTGAAAAGATGTGCTACTCTGAACCCTGCCACTTTATTGCCCTATCCGGTTAAGGAGGGTCAGGAAGAAAAACATCATGACTGTGTTTTCCTGACAGAGGAACAGACAAAGGGTTGTGTCGACTTACAGGATATGCCACTTTCAGATGTGGATGGGGAACTCTGGGTTGATGGATCGTGTGTGAGGCTGCCAGATGGTACGACTTCCGCAGCCTATGCGATCACGACACTTAAGACAGTGGTAGAAACAGCACGGATACCACAGAAATCAGCTCAGGCAGCAGAGCTGATAGCTTTGACGAGAGCCTGCGAATTGAGTGCTGGCCTATGTGTGAATATCTACACAGACAGCCGGTACGCCTTCGGAGTGGCACATGACTTTGGACTACTCTGGAGGGAACGCAGGTTTTTGACTTCTCATGGAGTACACATTATGCACGGAGAACTAGTGCGTGATCTCCTAAACGCGTTGCTTTGTCCAAAGAAAATAGCGATAATCAAATGTCGTGCCCATAAAAAGATCACTGATAAAGTGGGTCAGGGAAATGCTTTTGCGGATAGCATAGCGAGACAAACGGCTATGTCCCGAACTGACTCCCCCATGTACGTAACACAATCACAGGCTGAGCGATGGTATGATGCTAGAGCAGAGATACTAGATATTCAGAAATCAGCTACTGAATCAGAACTTGCGGCATGGGCAGCAGAAGGGGTGCTAGATGATGAAGGTTGTTGGAGAAGTAAGGACATGGAGAGATGGAAATTGCCTGCAGCTAACATGCAAGCGATGGTCCAGATGACACATGGGCTGGCGCACGTGGGGGCTCTTGCAATCACTCGATTATTAACACGAGTTTGGGAGCATCCCGAGATTGCCAATAATGCAAAGAGAGTAGTGCAGACCTGCCTGATATGTTTGCAGCACAATCCTGCAAAGGGGACCCATACTCCGAAAGGAGGGTTCGTTCCACCCTCTGCACCATTCGAGGTACTCCAAATGGATTATATCCAGCTTGAGCGTTGCAACAACCTGAAGTATGTTTTAGTGGTGGTATGTGCTTTTAGCAAATGGGTTGAGGCTTTCCCCACGAAAGACAATACTGCTTTGACAACAGCTAAGGTGTTGCTTAAGGAGTACTTCCCTCGATTTGGAGTTTGCAAATTTTTGTGGAGCGTTAATGGGCCTCATTTTGTCGGGAAAATTGTGGAGTATGTGCTGAAAGGCCTGGGGATTCAGCAGAAGTTTCATGCTGTGTTCCACCCTCAGTCGGCAGGTCTTGTTGAGCGGTATAATGCTACGTTGAAACTAAAACTGGCTAAGATTGTGGCGTTTACGACATTGAAGTGGCCGGATGCCTTACCGCTAGCATTGCTCTCTCTCAGATCAGTGCCCCACTCTCGAACAGGCCTCACACCATATGAAGTGGTGTTTGGAAGGCCTATGAATATTTGGGGAGTGCCTAAGCCGCGATTGATACATGATGTGCCTTGTATAATGATGAACGATTATTTGGTACGATTAACAAATGATTTGCTTTCTATTCATCAACAGGTTCAAGAAGCGCTCCCTGACAACTCTACTGGAGAGGGCCACGATCTTCACCCTGGCGACTTTGTTATGATAAAGTCGTTTGAGAGGACGAACAGCTTGGAACCGAGGTGGCGTGGCCCCGAGCAGGTCCTTCTGGCAACTCGAACAGCTGTACGAGTGACCAACAGGAAGCGGTGGGTGCACTCAACCCACTGCCGTCGTGTTTCTCCTGATCTGGTGAATCCTGCTGTGTTGACCGACTACAAGGAGATTCTGGAGAAGGAAAAGAACCCAGCTGTGACATCAGCCGAAGTTGAGGGAGCCTTCCCGGACCACACTGCTTCTGGACGAGAGCACTATAATCTGCGGCCACGATAAGAAGATTTTTTTTGGTTTTCGAGACTGGTTGGTTACCGCTCTGGGGTTTGTGAAACGGAAGCCGGGAATCTCAAGGGGGGGGGATCAGTTCTGCCAAGAGTAGCAACACCCGTCTTGACCCCGGAGAAGAAAACAACGGCTACCTCGGAGCTCAGCACCGTATTTTTCCTTTTTTAGGTGTAAATACACACATATGTATATTTGAGACTTTGTGAACTTTTCGAACTATTTAAGACTTTGAGAACTCATTGAACTATGACGTCTTCTGCATCACGAGACAAAAGAATACTGGGTGCCATCCTTTTTGTCTTGACAATTGTGGTAATAGCAGTGATAGCTTGGGTAGTTGAACTTGTGGTGCCTGCACGAGAACATTTGTTGCCGACTACCCCGGCTCCATCTGAACATTTTCACTTCACTTTGCCTTACCATGAAGAACGGCACCGATGGACTTATTTGAACAATAGCTTTATTCAGATCCTACATCATACGCATAACATGACAAATACGTCTAATTGTTGGGTGTGTGGGATGTTGCCTGGGCACCAGAAGAAAGGGGGCACTCCACTCATTCCACTCCCGTTCTCGCATAATGGATCTTGCAATGCCTGGTACTCTCTTCTCTTCACTTTGAGATGGCCAACGAAGGGGGGGGGTGCTTTTCCGTTTGAATAAAATTTGCTACCATGACCGGGATGGGTATCCACGAGCTGAGGGTACTCGATTTGAATGGGAGGAGTACCGCCCCGATAATGCGTCTGCCCCACGTGTTTACAGCAACCAACGGAACATCAACGTATCCAGTTCACATGTTATTAATGTTATTGCTACTAAAGCTGATTTGTGTATACGCAATTAAGGTACAATTCCGGTTGGGAAAAGTGAATGCAACACTACACTTACGGTTGACAGCCCAAATGGCATATCGTTTGTAGCATCTCGCAATACTTATTTTATTTGTGGAACGAAGGGTTATCATCAGCTCCCGTTGGGATGGTTAGGCACTTGTTATGTATCTTTTGTATTGCCCCCTGTATTCATTGCCCCACCAATGTATCATAATGACTATGTTCTTTATCACGACTTCGTGTTGAATCGTGTTAAACGTGCTGTTGTTCTGGACGACATCGACCAGACTGACACTGCTTTGCAACAGTATGTGGATTTTAATTTGGGACTTTTGGGACTGTTTTCCTTTGTGGGGGCTGCTTTGAATAGTAGGAAGATACGACGACTGACCCGTGTTGTTGAGGCTGTAGCCAACGATACTGCTATTGCCTTAGGGAATATTACTGAAGAACTCCAGATTTCTAGGATTGTTACGCTCCAGAACAGAATGGTTCTAAGTGTAGTTCTAGCTGACCATGGGGGGGCATGTAGAATCATTGGAAGTAGTTGTTGTGTATATGTGTCCGATAACTCACCATCTGTTTATGATGCCATTTCAAAACTGCATAAGATCGCTGCTGAAATACACCCGGACAATGGAACTTGGACTCTTTCAGGGTGGTTCTGGTCAATGCTTACCACTTGGGGTTGGAAACTGTTAACGATTCTATGCATCATTGTTGGGATACTATCCTTTGTATGTTTATGTATACAATGTGGCCCAGCATTATGTTCCATGTGCTTATCGGCTTGCATACCATCAAGACGAGCTCTTGCTCACAACAAAATGATGCTTCATAAAGAAGTAGCTCAAATAATGCTAATTGATATTGAAGATGAACACCCTGATTATGTTCACTATGAGGTAGCTTCAGCTAAACGCTAAAAGGGTCGTCTGTCGTAATTTGACAATGGCCGGGTTAGCGCTTAGCTGTGCTACACGTTTTCCCGCTTAACTTGGCCTTACTTGGAAACGCCATCTTGTTTGTTACGGCGGCCATCTTAGATCATGAGCGGCCTCGTGGCCAGCGTGCCCTTTAGTCCGTTGTCCGTGCCACTGGCCACTCGAGTTTGCCCAGCAACAGGCTATTTTTAGTAACGGGCAAGCCTGTACATGCGCAGTCCCAACTGACCAGTCACCCCTCAGGAATGTGCCACCAAACTGACCAGCGGGGTTGTAACCCCTCCAATGAGCTGGCTGTGTTCCAAAAATGACCATATATGTACATAACGCTCTGTAATTCTGTACCGCCTATCGTTTTATTACCTGCAAATTGTATAAAAGAACGGGTCACACCGATGTTCGGTGTGATACTTCTTGCATTACCGAAGGGTGCTGTAGGAATGTACCACCACCCCATGGGGTCTTAATAAACTTGTTCTTTGAATTTTTCAGTTTCCGTGCCAACAGTTCTTTCAATGTAAGTGGGTTATCTTCGGAGCATGTAGGCCTTGGGAACCCGATACTACAACCACCCTCCATGCCAGCGGGATAATATCCCTTTCGGACAGTTTTTAAGACTTAAACGAAACTGCACACAGACCAAAGATTTTGATAACCACGCGAAAGTACTAACTGATAAATTTATTGGCAGAGGTTATTCCAAACGTATGGTGAAGCATGCATATAAAAGAGCGAAATACTTTAACAGAGACAATCTGTTTCAGAACAAAAAGAAGGAGACACAAAAAGAGAAACCATTAATTTTTGTTACCAACTATAGCTCGATTAGCACCAAGATTAAAAACATTATAAATAGAAACTGGCACTTGATCACCAACAAAAACAAGGAGAAACTCCCTAAACTGATGTTTGCATTTAGGCGAAATCAGACAATAAGAAACAGTTAGTGCACACTTACAGAGAAGAGGAAACTAGAACACAAGCAAGCATTAATAATGCCCCCTTACCGGTATACAACGTTTAGCACGCATTTTTTACCACGCACTACCATTACAACGCAGGCATTACCACGCATACCATTACAACGCATTGCGCTGGGGGGCGCTCTAGGATAGGGAATAAGTTTAATTTTATATCCAACACCTTCCCTAGTGTCCACGGGGACTGGAGTTGAAATATAAAATTATACTTACCACTATCCAGCACCTCAAAGCGCTATGCGTTGTAACGGTATTCGTTGTAAATACCGCGTTGTAAAGGTATGCGTGGTAATAGTATGCGTGCTAACGTCATACATCCCCCCTTACCCACTGGGACGTTCCCATGTGGCAACTGTTCAAACTGTACACATGTCATTAAAGGGGCCTGTGTTGACCATAACAGTATAAAACATAGAGAAAAGTCATTCATCAATTGCAGGTCAAAAAATATCATATATTTCATCAAATGCCCCTGCAATCTGGCATACATAGGTGAAACCTCTCGTGAAATCCGATTCCGAATAAATGAACATAAATCAGTGATTGGGACTAAAAAAAGAGGGGCCCCATTAACAGATCATTGGCAGGAAGCGCAGCACACGATAAATGATCTAGTGTGGTGTGGTCTAGAAACTTTCCAGATGAACGCCAGAGGGGGTGACATGGATTTAAAAAGGAAAAAACAAGAGCAATTTTTTATGTCTCGTTTCAAGACAGTAAAGAAAGGATTAAATACAAAAGAGGACTAGGAACGCATTCTGTAAAGTAGGATGTGGTGACCTTTGGTCTGATTTAATGCCATCTTTCGCTGCTAATATATGATGAAATTACACCATTGTATATAAATAGCGGTTAAAAAATACCATAGAAACGTGGTATGAGTAATGTATTAATTAGAAAGTCAATTAAAAGCCCCTATTTTTTCCATAATATATGGCCACCAGTCTATCGATCAATAAGTACAAATATATATGGTAAAAGTTGATGAGAATCTTAAATAATAGTCTGTTTACATAATTTACTTTTTGTGGTAATTTTATGTGGAAAAGTAAGCACTATCGAACTATCACAATAACTGTTGTACAGTTAGAAAAACTACTCAAGTAGTTCGAGAGTTAAAACATCGGTCCTATCAACATTTCCTGGTTATTATATCAATAGCGATAACCCCGCTTAGTTAAGAAATGCCTTCAAAACTAAAAACTTGTAGATGTTACTAAAAGTGAGGCTACCCCGTTAGGAGACCAATATAAAATAACGGAATTTGTCGGGGCGATCGTAAAATAGTGCAGAACCCTTGAAAACTACTGGAGTAGTCCTTTAAGATACCGGTCGCACAGGAAGTGACACAATTATTCACGGGAAATAGTTTGAAGCAGGATATCCGATTACGGATATAAACACCGGGCTAATTCAGGCATTTTATCACCCCAACGAGACGAGGTTCGAGCGGAGCAGGGAGGCCGGAATATTACAGTAAGGTAAGCAAGAAGGAACATAATGCGGGAGGAATAATACTCAGGAATAATATTCAGGAATAGACGAGATAATAAGAATGTAATGATGGGGAAAGGATGTCTCCCAACAAACAGGAATATTTCAGAATAAGATAGCGAGCTCTTGTTAAATGTAGCAAGACAGAAAAGGGTTAGAAAATGAATGAAATAATGTTTTCTGTTTTTAATCATAGGCATTAATTTAATAGGAACCGTTACTAGGAGAGAGTATGGTGCATGTCACTGTATAAAGTAAGATTAAAGTCGGGAGAATGAGGGGTTATACCAGGAGAGTGGTCCTATGACCTAGATTACTATAGAGAATCAGATTAATAGAGGAATACTTAATATGCATCTACCCTATTCTTTCTGAGATAGGGTCAATGATCTAAAACAGCCAGCATGACATGGAGAGTTAAATTATAAGCCCAGTAACAGCGGGTTTTTCAAATTAACAAAGATGATCGAGATGTAAGATTATAGACCAAAAACAGGATCCCCAAAAGAACATTAGTACATATAGTGAATTGCATTATTAGCCACAATAAGAGTAGAACAGTAACACTGTATACTGCTAATTTTATATTTTAGAGCCGGATAATTAAAAAAATCCTGGTACCAAAGTTGAATTACAGGACGACGCGACAATATATAAAAGCGCATATTAAACAACGCTATTGTCAAGCGCATCCAGTCATAAGCTGTCTCATCGCCCTCCCCAGATACGTGGGTGAGTAAGGTTTATCTGTCCTTTTTAGCAATCTAGCTACATGAATTCAAATGAATAAAGAGTAAAAATCTCTCCCTCTTTTTATTAAAGCACCAGCCCTGCATCATTATAATACGGTGGCTCCCTTGACCCTCCTAAAAGAACACATCTGTTACATATTGAAAGGTAAAGATGGCTTACTACTTTTGTGTGGAGAAAAGGATAAATGGTTAATTAATGAACTAATTCGAGATACCATTTACTCCTCAGCAAAGGTCTGTGCACTATGTAGAAGCAACCTGACTTCCAACCAATTGCACCTATCCCTAGGAAGGTGACAAAAAATAGAAACAAGAAGACAACCTCAAATTGATTAAAGAGGCGGAAAATTATTCCATTTTCTAGAAAGGTATGCATGCATGAAGTTCATAAATGCCTTAATGTGAGGTTATAGGCTACAACAACTAGTTCGTTTTATAGATATTAATCTCTCCCTTCAAAAACCAAACCCAACAAACCACATGTTTTGATAAACAATAAGAGTGCCTTGAATGTCCACATTTTGTCGTATAAGAAAGTCTGGTGTTACAACTGTAAGCTTTGTCAACAAGCATTGTGTTAAAAAAAGAAAACATTGTATGTATCTAACTGTATGTTTCTTTTTAACCAGAACTTTGTCCTGATCCTGATGAAGGTGCTATAACAAAACCGAAACGCTGTGTCGAAAACTTTGTATTTTTTAACTGTTCTTCATGTGAATTTGACACATTTTTAATTGTATTTTATGGCACTAAAACTGTGTATGAATGTATTGTTTTATATCGCATAAATTTTACAATTATTCTATTATCATTTTAAATAGTTTTTTTGTTTTTTCTATTTGATGTGGTTCAATAGTAATGTTGTTATGGTACCAATGGGTTTGTGAGTTTATGAAGGGTTGTATTGCAATTGCTTTTCCAGGTTTGGAAAAATAGGGACTTTCTTTTCAATACTGTTTAAACTTTAACGTCATCTTCATCCATTAGAATACTACGCTATTAAAAATAAAGAAATAATGTTTTTATTTCTTAATTGAAAATGAAACTTTAAAAATAATAAACACTGTGTGGTTTTTGTTTACGAGTGAGTGAGTCAGCGGAAAGGTTTGAACTACTGCACTTGGCAGTCATGTGACAGTGACTCAGATAGGCCGGGACTCGGAGGTACTCTTCTTCTGTTCTTCTGGGTCGTAAAATCATTGGTCAGACATTCTAGATAGTCGGTCAGGGGATTGGGGGTTCAACTTCGGTTCGGACTGAGGTATGTCGAAAGTCGAACTGCACCTATCATCAACAATGTCCTATTTAGCTTGTCCATACTTCTTTGTGTGCAGAATAGTCCCTGAAAAACTAGCGGTATGAGATGTGCTCCTCTCAAATCAAAAAGGCAACTGTTACCTTTTACTTGGTGTAAACAATGACATTTTGTTGTTGGAAATTGTCAAAGCACTTACATTAAGAAGACTGGAATAGACAGCAAGGGCAACCCAGAGGACAGCACTCAGTGCCTATAGCTATTGCTGTATCAGAGTTTTGTTTCACACAGTTTGCCGAATGGGCAAGCTTAGCTACCTACACAGACCGACTTATAATTGTAAATAGTAGTAGCACAGAGAGTGATGGTAGAGCAAGGATAAGAATGTAGAAAGTAGTCTACATTAGAAGAAGATCAAAGACTATTTTGTAAAACATAGAATTATTAGGAACCAGTTTATAAGGAATAGGAGCTGTAAAAGTTAGGGAAGTATAAGTATTAATATAACAATAAAACAACTTACTGGGGCCAGCCGAAAAGCCTGCAAGGGATTGCTCCTGTCCAACTTCTGCCACCGGAGTCTCTGTCGCCGCCGGCGCCTTGCCCCTGGGAGTTGCTGGTGATCATGAAATAAAGAAACGCAACATGGATGATTGTTTTTTGGGAAATATTTGATATCTTTGTACTCAATCTAAAATTGTGTCAGGTAAACAAATTAACATCAATTGCATCTGATCTGGTCAACTAGGAGGATAGTAGTACAGTATTGCAGGATTCGCAGACCGTCTAATAGGAAAGTTATGTAATTCACTAACTACATCAACAACAAAAAGGTTCTACTACGACTGCCATCACTCAGCAGCACGAGACGTCATGTGGCAGACACAGTCCGTCATCATGATCATGATTGCAGACCACTAACAAATGTCCTATAACAAGTAATAAATAATATACTCAACGTAGCAATCCACCACTATCTCTTCAAAGTGGCAGCAGCAGGATTACAAAGAAGGACTAGACTTGAGTCTACTGTCTCTAGCATTACGTAGTAATGCTCTCAAAGGACCAAAAAGTTGCAAACAAAGAAGCATAGTAGCAACGCCAATAACCAAGGCGAGCACCTACAATGATAGAAGTTATTTAAACATTAATTTCCTACAATGTAATCTAATCAGCAGCATTCGTACTCTTCAGGAAAAAAATAGATTAGCAATGTAACAGAGCAGAAGGAAAAAAAGTAGTTATTAAAGAGCTACTTACCAAGGCCAGGGATCTCCACACCGAGCAGGTCGATCATGTCATGCTCCCTGTCCAAGATGTCACTCCACCGGTGCGTCACTTGGTGGTAGGTGCACCGGACCCCAGACTCCTTATACATGCACCGGCACACCTTCTCCCACAGCTGGCGACGCTCCCGGAGGATGTACCCGGAAGCAATCCGCCCACCTGCTGCCACGGTCTTAGGGAGGTGGACTTGCACAAAAACCATCAAGGCAGCCACCTCCACCACAGAGAAGATCTCCCTGGGCTGCACTTCCTCCCCCCTCCAACACCCGCAAGGGAGCCGGGTACGTGGTGCTGGGCCCATCCCTTTGCCCTTGTCGCCTCCCTTAGCCATGGTCCTGGGCACCAGAAGAAGGAAAGAAGAATAGGTGTGAAACAAATAAGAGAGAGAGCGAAAGAAATAAAGTAGGTAATAAAGTAACAAAAAGTAAAAAAAAACACAAAATATAGATGTAGGAAATTGAAGAGAGAGATAATAGCCAAACAAAAACAAAAAGATGTTCAGAAAAACATAGGATTACAAAGATGTAAGGTGGATAGAAAGGTAGCATGCCCAAAACCATAGCAGTGAATGAAAAACAAGATGGCCGCGCCCATAGAGGACCGTGTGGGTAAGTTTGCGCGATATTTCCCCCGCGAGCACACAAAAATGCCCACAAATACGTAATTGCGCACCGCATACGACGCAAGCATGCAACGAGTGCCCGGAAATGGAAACACGTCACGCAAACAAGATGGCCGCGCCCGTACACGACCGCATGGGCAACCTCAGGGTTGGTGCGCTGCAAGCGGTCTGCGAATAAGCAAAAAACCGCCTGAACACGCAAAAAAAAAGAAATCATCAAATTCGAACGAATTTGCGGATTGCAAGATCGATTTCGAACGATTTTGCGTCCCGCGAATCTCGCGAAATGGCAAAAAAACTAATTCTGGAAAACTGAAAGCACTTAGCAGGTGCAAAAGTTCAAGCTAATTTGTAACCATTCCCTGTAGTGCTTCCTGAGGGACCCCTCCAGAGTTCAGTGCCTACTTTCAACTATTATCTGACCCTGCTCTGACCCTCAAAGCCGTGTCAGAGAATAGTTACACGTATGGCACAATGCTCTTGTAAAAAAAATAATTGCAACAGAAAGGTCTTACAGCTAAGGAAGCAGGTGTCAGACTTGAAGCACAAATTCAGTGACACATTAACCAGCCCCAAATTAATTCATCTCAGTTGAGGCTGGGAAGGTGTGCTTTGCTTTCCCCCCATAATCTACAGTGGTGAACAAGAGGGTGGTAGTGGTGAACCAGAGGGTGCTGTGATAAACCAGAGGGGGACAGTGAGGATCCAGAGGGTGGCAGTGGCAACCCAGAGGGTGGCAGTGATGAACCAGAGGGTGGCAGGGATGTACCAGAGGATGGCAGTGATCAACCAGAGGGTGGCAGTGATGAACCAGAGGGTGGCAGGGATGAACCAGAGGATGGCAGTGATGAACCAGAGGGTGGCAGCCTTGAACCAGAGGGTGGCAGTGATCAACCAGAGGTTGGCAGTGATGAACCAGAGGGTGCTGTGATAAACCAGAGGGTGACAGTGATGATCCAGAGGGTGGCAGTGGCAAGCCAGAGGGTGGCAGTGATGAACCAGAGGGTGGCAGGAATGAACCAGAGGATGGCAGTGATCAACCAGAGGAAGGCATTGATGAACTAGAGGGTGCTGTGATAAACCAGAGGGGGACAGTGATGATCCATAGGGTGGCAGTGGCAAACCAGAGGGTGGCAGTGATGAACCAGAGGGTGGCAGGGATGAACCAGAGAATGTCAGTGATCAACCAGAGGGTGGCAGTGATGAACCAGAGGGTGCTGTGATAAACCAGAGGGGGACAGTGATGATCCAGAGGGTGGCAGTGGCAAACCAGAGGGTGGCAGTGATGAACCAGAGTGTGGCAGGGATGAACCAGAGGATGGCAGTGATCAACCAGAGGGTGGCAGTGATGAACTAGAGGGTGCTGTGATAAACGAGAGTGGGACAGTGATGACCCAGAGGGTGGCAGTGGCAAACCAGAGGGTGGCAGTAATGAACCAGAGGGTGGCAGGGATGAACCGGAGGATGGCAGTGATCAACCAGAGGGTGGCAGTGATGAACAAGAGGGTGGCAGGGATGAACCAGAGGATGGCAGTGATCAACCAGAGGGTGAGAGTGATGAACCAGAGGGTGCTGTGATAAACCAGAGGGGGACAGTGATGAACCAGAGGGTGGCAGTGGCAAACCAGATGGTGGCAGTGATGAACCAGAGGGTGGCAGGGATGAACCAGAGGATGGCAGTGATCAACCAGAGGGTGGCAGTGATGAACCAGAGGGAGGCAGGGATGAACCACAGGGTCGCAAACAGGCTGGACACGTAGAAACAACATGGTCGCGACCGTTACGACCACACAAGTAAGTTCGCGTTCCCAAACGTGTAAAAAATCCTCGCGAACTGGCAAAAACCCTCGCGAATGCGCAAAAAAAGCAATTTCACAAATTCGCTAAAGTTCGCAAATTTTGCGGATTGCGAATTCGTGAATACGCAAATCCGTGAATCGCGAATTCGCAAAATTCGCCCATGCTTAGTTCTGAGTGCCCCCTTTTGTGAGGTCAGCAGTATCAGCGAGGTAAAGGCAGTATAAGAGGTTGCCCAGGGAACACAGGAAATAGGGGAGGCATGGATAATCATATCAGATATGAGCCAGCTGAAACTAATCCTACTTCTTTTCAGACCTTTTACAGACAAAACCAATACCAAATGTCTGATTACTTGGCTGATGGCCCTAAGGATTCTGATTATGCATAGGAATGTCTAGGATGGCGTAAGGAACCAGTTGAGGTCCCAGTATAACAGAGGGGTCCCTATGTCGATGTAAACGTTTTGGGTTCTACTGATTGTTTCTGGTTGATGCAAGAGCTACTCATAGTGCTCTGTCTAAACAATTGGATCCTAGGGCTCCCCTGTCTGGTTTAATGATAACATCGATAGGATTCGATGGGACATCTTCCCTTATCCCACTGTCACAGCCACTTGCCTTCAGTCTTGATAAATTCACCACGGTATTTCAATTTCTGCTTTCCCCCAACACACTGGATAATATTGTAGGTATAGATATGCTCAAACATTTTCGTGCTACAATACATTGTTTCCCAGAAGGTGTGTGTGTTATTATAAATGACAACTATCCCATGGTTGAAAGGTGGGGGTTGTGGAAGAAGACCCCTATAATACCTGTAATAGCCCTATTCTTCCCATTTTGAATACACTGATACTAAGGTTTATAGATTTATCATTGACCTGCGAGAGGTAAACATGATAGTCGTTCCTCAATATCCTGTAGTCTGTGGCATCACAACACTTCTTACAAGGATTCCTCCTACTGCAACTACATTTAGTGAGATCAATTTGAAGAAGGCTTTCTTCTCAAAATCTATTCATCCTGACAGCCATTACTCATTCTGATTCACTTTGAATAATCGATCCCTCCGATTCTGTTGAGCTCCACAGGGCTATACAGAGAGTCCTAGCATTTATAGCCAGCCATTGAAAATACTGCTAGATTATTTCCCTGTGCCAAAATGGGCGGCTCTTATTCAATAGGTCGATGATATCTTGTTGACAGCTGATACCCCTGAACATCGTGAAGACGGAACACTGTTATTGCTTTCATTTGTGGCATCTCATCATCACAAGGCCTCTCAAAAGAAATTGCAGTGTTGTAGACAGCAGGTTACCTATTTAGGTCACCTCCTGTCTAAGGAGGGACGTGCACTCATACCAGATCGCATTCAAACTATTTTGAACACGCCTGTGCCCTGTACTCAAAAGGATGTTCGTCCACTGATTGGCCTTACTTCTTTCTGTAGGTAATGGATTCCTGGCTTCTCCCACATTGTTAAGCCCTTGTTGGCCCTTTTGACTAAAGACACTCCAATGTCTCTCCCATGGACTACTGAATGTCGGAATGCTTTTCAGCAGTTACATCAAGCTCTTTGTTCTGCAGCAGTATTAGGATCTCCAGATTACACTAAGGCCTTCACACTCTATGTACACGAGAGGGAAGATTGTGCTCTCTTGGTATTAACCCAGATACACTGTGATAAGCAGGGTCCCGGTGCCTATTTCTGGCTGTTCTTCATCCAGTCGCTCGTGCGTTTCCTGGGTGATTTCGAGTGGTAGCAGCGACAGCTGTGGCCATACGTCAGAGTGAGGGAATAGTCTTGTCACACAGATTGATTGTGTTAGTGCCCCATGCAGTTGATGCCCTTTTGAACCAAAGAAAAACAAGGATCAGTGACTTAATATCTAGGGTCAAAATATTGACTTGACAAAATATAGATGCCAAATTATCGAAAACCACAATATCGACCACCAATACTAAAAAAAACACTAAAATATCGAACCAACTATATCGACTACAATGAATATAGTTTCTGACTTTATCGAACATCAAAATATCATACTAAAATTAATTTAAAAACATTCACAAAACCAACAGAGAGCCATTATATCAATACTCTAAATATAGACAGCCAATATTATCATTTCTTTAATAAAATCGAATAAGTGAAAAACAATTAATTAAATATATCTTCATATAAAACAGACATTTTCACAATATAAACATAAACAACACAGTTAATAAATATAAAAATATATTTTATAAACACATTAACACCCAAAAAATGATGTTTGCAAATATCACTTGTGTCCTAAAAATAAATACTTTACTCATATAATTCACCAAATATATAACATTTTATTCATTATAAAACACATTTCAACAACAGAATATAGTAAAAAAACTTCTTCTTAATTAGCATCTTCCATATAAGGAAACAAACTGATAAGAAAAATCAAAACCTGCACAACAACACATAGAATGCTAGCACTAACAAAAAGGACCAATCACATAAACAAACAAATAATTAAACAGTATAAAACCCCCCAAAAAGTTTTGTTCATTTACAGTTCAACACTACAAGAAAAAAGAAGAGGAAAGTCTGGCAGATTGCTTCCAGATCACAACATTTATTTTAAAAACATAGGGGGTCATTGGTATGGCGGAAGGATCGCCACCGCCCATATGGAGGTGGCGAACCTCCCGCCATAAACCACTGCCCGCCTTCAAATTCCTCCTCTTCTTTACCGTGGCGGAGGAGACACCAGCGGACGTAAAGACTGTCTGCGTGTTTTCTCCCCAAACGAAGAGTCAACCGGGTGGAAAAGCTGCTAACATGGTGGTGGTGTCTGGGAGACGCTGCCATCCATATTAGCATGTCTACTGGGACATTCCTTTCTGTGGCGGCATTGCCGGCATGGAATGGCAGGCAGTTCATGCAATTGGGGGCCCTAGCAGGCCCCCATGAATTCTGGGGGGTGCACATGGGGGTACCTATGGTACCCCCCTGCACTTCCATGCACAAAATGGCAGGCACCGCGCAGTGCCTGCCACATGTGCATGGAAGTACACAACATGCCTTTCTTGGCATTGCAGCGGGTGGTGCTGAGAGCACCGCCGCCGCAATTCCAAAAATACAGGATGCGCCCGACAGTGTGGCGGGCGCATCCTAATGTCACCAACAGGATCCCCCCTCAATGGTGGATGGTCCCATTTCACGCCCACCATCCTAGTGACCCCCAAAGCTTTGAAACTACATTAAGTAAGTAAATTAACATTTACAATAGTCCAATACTGCTAACATTCTCTAAAATATATATCAACATCATAATAAACTAGAATATATCTTTATTTATTTATATCTCCTCTACAGAATTTACCAGCAGCAGGAAAAATTATCTACAACAGCTAAGAAAATAAAGTTAATCAAAATGTAAGTATATTAAATACCTATTTTAAACAACACCCTAAATTTAGCAAATTAAAACATACTCATTCTCAATTCTTCTATCACCCACAAAAAAATATTAAAATATCTAAACATTATTTTTTCTTCAACAGATATATCTTCAACATTCTGAAAATAGCAGCTTCAACACATCAAAAGAAAATGTTTCTTAACATCAAATTCAACATTGTAAGTATATTGCAACAAATGTATTTTTTCCAAACAAAATAATGCACTGTATCATATTAACTAAATTCTATATACATTTTCTTTAGCATGAAAGAGACCACCATGACTGAAGGCGCACAATTCGTAGAGTCCCAGAAGGGAAAAATTCTCCTATGTTGTATGGCAGCGTTTCCCAAACTGTGGTCCGCGGACCCCCAGGGGTCCGTGAGACATTCCCAGGGGGTCCGCAGGACTCGAGTGCCTATCATCGTAGTGAAAAATGAAACGCCCTTGCGTCCTCACAGCACACAAGAGCTGTAAATGTTGGCGCAGGGGCGAGAGACTTCAACAATACAATTGGGAGGCGGGGGCAGCAAATGGGCAGAGGGCAGTCAGGGGGGCGGGGCCGTAGGAGGCACAGTGGCTGGGGAAGCGAGTGGAACAGAAGGCAAAAGGGGCACCAAAACAAGGAAAAAACGAGTGGCACAGGAGGCAGAAGGGCACAAAAAAATGAGTGGAACAGAGGGCAGACGGGTACTAAAAAATGAGGGAAAAACGAGTGGAACAGAGGGCAGAAGGGCACAAAAAACGAGGGAAAAACTAGTGGAACAGAGGGCAACAAGGCACAAAAACAAGGGGAACAGAGGGCAGAAAGGCACAAACAAGAGTGAAAAACTAGTGGAACAGAAGGCAAAAGGGGCACAAAAACGAGGGAAAAGCGAGTGGCACAGAGGGCAGACGGGCACAAAAAACGAGTGGCACAGAGGCAAAATACAGAATACAGAAATATAGGGGCAGCTAAGAACAGAAAGCAGAACGGACAGAGAGGTATGGGGACAGCAAGGCGAACAGAAGGGAAAACCAAGCAGATACACGGGGCAGCAAGGGGTACAGAAGGAAAGACCGGGCAGAGAGAGCACGGGGACAGCGAGGGGAACAGAGGGAAGAAAAAGGGGCACAGACCACGTACAGGCAGCGGGGGAAGACAGACAACAGCAGTCACAGACTCAACAATGAAAATACAGGCAATACCAATAAAAGCAATAAAGCGTTGAAAGGCACATGTGTATAGGTTAACGTTACTTGGCAGGCAGGTAAAAATAGAAGCCAGGATCAGCAGTAGGATTTTCGTGCTGCTGTCTGATTGCTCACTTTCCACAAGCCCTTGGGTGAATTATGTGTGCTGTCAAGCTATCATATTCAGACATTTCAAGATCTTATTCTGTGTAACTTTTGCATTTTTTTGTTGGCAAGGGATGGGGCAGTGGGCATCCTAACAGGAGAGAATCATGTCAGGTGCCACGCGAAGCCTCTCTGAAATACGCCTTAACTGCACAGCTCACCCCTTGGTGGTAAAATGTTGTTCTGCAGTTTGTGACTAAAGATTACATCTAACAGGGGTTTATGGTAATTGGCATAGCATTGTTCCATGATCTCGCTGAAAAATATGCCTCCTGTGCAAATACCTTCCTGCCATCTCTTACACTTCCATGATGAACTCCTAATATAGACCTTGAATTTGTCAGTACACTGGACTCATCACTTTGTGCACTATCTTGTTAGAATTTTCACAATATTCATTGCTCCTTGGGGCATGTCTTTATTATAAAATGCTTCATAATTGTATAATATTTTAGACCTTCTTAAACTGTGAATAGGTAAACATTCAAATAATTCACAATCATTCAACCTGTTGCTGTAAGGAAGGGTCACCACTCCAAGATTCTGGAATGAGAATGTAGAGGTGCTGCTATGGCTGATAGCAGGAGACTTGTACCACTAAATAATACACTGCTGTATGCATACATGTCCATGCCAATAGACCCAATTCAGGCTGTCTCCCTCTTGAAATTGCCTTTGCTTCAAAAGGCGTTTTTAAAAAGAAATTTAAATTGTACAAATTGCTTGTGAGTAAAAAGTTTGGGAACCACTGTTACATGGGTTGTGTATATACACAAGGAAAGCAGAAAGAATTAAAAGTGTTCTGGGAATGTAGCAAGTACTGATCCAACAAATGCTATGGAAGAGTCATAACCCAAGAAACTACTGTTTTATCTGTGAAAGAGGATAGGATAGGATGTGAATTTGTAGAGCGCGAAATGCTGCCCGGAGGCGTCCAAGCGCTAAGAGTACCATGAACCCGCAAGATAGCCCAAGAAGGGAGGGAAGGTAAGAGTTAGTTAGACCGGATGAAATAAAAAGGTTTTCAGCTGTTTGCGAAAAAAAAAGAGCACAACGACCCCCCAAATATAACGGAAATTGAGATTAGGGAAGCTCTACAAAATATTAAAGAAGCAAGCAGTAGTACAGACAAACCCACTAGTGGAATATTAACAGAACAACTACTTAAAGTACCCCAACATGCATCTGGACAACTACCATCCATAGATGCATTAAAAAAAGTTATAATTAGACAGAAAAAGAAAACAACAACTACCATACCTGTCCCTAAAACATTCCAAGAAGTACTTATTCCACCTGAACTAAGCTTTAGCCATAATAACAAATCATTTATTTTCTTTGACAATCAAAACAGTGAACAATTATGTTTGCCCCTGCAAATAACTGAATAAAATTACAGCAATGCAACACCTGGAGGAGGGATGGGACATTTAAAATATGTCTCAAACCATTTTATCAGCACTGCCCACCACAATGCTAAAAATGCATGTCCTGCATGTGCATGCAAAACGTGGCAGGCACCGCGTGGTGCCTGCCATGTTTTGCATGCACATGTAGGGGGTACCATAGGTATCCCCCATGTGCTTCCCCCACCCCCCCACCATCCTTGGGGCCCGCAACGGGCCCCCAAACTAGAAGACCGCATGCCCGCCACGGAAAGGCCTCTTCTAAAGCCCATACTAATATGGCTGGCGGTGTCTGATAGACCCCGCAACCATATAAACCCTTTTCTGCCGCTGTCGGAAGGCGACCAGGGTGGTAAAGCGGCGGACGGTGTTTCCGTCTGCCGCTGTCCGCCCCGCCATAGTAATACGGAGGGGGGAAATGGGTGGCGGGCGAGCAAAGATGTCGGGTGGATTGCCACCGCTTGCATGGCGGTGGCGTTCCACCCGGCATTCTAATGGGCCCCAAAGTTACCAAGAACTTCGAATGCAACAATCCATTACACTAATTGGACCAAAACTAACTAAACAAACTATGTCAAAATTAAGAGGGTGTTAGATAAAGATTAGTTTACAAAACTAATACACACCTCTTTAAAAAAAACGCAATCTTCTCAAAAATGCTACGGCATCAAACTAAACTCTGTAAAAAAAAGAAAAACATAACAACCCACACAGAAATACGCATATACAACTTCAAAATACGTTTAATAACTGTTTAAAAATAATACACATAAAGTTATTGGCATATACTACACTCAAAACGCTCGGGGGCTCATTAGTATGGCGGGCCCATACTTCTAGTAAATGGGACCGCCCGCTAAGGGTGCGGCGGTCCCACACATCCCATTAGGATGTGTCCGTCACACTGGCGGGCCCATCCCGAATCGCCAGCCGCAGTGCCAGAAATGCAAGTTGTGCATTTCCCAACACAACGTGACAGGCACTGCGAGCTACCTGCCGCTTGGTACTGGCATATGCAGCACCACCACCCAGAATCCCTGGGGGCCACCACGGGAACCCAATGCTGGGAACCGCATGCCTCAATGCCGCCACGGAATGGCATGTCCCCGCATCCATGCTAATATGGATGGCGGTGTCTACCTGACATCTCCACCATATTAACAGCTTTTCTGCCCGGTAGGCAATTGGATGGATTGCCTACCGGCGGGAAACCGGCAGACGGTCTTTCCGTCCGTTGGGGTCCCCCCTGCTATAGTAATATGGCGAGAGGAATTTTCATGCGGCGAGCACTAATGTTGGGTTGGATCGGCACCACCATGCAGGAGGTAGCGATGCGACCGACATGCTAATGAGGCCCTTGGCCTCAAACACCAAATCTAGTCAAAAGTAAACAAATCGAACATACACCTAAAACACACCAAAAACACAATTACCTAACACTAAATATACTACACACCACCTAACTACATCCAAATTAAAGTAATAACTTAGCCTAAAATTACTCTTACCTGGCTCAAAGCAATGCAGCTCCCCTCCGTGATCTGATCCCCAGAGAAATAACCCAAAACGACAGATAGTGGTTACGAAATTAGTCCCCCTGAACAAAAATTGCTGATTAAATATTATTGTTAAAGTTAAATGATATGCCCTAAAGTTATCAATAAATAACAAATATATTTTGTAAAAATGTAACAATTTTTGTATACATAGTAAAAATATTGTAACATTTTCTAAACATTGTTAATTTATAATAATAAATAATATATCATATATATTAATTAATATTATAAAATAATTTTAGTATTACTTACTATACTTAAAAAAAAATTATACACAATATACATGCAAATGTTAAATAAATACATATCTTTTTACCAAAAACATAGGGGCCGATTACGATGGCGGGCAGTCCGCCACCGCCGGGCCAGCAGTGAGGACCGCCAGCCTGGCAGACCGCCCGCTATCAACATGAATATTCCCACCACCAAATTAGGATGGCGGTGGGAATGGGAATGGTACCGCGGTGGAGGGAAAGACTGTCCGCCATGGTCCTTCAAGGCGGTCCTTTACTGCCCACCTTGCGGGATGCGGTACAATGGGGCAATGGCTTCGGTTCCGTGCAGGCACCGCCATGGGCATAGCAATGCCTGTCTTTTTCGGTGGAGATCCCGCCGCAAAAGACAGGTGGAGAATGCCTTTAGGGGCCTGTAGCGGGCACCCTGGGGGTGGGGGGTGGAGTGCTACACGTGGGGGGTACCTATGGTACCCCCCCTGCATTTGCATGTACAAGGTGGCAGGCACCGCACAGTGCCTGTCACTTTGTACATACAAAAGCACAACATGTATTTTTACATTGTGGCGGGTGCTGCCACCCGCTGCAATGGCGGGTGCATCCTAATTCATATAGCGGGACCGCCGCACCTATGGCAGGCATTCCCTTTTGCAGTTTTAATTTGTATAAAACAAATGTTTGTCACAAAAATGAAAAAAACTATTTTATGTTACCAATTATCAATACATAACATTGTATAAATTATATATGTTAAAAATATATATTGTAAACATTGTAATATGTTCGAAAAATTTAATGCAAAAAAATAAATTGTGTAAATATTTTCAACATGTCTTCATCAATACATCATTTACCTAATACAATTTATTTTTTTCATCTAACTATATCCTAATAAAAATAAAATATTTGTTCACCCTATTTCAAAGTCTGATTATTTTGCAATGTTTGTGTTTTTATTAAATGTTTATTATAAATACATTTATTTAACAAAAATAATATTGCACATCAATAACAATTTCCCAAAAGATGTAATAAAATTGATTAAACAAGAAACAAATAATATTATAATACACACACAGACCAACTCATTATTTTTAAATATATATTATGCACATATATACAAATGTATGTAATTTAATTAATCTACACCAAATACTATTAAAGCAAATAGTGTAATAAACTCTACACATATATAAATTATCACATTAATTATGGATTTAAAAAAAATTAAATATACTGAATAACTATAATGTAGTAGTCCCATTCCACTTACTATTAAGGGGCCGATTTCCGATTCGGTAAACCAATCGTATGACTGAATCGAATCCGTAGCCCTTTCCGTACGACTCGTACAATTCCGTCCGAATTGCGTAGTGCGATTCGTTTGAAAGATATACGACCGAATCGTATGAAAAGCAAGGGAAAATCCACACGACACGGACCCTCACAGTGAACCGTGTGAATCGTAAACATGCTGTACGTCCCGCAAGTACGATCTGGACCGCGGAATGAGAATGCGATTCGTACAGAAAACATCACGTATGAGCGATTCGTACGGAGAGCCACACAATCACATACGCACTGTACCCCTGCAATCATGGGGTGTACGCACCGTACCCCTGTAATCATGGGGTGTATGCACCATACCCCTGTAATCATGGGGTGTACGCGCCATACCCCTGCAATCATGGGGTGTACGCACCGTACCCCTCAGCACTGTACTCCTGCAATCATGGGTGTACGCATCGTACCCCTGCAATCATGGGGTGTATGCACCGTACCCGGGGGGTCCGTTTCGTACGCAGTTTGAGTCGAAATCTGCTTTTCCGGACGTTTTGAGCTTCCGTAGAAAAAGAGTCGAATGGAGTGTTGACAAGACGAATCGTACATGCTGAGTCAGAAAAGCTGCTTCGATCTGTACGGACGTCGTGTACTGCGTTTTCCGAATGCGTTTTGTACAGATTTTAAGTCATTGGTCTTTCGTATGATTCGTACGGTGATCTGCTTTGGGTCCGAATCGTACTTCAACGTACGTACGGGGACATTTAAGGGTACGATTCGTATGGGAAATATGCTCCATACGGCTGTTTGTAAGGGATTTTACTGAATCAGAATCAGCCCCTAAATGAGTGATGGTGTTAAACAGTAAATAAATATAATTTACTATTCCCACTCCACTTAGTATTAAAGCAGGGAAGGTGCTGAATAGTAAATAATACAATTTACTATTCCCACTCGAGTTAGTATAAAATCAGGGAAGGTGCTGGATAGTAAATAAATATATAATATTTATTCCCACTCTAGTTAGTATAAAATCAGGGAAGGTGCTGGATAGTAAATAAATATAATTTACTATTTCCACTCCAGTTAGTATTAAATCAGGGAAGGTGCTGGATAATGAATAAATATAATTTACTATTCCCACTCCAGTTAGTAATAAATCAGGGAAGGTGCTGGATAGTGAATAAATATAATGTAGTAGTCCCACTCCACTTACTATTATATGAGTGAAGGTGTTAAACAGTAAATAAATATAATTTACTATTCCCACTCCAGTTAGTATAAAATCAGGGAAGGTGCTGGATAGTAAATACATATAATGTACTATTCCCACACCAGTTAGTATTAAATCAGGGAAGGGGCTGGATAGTAAAAAAAAAAAAATTACTATTTCCACTCCAGTTAGTATTAAATAATGTAAATTTGTAATTTCGAAAATATAAAATAAAAAATGAATTTATAATTAATATATCATAATATTTAAATTAACCACACTATAGATTTCACAAATACATTTACTCTCATAATTATACTATGAATGTTGATAATATATACAATTTTTGTAACAGTTTTGTAACAGTCCTAATTTATTTAATCTATTAATTAATTATAAATACAACAAACCCAACAGTACAAATAACATATTTTGTTATATAATCCAATTAAATATAAACATTAATCAAATATTTATATTTGATAAGAAATTACATAATAATTTTTAAAATATTTTAAAAAAATACATCACAATTTACAAATAATTCTAAAATAATTATTTACTCTAAACAAAATTTATTTTTAAATGAATTGTTCTTAATTTCAAAATATTTCACATTTTCAAGCTGTTCATTTAAAAAACTTTCATAAATATTTATTTACTCTCAAAAAAAATATTTTATTTCAATTTTCTCTCCCCATCCTTATCCCCTAATAACTAAGGGTGAGCGAAGTTCGCGTAGCGGGGCTACGCGAAGCTCCGCAATGTGGGATGGGCACTTTGCCCACCCACACACTTCGCGTAGCCCCACTACGTGCCGGCCGCCTCCCTCCCGCCCTCTTCTACACCCGTATTTTTACTATTAAACACAGTAAAATAAAAGAAAACAGAACTTACCTTGATGCGGCGTCCGGGGGCTCCCTCTTCTTGTTGATGCGCCGACTTCTTCAAAGGAATGCGCATGCGCGGGCGCACACGCATGCACATTTCTTGCGAGGAATGGCCGTGCGTGGGTGCCCGCGCATGCGCATTCCTCTGAAGAAGTTGGCGCGTCAACAAGAAGAGGGAGCCCCAGGACGCCGCTTCAAGGTAAGTGTTGTTTTCTTTTATTTTATTGTGTTTAATAGTAAAAGTACAGGTGTAGAAGAGGGCGGGAGGGAGGCGGGTGGCGGGCAACTTCTCACCGTCACTAAGTGGGCGTAGTGTTGCCTACTATGCCTACTTTGCGAAGCGTGAAGTAGGCAACACTACGCCCACTCTGTGGGCGGAGCTAAGTCCTTTGCCCAGGGTTAATAATAACCTAACATACCGCTCCTAAAATGTATAATACAATTTTTTTTAATTAATTTAAACAAATATTATTTAATATATTTTTACATTTCTTATTATTACATTAATAACATTTTGATATTTGAACATTCCGATATTTTAACACTCTATATTATCATTTTCTATATTTCTTACCTTTACAATATAACTATATTTTGTCATTAAGATATTTTGAACTCAATATTTTAGGATTCAATTTTTCAGGGGGGGGACAATATTTTGACATTTGATATACATAACATCAATATTTTCGTATTTTCAATATTAAAAACTCGATATTATGTCATTTCGATATTTTTAATTCAATATTATGTCTGTTCACCCAAAAACACAACACTTAACTAGTGCTTGCTTGACAGGATATGAATTGACACTTTTGGACCCTCATATCACAATAAAAAGATGTTTGACCCTAAACCCTTCTACACTATTGCCATTTCCAGTTACTCAGCCTCAGTTACAAGAGTCACATGACTGTATATTCCTTACTGAAGAGCAAACAAAGTGTCGTGTTGACCTACAAGAAATGCCCCTTTCTAGTGTTGACGGGGAACTGTGGGTTGACAGGTCTTGTTTGAAATTGCCCGATGGCACAACATCTGCTGCTTATGCAATTACGACACTTCAGACTGTAGTTGAGAGAGCTCGCATTCCACAGAAGTCAGCCCAGGCAGCCTAATTGATAGCGCTCACAAGAGCGTGTGAGCTTAGCACTGATCTGCTTGTTAACATCTATACCGACAGCCGATATGCTTTTGGAGTGGCTCACGATTTTTGGCTCCTTTGGAAGGAAAGAGGCTTCCTTACATCACACGGGATGCAAATAGTGCATGAGGAATTAGTGCATAATTTTCTTACTACTTTGACATACCCATAGAAAATAGATTGTTAAGTGTAGCGCACACATGAAAGTGACTGAAAAATTGGACAGGGCAATGGTTTTGCAGAATACACAGCCTGTGAGACTGCAATGCAGCGAAGCACTACAACTATGTACGTGGTTAAGTCTCAGGCTGAACGATGGCATGATGCCAGGCAAGAGGTACTGGAGATGCAGGGTTCTGCCTCTGCTGATAAATTAGACCAGTGGTCTAAGGAGGGAACATTGGATGATGAGGGCTGTTGGAGGACTAAAGACATGACCAAGTGGAAATTGCCCACAGCCTACTTACATCCTAAGATTCACATGGTATATGGGCTGGCACATGTTGGAGCATCCTCAATAGCAAAACTAGTTATGCAGGTTTGGGATCATCCAGATATAGCCGGCATAGCTAAGATAGTCCACTCTTGTCTGATTTGTCTCCAGTATAATCCTGGAAAGGGAACACAAACTCCAACAGGAGCATTTGCAATACCAAGTGCACCTTTTGAGGTTCTGCAAATGAATTACATCCAGCTAGAACACTGTAATAATTTGAATTATGTCTTAGTGGTGGTCTGTGCCTTGAGTAAGTGGATTAAGGCATACTCTATGAAGGATAATACAGCTCTTACTACAGATTTGGTGTTTGTCGACTTTTGTGGAATGACAATGGACCTAATTTCAGTGGACATGTTGTTGATTATGTCTTGAAAGGATTGGGGATTAAGCAGAAGTTTCATGCTGCTTTTCACCAGCAGTCAGCAGGCGTGGTGGAGTGTTACAAATCTACATTGAAATTGAAACCCGCTACAATTCTAGCTTCCACATCTCTGAAACGGCCTGATACATTGCCTCTAACTTTGCTCTCCATTAGATCAATAACACATACACGATCTGGCCTCCCACCGTATGAGGTGGTATTTGGAAGGCCAATTAACATTGGGGGGTTCCTAAGCCATGCCCTATACATGATGTACCTTATGTGTTGATGAGTGTCTACTTGTCTCAGTTGACTGTCAGCTTGCTTTCAATTAATCAACAGGTTTGCGAAGCTCTTCCTGACAGGTCGCAAGGTGATGGTTATGATCTGCAGCCCGGTGACCAGGTGATGGTGAAGGTGTTAAAGCGGTCGAGCAGCCTGGAACTGAGATGGCGAGGACCTGAGCAAGTTCTTCTATCTACCAGAACTGAAGTCCGAGTAACCAATCGATAGAATTGGATCCACTCCACCCATTGCAAAAGGATGCAGTTCACCTTGGTGGAACCTGCTGCGCTTAAGGATCACCGCAACATCCTGGACACAGAGAGAGGCCGAGCTGCGTCACCTGCAGGACCTGAGGAAGTCTTCAAAGACCATACCATCCCTGGTGCATCCCAATATCAGCTGCGACCCCGGAAAAGAGAAACTTTATTGTTGAAAAAGACTGGTTGAGTCACCGTCCTGGTGTCGTAGGGATTCCGTGCTCAGACAGAACTGTGCATAGAAGCTTGGAACCTCAGTGAATTAGGGTGTGCCAAAACTCACCTTAGTACCCAAAAATCCCCTACCAAACTAGCTACAGTGTCTCATTGGTTATCACAAACTCCCAATGCTTATACAAACCAGAACATGGACTTAGTACACCTCAGGTAACGTGGAACACATGAACACTCTTTCGTTATACAATCATTTCAATCCAGAACAAGGAGTAAAACAGGACACGCGCATATTTGAAATGTTTATTCACTAATGCAGTGTTCTCAAACGCAGTATCTTAGCTAATACAAGCAAACATATTATAAGAAACAAAGTAAACATCATAGTCACTAGTCCATAGAACACAAACGGTGAAAGCATGATATTATGCTAAAATGAATAGGGTTTACCAAAACCTAATTCTCACCCTCCCTAGCCAGTATATTATATTATATCTAAGAAGGTCTCTTTGGGTTTTAGCAGGGCGGCTCCATACCTCAAGATCCTAGTGGTAAGGGATCACATCATCTTCCACCAGCTCTCTGCATGCAAAGCACCATCAAGTGTGATTGTATGCTCTTGTGCAAAGCAATATAAAACGCGCCTAAAGCCAGAACTTGGCTGCAGCTGCATGTATGTTATGTCTAGGAACGTGCGAAGATCAGTGCTCACAACAACCACTGCGTTGAGATATCCTTGAAGGTTTCTGCACTCACCGTACAGACACAGCTCGCCAAGCAAGGCTGATATCAGAGTAACAACATATTATTCTTGCATGAATCAAAAACATTTTACTAGGCTCAAAGCTGAAGCAACAGCTATGTATCGTGTGCAAAAACAGCAGAAAGGTAATATGGCGTTTAAACTCCTAAAAAGCTCATGCTAACTTAACACAGCATACAGGCTATATTGATCTATATGACACCCTCCCTTGATCTGAGCACAGTTTAGATTAGATAAGATAAGATAAGATAAGATAAGATAAGATAAGATAAGATAAGATAAGATAAGATAAGATAAGATAAGATAAGGGACTCAATGTTGAAAGCAGAGTTCAATAAAATATTCAGTTCAAATTCAAGTCGGTGAGGAAAAAAAATTGTGTCCGCCCAAAAATCCAAAATCTCACCATCATGACAACGTAATGTCCACTGTTATTAAAGCCAATAGGTCTGATATAAAAAATTGTCCATGATAATTTCGAAAAGAAAAATTTTGAGAGAGAGTGAAAATCATGACATCAAAGGCCTCAATAGGAGTCAGCCTAAAACTGAGTATGCGAAATAAGCAGCAACCGCTTCCAAAAGGAAGTCACTGTTATCATCCGAAAATAACTCAGCCATCCAATTCAATAGTGAGAAAGAACATACACGCTCTTCAATTACCGGATCCTCTAGTACCATCAGAGGACAACTCGGTGGGTTTTCAATGAAGCTGTGTGCCAAGAAATCTTGCGCCGCTGCGAATATATTCCAACGACCCAGTATTCCATGCATCACAGCAAAGGCCATAATCCCTCCGGTAGAACAAAGCAATTCATGAGTAACTAAGGGACTCATGAGATGATTAATTTCCACTTCAGGAGACACCGAATTGCAGAGACACAAATCCAGGGCCCAGTCGAAATCGCAGCTCAGGCAATGAAAGACAGGCTGGACACAGGTGAAATAGGAAAATCGAAACGATAATCCATATGCTGCACTTAAGGTGGCAAGGGGCAGTGCACCATAGTATTCAAGCATCCTGTTGCGAAACCGTCTAACTGCGCCAGCTCCTCTGCGAACACAGGACGGGCATCCATTTTGAATAAAACAAAACAGCAACAAAAAGCCAGCAGCCAGCGCCAGTGAAACGGGAAATCCACCAAATAGGCTGGAAAAGATCGAATGGAAGAAAGCAGGAATTACTCCAAATATCTTTTGGAAGGAAGTCACTAGACCACTGCTCACTACTTTAAAGAAATTAGCCAGACCAGAAGTTGAGGACACGTTAAAGATTGTATGAATCAGCTCACCGAAATGTAAAGGAAGGTCAGTATTTAATTAAGCATGCACTTCTTTGCGGGTGTTAGCTACGTGAAGGACAAATGTTTTGGTGCAGATGTCAGGGCAACTTCTTTTTGTAACAATAAGGCTCTTATTCTGCTCATTCTATTGAACTCTGACTTCAAGGTCGGAATCCTCGGCCAGATGGAAACATCCAGCTTTACCATGCGTGGGTGGATACAACACATTTGTACAGCAAACCACCCACTCACTGACTGTTACAACATAAGCTATGCCTTTCAATAACACACAGCAATCTTCATTATTTAAAAGTAAATAACTCCTGTTTGCTAATAAAGTAAAAGTCGGGGCAATATCGGGCACAGGTGTACCTTTTAAAACACATGCTAAATTAGGCCGTTCCTGATTACAAGAGCCATGCAATTGTATGTGTCTACACATTAATGAGTGATCTGGTGTTTCCGTACACTCCCTCCCCTTCAGATAAACTTCCTTTCCATCTTCAAGGCACCTGTAAGTTTAAGGGAGTGACCAGGCTTCATGTAAATAGGAGCTACCAAGAGGCACGTACCTACCAATGGCAAAATATTTCATGCAGTTTGTAAACTGGAAAAGCGCAAATGGTAAAGTTATTCATCCGTGGATAAGCCACGTTGCAGCAGTGGCCTCTGCCACTGAAAAGGGTAAAGACTCCAAGCAGCTCTCTGCATGCAAAGCACCATCAAGTGTGATTGTATGCTCTTGTGCAAAGCAATATAAAACGCGCCTAAAGCCAGAACTTGGCTGCAGCTGCATGTATGTTATGTCTAGGAACGTGCGAAGATCAGTGCTCACAACAACCACTGCGTTGAGATATCCTTGAAGGTTTCTGCACTCACTGTACAGACACAGCTCGCCAAGCAAGGCTGATATCAGAGTAACAACATATTATTCTTGCATGAATCAAAAACATTTTACTAGGCTCAAAGCTGAAGCAACAGCTATGTGTCGTGTGCAAAAACAGCAGAAAGGTAATATGGCGTTTAAACTCCTAAAAAGCTCATGCTAACTTAACACAGCATACAGGCTATATTGATCTATATGACACCCTCCCTTGATCTGAGCACAGTTTAGATTAGATAAGATAAGATAAGATAAGATAAGATAAGATAAGATAAGATAAGATAAGATAAGATAAGATAAGATAAGATAAGATAAGATAAGATAAGATAAGGGACTCAATGTTGAAAGCAGACTTCAATACCTTTTAAAACACATGCTAAATTAGGCCGTTCCTGATTACAAGAGCCAGGCAATTGTATGTGTCTACACATTAATGAGTGATCTGGTGTTTCCGTACACGCCCTCCCCTTCAGATAAACTTCCTTTCCATCTTCAAGGCACCTGTAAGTGAAAGGGAGTGACCAGGCTTCATGTAAATAGGAGCTACCAAGAGGCACGTACCTACCAATGGCAAAATATTTCATGCAGTTTGTAAACTGGAAAAGCGCAAATGGTAAAGTTATTCATCCGTGGATAAGCCACGTTGCAGCAGTGGCCTCTGCCACTGAAAAGGGTAAAGACTCCAAGCATTCAATGTGTAACATGGAAAAAGAAGCATCTCTCATTGAAAGCAAATGTTGTTTTTCAGTCAAATTAAAAGGGGCAAATAGAGATGAGACATTAATGTAATTCCAAGGCACTTTTCCGTTTTTCAGTGTCTGCAGGGTCCCTGCAAACTGCATAATAGAACGCAATTGATTTTGACCATGGTACAAAACAGACACTTCATCCTGTACAATTTCAACAACAGATGACACAATATTATCCAATGTGTAAATGCGGGAAGAAAGTGTGTTAATGCTGTTATCCACTACTGCAAGCACTTTTTCCAAATTAGCTTGATCAATAGCCCTAAGGCGGGTAGCCGCTTTAATCTGTGATGTTTTCCAAATTTCATTATAAACGGCATAGATCCATCTTTTAGATCTACCTTTAGCCGGGCCTTTTATGAAATCATTCAAGTCAACCTCGTCAGTCAGTTTAGACAAATGCAGTTTTACTGACACCAATGTAGAGTATTTGAGCCAATTCTGACACAATTTGCCTACTGAATAAGTGGTTACAGAATGGTCACTCTCAAAACGGGGATCTACTCTGACCTGCGTAAAACCCTCAGCCAGGCCCAAAAAATGATGTTGGCATGAATCTGCACTCCTGTGCCACATCAACCAACCCTTGGGATCCAAACTGGATATGTTAAAGGATGAATTTAGCAATAGGGTCTGCAACTCTCTAATCAAAATTTTAGTTGAATTTTCCCGACCCGAATATTCTTCCAAATCAGGGAAAGAAGGAGCATTAAATTTTTTAGAAGTAGCCAATCCAAAGAATGTTGTCTGTGAAATAGTAGAATTCAAAAACAATATATGACTTTGGATGAGACATGCACGGTGCAAAGCCTCAGTGCCTTGTACCGGCCAACTTTTAGAACCACAAACTGATTTAAGGTCAATAGTTTCCTTCCACAACTCGTAGCCATCATCAGCTACCTGGTCTAGAAAGGACTTTGAATACAATAACTTAGTATCGGTAAGTCTAACTTTGGATATGGATTTATCTGTCATTTTAAAATAAAAGGAAGCGGGATTGGACTGATTAAAGTCAGTAAAACAAGTGTACTTTTTATTCGAGCTGCCTCTAAGGAGCCGGGCAATGTTTCCACTGGGTATAATTCACAGTACTTCTCCCAGAATTAGTTTTATGTAAGTAGTGATTGCCAAAATGTTGGAAGCAAAACAAATCACCATAATTAGCAGATTCTAAATATAAATCCTCAGCCTCAAAGGCAGCATAATATTTCAAATCAGCAAACAAAGCCTCTATGGCCTGAACATCCCAATAATCAGAACAAATGTTTTGTTGAACCACTTCCCCCATGTTAACTCTAAGCACATTAGGAACATTATTAACTTCCGTCGGGCCATGGATTTGAAATTTAACTGCATCCCAGACTATACCATCCAAGACAGGCAACGCGGTGATGTTAACAAAGGCCAAGTCTCTTTTCAATCTGTGGGCTGAATGTGATGAGGAGTGGGGAGCCAATGTTCCATTCAGATGTCTAATGCATGTTCTCTCCTCGACATAATGTCCATTAATGGAGCGGAAAAAATAAAACACAAACCCAATTGACATAAAAGATAGAGAGCAAAAAGCCCCAGCCAAATATAAGTCCAAGGGGGAATCAAATTTATTATTTTAAACAAAGTCGCGTAGACCCTTAGCCTCGTGGGCTTCCCTGAAGTATGTGAAATAGTGTCAAATGAAAATCGGAATTCTTTGGCTAAACGAGTTTGTAAATCAGGCATCGATAAGTCAGTTGGTCAGGTAGTCTGTATCATCAAGGTGAGTACCAGGCAAATCACTCAATAAAGGACTTGAAACTGCAGGCATCTCAAGGGCCACCTCCGGTGCACGATCCGAAGCAGAGGCCAATACAGAATTTCTCACCATCGAAGGACATGAGACTGCCGGTGTCATGATAAGAAGAATCGTCCACTCTGTGTATTTCGACATTGTCAATGGAGATATACCTGTTCTCTTTACGACCTGGAAGTGGTGGTAAAATGACTGTTCTTGTGCCCTTCACACCGAGCACGGGAACCGGAGCACGGTATGAGGGACCAAATTCCTTCTTGTTATCGATCTTCTCTCGAACCAGTTCTCCAACTTTGAGTAGCCAGCCAACTACCGGGATCTGCTGTTAAAACCTAGACTGCAGTGTCAACATTATTGGCGCCATCTTGCCCCCTTTTTGAGCCCATTCATGCGCGTAAGCGGCAGCCATTTTAAAATACCATGGCCTCTCTGCCCATCGCCCACAGCCAGCGCGTCTCTCTCTTTCTCCTGACCTTGCAGGCATCCCCCGCGCGCTGACAGCCCCCGCTCTCACATGCCTTGGGCCATAAACCCCTCTTCAGCGCAACTCTGCCTCGGCACCCCATCCTGTTCCCAGCTCAACACCTCCCTCCATTCCTTTCATGATCCTGAGTCCTTTGATAAAACCCCCCCTTTCCTTTATGCCCGATTGTCTTACTCGTTCCCAGGCCGCCACCTGGCCCTGCGGATGCTGTTTATTGCCCCCCCAGACAATAGGAAGCTTCTCCCATCAAAGGATCCCCGAGTTGATCAAAGCCCCCACCCCATGAGATCCGATCAACCACATACATTCCGTTAATCGGCGGAATTCCCAGCTGCGCAACAATCGTCACCTGTTGTGACCGGGGTGGGGACTTCAACTGTAAATGTGTGTGGGAACGGGCCTGAAGCGGGGATTCCAAGGATGTCCTTTCATACTTCAAAGCATCTGCAAGAATGTGCCACATGCAATAAACTGTAATAAAGATCATAAACCTGTGTATAAGAGGCCAGGCCTCAGAGATGCGATTAGAGCACCTTGAGAAGATACCCTGTTGTCTGATTTTGATGTGTTCTGCTCCGTCGGAATAAAACTTCTGTTTCCCGCCTTCCAGTTTCCAGCGTCTGCCTCTTTGTTTGATAACTTGAGTGGTAATAGAGGCGGTTAACGCCGGGCAACTCTGAAAAAGGTCATCGGCCCTACCTTTTTACACAATTGGTGTCCCATACGTGGGGCCCATCAGCGACTCGTGGATCCAGTGGGAGAGGTCCTGACGACAGAGTGAACGACTGCAACGATCGGGAGTGCACCTGCCCGATAGACCCTCGTCTGGCAGCCGATCATCCGAACTTCACTGGTTCCAAACAGACCTCTCTCGAGTGATCTACGGTCCTGACTGGGAACCATCAGGAGTGCCGCGAAGATCACGAAGAAATAGAGGACGATCGGGCGCTGGATTCGGAAGACAAGAAACTGTCCATGCGGTCCGGGTAAGGTCGTGTAACGCGACAAATTGCGAAATGATTGTTTGATTTGGATAATACTAGTATTACTCTTTTGTTGGTTCTTTCGGAGATTCACTGTCTGCAAACGGAGAAACAACAGGCTCTCTCTTTGCAAGCAGTGAAGGATAGGTAACGCAGACTTTTGTCCCCGTTGTAATCCGTCGTGCCTATCTTCCTCTCCCACTGATTGATTGTTTGGCCCGAACTGTTGTTCGCGGATTGTTTTCTGGAGATTCTCTGTCTGCAAACAGGGAAGAACAGGTTCTCTCTTTGCAGGTAGTGAAAGGGTAGGTAACGCAGACTTTTGTCCCCGTTGTAACCCGTCGTGCCTATTTATTCTCCCCATTGATTGTTTGATTGACCGAACATTGACTGTTCGATATTGGTTCTTTTGAGGTAATTACCGCCTGCAAACAACGAAGAATAGAAATATTCTGTCTAGTCTTTGCACGCAGTGATAAGATAGGTAGGTAGTGCAGACTTTTGTCCCCGTTGTAATCCATCATGCCTATCTTCTTCCCACTGATTGGTAGCCTGTTTAGCCCAGACCGCTTATTAGAGATGAACTATCCGGCTCCACTGGAAGGCACCCCTAATAAGGACATGTTCATGAAGCATGGATTGATCGCTATAGCTTATAGCAAGCTGTGGCATAAATATACGAAGAAGGATCATGAAAGTCAGTGGCCACTGATAGGATCCTTCGACGAAGATAAAATAAGCGCGCTAGAAACAGCCCTTGGGAAACACAAGACAACGCCCACTATGCTTGATAGCCTCGGCATGTGGCGCAAAGAAACCGAACAGCGTAAAAAGAGAAATTAAAGTAGGTTGGGAAGAGAGCTGCGAAAGGCAGCCCACCTAGCTGCTAAGAAATTAGAAGAAGAGATTAAGGAACGAGAAGAAGCCAAACAGAAACTAGAGGTAGAGACATCAAGCCAGTGTCCGGTTAGAACACCCTCTACGCTCTATCCTGAATTGCCCTTGAAACAGCGACCCAACGATGATCTTTTGTTAGGTCCTCCGATCATCTACATGCCCCCTCCATATGCCCCTTCCCAACCCTTAGCACAGCACTCGCTACCCCCGAGCACAGACGAGAGTAGTACCAGAGCTTCGGTCTCCGTGGCCTCCGCGCCGGCTGAACCCCTTGTACTAGATACAGCACAAGCGACAGTGTTAGATGACTCAGAGACCCGAAAGGCAGATTCCGCAAGAACGAACAGATTAAGCAAGGATGAGCGAGCAGGGATTGACAAGATAGTGATGACACTGGTAGAAAGAAAGGAAAGTGAGGAGCACATCACGGATATGTTCAACTCATATGCAGGGAGCCACAGACGGCATTTTGCCGTACGACTGTATTATCATGCCCTGAATGCGTATGAGGACGGATATCGAGACAAAGGTCCTGAGAGCCTAACAACTCTGTATAGAAAGGTCGATATCGGGGATGAGGGCGAGTGTGACGTGACGGACCTCCTTACGCGTACGCTTGAGGTTTTCCGCCACCTCACTGAACAGGAATCGGAAGCTAAACCCACGACACACGTAGCAACCGAACCACGAACTGAGCGAGCTAGCACCATGATGCCTATAAGAGAGGCTGCCCCCTACTGGGTTCCTCCACGAGGTCTAGGAACACAAGATGACGTCAACCACCAAGATGCAAGAGGGAGGGTAGTGTACAACTGGGTCTACCAGCCATGGGATCGGCAAGATATTCTGACGTTCCGGAAATCTCTGCCCGATTTACGTAAAAACCCCACTGCCTTCTACACTGAAATAGGTACAGCCCTAGGTTCAACTATTATGACCCTGGCTGACATCGACTTGTTTTTCGGGTTATGTCTGCCAGCTGATGTGTGGAAGCAAATCCGGAAAGTCGACCACCTTAAACTGTTTGGACATACCTGGTCACAACTCAATGACATTGATAGGCAACTAGAACCTGGACAGAAGCCTTTGAAATCCATTTTAGACCTCCCAGACAAAATTGTACAGAAATTGAAAACCCTGATCCCAGAAAAGAAAGTGGACTGGGCGATAGTAACGGCTTGTCGTCAGAAACCCCAGGAAGATGTATCGGACTACTTCTCCCGGTTTGAAACGGTGTTCTCCAATTACAGCGGCCAGGACATGACCACTGCAACCGGACACCATCTGTTTGTCCAGAATTATGTAAAGGGTTTGTCGCCGGAGGTCTCTCAGAAACTGCAGGCCAGATGGCCCCATATTACGAGCACCAGAAAAATTAAAACGATAGAGCAACAGAGAAAAAGAAGAAAGACTTAAAAGAGAGGGTAATGATTGCGCAATTGCAAGGGGTGACCATAGGACGAGAGCAATGCAAAGGAAACTACCAGACAAATATCCCTAGGAACGCACCTCCTAAAGACCGCACCCCAACACCCCACATTGGCCGCAGAGACATTAGCGAGGACCAGTGTGCCTTCTGCAAAGGATTCGGTCATTGGAAATCCCAGTGCCCGGTTCTATTGGAGATGAACAGAAATAGGTACCCCAAGGATGTAGCGGGTGGACCGAGAAATAGAGGACAGCAACGAGGGTCCGCAAATGACACGACTAACGATAGATCAAACAGACCAAATACATTTGACCGACCCCGACAGAACCAGTACCAGCAGTCTGACTGCGACGATGCCGACGACTTCGCATAGGACTGCCAAGGGCGAGGGAGGGATCCAGTCGAGCTCTATGTTGACCAGCAAGGTCCTTATGTCACCGCTAAGGTCATGGGTACAAATTCTCCATTTCTGGTAGACACTGGGGCGACACGTAGTGCATTATCTAAACGACTGATTCCAAGGGCACCCTTGTCTGGCTCACTTGTAACATCGATAGGTTTTGATGGAAGGCCCTCCACTAACCCTTTGTCCACACCGATCTCCTTTGACCTAGAGAACAACACAACTGACACGACGTTTTTGCTTTCTGCCAATACTCCTGACGCCATTATGGGACTTGACTTGCTGAAGCATTTCCGAGCGACTATTAGATGTTCCCAAGACGGAGTTCGAGTCTTTCTGTACGACAACCCCATTCTGCTCAGACATTGCCCTTCCCGACGCATGTTTTCTATCACTGACACTGACTCGTCCCTACTTGATACTCTGCCTCCGTATCTGTGGGCCAAGACAGATTCGGACGTAGGGCGCATGATGATTGACCCAGTGCACATCACTGTTCGACCAGACGCAATACTCCCGAAACTCACACAATATCGGATATCGCCCGAGGGCGAGAAGGCATTGGTAAAGATTATTCAGTCACTGATAGACGCAGGAGTGGTAGAGGAAGTGGTTAGCAACGTTTGCAACAGCCCTATCTTGCCCATCATCAAGAAACAAGGAGAGGGAGATGAGAAAGCATACCGCTTCATCATCGACCTTCGAGAGATCAACAAAGTAGTTGTACCCCAGTACCCCGTGGTCTCAGACATCACCACTATCCTGATGTTGATTCCTACTACTGCCACCACCTTCACTGTCATTGACCTCAAAAACGCATTTTTCTCTATCCCCATCCACCCAGACAGCCGATATCTCTTCGGCTTCACCCTAAAAGCCCGCTCATATAGATTCTGTCGAGCACCCCAAGGCTACACAGAAAGCCCCAGCATCTACAGTCAGGCCCTCAAGAGACAACTGGATGAGGTCCAGTTACCCGACGGAGTGGTGTTGATACAATATGTCGATGACATCCTCTTGGCGGCCGACACCACTCCACTAGCACTCACCGCCACCATTCAACTCCTGCACTTCCTTGCGGAAAATGGCCACAAGGTCTCCAAGAAGAAGTTGCAATTCTGCCAACCCCAGGTAACTTACTTAGGCCACCTTTTGTCCAAAGACGGAAGGAAACTTACTCCCGACCGGATCCAAACCATTCTTGAAACCCCTGTCCCTAAGACTCAAAAACAGGTCCGCTCCCTACTAGGCCACACCTCCTTCTGTCGGCAGTGGTTGCCAAACTTCAGCCTCATTGTGAAACTGCTGCTTTCTCTGCTGGCTAAGGATGTCCCCTTCCCACTCCCTTGGACCCCTGAATGTCAATCCTCCTTCATAGAGCTACGAGATGCCCTTTGTGAAGTAGTGTGGCTCACTAGTTAGAGGCGGCAGACCCGAGAGCAGAGGACGGCCCGGGACCAGGGTTCGATTCCCGGCGCGGCAGGTTTCTGGACCAGGATCAGCGGACTCGATAATTCTCTCGCCTCGGTGCCCACTCTGATCAGTGTTCACACTCGGCAACTCTGGGCATTAGATTGCCTCATCTTCACTAACGGCCCCACCAGACCGCCGGGGATGCCTGGTCTCACCCTGGAGATACCCATTAAGGGACCATCTCTCAGGGAAGCCAGGAAGGGTTTTGCAGCGGTCGAAGCGCCTTGGGACCCTCCGGGTAAGTAGCGCGCTATATAAATGCCTATACATACATACATACACATTTGTTCAGCCCCGGTCCTAGGAACCCCCGACTACACGAAGCCCTTCTCCCTCTATACTCACGAAAGGGAGGGGTGTGCTTTATCTGTCTTGACCCAGTCCATTGGCCCAAAGCAACGACCATGCGCTTATTTCTCTGCCACTCTTGACCCCGTAGCCAGAGCCTTGCCTGCCTGCCTTCGAGCTGTACCTGCCACTGCTATCTCTATCCGACAGAGTGAGGGGATCGTGCTCTCGAATTCCCTCACGGTATTAGTACCTCATGCAGTTGACACCCTCCTGAACCAAACTAAGACTCAACACTTGACGAGTGCACGATGGTCTGGTTACAGTACCGAATCTGCACTCATTGAGATGTCTGATGCTGTAAGATGGAGCTTGGATGGGGGGTGTAGAGCGGTGTTGGTGCTGCTTGACTTGTCAGCAGCATTCGACACCGTTTCCCACCCCCTGCTCCTTGAACGCCTGCACTCTAAGGGCGTTCGGGGTACAGCGTTAGGGTGTATATCTTCCTTCCTGTCCAACCGAACCCAGGCGGTGTTCACTCCCCCGTTTACCTCTGAAAGCCGTCCGCTCCGGTGGGGAGTCCCTCAGGGATCCTCCCTGAGCCCGCTTTTATTCAATATATATTTTTCCCCACTTTTTGATATCATTGCTCAAATGGGTATAAAAGTCACTTCTTATGCTGATGATATCCAGCTTTTGTTTTCGTTTAACAGCATCACTCCCACCACTTTTGACCCCTTAAAAAACTGTTTACGAACCATCGCCCAGTGGATGGATCATAACTTCTTGAGGTTGAATGCTGGAAAGACGGAGGTCCTTTTCTTCCATCAGCCAACCCCCTTGGACCCTAACATCTGGTGGCCTCTGGATTTAAGTGTACCTCCCATCCCCAAGGACTCAGTGAAAAATCTAGGAGTCAGATGGGATTCCAACCTCTCTTTTAACCATCAAGTTCACACAGTTTCCATGGCCTGTTTAGCAAAAATTCGAATGATAAAGAAGTTTATTCATTTTCTGCCCAGTAACACCAGGAAGACAGTGGTACAGGCGTTAATCACTTCACACCTTGATTACGCCAATGGCCTTTACACTGGTCTGTCTGTAGGACTTTGCCACCGCCTTCAGACGGTCCAGAATGCCGCGGTGCGACTGGTCCGCGGCATCCCTCTGCGTGAGCACATAACCCCTCATCGTCGCGACCTTCACTGGCTTCCAGTTCATAAGAGGGCAGAATTTAAAGCTCTGGTCTTGGCTCATCGAGCCTTGCGAGGCAAGGGCTCTGCTTATCTCTCCACGTGCCTTATTCCCTATAACAACTCCAGGACCCTTCGTTCTTCTGGCAAAAACTTACTTTCCGTACCCAGATTCAGGAAAACCCGCTCTGGGGGGAAATCCTTCCCAGTACTGACAGCGGCCATCTGGAATAAATTACCCAATGCCATTCGGCTGATCAAGGATGAACAACCCTTCCGGAGAGCTTTAAAAACCTACCTGTTTTGCTGATTCTCTTCTTTTTCAACCATCTCATGCAGCATGAAGTTACTCAGAAGCGTTGGGACACCCCGTTGGGGTAGCTGTACGCTATATCAAGATACACTTAAATAAATAAATAAATACGAACTGACTCTGCTCGCACCCCACATCACCCTGAAAAGATGCACCACACTGAACCCGGCAACTTTGTTGCCCCTACCAGAAAACGATCCCAATGTGCCCCCTGTACATGACTGTGTGACCCTCACGGACGAACAGACTAGAAGTAGGGTTGTCCTCAGAGACACGGCTTTTCCTGACCCTGACGGAGAGCTGTGGGTGGACGGCTCTTGCATCAAACTCCCCGATGGCACCACTTCAGCTGCCTATGCAGTCACCACGGCCCGAACTGTAGTAGAGACAGCCCGTATCACACAACGATCTGCACAGGCAGCAGAACTGATTGCCCTGACACGAGCATGCATCCTAGCAGCAGGAACCACAACGAACATTTACACCGACAGCCAGTATGCCTTCGGGGTGGTTCACCATTTTGGGCTCCTTTGGAAGGAAAGGGGATTCTTGACCTCACACGGCACCCCCATCTTACATGGAGATCTAGTCTCCGCCCTGATCGAAGCCGTCCTTCTCCCCAAAAGACTTGCGGTCATCAAATGCCAGGCACACAAGAAAGTGACAGACATTATTGGACAGGGAAATGCACTAGCTGACATCACTGCTTGAACCACAGCTGAAAATAGGACGACGACACGCATGTACGTGACCAGGTCCCAAGCAGAGAAATGGACCGACTCTAGGGACACTATTAGGGACATTCAAATGGCTAGCTCACAACACGAATTGACTGAATGGGCACGGGTGGGACTGAAAGACGATGAAGGCTGCTGGCAGACAAAAGACACGAACAAATGGTTGCTACCTGACTCATACCTGATTCCCATACTGACTATGGCACACTCCCCTGCTCACATAGGATCAGCCCCCATGATTGAACTTGTCTCCAGAGTTTGGCACAATGACAAAATCACAGACTCTGCCAAACGTCTGGTCCAACAATGCTTGATATGCTTGCAACATAACCCCGGGAAAGGAACTGTGGTACCCCGGGGAGGGTTTGGGGTTCCCAATCACCCGTTTGAAGTCCTGCAAATGGACTACATCCAACTAGACAGATGCCAAGGCCTGAAATACGTACTTGTTGTGGTGTGTGCATTCAGCAAATGGGTGGAAGCATACCCAACCCATGATAACACTGCTATGGCCACTGCAAAAGTACTGTTAAAAGAATTTTTCCCTTGCTGCGGCCTTTGTCGAATTTTATGGAGCGACAATGGCCCCCACTTCGTAGCCGAAGTTATCCAGCTTATCTTGAAAGGGCTGGTTGTAAAACAGAAGTTCCACGCAGTCTTCCACCCTCAGTCTGCTGGACTTGTTGAGCGACACAATGCCACACTAAAATTAAAACTAGCCAAGATAGTGGCTACCACAGGACTGAAATGGCCTGACGCTCTCCCACTGGCATTGCTATCGATGCGTTCCACCCCCACCAAACACCACTTGACACCTTACGAGGTCGTTTTCGCCAGACCCATGAGCGTCGGGTCTGCACCAAAACCGACTTCCATTCATGACGTCCCGGACGTCCTAATGTCTGATTACTTGTATAAATTGACTGAAACTCTGTCTGTCATTCACCAACAGGTGCTGCATGCCATCCCTGATGCTTCCAGGGGTCCCGGACACAACCTGCAACCTGGGGACTTCATACTGATAAAGAACTTCCAGCGCGCCAAGAGTCTGGAACCCCGGTGGACGGGCCCCTGGCAAGTCCTACTCACCACCACAACAGCTCTTCGAGTGGAAGGAAAGCGGACCTGGGTGCATGCGCACCATTGCAAGCGGATTCCCCCGACTCCGACGACGACCGAAGACGTGACCGCCCAGGAAGAGCTCCTGAACAAAGACCGACCATCGCTGAATTGCTACCCAGACACAGAGACTCTTGAACTTGCAAAGATTCCTGACCCCACCGTGCCATCCAAAGAAGGGTATAACCTGCGACGAAAGGAGAGAGTTTCGGCTAAGCAGACCATTGACTAAGTCATAATTCTCAGATCGGTGGCCTAACACTACAAAGGCTGTTAGGAGAGAAAGCCGGACGAGGTTTTTGGTTCTGCCCGCTACCGAGCTCCCTTGAAGATGATGGAAGCACCCGATAAGAAAGTGATGGAAGCAACCGGACATCCGAAAATTCAATACAGAAATCCAAAGACAGACAGAATCCACAGTTCAAAGACAATTGCACTTTTTATCACGATCCTCTTCTGCCTTCTCTTCATGACCACACTCTGGATTGTGGAAGAAAACGCACCCGCTCATGAGACATTCCTGACCACTGCACAGCCTACCACCATGAAGGAACATTATTTGATTTCTCTCTCTCCCCAACTCAGAGAAAGGCGAAAGGAGTTTTGGAACAACTGCTTTGTGCAGCTACTGCACCAACACAATCTTGCCACCAATGCCACCAACTGCTGGATCTGTGGGTTGCTACCCCACGCCACTGGACATTCGATACCCTTCATCCCTTCACCCTTCTCAATTCACGGCTCTTGCCTTGCTTGGCTGATCCTCCTACAAGAGAGCTATAGGGACAATGCCACCTCCAGCAAAACCATGACGCATTTCTTTCATGAGGTCTGGTGAAACAAAACGAAGACACATTTCTGCCCGCAGACCTCCAATGACTCTATCCACATGGACATCCCTGCCAAAGAACGAATTGAAATGCAGGTGTTCAACAATCCGACCAGACCCACCTTCTCCTACCTTCGGAAGCGAACAGCCGCCACCCTGACTGTGGCCCTATCTGTCATCAACGTCACAGGCCTTATGTGCATAGAAGGGCTTGGGACACAGCTGGTGGGCCGCAGTGCTTGCCGCATCACCAGAACTTTGGATTCCACCGATCCACCTTCCTTTGTATCCTCTCCAAACATGTACTTTGTTTGCGGTACGAAAGCTTACACCTGGCTCCCCAAAGGCTGGGGGGCACTTGTGTTATCTCCTTCATCCTTCCTCCGACCTATGTGGCTCCGGCGAACCACCATAGACAAAAACGAGCCAAGGACATTGAACAAGCCGACTCTACAGGAGCACAGTTCCTCGATGCAATGAAGGGACTTGTTCCACTCTGGGGCCCGATGGCAAACAGCTGTGCCATCCGACATCTGACTCAGGCAGTCGAGACAACAATGAACATCACAGCTGGTATCCTTGCAAACAACACAGCCGAGCTTCAAGCGGTCCGCCTGGTGGCTCTCCAGAACCGCCTTGTTCTAGATGTGGTTCTAGCGGATCCTGGTGGAGCATGCCGCATTATTGGGCCCAGCTGCTGTACATATATACCGGACAATTCACCCTCAGTGTACAAGGCCATCGAACATCTCCACAGGCTCTCCTCAGAAGTTCACCAGGAGCAGGAAGAATGGTCGCTTGGTGGATGGTTTTGGAGCACTGTTAAGAACTGGGGCTGGAAAGGAACGCATGGGAGCACTGTATGATGTTGAGGTTAGGAATTTAATGCAGATAGACCTTGAGTAGACAAGCTGGCTAGATATGTTGAAAAGGGAGGACTGTTAAAACCTAGACTGCAGTGTCAACATTATCGGCGCCATCTTGCCCCCTTTTTGAGCCCATTCATGCGCGTAAGCGGCAGCCATTTTAAAATACCATGGCCTCTCTGCCCATCGCCCACAGCCAGCGTGTCTCTCTCTTTCTCCTGACCTCGCAGTCATCCCCCGCGCGCTGACAGCCCCGCTCTCACATGCCTTAGGCCATAAACCCTTCTTCAGCGCAACTCTGCCTCGGAACCCCATCCTGTTCCCAGCTCAACACCTCCCTCCATTCCTTTCATGATCCTGAGTCCTTTGATAAAAACCCCCTTTTCCTCTATGCCCGATTGTCTTACTCGTTCCCAGGCCGCCACCTGGCCCTGCGGATGCTGTTTATTGGCCACCCATACAGTAGGAAGCTTCTCCCATCAAAGGATCCCCGAGTTGATCAAAGCCCCCACCCCATGAGATCCGATCAACCACATACATTCCGTGAATCGGCGGAATTCCCAGCTGCGCAACAATCTTCACCTGTTGTGACCGGGGTGAGGACTTCAACTGTAAATGTGTGTGGGAACGGGCCTGAAGCGAGGATTCCAAGGATGTCCTTTCATACTTCAAAGCATTTGCAAGAATGTGCCACATGCAATAAACTGTAATAAAGATCATAAACCTGTGTATAAGAGGCCAGGCCTCAGAGATGCGGTTAGAGCACCTCGAGAAGATACCCTGTTGTCTGATTTTGATGTGTTCTGCTCCGTCGGAATAAAACTTCTGTTTCCTGCCTTCCAGTCTCCAGCGCCTGCCTCTTTGTTTGATAACTTGAGTGGTAATAGAGGCGGTTAACGTCGGGCAACTCTGAAAAAGGTCATCGGCCCTACCTTTTTCCACACTGTGACGCATCATCCGAGGTGGAGGGCAAATGTTCCTTTGCAAGACTGTCTCTCGTCTCTTGTAGAGTCTGTAAAACATTGCAATGTTCATCTACGTCAAAGGAGGCAGCCAAACCAACCGTGTCTAGACGGTCAAGGTCTGGGACATACATCTTGATACCAAAGAGCCTTTCGTATGAGGTCCGCCCACCCAGAGTCCTTCTAGGGAGATTATTAAGAGCACGCTGCACGCCATTAAGATGGGCCAGCTAGTTTCTGCCAGTGCCTATAACTCGAGCTGTCAGTGATTGCTTTAAGTCACGGTTCATTTGTTCCACAAATCTATTACCCTCAGGTCGGTATGGAGCCGGAAAATTTGACTTGGACCCCCATGGAAGCCATGGCATCCCTATACGGCTTAGAGGCGAAAGCAGGTCCCTGATCTGAATGGAAGGTACCACAGGCAAAAATCCCTACAAAGACACACAAATCCCTGATAACAGTCCGTGAATCAGCGCTGCGATGAGGCCAGACCCATAGAGCGTGTGCATGAATCAACTGCTACTAAGATGTACTCATACGCAGTATCAGATGAAAAAGGACCGCAGTGATCTAAATAAACACAACCTAATGGGTTATCAGAAATGAGCAACTGTGTTTGGGGAGGACGCGTTTCAATTGAAGGCTTAATCTGCTGGCAAATGTCACATTGAAGGACATAGTCACGCGTCTGTTTGTACAGTCCCCACCACCAAAAACGTTGTTGTAATTGCGACACAGTGAATGAAACGCCCGCATGCGCAGACGTAACACCTTCATGGGCCGCTGTGATCAGTGTATACCTGCGATCCAAGTTGGGAATCAACCTCTCCCCAACCTCTGGAAATTTCACATAAGGAACCTTATCGGCACTTAAGTGGTATGTGTACTTCAAAGGGAACCCCGTAGGATATTTACCTCCCTTCTCAGTGGCAGCAACAGCCACCAAGATATCATCATCAATCTTACTTTTGCACTGTGTGACTGCTGCAACTAAATATATCGATACTGCTGATTTTGCTGCTTCATCAGCAAGCGAGTTGCCAACAGCGTGGACCCCCACACGCTGGTGACCGAGAGTATGAATTACAAACACAAGTGGCAACTGCTCTTTAAGCACAGCCACTCGGACCCAGATCATTTTATGTTTTATTGTACTACCTTTGGAATCACGAAAATCATTTTGAATCCAAAAGAACAAGTTCTCATTGTAAGACTTGACACAGTATTGAATCACTTAGGATAAGTGTTGTCACACTAGGATCAGCGTACTCCAATGCAAGCATCAGAGCACGAAGCTCTGCTAATTGTACGGTGTAGTCCCCTAGAGACTGCGCGTGCACGACACTGGACTTGAACTCATCGTTCACCATGGCACCTACCACAATGGCGCATGCGGAAACGTAGGCGTGTTTAGAATCATGCGCAACCTGCGCCGGACCATCAGTGTATATGATGCAATGGAAATCCTCCAAAGCCGCATAGCCAAAGGTGCAGGATGAACAAACTCATATTGCAAAAACTCCTGCGACCGTAAGGAGGCATCAAAAATGAACGTCACATCCGGAGACATCAATGATGCTGCCCATTGTATCCACGAGGGTACAAAGCTTTAGAATTAGGTACACTGGCTTTTGTAACTGCCTCCAAAGCAGGACACGGGGTAACCACCAACATGCTTTTTCCCTGTGACAGAGCACGTTCCTTCAGAATCGCCATCTGCACAGCCGTCAAAACTTTCTCCACAGTGGAAAATCGCATTTCAGCCGAAGTGTACAAGTGTGACTTATAAGCAATAGGTACTGTATCTCCTTCGTTAAAAATAAGGTAGGTGAAACCCACCGTCCCTGGGATGATTCTTATCACCAGGTTGGTATGATTATCACGAGTCAATAAGTATTTAGAAGCGAGCAGATCAACCTGCAAAGATTGCAGTATAGCCGAGTGCTCAGGCAGCCAGTTTGATTTTGTAAAATTTGGTTGTATCAAAGCATACAAGGGCTTGATACGCTGGGCATATTCAGTTATGTATGTCCTCCCGAAATTTAAAAATCCCAGTAAAGACTGTAATTTTTTCAGTGTTGTCGGAGCGCGCAATTGAGCACATTTCTCCAGGAAGAGAGGAGCTAATCCCCGACCTTCATTGTCGAGCTCGTAGCCCAGGAACAACACTGTGTACTCCGCAATGTGCGATTTTGCAAAGTTTAATTTGGAACCGAAGTCTGCAAAGCTACAAATTAAGTGGTCAACTCGACACAGATGCTCCCACAGTTCGTTATCTGTGAGATAATTGTCATCCACATACGAACAAGCATCCGGGTCAACTCTCTCCAAGAGAGAGACTATGCGGGCAGCAAACACTCCCGGGCAATTTTATAGCCCATCGGTAAACGTTTGAAATGTTTTAGACACCGTTGCAAGTAAAGGAGGTCCATTGGGAACTCAGACCATCCAAATGGTGGGCATAAAAACCGTTGGAAATGTCAAGATTGGTCTTAAACCGCTTTCGCACGAGACTATCCAGTAAAGCGGAGCCGTGAGCATTCTGTACTGCACAGGTTCAGCAATGCGAGTTTAAATGCCTGTAATCCAATACCAAACGATATGAACCGTCAGGCTTGGTCACAGTAAAAAGAGGGTTATTCATTGGTGACACACAAGTTTCAATCACTCCTTGATATTCCAATTGTTCAAGGATTTCCCCAACGGAAGCCTTCGCTTCGCACTTTATGGGATATTGAGGTTGAGGCTGAGGCATGGACCGCAAAGGAATTTTGTGGTGTGGGGAAAATTTATCCCATCCACAGTGTGTACGGTACAGAGCCGGCGCAAGGGCTTTAGCCCACTCTTCTGCAAAATTCAGTGCATGCTCCTTCGAGACAGTGTGCGCGAAACTAGGGAGGATTACCTCCTCCCCTCTCGGAGCCGCGAGCACAAAAGGTGGGGTCCAGTCAGCCTCCGCTAACAAAATGTCATAGGTAGTCGTAAGATTCTCCCAAAATACTTCTTCTATGGTACGTTGAATGTCACCTTCAGTGAATAAGACTATTTCATAGAGTGTGTCAGGGGGAGATACTCTAGTGTCAGCTGTCTCCACAGCAACATAACGGTCAGTCGCTGTCACCTTCAGTAGTGGATGCAGGGCCTCTCGCACTATGGTAATCTCCACTGCGCTGTCTAGCAAGGTCAGAGCCCATGTCAGATTCTGAAGATGGGTTCTCACTATCTGTGGCATATCAGTGTGCTGTTAAAGCAGCAACTTTCTTTTTCTGAAACTGGGGTCTCTTCGGTGTAGAATCGTCCTGCTTGCGTTTACGGTCTTTCAGGCGGGGCTGGTCACGTCCTTGTTGACCCCCCCGACCCCTGCCGCCTCCTCCACCACCGGACAAAAAGGCCGATGACTCCTGAAAAGAACGAGGAGAGCGTTGGTCAGAAACCTGAAAACGATCAGATGATTTTATCATCTCGCAATCGCGTAAGAGATAAAAACGCGTTCTGTGGGTGCCGGCAATGGAGATGCAGGACGAGACTCCTGTTTCTGTTGTTGTTGTTTTCCCTGTTTCTGTTTTTTCGGCCAATTTTGTTTTTTAGACTTAGGCTGGTCGTCTGTCTCTGACTTCTGCCCTTGGGGTTGTTTTTTCTCTTTAGTAGAAAAAGGCTTGAGACCCCTACTATTGCGGCCCACGGTTTTATAAACCGCCACAATAATCCTCGCCAAGTGCCGGGGTTTTTCGGCCTCGGGAATTGCCTGCAATGCATTGGCAACCTGAAAGTTCACCGCATCCCCCTTGACATTAGCAAGAATGAGATCGGAAACCACATCAAAGGCGCCACAGAGACGCATACCCAATTCAACCACAGCCTCTGGTCCGTGTTCATCTTTAACAAGTTTAAGGACCATCGGCAGGACAGTCCTAGACGGAGTGCCGTAACACCTTGTGTAGACCACCGCAAATGTCTTTCCCCAGGTCTCACAGTCACCGACTTCAGGGGGTCAAGTCCTTTGGTAAGCTAATTGTCAGAATCCTGTGTTTCTCACCAGGAGACATGTTAGGAAATACTGCCTCCAGTTGGTCAAACTTCTCGGCAAGCCAGAAAGGAATATCATCCTTTTCTTGGGGGCGCTTGCCCATCACAGCGTTGACCATAATGGGACTGAACTTCATTTCGCCCTGTCCCGCAGGAAGCGCCGCACCACCCAGGGCCCCGCCCGGGAGGTTGTGGGTAATGTATTGCACTAACGACCTAATCACGCTAATTGCGACCACATGTAGTCGTCTTAACTCAGCCACGTTACATGCTCCGTGCTGAGGATGAGGAGTAAATCCAGCCAAAATAGGCCAAGTTGTGCCTGGAATGGACAAAGGACCTAACCTCGGAGCTGATAATGAATGTAGTCGGGCGCCATTAAACCAAACTCGATGCTGCCAAGTATCAATAGGAATTTCCTGTGCCCTATATGGTGCATATTCTGCTGGCACAGCCGTGGGAGTGTACATGTCGAACACACGTGTATCTGCATTCATAGCTGGGAAGGTCACCCATGAGTAGAAAATCTCATACGGGTAAGCCACCTTTGCACTCACTACCATGATCACGGCCATACCATCCTCCGGGACATTATAATTCTGCAAATGATTGCGCACCGCTATGCGGCTATTTTGCGCAATGTCCACCGCAGCCATAGTGACACAGAAAGAAAAAAGGTACAAAGGATACTTTGTAGCACAACTGGGTAGTAACTCAATGAAACCGCTTTAGAAAGATTCAAGCTTGAAAGGACCTATACGAATACAGGTAGGTTTGTCCGACACCACCGTTAACCGGAAACAACAGTGAAGGGGTTAAGGACTGAATGATGTACTACTCAAATATCATGCAATAAGACCACCAACTATTGAGCGCCATGTCGCAGGGATTCTGTGCTCAGACAGAACTGTGCATAGAGGCTTGGAACCTCAGTGAATTAGGATGTGCCAAAACTCACCTTAGTACCCAAAAATCCCCTACCAAACTAGCTACAGTGTCTCATTGGTTATCACAAACTCCCAATGCTTAGACAAACCAGAACATGGAATTAGTACACCTCAGGTAACGTGGAACACATGAACACTCTTTTGTTATACAATCATTTCAATCCAGAACAAGGAGTAAAAGAGGACACGCGCATATTTGAAATGTTTATTCACTAATGCAGTGTTCTCAAACACAGTATCTTAGCTAATACAAGCAAACATATTATAAGAAACAAAGTAATCAGCATAGTCACTAGTCCATAGAACACAAACGTTGAAAGCATGGTATTATGCTAAAATGAATAGGGTTTAACAAAACCTAATTCTCACCCTCCCTAGCCAGTTTATCATATTATATTTAAGAAGGTCTCTTTGGGTTTTAGCAGGACGGCCCCATACCTCAAGATCCTAGTGGTAAGGGATCACATCATCTTCCACCAGCTCTCTGCATGCGAAGCACCATCAAGTGTGTTTGTATGCTCTTGTGCAAAGCAATATAAAACGCTTCTAAAGCAAGAACTTGGGTGCAGCTGCATGTATGTTATGTCTAGGAACATGCGAAGATCAGTGCTCACAACAACCACTGTGTTGAGATATCCTTGAAGGTTTCTGCACTCACTGTACAGACACAGCTCGCCAAGCAAGGCTGATATCAGAGTAACAACATATTAGTCTCGCATGAATCAAAAACATTCTACTAGGCTCAAAGCTAAAGCAACTGCTATGTGTCGTGTGCAAAAACAGCAGAAAGATAAAATGGCGTTTAAACTCCTAAAAAGCTCATGCTAACTTAACACAGCATACAGGCTATGTATATCTATATGACACTGGGTTAGTGAAAGGCTGAGCTACAAAGGGGGGACCCTTGTAGTGATACCCACTTCAACCCTTAGTGAAGAATCAATGGCTGCCCAGGAGCTTGGGACTCCATCTGTTTTGTTTTCCCACATCGAGATGAATATGTCTGCAGAGAAGAGATCAACTGCTACGAGAATCTGTGATCGAAAGTCTATGTTTATTATTGGACTTACTTCCATTGTTATCACCAATGCTACAATAACATGGGTTGTAGAGGGAGTAACTCCTGCTCGAAATCTACTGACTGTCACTACTCCTGTCCCCATCGAGCACCAGTATTACACTCTCTCTTATCATGACATTACCAACTGTTGGGTGTGTGGAATGATGCCAGCCCATCAGAAAAAGGGAGGAATACCTTTTGTTCCTCTGCTGTTTTGACACAATGGTTCTTGCGAGGCTTGGTTTGCCCTGTTATGGGCATTTGAAGATGCTAACATTACTTATGCGGATGTAGGAAGACTACATTTTCAGCTAAATAAAGTGTATTATTATGATGAGGAAGGAGATCCACAGGCTAAAGGAACTGTATGGGAAATGGAGGAGTATCGCCGAGAAAACTCCACCTCATTCTATGTTTTCTCCAACACTCGAACAACTAAAGGAAATGGATCTCCTGTTACTGCTGTTACTATAAGCTCAAGCAGACCTATGTGTGAGCAGTATTGGTAGCATTCCCGTGGGGAAAAGTGATTGCACTAAAGCACTAAACATTACTGGAATAAAGAGTAGTAGTTTTTGGTCATCACACAACACGTATTTTATTTGTGGAAATAAAGGGTATTACCACCTACCTATTGGGTGGTCAGGTAGCTACTATGTGTCCTTTTTACTACCACCTGTGTTCTTGGATCCTGCATCCTACCACAAAGACTATAAACTGTATAATGAAACTTCTAACAACTGATAAAGGAGAACAATAAATCATGATGAGGTGGATCCAACTGATACTGCACTGCAGCAGTATGTTGACTTTATTTTGGGGCTATTCAACACGTGCTGTAACCAATCAGACAGCTATGGCACTTGGAAACCTCATGGAAGAATTACAAATTGTGAGAATTGTGTGCTCCAAAACAGAACTGTCCTCGATGTGGTTCTAGCAGACCGTGATGGATCATGCTGCATCATAGTGAGCAGTTCCTGTGTATATATCCCTGACCACGCCCCTTCAGTTGTTGAAGCAATTTCTAAATTACACAAGATAGCCACTGAAACCCACCCGGATTCAGGGATGTGGACTTGGACTGGATGGATCTGCCTTATGTATATTTGTTGCGATTCTGTGTACCTGTTGCCTGTGTATCCAATGTGGCCCAATGCTTTGTTCCCTATGTATTTTTACTTGCATTCCTTGTACACCAGTTAAACTTAATGTGCTGAAAATAAATGCCCAACTAGTAACTGATCAAAAGATTAGCCAGTTAATGCTAATTAATAAGGAAGATAATTTTCATGTATCATATATTGCATAGCGATGTCTTCAGCTAATGCTAAAAGGACCGTCTGTGGAAATAGCAGGAATTACTGTTAGCATGAGCTGAAGCCATTAGCTTGCGGCATCCATTTGCATTAGAAATGTGTTAGCCATGTGAATCTTCTGTCCTCACTGTTGCCTACCTTCCTACTCTGATTGAGTCATCAACTGTAGGTAACTCCTTCAGTACTGAGCCAGAGCACTGCGCAAGCTCAGAAAGGCCTCAGCTGCTAGAATGCACCTGTCTAAGAATGTAACTGTCAAGCTGCTTCAACTGACTAAGCTGTACTATGTCCCCTCCCAAGTTGCTGAGTAAGACGTTTTTGTCTGCACATGTTAGTCGATAGTTATTTTTGTATATGCTTGTACCTCCTCTTTGCGTCTGCATGCTTATTCAGCAACAAAGTGTGTATTAAAGGCCCCTGGTCTCTGTATTCCTTTTACTATCTCATACAGTGCTGAGGGTGCTGTATTGATGTAGTCCCACTCATGAGTGAATTATAAACTTGTTGTTTTGATATTTCAGCCTCTGTTCCAATCTCTATCTTGTTGTTTTAAGGATCAGGGGACAGATAAGGGTGAACACCTGCAGCAATGAGCCCCTAAAAAGGCTTATTCTTTCACACAAGGGGGTACCATTCCTATGATTGTGCACACTAGTAGTTCACATGCCTTATGCCCTGAGGTGCTACAGGAAGTCTGTGGGCTAATGTATACCTGGTGAACTGTGGGCATAATGTGTTTATGAAATGTACACTACTGCAAGTGTTTACTTTGGGTGCACTGTTGCTAAGGTTTAAGCATAATGCATTGTGCTGAAAGGTGATCCTACCAGTAGTTACTGGTCACCCTGATGATGCTATGACAGTTGCCCAATTGGCCTAATGATATGTGTGATCCTTGTAAAGTCATGACAAGTGCCTGGTTGCACAGTGTATATATGTGATAGTGTTCTAATGTGTTTTTATGGATAATACAAAGGCTTTTTTTACTTAACCTTGTGTGTAGTTTCTTTTGTGGTGTGCCTACTGTGTCGCTGCTGTGTGAGTTTGTTGCTCAATCCCTTTACACATTGCCTCTGGGATAAGCCTGATTGCTCTGCTAAGCTACCAAGGGGGTGAACAGAGGTTATCTAGGGTGTGTAACTAACTTACCCTGACTGGAGTTGTGGGTTCTGCCTGGCTTAGGCACATGCCTTAGCCAAGCGGAAACCCCATTTCTTACACAGACTGTTCCGACTTGTCATCACAGAGGCGGGGGAAGTAATGTACTCCACATGCCTTCAGTTCCATAAAAACAAGCTGGGCACCAAACAATCCCAGACCTACATCTAAATAAAAGGGACATTTCCTAACGGGTTAACTCTAGTAGTGTTAAATACAAAGCAATGTTGTGTGTTGCAAACATAGTATAGTAATAGCAGATAGTATGCTTACTGGCAGCTTCCTGAATCTTCAATGTAGGAAAATACTTCAAGAATCTATGCTTAACCAATTTTTTGGTTGAATTGGTGATCACATCAGGGGCGCCAAACACTTCTGGCAGGCCAATATCACCCATAGTTTTACATACGTTTCTCAGCCAAGGTGTAGTAGAGCCCTTAATGAATTTCAGGCAGTCTTCAATATCTGCCCTGTTTAGGGTAGCCTCCTTATTTCTCCAAACACTAAACCAAAACAAAAGGGGAGCTAATTTGATGCAATCTGCTATGTACTCTAATTTTAGTTCGGAGTGCAAAATAAAGTTAGCACTTGAGTGCAGGATATTTAGCAATTTCTTACAAATTCTGGTCTCTTCCACCTGGAAAGGTGCTGCTTTGTGAAACCCCTAAACCATATCGCCATAGGTGGCAGTACGTACACATTGCATTTGATAAATTGTATGAAAGGTGGAATTAGTAGCTATACCATCCCTCTTAGCAAGATTAATCAGGAGCCTGCTGCTCTTCCAAGTTTCCAACGGGTTGTGTTTACTTGCATCTGCCAGGAATTGCTTGCATCAAAAGCAAGCCCTAGGTAATGAAATGTATTGACTGCATTTAGCTGCTTGTCACCCGGATTCAATACAGGCACAACTTTCTTGAAAAACCCCACATTATGTGACTTTAAAAATTGTTTTTCACATCTAGGGTTTTCATAAAACAGAAAAAAGATTCCACCAAATTGCGGTTGCCTCAGGGGGTTCTAGCCAGCAACATAGCATTGTCGATGTATAGTTAAGCCGGCACAACTGAATTAGAGATTGTTGGTACATCCTTGGTCGACCCTAATAAGGATGCGTTCAAATCATTCATATATAAAATGAAAAGTAACAGTGCTAACATGCACCCCTGGCACACTCCCTTGGACAAGGTAAATGTTTAAGAGAGTTCACCTAATTGACCATACCGGACCTTTGCACAGTAATTTTCATGGAGACCATTAAAAAAATTTACCAATGCAATATCCGTCCCCAACTTAACTAGCATCAGCCATAGCTTGGTACTATTTACACAGTCAAAAGCGATGGAGTGATCCATGAAGGCTTGGTACAGTGGACAGAGCCTGGTTACAGTATACTTACTTACTATCAGATGTAAATTCAGCACTGATCTACAGTACCCAACCTGGCCAGAAACTGTATTGACAATTAGTTAAAATGCTAATATCTGCAGCTCATGTCTGCTGCCGGTTAAAAATAATTCTTCCCAGTATCTTTATGGAGCTGTCCACCGAAGATAAGTCTATAAAAATTGGGTGACAACCCAACACCTATTTTAAAGACAGGTACTATTATGGATAAGGACAACAACTCTGAATAATGCAACTTAATAAGTTATTAAAAAGATTTGTAAGTAGTGGTCCCCAGAGTTCGGGATTACATTTATAAAGATCAATGGGGATCCCATCAGGACCCGATGCCTTACTGCCAGAACTTGCTTGTATAGCATCTTCAATTTCACCGATGGTGAATTACGAAAAAATAATTTCAGGAGAAGAGATGAAGAGCTGTTTTAATTTAGGCTTGTGCTTGATATCCCTTACTAGATAGTTGATACAGGCAAAATGCTCAAGCCAGTCCTGACATTTGTTATTGCAGATCAAAAGGGGGTTCGAAGAGACATTATGTTAGAAGAGCCTATTTACTGTTTCCCCAAAAATCTTACTGCACATTTGCACCACTGCCAGTTCTACCATCTACCAGTCTTTAGAAAACAATAAATGTTTCCTTTCTTTGATAACAGATCTATAAAACTTCCTAGCCTCCTGGATCGCCACATATATCCCTAGGGGATGAGGCTAATATTTTTCTCAGATGGAGATTTGCCGTAGAACACTTCCCGTTAAACCACTGGAGGTTTTCGTACACAGATATACCAGGTTTCAGTAAAGAATTCTTGATAAAACAATGGGATAGCTCATCTCTAGATCCACCTTCTAGATACTACAAAATAAGTGGTATATTTTTCTTCAATAGATTCATTAAAGAGGCAGAGGGATCTTTCATATGACAGACTAGCCTCAAGCCCCTGTTGGAATGTTTATTTAGACCATCGTCCATTAATAGTCTTTTGTCCCTATATAATGGAAAAACTCCTTCGACAAGGAGGGCATTGTAATCACTCCACTATGTTTCAATTATAGAGCCCTACTGACTCCACTGCAACAAATATTTGGTGCAAATACATAATCAATAGTGGACACTTGCCCCATTCCTCTATGTGTTGGTTTAGCCCAGTTACTTCCCTGAAAATTACTAATCATATCTTCTAAATCCATTCGGGCAACTAAATACCTCATTGCCAGGCCCCTGGTGTCACACAAAACAGTATCAGTACCGGTACGTCGCATGTCCTCACCAACTGTTTCACTTCCCATTTTTGTATTAAAATCCCTGCAGATTAAAATCTTTGACATGGACACATTTTATATTGCCCATGGTTTTAAAGCTGCAATAAAATCAAATAATGCATGAAATAGGCTAAGATGAGACATTGAAATATCATTGTTACAACTGGCATTTCAGCAGGTTTACCCCAGATTTTTTGCTTATTGGTCTCCTGTTTCTGACCTGTTGGTTTTAAGACTCTGGGAGCTTTACCATTGCTGATCAGCTCTAAAGTGTATATGTTCTCACTGTAAACTGTGTTTATGGATTGGAATTTCCATGATTGGTGTGTTTTGTTTACTACTAAGGGCCTCATTACGATGTTGGCCGGAAACCAAACCACCCGACTCCTTGTTGGATTCGGTTCCAACCGACTCAAGGCCAGGGGTTTCGCACAACCGATTATGATGCTTCTGAACACCATTGAAAAGTCTCCCATTGATTTCAATGGGAGCTGACAACACAGGCTCCTATTGTAAAAAGGGGTGGTTGCAGAAAGCTTTGCAACCTGTGACAGGCACCCCATGGTGGCTGCCACACTATCGACGGTATTACAGGGGGGTCCCTTGGATATACCCTCAACTCCAAACCGGAGGCCCCAGGATGAAAGGGGGCTGCTAGGGGCCCCCAAAGTCAGTTTCTGACAACCTTTTCTGTTGGCTAGACTAAGTCAGAAAATCTGTTGGAATCCGGCATCGTAATCACTGGGTCGGAAACGCGTTCTGCAGAACTGTATGAATCAGTTCCGGCTGACTCAGACTCTCCGAATTCTGGTCAAAACTGATTCAGAATGACCAAACAGTTCCCCTGCATCGTAATCGGTCAGTTTGAATTGTTTCCGACCGAGTCGGGGGGATGGGTTCCAAGACGGTCAAGGAGATTCCGATTGTCTGTAATCAGGCCCTAGGTCCCTAGTACAGTGCACTGTGTGTGCCCAGGGCCCGTAAATCAAATGCTGCTAGTGGGCCTGCAGCACTGATTGTATCACCCACAAAAGCAGCCTTTCAAAGGGTTCTCAAACCTGCCACTACAGTGTCTGCATGTAGTTTCTACTGCCATGCTAACCCGGCAAGTGCATCCACTAGCCAGGCCATAACCTTCCCTTTTCTTACATGTCAATCACCCATAAAGTAGACCCAAGGTACCCCCATGGGCCGCGTGAAGTTTATGTGAAAAGTAGGACATGTACTGGTGTGTGTTACATGTCCTGATAGTGAAATACAGTCTATTTAGTTTTTCACTATTGAAAAGCCATCAGTCCCATGGGATAGAATGGGGAATACATTGTAACCTCTTACAAGTATAACGTCCCATGGGGACAAGATATAAAGCTGGAGTTTTGTATGCCTGAACTCAGAATATAAAAACACATCTTTAAGTAAAAGGTGATTTTTATATTGTGTGATAGAAAAAATTACCTATAAAAAGTTGCCATTTTCTTGATTAGCCATCCTATGTGCCTCTGATGGTTTGTGGATTGACTGTCTGGTTTTGGAGTGACAGGGGCTGGGGATGTGCATTCTTTTCAGACAACCACTGGGGAGTTGAAGTGTGTCCAGCCTTTCCTGGATGAGTCAGAGCCGGGCTGAATAGCATTTAGAGTAGTGGGAAGACATTAATATGCACCTGAATAAGCCCAGTCTGCTTTACACAATGCTGTCAATCCCTCCTGCCAGGTAGCTGGACCAGAGAGGACTGAACTTGCTTGGACTGAGCCAAGACACTCTCTGCCACAAGAGAACAAAGGAAAAAGTTGAATAAATATTGGGGCCCAGAACTTTTAATTACTTCTGGACTCAAGAGGAACCTCTGCTAATGAGAAGAGGTGGGAAGACTGAAGGAGAATTACTGCCCCTATTCTGTGTGCTGTGCAGGGTTGGCCTGCAGTCGCTGTTCTGCTAAGGAGAGGACCAATACTTTGCAGTGTGCTGTGTATGCTGCTTCAAGAAGATCTCCAATGGCTTGGTGTAGGGCTTGCCTCCTGTTCTGAAGTCTCAGGGACACAAATACTCAATTTCCTCTGTCCTCCTGTAACTAGAACTGCTGTTTCAGCTGCCACAGAGGGAAATAGCAACAGCAAAACCAGAGAGCAACTCCATGGCATGCATTGCAGCCGGAGGCACTGCTTGGTAAGTGCACAAGGCACCGCTCCGACTTGCACCTCAACCCTGATGACTGCCAACACTGTACTGCACAGTACCTACTCTTACCGAGTCACTGAGGCTGCTGCCTGCACCGGAGCCAAGGGCACCACTTTTGACGCTCACAATGCACCATCCCAACTCGCACTAGAGCCCCAACCTCACTGACAAAGGTGATTCATCATTGGGGGGCTAACGCCTGATGTTGGGGACCTCCAGAATCCCTCGACCCTGCATCGTCACAAGGAACCAACATCTCAGCACCACCACAACGTCACCTCCCCGGCAACAGTAAGGAATTTGCACCTCACCTCATGTCCCCTGTGGTCGTAAGTAACCGCCGCCACCTGGCATCAACAAAGCATCACCTCCGCGAAGCCGTGCAACATCTTTGTTTGCATTGTTTTCCAAGGTACTGGTCTTTGCGGGCCATAAGACTCCGGGCCAGACACCGTGCACAACGAGGTCGATGCTATACTTTGGGATTTTCAACCGTCACAAAGTTGTAATAGCCCCAGGTGGAGCTATCGGTTGCTACAAGCTTTATTTAAGTGAATAACCTGTTGTGGGTCATATCTTGATATGTATGGTGGATTTTTGTCGTTTTGTTCATCTTTTGATTAGATAAAGATTTCCTATTTTTCTAAACTAGTGTTGTGTCCATTTGTAGTGCTTTTACTGTGTTACTGTATGTGTGCACAAATGATGTACACACTGCCTCTGAGATATGTCTGTCTGATCATGCCAAACTACCAAGGGGTTGAGCAGGGGTTGTCTAAGGGCATAACTCCCTTACCCTGACTAGAATCAAGGGTCCCTACTAGAAACCCCCATTTCTAACAATAATTTTTATAAAAAATTAACCAAATTAAAAATTAAAAAGCTTCTGATGTCTTTAACTAACAGAGCCTGAAATACCGTGTTGCCCGTATTTATTATCGACATTTTAAGAATGTAAATTAAGCTTCGCCCAGATGGCAAGGCCTCCTTTTGCTCTCTCATAAGGGGCAGGACAAGAATATCATAAGAAAACATTGTAAGTTATAGGTTCAAAAGCCCAGGTTTCTTGGAAAGCAATGAAATCATAATTGTTTATGAAAGCAAGCCAGTCATGGTTAGAGATCTTCCTTTGGAGCAAAATTCCAGCTAATCAAAGCAAAATTATTGCGCACACTTAATTCTTCTCTCTGCATCACTGATATTTAAGATATGGAAATGTTAATTGAACTAGTAATGATTTCATTAACCACTATGTCTTCGACAGCAACAATTTTGTTATTACTTGTTTCCAAATCAACAATGCCAATATATCCAAAGGATAATTCATATGTATTGACCCAAATGGTCTTGGGTTGAGTCCTAATACCATTAACATGGGCAAAAGCAAAGCCATCATTACTCTTATGCAAAGCAATGGCATACCTTATTGTGGAGCTCAGTAAGAGACTAACAGGAAAGATTTGAGGCAGGGTGTATACCTGCTAAGACAACAACATATGGACAGCATTCAGGAGGCAGGCTAATCACTAGTATTTGGTGGTATCATCGGCTGTAAGACCCTAGCTGTGTTAGTCGATACTTGCATGGGGGTACCAGAGCTTGAGTGTGGAAGACTGAAGCTGGTATGACCGGGGGTTTATTATACTGCATATTAGGCTGCGTACGCAGTAGAGATATATGACATTAGCCTTTATTGGTGCCTAAGAACTATCACTAACTGAAAAAGGAAAAGAGTTCTGAACTGACATACCAACTGTGTTAACACTTTCATACAAGGCCTGGGGTCCTTTCCGGGAGGCCTTTTGATGCTCCTGGCTAACTGATACTAATTTCCAAACAGTTGACCCCAACCTATCCAATCTTTCACTTACAGGCTTCAAACAGTCATTTAAAATTACAGTATATTTTCACATAATTTCCCACATTGAGTGTTGCGTATCTCCCTTATGGTGTACAATGTCAGAACCTAGAATTTGGTGTCTCTAACTTTGTCTGTTTCTGTCTTCCTCCCTCCCTCTGTCTCCTTCCCTCTATCTCCCTCCCTCTGTCTCCCTCCTTTTGTCTCCCTCCCTCTGTCTGTCTCCCTCTGTCTGTCTCCCTCTGTCTGTCTCCCTCTTTCTTTCTCCCTCTCCCTCTCTCTGTCTTGCTCTCTCTATCTCTCCCTCTGTCTCCCTCTGTCTCCCTCTCTCTCTGTCTCCCTCCCTCTGTCTGCCCCCCTCTCTCCCTCTGTCTTCCTCCCTCTGTCTCCCTCCCTCTGTCTGTCTACCTCTCTCTGTTGCCGTCCTCCCTCTGTCTGTGTCCCTCTGTCGGTCTCCCTCTGTCTGTCTCCCCCTCTACCTCACTCCCTCAATCCCTACCTCTGTCTGTCTCCCTCTGTCTGTCTCCCTCTGTCTGTCTCTCTCTGTCTGTCTCCCTCTTTCTGTCTTCCTCCCTCTCTCTCTGTCTCCCTCTATGTCTCCCTGTTTCGGTCTGTCTCCCTCTGTCTGTCTCCCTCCATTTGTCACCCTCCGTCTGTTGCCCACTGTCTGTCGCCCTCTGTCTGTCGCCCTCTGTCTGTCTCCCTCTGCCTGTCTCCCTCCCTCTGTCTTCCTCCCTCTGTCTCCCTCCCCCTGTCTCCCTCTGTCTCCCTCTCTCTGTCTCCCTCTGTCTGTCTCTATCACCCTCCCTCGGTCTCCCTCTGTCTCCCTCCCTCCGTCTCCCTCCCTCTGTCTCCCTCCCTCTGTCTCACTCTCTCTCTCTCTGTCTCCCCCTGCCTCCCTGTTTCCCTCCTTCGGTCTTCCTCTCATTATGTCTCCCTCTCTCTGTCTCCCTCTCTCTCTGTATCCCTCGCTTTCCCTCTCTCTCAGTCTACCTCCCTCTTTCTGTCTGTCTCTGTCTGTCTCCCTCCCTCTATCACCCTCTATCTGCCTCCCTGTCTGTCTGTCTCCCTCCCTCTGTCGACCCTTCCCTTTGTCTGTCTCCCTTTGTCTGTCGCCATCTGTCTCCCTCCCTCTGTCTCCCTCCCTCTCTCCCTCCCTCTGTCTACCTCTGTCTCCCGTCCTATCTGTCTCCCTCTGGCTCATGCCCTGTCTCCCTCTCTCTCTATGTCACCCTCTCTCTCTCTCTATGATCCTCTCTCAATCAACCAGGAGACTGTTAAAGCGCAACTACTCACCCGTAAGGGTCTCAAGGCGCTAGGGGTGGGGGGGGGGCTGTGCAGGTTCCATTTCATCAAGGAGGGGGTCTGTCGAAGAGCAAGATTTTGAGGTTTCTTGCAAAGATGGGGAGCGATGTTGTCTGTCTGAGGTGGAGCGGAAGGGCGTCCATGCTTTGGCCACGAGGAAGGAGAAGGAGCGGCCTCCTGATCTGGTCTTTCTGGTGCGGGGGACCTCGGCGTAGGAGAGCTGGGCTGATCGAAGGGTCATTTGGGGTGCGTGGAATTTGAGCCGGCTGTTCAGGTATGCTGGTCCGGTGCCGTGGAGGGCCTTGTGTGTGTGGGTGAGCATCTTAAAGGTGATTCTCGCCTCGACGGGAAGCCAGTGGAGTGTGCGCAGGTGCTGGGAGATGTGGCAGTGTTGCGGCAGGTTGAGGACTAGTCTTCCGGCGGCGTTCTGGATGTTCTGTAGCTTGCGGATGAGGTTTTTGTTTATTCTGGCGTAGAGTGCGTTGCCGTAGTCGAGTCTGCTGGTGACCAGGGCATGAGCGACTGTCTTTCGGTGTTCGAGGGGGATCCATTTGAAGGTCTTACGAAGGAGGCAGAGGGTGTGGAAGCAGGAAGATGAGACAGAGTTGATCTGGCGGTCCATTTTGAGCTCGGAGTCCAGGATGATTCCCAGGTTGCGTGCATGGTCTGTGGGGTTGGTGGGTTTCCAAAGGCGGTGGGCCACCAGGTGTCCCTCCAGGCGTCGGGGTTTGGGCCCATGATTAGTACTTCTGTTTTGTTGGTGTTTAGTTGTTTGCAGCTGTTTTTCATCCATTTGGCGACAGCTTCCATGCCTTCTCGAAAGTTGCGTCTGGCAGTGTTGGGCTCGTTAGATAGGGAGAGGATGAGCTGGGTGTCGTCTGCGTATGACACGATGTTGAGTCCGTAGGCTCTGACAATGGGGGCAAGTGGTGCCATGTACACGTTGAAGAGCATCGGGCTGAGGGAGGAGCCCTGGGGGACTCCGCAGGTGGTAGATGTGGGGTCTGACCCGTTGCGTCCTGCCGGAGAGGAAGGAGCAGATCCAGTCGAGGGCCTTGTCCTGGATTCCTTCATCGTAGAGTCTGCGTATTAGGGTGCGGTGGGAGACTGTGTCAAACACCGCTGATAGGTCTAGGAGGATGAGGGCTACTGCTTCTCCTTTGTCCAGTAGGGTGCGGATGTTGTCTGTTGCGGCGAGGAGGGCCGTTTCCGTACTGTGGTTTTTTCCGAAGACGGATTGGGAGGAGTCGAGGATTTTGTGTTCTTCAATGATTGTGGCGAGTTGGCTGTTGATGGCTTTCTCGATGACTTTCTCTGGGAAAGGGAGCAGGGAGATGGGTCTGTAGTTTTTGAGGTCGGTGGGGTCCGCTGAGGGTTTCTTCAGGAGGGGGTTGACTTCGGCGTGTTTCCAGTTGTCGGGGAACGAGGCGGTCGCCAGCGAGCGGTTGATGGTGTGGCAGAGCATGGGTGCGATGGTGTCAGCGGCTCTGTTGAAGATGTGGTGGGGGCAGGGGTCCGTGGGGGCCCCTGAGTGAATTGACTTCATTGTCTTCAGTGTGTCTTTGGTGGTGAGGGCTGTCCAGTCATCAATCGCTGGTTTCCGGGTGTCGGGGTGGTTGGTGAGGGTTCAGTGTGTTGGTTGTCTTCGTCAAAGTTCTCGTAGATGCTCTTGATTTTGTGGTGGAAAAAGGTGCTGAGTTTGTCGCAGAGGTCTTGTGAGGGAGGGATGTAGGTAGACTCGCTGGTGGGTTGGGCGAACTCCTTGATGATGCTGAAGAGTTCCTTGCTGTTGTGTGCGTGGGTGGAGATTCTTCAATCGCTTTTTTCCTCGTTTCTCTGATGAGTTGATGGTGAGCAATGGTGGCGGCTCTGAAGTTGTTGTGGGCTTCTGTGGATTTGGTGTTTCTCCAGGCCTTTTCGAGGCGGCGGCATGTGCGCCTGGACTCTTGAAGTTCGGTGGTAAACCATCTGGCTTTCTTGGCACGGGTATTGTTGTTTTTTTTGAGGGGGGCTTTGGTGTTGGTGCTGTCCGAGATCCATCTATGCAGTGTTCAGGCTGCGGGGTTGGGGTCGTCGCTTTTCGCGATGGTTGGGGTGGAGTTGTTGAGTGAGGAGATGAGCTGGTCATCGGTGATTTTGGTCTAGTTTCTTTGTGGAAGCAGGTGCTGGTGTCTGTGGATGGTGGGTGTTCTGAAGGTGAAGTGGACGCAACGATGGTCAGTCCATAGGAGTTCGGTGGTGTGGCTGAAGGTGATGGAGTTTCCTGTAGTAAAGAGGGGGTCGAGGGTGTGTCCTGCTGAGTGCGTGGGCTCGGTCACGATCTGGCAAAGTCCAATGTTGTGGAGGTTGTCCAGGAGGCATGTGGTGTTGGGGTCCAGTTGATTGTCGAGGTGGAAGTTGAGGTCTCCCAGCAGGGTGTAGTTGGTGGATGCGATGGCCTGCGGGGAGATAATGCCCGTGATGGAGTTGGTGAAGGGTCCACGGGGTCCAGGGGGTCGGTAGATGAGGGTTCCTCGGAGGGCGGCAGTGGGGCTGGCCAGTATCTTGAAGTGAAGGTGTTCCATCAGTTCTGTGGACTCGTCAGGGAGTGTGCTCAGATGGAGGGTGGATTTGTGGACGATGGCGATTCCTCCTCCTGGGGGTGGGGCGGTCCTTCCTGTAGATCTTGTATCCTTGGGGGATGGTGATGGTGATGTCCGGTCCTGAGGTGGCATTGGTCCAGGTCTCGGTGAAGAATGCTACGTCCAGGGTGGTGCTGTCGAGGAGGTCCCCGATTTCTGTGCCGTGTTTGTGGAGGGATCGAACATTAAGGAGGATGCATTGCAGGGTCTTCCGTTCGGTTGTGTTCTTGTGGGCGGGTTGTGCTGGATCCGTGTTCTTGGCGGTGCTGCAGGTGTGCCGGCAGCGGTGACAGCTGAAGGGTCCATCGGTGTCGGCTGGTGATGCTAGCTTGCAGTTGTTGTTGCAGCCTGGGTTGAGTGCGTGGAGTGCTGCTGGGTCGTAGTGTTGGCGGGGCGGAGGTCCAGGGTTCCTGGTGCTGGTCACGGACGGGTCACGGACGTGCGCAGACGTGCTTGCCTTTGACGCGCCTTTGGTGCACCAGCTTGGCGCCTACAGCCCGCGGCAGAAATAAGGCACAAAAGAGCAGAGATGCAGAAAAGGGCAGAAAGGTGAAAGATGGAAAGGGTAGAAAAACGAGTGAAAACTAATGAAGGAGCAGAGGGAGAGAAAGGGAAAATGGGCAGAAATAAGGCACAAAAGAGCAGAGGTGCAGAAAGGTGAAAGATAGAAAGGGTAGAAAAACAAGTGAAAACGAGTGAAGGAGCAGAGGGAGAGAAAGGGAAAATGGGTAGAAATAAGGCACAAAAGAGCAGAGATGCAGAAAGGTGAAAGATAGAAAGGGTAGAAAAACGAGTGATGGAGCAGAGTGAGAGAAAGGAGACAGAGGTCCACTGGACCACCAGGGATGAGGTGCAGGGAAACCTGCGAGTGGAGGAGGGCCTCGATCACTAACACTCAAGAGTGCAGGGGCAGAGGCACCTCACTTAATGGTGGAGCTGCGAGGGTGGGAGAGCAATTTCACTGACAATGAGTCAGTGGTCTTGCTTGCCTGTCCTCGCAGTGGCCGCCATTAAGTAGGGGTCGGGGAGGCCCGGACAGCTGGGAGGCGGGAGCGGGGAGAGGAGCTGGATTCGGTCGGTCGCGCTGGGGGGGATGGGCCGCGGGGGCAGCAGCGGCGTGGAAAGGTAAAGGGAGGGAAGAAGGGATGAAGAAAAAAGTGAAAATAAGCAGAAATAAGGCACAAAAGAGCAGAGATGCAGAAAAGGGCAGAAAGGTGAAAGATGGAAAGGGTAGAAAAACGAGTGAAAACGAGTGAAGGAGCAGAGGGAGAGAAAGGGAAAATGGGCAGAAATAAGGCAAAAAAGAGCAGAGGTGCAGAAAGATGAAAGATAGAAAGGGCAGAAAAATGAGTGAAAACGAGTGAAGGAGCAGAGGGAGAGAAAGGGAAAATGGGCAGAAATAAGGCACAAAAGAGCAGAGATGCAGAAAGGTGCAGAAAGGTGAAAGATAGAAAGGGTAGGAAAACGAGTGAAGGAGCAGAGTGAGAAAAAGGAGACAAAGGTCCACTGGACCACCAGGATGAGGTGCAGGGAAACCTGAGGGTGGAGGAGGGCCTCGATCACTAACACTCAAGAGTGCAAGGGCACCTCACTTAATGGTGGAGCTGCGAGGGTGGGAGAGCAATTTCACTGACAATTGTCTCTCTGTCTGTCTCTATCTCCTTCCCTCGGTCTTGCTCCCTCTGTCTCCCTACTTATCTCCCTCCCTCGGTTTCCCTCCCTCTGTCTCCCCTCTGTCACCCTTCCTCTGTCTTCCTCCCTCTGTGACCCTCTGTCTGTCACCCTATGTCTGTCACCCTATGTCTACTTCACAGGTCTTTAAAAGCCCATTTACTTGTTAAAAAGGCTTTGTTGTGAATCACCCGGCCCCCATACAGCAGAGTGTCCGGCCGCTCTGCTGTGGCGGTGTTTGCTGACACAGGTAGGATGTCTGCAAGGCGGGAAACATCCTTTACAACGCAACTTTTACCACGCAAACCATTAAAACGCATTGCGCTGGGGGGCGCTCTAGGATAGGGAATAGATTTAATTTACTATCCAACACCTTCCCTACTATCCACGGGGACTGGAGTGGGAATAGTAAATTAAACTATTCACTATCCAGCACCCCTCAACACTATGTGTTGTAAAGGCATGCGTGTAAAACTTGCGATGTAAAAGCATGCGATGTAAAAGCATGCGTTGTGATGTCATACATCCCTGCAAGGCACATTAAAGGCAGACGGCCCATTGTCATTCTTTATGTGATGATCAGCAGCAGACAGAATGACAGTGGGCCTGTCCACAGTCTGCTCGAGGTTTGGGGAGGGGCTGCTGCAGCCTCTAGAGTTCAAAGAGAAGTGCGAGTGGCGCCAAGTGAGAGAACATTTAAACTCCCGGGGCTTCTCACAGGGGAACAGCACAGCCTGCTGTAATTGTGAAAATTAAGGGGACAAACGGCATCCGTAAAAGGAATGCTGACGTCCTCCTTGCTCAGAACATATGGGGGTCCACTACAGCAACTTGCGCTGCCTGAGTGATAATACCATATTGTCACTGGGCCAGCACCGGACAGACCGGCGATCCGGGGGGGCAAGCGCCCCCCCTTGTCCTCCCTTGCGGATGACCATGGACAGCATTTAATTCCAGAGAAGTCTAAAATCATTGCTTTTTATTTTAAAAAAAGCCTTCCAGCAGAATTTTCAGCAGTTTTATGGGCATCTGAAAACACAAGTTTCGCATTAAAATGATGCAATTTTAAGCCAGGCTAAAAAATACATGAAGGCTTGTTGGTATATTTAGATTCTGTTGCTATGGGGGCGTGCATAGGGCATTCTCTGTGTCAACCTGGAAGTCGAGGTTCAGCTGGGGTGCCTCTCACCACTGACACCTTGCTAGCAGAACATTATATTGTGAAACCTGAATCCGCACTAGCAGCAGTTACATGTAGGCCCCTCTTCAGGACTCACCATACTCTAAGCCCTGACAGCTTATCCCCTTCCTCCCAAGCATGAACTGGCTTCTTACCTGACCTCCTCACATCCTCACTGCTCGAGTCAACACTGGATGGGATTTTCACAAATAACCCCTCCATTAGCATCAATATAATTCTGCCACTCACCTGGTCAAACCATAGGGCAATCTTCTTCAACCTAAGTGTTGGACACAACAATGATCCTCTGTCTCTACCCCCCCTCCCCCCCCCTGCCGAAAGTCCGGTCATGGCATAATATTAGTTATGAGGTGCTCAAAGAACTATTGGACAATAATATGCCCACCTTAGTCGCAGATTCTAATCTGGCTGCCGAAAGCTACGATGATTGGATTAGGTCAGCTGTCAATCAATTGTCCCCAGAAAGACCTACTAAACAACCTAGGAAGAAGCCCACTGCCCCATGGTACAGCCTTGAGCTGAAAGCATTAAAATCCGCTTGACAACGTCAAGAATGTGAATGGAAGAGAGACTATAGCACAGCCACCAGAAAGAACTACAACCTAGCACTAATTGACTATAAAACAGCCATTATTAGATCTGAAATAAATTACTACACAAGCAAATTTGAGGGGTTTCAAAAACTCAACTTGAGAACTTTTTAAGACCGTCAGGGCACTATACTTCAATTGGGCAATGCTTTTTCGCCGGATCAAATGCTCGTTGATAAATAGCCACCTTTTTTCAATCTAAGGTCCAAATAATATATCAGGAATTGGCAAGCCTGAGTGCTGGCAGTTCCTCCTCTCAGGCCTCTCCTTTGGAACTTACATCACCTGTCACTTCTCACTTGAATATCGTCTCCCACTTGACCATCAACAGTGTGAATGACTTAATACTGGCGATCAAGTTGGGTTCTCCAACTGACCCATGCCCTCCTAACATTATCCACAGGGTTTTGAACAAAGTTAGCACCCTTCTCACCCTCCTCCTGAACAATCTTATTAATATAGGTATCTTCCTGACTTCCTGGAAGAAAGCCTGTGTCAGACCCATTCTAAAGAAACCCTCCTTGGACCCTCTTGATGTAACAAACTACTGCCCAATAACGTGTTTGCCCATAGCAGCCAATGTTCTGGAAAAAGCCATTAACTTAGAGCTTACAGAATACCTAGATACCAATAACCTTCTCAGTTCTACAAAAATGGCTTTCGATCCGGCCACTCCATGGAGTCTGCTTTAATTATGGCTACTGAGGAGATTCACTGGAAAATCGATAGGGGTGGCAGGGCCATCCTGATCTTACTATGACCTATCAGCCGCGTTCGATACAGTTAACCATACCCTACTTACACGACGGCTGGAGGCAGTAGGAATTGGCGACACCGCACTTGTTCTTCTGACCACCTTCCTCTCAGCCAGAGACCAGAGGGTTTAGTGTGGTATCCTAGAATCAGGCAATTTCTATCTTCCAGGGGGAGAACAACAAGGGTCCGCCCTCTCTCCAACATTGCTTAACACTTATGTCACCACTTTGGCCAAGATTATTAGAGACCATGGTTTCTCACTAGTATCGTACGCGGACGATACCCACATTATTATCTCCATTTCATCTATGACACATTTGGTGGCAGACAGCTTTCATAGCTGTCTAAGCCACAACATGAAACTGATGCATATGCATTACCTCAAAGTAAACACAACTAAGACCAAGGTCATGGAATTTGGAAATGGCCCGCCAATCTGCTCCCAATCCTGGTGTGACGCATCAGTGGGACTTTGTCCTAACCCTGCTACTAGAGTGAGATACCTTGGTTTCTTATGCAATGCCCAGCTTAATTTCTACGGGAAGATCAATCAGCTCACATCGGCCTGTTTTTATCTTTTTAAAGGTGCTACATAAAATCCTACCTTTTTTAACATTGGCCTTGAGGAAAACAGTTGTGATGGCCCTTGTTCTTTCTCACCTAGATCATTGTAATGCCCTGTACCTAGGCATTGACAAATGCCAGCTCTCGATACTCCAATCCCTACAGAATGCAGCGGCACGTACTCTGTTGAACATTCCTAAATATAGTCAAATTTCTGGGGCCATTGGAAGTTTACAATGGCTCCCAGTCCAAAAGAGAAATGAGTTCAAGGCACTCTGCCTGGTTTACAAAGCACTATATGGGGGCACACATAATGAATACCACAAGCTATTCCAATGGCATGCCCCCGTCGGATATTAAGATCGGCCAGCAAAGCCCTGGCCCACCTTCCTAGAGAGAAAAAATCCAGATAGGGAGGCAGATTTATCTCATTCGTGGCATCTAAGTTCTGGAACCAACTTCCCCTAAACATTAGGCTAATTCCATCCAGGTCTCTGTTCAGTAGACAGGTCAAAACCTGCCTTTTTCCGCCCTTATAGCTATCAAGCGTTTCCCGACTCTCGACCTCTGCTCTTTCTTGCTTCCTCCAGTGCCAAGACACCTTGGCATTCATGCGCTTTAAAAGTCCTTTACTAACTTACTTACTAGATGCGACCACAGAAAATACTTCTGGAAGAAGGGGCATGGCAATTCACCTAAACAAAGAGCGCCAAGCCGGATGATGATGGCGGACTATGTACTTATTTTATTAATTTGTTATGTTTTTAGATAGGGCTGACATTAACCACTTGTCTGCTACAGCTTCCCACAATTTCTGTTCTCAGTTTTATATAGCGCTAACTCGACCTGAAGATATTGTAGGGGCATTGTTAAGCTGTTGGGACGACTCGGAAGAACCAGGAAGGCAATGCACATATATGAGGATGGGCAATCACACACTGTACAGTGTGATGGCCAACCAAAATAATCTCTCAGTAAAATCGACAGCACACAATCGACAGCACACAAAGGATGGACATTTACAGAAATGCACCAATAACAAGCCAGCATTTCTGAATGCCACATGAAACAACCAATGGCAATTGGTGGATGTCCAGAACCCGTAGAAGAGGATACAACAGTTCTTGTAGACAGCATAAGTGCTGTCGAGGCTCGACCTAAAAAAGGCAGCCACAATGATCAGGCCAACTGTGAGACTAACACTTTGTTGGACACAATGGACAAAATTCAAAGGCGGGTGTAAACTTTCTTCAAGGGTGGGTAGATGCAAACTGCATCTTAACTAACTGCCAGGTAGGGATCGTAAAGTGTTAGACGGGAACCCGGAGGGTTGGCCGAGCAAGGGGGAGAGGCCTCCTGGCGAGGGCCCTCTCCTTAGATCGTACGGACGAGCAACTACCCCCCACCCCACAGATGGACGCCACACAAAGATAGGTTGTGTACACTTTTATCGGTATTCTTAGGCAGGTTAAACTTGACGATACAGCAGGACCAGGATATGATGATCCCTTCAATTCTAGTCTCTGGGGAAAGCGGGTAGCGGGACAATCTCAGTACCGGCCCGGTACAGGGGTAGCTGGTGTATAGCTCTCAATCCTCGAGCTGGAGGGTTTGCAAGTAGGGGCCGCAGTAGCGCCAGCAGGCCTTCAAAGATGGTTCACGAAGAGGAGGAGCCACGGCAGCGCCAGCAGGCCTTCAAGGATGGTCTACGAAGAGGAGCCGCGGCAGCGCCAGCAGGCCTTCAAAGGTGGTTCACGAGGATGAGCTGCGGCAGCGCCAGCAGGCCTTCAAAGATGGTTCACGAAGAGGAGCCGTGGCAGCGCGAGCAGGCATTTAAAGATGGTTCACGAAGAGGATGAGCCGCGGCAGCGCCAGCAGGCCTTCAAAGATAGTTCACGAAGAGGAGCCGCGGCAGCGCCAGCAGGCCTCCAAGGATGAGTTAATCTCGGTGTCTCTCGACTCCAGGATACAACTGGTTTCCTGCTCTGGAGCTACCCCAGTTATAGGTCTGGCGCCCTTTGATGTCCGGACCCTCGCACTTGGAGGTCGGGGGGTCCGGGATGAGGGAGTCCAGACACCCAGCGGGGGGGTGGAGCCAGCGCCCAGGGAGGCTGGGGGCGATCGAAACCCGGTGGAGGGGAGCCATCGAAGCTCCTTTGTCCATTGACTCGCCAAGTGGTCTCTTTACCCCCTGGGTGGATGGTGGTGCCTCGATGTCGGGGCTTGGCTGGGCTTGAGGCGGAGGTCGACCCGCGGCCACGAGGCCTGGTCGTGGAGGGTCCAAGATGGCGGCTGGGCCGGGGACGGTTGTTCGGGAAGGGACCCGGGCCAGCCGAGAATGTTGTGGTTATGAGCCGGGGTTCCGTCGGGGAAGAGCTGGGGGTTGACCCGGCGGGCTGCAGGTGTGGTTCTTGTCCGGGGAACAGAGGTAGCAGTAGTCCGAAACCCGCCATGTGGGGAGAGGTCGGGCATGCCACGAGGCCTGTCCAACATGCGTCCCCCCCAGCTGAAGGCAGGGAGAGTCACCCATCCTCTTGGGTAATCTCCTCGCCGACGCGGAAGAAGCAGGACAGGCCGTCTGCGTTGGCGTGGTCTTGGCCTGGGCGATGCTCCACAGTGAAGTCCATCCCTTGCAGGGAGATGGACCAACGCAACAGCTTCGGATTCTCTCCCCGCATCTGCATCAGCCATTGCAGAGGACGGTGGTCTGTTTGTACCCGGAAGTGGGTACCTAAGAGGTAGGGCCGGAGCTTCTTGAGGGCCCACACCACGGCGAAGGCCTCTCGCTCTATGGTGCTCCAGCGTTGTTCTCGGGCCAGCAGGTGTCGGCTGATGAAGGCCATTGGCTGTTCAACCCCCTCTGTGTTCATTTGGAGAGGACGGCCCCAACGCCGTGATCGGAGGCATCTGTCTGTACTATAAATTCCCGGCTGTAGTCGGGGGCTTGGAGCACTGGGGCGGTGCACATGGCGGACTTAAGGTTCTCAAAGGCGGCCTGACACTCGGGGGTCATGTGTAGTTTCGGGGGGTTCTTCTTGGACGTGAGTTCTGTGAGGGGCCCAACAATGCTGCCATAGTCCTTCACGAAGTGCCAGTAGTATCCGGTGAGCCCCAGGAAGGCTCAGACCTCTGTTTGGGTGACGGGGGGCTCCCAAGCCTGAATGGCCGCAATCTTGAGTTGGAGAGGGGCCACTTGGCCACTTCCTACCTGGTGCCCCAGGTAGGTCACGGACCCTTGGCCGATTTGGCACTTGCTGGCCTTGATTGTTAGTCCCGCCCGCTGGAGGGCGGTCAGGACCTCCCGAAGGTGTTGGAGGTGTTCTGCCCAGTGGCGAATGTACATGGCAATATCGTCCAGATAGGCGGCGCTGAACTCCTCCAGCCCCGCCAAAACTTTGTTCACGAGCCTCTGGAAGGTGGCGGGGGCGTTTTTCATTCCGAAGGGCATCACTTTGAAGTGGTAGTGGCCATCCGGGGTGGAGAAGGCGGATCGCTCCTGGGCGCCTGGGGTGAGGCCGATCTGCCAATAGTCTGCGGTCAAGTCAAAGATGCTCAGGTAGCGGGCGGCCCCCAGACGGTCGATTAGTTCATCAGCTCGGGGGATGGGGTGAGCGTCTGTTCGGGTGCCGGCGTTCAAGCCCCGGTAGTCCACACAAAATCTGAGTTCTGGGGCGACGCCAGGGGCGGCGGCCTTGGGGACCAGCACGACTGGACTGGCCCAGGGACTGTAGGAGGGCTCGATTACTCCTAGGGCCAGCATCTTGGATACTTCTGACTGGATGCAGGCGCGTACTCGATCAGGCACTCTGTAGGCCCTGTGCCGGATAGGGGGGCTACCCCCGGTGTCGACATCATGGAGGCACCAGGGGGTGACCCCAGGGATGAGGGAGAACAGGTCGGCAAATTGCTGTAGCATGTCTTGGCAGCCTTGGAGTTATGCTGGGGTCAGGGCAGCAGAGAGGTGGACTCCTTCCACGGAGCCATCTTTTTCGAGGGTCCTCAGGAGGTCGGGGAGGGGCTTGGAGTCCTCTTCAGCCCCACTGTCGGTAGCCATCAGGAGGCTAAGTTCAGAGGGCACAAAGTGAGGCTTAAGTCTGTTGGCATGGAGGACCCGGAGGGGGTTCCGGGGGAACTCCAGGTCCACCAGGTAGGTGACTGGGCCCTTGCGCTCCAACACCTTGAAGGGTCCTGTCCACTTGTCCTGGAGGGCACAAGGTTCGACCGGGGACATGACCCAGACCTGTTGTCCCGGCTCGAACTCTATGGATGAGGCATTTTGATCGTACCAACGTTTCATGTCTTCTTGGCTGGCTTCGAGGTTGGCCTTGGCAAGTTCCCTGAACCGCCGAGTCTGGTTCCGGAGGGTCAAGAGGTACTTGTACACATCAGGAGGAGTTTTCTGGGGGGTCACCTCCTACCCTTCCTTGACCAGGCTGAGGGGACCCCGGATGGGGTGCCCATACAGGAGCTCGAAGGGGCTGAATCCCAGAGACTTCTGTGGGACCTCCCGGTAGGCAAACAGGAGGCAGGGTAGCAGCACGTCCCATTGGCGGTGTAGGGGCTCTTCCAGGCCCATGATCATACCCTTGAGGGCGCGATTGAATCGTTCCACTAGTCCGTTTCCTTGTGGGTGGTAGGGGGTAGTAAATTTGTAGGTGACCCCATACTGTTACCATAGGGACTTCATGTATCTGGAGATGAAGTTCGTACCCCGATCACTGACGACCTCTTGGGGGAAGCCCACCCGCGAGAAGATCCCCATCAGGGCTTGGCCCACCACGGGCGCTGTCACGGTCCAGAGAGGTATGGCCTCGGGATAGCGGATGGCATGGTCCACTAGGACGAGTATGAACCGGTGACCTTGCGCTGTCCGGGGTTCCAGGGGCCCCACAATGTCGATCCCCACCCGCTCAAAGGGAGTGGTGATGATGGGAAAGGGTTGCAGGGGGACTTTTAGTTTCCGGCCGCTCTTCCAGCTGGCCTGGCAGGTGGGGCAGGCCTGGCAGTGGTTTATCACATCGTTCCGCATTTTAGGCCAGTAGAAGTGGGTCACCAGGCGGCTGTAAGTCTTATCCTGCCCCAGGTGCCCGGCGAGAGGCACATCGTGTGCCAGGTTCAAAAGGAAGTCTCTGAATCGGAGGGGGACCACTAGCACCAGGCTGGCCCCCAGTTCGGCAATCTTTTGCTCACTGTAGAGGAGCCCGTTGTCCCAATAGATCCAGTGGGCCCCCGAGGCATCCCCTGCGCTCTGGGCGATGGCTTGCTGTCGGAGCCCCTCGAGGGAGGGACACGCTCTTTGTTCCTGGCGGAACTGTTCCTGAGTGGGGCCACCTTCTTGGCGCCACTGGGCCAGCTCCGGAAGGTCTCGGAGTGGGTCAGGTTCTTTGTTGTTGGGCCCCGGTGGACCAGGTTCAGAGGTGGTCTCTTCTGTGATGACCGGCGGTGGAGGTTCGGGCCACTCGGGTTCTTCAGTGGTGGGGATGGCGCGGGCAGCCATGGATCGGGTCGTCGCACAGACCCATTCAGGGAGACCAAGCATCCCCAGGTGCTCTCTTCGTTCAACGCTGCCCAGGGGGAGCTCTCGAGATCGTTCCCCAGGAGGCAGTCCACGGGGGCATCGTCTCGGACGGTCACTTTCAGCATGCCCGACACTCCCCCCCACTCGAAGGGGACGCGGGCCATCTGGCACAGGCTTTCGGAGTTGTCCGCAGACCGTACTGGACAAAGTACGTTGGGCAAGATTTGATCGGGGGTCACCAGATGGCAACGGACTGCGGTCACACTGGCCCCCGTGTCGCGGAGGGCTTCAGCCCAGTGTCCATTAATGGTGACCCACTGGCTGTACTTCTGCGTGTTGGCTGGGATGGGGGCCCGCGGGACCATGTCCCTTTCCCCTAGACATACCAGGGACATGGCTGCTGGTTCCCACTCTGTCTGGTAGTGTTCGCACTCTTCGACTTCTTCTTCGCCTTGCTCTTCTTCGAGGGCGACGGCGGTGATCTGGCGGCTCATTGGACCCGGGGCCTGGACTTACTGGTTTCTCGGTCAGTTGGGGTCATTGGCGTAATGGCCGGGCCACTGGCATTTGTGGCAGATAAGGTTGGAGCGGAATCCCGGTCGCGTCGGAGGGCTTCCTCTTCCGGCCAGAGATGGGGGGTTGCTAGTGGGGGGCACCATGGCGGTGTCCCTGCCCCGACCCTGGCCTCCTCCTCCCCCTCGTGGACGGTGGGACCCCTGGGAGGCTCTGTTTTGTTCACCCGGCCAATTCCGGGGGACCCGGGTGCTCTCCCATCGATCCCCTTCGATGGCGAGTTTCCGGGGTTTGGTCAGCTTGCTATCGAGGAGATGCTGCCTTAGTTCAACGAAACAATTATTGGATAGGTGCTCCCACACGATGAGATCGAATAATTGTTCGTAGGTGGTGACTTGGCTGCCTTTGATCCACCCCTCTAAGGCTCGGCTAAAAAAGTTCACATATTCCACCCAGGTGGTACCGGGGATTCTTTTACAGTCTCGAAATCGCTGCCGGTACATCTCGGGGGTGAGCCCATAGCGAGTGAGAAGGGTGGCTTTCATGTGCTCGTAGGAGGTCATCTCGGCATCGGGGAGTTGTAGCAGGGCATCTCTTCCTTCGTTGACGAATCTCCCCCACAACCCGGCTCCCCAGTCTTTTCGCGGAATCCGGTGGGAGATCATGGCTACCTCGTAAGCCTTGAACCATTGCTGGATATCGTTGTTCCGGTAGTACTCTCGGACGACGTCTTTGGGAATGTGGACCTTGGTGTCCGTAGGGGGAGCGGAGTTCTGGTTCTCGGGGACGCCGAGGTCCTTGTTTTGTCGTCGAATCTCTAGTTCTTTTATACTGCGCTCGTGTTCGTACGCTAGTTTCTTCTCTTCCAGCTCCCTCTGGCTTTTTTTTTCTTCCCGTTCTTCCCGTAGCCGTAAGTGTTCGAGGGCTATCTTTTTTTCTGCTAGTTTTAGTTCCTCATCTAAGCGGAGTCGAGCCAGTTCCAACTCCTGGAGCCGGCTCCTCTCTCATTCTCGGGCCTCCTCGGAAGAGAGGCCCGCTCTTCTTTCTTCTTCGGGGGTTGCAACTGTTTCTGTGGTCTCAATGCTTTCGTTTTGGGGTGGGGACGCTCCCGTCTCCACCCAATACTCCAAGGCGTGCTTGAGGTCGTCTTTGGTGCTCAGTCCCGTGGTAGCGATGCCCAAGTCTATGCAGAATTGTTTCAATTCCCTGTGGCTGTATTCTTCCAGCCGTTTCATCTGGAATTTTGCGGTTGTTCGGATCTCTTTCGTCGACATTGTTGCTGTGCATCGTGGGGCGAGTTACTCTCCGTACGATTATGCGTAGGCTCGGATCGCGCCGCTGGCCACCAATGTTAGACGGGAACCCGGAGGGTTGGCCGAGCAAGGGGGAGAGGCCTCCTGGCAAGGGCCCTCTCCTTAGATCGTACGGACGAGCAACTACCCCCCCCACAGATGGACGCCACACAAAGATAGGTTCTGTACACTTTTATCTGTATTCTTAGGCAGGTTAAACTTGACGATACAGCAGGACCAGGATATGATGATCCCTTCAATTCTAGTCTCTGGGGAAAGGGGGTAGCGGGACAGTCTCAGTACCGGTCCGGTACAGGGGTAGCTGGTGTATAGCTCTCAATCCTCGAGTCGGAGGGTTCGCAAGTAGGGGCCGCGGCAGCGCCAGCAGGCCTTCAAAGATGGTTCACGAAGAGGAGGAGCCACGGCAGCGCCAGCAGGCCTTCAAGGATGGTCTACGAAGAGGAGCTGCGGCAGCGCCAGCAGGCCTCCAAAGGTGGTTCACGAGGATGGGCCGCGGCAGCGCCAGCAGGCCTTCAAAGATGGTTCATGAAGAGGATGAGCCGCGGCAGCGCCAGCAGGCCTTCAAAGATAGTTCACGAAGAGGAGCCGCGGCAGCGCCAGCAGGCCTTCAAAGATGGTTAACGAAGAGGATGAGCCGCGGCAGCGCCAGCAGGCCTTTAAAGATAGTTCACGAAGAGGAGCCGCGGCAGCGCCAGCAGGCCTCCAAGGATGAGTTCGTCTCTGTGTCTCTCGCCTCCAGGATACAACTGGTTTCCTGCTCTGGAGCTACCCCAGTTATAGGTCTGGCCCCATTTGATGTCCGGACCCTCGCACTTGGAGGTCGGGGGGTCCGGGATGAGGGAGTCCAGACACCCAGCGGGGTGGTGGAGCCAGCGCCCAGGGAGGCTGGGGGTGATCGAAACCCGGCGGAGGGGAGCCATCGACGCTCCTTCTTCCATTGACTCGCCAAGTGGTCTCTATACCCCCTGGGTGGATGGTGGTGCCTCGATGTCGGGGCTTGGCTGGGCCTGAGGCGGAGGTCGACCCGCGGCCACGAGGCCTGGTCGTAGAGGGTCCAAGATGGCGGCTGGGCCGGGGACGGTGGTTCGGGAAGGGACCCGGGCCAGCCGAGAATGTTGTGGTTATGAGCCGGGGTTCCATCGGGGAAGAGCTGGGGGTTGACCCGGCGGGCTGCAGGTGTGGTTCTTGTCTGCGGAACAAAGGTAGCAGTAGTCTGAGACCCGCCATGCGGGGAGGGGTTGGGCATGCCACGAGGCCTGTCCAACAGAAAGGAGTTTGGAATTACAGAATAAGCATGTTGCCTGCATGAACATGAGTCAGATATTCTTGAATCACAAAATGCTCCTTATCCCTGACACTTATTGAATTAAAGTCAGTCTTTGATTTGGTATGCAGAACTAAGTTAAGGAATATTCTTCGTTAGCAGGGAATTAATCTGCCTCTGTCACCAGATACTAGAGGTCTTCATGCAACAAATTTGGCAAGTAAAGATCAGGGAATAGAGTGACTCCTTCCTAACTCTATTAGGAATATGGCACAACTGCAACTCCAACCCACTCTTATTTAGCTTTTTTTTATAAACAATGCTATTGCTCACCTAGAGAAACTTAGCTTATATGCCCCTATATTGTTGCCATTAAGGTCCCGATTCTGCTGTGTGAAAACAATGCGGGTGTTTTAGAAAATTCCATTCATGTGGTATTCGCTAAATATTCTAATAAAGATGTGTCCATCATGGTGAACAAAATCAAGGTTTTGCTGATGAAAATGGTGCTAGTTTTGAAGAGATTGTTTAACTGATTGTTTAACTTAAATGGGGAATTGCTCGAAAGGGTAGATAACTTTGATATGCTCTTTGCATGGTAACCTTAATTGGCATATGAATTGGGCAAAGGTCACAGTAAATCTAAGACCTGCAGGAACATGGTGCTAAGATTCACCAATAGAGTAGACACACAAACAATACCTGTCATTCTAAACGTTTACATCCAGAAAGTGGTTGGGACAGCACCAGGGAACTCTAAGTAATCGAAAATAACTTTGTCTGCATTCTGCTAAAGCTGAGTCTATGTTTCCAATAAATTCACTTGTATTTGTATTTGGGAATTATGCCAATAACTAATCAAATTGCCCTTTTCCCAGTCTGTTTTATATCCAGCTAAACAGGAATCATGTTTTGATAGTTAACTTCCTCATGAATAATAAGTATAATTAAGAGTCTAATGTAGGCGAGTTGTACCCAGAAATGAAGCACTTCTTATATATACAATTCAGATTAAGGAATTATCCGATTAAAGTTTATTGCTCAAAATGGAATGTGCTTTTGTCATAATTCTGTACTTGTATGTGAGGGGGCACAGGTTCAGTGTTGCACTTTGTGCTCTTTTACACTAGAACTGTTGACCCAAGAGGGAAGTAACTCCTTCCATTCAAATTCAATGGAGTAACACATTCTGCTACATGCCGGATGGTATTTTTATTGCGTGGTTAAGGCATATTCCTGGCTCGGAAGTGCGTGCTCCTGCCTGCATAGTTCAGCCCCCATTTAGTTCAAACTGCATTGTTAAGGCTGTTTCCCATTTTATTGTTTATTTGCTTCTCATATGTGGTCTGACCCAGTCATTCTGAGGAAAGAGCTGGAACGAATTCTAGTGTTTGTTTATTCTCTTTACTATACCGCAGGTTGGAATTATATATTTATTTCTGTTAACTTTGCACTTGTTATCTATTGGTATTTCATCATGGTATGGTTAAAGCTGAAATATTAAGCCTAACTCACTTAAACTGTACTTACTCTCGTTTGTGGAGTAGTTGTCCACCAAACTCCTAATATTGCCTTACGTTTAACTCAAAAGTAAGGTGTACTTGTAAAATTAGGGTGATTTTTTTTATGTGCATGAAGATACATACACTGTTTGAAACTGTGACGTCAAAGATGTTTGGGTGGACATATTGACAGATATATTTTTATTTAAATGAAAATGTAAATATAAGGTATAAGTCTTGGTAAAGGAAAATTAGAGGACATTAGAAAATATTTTCGAGAAATTGAGGCCATATTGTTAGGAGAAACACCAAAAGCACTGGAAATGTGCCACATCACAAAACATAGTTGACGGTGGACTGAGACATTGTCACTCTCCTCTTCGAAAGAACGGAGATCCAATAATAGGGATATCATTCAGATACTTATGGTTAGTCAAGCTTAATCCTGACATCTCTGGTTTATGATGGGCTAAAAGTATTTAATAATTTCTCTCGGAATATTATATCATTAAACCTTTAATACATGCAACACATACTGATTTACAAATTATATGAAAGCTTAACAGCAATAAATGTTTGCTGTCATGTTTATTCTATTTAATTTATATGGCACAACAAGTAATCATAAAGGTCTTTAGGAGGATTGAAGCAAAATGCTAGATGTCTGAAAAATGCATAATGCACGCAATATTTCAGTCATTAAAAAAGAGGTTTTGAGAGACTTTTGTACCTAAATCAGAGCTGAGCAAGAATGGCTTTTCAGAGGGAGCTTGCTCCAAATGCTATAGTCCTGTACTGCAAACCTTCGATTTGTGCGACTTTTACTGGTAGGTTTTGGGACTGTCAAGAATCCAAATTCTGCTGGACGAGGGAGTAGTTGGCAAAAATATGTAAGTGTCTTAGGCTGTTACATTTCAATAAATTGATCCAATGCAATGGTTTAATGAGCACGAAAACAGGTCTCATTACTAATGAAGCAGATGGGCAACCACATTATGGACACTCTACAAACATTTCATATGATAGAGCCGTAATCGACGACATTGGCATAATCAAAATAAAGCTTAAAGCTCTATCATTTGATGGTAGGCAGCAGGTAGAAAACATAGGATTTTTGTCATACGATGGAAAATAAGGGAAAAGACCTGTACAAACAACTTTTTTGAAGTTTGTGCTTAGTCTTTTGTCCAATAGAACCCCTGTGTTGTTTCCTCAAGTCTAAATCTTAATTTGAATAGAGCACATCTCACCTGAAAGGGATGTATCCTGAAGCTAAGACCGAGACAGGGTCAGAACTAAGAGGTCCATTAGCATGGCAGGCGGATCGCCACCGCCCTACCAGCAATGGTGATCCGCCCGCCAAAACACCCACCGAGCGCCCTATTAACCCACGCCACATTAGCATGGCGGGGGGTACCGCAGCGGACGGAAAGACCGTCCGCCACTTTTCCACCGGTAGGCAATTGTCAAGATTGCCTACCGTGTGGAAAAGGCCTGCCTGCCATCATAATGGACCCCAAAGTCAGGTGCCAGGTCTTCAGTTTTGTGCTAAAAAGAATGGAAGAGGCACCTTTGTGTTCAAGGGCAGGTCATTCCAGAATGTAGGAGAGAGGTGAGCAAAGGCATGACCGCAGGATCTGGTTCTGTGTATGTGGGGAGTGTAGGCAAGTAGAAGTCCAGTTAAGTAGAGGTGTCTGGGGGGCATGTTGAATTTGATGCAGTTGTTGAGGTACGAGAGGCCAATGTTGTGTAAGGCTTTGTATGTGTATGTAAAGAGTTTGAACATCGCTCATTTGTGGATTGTGTGCCAGTGGAGCTCTTTGAGGTGTGGGGTGATGTGAGTGCCGGGTGAGCTCACCCACTGACTTTTGTATGATCTGGAATATTTTTGTCAGCTGAGCATTGATTCCAGCACTGAGTGCATTGATGAAGTCCAGTTTGCTGGTAATGATGGCTTGGGTGACGTGTCCGGAAGTACTAGTGGGGAGCCATTTGAACATCTTCTTGAGCATGTTGAGTGTGCGGACACAAGAGACGGAGACTGCATTCACTTCGTCGGTCTTGGTGAGTTGGTTGTCCAATACAATTCAGAGGGTATTTGCATAGGTTGCTTCGAGTGGTGTGCTTATATGTTCAACAGGCTATTAGCTGGATTCCTGGACCGAGGTGCATTTGCCATAGGAATTAGGTACAGAATTAGGACTTGTGTGCAATAGTCTTTGGAAATGTGAATGAGTCAAGAGAATGATGATAGAGACCTGACTGAATGCAGCTGCTTAAAGGACTGACTATGAATGAATCTTCACTTTATCTATATATTTGTATAATTTCAAAATCTTTTTAGACTTTCCAAGACGTTTTTTTTGTTAATATTGGGAAACCTGTTTATCGTATAGAAAAATAGCATTCACTTAAGCAATCAAATCAACGTGTTGAAGAGTGACGGATTTTAAATGCATGATATGGGAAACGTTTGTTCATTAGGAGGCTACCAAAGAAACAATTGAGATCAGGGTGAATTTTATCAAACAATAATATTGTTTTCTTTTCTTTACTATAGATCTGTAAAATGTTGATCTGGCATTTTGCCATCCACAGATTGCCTTGTGTTTCTATAGAAACGTCCCCTGACTAACTGCATAGTTGTGATCATAATTGATTAGAAATGAGTCTTGAGTAGTGGTTGTCATAAATATGTTGCAAAAAGATATGATAATTGGTTACATTTATAAGCCTGTTAATATAATAAGTGTTTTAAACATACTACTGCTATTTTTAACACATGTTAAGAACAGCTGACGGTATTGTATCCTTAGAATATTTTGAAAGAAGACATCTCTACTACACTTGCTGTGCATCTCACAGAAAAAAGAAAGCCGATATGTGAGCTATATTATAGCCTTATAGCCCACCGTAATGGGCTATACCGGCTATTAAAGGTCCGCTCCTGCGTTAATGGTCCGTGTCGAAGGCGAAGGACTTTAGCAAGGGACAGGGACTTTAATAGCCGGTTTAGTCCAGCTACGAAGGGCTATTAGGCTATTAGAACATTCTGCCACTAGAGGGCAGAATGTTCTAACAAATAAAACAAAGGCTTCTCGAAGCTCGAGGGGATTTAAGGGGCATATTACCAACAACTAGCGATAATTTTTGTCTCTAACTTGTTTAGAGACAAAAATTATCGCCGCACATCGGCGATTTTTATCGCAGATAAACCTTGCTATTAGCAAGGTTTATCGCAAATGCGATAAAAAACGGCCGCAATGCATGAATATCGCTGAAAAGTCAGCGATATTCATGCATTATCGAGCAAATGCTCTTAGCCATGTTATCCACCTCCCATTGGATAACATGGCTAAGAACTGCTCAGGGCAGGTGTTAGCTTTTGGAGATATGCGCGCTTAGCGCGAATATCTCCAAAAGTTGGTAATAGGAGATAGCGATGTTAGGGACTGTTTCCAGTCTCTAACATCTTGGCACGCCTACTTTGCATGTCATTAGTGATAAATATCACTGACATGCAAAGCGGGGCCCAAGATGGTCGCTATCTCCTTTTAGCTGTCACTAACTGGTGTTAGCGACAGCTTGGTAATAGGGAGATAATTTTATCTCCGCTTTCTTGGCTTTTAAAGCCAAAAAAGCGGAGATAAACCCCCTTGATAATATGCCCCTAAATCCCCTCGAGCTCCGAGAGGCGTATGTAAAACATTGGAATGTTGCTCTGCGGGCCTTTACCAGCCTGTAGAAGCCCGGAGCACTCCATTGCCTTCAATGGAGCTCCCAACATTCTAATGTTCTAATATTAATTTAGGTATTTATCTGCACAGAATCAATTATTAAAGATGTGGGGTTTAAAAGAGTGCATAGACCCCATAGGTACAGATGTGCTATCTTCTCAAAATCGCAAAAGTCAGCAGTACTACGCCTGAAATGGTTTGCTGGTCAAGGAAGTGGAGATTTTATGAAAGGCTGCTATTTTCCCCAATCCTCAATTGTACATACAATTAGAGGCTGATTCACACAAAAAACATTCATCAGCACTGGAAGTAGAACTGCAAGAGTACTCTTTTACTTACTCTTACATGTCTGTGGGAATTAGCATCACAACATTCAGCTCCCTATTAATAGAATTGCAAATAATCCCTGTGAAAAAATACCTCTTATAAACATGTTTAACTAATTTCTTGTGGACTGATGCTGCTTCTTTATAAACTCTGCCCACTGCAAGGCTACTGTCCTAGCTCCTATGTATGTGATCTGACTCTTAAAACATGAAAGAAACAACTAATACTTAGGGGCCGATTATGATTCCGGTCAATCCGCATCCTCCGGGCCGGCGGAAGCCACCGCCGGCCCGGAGGATGCAGATCAACCGCTGCAAACTGAAAAAAGACCACCCGCCAGATTAGAATGGCTGGGGGATCTTTTTTCCGTCTGCCGCTTTTCCGCCGCGGTCGCCTTCCGACCGCTGCGGAAAAGCTCTAACATGGCTGACGGTGTCTATCAGAAACCGCCAGCCATATTAGGATGTCAGCGGTCCTATGCCTTTCCACAGCGGCATCTCCACCGTGGAAAGGCATACAGACTTTTCTTGGGGGCCCATTGCGGGCCCCCAGGGGTGAAGGGTGGTGGGGGGTGTACATGGGGCATACCTATGGTACCCCCCCCCGCCTTTGCGTGCACGAAGCGGCAAAGGTAAACATGGTCTTTTTAACATTGCGGCGTGTGCTGCTTCAAGCAGCACCCGCCGCAATGTTAAAAATACAGGATGTGACCGCCAGGGTGGCGGTCACATCCTAATTAGCATGGAGGGACCGCCGCAGCCCCTGCTCTGGATGGTCCCTCCTCTGGGGTGGTGGATGGACACAGGTCCGCCCGCCATCCTAATAGGCCCCTTAGTTGGCATATTTAATTTTCCAGTACAGCTGTATTATATGGTGCAGAAATATACACCAGTCGCATTGGAAGTTAAACATTACCTGTGGAATGCAGCATGTTTGTCATCCACTAGAATGACAAAGAATACATGGCTTCAGACTTACTGTGGAGTCTCACTGCTGCAGCTTTCAAATCTTCATGTAAACTGGCCAAAATAAACCTTTTTTTGACAGGAAAGAATGTTACTTTCAAATGTTAAATAAATAACCCAAAGTAGTATTTATAGCTGACAAGGTGGGGCGCATAGAATTTAAAAGAGGTAAATACAAGAATTTTGTGTTGACATGTGACTAACCTCCAAAAGCTATTTTCACTATAAAGAGTTGTAACTGTTCCTATGAGAAAAATTACAGTTCAAATAAAATACTGTTTCTGCTAACTCAGGTTTGGGATAGTTACATGATGTTTAACCACTATTTTTAAAATGTATTACCATGCCAGTTCACTGCTTGTTGAACCAGGCCCTCCACTGCAGGGTCATTACCAAACTTTTTGCCTTCAACCAGACTATGTCCACATTACCACTGATAACTAGTGCTAAAGTGCTTGTGTTCACTCCTTAAAACATGGTAACATTGGCTTACACCCGATTGGCATATTTAATTAACTTAAAAATCCCTAGTATAGTGGTTTATCAAATACCTATAGATTAAATGCTACCAGTTGGCCTGTAGCACTTATTGGACCACGCACTTAGATAGCCCTATAAAACATGTCTCAGGCCTGCCATTGCAGCCTGAGAGACGTTTTAGACAGCCAATTCAATTTGGCGAAATACCCCTTTGCCAAGATTAAACATCTTTTTTCAGAACATTTAAACCACCCCTTAGGTAGGCCCTAAACAGCCTGTAGGGCATGGTGCATTTTAATGAAATATTCGTACATTTACTTTTAAGTTTCACATGTCTTGGTAGTTGCTGGAAATAGTATTCCTGGTTAGCTGAGGTATGCATCCAGGCCATGCAGGAACCACTGATGTCGAACTGCCTCTGCATCCAAGGGTGATGCATCGGTTCCGATTGGCGCAAAGGTGACGATGCATCAGTTTTGTAGAAAAACAGCTTCAGAACCCACTTCTGAGGCCCAGAATTTGGAGAGGGCACCTCAGGCAAAGGTAGGACTCACAGAAGGCAAAGTCCAGCATCACAAGCAGAATCGCAGGAAGTCTTTTGTATCCCTGAGACTTCAGAAAATAGGAGGCAAACCAGCAAACCCTTGGAGATCACTTGGAGAGAAGGCTCCCTTCAGCAGAGTCAAGGGGCAGCAGGGCAATGAGCAGAAAAGTTGTCCTTCCAGAAATGCAGTCCAGTACAGTAGTCCTTCTGACATAGGTTCAGTTCAAGATTCAGACATGTCTGATTTTAGAGACCTAGTACTTATACCGCAAAATACTTTTAATGTAGGGGGTAACTTCAGACCAGCTCTCTGAAGTGCACTAGAATCCCTTTAAATCCAGTCCTCTTTGCCAGGCTATCTGGGGTAAATCAGAGCTGTGCATGTGAACAGGACACTACCTATTGATGTGTAAGTGTCAGACCCTCCCATTCCTCCCTGCCTGGGAAGACCCATCAGAATGCAGATGAGCTTCACTTTCCTGTTCTTGTGGCTGTCTAAAGGGTATGCAAAAAGAGTAAATGTCACCCAACCTAGACATGTATTGGAGACTGGCTGTAAGGCACAAAGAGCAGTAAGTGCAGAGAAATGTCCACGTTCTAAAAGTAGCATTTCTAAAACAGCAATGTTAATCTAACTTCACCAGTAAGAAGGATTTATCATTACCATTCCAAACATATGAAACATGGAAAAGCTACTCCTCTCTGATCAGGAATTACAGCTTAAAAGTGTAGTAAGGAATTCTCAATGTTGGCCTATGAGAGAAGTAGGCCTCATCGTAATGAAAAACATAAAACATAAAAGTACATGTCCCGCCTTTTTGCTTGCATGGCACCCTGCCCCAAAGGTTGCATAGGGCCTACTTTAGGGCTGACTTATATGTTATGAAAGGGGAGTTTAAGGCTTGATGCATCTATAGATAATACTGAGTACTGAGCTTATAATAAATAGTTAACACCAGTAAACCTTGTATAAATATATATAAATCCCCAGGGTGACCAACAGTCTTGTCTAGAGGGAGTTGTTTAGAAAACAGGTCCCGGTATGTTGATTTTTGCCTTCAGCTATTGGTACAGTGCCTTCCATATTTTATTAAAGACACAGGTGACTTTGTGAGATTCATTAACGACATTGTATGGGATGATGATTATCTTCTCATGTGCTTAGATGTCAACAGCTTGTACATATGCATCCCATAAGAGCTGTGAATTAAGGAATGTTGTCATTTCTTACATTCCAGATCTCTTTCATAATTATTTCATACTGAAATGTTGATAGACATGATGTACACCTGCCTAACCCAAAACCTTTTTACCTTTGACAGAAAGATATATAGACAAACACTTGGAACCGTTATGAGGACCTGCTTCGCCCCAGATTTGCAGGTCTGTGCCTCGGCTGGTGGGAGGAGCAGGTAGTGAGCAGGATTGATCTATTTGAGGAACATGTTGTGTTGTGGGTATGATTTATAGATGATATTTTCTCTATTTGGAAGGGCAACACCAATGAAGCCAATAATTTTGTTGATGTTCTCAACAACAACACATTGAATCTAACATTTAGTAGCCAAATGGACAAAATAACCATTGATTTTCTACACCTGAGACCCAGGGCGAATGGCAATCGGCTAGACAGCTATTTATATAGGAAGGTAGATAGCAGGTAATAGCTTGTTGCACGCCCAGAGCTGTCATCCTGAAATTATATTCGAAGCATCCTGTTGGGAGAATTATTAAGAGTTAAATGTAACTGCAGCTCAAATGAGGGTGATGAAAAAGAAAAAAACATAATCACTGAAAGGTTTTTGAAGAAAGGATACACACACACCGCAATAGATAAGGCCTGTGTTGAGGCAGACAAGCGAGAGAGAAATGAATTGCTTACACAAAAGGAGGCAATGGTGAGTGACTCTGGAAATAAGATCAGATTCATTACAACATTCCATAGAAAGTCAAAACAACTAAGGAAATGTCTAAATACATTTTGGAATGTGCTTAAGACAGACACAGATTTGACAACACATATTGAGGACTATTCTCAAATAACCTTCAGAAAAGCTAGATCTTTGAGAGATATTATCTGTAGAACCCTCACAACTCCTGAACACAAACGGACGAGCGTACAAGGATTTTATACTTACGGTAGCTGCAAAGCATGCAAGTATAGTCACAATTGCAAGGAGGAGAAATTGGCACTGGAATGCAAACCCTTCAAAATAACCAAACATGTATCTTGCACTACCGACCATGTGGTTTATGCTTTGAGATGTCCATGTGAAAAGTACTACATAGGACACGCAATATTCAAGGCAAAAAACGTGTTTTGGAACACCTCAGAGCGATCAAAACAATGATAAACAGCATACCATAGCCAGACACTTTAGGTCGCAACACAACTAAAAAAGTACTCTTCAATCCATTTGTGTATTAGATACAATTTCAATAAGGAAAAGAGGTGGAGATCGGGTTCAGGAACTTAGGCATCTTGAATCCAGATGAAGAGAAATTCTAAACCCAAATTATACGAGAATAAATTAGTTGCATATCAAATCCTCTGAATTTTATGGAATAATTTGTATTTTTACTGTTGATTGGTAACCCTTATTTGTTGTAAAACCAGTTAACGAATGATGGTTTACAACGTAATAATTAATATGTCAATTTTGTATATGTTTTGAGATTTCCCTGTGACTATTTGATACAAGTGGAAGGCAAATGACCAAAAGATATCCAATGGCTGAAGACTGAAGACACTCTGTTCCAGATTACATACAATGTGTTAGGTAGCAATATCTCCCATACAAAAGGTTATTAGCCCTTAAGGGGATAACGGGAAGTATACTATGGACTTTTGACCCAAGGTGACCCAGGCCACATGGGCTGAATTGTAAGTGCCGAAATAGGGTTAAGATCTAATTTGGTCTAACAAATATGATCAGAAAACCCCATAAGAGGGTTGGATGAATGGATTATTAGTGAAGTGTAATGTATCCTGTTTAATATTCGGTAATTTTGTCAGCTCTACCAATGCCCTCTAGGGCTAAAATATGTTGTGCTTAGAACAACCCCAAAGCAAATTGCACATCATAATCTCCCCGAGGCCCACTTGGGGAATAATATGTGTTAGGCTAGAACACTTCTAGTGTGAAGTGCGCATTTTTAAAGATTGTTGCAAAAACTGTTTGACCGAATGATCTTATATCACAATTTGGGTGATCGATTAAATATAGTGGCCGTATGCGCTGGCGTAGGTAAGTGGCAGCTAGGATCAATGGAATTATCTAAACAATTGAGATACTATTTATGCATAACTCATGAATTAACAATGAATTCCGATCACCGGGTCTGCTATGTATAAAGTTTTCTCAAAAGTTTAAAACTTTATTGAGACACACATAGCAGACATGAAACAAGGTAAAGTAGCCATTCAGTTAATTTGATTTGATTTAATTTTACTTTTAATTCAAAACAAAGAGTTACAATTTATTATACTGGCACCACTTATAAATTACATGAAATTGTACAAATAAAATATAACTCTAAAACGTACATCTTTGTACGAACAATTTATCAATTGAAACAGAAGTCTGTTTTTGTTGTTCACTGTTAAAATATTGTCAGATGGTGTTGTTTTTAACCAATCATTGTGGTTGTGACAAAGTTACACATGAGCATTGAGCTTTCCGCTCTGAAGTGTATAGAGTTGGCTTGCCAAAAATAAACATGCTTTGTTAGCAATTTGGGCTGCGGTATGTTGTTTGACTGTATTACTAAACAACACATTTTCTGGATATATATATATATATATATATAAATATATATATATATATATATGAATATTTATGAATATATATATATATATAAATATATGTATGTATATATATGTATATACACGCCTTAGCGAGCGTGGACCCCCGGAGGACTGTCTTTTGATTGTTATTGTGGTCCTGAAGAAAGCTGAGCAAAACATGCAGTAAACAGCAGAAACATGTTGACCACACACACCGGGTCACTGGGGTTCTAATACAAACCATCAAGTGGCCTCACTGTTTTTAATGTGAACAACTGGCTCTTTAATAAAGTTGTTTGGGTCCAGCTGTGATCTTTTATCAATCACTTTTCTCCACTGATCACTTATACCACTTCACACTTCTGAACTACCTGCTCCACTGCAATTGCAGGCGTTGAAGCACACAGGGGGGATACTCGGCCCCTCCTGTGGGAACCCCATGATGAAGCATGTCACCACTAGGGTGAGTGAGGGTTCTTTTAGAAAATAGATTTTCTTTTTCTTTCCTCCAGTTCCTTTGACCGCATGTGTTAACTTAGTCTTTTTACACTGTATTTTTCTTTAAATAGGGCCAATGTCACTTGTGAATTCACAGCATTAGGCACTGTTTTGTTGTTGTAAACTTCCAGGCCATAGCCAGAGAGCGCTTGGCCAGCACCAGCGCCAAGTCAATTCATTTGTTGAGGTTCTTGCATCTCGCGTTTCTCTTAGTAATGCCTAGCAGGTAATGCACCCATTCAATTGGAGACTTGGTTCCCATTGCCCCGTCAAGTATATTGGAGATCTTCCCCTAGTATGCTAGGATATGGGAGCATTTCCAGACCACATGCAAGAAATCAGTGTGTATGTCATGGCACCTGGGGCAATTATCAATGGAGGTCAGGTATATTTGCGCCAGCCTGTGCGGGAATAGGTATGTATGGTGCAAATAATGAATTTGCATGAATTTCAAACGAGCATTCATTGAGATTGTATTGGGGCTTTCGATGCATTGTTGCCATTGCTTTTCTGTAATTTCAGTGGATAGCACCACAGGCCAATACTCGGGCAGTGGGGCCAATGTAGGAGTTAGGTCCATTCTAAGTGAAGTTTATCTGACCGTGATGGCATTCCTACCTGATCCGTGAGTCAGAAGTATCTGTAAAGTTTCAGAAGTCAGTGGAACTGAGCTTATGTCCCCCCAGGTATGTGTTGCCTATGGTGTCAATGTCGCATATAGAAGGCATATACCGTGAGCCACCCCATAGTCATTCCTCAGAGTGTCAAAGCCACAGTGGGAGGAGTTTACGCTTAGATCTCCCCTTGTTGTCAATCCAGCTGCTTGCCAATCAACCAGTTCTGGACGTTTTAGACGGGTATATTATCCTGGAAGCGCCTCGATGGGGTGGTCTGGGGCATATGGAGTAGGGGGGAGTATAGGTATCACGCAGTGGGACCAGGCGCTGCGGGCTGCCCATAGCAAAGTGCATACCTCCGTCCTCTGGAGCCATGTTCTGGTACCTGATAGCCCTTCAAGTAGTTCAGTTGTCCTAGCGATATCGCCCAGGTTTCTAGTTCAGCTAGGTTTGACTTTGCAAGCCAGTGCATGGGCCATTGCAGCTGAGTTGTTGCATAATATAGCTATTAGTTGGGCGCCTCCAGTCCCCCCTCGGATACAGGGAGTTGGAGCTTTGAGAGTACCACCTTCGTCCTGGAGTTACCCCATATCAGGGACTCTAAGAGTGAACTCAGTTCATGGAACAATTTCTGATGTGGCCTATAGGGGAGAACGGCAAAATTATAGAGGAGCCTAGGGAGGAGGAGCATTTTAGATATAGCTATCCGGCCCATAGGGGATAAAAGGAGTGCAATCCAGAACTGGAGACTCGCCCTGGCACTGGCAATCGCTCTCCTCAGGTTGCCGTCTATTAGAGCAGTCGGAAATTGATAGACCTGGACTCCCAGGTATTTAAATGAGTTGTACGCTCTAGTAAGTAAGGCGTGGGGCTGTCGCTGCCTATGCTCAAGTTGGATGGGTGACATTGGGAATAAAACTGATTTATCCCAATTAAATGTTAGGCCCAGCAGACGTGCATGGGTGTCTAAAAGTTCCACTAGTCCCTGTAGTGCCCCGTCCTGGTTGCGAAGATAGATCAGAGCATCGTCCGCATAGAGGGACACTATATACCACTGCGTGTGCACCTGCATACGCCAGTCAATAACATGGTTGCATAGCGCACAAGCCAGAAGCTCCATGGGCAGGAAAAACAACAAAGGCGAGAGTGGACACCCCTTCCTTGTTCCACGCTTAATGTTAAAGGGAGGTCAGATAAATTAACCTGTTTTTACCCAGGCTTATGGGTTGGTATACAATAATTTCACCCATCATAGAAACTTAGGGCCCATACGATTTCGAGCCAGCACCACCTGCAGGTAATACCACCCTAGGGAGTTGAAGGTCTTTTCTATGTCTAAGGTGGATATCCAGTGGTGCCCTGCAGCTGATTGGGCCCACTGTAGTATTTTAAACAAGTGACGAGGGTTCAGCCCAGTGTTACTGCCAAGAACAAATCCATTTTGGTCTGCATGGACCACCAGGGGGACGATCTGTAGCAATCTGTTGGCAAGCACTTTGCCCATGATTTTGTAGTCCGATGTGAGATAAGAAGGGGGTCGCGCCCAGATTTAGGGTGGACCACCAGGACTGCCTCACGGAGGGAGGAGGGCAAAATGCCTCTATCAAAAGATTCTTGGTATATGGTGAGCAGTCGGGTGCCAACTGGGTGGAGTAAGTAGTGTAAAACCCCACGGGCCAACCATCCATACCGGGAGTTTTACCTGTCGCTAGTTGCTTAATAGTGTCTGTGATTTTGGTTATCGTGAGCGGATTCTCTAATTGAGAGTATTGGTCCTTCAATATTTCTGTGAGGGCCGCCTGTTCTACGAACTGTTGGATTGCTGGTGGGTCACCTATGTCTAGGGCCTTATATAATGTCAGGTAATAGTTATAAAAGGAGTCATTAATTTGCACTTGAGTATTGACCAAGGCACCATCTGGAGCCTATATTGCAGTGACAGGTGGTTGTGTTAGGTTGTTCTTTAACAGCCACGCAAGCGTCCTGCCAGCTTTGTCACCCCTTTGTGTTGTCTAGCCATATATTGCTTATAATTGAGAGTGCACAACTTGAACAGTGCTTCCTTATATGCTAAAAGAGTTTTGAATCATGTCAGTGTTATGCGGGGATCTGTGGGCATCCTGGTGCAATATATCAGTTTCTAGCTCTTGTATTTCCTTAGTAAGGGGTCCATTAGCATGTAGGGCGGATCGCCAGCTTCTGCATGGTGGTGGCGATCCGCCCTACATCCTTTGTCCGTCACCCATTCCCCCCGGATGGAAAGACAACCAGTCGACCGGGTGGAAAAGGGGCTATATATGTCGTCCGTGTCTGCTAGACACTGCCATCCATATTAGCATGGGCAGCGGAGCATGGCTTTCCATGGCGGAGACCCTGCCATGGAAAGCCATAGGGAGTCTGCTTTCAGGAGCCTGTTGCGGGCCCCCAGGGTATTGGGGGTGAGAGTGCACATGGGGGTACCTATTGTACCCCCCTGCATTGTCATGGACATGGTGGCAGGCACCTCGCTGTGCCTGTCACTTTGTGCATGACAATGCACACAAGTGTATTGCCAGCATCGTGGTTGGCGGTGCTGTGAGCACCGCCTGCCAAAATGCTGGGAATGGAGGATGCCACCTCCACAGAGGCGGTGGCATTCTAATTGCAGGTGTGGGACCGCTGAACCACTGGCGGCTGGTCCCAGCTCCTCTATGGTGGTGGGCGGACTCAAGTCCACCCACCATCCTAATCGTCTCCTTAGTGTCATGCGGGTACCGTACATTGCCTGTATGACTTGTCCGCATAGGATGACCTTTAGGGCGTCCCATTGGATGCCGGATTGTGTGGCCGTCCCTACAATAGTCTAGAAATATGTGGTTAAGGACGGCGAGATAATGTCATTCAGGGCCTGGTCACTAAGTGCTTCTAGGAGGAGTCGCCAAGTCAGTATGCTGGGTCTGTATGCACCGCAAGTCAATTGGACCTGCAGGGGGCTGTGGTCCGACACAGTGAGAGCAAATACATGGCACGGGCCACAAGCATTAGCGCTGGCTCCGTGCAATAGATGGTGTCGGTACGCGTGTACAGGTCATGGAGGGTGGTATACAGTGAGTATACCTGATGTATAGGATGTTTCGCACACCAGCTATCAATTAGTTGCATCTGTGTGACCCAAGCCGTCATTGTGCATGCAAGTCCGACAGCCTGTGCTCCAAGGAGGGAGGGTAGGAGCGGTCAAGTGCTAAGTCGGGTACGCTATTGTAGTCGCCCCCATAGTAAGTGGGAGTCAATGGATCCCTGAGGAGTGCTGGGGTTAGAGGCTGGAGGAATGTGAATTGTCCTGAGTTAGGAGCATAAATGGACCGCTATGTGCACCGCCTGCCACAATGTCAGGAATGCTTGATGCGCCCACCACTGTGGCGGGTGCATCCTAATAGAAGGAACAGGACCCTGCCCTTATGATGGGTGGTCCCTCTGTACGACGGGATGGCTTGCAGACAAAGTCATAATGTGCCCCTTTGTGTCTTTTCGCACAACCAGCCAGACCTTGCACATTTCAGGTCACCAATAAATACTTATTCTCATGTATTTTCATAATGCATGCAAAAAATGGTGCAATAGCCCACCCCCATACCTCTGCCTTTCAGCAGGGTATACAGACACATACTATAAGCTGACATTGTGTGGTATACTATAAATCAATCAACCCCACCAATTGCCAACAGGCAAAGGGCTGTATGAACTTATATGCAAACATAAGAAATCAAGGAAGCAAAAAGAAAAAAACAATAAATTATACAACACAAAATAGGCATGTAACAATCACTTATCGTGCGTGGGACATTTGTATACTTGCACGATCTCACCACCGTTTTTAGACCGCCTTGGTAATATGTTTGTAAGTCAGCCGCTCAAGTGATAACAGAAACTCGTGATCAACAGCCATCTCCTGCATGTGTTTCGTATTCCATTAGGCATTTTGGCGCAGGTCTTCCAAGTCATAGTTCCACAGATGGCTAACCCAGTTCATTGGAGGTCTGAGGTGTTACGTTGGGGCCATTGCCCAGCATCAACTGCTGCTGTGAGTGCAATAGGGAGTATTCCTGTTCCAGGGAGTCCTCCGTTTCCGAGTCGGGCGGGAAGGTGATGTGGTGGCTCCATGCTCTTCGGCGTGTTTGAGAGCTTGCTCCCTTTCCTGCGCCACTTGGGTCTTGATGAGACAGGGGCTGTAAGGCTAGCCACTGCACCCGCGATGGCTGAACTTCTTCCATTGATGGTGTGAGCCCTCTGTAGATTTCAAGGCTGTCGTCACTCCGTTCTGTTCTGCCCACTTCCAGGCGTCCTCAGGAGATTGACAAAACACTGCGTTACCTTTATGTTGTATGCGCATTGTGGCCGGGTATTGTAGAGCATATATTTTATCTCATGCTCCTGGATGAAGCGTTTAATTTCCATGAAGGATGACCGGCATTGCTGCACTACCATGGTGTAGTTCGGGTATATGTGCACTTCTGCTTTCTCAATCACCCATGGCCCGTGGGCCCTTGTGACCTGTAGAATGTGATCTTTTTCGCAATAATTAAAAAGGTGTGTGACTACTGGCTTAGGGGGAGAGCCTAGTCGATGAGGGCCTCCTGGGACTCTGTTTGCACATTCCACAGGGAAAAACCGGGAATGCTTGCCCTGCAGTATGATATCTGTGAACCAGGCTTCTAGGTTCTGGCACACCCACGAAGTGCACATTTTCCATCACAATATGCCTTTCTGGTTGTGAACACGGTCTTGGAGATAATTCAGTTCTTATTGCTGTGTCTTCATTTGGGTTTCTGTGAAAGATACAGAGGGCTTCATGGTAGCGATTGTGGACTCCACCTCTGGATCCAGTTTTTTATGATCTTCACGCAGGAAATTGAACTCTGAGCATAACGTGCCGATCATCGGGACAAGGGTGGATTTGATGTCCATTACTGCCGCCATGAGTTCACCTAGGTGGTGCAAGATATCATCCTGTGGATTGGATTGGGCTGTTGACGGTTGGTCGGCTCCCGCACCACTTAATGGTGGGTCCTTTGGATGTGCAGTCTGTGGGAGCTGCTTCTCCGGCCTTGTCTTACCCATCTTGGTGGCAGTAGAGCTCTGCAGGTTTCAGGGGGGGGGAAAAAGAGATAGGTGCGTGTCGAAGTCAGTGTCTGTACTTCAGTGCTTAATGTGCCCCAAGACAAGGGGGGCAGTCATCAGTCTTCGCCTCCTATGTAGATGTCCCACCCGGATCAGCATGTTGGATGGTAGCGAAAGTTATGTAGTGAGGCTGGGTTAGCAGGTCTCCTGAGCCGATGTGTCAAGGGGTGCCCCGTCCAAGCAAATCCCAACTGGACAGCTCAAAGCACAAGTCCTGGGGAGCCAGCTGATACAGGGTGCACAGACAAAATATCAACCTACCTTAATAACAAATTTTAAATATTGTCAGGGACAGAATATCGAAGTCAAGAATATCGTTGACCAGAATATCGACCTTAAGGTAAGTAATATTGTTTTTTTTAATATCGAAGTAAGTAATATCATTAACAAAAATATTGTTGTCAATAATATCGAAAACAGTTTTAGTGTTATGTATTTTATATGTACGTTTAACATTTTTTAAATGTATTTTCATACATTTTAAATATATGTGTTAAATGTTTAGAAATTAGTAATTGTTTTAAAGTAACTTTTGCGCTTTAGTATCAGAGTGGGTTGTAGGTGTATAGAAGAATATGGTGGGAAGGAATTTAATTATAATTAATTCATTCATATGCTTTAAATTATTGTTATTGCTTATTAATTAATTGGTAATTAATTGTTATTTGGAAATTAATGTTTATTAATTAGTTAATTTATAACTCTGTTAATTATAACTAATTTATAAATAATTATTATTTATTGTTATTGTTAATACGTTAGGGAAATTTCCCGTCCCAAAATCAGAAGTAAAAAAATCTCGGGGTGTGGATGGATTCCCCCCTCAGCTTCTACACTCATACCACATGCTTTGGGATCCTACAGGGTCTCAGACCTATTTTAAAAATGTTTGACCCTCCTACCCACCAGCTCATAGTGCAATCAACTATCCTCTCCCACCTGGATTATGTGAGCTCCTTGTTGTTAGGGGCCAACCAGGCAGAGATTAGAAGATTGCAGCGGGTGCAAAATGCGGCAGCAAGAACTTTGGTAGGCCTCCCTCGCTCATATTCGGTTGCCAACACCTTAAGTAAACTCCATTGGCTTCCTGTGGCAAAGCGGATCCAATTTAAAGCTCTCTGCCTTTCATCTAAGATTCTAAAGCTCGCTTCTCCACCTATGCTCTGTTCACTACTGACCCCGTATGTCCCCCGACGATCACTGCGGTCGGAAGGCCAACACCTTGTAGCGGTTCCTCGGGTGAAACGCTCCCGGATGGGTGGTCGCTCCTTCCGCTATCTGCCTGCTGAACTATGGAACGCCTTGCCGTCCCAGTTGCGTGGCTTAGAGGATCTCCTGGCCTTCAGGAAAGCTATCAAGACTTACCTATTTCCTTCTAACTAGGCCTCTGGGGCTGTTATGATACAGCCTGCTGTGCTTTGTAGAGACAGCTGCCCTCCTTGTCAGTGACAGCGCCGGGACGCCCCTTGGCTGGGGCAGCTGAGCGCTTTATAAAAATATGTAACATAACAATACATTCAGGGGTCGATTCCGATTCGGGAAACAAATCCGTACGAAGAATCGTATTCGTAGCCGTTTCCGTACTAAGCATACAAATCTGTCCGAATCGCGCAGTACGATCCGTAGGAAAAGAATACGTACAAATGTGTGCGAACGGTATGAAAATCAAGGGAAAATCCGTACGATACAGGACCCTCACGGTGAATCGTACAAATCGTAAACATGCTGTACGACCTGACAAGTACGATCCGGAGCAGGGAACGAGAACGCAATTCATACGGAAAACGTTGTATGAGCAATTCGTATGGAGAATCACACATTCACATACGCACCGTACCCCTGCAATCATGGGGGTACGCACCATACTCCGATGCTCGGTACCTCTACGCACCGTACCCTGATGCACCGTACACTTACGAGCCACACACTCATGCACCATAAACCCATGCACTGTACCCCGATGCACCATACACTACGCACCATACCCCTGCAATCATGGGGTGCCCTCGCGTACCTGGGGGGTCCATGTCGCACGCGGTTCGAGTCAAAATATGCTTTTAAGGATGTTTTAAACTCCCGTAGGAAAAGAGTCATATGGGGTGTTGTCGTAACGAATCCAGTGCTTAATTTGTAAAATTTGAAGTGCAGGTGCTCAAATGTTTGTTGAAGGCCACACCTACTTTTCTCTGGCTCCACCCACTGCCTCGACTTGCTCCACCCACTTACTCTATTAGCTCCATCCACAAATGCGAAAAGTCAGATGTTAAACCCAATCTGAATTTCAGCAAGGGAGCCTTCCTCATAGTAAGCTTTTGATAGGTTCTCCTGCCCTGTGAACATTTTGAAAAAGATTAAATCAAACGTGCATTTAAAGCACAATTTTGGATTAAATGAGCTAAAATATCTAACGCATTGAAAAGGGACAATGCCCGTGCTATATGTGCTGATTTGGGGAAAGGACAATACAGAGGTATGTCATTTTTAACAAAGTCCAGGCGTGCCACCCCCACAATTTTCTATATATCCCTAACCCCGTAAAGCATATTGAAGTTATGAAATATTGTTACAAGGAGCAAATTAAAATGGTGAAGAGAAAAAGATGAATAACAAAGAGGAATGTACTTTCTGCTTGAGCAGCAAAGAAGAGGAAGTTGTCTCTCGTATTCATGACTATTTATCCATGGACAGTGATGCCAAAGGACCCTCTGTGATATGTGAATTTAAAACCTAAGGGTTGATTCACAAAGGGCCTCTGCACTCCCGGCAGTCCTGGAAGAGGGGCACACTCGTGACGGGACCTCCCCTTTGCAGTTACTCATTGCGGAGGTACCACAACGAGTGTAGAGACCCCCACCATGAGTGCATGGACTGTTGACACAACTGAGGGCCTCTGCCACGAGTGTGAAGGCCCTTTGTGAATCGGCCCCCTCGTAAGTTAACTTTACTGAAGTATTGATCTTCTCATGTTTTGATGAATTTCTTAGTTTAAATATGCTTGTGAAATTTTGCTGCTATAATTTAATGTAATGAAGAACCAGATGTAATTCAGCCTCCAGTCTTGAACTGAAATCATTTTGGACTGTAGGTCCCCATATGAAACAAAAGATAACCATCATCACAGAACCTGGCCAAAGGACAGCCTTTACAATCAAACTAGGAAAGCTAGAGTGCAACAATTGAATTGTGGGGGAAAAAACAACTCTGTTAGGATAACTGTGCTAGATGAGTTCTCATCAGCCCTTGAAAGGAGCTTGTGAGAAACAACATTGAAGGCCCTGAACCAACTTTTTCCAGGTCTATGGCCAATTTCCTACTGTCCATTCACCCACTCCTCACCCAGGAGGAGGTATGGTGTAACTGTTGTCTTTGATTTTGATTCATTCTGTCCTCTTCTGAAGGCAGTACCAAATATGCATATCAAGATTTGAACTATGTACGTCTTGTGCAGATGCACTGTCATCTTCCTGCAAGGCACACATTTGGAGAATGCTAAAAAAAATTACTATTAATTTTACCTCGGGCTGAGGTGCCTTATCTGTGAATTTCTCTTCTGTTTCCACTTGCCAAAAGAGAGGTTAAGCTGACTATTAAACCTCTGCTCCCTCTCTAGGCTTAGTTGTTGTTGTAGTGCCCATGTATGCCTGAGTTTTACTCAGTGCTTAATTTGAGCTGGTGGTTTCCAGTGCTCAGCACCAGCACTTAATCATCAACATGGCACTTAATCATTAACATCGGAGCTTTTCATGAGCACCAGTTAAGGACACATTAATTTAAGGAGAGAGTAAGTGATTTTCCCAGAATCACAGGATGTTGAGCTAGCTGAGGAGATATGAACCTGGTTCCCAAGCTCCGAAGTCTGCAGCACTGGCCATTAAGCGACATTCTCTGTCCACTTTCATGGTTAGCAGTTGTTTCTGTTTTAGGTGGCGCTAGCAGGTGAAATGGGCTGGTGCAAGCTGCCTCCTGACGAGAGCCCTGGCACTTATTTTTTTAACAAATTAACCACTGATTTTATTAGAGGTGGCCAAAAATTAACTGGGAGAGTCGAGCCAGAGCCGAGCTAACGGTCTGGCTCAGATCTTAAAGCCTGCGCATCAGCGCATGATCTGATCCCTGGAAAACATTTGCTATGTAAATCATAAAAAAAAATGTTTAAAAGTGGATTTCTTTACTATGTGGAAGCTTTGCCATTAATAGTCAGATTATATATCTGCACTGCGAAGTACTTATTAAAAGTGATAGTTTCTAAACATAAACCAGTGAACTAAGAGACAAGACAACTGACATGTAAACCCTGTACATAACCCAGATTTTAGAGCAGCCTTAGAGTTTTATTAAATCAAACACAATAGGTTGTTGTAAAACTGGTATCCTGAACTCAACGTTTGAAAGGGCTTTCATGCACGGTTATGAAGAAAAAAAAGTGTTTTGGTCAAATAAAATATTTGCTTTTGGTCACACAATTTAAGCTGGTAGCTGCAATTTACCAAGGTTTTCCGGTTTTAGTTTGTACAAATCAGGCAGTAAATGGGTATCCATTTGTCTTTCCTATATTAAGGCTTTGTTTTCACATTTCTGCCGCTTTTATATAGCGCAAACTTGGCACACTTTACATGAGCACCAGTTACAACATTACACAAGGTCGCATTCATTGTTTATAGGCAATGAGGATATTAAACGCTCTGCCCATAATCGCAGGAGATTGAATGTGACCCCGAGACTCCAAGGGGGTTCTCCAGCTGCAAAGTTGGCACATCCTGGTTAGGGGGCAAGCAGAAGCCATATGAAAAAGCTCGGCTCGAGGTTCCAACAGGACCTTGAGTTGAGACAGAGCCATGCTTCAGGCTCGACCTTGGCTCGAGCTTAGAGTCCAGTCATAAATACAGCATTATTTTCTATCATTAATGTGTTTAGTGCTACTGGGCCTAGGCAGACTATACATACTGCACTATTTACATCATTTGATTTGTTCATCCGGCACAGTCCCTCTACACTAGCTGCACGATGCTTGTAGTGTAGCAAGACTGTAAAACGGTGCCCTACTTGAATCGTGCTTGATTCAGACACCCAGACTGTGAGATCTGCCCACTTGGTATCATGTTGTTTGTGTAGCCAGACTGTGTACACTGGCTACAGGGCGAACGTGACACTGTGCCACAGGACGAACATGTTACAAAAACAGCAGTGTACATAGTCTGGCTACACAACAAACATGATACTGAGAGCAGACAGTGTTCACACTTTGCTGCATTTTCTCATGTTTGTCCTGTAGCCAGTTTGCACAGCCTGGTTAAAATACAAACTTAACAAAGAGTGCAGTGTTTACAGTCTGACTACAGGACGAACATGATACAAATACAGCAGGGTGAACACTACACTCTGTGTCATGTTCTTTGTGTAGCCAGCCTGTGCACCCAGCTGTATTTGTGCCATGTTCTTCCTGTAACCAGACTGTGAAAAATGCACTATTTGTTATGTTTGTCTTGTAACCAGACTGTGCACACTGCCAAGTTCGCCCTGTAACCAGGCTGTGCACACTGCGCCATGTGTTTTGTGTAGTCAGACTGTAAACGCTGAACGCTGTGCCATGTGATTTGTGTAGTCAGACTGTGAACACTGCACTGCTTCTGACCTTCCCATCTCCTCCCTCACCTAGTTACATTCGCCTGTGCTATGGCAGTGCCCTCCACCTAGGGCTGCCCCACCCCAAATACCAAACCTCCAGAAAATTCTGAGCTTTGTTGGTCAGGTCTTGTTGAGGGAGGAAAGCAGCGAGCAGCCAGACCCACATAAAGCACTGGGTGGCTGTGAATTCCGTAGTCCCCTTGGAGAGTTTATGTTCACATTAAAGTGCCTCGAGGCATATGTGAAATCTCGTGCCCTGAGACACCCCTCTATCACCACCAACCCTACTCTGCCCAAGGCTCCCGAGGGTCACCAGAAACTAAAGTGGGAGCAGCTGAGGTCGAAGGCTTCTGCACGGCTGGCCCTCGGCTCTGGAACAGCCTCTCCCGAGACTTCCCCCTCCTCCCCCTTGTGCTGCTGGTCAGAGCCATGCTTGTGTACTCACAATCACTCGAGGGCACCAGTTACAACATTACACAAGGTTGCATTCATTGTTTATAGGCAATGAGGATATTAAACGCTCTGCCCATAATCCCAGCTACAAAGTTGGCACATCCTGGTTAGGGGGCAAGCAAAAGCCATATGAAAAAGCTCGGCTCGAGGTTCCAACAGGACCTCGAGTTCAGACAGAGCCATGCTTCCGGCTCGACCTTGGCTCGAGCTTAGAGTGGCTCGTCCACATCTACATTTTTTACTCACCACTTCAAAGGCAGACCTAAGTGTCTGTATTAGGGCCCAAGAAACCCAACCCATGCTGTGTCACAGGCCCCAAACGGCGAACACTGCATTAGCGGCCACCCACGCAGCCGTAGAAATAGAACCAAAGAATCTATGACTGCGAGGGTGGGTATTACGAATGCGCAAGTAAGTTCGTCTGTTTTGTCAGTCCCAGATCCTTTAACACTATCCCTCAACAACACTAATGTATTTACCTTGTAAACGTTGTACACAGCAAAATATCGCCGCTTTCCAGTTATCTATTGTTACCCGTCATTCTCATTGGGAATATTTCCACCTTCTCTTTAGTGCTGACTATATCCTGTACATTTTCCACTGGGGATATGGTGTAATTCTCATGCAGCATCATCACCCAAAGGACGAAGAGGACAGACGAGTTCAAGGAGCTTGAAGTACTCCTGTGACCTGTAATAGGCAGCCGCGTTTGTTCCACGTACCTCAGCTTACTTCTGACCAGTGGCGCCTTCAGCAGGTGCCCTCGGTATACATGAGCAGTTCCGTTAGGCGGGCCTGGTGCAGCTGCTAATAACTGTTGAATGGATGACTCGGGTTTGGGTGTGCGCATGCGGGTATGCTGGGGCGTGGCAAGTTGAAATAAATCTGGTCACGCTGCCTGCTTCCACACAGCCCCTGCCCCCGGAAGAAACAAAATCCAGCGCAATGACTCAGCGTCCCCCGGCACGCCCACCAGGTTCTGGCGGCAACACTTAACTAAAGGCCGCCATCACTAAACATTTAATGACTTTTCAATCGGTCCTGGAGCTGGTCATGAGAACATCACTCTGCGGCTTCTCCGAGGTAAAAGTAATTAAACACATTGATTAATGCAATATCCATTATGTCACAGTGCAGCAGATGGGTGTCGAGTGTAGACCCGGCCCTGATGATAAAGTGCCGGTGCTAAGCATCGGAAAGCACCGGCACAAATTAAGCACTGAACGAATCGTACTTGCTGGTTCGTGAAAAGCTGCTTCAATACGTACGAGCGACGCGTACTACGTGTTCCAAATGCGATTTGTACGTATTTTTAAGTTGCATGGACTTTCGTACGATTTGTACGGAGATCTGCTATGGGTTTGGATCGTACTTTATCGTACGTACGTGGATGTTGAAGGTGTACGATTCATATGGGAAAAATGCTCCGTACAGTGATTCGTACCGACTTGAAATCGACCCCTTATGGTAATTCATTATTAATTGGTAATTAATGTTTATTAAGTGATTAAGTGATTAATTGATCATTACATTATTTATGTTTTTTTGTGCATAGTGGGTTGTGGATTTACAGGGGAATAGGTTGGGAAGTAATTGCATTTAATTATTAATGAATATGTTTTTTAATTATTGTTATTGAATATTAATTTATTGTTAATTAATTTGTCTTTGATTTAATAATTTTTATCACTTGATAATTAAATTAATTGTTTTTTTGTGTAGTGTGTTGTGTGTTAATGGGGGAATAGTGTGGGAAGTAAATGAATGTTATGTAAGTAAATATTAATTTAAATTAATTGGTATTTATTAATAGTTTGTTGTTAATTAATTATTAATATGTTATTTATTTTACAAAAATTACTTAATTGATAAGTATGTTAATTTAACCCCTGCGCTATCCAATACTTTCCCTACTGTTGCACTCCCTGGAGTGTGAATAGTAATTTTAACCCCTACGCTATCCAACATTTTCACTACTGTTGCTCTAGTTGAAGTTGGAATAGCAATTTCTTTGCCTCCACTATCTAATATTTTTTGTATTATTTTAGCTAATATAGTATATCATTTATTTTAAAAAGATTAAAAATATTTGTACTTTTTAAAATGTGTTACATTTATTTATTTAATTTGCATTGTATTATTGTTTTCTGTGTATAGATGTATTTATAATTTATAAGATTTTTTTAATCAATTAATAAGTTTGATTGGGGGAATAGTGTGGGAAGTAAATGAATGTTATTTAAGTAAATATTAATTTTTTTAGGTCGATTAGTTGATGAAGAGGCGACCATCATAGCTGGGGATCTAAATTGTAACTATGAACCAATCTCAGGGCTTAGTGATGTTTTCGATGAAGAAGACCAGGCAAATAACATCCCCCTGCTGGATAATAATGATCCTGTACATTGAACAGCACTGGCAGTTCAATTAGTGAAGCTGTCCGCGGAACATGGTCTCAGGGCCTGCAACGGTCGTCTTCCATCAGATATGATCAAAAATCAACATTTCATAGGAACAATTGCAGAAGTAACTTAGATTTTGTAATTGTTTCATTGGCCATTTGGCACCATATGATTGATCTAGAGGTGAAGGAAAGAATAGAGAGTGACCATTGTCCTTTGGAACTTCAGCTAGAAGCATGTTTGGTAACAGGGGATGGGAGTGTAAAGATATCAGACTCAAATACTGGCCAATGTGACGAGATCCTTGTTAGTAACAACAGACGTGCTCTAAAGTGGTCCCACATACTGGAACATGGTGAAATTCTTGCTGAAATGTATCTACAACTTGCAAGCACATTGTCGACCTTTATAAGTTCACCATTTAAGGCAGCTAATCCTGGCCGCTTTATTGCTCTTCACAATGAGCTCTTTAATACCTTAAAACTCCTCGTCACAAAGTTACCAAAAAAGTGCCATCAGAAATCACAAAATCTGCCCCATTGTAAAACTTGGTATGATAAAACATGTAGACAGCACAAAGCAAGTCTCCTACTAGCGATTAAAACTAATTCCTTGGACCAGGTTAGGTTGGCAAGGAAAGCATATAAGGAGGTGCAGGTTGCTTCAAGGAAAGCTTGGGAGGAGAAAAAATGGGCGGACATGCTGGTAGCTGTAAAGGCCAAAGAAAATATAGGCTACTGGAGGATAGTTGCTAATGGGAACCATGAGGGGAGAATTGTTAAAGATGTTTATCTTGACAAAGCGACTTGGGTTAATCACTTTACTCCTCTCTATAAGAAATATGATGATACTTCCAATGTAACCAGCGAGGAGGCTTTACAGTTTATACCTTCTGGCGCTAGCATGGATTTTACTTTAGAGGAAACTGAGGCAGCTAATAATTCTGTGAAAAATGGTAAAGCACCTGGCTTAGATAAAATCCCGGGGGACCTCTACAAGCATGATTTAAAGGTCTGGGTACCTTACATTAATCATCTGTGTAATACGCTGTCTTGTAGTGTGGATTTCCCTGAAAGCTGGAGGGGAGCCAAGATTTTTTTAATTTTTAAAAAGGGTGTCAGGTCGGAACCTTCTAATTACAGACCAATTAGCCTAATGGATATTCTTCAAAAAATCTATTCGAGGCATATTTTAACTTGTGTTAACTTGTGGTTGGGAGATCATTCGGTCCTCACAAAGTTCCAAGCTGGGTTTAGGACAAAGTGAGCTTCATTGACCAAGTTTTTAGACTTTGCTGCCTTTACTGGAAATATGTTCAGATCAAAAAGGGACATTTATATGTCGCCTTTGTCGACCTCAGGGCAGCCTTCGATCTAGTGCCACGAGATCTTTTATGGAGGTCACTTCATAAGATAGGGCTTCCCAACTGTCTGTTGATTCAGATTATTGGATTACATGCCAAGAATTTTGCCAAAGTAAGATGGGGCCCAAATGGGGAATTGACCCAGAATATACCCATTGAGCGTGGGGTTTGCCAAGGCTGTGTTTTGGCCCCCACTTTATTTTCCATTTTCGTGAATGATATTACTGCTCACTTGGAGGGTTGTAAAAACGACTCTCCAAAATTAAATGGGGAAAGGGTACCCACATTATTATTCGCGGATGATACCATTTTAATTTCCCAAACTAAGAAAGGCTTACAGGAATTACTACATTCATTTAGCGAATATTGTAACAAGAAAGGTTTGGAAATTAATGCCAAAAAAACTAAATGTATGGCCTTAAACCCCATCAAACCAGATAAAGGACACCTATCATTAAATGGCCAAAGACTCCAATCTGTCCAAAACTTTTCCTATTTGGGGGTCACAATCGACTCTAATTTCATGTGGAGACCCCAAATTGACAAAAGTAAGTTAATATTTACCCAGAACACCACACCCATTCTGAAGAAGCAGGGTGCAAGTATTAGCAAAGCTGTCTCTCCAGCATTTGAACTGTTTAAATTCAAAGTTCAATCTGCTGCACTCTATGGTGCTGAGATCTGGAGGCCAATGTCAAAGGATGTGTTTTTGACTTCCGATAATAAATTTATGAGAAGTCTCGTAAGGGTTCCAAAAGGCACCCCCCTAGTACCATTACAGTTGGATCTAAATGTCAGAAGAACTGACCACTACACTATTATCCGACCGTTAATGTTCTGGGTAAGACTTTGGCAAACACCAGAACTGCTTGACTACAAAAATGGGATAAAAGAGGTAATGGGTATGGATGGATCGAACTCTAATGTGTGGCTAAAACATGTTAGGTTGTGGTTAACTAAAATAGGCTTATCACAATTTTGGGAGAATCCTGAAAGTTGCCCCTTAACTAAAAAAAAATGGTGAAAATGGCCTTTTGGGACTTTATTAATAATCAAATGACCAATGGAAACAGTAGTGGGACATTAGTAAATAACTTTCTAAGGTTCAAGGATGAACCATTTTTTGAGAACTTTTTAGATGAAGTTGAGCCCCCGCTAGCTAAAACCCTTTTCTTGCAATTTAGATATGGGAACCTCGTGACCAACTCAACCTCGGCACGTTGGTCTAGAAGGGGTAATGTCGATGAGGACCATACGACTAGTAAAATATGTACCATGTGTGAGGGCAAATCACAAGGAGGAAGACCAGCACATCCTATTCTTCTGTCCAGCCTATGTGTTGGCCAGAAGGAAGTGGATTAAACCTTTAGGTAACCTGTTGGGAATAAGGTCATGCACGACGGCACTGAGAATGATTAAATCTGATACAACGCAAGTAATTGTATGTAGTGTCAGTTGTTTCTTGCACTCAATCTACATCATGCGTAAGAAAAAAGGCTTAATGCTATAAGGTCCAACTTATCAACCATTTGTTTGCTTGTTTTAGCTGTTTTGTGGTGTAAATGTATGTATTTATATTGTATATTTCTCAGCTCGGCTCCCCATTGCTTTTAAAGCTAGAGATGTACCATTTTTCGCATTTGTACTTTCTTCAAATCCATATTGTTTTTAATTGCATACCAATTAATTGTTCGAACCAGGGGATTTAATGTGTATATTTTAATGAAATGTATATGATGTGTCAATCTTTTATGACAAAGTTTTGCCAAAATAAAGATCAATTGAATTGAATTGAAATATTAATTTAATTTAATTGGCATTTATTATTAGTTTTTTGTTAATTAATTATTAATATGTTATTTATTTTACCAAAATTATTTAATTGATAAGTTTGTTAATTTAACCCCTATGCTATCCAACACTTTCCCTACTGTTGCACTCACTGGAGTTGGAATAGTAATTTTTACCCCCACGCCATCCAACATTTTTCCTACTGTTGCACTCACTAGAGTGGGAAAAGTACGTTTTTACCCTTATGCTATCAACATTTTCCCTACGGTTGTACTCATTGGAGTGGGAATAGTAAATTTAACCTCTACGCTATCCAACACTTTCCCTACTGTTGCACTCACTTGAGTAAGGAATAGTAATTTTTAACCCTACGCTATCCAACACTTTCCCTACTGTTGCACTCCCTGGAGTTTGAATAGTAATTTTAACCTCTACGCTATCCAACACTTTCCCTACAGTTGCACTCCCTGGAGTGGGAATAGTAATTTTAACCCCTACACTTCCCAATATTTTTACTACTTTTGCTCTGTTTGGAGTTGGAATGGTAATTTTATTGCCTCAAACTATCTCATATTTTTTGTATTATTTTAGCTAATGTAGGTTATCATTAATTTGAAAATGATTAAAAATATTTGTACTTTTTAAAATTTGTATTATTGTTTTATGTGCATAGGTGTATTTATACTTCATAAGAATGTTTTTATCAATTAATACGTTATTATAATAATTAATAAAACATATTAAATAATTATGTATATTTTATGTTTATGTTTAATGTATTTTTAAATTATATATATATATATTATTTATAATTTTTAAACATTTAAAAATATGTTTAACTCTTTATTTTAATTATATGTATTATTTACTTTATTTTACATAATTTTTGTTACTTTAAAAAACCCGATATTTTTAACAACGTAATTTTTCACATCGATATTTTTTTGTTGATATTTTTGTACTCACCATAATGTAGATAGGATGTCGATATTCTTGATTTTGATATTCTTGCCGCAATATTTTTGTAGGTCGATATTCCAACCTTCTGTATTTTTTCAGTGGTTCCCGATACAGGGCCAGATAATGGTCAATTATGCTCAGGCCTCCAGTACCACATTTCGCCTGCTATGAGTATAATATCAGCTCAGGCCTCCATTGTGCCAACTGCTGGGTGCACACATGCAGTAGAGGGGAACCCAGTGTCAAACTTCGGGGCCCTGCTCATCCTCATGCTGCAGTGTGCTCAGGAAAGGCCCACTGGAAGTCATGCACGGGCAGCCTACCTGTGTCCCTGGACAGGCCCGGCTCCAATATGGCATGGTGTCTAAGCATGGGCGAATTTTGCGAATCTGGCATTCGCGAATTTTCCGAATTTGCGAACTCGCAATCCGCGAAATCCGCGAATTCTCGCGAATTTGCGGATTTGTTTTGTGTTCGCAAGGGGTTCTGCCAGTTCGCGAGGGTTTAGTACCAGTTCGCAATTGCGAACTTACTTGTCAGCTCTCAACGGTCGCGACTATGTTGTTTCTACGTCTGGTTCATCATCGCAGGTTCCCAGCACCCTCTGTTTCACCACTGCCACCCTCTGTTTCACCCATGCCACCCTCTGGTACATCAATGCCACCCTCTGGTTCATCATCACTGTAGATTATGGGGGGAAAGGCAAGCACACCTGCCCGGCTTCAACTGACATGAATTAATTTGGGGTTTGTTTATAAATGTGTCACTGTTTTAACATTCCAGGTCTGGCACCTGCTTCCTTATCAGTAATTTGCTTTCTGTTGCAGTGCAATTTTTTTTCCAGGGCCTTTGTGGCCTACTTGTAGCTATTCTATGAGCCTGCTGTGAGGGTCAGAGCAGGGTCATGCAATTGTTGCAACTAGCAACTGAACTCTGGAGGGGCCCCAGTCAGGAAGCACTACAGGGAATGGTTACTAATGATGAGTTTGAACTCTTGCACCTGCTGAGTGCTTTAAGTTTTGCAAAACTCGTTTTTATGCAATTTCGCGGGATTTGCGGGGCGCAAACTTGCGCGAGATTGGATTCGGAAGCCGCAAATTCGTGCGAATATGCGATTTGTTTTTTTTGCGGCGTGTCAGTTCTCAAGGTTTTGTGCGTTTTAGCGAGCCGCTTGTAGCGCAAGGCGCGAAGTTACCCTCGCGGTCGTTCAAAGGCGCGGCCATCTTGTTTGCATGACGTATTTCCATTTCCGGGCGCGAAGTGTAATCTCGCAAAGTGTGCGGCTCGCTAGTACAATTTCGCGGGTGTTCGCGAGGAAAATCTTGCGCGAACTTACCCGCGCAGTCGTGAACGGGCGCGGCCATCTTGCTTCTCATTCATTGCTATGGTTCTGGGCATGCTTTTGGTATCCTCTCTGTATCTCTGCCATCCTTTGCTTGTTTGAAGTTTTTTTTGATCTATGTTACTTATTATCTATCTCTCTATTTTTCTAGCTCTATATTTTTGTGTTTTCTGCTACTTTTGGTTAATTTTAAACTACTTTTTCAACTCTTTACTTTTCTTCTCTTCCCCCTTCAATTTTCTTTATTATTTAGCTTCCTTTCTGCCCAGACCATGGTGAAGGGAGCCGGGAAGCAGCCCGAGAAGGGGAAGGGTCCCGCACCCCGTGCCCGGCTCCCGTGCGGGCGTTTGAGGGGGGAGACTGTCGCACCCCGGGAGATCTTCAGCCCGGAGGAGGTGGCCACACAAATTTTTTATGTTCAGCGCCGCCTCCCCAGGACCATCATGGCAGGCGGCAAGATCGGTAGCGGGTACGGAATCTGGGAGCGCCGGAAGCGGTGGGAGAAGGTGTGCCGGGCCATTTACCACCACTCTCGGGTCCGGCACACCTACAACCAGGCCACCCACTGCTGGACGGATGTCCTGAACCGTGAACGTGATCTGCTCGACCTGCTTGGCCTTGAGATCCCCGGGCTTGGTGAGTAGTAGTAGCTATTTCTTTACTACTCTGTTTTCTCCTGCTCTGTGTGTTATTATATTGCAAATTTTAATTTTTTACCAAGAGCAATAATGCTGCTGATTACATTGTAGGTAAATTATATTTCAAAATCTTCTGTGCATTTCAGGTGCACTGCTCTCCTTCTCAGTAGTGTTGCTACTATGCTTATTTGTTTTCGATTTTGTGTTCATTTCATTGGCCTGTGAAATTATGTATGAGTGTAGTTTAAAGAACTGCGTAATGCTAGACACTAAGGTTCAGATTATTAATTACCGGCGCATCCCTGCAAAGTAGCAGGGATGCACCAGTAATTGTGCGCCACGCCACCACCACCCATGGTGCGCCGTACTTACAATGCGGCGCACCATGGGCCCAAAACGTCACCAAAGCGTTACGCATCTGTGCCGTAAAGGCGGCGCATTGCTGGAGTTGCGTCGCAATGATGGCGCAGCTCCATCAATGCTCTGGGGTGCCCTATCTCCCCAATGCGGCGTCAAGCCGTATGTCTGCTTCAAGCAGGCACAGGGTTTCAGTCACACATCATTGTCGTTAAAGTGAGTGATTGAAATCTTGTAGATTTCCCTCAGCGTCTTTTAGGATGCGTTCCTGCCCAGGAACGCCCTCCCTTGCGCCGGTACGCCCCCTGATGGCGCAGGGCTTTACAACGTGATGCATCTCCTATATGCGTCACGTTGTTAATATACGCCGCACCATTGCGCCTCTTTTGTTCTGCCGCTGCGTCACAAAAGTCACGCAACAATGGAGCAAAAGAGCCGCAAGGGGCTTCTAAATCAGCCCCTACAGACTCAAGTCCAGTACTTCCTTTGTACACATGGCAATAAGAAGAAATAGTGGTGGTGGATTGATAGTTTGAGTATTTTAATGACTGGTTAATGTAGTAGGAAACTTTAGTGTTGTCGCTGATCTGCAATCACGATGGACTTTGTCTGTCACTTTGCGTGCTGCAGACTGCTGCCTGCCAATCCTAGGCAAACCTTTTTAGTACTTTGTTTAGTGAGTTAAATAAGAAGTTTCCAATTCGACGGTCCGCAAATCAAGCAATACTAATAACGTAGTACACCACATGAGATCGGTCAATAATATATCCTGTGGAATAGTTGTCTATTTGCTATTTCGCCAAAATATTTTGTTATTGTTCTTTTGAAATGTTTGATTTGGTTGACAAATATCATCCATGTTTTCTGGTCTTTCTTTCTTTCATGTTGTACATCAGCTCCCCCCAGGGGCAAGAGGACACAGGAGGAGGAGGAGGGTGCTGTTCAGGATGCAGGCCAGGATCGGGCAGGCGAGGGCTCCTTTGCTGGCCCCAGTAAGTTTTAATTTTAATATAGAGTACTTATTTTTTCCTAGCGTTCCTCATTCGATTTTTTCTAAATCGTCTTTGATCTTCTTGTAGACTGGATCTAAATTCTTATCCTGCCTCGACTATGACTCCCTGTGGTATTACTAGATTATTCTTATAAGTCTGTCTGTGTAGCTAACTAAGATTGCACATTTGGCAATTCCTTTGGACTCCCATTCTAGTCAGCAATAGCTCTATGCACTGAGTGCAGTCCTCTGGGATTGTCCATAATGTATTTTCAAGTCTTCTAAATGTTTATGCTTTGCCAATTGCCAACAATAAAAAGGTGAATGACCACCAAGAAAGAATAAGATACTACTTTACTTTTGGTTTGGATAGTAGGACAATCCATTCTACTACTGTTGCAGGGACAAATCTGCGCAAACAGAACTATGGACACTAAATAATGCATTGCTTAGCTTATCAATTATAATAGGTGCTATTAGACTTTCCACATACCTCAGTGATAACAGACTTTGTAGTTGAACCCCCAATCTCCTTACTGACTAGATAGTGTGGCAGAGTCATTTAGCTCCCAAAGTCACCGATGATTGATCCCCGATGATGTCAGAGGCACAGACTCATGCTTGCAAAAATTCCAAAACCTTTAGCTCATCCACTCTAGTCTGGAGGACCAAAAACCACAGAGTCTATTTAAGTTTAAAAGCTTTATTAAAAGTAAACACATTTATTAAAATCAAGTTTGTCATAAAAGTAAAAGTTTAACTGAAAATGGAAAAGTGCTTAGGGCTGACGATTAAATGGACACATTTCTTGTGGTCGAGCCGAGCTCTCACCTGGTTTGAACTTGATCCTGCTCGTGTTCTTAGAAGTCAAGCTTCTGTCTGTTAGGAGAAAAAGTGGTGCGTGTTAAAAATAAAAAGCAAGCATTCATCAGTTGTGCCAAAAAGTGCAGCAAGACAACAGCCTTCCCTGGAAAAAGGGACATTTTTACTTTAGAGTAGACAGTCACAAATTATTACATTGTATTCTGTTTTTTTCACATTTCTTTTTTCCTAGTAGACCAAATATTATATAGTAGTGAGTGGTGTATTCTAACATTATTAAATGTACTTTGTAGGTGGAACATCTGGAGGCGGGGCCAGAGCGGAGGTGGTGGCATTGGACGAGGGGAACAACTCCGGGGAGGAGGCGGTGCAAGTGCCGGACATGCCTGTGAGGGATAACACGGTGGTGGCGGGCAGAGGTAAGTTATATATTCCTTACTTATTGAGATTGAAGACTGTAGAGTGTGCTTTCTGCACGAGTGTATTATAAATCAACCAGGTAGTAGCCTCCTCTAAATGTACTTCGACTTAGCTGAGAAGTTTTTGGCGAGAAGAATCCCAATCAGATCTGAGATGAACTTGATGGATGGGATGAACGAAAAGCGAAAGAAGGGTGTAAGTAAGTGTGGAAGGACGAGAAATGTAATGATGACTGGCAAAGAAGAATGATATGTGTTTGCTTGGTGCCCGAGGTGGCTGGGAAGGAAAGAATATGGTATGGTGCATGGCTGGGTGAATGATGAAGCAAGGATGGGTGGAAGGAGAACAGCCTGGGTGGGTGAAACAGAAACTGTATATGTGCATATACTTTGAATGGATGGATGCCTGGATCATGGTACTATCTGACTCTTAGATAGCATATGTGTACCTAGAGAGAGTAGACGGTCACTGGATGAACTAAGTGTTACTTTGAAGAGCATGTAACACCACACCCGCACGTCCGTTCCAGTGTAGGAAAGGCAAGGAAAAGAAGTTGTAATTTTGTCCAAATACTACCATGAATAGTAGTAGTAGTTTGTATTGCAACTGCAAGCACAGCATATATCCGGTTATTACGGTGGACACTCCCTACCTCTCTTAATAACTTTAGTTTAGTAGTAGTACAACATTCATGGCTGGGTGTATCACTGTTCACTCAATAATAAGCAAAGCACCTAAAGTCATCCCATATGTCATCAAATACATCCCATGTGAAGTGATAGATAATCAGATTATTTAGCTTCTTCATTTTCCTTTTCTAATACTCATTTGCACTATAGGGTGAAAGCTAAATTAATTAAGCAGTAGCCCTTTTAACAGAGTATTCTCAGTGTCACCCGTAATAGAAAAGTAAGAGCTTCACCACCTGCATGTACTGGACCGGTACAGTAACGCAAGTCTGTCTCACTCATCATGGTGTGCGTCTGTTTTTCTCGGGTGCAAGTTCACTGCGCTGCCATTATGCCGGCTTGCATAAGATAACGTACCAATTTTCCTAAACAAGAGAGAAGAAGAAGAATAAGACTGGTGTACTGTCTTAGTCGACTGTAATGAAAGTCCATAGTGCTCGTAGAATTTGTTCCTTAAACTCCCACTAATGTTAGAGCAAGGATGAAGAAGTAGGAGGTTACATAGATACTGTCCTCAATAGTTATGTACTGTGCTTTCAATTTGCTACTTGTACTGTGACACAACTTTCTGCTCAATCATTTTGTGTTAATCTTAAGGAGCATTGGTTACAGACTATGTCTTTCTTTCTTCATATAGTTGCTCCTTCCAAATCAAACAGACCATCAAGGAGGAGGGAGCTGGCTCGAATGGCCCGGCAACGGAGGCTGGATGCCACTGTCGCCAAATATCGGCGGCTGGTGGCCCTGGAGGAAGAGGAGACGCAGTCTACCGGTACAACAACATCCACTGGGACAGCTGCATCCTCCTTCGTGCCCCCACGGGCTGCCAGCCAGCGCAGTGCTCCAGCGGTACGGAGCCGGGCTACCAAAGCCAACCGCCACCGCCGAGCAGCAAAGACAGCAGCTGCCCCCACAGGATTTGCAAGGCAGGCCAGCGCCGCTTATGCCTCAGAGTGTCCTTCCTGGAGCAGGAGGTCCTAAGCTATAAGAACTTGGTGGAGGGCCTCCGCTTCGACCATGCCACCCTCCGCAAAGGAGCATGATGCCCTGGCCGCTAAAGTCAACAGCACCCTGCCGTAGTGTCCCTTGCCCCTTTTTTAGAGACTTTTGGGGGGTGGCAATTGGGAGTTGGGTTTTTTTGGGACTTTTGAAGGACAATCGTGGGGGTTAGGGAGGGTCTTGCGGGAGAAAATTTTGTTAGGGCTATAAAAATATACTTTTTGAAACTTTATCTGACCATACCTGATTTTTACTGCTTTTGAGTCTGGTGGGTGGGGGTTTAACAGTAAGTTTGTTTTCCTGAATAGTCCTAGGACTTTAGTAGTACTACCGTCAATCTCTCGTCTCTCCTAATACTCCATTATACTACCTCCAACTAAACGCTTATCATACCTGTAATTTTCTGTTTGAAAGTAGGGCTAGGCCCAGGGCTGGCTCCACTGGAAATGGCGATTAAGGTTGGCAATCCAGGGCGGATGAAATTTCCTCCTCATTGCGGTGGTACTAGTGGTGTGACACAGTGGCAGTTGCATGCCTATGGAAAAAAAGAAAATGAAACCTGGTTTGTCCTTACTGTAGCATTACAATGGTACGATAGAGAATATAGCAGGTGACAGTACACGAGAACAGTGCCACAATGTAGCCTAACAAATGTTAAAGTATTGATAGTATAACTTGTACTGGTGTTGGATTTCTTTGACATTGGCTACTACTACAAGAAATAGTACTGAAGCTGAGTAAGTCTAGAATATATCCTCGGATTCCTTCACCAGCCTGTTGCTATGACCTTATCCTCCCCCGCAAGTGTGTGGAATTATTGATGTCATTTAGTCACACATCAAGCAAAACCACACAGCCCGGGGGAAGAGGGTTAGGGTTTGTAAAATGGATGGGAATGGGGGTTTCTTTTTGGGTAGGTTTTGTTCAGAGAAAAAGAAAAGCAAAGCATGCACAAACAATAATTGAACAAAGCTAACCATAAATCTTTTATGTGACATAAAGGAAGTGCATGCACTACTGAATGCATTGTTACTGAAAAGTAAGTAGTACTTTTGACAACCGTGAATGACAGAATGCGACAGTAAAGGGCTACATTAAATTAGGTTTAAAAAATAGCCGAAGTAAAACCTATAGAATGGCTGTAGGGATCAATTTAGAAGCAGAGAGAGATCCAAGAAATGCAGTCACACTCATAGAAGAAAACAATGGATACTGTATCTGTATGTTGTTGTAGTTGTCCTGTTGAATTTGGTAAGTAAGTTGCATGCAGCAAACAATTCCTCTTATTAGCGGCACTCCTCCATTCCAGCTGACGCTCTGTCCATCAATGTTGGTGACCAGAAGACACCCTGTCCACTGCCTGCCTGGCGGATGCTGAATTGCGGCTCGCTAATGTGAAGCCTGACTCCATCCTTTTTTCCCCATTGCACAGACTGAAACCCGGCCTGTAATTATTGAACGAAAAACAGGAAGTGATATAATATTACAACACCACTGATAAATAAATATAAGGTATGTACGCTGTGTAGTGCAAAAAGTCACACTTTGATTTTCCTAATAGACAGTACAATATTTTTGAAAGTGCGTACTCTGTCTGAGTCACCTTTTGAAGGATAAATAAGTATGGGCAAATTAATTTAGCAAATCTTTCCCCTCAAGCTAGGTGTACTGTAAACTGTGTTTTAGAACAAAATTAGACCTTCCCAGCAGTGCTCCCACCCAGACCCTTACTAAAGCCAGTCGCAAAAATGTAGAAGACCCCCAATCAGATCTCAAAAACGAGGCCTAGCAGAAAACTGGTGACAAAACGTACTTTGAAAGTAAAAGTAGGCCCAAATACTCCCTTACCCACCGTGGATTGTATTCAAACCACTTGCAAGCAAGCAAAAGTATCCATAGCCAGCATCACTCCAAGACTCGAAAACCCCCCCACCCAAACACATGCAATATAAATACTGCTAACCCTAACGAGCCCTAAGTTAAGAATAGTGGCAAAGGCTTTCTTTAACTATGCCAAATCCCCCCTTTCCCACCATGGATTTTCTTCAAATGACTTGCAACTAAAATTACACATTCTCACGAGTGCTCTAAGACCCCAGAACTCAGTTGCAAAAATCTAGAACACCCCGAAACACATGCAATCCTGCTGCTAGGGCTAACCCTAACGAACCCTAAGTTACAAAAAGTGCCAAAAGGCTTTTCCTTATGAATTTTGTCCCAACCACTTCTATCCGGTATTAGACCTTCCCAGGAATGCCCCAAGACCCACCAACCCACCCGCCAAAAAGCACAACACCCCCAAAACAGCCAAAAAGGAAAATCTCATACTTACAATATTTCTCGGCCTTCGGTCCAAACACGCTGTGCAGCTAGGCCATAACTCCCGTTTTCCACCACGGATTTCCTGAAAAGCAAATGCAATCAAAATTAGACTGTCCCAGCAGTGCTCCCAGACCCCAAAACTCACCCACAAACACCCGGAACCCCCCCAAAGAGCACCTCAAAGGCAAGCAAGTCAGCAAAAACACAAATAAAATTCCGCCTCCGATTTGGTCCAAACCACTTTTATCCGGTATTAGAGCTTCCCAGCAATGGCCCCAGAGCCGTCAACCTAGGGAAAAACTTGTAGAAGACCCCCAAACAGCCAAAAAGCAAAAGTACAAAAATGGGGACTTAGTCATTTTCTTGCCAATTTCCCAAATCACTCTGCGCACCCTCTGCAGCTAGGCCCTAACTCCCCTCTGCCACCATGGATTTGCTTCAAACCTCTTGCAAACTAAACTATCCATAGCCTGCAGTGCTCCCAGACCCCGAAACCCACCCACAAACACCAGGAAGCCCCCCAAACAGGCCCCCGAAAACGCTACATTGAGCAAAATGTCAGAAATAGCAAAAAAGAATGCAGCATGGATTTTGTCCCAACCACTTCTATCCGGTATTAGACCTTCCCAGGAATGCCCCAAGACCCGCCAACCCACCCGCCAGAAAGCACAACACCCCCAAACAGCCAAAAAGGAAAATCTCATACTTACAATATTTCTCGGCGTTCGGTCCAAACGCGCTGTGCAGCTAGGCCATAACTCCCGTTTTCCACCACGGATTTCCTGAAAAGCAAATGCAATCAAGATTAGACTGTCCCAGCAGTACTCCCAGACCCCAAAACACACCCACCAATACCCGGAACCCCCCCAAAGAGCACCTCAAAGGCAAGCAAGTCAGCAAAAACACACAAAAAATTCTGCCTCCGATTTGGTCCAAACCACTTTTATCCAGTATTAGAGCTTCCCAGCAATGGCCCCAGAGCTGTCAACCCAGGAGAAAACTAGTAGAAGACCCCCAAACAGCCAAAAAGCAAAAGTACAAAAATGGGGACTTAGTCATTTTCTTGCCAATTTCCCAAATCACTCCGCGCGCGCTCTGCAGCTAGGCCCTAACTCCCCTCTGCCACCGTGGATTTGCTTCAAACCTCTTGCAAACTAAACTATCCATAGCCAGCAGTGCTCCCAGACCCCGAAACTCACCCACAAACACCAGGAAGCCCCCCAAACAGGCCCCCGAAAACGCTACATTGAGCAAAATGTCAGAAATAGCAAAAGAAATTCAGCATGGATTTTGTCCCAACCTCTTCTATCCGGTATTAGACCTTCCCAGGAATGCCCCAAGACCCGCCAACCCACCCGCCAAAAAGCACAACACCCCCAAACAGCCAAAAAGGAAAATCTCATACTTACAATATTTCTCGGCCTTCGGTCCAAACGCGCTGTGCAGCTAGGCCATAACTCCCGTTTTCCACCACGGATTTCCTGAAAAGCAAATGCAATCAAGATTAGACTGTCCCAGCAGTGCTCCCAGACCCCAAAACTCACCCACAAACACCCGGAACACCCCCAAAGAGAACCTCAAAGGCAAGCAAGTCAGCAAAAACACACAAAAATTCCGCCTCCGATTTGGTCCAAACCACTTTTATCCGGTTTTAGAGCTTCCCAGCAATGGCCCCAGAGCTGTCAACTCACCCGCAAAGAAGTAGAACACCCCCACAAGTGCTGAGTCTTTCTTCATTGGGCGTAATCCAGCCCTCTGCTTTGAGGGAAATAGGAGTCTGGAGGAGGAGGATAGAGGAGCATGTTCTTCTGAACTTGTGAACCTGAGGAATGCAGACTGCGGCACCTTCAAATCAATAAGCAAACAAGTGAAGACAGTTCTGCTGATGGGCTTGTTTTTGTGATTAGGTGATTAAAGTTTGAATTATATTAACTGTGCATAACAAAGAAAGACAGACACACAGGAATAAAAGTGAATAAGGACGAAAAAGAAAGTTATTGATTCATTGTCTCATTTTCAGGGCTCGGTGTCCGGGTCCAGGAATAAGAATAAGGCTTCGTCATCATACTCTGCGCATTCAGGCAGGGTGAGCTCAGTGTCACCTAACAGAGAAGAAATTCCCTCATCTACATTGCTGTCCACCTCGTCTTCATCCGGCGTGCTTACTCGTACTTTGTAATCTGGTGGTATGAGGTGCTGATTCATCTTGATCATTGTTAACCTCTCCACATTTTTGGGCGAGAGGCGGCTCCGTTTGGGAGTTACAATGCCACCAGCAGCACTGAAAACACGTTCAGAAGACACGCTTGCGAGGGGGCAAGACAAGTAGTTTAAAGCCAGGTTGGAGAGCTGTGGCCACAATTCTTTTTTCCCATGCCAATACGCCAATGGGTCAGCATTAACATAGACCTCTGTTGAGTCATTCAGATAGTCCTGCACCATCGGCTCAAGGTCCTCCAAGGTTCCTCCACTTTACTTAGCTGTTGCTGTGACCTTTTGAGAACCAAACCCAAGCAGTGTTAGCCAATCCTCTCCAGCATCCAATGTTACTGTTGTGTCTTGTGCAGATGATCCGGTTGCCGGTGTCTTTAACGGCTGAGAGGTCACTTGTGCCACAGCCACAGGTGCAGAAGTGGATTGTTTTGACTGGGGATGGCCTGTTGATGCTGATGCTGATATACTGCCTTTTCCTTCAATGAGCTGCCGTTCTCTTTCAAACCTCTTGGCTGACAAGGCTAGCCAACGTTTGTACTTTGTAACATCTTCATCAGCAAAAGGAAAGAATGCTCGGCCTGCCAGCGCCTTTTTGTAGCGTGGATCCAGAATAGTAGCACAAATGTAATGCTGTTCTGAGTGGATCATTTTTAGACGTTCATCACCTTGTAGGCGCTCTAATAATTTCTCCGCCAAAACAAAAGGGTCTTGGTTTTTTTCATCTTTTTGAAACACAGAAGACACCGCCTTCAGTTGGTGCTCCAGCAGGTACAGCAATGGGATAGCTTTTCCCAAATTACAGTCCTCCTTGCTGACTGCACGCGTGAAGACCTCAAAAGGACGAAGCATGTCTGTCAGGCTTTTAACTATTTCCCATTGCGCCGCATCCATCCTCAGGTCCTTCTGAGCTGTACCCTTTTTTAAGAAATAGTGATCGAGTACCTTATAATGCTCATACAGATGCTCAAGCATGTAGAAGGTTGAGTTCCATCGTGTTGCCACCTCCTGGATGAGTGCTTTCACTGGCATTCGACGTTCATGTAGCAGGCTCCTCAGATGCTTCCGGGCCTTAAAAGAATGGCTGAAAAGGTTGCACATTTTTAGGCAGGTGTCCACTACCTCGCACGCTGGACTGTCTTTATCACTCAAGAATTTTTTAAGAACCAGGTTTATACAGTGCGCCAAACACGGCACTCTGAAATAGTGACCCAGCTCCGTGGCCTTAACTACATTGGCGCCATTATCCGTGAAAACATAACCAATCTGGCGTTTTTTTGGGGACAGCCAGTGAAGGACCTTTGTGTTAAACTCATCCAAAATGTTTTGTGCTGTGTGACGTTTCTCCAAGCCAAACATGGCTAGTGTTGCATGTTTCCGAGCAGCTTTAAAAACTTGGTCCGGGTCAAAACCTGCGTTTAGCTTTGCTTTAACCCCTGAAAAAGAGACCCAGTGTGCAGTGATGCACATGTAATCAGCGCCTGCGCCACTGGTCCACATGTCTGTTGTCAGATGTATAGTGTGAACAGCACTCTTCTGCAAAGCTGCCCCATTCACCTCCAGCACATCTTCATGTAGTGCTGGAACCGCAACTCTGGCAAAATAGAACCGGCTAGGAACCTTCCATTTAGGGCAGAGCGCTGCCTCTAATTCTAGAAAACCAACCCCTTCTACAAAAGAAAAAGGGAGAAGGTCCAGAGCTAGCATTTTAGCCAGCTTAGTGTTATACAGACGCGTCAGTGGGTGGTTGCGTTCATATGGCGCTTCTGTAAACAACATCTTTTTAATGTTGCCCTGGGCCAAGCGTTTACGGGATGATGATGATTTCTTCGACCCAGTTACGCTCGCTGATGAACTTTTTCGCATTGGTGTCTCACTCTCTTCCACACTCTTAGTGTGGCTCACATGGGGTGTGCTGCTGACAGGGGTACTGGGTGTAAGTGAAGTGTTTGACACGTCTTCTTACTCCTCGTCATCATCAGATGAAACATCAACGTTTTCATTACGTGCAATTCGGGCTTCCTTGATCGCCTGTAGGTGCGCAAACCATTTGACAGCGTGCTTTCTTTCAAGATGACCTCTCTGGCCTCCGGTACCATAGTTGGAACCAAACTTACCATGACTAACTGCAAACTTACAAATGCTACAAATGGCGAGGTTTTCCTTTTTTGGGCAAACACTAAAGAAGTCCCAAACTGCGGACTTGAAATGTCTTTTGGGGCCGGAGGAGGCGGCGATACTGGTGGTGGTGGTCCTGCTGCTAATGCTAGATGAAGTGGAGGATGTGGATTGCCGAACTTCAGTACGTTTTGCACTTTCACCACCACTAATTGAGGTCGAGGTGGATGGAGGTCCCTTCTGGTGAGTAAGAAATATGGAAGCGGTAGGTGTTGGTGTACTAGTTAACTCCAATGATTGTGGTGTTTCTTCCATTGCCTCCTCGTCGACAACATCATCACGCTCAGCAGCTTCTTGGGCTAGGGTCAAAATGTCTGTTTGCTGCATGCCCGCTGGGGCTGCAGTGACCTTCATGATGACTGGGTCATCGTCGTGAGAGCCTTCATCAGCAGCAGTATCTGCCACTTCTTGTTGAGCCTCATCAGACTCCATAACTATGAGTTTTTCGACGACCTTCCTTTTACGCTTAACTACCTTTGTCAGATCATGGTGTGCCTCACTCTCAGACTGCCGTGGTGGTTCCCAATTTTCATCCATATCATCAGAAGGAGGTGGGCTTGAAGAAGATGTAGACACCACCCTTGATCTTTTCCTTGCTAGGGATGTGGAAGACAATGAATGATCATCAGGAGGAGTGGCTTCCTCAAATGATACCTCGGCTTGATTGTCGATTTGCTGATGTGCCTCTACTTCGGGAGGAACAACTATTGTGGACACTTGTGACCCTCCATGCACCTCTGCTTGTGCATCTCCTTGCGCTGCCTCTCCTTCCACATGTACTTGGGCTTGTACTTGCACATGTGGTTGTTGTTGCGGCTGTGGTTGTTCAACACTCGTCAGATGAGTTACAACAACCTGTGTTGATTGAGGGACATTGCTGCTACTTTATTGCGATGAGCCAACATCACTGGTCGATGGTGATTGAAGAAGTACACTGACTGCCTCTGCATCACTCAAGGGCTTGGACTTGAGTTGGCGTGGTGGTGGTGGTGGCACTGAGCCCAATGGAGCGGGGGTGCTGCTCCCAGCTTGGTCCCCAGCAGATCCCGCTGCTGCTGCAGGCGTACTTTTTTTTTTACTCCCAAAAAATGTGGCGGGCGGCACACCAGTCTCCTTGGTAACTTGCTTCTTCTGCTCCTTACTGGCAACTTTCTTGCTAGAGGAACTACGGGGAACTTTTTTTGGGGCCATCTTCTTCAGAGCAGGTCAGAACAGCAGGCCGCAGTTGCACGAGTTGCAGAGTTGTCTGTGGCCAGACGTGACGTCGCGTGACGTTATGCTGCACACACACACCGCTGCAGGACTTCTTCCTGGCACTGGTGGTTCTCTTGAGTCTTGTGCACCTAAAAGCAATGGAAGACAGAGGAACATCAGTTCAGTTATACACCCCCAAAAAATCGAAAATCACAGAAAAATCAGCCCAATCCCAAGCCCACCATGATGTTTAAATTCAAGACACCCCACAAAAAGACTAGGCCTATGCACCACTCACTACCCCTGGGCATAAAGGTTGAAAGCTAGGCAAAATGGTTTCAGACCTAAGAACACGGCCTGCATTCAAAATGGCCCCCTCCCTCCCAGCACATGGCCAGGGCCTGTAGCAGCACTCACAATGGCCCCCACCCACATGGCCTGTCCCCATGAACACCCCAAAAAATCGAAAAACACAGAAAAATCAACACAATTCCATGCCATCCAGGCCCTCCATGATGTTTAAATTCAAGACACCCCACAGAAAGACTAGGCACATGCACCACTCACTATCCCTGGTGAAAAGGCCACAACAGCCCAAAAAAACGAAAATCACAGAAAAATCAACACAATCCCAAGCCCTCCATGATGTATAAATTCACGACACCCCACAGAAAGACTAGACCTATGCACCACTCAGTACCCCTGGGCATAAAGGTTGAAAGCTTGTCAAAATGGTTGCAGACCTAAGAACGCTGCCTGCATTCAAAATGGCCCCCTCCCTCCCAGCACATGACCAGGGCCTGTAGCAGCACTCAAAATGGCCCCCACCCACATGGCCTGTCCCCATGAACACCCCAAAAAATCGAAAAACACAGAAAAATCAACACGATCCCATGCCATCCAGGCCCTCCATGATGTTTAAATTCAAGACACCCCACAGAAAGACTAGGCACATGCACCACTCACTATCCCTGGTGAAAAGGCCACAACAACAGCCCAAAAAAACGAAAATCACAGAAAAATCAGCTCAATCCCAAGCTCTTCATGATGTTTAAATTCAAGACACCCCACAGAAAGACTAGTCCTATGCACCACTCAGTAGCCCTGGGCATAACGGTTGAAAGCTAGGCAAAATGGTTGCAGACCTAAGAACACTGCCTGCATTCAAAATGGCCCACTCCCTCCCAGCACATGGCCAGGGCCTGTAGCAGCACTCAAAATGGCCCCCACCCACATGGCCTGTCCCCATGAACACCCCAAAAAATCGAAAAACACAGAAAAATCAACACAATCCCATGCCATCCAGGCCCTCCATGATGTTTAAATTCAAGACACCCCACAGAAAGTCTAGGCACATGCACCACTCACTATCCCTGGTGAAAAGGCCACAACAACAGCCCAAAAAAACGAAAATCATGGAAAAATCAGCACAATCCCAAGCCCTCCATGATGTTTAAATTCAAGACACCCCACAGAAAGACTAGGCCTATGCACCACTCAGTACCCCTGGGCATAAAGGTTGAAAGCTAGGCAAAATGGTTGCAGAGCTAAGAACACTGCCTGCATTAAAAATGGCCCCCTCCCTCCCAGCACATGGCCAGGGCCTGTAGCAGCACTCAAAATGGCCCCACCCACATGGCCTGTCCTCATGAACACCCCAAAAAATCGAAAAACACAGAAAAATCTACACAATCCCATGCCATCCAGGCCCTCCATGATGCTTAAATTCAAGACACCCCACAGAAAGACTAGGCACATGCACCACTCACTATCCCTGGTGAAAAGGCCACAACAACAGCCCAAAAAAACGAAAATCACAGAAAAATCAGCACAATCCCAAGTCCTCCATGATGTTTAAATTCAAGACACCCCACAGAAAGACTAGGCCTATGCACCACTCACTACCCCTGGGCATAAATGTTGAAAGCTAGGCAAAATGGTTGCAGACCTAAGAACACTGCCTGCATTCAAAATGGCCCCCTCCCTCCCAGCACATGGCCAGGGCCTGTAGCAGCACTCAAAATGGCCCCCACCCACATGGCCTGTCCCCATGAACACCCCAAAAAATCGAAAAACACAGAAAAATCAACACAATCCCATGCCATCCAGGCTCTCCATGATGTTTAAATTCAAGACACCCCACAGAAAGACTAGGCACATGCACCACTCACTATCCCTGGTGAAAAGGCCACAACAACAGCCCATAAAAACGAAAATCACAAAAAAATCAGCACAATCCCAAGCCCTCCATGATGTTTAAATTCAAGACACCACACAGAAAGACTAGGCCTATGCACCACTCAGTACCCCTGGGCATAAAGGTTGAAAGCTAGGCAAAATGGTTGCAGACCTAAGAACACTGCCTGCATTCAAAATGGCCCCCTCCCTCCCAGCACATGGCCAGGGCCTGTAGCAGCACTCAAAAAGGCCCCCACCCACATGGCCTGTCCCCATGAACACCCCAAAAAATCGATGGACTCCTTGCAAAAAAAAGTGCAGGCAAATGTCAACCTGAGAAGTTATTCTGATAAAAATCATCATTTCCAGAAGGTTTATGCTGCTTGCTGGTGGATTTCTTGGGCAGAATTGCAAATTTTGTATTTTTGCGAGTGCGAGATTGTTGCTTCCCGCCGCATCTACAAGTTCGCAATTGCGAACTCCCGGGATACGTGATAACGGCGTACTCGCTTTGACAAACTCTCGCAGTGCAAGGTGGCAAGCCGCGATGACGTAATCGCGCTCGCCAAACTCCCGTGGGATCCCGCAGCAAGATCCAAAATGGCGCAGCACTCGCAAAATATCGAGAAAAACAACTCGGCAAACGCTGAATGACGGTAAGTGAACGCCGTGCGCCGCAAAATTGTATCACCAAGAAGAAAAAATCCGCTGCGTGCGAATTAGCGGATTTTCGGTAAATTCACGAGGGTTCGTGGATTGCGAATTTACCGAAAATCCGCAAAATCCGCGAGCGGAACGGATTTTCTGCCCATACTTAATGGTGTCTCCCTCTTGATGGCTGTAAATACACCGGGTGCTGGGCTGGACATCGCACCGTCAGATCTCTTGGTATCAGATGGGGAGAGCCGGCTTATAAAAAAATAGTCCCCTGTTGACTTCGCTATTGCGAGCCGCAACACTCAAAGCTGCTCTGGTTAGTGTGGAGTAGTGTCGGCCTACCCATGTTCACGGCCGAACCATCTCTGATGCGGCATAGTAATGCTCCCCTGTCGATGGCTGGCATGCCAGGGAGTTAATACAGCTGCATCTCATCACGATGGACACCCGCCCCGGCAGCGAAGCTCGTAGGCAACACCCACCGCTGAGGGAGGGATCACTGGGGACAAGGCCAGTGTCCGCAGCTGGGTGCAGCTTCAGCAGGGATCCGATGGGGAAGGGCCAAGAGCGCGAGCTCCAGCCTCCGCTTCAGTGTGCAGCTTTCACACGGACGCTAGTACCACAATCCTGGCATTTTCAGTAGAGGGGAACGCCCATGAAGTTGCTTGCTGCAGGTCCAAAAAGCTTTGGCTGAGCGACGGCAGCTACATTCAGGATAATTCAGTGGTCACGACGGAGCGAGTTAAAAGCACAACCGCTCACGTCGCCATCTTGGACACACGCCCACCCTACTTCACTGATAAACCCTACATTGTACATGCACACGCGCAAGACGTACAACGTAGGGGTTAATAGTGAAGCCGGACGGCAAGGAGGAGGCAGGAGAGCGGCGATGTCCAGAAGAAGGCAACCACGGGGCAGATAAGTGCCTTTTAATTCATTTTAATTATTTTGGGAGGGGGAGGGTGCGGAGCGGAGTGTAGCGAAGTTTCACAGAGTTGCTTTCCAACTCCGTGGAAGTTCACGTAGAGGCACTACACCTGCTCTGCCCAGTGTTAACTTACACCCACTAAGGAAAAAGATGTCCGTGTTGCATCAGACTCGCGAAGAACGAACTGCTGAATATTTTGTCTGGTCTCAGTAGAAGGACATTCCAGAAGAATTCAGACTGTTCTCTGATGCACAAGTATCCATGGGAGGGTCCATATCCTTAGTCACCTTACAAACAAAAGCGAACACCCACCAGTTGCAGATATCTGGGTGGGAAATGCTCAAGATGCTGAACAGCACTCAGCTTGGCCTTAATTCAACCAAGGAAGAACAGAGAACCAGCCGCTTCATCGTGATGCAACATCATTATGTGTTGGGCCTATTGACTGCAATGGAGGGAAGGGTGTGTGCCAAGATTGAAGCATTTGCTGCATGTTTATTCCAGGAAAATGACATAGACAGAGGGCCTCTGACTCTTGCCTTCTAAGCACTGCCCAACTGACAAAGAGACATGCGTGAGGAGGGAGATGCCCCTGAGCAGGAATGGTTTTCTAGTCGATATTTCTGGCTCCCCCGGTGGCTGCCTGGACTGTGCACAACAGTGCTGCCCAATTTTTTATTGCTATTGTTTTGTGTGGTTTCCTGCAACACAGGGTTGCCTGCTGTAAAAAAGAAGTCTTCATATCCACTGGAATGCAACCGACTGGGAAAATAGTAATAGTTAAAACTGAAGAACCCAATAATGTGACTGTTATGAAGTATGGGTTAGATGATGTAGTTGAAAATTCAACAAGAGGTGGGAAAGGTAATATTGGTAAAAGCGATGCCAATGTTTACAAAGATAAATTTCATATGTAAGAACGAAATCACATATTTATTTTCAAATTCACCTGTCATGAACTCTCCATCCACTAAATATATACTCTGTAAGGACAGATAATATAAGACAATAAAAATATACTTTTTGAATAGAAGAGAAATCTGGTCCCTCATATTCAGGCCATCGACTATTGCTAATTCCAAAATAGTCAAATTGAGAGTCAATCGAAACTCCTTTATTCAAAATAGACCATGCCCTGGAAATTGATTTAGCATTCCATTCATGCTATGCTATGCTATGGTTTTGGTAAAGCGCAACAGCTGCCCCAGCAATGAGGCGTCCCGGCGCTAGAAACCCAGATCCTGGTCTGAGAGGAGGACAGGACAAGGGGGGTTACAGGCAAGGGAATAGAAACGTTTTCACAGCTTTCCGGAATGCTGGTAGGCTGTCTATAGAACGGATATGTTGTGGCAGGTCATTCCACAACTTGGCTCCGAGGAACCTAAAGGAGCGGCCGCCCATGCGCCTGAGTTTTATGCGAGGAACCCATAGAAGATTTTGGTTGGAGGATCTAAGGTTCCGTGCCGGGGCGTAGGGAGTGAGGAGGGGTTGAAGCAGGGGAGGGGTGTTGAGTCTGAGAATTTTGAAGGACACTACCCCTTGCCTGTTGCAGGTACTTGGCCCACCTACATGATTGAGGTAGCATTTTCATTAGGAGACCTCCGAGAACACGGGGAGTGAAATTTGTGTCAGCTCAATGATTCCACAACTTTCCCATACAGGGGATTCTGGGTTGCAAAACGGTGGGGGGGCCGATGCAAGCCATACCTCCCTGGACTCCCCAGGTTGTATAGTTTTCAAAAGTTTGTCGGTTTGGTACATTTGCCCTAGATGGCCTCTGAGCCCGGGGCCAAAATCTCAGGAGCCCCCATTGCAAAACCAGGTCTTCAAGCTATAGGCAATTTTGATGTCTCCACAATACGTTTTGGTCCCTTCCCTGCTGAGGGCACTTGGCCCAACCACACAGTGAGGTACGATTTTTATCAGGAGACTTTAGAAAATGCAGGGTGGTTGGAATTTTGTAGACACACACAGATTGCAGAACTTTCCATCACAGAAATGTGAGGAAAATTTGTTTTTTGTGACAAAATTTGAGGTTTGCAGGGGATTCTGGGTAACAGAACCTGCAGAGAACCACAAACGTCATAACATTCTGGCTTCCTGTAGGTGTCTATTTAAAAAAAAAAATTATAGGCCTGCTAGGTTTCCCTAGGTGCCAGCAGAGCTAGGTTTCAAAATACACAGCTAGGCACTTTTACAAGAAAAGGGTCTTTTTCATCAGAGAAATGAGAGGAATATGTGACAAAGTTTGAGGTTTGCAAGGGATTCTGGATAACATAATCTGGTAAGAACCACACAAGTCACCCCTTCTTGGATTTTACTGGGTGTCTAGTTTAAAAACATGTGTAGGTTTGCCTGTTTTCCCTTGGTTCCAGCAGAGCTAGGGTTCAAAATCCATAGCTATGTACTTCGAGAAAAAGGGTCAGTTTTCACTGTAAAAATGTGGTTTGTCCACGTAGTGTTTTGGCCCATTTCCCGTCAGAGGCACTAGGCCAACCCACACAAGTGAGGTACTGTTATTATCAGAAAACTTTTGGAAATGTGGGGTGGGTGGAATTGTGTGGATCCATGCATATTCCAGAACTATTTTGATGTCTCCACAATACGTTTTGGTCCCTTCCCTGCTGAGGGCACTTGGCCCAACCACACAGTGAGGTACGATTTTTATCAGGAGACTTTAGAAAATGCAGGGTGGTTGGAATTTTGTGGACACACACAGATTCCAGAACTTTCCATCACAGAAATGTGAGGAAAATGTGTTTCTTTTTCTTTTTCTTTTTTAAATATGTTTATTATTGCAAGATAAGACATAATAATGAAAAGAAAAAAAAAACATACATTGAATCATATGACAATAAATTGACATAGTATTAGCGTTGTATGAGGATTTGCCATATAAAAGAGGATCAGCAGAGAAGATAAAAAAGAAAAGAGAAGAGAAGAAAAACAATAAAAGAGAAATAAAAAACAAAGTACTTTTTAGCTAGCTGAAAAAAAGGGCTCCAAATAGTAGATAGTCATTTGTAAATAGAAATTTCCACTTTTATAGTTCAAAAAAATGTTTCCAAATCTTTTCTTTTTTTTTAGAGGCTTTTGGGCCTCTATGTTTAGCTAATGTAAGTTCCATAATTCTTATTTCGCTAACCAAAGCACACCATTCTGCAACATTAGGAGGATCTTTAGATATCCATGTTCTTGCAATAACTAATCTTGCACATGCAAAAAGAATGGTTATAAGATCTTTATTAAGACAGTTAACTTCTTGAATATCTAGTAAAACTAAGTGTGCTGAGAGTGCCGGGGTTGTTATCTGTTCGTTTTTTAGGGTTTCCATTATTCCGTTCCAATATGTAGATAGTACGGGACAGGAGAATAGCATATGTTCGATTCCAGCCGCATATAGATCACATTTTGGACATTTAGTTTTATCTGTTGCTGAGTTCCCCTGAGTCCAGGTAGAGATTTTTTCTGGTGTATAGTAAAGTTCAGTAATTGTTCTATAAAGTTGCAATCTAAGGTTGGAAGAATGTAATATATTGTTTAAATGGGATAGTGCAGTTGCAATCTGTGTCGGATTTATATCCACATTGAGTCTACCAGACCATTTTAATGCAATTTTAATTGTATTGTCGCACTTACCCTTAACTAATTGTTGATAGCCCAATTTTATTAGTGATTTTGTTTTATTGGAATATATACACTCCAATAAATCTGATTGAGTAACTTCCGTTATTTTCATTTTGCTATAAAGGAAATCTCTTATTTGTCTGTATTTAAAGTACATATCATTAGTTATTCCGTTTGTTGCTTTCAGGCTTTCAAAATCTAACATACCATTTGATCCATAAAAGTCTCCCAGTGTAATTAATCCATGTCTAATCCATCGATTTCCTGTCCCATCAGAGAATATACCAGGAAGTCCTGGATTGTTCCAGAGTCTAAGTTCGGCATTGAAAAATGAGCTTTTGTCTATGGACAAAATTTGATCCCAGATTTTTTTGATGTGCTTAGCCGTCTTGAATTTAACCCTTTTAAAATAATTCGGGTCGTGTGTGCGAAGTAAGAATTGTTTACTGTCAGAACCTAACATATATTGGTGAAAAAATAGTGGAATTTCATTCTTTATTAAGCTCCTTATTCGGCGAAAAAAGGTGGCTAAAAAATAGAGATTTAAATCCGGAAAAATAAGTCCCCCTTTAGATGTTGGCAATTTCAGAAATTTAATAGCCCTTCGTGCTTTTTTGTACCCCCATAAAAAGCTGCTACATATGCCATCTAGTTTTTTAAAGAAGAGTTTATTCAGTTGAAGTGGTATAGCCCTAAATAGGTAAAGTAATTTGGGTAAAACATTCATTTTAATCAAATTAAGTCGTCCTATTAAACTAAGCGGTATTTTATGCCATTTTTTAAGACTCAAAGTAGTTTCTTTCAGAAAAGCCTCGTAGTTCAAGTTTAGTATTTTTCCCACATTAGCAGCTAATTTAATTCCTAAATATGTAGCCTTTTGGCAGATATCATATATAGGTTCATCAGGGGTGTAGTTAACAATAATTTGAGTTTTACTCACGTTAAGTTTGTACCCAGATACTTTTCCAAATTTATCCGCTTCATTGATAATCCCGGGCATTGCTTTATTTATATCTGTAGTATATATTGCAATATCATCGGCAAAAGCAGTTAATTTGAGGGAATTTTCCCCGTGGTTGACTGGAATAATATTAGCCTGATCGTTTAGTGCATTTAAAAAGGGTTCAAGGGAGATAGCAAAAAGTAATGGGGAGAGGGGGCAACCCTGTCTTGTTCCTCTTCCTATCTTAAAGTTAACTCAATCTTTACCCCCATAACTTATCTTACCCAGTGCTTCATCATATAATGAGCTTGCCCAATCCAAATAAGATCCAGATATTCCCATTTTCTTTAATACTTCCCACAAGTATTCCCACCCCACTCGGTCAAATGCCTTTTCCGCATCTAACATGATCATACCGAGTGGGGTGTGAGTGGTTTCAGCCACATCGAAGGCTGTAAGTGCCATATTTACATGGGCGGTGGTGTCTCTACCCATTACAAAGCCATGCTGTTGTGAATTAACCATATCAGGCATAATAGGGGCTAGACAGTTGGCAAGAATTTTACAGAAGATTTTGGCATCTGAATTAAGCAAAGAAATTGGGCGATATGAACCGCACTCTTTTTCGGGTTTGCCTTTTTGAGAAAAAATATTATTTTAGCAATTTTCCAAGATGCTGGTGCTTGTTTGGATAGAAGAATTGAGTTTATCACCTTTTCTAATAGTGGTATTAGGTCTTGAGCACAGGATTTATATATTTCCAAAGGCAAACAATCCTCTCTAACTGCCTTTCCTAACGGTAGATCATCGATTGCGCGTTTTATTTCACATGATGTTATTTTTTAATTTAATTGTTGGAGAGCTTCTATATTTAACACCCTTCGTGCTGTTAGATGTTTATTAAGGTATTGTATTATTGTGCTTTTAGAGGGTATATTATCGGGGGTATAAATATTTTGGTAGTATTTAACAAATTGGTTTAATATTTGATCTGCTTGTTCATATGTACCTTGATCTGCTCCTATTATTGCCTTGATTTTAGTTTTGGCTTTTTTATCCGCAGTTTTATAAGCAAGTACTTTGCCTATACGATCACCACCTTCATATTGAGCAAATTTATATTTATGTATTTTTGCACTATATCTTTCTCTTAAAGTTTTTTTTAATCTTGACTGTAATTCGGCTAGCTTTACTCTGATCTCATGGATATCATTTTTTGAGTGTCGCGTTGCGTCAGCAAGTTGTTGTTCAGTATGTAATATAGTAGAAGTAATTCTCTTATTAGCTCGGCGATTCTCAGCATTTGACATCAGTATATATTGTTGAGCAAACCCCCTAATGCTGCATTTGCAAGTATCCCACACAGTATTAATGCTAGCCGAATTGATGTTTAGTAGAATGAACTCTTGTATATGTTTGTTTAGTAGTGTTATAAACCTAAAATCAGCCAAAAGATACCTTGGGAATGTAAAATTTCGTGTTTCTTTTTTTTGATCTTTTATTACAAATTCAAGTAGCAGAGGGTTATGATCTGAAGTGATTTTTGGGCATATTTCAATTTCACAATTATCTGCTATTTGATCCGATGCCCATATCATGTCTATTCTAGAGCAGGATCTATGCGGCGCAGAGTAGTGGGTGTAGCCTGCTATCAGAGGGTGTTTAGAACGCCATAGGTCTTTCAGATTGTTTAGTCTTGCTAGTTCTATAATTGCTGATCTAACTCTATGCATTCTATTAGAGGTGCTTTGGCCGGTAGAGTCTATTTTATAGTTAATAGCACAATTAAAATCCCCAGCAATTATGCTTTCAACCTCTCATTCAAGTAACTCTATACTTAATTCTTCAAATGTTTTGGGATCATCAATATTGGGTCCATTTACCACAAATAATACACATTTTTTGTTGTCACTTTGCATCTGTGCAATTGCCCACCTGCCCCTAGCATCTGAAGCAGTTTTGATTGTATCAAATCGATTTCCTCTTTGTTTTAAAATGGCTACCCCTCTAATAGTCGCATTCAGCGTAGAACATACAACCAATTGATAGCCCATCTGAAAAAGCAGTTTTCTGTCCTGATACTTAATGTGAGTTTCTGAGAGTAGAACAAAATTAGGATTGTACATTTTAATCTCTTCTTGTACTAAGTTCCTTTTACTTTTACTATTTAGACCATCTACATTCCAGCTTAATAGTCTTATTTTATGCATTTAGAATAACATAAAGTTTCTCCCGTGTATTTGATTCCCCTCTGTTGATACCTTCTTTTTTAACCACATATTTGTTAATGTTGTTAAACACATAATCAAATCTTGCAATAAGCTTTTTCCACATTTTTCCCCCCTCCTTTTACCACCCCCTCCCTTGCAAAGACCCACCCCCCACCCACACACCCTCACGTCCTTTAGGGGGGAGCACCCCTCTATCTTCTGCTGCCGCTGTAAAGGCAGCGTAGTGAAGGAGCTGACATGAAAGACTGCCCTGCCACTTAATATCATGTCTATAATTGACCACACCTAGAAAAGAAAAGTATTGTATACCCGCACTCAAAAAAAAAAAGAGAATAGAGATAAAGAAATGAGGTGAGAGAGTAAAGAAAAAAACAGGCCAAGGGTTATTTAGTTATTATATCAGCAAAGTGGTCTGATGAGAGAAATAGTGTCATTATTAATAAGTACTAATTATTTTGTTCAGTTGTCCTCTTTTTCTTTTTCTTTTTCCAAAGAGATTTTTTCCAAAGCTTGTTCTGCCGCTTCGAGATCAGTAAAAAAAACACTTGACCATTGCGTATAACCTTGAGACGTGCAGGTTCTTGGAGATAAGCCTTGCACCCTAGGTTTTTGAAAGCATCTATCATTTTCCGAAGTTCCCATCTTCTATCCATTGTGCCTTTGCTTAGATCAGATTTCACAAAAAAGGTAAGGTTATCAATAGTTACAGGATTATTGGGCTGGCTTTAAGTGAGACAGCTTGTCTCAATAGGAAATTCCCGAAGTATATCAAAAAAGGTCTGGGAAATTTACTGTTTTTATTTTTTTGAAACAAAGGCAGTCTATGTACTCTCTGTAATTGGGAGTCCCAGTCCCAGTCCGATAGATCACTAAAGGCTCTTTGAAAAAGTTTTACTAGAAACGATCTCGGGTCAGTCCCCTCCATTCCTTCTGGGATTCCAAATAGTCTGAGATTTTGTCTCCGAGCCCGATTTTTCAAATCCTCAACTTTAGCTTCTAGTTTAGAAACCCTTCATGAATTTTGTTTTACTGTTGAATCAGTCTTACTGGCCCCTTCTTCTACTTCTACTATTCATTGTTTTATGTCTTCTATTTCTTTTGTAACCCCACCAAGGCCTTGACAGATATTTCTCATGCAATCTTGTAGCTGGGTGTTATCTTCTCTTAACTGCAAGTACTGCTGCTGACTCTCCATTCTATGTGCCAGAAGGGTTTGCATAATTGATTCCATTGATATGATTTTTGATGCTGAATTTGAGGGATCTTGTAGTACTACTGTATCTTGCGCTTGCGTACGTGTATGACCCAGCAATGGGTTTGAGTTGAGGAGGTCCATATTTGTTTTCTTTACCAGAACCTTGCTACCTTCCAATAGACAAGTATTCATGTTTGTTTCTTCAGTCGCTATATTTAACATTTCAGGTTGATCTCCTGAATTGTCCACTAAGTTTTCCGCTGATTTGGTTGATCTCAAACTTGATATTATGCAGTCCACCTCCTCACTTGTTTTGTTGGAGTTAGAAACTGTGGCTTGAGAATTAATGTCCATTGACTCATTGACCTCATTGACCTCAGAGGTATCAATAGTAATAGGGTAGTTGTCAAGGAAGCCCCTTCACTGTTCTCGTTAGTTAAGTCAGCTCTAGTTTCGCCTGTAGGGGTTGTTGCTTCTTGGTTTACAAGTGATGGTTTTTTTTTAAGTCCGATATGGAATCCGTTAGGCTTACTTTATTGCTCCCCTGAGAGTTATGCACATCTTCATGACTTGTGCCAGAAAGTCTTAGAGCCATGTTCTTAACACCACCCTTTGCCTCTATCCATCTTCTCAATGGACTATCATCTATTAAGCGACTTTTCTTATTTCCAGCTGGTTCTCTGATTAATGATTTAAGAGTCATATTTTTTTGCTTGGTCTTAACCTTCATTTTAGTTTTCCTCGAACCGGTTGATTTACTAGAAATCATTTTAGAGTTTCCATCTATTTCGTCCTCGTCAGTTAATTCCTCATACTCTAAATTGGAATCTTCATCTATTAGCTCGATAGTTTCTTGATTTGAGCCATCTTCTGTCTTTTCCCACTTCGTTTTAGTTTTATTTAGATGTGGATCAAGGTTTGTATTTAATTCCACAGTGTCCTCCCCCTTTTTTTGCATTATGTCTTGTATCTTTTTTTGACATGCGTTTGTCTCAAAGGCCCCTTCTCCACTTGTTGTCTACATTTCAGTTTGGATTTCATTAGTTGTAGTATCCCCAGTACTCGATTGATTTTCTGGAGGGAGAGTTGCTTTGTTGACTCTAGAGAGTTTATCCGAACCCTTGCTTCTGCCCATGATTTCCACTTTCTCAACAGAGGATATAGCAGTAATTGACAGAGCTTTAATCACATTGGTAGCTGTTTCTTTAATTTTACCTGTTTGCTCCTTTGCCTCTAAGTCAACTAATATCTCAGGCTCGGAATCTTTGGGCATTCCTCCATTCCTGTTCTGCGTGGGCTTCATATCAGATCTCATATTTACTTCAGTCATGTCAGCGAGTCTTTGTTTGGCATTTTTACTTCTCCCAGCACTCTCAACGCTATTCTCGCCTGTGACTAGTTTGAGCTTCTCTGAATGCTCCATTTGTACTACATTTAAATTGCCTGCCACTGCAGCTGCCGCCATTGTACCTCTAGTTCCTTGTTTCGCTGTTTTGCAGACCTTCCGGCTTCTTGCAGACCTCGTCTGCCTTGCTGACATCGGTTCCTCGAGCTCCAAACAATTCGGCGCCAATCGCACCAAACGCAGCGTTGTGTGTGTGCTCAGCTGCAAAATCCAGGACACACCCCGCTAACCGGCGTCGCCGGAGTGCGAGTGAAGCAGACCCTTGTGAGTGTCCAGGAGCGGAGTGAACCCCTGCTGTGGCGAAGCAAAATCCGGAGAATTGATTTTGTAGCGTAGTGAACAATAGCAGTAGCGGAGCGATAACGGAACAGTGTATGAAGCGGTGAGTTCCGAGTCCCGAATGCCGAGATTGTAACCGTATTTCCCGGTCTGTTTTTTTTCCCCTCTTCTCCCTCATCGGCTATCAAGATCAGCCAGTTAGGTGTGTTTTCTTAGCAAGTCGTCTCTAATCGCGGCGGAGCAGCTCCATGCAGCAGCCTTCACTCGGCGGCTTCAGCCCGCCATCTTGACTCCTCCCTTCAAAGTTTGAGGTTTGCAAGTAATTTTGGATAACCGAACCTGGTGAGAATCACTCGAGTCACCCACTGTTAGATTCTTCTGGGTGTCTAGCTTTAAGAAATCTATATGTTTGCTAGGTTTCCCTAGGTTCCAGCTGCGCCAGGGTTCAAAATCCACAGCTAGGCACTTTGTAAAAAAAGGGACTGTTTTCATTGTAAAAATGTGGTGTTTCCATGTTGCGTTTTGACCCGTTTCTTGTCACAGGCACTAGGTCTACCCATATAAGTGAGGTACCATTTTTATTGAGAGACTTAGGGGAACACAGAAGTGTAGAGCAACTGTTTTTACCTATTGACTTTCTATGCATTTCTGCCTTCCAAATGTAAGACAATGTCCTATAATTCACATGCTAGTATGGATACCCACAATTTCGGAAAAGTCCAAATAGATACTGCTTCAGTTCTAATCTCAATATTTGTTTCCCATTTCCGAAATACATAGGTGTTCCTGATATTTTACCAAATTAATTGATTAATACCCGTTATACAATGAAAAACCATTGAAGGATGCAGCTCAGAGTTTGGCTCCGGGTTCCTTGGGTTCTTGGTGAACCTACAAGTCCTTTATATCCCTACAACCAGAAGGGTCCAGCCGATGTAACAGCATATTGCTTTAACAAATCTGTCATACTTAGCAGAAGTTACAGGAGAAAAAGTTGGTTGAGAAAATGGCAGTTTTTTTATAACTCATTTTCAGTTTTTCTTATTATTAACTGTTAGATTCCTTTTAAAAAAAAAATTCTAGGATATACATAAATGACCCCTTGCTGAATTCAAAATGTTATCTACTTTTCAGAAATGTAAAGCTTTCTGTGCTCCATTATTGCTTTCACGCCCACTTCTAAAACTTGCTGGAAGGAGGTTGAAAGCACAAAAAGTAGCAAAAATAGGCTATGTGCCTGCAAACTGCCAAAACTGTGTACAAACAATTGGTTTTCTGACAAAAGTCTGCTTCTCCTTGAAAGCTGAGAAGATGGTGATTTCAGCACCACCAACCGTTTGTCAATACCATTTGCAGGGAAAAAACAGATGTTTTCTTCTTCATCACCTTTTCCCCATTTTTTCCCCTAAAAATACATTTTAGGTGTAGTTTGGTTAATTTCTGGATCCCCTCCGGGAGAATCCACAAACCCTGGGTACCTTTAAAATCCGAATGATGTTGGAAAAAAAGGATGCAGATTTGATGTGGATACCTTATGTTGACAACAAGTTACAGGGACCTAAGCGTGAACTATCCCAAACAAGAGCATTTTATGGCCCTGACAACCTCATTGTCCTCCCCATAAGATCTCTTTAGCGTTGTGGACTCCCTTATAACCCTCCAAACCCCAGATCCTGTAGTAGCATCCCAAGAGCTTTGTAACAACATTGCCTCTTTCTTTCAGGCAAAAATATTAGATATCTACTCTGCCTTTGATATGCAAACATCTCTCATGAGTGGGCCTCCTGCCTTGGGGGCTATGGACCATGCCCCGGCTGAAAATCTCCCTTTGGGAATTCTAGATTCTTTCCCCCCACTTTCTTTAGAGGATTTGGGTAGCCTCCTTAATAAAACTAAATCGGGCTCTCCTCTGGATGTATGGCCCCTCAGGATTCTTAAACAGTGCAGGGAAACTCTTCTGCCCCCTCTGGATGATATTATGAACAGAGCCATGAGGGATGGCCTCTTCCCCACCCAATGGAAAAGCGCGGTGGTAAAACCTCTTTTAAAAAAGGCCTCCCTGGATCCTTCGGTCTTAAAAAACTTCCGGCCCATTTCATTACTTCCAGCTCCAGCAAAGATGTTAGAAGCGCATCTTAACATGCATCTTGCTGCTTTTGTAGAGAGCTCGGCCTGTCTTGACTCCTCTCAACATGGTTTCAGGAGGGAACACAGCACTGAGTCGGCCCTCACCATAGTGTTGGACAATATCCGCACGTGAGTTGATGAGGGCCAGATCACCCTTCTGATCCTTCTGGATCTGACGGCGGCCTTTGATACCCTTTCTCCTTCAGTATCAACAACTCAGCTGAGGGAGATTGGGGTACAAGGTACAGCTCTAGATCTACTCACTTTTTTCCTCAATCATCGAGTGCAAAGAGTGAAGTTGGGGGAGTTTCATTCTCCATCCCTACCTGTGCAATGTGGGGTCCCCCAGGGGTCGGCTCTTAGTCCGACCCTATTTAACATCTATGTGACCCCACTTGCCAGGCTCATTAGATCCTTTGGGATGGAGATAGTTTCCTACGCGGATGACACCCAGATCCTTGTCTCTCTCTCCCAGTCTAGCGTCCCGACTGCCTCCAATTTTAGATCTTGTATGGAGGCAGTCGGTCAATGGATGATCCTTAATTCATTGAAACTGAATGGAGAGAAGACGGAGGTAATGGTGTTTGGAGGAAAAGATGATGTATGGTCATCCTGTTGGTGGCCAGACTCATTAGGAGTCTGCCCCATCCCTACCTCCTCTACAAAAAATCTCGGGGTCATGATTGATCCTGCCCTCAATATGGGTAAACAGGTCAGCAGAACCATCTCCACCTGCTGGGGCATTATCCATGTCCTGAGGAGGATCAGGCATTACCTGTCTCTGCAGGCAAGGAAACAGCTTGCTGTTGCCCTCATTGGCTCCCGGCTGGACTACTGCAATGCGCTGTATGCGGGAATGAATAAGATTCTACTGCAGCGCTTGCAGGTAGTCCAGAACGCGGCTGCCAGGTTTGTCCTGGATCTCCCCAAACGTGCCTCAGCCACAGCGGCCAGAAAGCTGTTGCATTGGCGGCCAGACTCATTAGGAGTCTGCCCCATCCCTACCTCCTCTACAAAAAATCTCGGGGTCATGATTGATCCTGCCCTCAATATGGGTAAACAGGTCAGCAGAACCATCTCCACCTGCTGGGGCATTATCCATGTCCTGAGGAGGATCAGGCATTACCTGTCTCTGCAGGCAAGGAAACAGCTTGCTGTTGCCCTCATTGGCTCCCGGCTGGACTACTGCAATGCGCTGTATGCGGGAATGAATAAGATTCTACTGCAGCGCTTGCAGGTAGTCCAGAACGCGGCTGCCAGGTTTGTCCTGGATCTCCCCAAACGTGCCTCAGCCACAGCGGCCAGAAAGCTGTTGCATTGGCTTCCAGCTGAGGACCGCATCCACTTCAAGACTCTATGTATGACATACAGGGCTTTAGCCAAAAACAGTCCCACTGGTGTAGGATCCATCCTGTCCCGCTACATTCCCTCTAGGGATCTGCGCTCCTCTGGCAGACTTCTTCTATCTACCCCCCGATTCAGGAGAGTGAAATGGGATGGCAGGGCCTTCTCCACCTTGGCGCCCAAGTGGTGGAATGCCCTCTCGCTGGAAATAAGATCCCTACCCACTCTTCAGGCATTCAGAAGCGCTCTGAAAACGCATCTTTTTGTGCAGGCTTATCTGTAGTGGTGTTGTGCTCACATTTATGATTTGTTCTGTTAGGCGCCTTGATGCCTTCGGGTTATTGTTTGCGCGGTATAAATTTTATTCAATCAATCAATCAAATAGCCAAAAAAAAGGCTTAGCACAGGGGGAAAGGCCTAGCAGCAAAAGGGTTAAGGACTGCCTCTCTGCTGGACTACTACTCTACTAGACTTCTGCTTTGCTGTGCTGACCTGCTGCCCTCCTTTCTGCGAGTGAAAAGAACTGAACCTGCATCTCTCCAACCCAGAACCAAAGGGCTTGCTGACTTGCCTCCCAATTGAAGTCTCAGGTACATAAAAGACTTCAAAATCACTTGCTACAGCATCTAGTGCCTTCTCATTCCAAGTGGTGCCAATCCAGTCCTGGGCCCTTGAAACTGGGTATCAAGCACTGCTGCAGTATAACTCTACGCATCATCGACATTGTGCCACTTGGAACTGGCGCATCTCCATCAACACAATGCATCGCCGCTGCTGCAAGGATTGGGCACACCATATCACTGACTGTTTTGTGTATTACCTTTTCAACTTTTTTAACCTTTGTATTTGACCTGGTCTAGCATGACAAGATAGCCTTACTTTTAATGTATTCTTTAGAAATCCATAACTCTAGTTATATTTATTAGATGTTTGTAATTTTGGTCTTGTTTTCATTATTGGATTCAGCTCTATTCTGCTAACTAGGGGGGTCATTAGGATGGCGGACGGACCTGCGTCCGTCCGGCACCCCCGAGGAAGAGGGACCGTCCGCATGGGCAGCGGCGGTCCAAACATGCAAATTAGGATGTGACCGCCACCCTGGCGGTCACATCCCCTACAGTTAACATTGCGGCGGATGCTGCTTCAAGCAGCACCCGCCGCAAGGTCAAAAAGTGCATGTTTACCTTTGCACGGACGAAGCGGCAGGCCCCGTGTGGAGCCTGCCGCTTCATGTACGCAAAGGCAGGGGGTTACCATAGGTACCCCCCATGTGTACCCCCCACACCCCCTTCACCCCTGGGGGCCCGCAACGGGCCCCCAAAGAAAAGACCGTATGCCTTTCCACGGCGGAAATGCCACCGTGGAAAGGCCTAGGACCGCCGCCATCCTAATATGCCTGGCGGTGTCTGATAGACACAGCCAGCCATGTTAGAGCTTTTCTGCTGCCGTCAGAATGCGACCGCGGTGAAAAAGCTGCGGACAGAAAAAATATCCCCCAGCCATCCTAATCTGACGGAGGGTCTTTTTCCAGTCCGCAGTGGTTAAACCTCATCCTCCGGGCCGGCGGTGGCTTCCGCCGGCCCGGAGGATGCGGATTATCCGCAATCATAATCGGCCCCCCAGTGAGGTATATTTGTTTGTGGGTTTTTCACAGTTTTACTTTTTGAAGTGTTGCACAATTACTTTACAAATTGCCTTTTAAGTTAAGCCTGCCTGCTCTGTGCCAAGCTACCAGGGTGTGAGCAACGGTTAATTTAGTGTGGGCTTGTGGCTTACCCTGACTAGGATTGGGTTTTTTTGCTTGGACAGGGTGCGTACGTACCTTTGCCAACCAGATCCCAGTTTCTTACTCTACCCTATAAAAATACCTAGAAGGCCTAATAAAAGAACAAAGCTACAAAGAAGTGACAATAGAATAAACTTTACACAAAGTCCACTTGAAAAATCCAAACAGACCAAAAAATATTACAAAATGCTACAATGCAAAATAAAACTCTATAAATTTTAAAGGCCTCCACTACCTAGAAAGCATAACACTATAATAAATACATTATAAATCCCAAATTAAATCCACATCCAACATCAAACTACAAAATCAATACATTTATGCATGAATATTTTCTAAATTGTTCGTATTATCAGTCTAACTTAAAACATTTTCCAATAATGCTAATCATTAAAACTAATTTAAAATAAAATAATAAATACATACATACAATAAAGCATAACAACTCATTTTTTATACATGCAAAGCAGCAGACATAGAATAGAATATCCATAAACAACACCACTTTGTTTAAATGGCAGAACATTATATAAAAAAAACAACCAAATCAAATATTTCTCTCCCGAAATAAAGAATTCCAAATCACTTACAGTGCTACAGTTGATGTCCATCATACTTCTTCAATCCTCCAAAGATAGAGAAAAATTGTAACCCCCCAAAAATGCACAGAATAAGTAAAAAAAAGCAAATGAACTAAATTATTCCAGAGTCATAGGAGACCATAAAATATTAACATAAAAAGCACTCCTGGAAAACAGAAAAATAAAAGGAAAACAAAAAATAATCTCGGTTGTGATATGACCAAGCTAATTACCTTTATAAACTGACCTACCCTCACATAAAATACAGTGCAAATACATTACAATTAACATAAAACCCATTTGCCAACTATATTTGTGTCATAAAAATAAGTATCCAAAGCAGCAGTCAGTCGGTATAGGGAGAAACTGGCGGGCGGTGACGTGGGGAGCGGGTGGGGCAGGGTGGGGGGTAGTAAACTATGGATTACTGAGGTTTACATGTAAGTAAACATATAAATAAATAAAACAAATGTTGTTGTCTGCACTGCTCCTCAGATGCAATGCAGTGCGTGCAACAAAATTTGTTTCATTTATTTATATGTTTACTTACCTGTAAACCTCAGTAATCCATAGTCTACTACCATCCACCCTGCCCCTCCCCCTCCCCACATCTCTGCCTGGCAGGTACCCTCACTACCGACTGCAACTGATCTAAAGTAACTCCATTACACATACTATACTAAGGCCCCTACTACAGCAAGCCAATACACTATTCCACACTAACTACCCCTACCCCAAAATCCCCAAAAAGGAACCTAAAAGTAGTCTTACCTTGTTGGTTGATGAGTAACAGGGAAACAAGTCCAATAGGGATCACAATGTTTAATGTTGTTATTAGACTAAAAAATATAGATAGTGGTAAAATAGATGGTTGCTAAATAAAAACAAAAAATACTATATTACAATAGAAATGAATGGAGCTTTTTTAAAATATATATATATAAAGTGAATATGTTTAACTGTTAATGTAACAATGTATAAGCATAAAAAATATGAATTGTATGAAACAACATGTAACAATGTCAAGTATATATTTATGTTATACATTACAAATTACCTTACTGCATTTCTTAACATTAAAAATGTAAATATGTAAAATGCATTCTACAGCAAAACGATGTGAAACAATGTTTTTTCCTATTGTTTGTAAACAACATTACATCTAAAAAAACTAAAAAATAATATTAAATATAATTTTAAAATATATAATACTTTTTGTTAAACTATAACTTGTATAGTTATTAAAATTACAAAACACACAAACACTGCAAACCAACCAACACTACAAAACATACAACAAATCAATAAAAGATATCTATGGATCCTATTCCTCGCTACAATTTGTTATCCATTAAAGTACATAATAAATTGTTGCAATATAGTACACCAACTAAAACTAAAATAATGTTAGGAACACATGTACACTAAAAACATAATACATACTATTCCCAAACTGAACTGCACTAAATGAACTGTTAAAAGTTAAAGGAGTGACATTTTCTATTGAACCATTTTGCAAAAAAAGTTGGACACTGAAGGGGTCACATTTATTATTCTCAGTCTAATTTAAACCATTTTGGGAAAGGTGTTGGGTGATGAAGGAGTCCACATTACAATTTCCATTCCAATCTGAACTATGTTAAGGAAGGTGATGTACTTGGAAGAGGTCCAATATGATATTCCCACTCCAATTTAAACCACTGCAGGGAAGGTGCTGGACACTAAATGGGCCACATTTGCTATTCCCACACCAATATAAACCACTTTGGAGAATGTGTTGGGCACTGATTCCACTCAAATATAAACCAGTCTAGGGAATGTGTTGGACACTGGTGTAGTCCAATTTACTATTCCCACTCCCATTTAAACCACTTTGGGTAATGTGTTGAACAGTAAAAGTATCAAAATTACTATTAGCACTCCAATGTGAACCATTTTAGTGAAGGTTCTAGAAATTAAAACAACATAATTCCCTAATGTAAAACAATTTTATAAAAGCGTTGGCATATTAAAGCCTTCATATTTACTATTTCACTTCTAAATAAATACAATGTATATCATTTTAACACATTGCAAATTTTACATGGACTATTAATTGCAAACATCATACCACATTTCGGTAAATATTTTACTTTGCAGACAAGATACACTAAAATATATATATATGTTTACAAAAAATTACATACATTAATTTACATTTTCTTATGCAATAAATTAATACATTGTGTTATAAGTAGTGTAAGATGTGGGAGTTTCAAATACATTGGTAAAATATTATTAGGAACACCATCTCAGAAGGGTGGAAGTCAATCAGTTTACTGAGTCAGTGCAATGCATCAGTCTTGGTTTGCTATTGAACCACTATTATAAGTAAGCAGCCACTATGATAAGTAAGAAGCGTGTCCATATCCACAAATGGAAAGAATACTTCCCTCAGAAAAATGGGAAAACCCATGAAACTTGTGTCAAGAGATTTCCAGTACTGACTGGGCAAGTACTTTACTGCTAAAATATTTTAGCTGTGAATAATCAGACATGCAGAAACTAAATTTTAGTACATCGAACTGCATCTAGCATGAGGCTTTGCAGCAGGATAAGGGCAATATGTGGTAGTGTGAAATCCAAACAATTTGGCTGTTATGGTCTAGAGAGCATTATCTCCTTGTTATCTGTCACATAGTCCCACATGGTGTTTGCTGCTGTCCCCAGGTCTATAGAAACATGTGACACATTATTTTATTATGTTTTCCAACACATTTTCTAACGAGCGGCAGAAAAATTGGATTCTGGCATATTCAGCAAGGGACAGTCTGCAGGAGAAGATAGATGCATTGTAATAAATTGGGATATTAGCTTAGAGGGGGGCAAGTCCACAAGCAGCACTATCCTTGTCTGGGTGGATCATAGAAGTCACTACATAAACCTGTGCTTAAACCTCTGGTAGCATGGCACCAAAGCAGCCAGGCTTAATTTAGAGGGATTGTGTAAAGTATTTATGTATCACTTAAAAAGTAATCAAGTGAAAACACAACACAAGAATAAAATGACCCCAAAATGAAAAAACTCCAATCAGTAAAATTTGAGCAATGTATTTTAAAAGTTTTTAATAAAAATAGCACTAAGAAACACAAGGCACCACTTGCAGGTATCTGGCCACTGGGAACCGGGTCAAAGTCATAAATTCAGGCCAACAGAGATAGAGCGCAGGTCTGATACAGGGACCAGGTTCATTCTGGTAAAGGGTTCACCTTCTTACAGTCCGAGTTTATGCCTGAGCTTCCTGTTGGTGGGCACTACATGGAGACCATCGTTGGCACGAAAAGCAGTCATCACTGGAACTTCACATTAATGGGAGATACAGATGGTCACTGCTTGGCATGAAGAGAAGGCTTCCATCGAACTTTGCTTTGCTTTGATAGGAGGCGCAGTGACTGTTGTTGACATGAAGAGTCCACTCGCAGTCGCAAAGAGTTCCAAACTATGGTTTTTGTCATTTTTCCCCCAGCCCTTCCACTGGGTTTGACTCCAAACTGTCTAGGGTGACAAAGGCAAGGGAAGACCTGGTGTCAGGCTTCTTTGTGTGTGCCATAGGCAGGGTTCTTTGAAGTATAATCAGGGCAGGGAAAAACACCACCCCCAGTTATCCTGTATGGAAACCTCACTCCTTTCTCATCTATGCCTCTTTTTTCCCCATGTCTGGAAGGAATGCATGACATAAAGCAGGAGAGCCATTTACAGTTGTGTGACCCTGGCTACTGGCAGAAAGGCACATTTGTTGTAGGGAATAAAATAACATTTTCAAAATGCCATTTTCAGAATAGTAACTTACAATCCGACTTCTCCAACATGTGCAGGTGGGATTTATAATCCAACACAAAAAATAATTGCATTAGATTGTGATGAATAGTAGCACAAAATTGTTCAATGTGCTGGCTTGTGTTACTTTGCATCAAGGGGCCATTCCATGGGTGGTGCATGGGTTTTGATGCAAATCTCTATCTCCAAAGAACTTTTGACAGGGATTTGTGCCAAGATCCTCTGCCTCCTTGAGGCAGGCATAACAAAAAGAAATGTTTTCATTTTGGATGTGTGATGCACTGTGGGAAAAGCATTAAAGCATACTTTTTGTACTGGAAGGGAGCACTTCCAGTACAAAAGCTATGCATCAGACAATGCAGACACCTTTGCACTATGCAGCTAGTGTGCCTGTGTTGGTACATGGCTGCCTGATATACACCAGTGAAGGGAGAGAGCAGAACAGCACTACATTTTAGTAGATATAGTGCTGTTCTGATCTCTCCCTTAACGCAATTTAGTGTAACACCTTTACTTGCTCTCGTACGTTGCTTGAGGTCTATGCAGTAGCAGCCCATGGTGGGAGTGCTGCCAGGTGCTGATGTGGGGTAGGAGAGGGGCAGAATACGGCCGCACAAAGGTAGGTACACAAATAAATATATAAAACTAACTTCACTGTGCATGCTGCATCGCTACTGGGTCTATGTAAATCTGGACCAGGATGTCATCATCATCTTTGTTTTTTGTGTGCATAGTGCTCACTATGTGACTATGGTGGGTATCTCCTGGTCCATCTACATGCTACAGTCTATGTTTAAACAGGTTATTTCAGGAGGATATGTTCATAGAGTATACATAGCGTTGGCTTCTTCATTCTCTAGTTGACTTGTTAATCATAATGTTCCACCGGTTCCTGTCAATATAAGCACTAAATAATTATTGTGTGTTTACTAATTTAGATTGCATTTACATATAGAGCCTTCTGGGCAGGTGTGGATATTTTGCCATTTTGGCATTATATCTATGTGGATATCATTTAGTTATTTGCGCATGTGAGTTTCATTGTTCTTTTGATTGATGATAGAGTGTGCTGTCAAGTGTGCAAATGGTGCTGAAAACGGCATCTGTCTTCTGCCTTTATTGAAACAATCTGCCTTTCAAAAAGTTAGCTTCAAATATTAATGTACTATTTGGTGCATTTTTAAAATAGAGGAAAAGCAACATGCTATAACATTTTTATCAGGCTAAATTATATCCAATATCATATTTTCAGATCATATAGGACTTGTATTCACTTAAACAGACTTTTTAAAAAACTATTGCACTCTTTATCTGGTTCACCCAGTTTTCTCTATATGCAAAGGGTAATATGTTGTGCCACGTTGTATCTGTTAAGTCCCCGAAGACACCTGCAAAAAATGGATGCTCCAAAATGTCAAATTCTGTGTTCCCTAATAATTAGTTCTCTTGTATCTTTTAATTGTGTCTTGGCTCTCATTAACCTTGTTTACTTAGGCGTTCATTGTTCTGCCTATCCCAGCAATAATAATCATGTTCAATAATGTGGAAATTTCATTTCAACATTAAATTGTTAATAAGAGTGTCGAAATCTCAGAATTCATTTATGAATTTCTAATTTACCATTATTAAACTGTCATACCGGTGAATCACTTCTGATTAATAGAGGTGGTAGCACATTCATCTGGCAAAACATTTGTAGGGCAGCTGTAAATTCACAAATGGCATGCCTGGTTACTTAGTGCAAATAGTTGCTGTGTGCTAACAAAAAAATTGGTTACACCAAATCTTGGTATAAAACAATATCCTCTTCTGAGTTACTAAAATACTATGTCAAAACTTTCCCAATTTAAGCCTCTGGGGCCTCATTTATGAGCCCTTGCATCACTTTTACGCCGTTGGTGCATCACTTTTTGTGACGCACCAGTGGCGTAAAAAATGCTCCTTGTTGAGCCATATTTACAAAGTGACGCATCTAGGTAGATGCGTCACTTTGTAAACCCCTGTGCCACATTATACCTGCGCCAGGTATAATGTATGCAAGGGGGGCGTATTGACGCAAGAAAGGGTCGTAGAAGTGACGCAGTGAAATCACTGCGTCACTTCTAGGACGCTGTTGCGTCAAAATCTTGCGCCTGCCTCACAGCAGGCGTAAGACTGACGCAGGCCCTTTTACATGGGGCTTGCCCCATGTGAAAGGACGCATTGCTGGAGTTGCATCACTTTTGTGACACACTCCAGCAATGCGTCACTTTTACGCTTACAGATATGTCAGAAATACTGACGTATCTGTAACTCCTTGCGCAATGATGCATCATAATGTAAATATGACGCATCATTGGTGTCGCAAGGAGGGTGCAATGGAAAGTGACGCATCGCTGTTTTCACGCAGCGATGCGTCACTTTTCATAAATGAGGCCCCAGGTGTTGTGTAATATTTGGTATCCCCTTTGGATCGTGTATCACCTGGGTTCAGCAGACTACGGAAGTCTTGCCTTTTGGCCAGCTCGGACGAGCCCACGAGCAGCCCCGCCCACCTCAGGAGAGGTGAGCCTGGGCACTAGCATGCAGAAGCAGCAGCGCTCTGAACCGAGCAGCTGTTAGTAAAGCACACATCTCTCTGTTTAGAGCTTAACCCCTCCGCACTGCGCAAATTTTCACGCCGTGCGGGTGTTTTAATGAGTGAGGAGGCTTCGAATGGCCCTGTGACGTCGGGCCGTCCGAAGCACACAAGGGGTTAAAGGGGCATGCAGGTCACGAAATTGAGCATGAACTGGTCTTTCGCGTGAAAACAGTTGTTTTGCAAGTATTTTGCACTCAGGTGTAATTAGTTTTGAGTCACCCACAAAGGAAAAGCTAAGTAATGTATGCAGGAACGTATTACCTATTACCATCCACACCCCAGTAGAGCCTGAAAATACTTTAAATGAAAGATTCAGTAACATAGAGAGGTGAGTCACTCTGGGTCAGTGGGCGCACATCGCACCAGTTGGTAACACTCTTCACACTTTACAGCGTGTGCTGTGCTGTCCCTTTTGTGTGTTTTCTTCTTCCTCATGTACGTTTCATGGAGATTTGTACAAAGCTGTCTGGTGCCAGTGAGTGCGAGGATGAGTTCTGCTGATGCTGTGTTGATGCTGCACAATTTCACCGGCTGTATAGGGTCTGGGTTTTGGGTGAGCGGATACTCTTGCCGTGCTGATACACTGCTGTGTCTGATGGGGCTGTCAAGCGGACACCCGCTTTACCTGCTGTGAGATACCCCACTGTGAAGAGCTTGAAAGGGTGCACTTTTCATGTTGAGCTGAAACATTGCTGTAAATGATCAGGTTTGAGCTGGGGGTTGAGGGAACACCCTGTTTTTGTTGAACGACAAACACTTCTAAGAAGAGTTTGAGGTTGGGGTTGAGAATAAATAGTCCTCCTGCTGTGCTGGCAAAAAGGTGTAAGTGAAGAGAATGAGCTTGGGGGTTAAGAGAACATGCTCTCTATGCCGTGTGAGATACCGTGCTGTGAAGAGGTTGGGCATGGCTAGTTTCTAGACCAAGAAACTACTAAAGGTGCCATGAACCTCAACCATGCTATGACGAGGCTGTGAAAGAATTCCTTGATCCGCAGAACATGTGCGCACTCTAGTTCCAGGTTAGTTAGAGCAGTGGGGCTGCTCTGTTGTGCACCCCTGAAACAGAGAGACAAGGAATCCAACAGTACGTAAACTCTCTGACTCAACCTACCACCTTCGCGCTCATAAATAATACATGGTCTCCAGATCTACTGTGGCTTGTATTGGCCCTCTATGTTCATCCTACACCTCATTGATCCATGTTCACCTTTTGTTCTCGCCCCCTGTGCTAAGATGCTACTGCAGCCCTTCATTGCCCCTTTTGTTGAATTATTTTAGAGCAGCATGCCTAGGCTTGCGTCTCAACTCTCAAATTCTTGGCATCTCTCAGTTCTGCTTTTATTTGCCTGTTAATATGGTGTTCATAGCTGAATATAAGAATTTAGGTAAGTGCTCCACAACTGGATACTATACATGTGATAAGACTCTGGAAATGTTCACTGCAAAAAGGAACACTAGGCTCCCAAAGAGATTTCTAGACCGGGACACCGTGATCTAGAAGTAATCTTGAGAAATTAACAGAATACTTATTATAAGGCCTCTAGATCTCATCAAAAATAGGGTTTCTAGAAAAAACACCTCTCGACCTCCAGAAAGAGGCACAGTGCTTAAGATGTGGTCTCTGTAACTGGACATAATACTCACGATAAACTCAGGGGCTTAGGTTCAATAGTTGGGTACAAATGCTGCCAGTCAGGTATTGTGAGATGTCAGTCGAATTTCACAGGGGATGTATACATACACAGGCAAAAACGCGTGCACACACTTTCTCCCTCTCTGTTTTGAAAGTCCTCATAATATATATATATTTATTTTACAAAATATGTTTTCTCTTTCAGTACTCCTACCAATCCCCATTATTCTCCCTTACCACTGCTACTTAGGCCCCTCTCATGCACCCTGCTTGTTGTAGAATGTATGTATAATCAGGCTTGCGGCCCGATTGTCAGAAAATCTGAAGCCCACAGCTCCACCAAACATACTGACCATGCTAAGCCACTGGATGATGCTACCAAAACCACACACAAAACTACAAATTAACTTTCAGAAATGGACACACTGGTCAAGGAGCGGCTTCTAGAACTGGATGCAGCTTTTGCCATATGAGACCTCTGAACCAGACACAAAGTTCCAGAAGAGGCCTCTAAAACAGAACACAATGCTTGATATGTGACACAGTACTTGAGTCAGTGCCTTATTGAAGAGACCCCCTAATGTTAACCACTAGTTTGACTTGGGGAACGAGGTTAGAGTCTGACAGGAGGCTCAAATATTTTGTGATTCTGGGGTTCTGGGCAAATTATGTACTCTCCCACTATCCCAAAGAAAACAAGAAATTAATGTGTCCCTCTGTAATGGTGCTCATGTAAAGCGCTCCCATACCTCGGGTACAGTTCCTTCTATATAAAACTGCATCAAAAATAAAAATTACTACACTTTGCCTGGTAGAGCGGTGCCATCACGGCTAGCTGCAGCAGAGTGCCCACTCTCGAAGGAATAGGTGTTGTGTAATATTTGGTATCCCCACGGGATAGCGTATCCTCTGTTTCTGCAGACTCCAGAGATCTTGACTATTGGACAGCTTGGACGGGCCCACCGACAGCCCCGCTCACCTCAGGAGAGGGAAACCTCGGCTTTAGCAGGCAGAAGCAGCAGCACAGCTGTCAGTAAACCACACATCTCTCTGCGTAGAGCTTACCAGGGGCACTCAGGAAGGGTCTCAATAAAGCCCTCAGCTGTTTTGTTTGTTTATCCGGCCGTGACCTCTGATTATTTGAACGGACAGCCTCAAGATATTAACTAATGCTATAATGAAATGAAAAGATTACTTTAGGGCATGGGTACTCACAAACTTTCTCTAAGGGGCCAAATTTACAGTGTAGTTTGTGGCCGAGGGCCGCACCAGGTGGGGGCGTGGTCAATGATATAGGGGGCATGGCTAGAGACAAAAAAAAAACTGTGACCATGAGGTTGAACACAGGCCCTGGCAGCGGATGTCTTTGTCCACTGAGCCACCAGACCGAGCATACACACATATCTCTCTCTCTGTCTCCCTCCCTCTCTCTCTTTCTCTTCCTCCCTCCCTCTCTCTATTTCTCTACCTCCCTCTCACTCTCTCTCTCCGTCCCTCCCTCTCTCGTCTCCCTCACTCCCTCTGTCTCCCTCACTCTCCCTGTCTCCCTCACTCTGTCTCCCTCACTCTCTCTGTCTCCCTCACTCTCTCTGTCTCCCTCCCTCTCTCTGTCTCCCTCCTTCTCTCTGTCTCCTTCCCTCTCTCTGTCTTCCTCCCTCTCTCTGTCTCCCCCCCTCCCTCTCTGTCTCCCTCCCTCCCTCTCTGTCTCCCTCCCTCCCTCTGTCTCCCTCCCTCTCTCTGTCTCCCTCCCTCCCTATCTCTGTCACCCTCCCTCCCTCTCTCTGTCTTCCTCCCTCTTCCTTTCTCTACCTCCCCTCTCTGTCTCTTTCCCTCTCTTTCTCTCCATCCCTCTCTTTTTCTCCCTCCCTCTCTTTTTCTCTCCCTCTCTCTCTGTCTCCCTCACTCCCTCCCTCCCTCCATCTCCCTCCCTCTCTCTGTCTCCCTCCCTCTCTCTCTCTGTATCCCTCCCTCTCTTGGTCTCCCTCCCTTTCTTTGTCTCCGTCCCTCTCTCTGTCTCCCTTTCTCTCCCTTTCTCTAACTGTCTCCCTCCCTTTCTCTAACTGTCTCCCTCCCTCTCTCTCCCTGTCTTCCTCTCTCTCTCCCTCTCACCCTCTTTCTCCCTCCCTCCCTCCCTTTGTCTCCCTCCCTCCTTATGCCTCTGCCTCCCTCCCCTCCCCTGTCTCTCCCTCTCTCTCCCTCCCCGACTCTCTTTCCCTCCCTCGCCTTCCCCTGACTCACCCTCTCTCCCTCGCCCTCATCTGACTCTCTCTCTCTCTCCCTCCCTCTCCCTCCCCTGACTCTCTTCCTCCCTCCCCTCACACTCCCTCCCTCTGTCTCTCCCTCCCTCACCCTCCCCTCACACTCCCTCCCTCTGTCTCTCCCTCCCTCGCCCTCCCCTCACTCTCCCTCCCTCTGTCTCTCCCTCCCTCACCCTCCCCTGACTCTCACTCTCCCTCTCCCTCACCCTGCCCTGGCTCTCCCTCCCTCCCTCCCTCTCCCCTGACTCTCCCTCTCTCTACCTCCCCTGACTCTCCCTCTCTCTACCTCCCTCCCCTCACTCTCCCTCCCTCCCCTCACACTCCCTCCCTCTGTCTCTCCCTCTCCCTCCTTCCCTCTCCCTCCTTCCCTCGCCCTCCCCTCACTCCCCTCCCTCTGTCTCTCCCTCCCTCACCCTCCCCTCACTCTCCCTCCCTCTGTCTCTCCCTCCCTCGCCCTCCTCTGACTCTCACTCTCCCTCTCCCTCACCCTGCTCTGGCTCTCCCTCCCTCCCTCCCTCTCCCCTGACTCTCCCTCTCTCTACCTCCCTCCCCTCCCTCTCCCTCCCTCCCTCCCCTCACACTCCCTCCCTCTGTCTCTCCCTCCCTCGCCCTCCTCTGACTCTCACTCTCTCTCTCCCTCACCCTGCCCTGGCTCTCCCTCTCTCCCTCCCTCCCTCCCTCTCCCCTGACTCTCCCTCTCTCTCCCTCCCCTGACTCTCCCTCTCTCCACCTCCCTCCCCTCACTCTCCCTCCCTCCCTCCCCTCACACTCCCTCCCTCTGTCTCTCCCTCCCTCGTCCTCCCCTGACTCTCCCTCACCCTGCCCTGGCTCGCCCTCCCTCCCTCCCTCTCCACTGACTCTCCCTCTCTCTCCCTCCCCTGACTCTCCCTCTCTCTACCTCCCTCACCCCCTGGCTCTTCCTCTGTCTCCCTTCCCTGACTCTCCCTCTCTCGCCCTCACTCTCCCTTCCTCAACCTCCCCTGTCTCTCCCTCCCTCTGTCTCTCCCTCCCTCTGTCTCACCCTCCCCTGACTCTCCCCCTCCCTCTCTCACTCCCTCCCTCGCCCTCCCCTGACTCTCTCACTCCCTCAACCTCCCCTGACTCTCCCTCCCTCTGTCTCTCCCTCCCTCGCCCTCTCTCTCCATCTCTGTCTCCCTATCTCTGTCTAGGCAAGGTGTATTAATTCTATTAGAAATATCACGAAAAGCAAGAGCTATTTGCTGCACACATCGAACCACCTTCCCCAGCCTTCCCAAAATCTGCAGCACATTATTAGTGACTCCCTAATGTAGAGGGTGCACGAGAGCTGGCTGGACCACTGCAGCAGAGATCAGGTGTAATCCGGAGGGCAGAGATTCCAAATAAGGCTGGGCTGATTCAGACTTTCATCCCTTCAGTGTCGATAAAACAAATGCTACTCGAGGCTGCGCAGAGTGATCTCCAAGTGGCTCGGTTCAATCAGCCACGGGGTTTGTCCCGATCACTGTAATTGTCCAACAATCCCCCCCTCCCCCCCCCCTCCTCCTCTGTGGCAGCCCGGGATGAGTCAGCTTGCCTGGCGCGCACACAGCGGAGCACTTCACAGGTCTTTAAAAGACCATTAAATCGTTAATGAGGCTTTGTTCTGTTTCACCTCTTCTGAGGCCCCTGCAGCTCCACTCTATGGCTGGAATTTCCCAGCCCCCCTAGAGCAGAGCCTCTCCGAGTCAGGCTGCATCAACCGCCGGTGTTTACTAAAACTCTTGAAATTTTTTTTTTAAATTGGTACATGTCTGCAAGGTTTGCATGTGGACATGTCCCTGGTGGCGATATCTCATGTGATTCCTCTCTGACTCCTTATTCAAGAGGTGATTATACAACAAATTAAGACGGAAAGCCGAGCCAAGGGTGTCCTTTCGCTCTTAGAGCCTGTGCAAAAGCTGGACTTTAAAAATGTTTGTATTAACTTTTGGAACCTTTGACATAATTGGTCACATGATAACGCTGCACTGAGTAGTACTTATTAAAAGTGATAGTTTTTTAAACATGTATTTAGAACCACTTCTGTCACCACAACTACACTGGTGACAGTGCCATTAGTAAAATAAGAAAGAGGGAAGACGGTTGTTATGTGAACCCTGGCTGCATCCCGGAACATTATCAAGCAACATTATGGTCTATTCAATCAAACACAGAAGGTTTTTGTGCAGCTGGTATTGTAAAATCATGTAATGTATTTGAAAGTGCTTGTGAAATTAAATATATGCCTAAGATCACAAAATAAAACAGGGAAGCAGCGATTTATCTAGGCGTTCTAGCTTCAATTTCATTATTTTAAGGCTTTTTTTTTACCTCTTTATGAATTTTTCTGCAATTTTCATATAACGCAAACTCAACCGTAAGACATTGGAGCGCTTCAAATCTTCAATATTTACATTGTTAATTACATTAAACAAGGTCAAATTTTTTGGGGCAAAGGGAGGTTAAGTGATTTGCCCCGAATCATGGAATGTTGAGCAGATATTGAGACTTGAACAGCTCTGGCCGTAAATGTCGAAACAGAGCAGTAGAACAGAACGGTGGAGCATTTGGTGCTTGGTGCCAGTGTCCAGGGTCACACATAGCTGCCAAGGTTTCAGATTGCTGATGTGTGATATTTTCATAATTTTAGTTTATTATGAGTGACATTCAATGACTGTGAGTGACACTTTCTCATGAGAAAAATCAAGCAATGAAGATGAGGGAAACGCAAATAACAGAAATAACACCCATTTAAGCAATGAGAAACTCTAAGAAGATCTTAAAATTGCTGAAAAGTATCAGAAATAGTAGGGCATTAGTGCCCTTGCAACTTGATTGTAGTTAAACAAATGTGTAATCATGACATTAACAAACTACAGGATTTGTGATTTGAGCAAAATCTTCTAAAAATTGCAAATATGAACTGTAGCACAAAGTACAAACATAAGCTGCATTGCTGAATTCGATTATCTAGATGGTTTCAATTACAGGTTTGGGAGCCAGGGGCACTTGTGAAAGTCAGGGAGTGTGACTTGAGCTGATAGTTGTAGAGCAACATTAAGTCGTACCAAGACAAGGGAACTGCTTTCCTAAAGTAGCTTTATAATGTGTTACATTTTCAGCCATTTGTGACATTTGTTATGTTATAGAAAGTTGCATTCAGGGACATGTAGTGTAACTTTCTGCGCACTTTTGACTAAAAAGCCAGACCTTACTGTAGTTATTTGATAAAACAGATAGAGCAGTGATACATAAAAGTCTTTAAAGAAAAGGAGACTTGGAATGTATTCTGTTATTGAAACATGATGCTTCACACTTTGTGCACTCATCAGAGAGAGTCAAATTGTACATGGTGCTGACACCATGCATTCTAGCTAAATATTTGATTCCTTAAAGCATGTGCATCCCTTGTTCTGAGAAAGAATTCACTCAGCATGTTGTTATTGTGTGTGCATGGACCCTTATTACCTACTTATCTCCCGCTAGGTCTTCATGTTATTAATTGGAGTATGCCGCTCTCCCTTCTGCACATATAACATCACAGACATGTCATGTGGGTGCTACTGCTTGCAACCCCTGCTAAATCTGTGGATTTTCTCAGCTTTCTAGGGGTTGCACAGGGATCCTGGTGTTGGGGGCCTACAGATAGGTATGGATCGGCAGAGTTCTGCTGACAGTTTCACTTAGGGGGAGCCAGGCTGCGGGGATCCAGTCCTTCATAGGGGCAGTTCTCCCCTCTCGGAGGTGAGCAAGGGTTCCTCTAGACCATCGAATGGCATCAGACTAGGTTGCAGGATCATGTACTCTGCCCCCGCAGCACCTACTCTGACAAAATGAGGGGGTGCTACATTACACCTATGATTTGGATGCTGCGCCTGTACACACTGTGCGTCTTCCCAAGGATATCCTGTCACTAACTCCTCCTTCTTCTTCTATTTGACTTACACGTGAGGCCTTCTCAGTTTTATTGTGACACCACAGTTATCAAAATCACATCAGAGAGCCTTGCTTAAATGAATAGGTAGCTTTATTATTATTCCTTGATATCAGAGAAAGAGATGTGAATTACAAAAGAAATTACATTACAGAGAGCTGCCAGGCTCTGAAGATGTGAATATCACTTACCTGGGGGCCAGACTGCAGCGCTAAGGCACCAGGCCACCACTCTGGTGGCTGCCGGAAGTTCGCTGGGAGTCAGTCTGGTTGATCATTACGCTCCTGGGTCCTGTCTGGCCAAAAGGCACAATGCGGTGGGAGTTGCAGTAGTGGCAGCAGTCTCCCAGCTGTGAAACAGGCTTCCAAAGTTAAATTATAGCGCGCCCACTGCCTATAGGTGATCTTCGCCCACCCTGTGCCCTGCACAGCTGTCTCAGCAACTGTTGGGCAACTACGCTTTTGACTGCTGAAGTTAAACAGAGGTGCTGCACCAGAGTGTCGGGTGAATATCATGCTATACTTTGTAGGCAGCTGAGTGAGTTGACTCAGACTTTAAACCTGCTGCAAGGAGCTCACATGCTCTGCTGCCAGCTAACAGGTTTTACTCTGACAGTGTGGTTTAATTAGCAGCTCTCTGCTCCAGCTTTCTACGGAAGCGCTATAAATGTGTGACAATACATTTCAGTGCGGTGTTGCGGGCCACCACTCTGAAATGCGTTAGTCTAATGCTCATGCGTGGTACTTGGATTGGCTGGTCACATGACTGTGATTAGCTTAGCTGTTGGGCTTTGTGTATTCCTCCCAATGAGACAGAAATGGGATTAGTAGTTAGCAGACTTGTACGCCTGCCAGGATGGCTGGGGTCAGAGCTGTTCCCTGCTCACCTACAGTTCAAATGGCACAAACTAGGGAATCTGGCACTGGCCTTTTTTCACCACTGACTTCTTGTAGCCTTGGTAGGTTAAGGGAAGAACTTTCCAGAACCAAATGTGAGGGTAGCATGGGAAATTCCCCAGCTTCAAAGGGTGGCTCTAGGTATAAATATTGCACCCCCGGAACACCTCTTCAGTACACTTCGGAACTTTTTGAAGACTTCAGAAAACCTTCCTGGACCCCTGGAAGACCGCCCTGCTGGTTGAGGCCTGCCTTATTTATTGTTATTTTTTTATTTTATATAGCGCAAACTAGACCCAAAGGTATCAGACCGCTTTACATGAGCATCAGTTGCCACACATTCATTTTTATTAGGCACCGAGAGATTAAGTGATTTGCCCAGAATCACAAGGTGTTGAGAAAACCTGCCAAGACTCGAACCCAGTTCTCCAGCTCCGAGGTCAAACACTATAGCCGTTAGGACAAATCCTCTCTCTGGTTCCCAGAGGACTGCCCTGCTGCTCGAGGAATGCCTTTCACACCAAAGGACTTCCCTGCTTCTAGAGGACTGCCTTGATGCTTGAAAGAGAACTGGACCATCTCCATGAACACAGGACCCCCAGACATGAGTCCAAGGGATTGTTTTCTGGCGTTCTGTGTGAATTGCAGGGGCATAACAAACTCCAGAGACCTTGAGTACAGCACCTCTTCTTTGCGTGAGTGAGTTTTAATCCCCCCACCCCTCACCAAGTGGTGCCACCCAGGTCCTGCACTCTTGGAGGTAGTGTTAGAGATCCTGCTCCTGCCTATTCCAAAAATGTGGGACTTCCAAAAAGTTTCACAGAAAGTACCAGAAGAACTGCCAGAAGACAAGTAGCTACCTGGCAGTCCATCCACTCAAGATGCATTGCCAGTTGGACTGACATTGCAGTAGCTTCTGCTAGGTTATTCTATACGGTAGAAAAGGGGGTGGTGATGGACGGAGCATCTGAATCAATCAAACACTCACACCCAGTCAAAATATTTGGGTTTAATCCAACACCGTTCTTTAGCCCACTCTGCCATCCCAGTTCAGACATGGCTATATGCAAATCATTCTGACCCTGTGCCTCATGGGAACAGTCCAGCCCGAACTGCCAAGCCATGTCTTCCCTGGACCGGAAACAAGCTTCCGAGGACCGGTTTCTGGCATTCCAGCCGTCTTCAGCCCGGCTTGCTTGAATCCAGTGGCAAAGTGAGCAAGGGACTCGCGTCTGAGCATACCCTGCCACACTTATGGCGGCCAAAAGTGGTACAAAAGGGGGTGGTGATGGACGAAGCATCTGAATCAATCAAACACTCACACCCAGTCAAAAGATCTGGGTTTAATCCATCACCGTTCTTTACCCCACTCTGCCATCCCAGTTCAGACATGCCTATATGCAAATCAGTCTGACCCGTGCCTCATGGGAACAGTCCAGCCCAAACTGCCAAGCCATGTCTTCCCTGGACCGGAAACAAGCTTCCGAGGACTGGTTTCTGGCATTCCAGCCATCTTCAGCCCGGCTTGCTTGAATCCAGTGGCAAAGTGAGCAAGGGACTCACGTCTGAGCATACCCTGCCACACTTATGGCGGCCAAAAGCAGTACAAAAGGGGGCGGTGATGGACGGAGCATCTGAATCAATCAAACACTCACACGCAGGCAAAAGATCTGGGTTTAATCCATCACCGTTCTTTAGCCCACTCTGCCATCCCAGTTCAGACATGGCTGTATGCAAATCAGTCTGACCCTGTGCCTCATGGGAACAGTCCAGCCCGAACTGCCAAGCCATGTCTTCCCTGGACCGGAAACAAGCTTCCGAGGACCGGTTTCTGGCATTCCAGCCGTCTTCAGCCCGGCTTGCTTGAATCCAGTGGCAAAGTGAGCAAGGGACTCACGTCTGAGCATACCCTGCCACACTTATGGCGGCCAAAAGCGGTACAAAAGGGGGTGGTGATGGACAAAGCATCTGAATCAATCAAACACTCACACCCTGTCAAAAGATCTGGGTTTAATCCATCACCGTTCTTTACCCCACTCTGCCATCCCAGTTCAGACATGGCTATATGCAAATCAGTCTGACCCGTGCCTCATGGGAACAGTCCAGCCCAAACTGCCAAGCCATGTCTTCCCTGGACCGGAAACAAGCTTCCGAGGACTGGTTTCTGGCATTCCAGCCATCTTCAGCCCGGCTTGCTTGAATCCAGTGGCAAAGTGAGCAAGGGACTCACGTCTGAGCATACCCTGCCACACTTATGGCGGCCAAAAGCAGTACAAAAGGGGGCGGTGATGGACGGAGCATCTGAATCAATCAAACACTCACACGCAGGCAAAAGATCTGGGTTTAATCCATCACCGTTCTTTAGCCCACTCTGCCATCCCAGTTCAGACATGGCTGTATGCAAATCAGTCTGACCCTGTGCCTCATGGGAACAGTCCAGCCCGAACTGCCAAGCCATGTCTTCCCTGGACCGGAAACAAGCTTCCGAGGACCGGTTTCTGGCATTCCAGCCGTCTTCAGCCCGGCTTGCTTGAATCCAGTGGCAAAGTGAGCAAGGGACTCACGTCTGAGCATACCCTGCCACACTTATGGCGGCCAAAAGCGGTACAAAAGGGGGTGGTGATGGACAAAGCATCTGAATCAATCAAACACTCACACCCTGTCAAAAGATCTGGGTTTAATCCATCACCGTTCTTTAGCCCACTCTGCCATCCCAGTTCAGACATGGCTATATGCAAATCAGTCTGACAAGCCATGTCTTCCCTGGACTGTATGCTCAGACGTGAGTCCCTTGCTCACTTTGCCACTGGATTCAAGCAAGCCGGGCTGAAGACGGCTGGAATGCCAGAAACCGGTCCTCGGAAGCTTGTTTCCGGTCAGACTGATTTGCATATAGCCATGTCTGAACTGGGGTGGCAGAGTGGGCTAAAGAACGGTGATGGATTAAACACAGATCTTTTGACTGGGTGTGAGTGTTTGATTGATTCAGATGCTCCGTCCATCACCACCCCCTTTTGTACCGCAAGGTTATTCTATGCAGCAGCAAATCCTGTTCGCCAGGACATCTCAGTGACAGTGTCTGGCTTCTGCTACAGTGTGAAGCTCTGTCACGCAGGAGGTTTTTGGCTTCCAAAAAGTTGTTCAAGCCCGGAGGTAAAAATCTTTACCGGGCTTGATGGTGACCAGCTCCTCATTGATGATGACAAACTCCTCAGCCAGGAAATCCTGCTTCTTTTGCTCAGAGCTTTTCCCTTCTGTAGTCAATGACTTCACCGAGTCTTAATCCAGTGCTCCCTGTTGACGACGACTCCTCTTTGGATGCAGCCTGCTGCCTTCCCAGCAGCACTCTACCTTCTCCTGGAATTTTTCTTTAAAAATCTATCTCACTCCGAAGTTCAGCCAAGACCAGGCTCAATCCACCTTGTGTAACTGACTTGTGCTCCATTGTGGTCAACCTTAACTTTCGACTTTGTCCCGGTCTCACGCAACTAGATTCACGCAGTAGGCATTTTGGTCTTTTAGGTGCTAGATTTCACTAAACACTTTAAAAAATCTGGGTGCTGTAGGATTTAATTTGTTTTGGTTGTATTCTATTTATTAAACTATATTTTATTTTTCAAAATTGGGTGGGATTTTTCTTGTTTGTGTTTTGATTTTATTACTGTTTGTGATATGTCGGTTGCTGGAGGCAGTGCGCGGGGAGTAGTGCTGGACCCAGTGCCAGAACAGCATGCGGGAGATTGAGGGGGGAGCAGGTGACGAGACGGGAGATATTCAGCCCGGAGGAAGTGGGCGCACTCGTCTACTTCGTCCAGCGCCGCCTGCCCAGGACCATCGCGGGAGGCGGCAGGATCGCGGCCGGCGGCTACAACATGCGGGAGCGCCGGAAGCGGTGGGAGAAGGTGTGCTGGGCCATATCCCACCTCTACGGGGTCCAGCGCACCTACAGCCACGTCACCCATCGCTGGACGGACCTCCTGGACCGCGAGCGCGACCTGCTGGACCAGCTCGGCTTGGAGATCCCCGGGCTTGGTGAGTAGTAGTAGCCATTTAATCACTCACTACTATGATGTTTTCTCCTGCTCTGTGTTGTTGAGCCAATAATGCCGCTGATGACGATTACATTGTAGTTAAATTATATTTCAAAATCTTCTGTGCATTTCAGGTGCACTGCTCTCCTTCTCAGTGGCGTTGCTACTATGCTTATTTGTTTTCTATTCCGTGGTCTCATTGGCCTGAGTAACTATTATGTATGAGTGTACTTTACAGAACTGCGTAATGCTAGACACTAGGGGGCAGATTACATTTACAAGCCCCTTGCGCCACGTTTACGTTGCCTTGCGTGACGCAACAGCGGCGTAAACGTGCTGCATCCCTGCGAGTCATTTACAGCATGACGCATCTAGGGAGATGCGTCACGTTATAAAGCCATGGGCCTGCACCACAATGGGTGCGTTCCTAGTACGCAGGGTGGGCGGTCCGGCGGCTGTGCGCCTTGCAAAATTGCCTGCGTGAAATCTACAAGATTTAACGCAGGCACTTCTGCGACGCTGCTACGTCAATTCAATTCCTTATGTCTGCTCGAAGCAGGCGAAAGGACTGACACAGCATGTTAAGTATTGGGTGGCCCTGAGCATTACTGGAGTTGCATTGCGTTGGCGACGTGACTCCAGCGATGCGCCGCTCTTACGTGACGAGATGCGTCACGCAAGTGCCTACCCTTGCGCCAGGGCGCGCCGCATTGTAAATGAGGCGCATCTGCCGTGTCGCAAGGGTAGTTTTGCGTGACGCATTTGATCTGGCGCATCTCTGGAGCTGCGCCAGAACGCGTAAGTAAGTATGCCCCTAAGGGGCAGAATTGCAATTACCGTCGCATCCCTGCAAAGTAGCAGGGATGCGCCATTAATTGTGCGGCCCGCTACCACCACCAAACATGGTGCGCCGTATTTGCAATGCGGCGCACCATGGGCCCAAAACATCACCGAAGCTTTACTGCTGGAGTTGCGTCGCAACGATGGCGCAGCTCCAGCAATGCTCTGGGGTACCCTATCTCCCCAATGCTAGGTCAAGCCGTACGTCTGCTTCAAGCAGGTGCAGGGTTTGTGTGACGCATCATTGTCCTAAAGGTGACTGATTGAAATTTTGTAGATTTCCCTCAGCCACTTTTAGGATGTGTTCCAGCGCAGGAATGCCCTCCCTTGCGCCGGAACGCCCCCTGATGGCGCAGGGCTTTATAACAGGATGCATCTCCCAAATGCGTCACGTTGTTATAATATTATACGCCGCACCATGGCGCCCTTTTTTGTTTAGCTGCTGCGTCACAAAAGTCACGCAAGAACGGCGCAAAAGAGCCGCAAGGGGCTTAAATCTGCCCCTTCCTTTGTACCCCTGACAATAAGAAAAATAGTGGCGGTGGATTGATAGTTTGACTATTTAAATGACTGGTAATGTAGCAGGCAACTGTTAGTGTTGTCACTGATCTGACTGAAATCACAATGGAGTTTGTCTGTCACTTTGCGTCTTGCCTGCGGACTGCTGCCTGCCAGTCCTAGGTGAACGTTTCAGTACTTTATTTAGTGAGTTACGTGACTTTCGAAGTCACAGGTCCGCAAATAAATGAAAACTAACCCTAATCAATATAATTTCGCGGAAATATTTTGTTATTGTTCTTTTGAAATGTTTGATTTGGTTGACATTGACAAGCAACAATCATCCATGTTTTCTGTTCTTTCTTTCATGTTGTACGTCAGCTCCCCCCAGGGGCGAGAGGAGGACACAGGAGCAGCAGGCGGCGGATGCTGTTCAACAGGGCCAGGATCGGGCAGGCGAGGGCTCCTATGCTGGCCCCAGTAAGTTTTCATTTTAGACTAGTACCTATTTTTCCTAGCGTTCCTCATTTGACTTTTTTCAAAATTGTCTTTGATCTTCTTGTAGACTGTATCTAAATTCTTATCCTGCCTCTACTATGACTCCCTGTGGTATTACTAGATTATTCTTATTAGTCTGTCTGTGTAGCTAACTAAGATTGCACGGTTGGCGAAACTCCCATGATTCTAGTCAGCAATAGCTCTATCAACTTAGTGCAGTCCTCTGGGATTGTCCATAATGTCTTTTGAAGTGTTCTATCTGGACTCATGCTTGCAAAAATTGCAAAACCTTTCGCTAAGTCACTCTAGTCTGGACCAAAAAACACAGATTGCATTTAAGTTTAAAAGCTTTATTAAAAGTAAACACATTTATTAAAATGAAGTCATAATAAAACTAAACGTTTAACTGATAATGGAAACGTGGTTAGTGCTGACGATTAATTGAAGACATTTCTTGTGGTCGAGCCGAGCTCTCACCTGGTTTCAACTTGATCTTGTTTTTAGAAGTCCATCTTCTGTCTGTGTGGAGAAAAATGGTGCGTGTTAAAAAAACAACCTTCATCAGTTGTGCCAAAAAGTGCAGCAAGACAACCTTCCCTGGAAAAAGGGACATTTTTTTTAACTTTAACGTAGACAGTCACAAATTACATTGTTTTCACATGTCTTCATTCCTAGACCAAAGACTAGTGAGTGCTTTATTCTAACATTCTTAAATGTACTTTGTAGGTGGAACATCTGGTGGCGGGGCCAGTGTGGAGGTGGTGGTGCTCGACACGGAGGCGGAGGGCGATTCTTCAGGGGAGGAGGCGGCGGCTGTGAGAGTTGAGACGGTGGTGGTGGCGGCCAGAGGTAAGCTCTTATATATTCCTTACTTATTGAGATTGAAGACTAGCTGGGAAGGCAAGAATATGAGATGCATGGCTGGGTGAATGATGAAGCAATGATGGGTGGAAGGACAACAGCCTGGGTGGGTGACACAGAAACTGTATGTGTCCATATACCTGGATCATGCTACTATCTGACTCTTAGATAGCATATGTGTATCTAGAGCAGGGGTAATCATAGTACGGCCCGCGGGCCGGAGGTGGCCCGGCAAGCCTTCCTTGGCGGTGCGCAGACCTTGCAGACAATCACTGCTCCCCCGGCCCCCACAGAGCAGAGGCTTTTTGGTATTTCACCTGTTAGCGCCCCTGCATCTCCACTCTGACAATCACTGCTCCCCCGGCCCCCACAGAGTAGAGTGGAGATGCAAGGCCACAAAGAGGTGAAATAGAACAAAGCCTCTGCTCTGTGGGGCCGGGCAAGCAGTGATTGTCAGGGTGGAGAAGCAGGGGCGCTACAACAAACAAAGCCTCAATAATATGTTAATGGTCTTTTAAAGACCTGTTAAGTACTTTGGTGTTGTTGTCTGTGTGTGCGCGTTGAGGAAGCGGTCTCAACCCGGGCTGAAGGCTGACACAGATAGATACACACACAGTGAGATGACAGAGGGGGAGGGAGAGGGAGGGCAGGAGGGAGAGAGAGATGGAGAGGGAGGGCAGGAGGGAGAGCAGGAGGGAGAGAGATGTATGTAAATGCTGGGTCTGGTGGCTCAGTGTATGAGGGCATCTGCTGCAGGGACCTGTGTGCAACCTCATGGTCACAAGTTATCGTTTTGCTTTAGCCCCGCCCCCTCTGACTCCTCCCCCACCAGTGCGGCCCTCGGCCCCAAACTACACTGTAAATGTTGCCCCTGAGAGAAAGTTTGTGAGTACCCATGATCTAGAGAGAGTAGACGGTCAGTGGATGAACTAAGTGTAACTTTGAAGAGCATGTAACACTGCACCCGCACGTCCGTTCCAGTGTAGGAAAGGCAAGGAAAAGAAGTTTTAATTTTGTCCAAATACTACCATCAATAGTAGCAGTAGTTTGTATTGCAAGCACTGCATAGATCCGGTTATTACGGTGGCCACTCCCTACCTCTCTTAATAAGTTTAGTAGTACTCAGTCATTCATGTGTGGATGTATCACTGGTCACTCAATAAAAAGCAAAGCACCTAAAGTCATCCCATATATAAGCAAAAACATCCCATGTGAAGTGATAGATAATCAGATTATTTATCTTCTTCAATTTTCCATTTCTAGTACTCATTTCCACTGTAGGGTGAAAGTTAAATTAATTAAGCAGTAGCCCTTGAGTTGTAACAGAGTATTCTCAGTGCCACCCGTAATAGAAAAGGAAGAGCTTCACCACCTGCATGTACTGGACGGGTACAGTAACGCAGCGCAAGTCTAGGTCACTCCCCATGGCGTGCGTCTCTTTTTCTCGGGTGCAAGTTTACTGCGCTGGCATTATGCCGGCTTGCAGAAGATAACGTACCAATTTTCCTAAACAAGAGACAAGAAGAAGAATAAGACTGGTGTACTTTCATAGTCGACTCCAATGGAAGTCCATAGTGCTCGTAGAATTTATTCCTTAAACTCCCACTAATGTTAGAGCAAGGATGAAGAAGTGTGAGGTTAGATAGATACTGGCCTCAATAGTTATGTAATGCGTTTGCAAGTTGCTAGTTGTAGCGCAACACAAATTTCTGCTGAATGATTGAGTTAATCTTAAAGAGCATTGGTTACAGACTATGTCTTTCTTTCTTCATATAGGTTCTCCTTCCAAACGAACAAGGAGGAAGGAGCTGGCTAGAGCGGCCCGGCAACGGAGGATCGATGCCACTGTGGCCGAATATCGGCGGCTGGTGGCCCTGGAGGACGAAGAAAGTGTGCAGTCGACCACAACAACTACGTCGTCTGCATCGGCCTCCGTTCCCCCACGGGCTGGCAGTGCCACCCAGCACAGTGGTCCACCCAGACTGAGCCGGGCTGCCAAAGCCAAACGCCACCGCCGAGTAGCAAGGACAACAGCTTCCTCCTCTCACAGCCGTTGCACCTACAAGGCATTGAAGGCACGCCTGCGCCGCAGTACCCTGATGGTGTCCCGCCTCCAGCAGGAGCTCCACCACTTTTCAAAGGAGTTGGAGGGGCTCCGCGTAGAGCACGCCTTGCTCCGCCAGGAGCATGATGCCCTGGCCCAAAAAGTTGACAGCATCCACCCATAGTGTCCCTTGCCCCTTTTTTAGAGACTTTTGGGGGGTGGGAATTGGGAGTTGGGTTTTTGGGGACTTTTGAAGGACAATCGTTGGGGTTAGGGAGGGTCTTGCAGGAGATTATTTTGTTAGGGATATAAATATACTTTTTCAAACTTTATCTGAGCATACCCGTTTCTTACTGCTTGCCTGGTGGGTGGGGGTTTAACAGTGACTTTGTTTTCCTGAAAGTTTAGTTCCATTTTCTTCCTTTAAGTGTAAATGCCCAAATGTTTTCAACACTAAGTGCCTCTCACAGACTAAGTGAAGTGAATCCAAGAGTCCTAGGACTTTAGTAGTACTACCTTCAGTCTCTCGTCTCTCCTACTAATACTCCATTATACCCCCAAACCACCAAACGCTTATCTTACCTGTAATTTGTGTTTGAAAGTAGGGCTAGACCCAGGGCTGGCTCCACGGGAAACAGCGAATAAGGTTGGCAATCTTGGTCGGATAAAATTTCCTCATAGCGGTGGTACTAGTGGTGTGACACAGTGGCAGTTGCATGCCTATGAAAAAAAAGAAAATGAAATCTGGTTTGTCCTCCTGAGCAATTCAACGGTACAACTGAGAATATAGCAGGTGACAGAAGTACAGTAGAACAGTGCCACATTGTAGCCTAACAAATGGTAAAGTATAACTACTAATTCGGTTGAAGTTCTTTCACATTAGCAATGGTTCTTTGTCAAGCAGAGTAAGAATATATCCTCGGATTTCTTCACCAGCCTGTTGCTATCACCTTATCCTCCCCAGCAAGTGTGTGGATTTATTGCTGTAATTTAGTCACACATCAATCAAAACCACACAGCCCGGGGGAAGAGGGTTAGGGTTTGAAAAATGGATGGGTACGGGGGGTTTTGGGAAAGGTTTTGGGAGACAAGAAAAAATAGCACAGCATAGACAAACAATTGTGAACATAAACAAATCTTTGGGTACAAACCTATCCATCAATCTTTGAAAGTGCATGCACTACTGCATGCATGTCAGTGAAAAGTAAGTAGTACATTCGACAACTGTGGAAGAAAGAATGCGACAGTACACGGCCTGTGTGGAATTATTGATAACGATATTCAACATAAGGTCTCTGTAGCCAGATACCCGAGAGCCTTGCTGGTCACTATAAATCCATTCACAACAACACTCAATGGGGTTGGTCTGGAAGGTATAGTAGATAGAAAAGGAGAAAATGGTTTTTTTCTAGGTGTCCCCTCACTCACCAGGGTTGCCCCTTGGTGACATGCTTCATCATTGGGGCCATCCCAGTCCTCTACGGCCTGGGGCGTGCTGCAACTTGAGAATTACGTAGGAGCACTTACAAATGACTATGTGTGGTGCAGATGTGATAGTGGAGTGGACTAAGTGATGTGTTATGGGATCAATTTAGAAGCAGAGAGAGATCCAAGAAATGCAGTCACAGTCAGAGAAAAAGGCAAGGGATACTGTATCTATGTGGTTGTAGTGGTCCTGTTGGAAGTGGTAAGTAAGTTGCCTGCAGAAAAAAAATCCTCCTATTAGCGGCACTCCTCCATTGCAGCCGACGCTTCGTCCATCGATGTTGGTCACCAGAAGACACCCTGTAAAAAAAAGCACAGCATAGACAAACAATTGAACATAAACAATTCTTTGGGTACAAACCTATCCATCACTCTTTGAAAGTGCATGCACTACTGCATGCATGTCAGTGAAAAGTAAGTAGTACATTCGACAACTGTGGAAGAAAGAATGCGACAGTACAGGGCCTGTGTGGAATTATTGATAACGATATTCAACATAAGGTCTCTGTAGCCAGATACCCGAGAGCCTTGCTGGTCACTATAAATCCATTCACAACAACACTCAATGGGGTTGGTCTGGAAGGTATAGTAGATAGAAAAGGAGAAATTGGTTTTTTTCTAGGTGTCCCCTCACTCACCAGGGTTGCCCCTTGGTGACATGCTTCATCATTGGGGCCATCCCAGTCCTCTACGGCCTGGGGCGTGCTGCGACTTGCGAATTACGTAGGAGCACTTACAAATGACTATGTGTTGTGCAGATGTGATAGTGGAGTGGACTAAGTGATGTGTTATGGGATCAATTTAGAAGCAGAGAGAGATCCAAGAAATGCAGTCACAGTCAGAGAAAAAGGCAAGGGATACTGTATCTATGTGGTTGTAGTGGTCCTGTTGGAAGTGGTAAGTAAGTTGCCTGCAGAAAAAAAATCCTCTTATTAGCGGCACTCCTCCATTGCAGCCGACGCTTCGTCCATCGATGTTGGTCACCAGAAGACACCCTGTAAAAAAAAGCACAGCATAGACAAACAATTGAACATAAACAATTCTTTGGGTACAAACCTATCCATCAATCTTTGAAAGTGCATGCACTACTGCATGCATGTCAGTGAAAAGTAAGTAGTACATTCGACAACTGTGGAAGAAAGAATGCGACAGTACAGGGCCTGTGTGGAATTATTGATAACGATATTCAACATAAGGTCTCTGTAGCCAGATACCCGAGAGCCTTGCTGGTCACTATAAATCCATTCACAACAACACTCAGTGGGGTTGGTCTGGAAGGTATAGTAGATAGAAAAGGAGAAATTGTTTTTTTTCTAGGTGTCCCCTCACTCACCAGGGTTGCCCCTTGGTGACATGCTTCATCATTGGGGCCATCCCAGTCCTCTACGGCCTGGGGCGTGCTGCAACTTGCGAATTATGTAGGAGCACTTACAAATGACTATGTGTGGTGCAGATGTGATAGTGGAGTGGACTAAGTGATGTGTTAAGGGATCAATTTAGAAGCAGAGAGAGATCCAAGAAATGCAGTCACAGTCAGAGAAAAAAGCAAGGGATACTGTATCTATGTGGTTGTAGTGGTCCTGTTGGAAGTGGTAAGTAAGTTGCCTGCAGAAAAAAAATCCTCTTATTAGCGGCACTCCTCCATTGCAGCCGACGCTTCGTCCATCGGTGTTGGTCACCAGAAGACACCCTGTCCACTGCCTGCCTGATGCTGAATTGTGGCTCGCTACTGTGAAGCCTTACTCCATCCTTTTTTCCCCATTGCAGAGACTGAAACCCGGCCTGTAATTATTCAACGAAAAACAGGAAGTGATATAATATTACAACACCACTGATAAATTAATATAAGGTATGTAGGCTGTGGAGTGCAAAAAGTCACAATTTGATTTTCCTAGTAGACAGAACAATATTTTGGAAAGTGCGTACTCTGAGTCACCTTTTGAAGGATAAATAAGTATGGGCAAATTAATGTAGCGGATCTTTCCCCTCAAGCTAGGTGTACTGTAAACTGTGTTTTAGAACAAAATTAGATCTTCCTAGCAGTGCTCCCACCCAGACCCTTACTAAAGCCAGTCGCAAAAATGTAGAAGACCCCCAATCAAATCTCAAAAAACGAGGCCTAGCAGAAAACTGGTGACAAAACTTACTTTGAAAGTAAAAGTAGGCCGAAGTACCCCCTTCCTAATTACCCCTTACCCACCGTGGATTGCATTCAAACCACTTGCAAGCAACCAAGCAAAAGTAGCCATAGCCAGCATCGCTCCAAGACTCGAAATCCCCCCCACTCAAACACATGAAATAGAAATACTGCTAACCCTAACGAACCCTAAGTTAAGAATAGTGGCAAAGGCTTTCTTTAACTATGCCAAATCCCCCCTAACCCACCATGGATTTTATTCAAATGACTTGCAACCAAAATTACACATTCTCACGAGTGCTCTAAGACCCAAGAACTCAGTTGCAAAAATCTAGAACACCCCGAAACACATGCAATCCTGCTGCTAGGTCTAACCCTAACGAACCCTAAGTTACAAAAAGTGCCAAAAGGTTTTTCCGCGAGGATTTTGTCCCAAACACTTCTACCCGGCGGTATTAGACCTTACCAGGAATGCCCCAAGACCCGCCAACCCACCTGCCAAGAAGCATAACACCCCCAAACAGGCCAAAAGCAAAATCTCATACTTGCAATATTTCTCGGCCTTCGGTCCAAACGCGCTGCGTAGCTAGGCCATAAGTCGGGGTTGCCACGACGGATTTCCTGAAAAGCAAATGCAATCAAGATTAGAGTGTCCCAGCAGTGCTCCCAGACCACGAAACTCACCCACAAACACCAGGAAGCCCCCCAAACAGGCCCCCGAAAACGCTACATTGAGCAAAATGTCAGAAATAGCCAAAAAAAAATCGGCCTGGATTTTGTCCCAACCACTTCTACCCGGTATTAGACCTTCCCAGGAATGCCCCAAGACCCGCCAGCCCACCCGCCAAGAAGCATAACACCCCCAAACAGGCCAAAAGCAAAATCTCATACTTGCAATATTTCTCGGCCTTCGGTCCAAACGCGCTGCGTAGCTAGGCCATAAGTCGGGGTTGCCACGACGGATTTCCTGAAAAGCAAATGCAATCAAGATTAGAGTGTCCCAGCAGTGCTCCCAGACCACGAAACTCACCCACAAACACCAGGAAGCCCCCCAAACAGGCCCCCAAAAACGCTACATTGAGCAAAATGTCAGAAATAGCCAAAAAAAAATCGGCCTGGATTTTGTCCCAACCACTTCTACCCGGTATTAGACCTTCCCAGGAATGCCCCAAGACCCGCCAGCCCACCCGCCAAGAAGCATAACACCCCCAAACAGGCCAAAAGCAAAATCTCATACTTGCAATATTTCTCGGCCTTCGGTCAAACGCGCTGCGTAGCTAGGCCATAAGTCGGGGTTGCCACGACGGATTTCCTGAAAAGCAAATGCAATCAAGATTAGAGTGTCCCAGCAGTGCTCCCAGACCACGAAACTCACCCACAATCAGACGGAACCCCCCCTAAGAGCACCTCAAAGGCAAGCAAGTCATCAAAAACACAAAAAAAATTCCGCCTGGGATTTGGTCCAAAACACTTTTATCCGGTATTAGAGCTTCCCAGCAATGGCCCCAGAGCCGTCAACCCAGGAGAAAACAAGTAGAAGACCCCCAAACAGCCAAAGAGCAAAAGTACAAAAATGGGGACTTAGTCAATTTTTCACAAATTTCCCAAATCACTCCGCGCGCGCTCTGCAGCTAGGCCCTAACTCCCCTCTGCCACCATGGATTTGCTTCAAACCTCTTACAAAGTAAAGTATATGTAGCCAGCAGTGCGCCCAGACCCCGAAACCCACCCACAAACACCAGGAAGCCCCCCAAACAGGCCCCCGAAAACGCTACATTGAGCAAAATGTCAGAAATAGGCAAAAAAAAATCGGCCTGGATTTTGTCCCAACCACTTCTACCCGGTATTAGACCTTCCCAGGAATGCCCCAAGACCCGCCAACCCACCCGCCAAGAAGCATAACACCCCCAAACAGGCCAAAAGCAAAATCTCATACTTGCAATATTTCTCGGCCTTCGGTCCAAACGCGCTGCGTAGCTAGGCCATAAGTCGGGGTTGCCACGACGGATTTCCTGAAAAGCAAATGCAATCAAGATTAGAGTGTCCCAGCAGTGCTCCCAGACCACGAAACTCACCCACAATCAGACGGAACCCCCCCTAAGAGCACCTCAAAGGCAAGCAAGTCATCAAAAACACAAAAAAAATTCCGCCTGGGATTTGGTCCGAACCACTTTTATCCGGTATTAGAGCTTCCCAGCAATGGCCCCAGAGCCGTCAACCCAGGAGAAAACGAGTAGAAGACCCCCAAACAGCCAGAGCAAAAGTACAAAAATGGGGACTTAGTCAATTTTTCACAAATTTCCCAAATCACTCCGCGCGCGCTCTGCAGCTAGGCCCTAACTCCCCTCTGCCACCATGGATTTGCTTCAAACCTCTTGCAAAGTAAAGTATATGTAGCCAGCAGTGCGCCCAGACCCCGAAACCCACCCACAAACACCAGGAAGCCCCCCAAACAGGCCCCCGAAAACGCTACATTGAGCAAAATGTCAGAAATAGCCAAAAAAAATCGGCCTTGATTTTGTCCCAACCACTTCTACCCGGTATTAGACCTTCCCAGGAATGCCCCAAGACACGCCAACCCACCCGCCAAGAAGCATAACACCCCCAAACAGGCCAAAAGCAAAATCTCATACTTGCAATATTTCTCGGCCTTCGGTCCAAACGCGCTGCGTAGCTAGGCCATAAGTCGGGGTTGCCACGACGGATTTCCTGAAAAGCAAATGCAATCAAGATCAGAGTGTCCCAGCAGTGCTCCCAGACCACGAAACTCACCCACAATCAGACGGAACCCCCCCTAAGAGCACCTCAAAGGCAAGCAAGTCATCAAAAACACAAACAAATTTCCGCCTGGGATTTGGTCCAAAACACTTTTATCCGGTATTAGAGCTACCCAGCAATGGCCCCAGAGCCGTCAACCCAGGAGAAAACGAGTAGAAGACCCCCAAACAGCCAAAGAGCAAAAGTACAAAAATGGGGACTTAGTCAATTTTTCACAAATTTCCTAAATCACTCCGCGCGCGCTCTGCAGCTAGGCCCTAACTCCCCTCTGCCACCATGGATTTGCTTCAAACCTCTTGCAAAGTAAAGTATATGTAGCCAGCAGTGCGCCCAGACCCCAAAACCCACCCACAAACACCAGGAAGCCCCCCAAACAGGCCCCCGAAAACGCTACATTGAGCAAAATGTCAGAAATAGCCAAAAAAAAATCGGCCTGGATTTTGTCCCAACCACTTCTACCCGGTATTAGACCTTCCCAGGAATGCCCCAAGACACGCCAACCCACCCGCCAAGAAGCATAACACCCCCAAACAGGCCAAAAGCAAAATCTCATACTTGCAATATTTCTCGGCCTTCGGTCCAAACGCGCTGCGTAGCTAGGCCATAAGTCGGTGTTGCCACGACGGATTTCCTGAAAAGCAAATGCAATCAAGATTAGAGTGTCCCAGCAGTGCTCCCAGACCACAAAACTCACCCACAAACAGACGGAACCCCCCCCTAAGAGCACCTCAAAGGCAAGCAAGTCATCAAAAACAAAAAAAGATTTCCGCCTGGGATTTGGTCCAAACCACTTTCATCCGGTATTAGAGCTTCCCAACAATGGTCCCAGAGCCGTCAACTCACCTGCAAAGAGGTGCAACAACACCCCCACAAGTGCTGAGTCTTTCTTCATTGGGCGTAAACCAGCCCTCTGGTTTGATGGAAATAGGAGTCTGGAGGAGGAGGATAGAGGAGCATGTTCTTCTGAACTTGTGAACCTGAGGAATGCAGACTGCGGCAACTTCAAATCAATTAGCAAACCAGTGAAGACAGTTCTGCTGATGGGCTTGTTTTTGTGATTATCTGATTAAAGTTTGAAATATATTAACTGTGCACAACAAAGAAAGACAGACACACAGGAATAAAAGTGAATAAGGACGAAAAAGAAAGTTATTGATTCGTTGTCTCTTTTTCAGGGCTCGGTATCACGTTCCAGGAATGAGAATAAGGCTTCGTCATCATACTCTGCGAATTCAGGCAAGGAGAGCTCAGTGTCACCTGACAGAGTAGAAATTCCCTCATCTATGTTGCTGGCCACCTCCTCTACATCCGGCACGCTCTCTCGTACTCTGAAATCTGGTGGTATGAGGTGCTGATTCATCTTGATCATTGTTAACCTCTCCACATTTTTGGGCGAGAGGCGGCTCCGTTTGGGAGTTACAATGCCACCAGCCGCACTGAAAACCCGTTCAGAAGACACGCTTGCGAGTGGGCAAGACAAGTAGTTTAAAGCCAGGTTGGTGAGCTGTGGCCACAATTCTTTTTTCCCATGCCAATACGCCAATGGGTCAGAATTAACATAGACCTCTGTTGAGTCATTCAGATAGTCCTTCACCATCGACTCAAGGTCCTCATCCAAGGTTCCTCCACTTTGCTTAGCTCTTGCTGTGCCTCTGACCTTTTGAGAACCAAACCCACGCAGAGCTAGCCAATCCTCTTCAGCCTCCAATGTTTCTGTTGTGTTTCGTGCAGATGATCTGGTTGCCGGTGTCTTTAACGGCTGAGAGGTCACTTGTGCCACAGCAACAGGTGCAGAAGTGGATTGTTTTGACTGGGGATGGCCTGCTGATGTACTGCCATTTCCTTCAATTTCCAGCTGTTCTGTTTCAAACCTCTTGGCTGACAAGGCTAGCCAACGTTTGTACTTTGGAACATGTTCATCATCAAAAGGAAAGAATGCTTGGCCTGCCAGCACCTTTTTGTAGCGTGGATCCAGAATAGTAGCACAAATGTAATGCTGTTCTGAGTGGATCTTTTTAAGACGTTCATCACCTTGTAGGAGCTCTAATAATTGCTCAGCCAGAAGCAAAGAGTCTTGGTTTTTGTCATCTTTTTCAAACACAGAACACACCTCCTTCAGTTGGTCCTCCAGCATGTACAACAATGGGATAGCTTTTCCCAAATTAGAGTCCTCCTTGCTGACTGCACGCGTGAAGAACTCAAAAGGACGAAGCATGCGTGTCAGGCTTTGAACTATGTTCCATTGCGGCCCACCCATCCTCAGCTCCTCTGTACCCTCTGTAAGGAAATATTGATCGAGTTCCGTATACTGCTCATACAGACGCTCAAGCATGTAGAAGGTTGAGTTCCAACGTGTTACCACCTCCTGGATGAGTGCTTTCACTGGCATTTTATTGTGATATAGCAGGCTCCTCAGCTGCTTCCGGGCCTTAAAAGAATGGCTGAAATGCTTGCACATTTTTCGGCAGGTGTCCAATACACTGTACGCTGCACTGGCTTTATTAGCCAAGAATTTTTGGACAACCAGGTTTATACAGTGCGCCAAACACGGCACTCTGAAATAGTAACCGTCCCTCATGGCCTTAACTATATTGGCGCCATTGTACGTGGAAACATAACCAACCCGGCGTTTTAGTGGGGACAGCCAGTTAAGGACCTTTGTGTTAAAGACATCCAAAATGTTTTCTGCTGTGTGACGTTTCTCCAAACCAAACATGGCTAGTGTTGCATGTTTCCGAGCAGCTTTAAAAACAATGTCCGTGTCAAGAACTGTGTTTAGCTTTGCTTTAGCCCCTGAAAAAGAGACCCAGTGTGCAGTGATGCACATGTAATCAGCGCCTGCGCCACTGGTCCACATGTCTGTTGTCAGATGTATAGTGTGAACAGCACTCTTCTGCAAAGCTGCCCCAATCACCTTCAGAACATCTTCATGTAGTGCTGGAACCGCAACTCGGGCAAAATAGAACCGGCTAGGAACCTTCCATTTAGGGCAGAGCGCTGCCACTAATTCTAGAAAACCAACCCCTTTTACAAAAGAAAAAGGGAGAAGGTCCAGAGCTAGCATTTTAGTCAGCTTAGTGTTATACAGACGCGTCATTGGGTGGTTGCGTTCATATTGCGCTTCTGTAAACAACATCTTTTTAATGTTGCCCTGGACCAAGGATTTACGGGATGATGATATCTTCGACCCAGTTACGCTCGCTGATGAACTTTTCCGCATTGATGTCTCACTCTCTCCCACACTCTTAGTGTGGCTCACATGGGGTGTGCTGCTGACAGGGGTACTGGGTGTAAGTGAAGTGTTTGAATCGTCTTCTTCCTCCTAGTCATCATCAGATGAAACAGCATTACGTGCAATTCTGGCTTCCTCGATCGCCTGTAGGTGCGCAAACCATTTGACAGCGTGCTTTCTTTCAAGATGACCTCTCTGGCCTCCGGTACCATAGTTGGAACCCAACTTACCACGACTAACTCGAAGCTTACACATGCTACAAATGGCTACGGTTTCATTTTTTGGGCAAACACTAAAGAAGTCCCAAACTGCAGACTTGAAATGTCTTTGGGGGCCGGAGGAGGCGGCGATACTGGTGGTGGTGGTCCTGCTGCTAATGCCAGATGAAGTGGAGGATGTGGATTGCCGAACTTCAGTACGTTTTGCACTTTCACCACCACAAATTGAGGTCGAGGTGGATGTAGGTCCCTTCTTGCGAGTTAGAAATATGGAAGCGGTAGGTGTTGGAGTACTACTTAACTCCAAATCTAATGATTGTTGTGTTTCCATTTCCATTGCCTCCTCGTCGACATCATCATCACGCTCAGCAGCTTCTCGGGATAGGGTCAAAATGTCTCTTTGCTGCATGCCCGATGGGGCTGCATTGACCTTTGTGATGACTGGCTAGTCGTCATCGTGAGAGGCTTCATCACCAGCAGTATCTGTCACTTCTTGTTGAGCCTCATCACACTCCATAGGTATGAGTTTTTGGACGACCTTCCTTTTACGCTTAGGTACCTTTGTCAGATCATGGTGTGCCTCACTCTCAGACCGCAGTGGTGGTTTCCAAGCTGGATCCGTATCATCAGAAGGAGGTGGGCTTGAAGAAGATGTAGACACCCCCCTTGATCTTTTCCTTGCTAGGGATGTGGAAGACAATGAATGATCATCAGGAGGAGTGGCTTCCAATGATACCTCGGCTTCATTGTCGATTTCCTGATGTGCCCCTACTTCGGGAGGAACAACTATTGTGGGCACTTGTGACCCTCCACGCACCTCTGCTTGCGCATCTCCTTTTGCTGCCTCTCCTTCCACATGTACTTGGGCGTGTACTTGCACATGGTGTTGTTGTTGCGGCTGTGGTTGTTCAACACTTGTCAGATGAGTTACAACAACCTGTGTTGATTCAGGGACATTGCTGCTACTTTCTTGCGATGAGCCAACATCACTGGTCGATGGTGATTGGAGAAGTACACTGACTGCCTCTGAAGCACTCAAGGGCTTTGACTTAAGTTGGCGTGGTGGTGGAGGCACTGAACCCAATGGAGCAGGGGTGCTGCTCCCAGCTTGGTCCCCAGCAGATCCTGCTGCTGCAGGCGTACTTTTTTTTTGCTCCCAAAAAACGTGGCGGGTGGCACACCAGCCTCCTTGGTAACTTGCTTCTTCTGCTCCTTACTAGCAACTTTCTTGCTAGAGGAGCTACGGAGACATTTTTTGGGGGCCATCTTCTTCAGAGCAGGTCAGACAGCAGGCCGCAGTTGCACGAATTGCAGAGTTGTCTGAGGCCAGACGTGACGTCGCGTGACGTTATGCTGCACACACACACCGCTGCAGGACTTCTTCCTGGCACTGGTGGTTCTCTTGAGTCTTGTGCACCTAAAAACAATGGAAGACAGAGGAACATCAGTTCAGTTATACACCACAAAAAAAATCGAAAAACACTGCAAAATCAGCACAATCCCATTCCATCCATGCCCTCCATGATGTTTAAATTCAAGACAACCCACAGAAAGACTAGGCCCATGCAAGACTCACTACCCCTGGGCATTAATAAAGGTTGAAAAGTAGGTTGCAGCCTTGCAGGCCTAACAACAAAGCCTGCATTCAAAATGGCCACTTGCCTGCCAGCACATGGCCAGTGCCTGTAGCTGCACTCAAAATGGCCACCAGCCACAAGGCCTGTCCCTCCCCATGAACACCCCCAAAAATCGAAAAACACTGCAAAATCAGCACAATCCCATTACATCCATGGCCTCCATGATGTTTAAGTTCAAGACAGCCCACAGAAAGACTAGGCCCATGCTAGACTCAAATACCCCTGGTGAAAAGGCCACAAGTACAGGCCCAAAAAACGAAAATCACTGAAAAATCAGCACAATCCCATTCCATCCATGGCCTCCATGATGTTTAAATTCAAGACAACCCACAGAAAGACTAGGCCCATGCAAGACTCACTACCCCTGGGCATAAATAAAGGTTGAAAAGTAGGCAAAATGGTTGCAGGCCTAACAACAAAGCCTGCATTCAAAATGGCCACTTGCCTGCCAGCACATGGCCAGTGCCTGTAGCTGCACTCAAAATGGCCACCAGCCACATGGCCTGTCCCTCCCCATGAACACCCCCAAAAATTGAAAAACACTGCAAAATCAGCACAATCCCATTCCATCCATGGCCTCCATGATGTTTAAGTTCAAGACAGCCCACAGAAAGACTAGGCCCATGCTAGACTCAAATATCCCTGGTGAAAAGGCCACAAGTACATGCCCAAAAAACGAAAATCACTGAAAAATTAGCACAATCCCATTCCATCCATGGCCTCCATGATGTTTAAATTCAAGACAACCCACAGAAAGACTAGGCCCATGCAAGACTCACTACCCCTGGGCATAAATAAAGGTTGAAAAGTAGGCAAAATGGTTGCAGGCCTAACAACAAAGCCTGCATTCAAAATGGCCACTTGCCTGCCAGCACATGGCCAGTGCCTGTAGCTGCACTCAAAATGGCCACCAGCCACATGGCCTGTCCCTCCCCATGAACACCCCCAAAAATCGAAAAACACTGCAAAATCAGCACAATCCCATTCCATCCATGCCATCCATGATGTTTAAGTTCAAACTAGCCCACAGAAAGACTAGGCCCATGCTAGACTCAAATACCCCTGGTGAAAAGGCCACAAGTACAGCCCCAAAAAACGAAAATGACTGAAAAATCAGCACAATCCCAATCCATCCATGCCCTCCATGATGTTTAAATTCAAGACAACCTACAGAAAGACTAGGCCCATGCTAGACTCAAATACCCCTGGTGAAAAGGCCACAAGTACAGCCCCAAAAAACGAAAATCACTGAAAAATCAGCACAATCCCAATCCATCCATGGCCTCCATGATGTTTAAGTTCAAGACAACCCACAGAAAGACTCAGTCCACCCACCACTGAGTACCCCTGGGCAAAAGGCCCCAAAACAGCCCAAAAATCGAAAATTCCCAAATTTTAGTTGCAGCAACTGTAATGCCCCAAACAAACTTACTTGTAAAATTTCTAATCCAACAGTGATCCAAAGAAAGTCAAAAAGGCCTCAAATCCAAATATCCAGCAGCATCCACAAAAAGTAATCCTTCCAGCTCCAGATCCAAATGAAAAGTGACCAGGAGATGGACAAAGCACTGGGAGGAGCCTGCTGAACAGGAACAGGAAGTTGAAGACTGTGGGGCACTTCCTTCCTCCCACCCCCCTCCCCCCCTCCCCAAAATGGACTCCTCGCTAAAAAAGTGCAGGCAAATGTCAACCTAAGGAGTTATTCAGATAAAAATCATCATTTCTAGAAGGTTTATGCTGCTTGCTGGTGGATTTCTTGTGCAGAATTGCAAATTTTATATTTTCGCTCGCCGCATCTCAAATCTCGCAATTGCGAAGTACCGCGAGACGTGATCTCGCCGTACTCGCGTTGACAAACTCTCGCTGGCAATCCGCGATGACGTTGCGCGCTCGCCAATTCCCGCGGGATCACACAGCAAGATCCAAAATGGCGCAGCACTCGCAAACTATCGAGAAAAACAACCCGGCAAACGATGATAAACGCCGCGCGCCACAAAAATTGTATCACCAACGCCGCGCGCCACAAAAAAAATCCGCTGCGTGCGAATTTGCGGATTTTGCGGGAAATTCGCAAATCTCGCGGATTGCGAATTTCCCAAAAATCCGCAAAATCCGCGAGCGAAACGGATTTTCCGCCCATGCTTAACCCTCACTCACTCCACTGATCTCACGTAAATAGTATACTTCAACCAGCTCTGCCATAAAACAGTCAGGCAGCCAACTTAGAAAGCAGTAGGATCACAGTCAGGCTGGTGGGTTGGGGTCTGGGACTCAACTCATTATGTTATGCCAGCTTGAGCAATAGCCACGCTTGACATCTTTTAATTTTACTTCCCTAATTCACAAGGAACCTCTGTGCAACTATTTCTATATGCTCCAGATATAGACACTTGCACACAGCAAAACATGGCCAACCAATGCCTATGCACTTCTCCAATCACCCAGCTAGTACCATGTACTTAGCCAATCACTCTGGCAAAACTCAAGCACTTATAAAATCATCATGCACTCTTGTTGCATCACTCTAATCATCCAGTCACTATCCATGTACTCATGCAATGTCCCAGGCACTAACACATGCACTTCTACAATTACCTGTGCACTTCCCATGCAATCCTTTAATCACCTAGACACTATTCATTGCTCCTTCTATTACCCATCCAGTACCCATGCAGTCCAGCAATCACCCAGTCACTACCCATGCACTTCTCCAAACACCCAGCCAGTACTAAGTACTTATCCAATCACAACACCAATTCCGAGTGACTTATACAGTTGCCATGCACTCTCCTTACAGTACTGTAATCCTCCAGTCACTGCCCATGACCCAGACACTAACTCATGCTCTGCTACAATCCTCTATCCACTACCTATGCAGTCATCTAACCACCTACACACTACTCATTCATTCTTCCATAATTTACATTTCAAACCAGTTGCTGGGGCTACCAGCCCCTGCTCTGGTGCAAAACTGGACAAAGGAAATGGGTGTAGCCACCCCTCTTTCCTGACCCTCCCATTGACGAGTCTCCAGATTATGTCCAACCCCTTTCTTAGGTATAAGTAAGGAACACCTGGCATCAGGAGATTAGATTACACCTGGATGAAACTCTGCTACAGAAATCCCAGAGCGTTGATGCTCTACTAAAGACTAGAGGACGGAAGAATCTCCCTTGGGGTCAAGGAGTGACTCCCCTGCTTGGCGGGCACCAATCAAGCAATTGCCGCTCTGCATATCCGAAGCTCCCAATGGACTCTGAAGTACCTTTAGCCCAGGAAGGGGATTTCCAGACTTCTCAGTGGCCGACCCAAGTCCCCAGCAAAGCTGAGACCAGCAGCCCTCAGGAGTGACAGAGAACCAGAACTCCTGGACACCGTGCACATTTGCTTGTGCATTGGCTTCTGGACGTTTCAACACCGTAGTCTCGACGTCCTGACTTCGATGTTGAGACGTTTTGACTTCTCGATTTCTTAAAGTTGTGCTGTGGGTTACTTGTAGCCCAAGCCCGAGCACTATCTGCACCGAAGATTGTGGGCCTACACTCAACGGTTGTTCCATGAGCCCACTTCTTGCATTTCCGCTCAAGGCTCCTTCGCAATCCATGGTCTGCCAACTAGTGGGTCCCTAAGAAGGCAACTCTTATTTTGCTTGGGCTTCCCTGGGTGCTCCAGAAGTGCCCTGACTCCCCACCATGTGGTGAGTCCCTTGGACGTTGATGGTCGACACCAAAGCCTTTCTTTACTTTCTGCATCGGTTGCTGTTGCCAAGGCTTGTTGGGTCCAATCCGGGCACCAACACCGCTGCACTCGACATCCTTTGTGGGACAGCCTGAATCCATATCCTGGTCATCTTTGACGCCTCCTGGTCCTCTTGGCTGAAGAGTCAACCTTCACCTTCACCTTCTTCACCTGAAATCACCCAACATCGGTGTGCATTCGACTATTGTGTCACTGGCAAGTGACCTCTTCTATGTCCCCTCTTTCAGGCTCTTCTCATCTTTGATCCAGGCTTGGATCACACCGAACACTTCCCTCTTGGACGGCAGCAGCAGATCGCCATTGGAAACAATGACGATTCCCGACACCAAAACACACCTATGAACCGGCTTCCCTGGTTAAGGTAGCTTGAGTGCTGCTGCTGCTGGGCTCCAGGCATAACCGCCACTAGGGATATAAAAGGGGCCATGTGCTTTAGTTCGGTGTGCTACTCGATACAATACTGAAGGGTGTTGTGTGGACTGTAGTATCACCTTTAAAGGTTTAATAAACTTTGCTTTTGTATTTTCCAGTTTCATTGCCAACTTCTTCCTAAGGTCTGAGGACTCTGTGCGGAGAAGAGCGAACCCCTTGCACTAAGTAGGCCTAGCTGAGGTTTGCTTACAACAAATTGGCGCCCGACACGTGGGGCTCTTTGGCGACTCGGATGACCGAAGGAGTGGTCGTGATGAAGGATTGGAATCTCGCTGTGGACGCAATCGCATGCCTGAAGAGACCCGAGTCTTGGCATTCAAGGCGTTTTTTCCTTTCTTTCCGATCTGACCATCCAGGTGGTGCCGGTCCTCGACTGAGATCTCTTCTGTTGGCTTGCCGTGCAGTGGCCGTTTGGTCGAATTTAGAACTTGGCAGTTGGAATCTGGATGCCCTGTGATTGGTAAGAACCGTTGTACGGTACTTGCTGTGGGTTTTGGAAGCCCTGGAGTGGCAAGGCAGTTTTAGGAAACGCTTGCTGTGGCAATTTTAGTTTGGAATGACTTGTCAATGAAGTGTATGTGTATGTGAAATATATGTGTTGCAACACATATAGGCAGGTAATGAGGAGATTTTTCTCTACAATGCCTTTTTGATTTGAACAGCACAACGTATTATAGATACCTAAGTGCTACTTTGATTATAATACTGCATATCTTGCACTATTTTTGGCATGCCTGCTTTTAGCGCACTTCGTAGGCTGTGCTGCTTTTGTGGAAATAACCGGTTGAGTCTTGAGGAATCGCCGACGGCTCCCCAGAGGGGAAGCCTCATAGAGAGATGTATGTTAAATATGGTCTTTCTTCTATAATGAAATGCGAAAGGATCCTGAGTTATGTTGGCCGAAGTATGGGTCATTTGATATGCAAAAGATTGAGTATGTAGAACAGTGTATGTTTAATCGAAAATCTAGGCAAGATATGTTTGAGAGTGTGCGAATGTCGGTGAAAGAAGTACGTGAGGGAAGAATGTGTGTGAAAAAAGCTCAAGAACTAAGAAAGAAGGAGGCGAAAGAGTTGGAAGAGAGACAGGAGAAGGAGCACAGATTACAGATATCTGGCCAAAATGCTGTTTGACAACCTCTTTATCCTGTCCTTAATAAACTGCAAGATGATTTTTTTTGTTAGATCGTCCTCCGCCTCCGTATGTCGTTCCATCCGCTCCATCTGGCGAAGATGAGGATTCCGGGGCAGATACAACGAAACGTGTTACACTCTCCATGATACCGGTCGATCGTGCGGCTGAACTTAGAAAGTTTGCTCGACAGTCACTTAAGGATACTGTTTTTGTTTCTGATATTTTAGAGACTTTAAAGGGATGGCACGATAGAGAGCAGATATATTTTACTGAGCATTTTGCAGAAGAAGTTGTTGACATGTTTCGATAAGTTTCTGATATTCTTGAACCTGATGATGTGGCAATCGATTGTAAGCAATTACATAAAGGTCTTTTTACTCTTTCGCCTGTGACTGATATGATCAGGCGGCTGGTTAAACTTCGAAATGAGGCGCTTCGGCTATGGGAGGAGAAACGGAAAGCTAGAACAGATGAACGAACGGGATTGGTCGACGGGAAACAATCATCTATTTTTGAAACAGATAAGACTGCGATAGTGCATGCAAAGCCTATGCATGAGGCCGCGCCTTTATATGTTCCTCCTAAAGGAACGGGTACAAGTGACGATAAATATTCTGTAGATGCTAAAGGGTATTTTATTTATAATTGGGTATATACTCCCTGGAATAGAGCAGATGTTATGGCACTTAAAGTTGCATTGCCTGATCCGCGTAAAAATCCTGCCGCTTTCTATGAGGAAGTTGAGGGAGCCTTAAATTCTTGTACCATGACACTGGCTGATATTGATTTATTTTTCGGGCTAATATTGCCGCCTGATATGTGGAGATCCATGCGTAAAGTCGATGATCGTGCAGCGTGTGGGGCATTATGGAAAGATATAGAGAGGGAAGTTGAGGACAGGGAACCAGCGAAAAAGCCATGTCAGTTGATTTTAGATCTAACCGGTGCAATATTAGCTAAGTTAAAAACGATTATTCCCCCTAAAAAGATTGATTGGACTATTCTAGCATCTTGTAAGCAAAAGACAGATGAATCAGTTTCCGAATTCTTCACGCGGTTTGAGGAAGATTTTCATGATTTCAGTGGCCAGTCGCTAGCGGACGATACAGACCGACACTTGTTTGTAGATAAGTATGTTATAAATGTATTACCAGGTGTGGCTAGCCGCTTGATAGCTAGCAAAAGCTCTTGGACCACCTCTTCTCCGGCATCCATCCTGACGATGGCTCAATATTACGAGCGTCAGGAACTAGAAGCGAAGGGCAATGAGGATAAAAAGTCTAAAGAATTAAAAACAAAGGTTATGTTATCTCAGGTTTATGGTCCACCTCTTCAAGGTAACGATAGAGGCGGACGAGGATTTTCTAATTCCTCTTATACTCGGCCCCCTTTAGCCGTTGATCAATGCGCGTATTGTAGAAAATTTAGCCATTGGGTAGATGATTGTCCATTGTTGCGTTCACAGCGCTATGTCCGTGGTCGAGGATCCACGAGGAACCGCTCGGGCAACTCAGGACCCAGAGGTGCTATTAACGATCGTGCTAGGTTTGATTCTAATGTGCGGGTACAAAATGGGTCCAATACTTTTGATAGGCGCAACCAATACCAGATGTCTGATTATGTGCAGCCTGAGTCGCATGATTCTGCTTATGCATAGGATTGCGTAGGATAGGGTGAGGAATCTGTTGAAGTTCCAGTAGATCAGAGGGGTCCTTATGTTACAGCACATGTTTTGGGTTCTACTGATCAGTTTATGGTTGATACAGGAGCTACTCATAGGGCTTTGTCTAAACAATTGGTTCCAAGGGCTCCCCTGTCTGGCTTAACGATTACATCAATATGGTTCAATGGAAAACCTTCTCTTAGCCCTTTGCCACAACCACTTGCATTTCATGTTGATAAGTTTGCTGCTCCATGCCCGTTTTTGCTTTCCCCAAATACACCAGACAATATTGTGGGTCTTGATATGCTCAAGTATTTCAGAGCCACAATAAGATGTTCCCCTGAAGGAGTGTGTGTGATTTTGAATGACAATTATCCAGTAACAGACAGAGTTTGTATTGTTCAAGAGGATACTCCATTAGCCTCCCTATCTGAAACCCTGTGGGCTACTTCATATACCGATGTGGGTCAGATGGTTATTCCACCAGAGCACATTAGTGTAAAGGAGAGAGCTGTGTTACCACGTTTGCCTCAATATCGAATTTCACAGGAGGGTGAGGAAGCACTCATACGAATTGTACAAGATCTCATTGAAGTTGGAGTTGTTGAGGAAGTTCCATTTAACATTTGTAATAGTCCGATCCTCCCAATTTTGAAGAAAGACACTGATACCAGGATCTACAGATTTATTATTGATTTACGGGAGGTGAATAAGATAGTGGTACCACAATGCCCAGTGGTTTCTGACATCACAACACTTCTTACTTGAGTTCCACCTACTGCAACTACGTTCTCTGTTATAGACTTGAAGAACGCTTTCTTTTTGATCCCTATTCATCCTGATAGCCGATATCTGTTCGGTTTCACTTTGAATAATCGATCGTATAGATTTTGTAGAGTTCCTCAAGGCTATATTGAGAGTCCTAGTATTTACAGCCAAGCATTGAAAAGACAACTTGATTCTTTTGTTCTACCCGAGGGTGTGGCGCTCATACAGTATGCCGATGATATTTTGTTGGCAGCCGATACCCCTGAACAATGTGAGAAATGTACTCTGTCTTTGCTTTCTTTCCTTGCCTTACAGCACCATAAGGTATTGATCCAGTGCCCCTACAGAAAATCTGTCTCAACAACACTACCCAACACCATGATACTCACCATTAATCATAAACTCTTCACAAGGCCCATAAATAACTGAGACAAATATTGGGCAACTGAATCATGTGACCTAATTAATCAGAACTATTCACAAACTATTTACATATTATATACAACTGCAGTTTATCATCATCATAATCATGAAAATATAACAGAAACATTTAATTAAGTCACTAAGGTAAATGGATCAACTGATGGTAACTAGACTAAGAATAAACAAGACCAGATTGTCATTTCAAAATCTAATTTATTAATTTTATCATCAAACAAAGAGCATTTTAGAATTTGAATTCTTTTTAATAGCATTTTGAAAGCATCTTTTAATCAAGGTAAAGGCATATTACACTGACCTTTCAAAACGGATCAGCTTGTAGAGAATTAATGTAGAAAAGATCTCATTCCCTAAATTCTATTTCCCTGTCTAAACTCATTTAAACCTAAAAGGAAAAGTCATTAGTACAGCTATCCTTACGTGAGTCAAAAGAACGACAGCACTTCACGCCCTTCAGGAATCAGGAATGAGCCAACAGCCCTCCTCCCAAGGGGCCAGGTTTTATACCTTTTCTCTATTTAAAACTTACTAATTCACACTAAAAGAATACTTTTTCTCCATCATTCAGCATTTCTATTGGCTGACAGCCGTCAGTCCATATGAGATCATAACCTTTTCAATCCAAAGTTGTGCCTTTCTAAAACGTCTTTGTCCTTTTTCCACAAGCGACATTAGCTTCCGAGGTTTTTGCAACATCTTATTAAATAACAGTTCGCTGCTTCCTCAGCTTGGCTGTTCTACCGCTTCCTGTCCTTGAAGTAATTCAACCCAGAGCACTTCTTGCACAGTTTCATTTATTTATTATTCTGATGAACCTCATTGTGGCAAAACTTTTCCACTTTCTTAGCTGTGCTCGGCTCATCACGACAGGATTCCAAACACCCATTTAAAAAGCTAGGCCTCAAGCCTTTTTCTTGAAGGCAAGTATTCAAACAAACACAAAACATTAATTAATTTGAGTAATGAAAATCATTCTGTTACCCACCCCCTTTACTAATGTTAACCCATTAGTTTATGTTATCTATCTTTAAGCACATGAATGCAGCATTTTTATTTACCATCTTCTTTTTAGGCCAACAGGATTCTCCACGAGCATTTGCCACATATAAGACATGAAATAGACAAAAGCACATTTAAATAGGCACAAACCATTAATTAAGCAGCCGCAATTAATGTTGACAAAATAAATAGACAAGGTTAGTTCATTATTTTTCAACGTACTTGCGAATGCAACAGAGAGCACATAATGTTAAACCCATATGTCGTGTATGCATTTTAATCTAGGTTGATTAGTACATTTTCGTGCATAAACTCATTAATATGATTAATTATTATGGAAGTTTAACTTCGCAAGTCAAAACATAATTTATTTCTGAAACTCGCTTCATCAGTATAGAGAAAGAAACTGCAGTATTGTAGACCAAAGGTAACCTATTTAGGTCACCTTTTGCCTAAGGAGGGGCGTGCACTTACAACAGATCGGATTCAAGCAATTTTAGACACACCAGTACCTTCCACACAGAAAGAGGTTCGAGCATTTATAGGTCTTACTTCTTTTTGTAGGCAATGGATATTAGGATTGTCATATATCGCTAAACCCGTGTTAGCACTTTTGACAAAAGATACTCCAATACCCCTCCCTTGGACAGATGAATGTGCGAGTGCTTTTCGCCAGTTACGACAAGCTCTTTGTTCAGCACCAGTGTTAGGCACTCCAGATTATACGAAGCTCTTTACATTGTACTTACACGAGAGGGATGGATGTGCATTGTCAATTTTAGTACAGACACATGGTGATAAGCAATGCCCTTGTGCATATTTTTCAGCAGTACTTGATCCTGTTGCTCGAGCGCTGCCTAGTTGTTTTCATTTGGTTGCAGCAACAGCTGTGTCAATACGTCAGAGTAAAGGGATAGTCTTATCATATAAACTGTTGGTGTTGGTACCTCATGCTGTTGATGCCCTTTTGAATCAAACAAAGACGCAGCACTTAACTAGCGTTCATCTGACAGTATATGAGCTGACGTTGTAAGCTCCTCACATTACATTGAAGAGATGTGCAACATTAAACCCAGCCACGTTGTTGCCATTTCCAGCGACTCAGCCTGAGGCGCAGGAAACACATGATTGTATTTTCTTGACTGAGGAACAGACAAAGGGTCGTATTGATTTGCAAGATACACCCCTTGATGGGTCTTGTCTGAAGTGACCGGATGGTACAACTTCAGCCGCATATGCAATTACTATGCTTCATACGACAGTAGAGACAGCTCACATACCACAGAAGTCAGCTCAAGCAGCGGAATTAATAGCCTTGACACGAGCGTGTGAGCTTAGTACAGGATTGTGTGTGAATGTTTATACAGGTAGCCGCTATGCTTTTGGAGTGGCACATGATTTTGGCCTTCTCTGGAAGGAAAGAGGCTTTCTGACATCACTCGGGGTGAAGATAATGCATGGAGAACTAGTGCATAATCTTTTGACTGCATTAACATATCCAAAGAAAATAGCTATAGTGAAATGCAGTGCGCATAAAAAGGTGACAGATAAGGTGGGACAAGGAAATGCTTTTGTAGATCGAGTGGCATGTGAGACTGCGATGCAGCCTGACACTACTTCTATGTATGTAGTGAAGTCACAAGCTGAGCGGTGGCACGATGCTAGGAAAGAAGTACTAGAGATACAGAGGACCGCTTCTGACAAAGAACAAGAGCAATGATCCAGGGATGGAGAGTTGGATGACGAAGGTTGTTGGCGAAACAAGCCCTTGGATAGATGGAAGTTGCCTATAGCTTTTGTACAACCTATGGTTCAGATTGCACATGGGCTAGCACATGTTGGAGCTTCAGCAATAGTGAAATTGCTTACACAAGTCTGGGAGCATCCAGAAATTGCTAGCACAGCTAAGAGAGACGTACAGTCCTGTATGATTTGCCTGCGATTTAATCCTGGAAAGGGGACTCAAACTCCATCAGGAGGATTTGCTACACCGACTCCACCTTTTGAAGGTTTGCAGATGGATTATATTCAGCTTGAACGCTATAATAATTTGAAATATGTCTTAGTGGTGGTATGTGCCTTCATGAAATGTATTGAGGCGTACCCCACAAAGGACAATACTGCAATTACTACGGCAAAGGTGCTTGTGAAGGAATTATTTCCTCGCTATGGTATTTGTAGATTTTTGTGGAGCGATAACGGACCTCATTTTGTAGGGGACGTTATAAAGTATGTCCTGAAAGGATTAGGGATCAAACAGAAGTTTCATGCAGTGTTCCACCCACAATCAGCAGGATTGGTGGAAAGATACAATGCTACTCTGAAGCTGAAGTTAGCTAAGATACAGGCTTCTACTTCTCTAAATTGGCCAGATGCGTTGCCACTGGCATTGTTGTCAATTTGATCAGAGCCTCATTCTCGAACAGGTCTCACATCCTATGAGGTCCTGTTTGGTAGGCCCATGAATATCTGGGGAATTCCTAAACTGAGTTTTGTGTATGATGTACCTTGTGTCTTAATGAATGACTATTTGGCACAATTAACTGATTACTTGGTTTCTATTCATCAACAGGTTCGAGAAGCACTTCCTGATAGATCCACAGGTGAGGGCCACAATCTCCGGCCTGGTGACTTTGTCCTTCTGAAGTCCTTTGAGAGATTGAGCAGTTTGGAGCAAAGGTGGCGTGGGCCAGAGCAAGTGCTACTCGCCACGAGAACAGCAGTTCGAGTTATGAACCGGAAAAATTGGGTCCATGGTACCCATTTTTGCCGAGTACTCCCGACTTTGGTGGAGCATGCTGTGTTGACCGACCATCGAGAGGTTTTGACTGTGGAGAGAGGCCGTGCTGTGACACCTGATGGGTCTGAGGAGTTCTTCCCGTACCAGACAGTCCCTGGAGCAACAAGATATAATTTGAGACCGAGAGAAAAATCTGAAGCATTTGTGAAAGTTGTCTGAGCATTCCCTGGGTCAGTGAAACGGAGAGCCGATGTGGCTAGGGGGGGGGGGAATCAGCCCTGCATTAGAGTAGTGACACCCGTCTTGGCCCGTTGTGAAGAAATCAATGGCTACCCAGGGGTTAGAGCTCTGACAACTACTCTAGTTTCAGGAAGATTTGTTTTGTGTCGTGACTAAAATGGAAAAGAAGAAGAAGATTTTTTGTGCTGTAGTGTTTGTTGTTGCTTTGGTGATTGCGGCAACAATAACATGGTCTGTTGAGGAGACAACTCCTGCTCGTGAGTTGTTTGTTGTTACTACACCTCCACCTGAGGAGCATTATTTCTTTACGCTCCCATATCAAGAATTGAAACATCGACAATCTTATCTCAATAATACCTTTATTCAAATGTTGCATCACACCCACATCGCTACGAATGCTACAAACTGTTGGATTTGTGGGATGATGCCTGCAATCAAAAGAAAGAAGGTACACAGTTCATACCTCTTCCTTTTTCGCTTAATGGCTCTTGTCGAGCCTGGTATACTTTGCTCTTTGCGACCAGGAAGCCTACAGTGGGTAGACTGCTTTTCCGGTTAAATAAAGAGTGCCATCAAGACAAAGATGGGTATCCCCAGGCGAATGGAACTAAATGGGAGTGGGAGGCATATCGACCAGACAATATTTCTACGCTATATATCTTCACCAACACAAGAGACTCATCCAATGCCGAACATTTTGTCATTTCTGTTACTCAAACTCAAGCAGAACTATGTGTACAGAGCATTGGACATATCCCTGTTGGGGTCAGCGACTGTATTACTGTGTTGAATATAGATGGCTTAAATAATAGTACCTTTTTAGCTTCACATAATACTTATTTCGTGTGCGGAAATCGTGGATATTATCGATTGCAAGCCGGTTGGACCGGCATTTGTTATGTATCATTTTTATTGCCCCCTGTGTTTCTGGCACCTCCATTGTATCATCGAAATCTTAAACTGTTTAACAATATTACTGTAAATAGATACAAAAGAACTTTGACTACTGATAGCATTGACCAAACAGACACTATCCTACAACAATATATAGATTTTAATTTAGGATTGTTCTTTTTTGTGGGTGCTGCATTGAACAGCAGAAAAGTGCGACGATGGACTAGAGTAGTGGAAGCTGTAACAGATCAAACAGCTGTAGCTTTAGGAAACATCACCGAAGAATTGCAAATAGCTAGAATTGTGGCTTTGCAGAATAGAATGGTGTTAGATGTTATGCTAGCCGATAGAGGTGGTGCATGTTGTGTTATAGGTAGCAGCTGCTGTATGTTCATACCTGACCACACCCCATCAGTGTACAAAGCGATAACTAAACTTCATAAAATCGCTGCAGACCTTCACACAGAAAATGGTACATGGACTATTACAGGATGGCTTTGGACTCTGATTTCTGCCTGGGGCTGGAAAGTATTAACAGCCCTATGTATAATAATTGCAATAATCTTCACTTGTTGTATATGTATTCAGTGCAGTCCAATGATATGTTCTATGTGTGTTACTGCTTGCATACCGACCAAAACCAATATTGCAGAAGTCAAAATGCAGAATGATTTGAAAAAGGAGATAGCTAGCATGATGGTCATTGATATAAGGAATGAATATTTAGCTTTTCCCAGGAAGTTGAATGTCTTCAGCTAATGCTGAAAGGGTCGTCTGTTGTAAATCAACGGCGATTAGGTTAAGCATTAGCAGAAGACATGCTTTGTTTAACCATTATCGTATCAAATGTGCTGACTCCATTTTGAATTTGCAACGGCCATTTTGTATGCCATACATTGCCATGTGCTCGTCATGTGCTTTATCCTACTTTCTTGTTATCTGCGCCTGAAGTCTGCCCGACAACAGGCTATATTTAGCATTCCTCGCTTCCAGCATGTCCAGACAAGCGCAGTGGGGTCAATGACCTTTACTAATTGGTTCCAGACAGGAATGTGTTTACCAGTTGTCGTAGACTGTTAACTCCGCCCATCTATCGATTGTGCCTTCCAATATGTCCTTGTATAGTCATGAAACTGCTCTTGTCTTCTGTACCGCCTTCTTTTGAGCCCCCTCATTGTGTATAAAAGGGGCCATGTGCTTTAGTTCGGTGTGCTACTCGATACAATACTGAAGGGTGTTGTGTGGACTGTAGTACCACCTTTAAAGGTTTAATCATTGCATTTGTATTTTCCAGTTTTATTGCCAACTTCCTCCTAAGGTCTGAGGACTCTGTGCAGAGATGGGTGAACCCCTTGCACTATGTAGGCCTAGCTGAGGTATGCTTACAACACCCTGAGGGCCCTGTGTGCTGGCATGCCTGAGCCCATCCTTTACCCCTAGATTCTTGGACTTCAATGCCTGTGGGCGCTTTGCTTTTGTTTTGAAGAGCGCTATATTTTTATTACTGGAGCCTCAGGGAAGGGGACTCCAATCCTGCCAGAAAAAAAAGACGATGTGTGATCTGCAGCGCTGTGCTGCATAAAGATTTAGGGAATCACGACATGGGGATTCCCTCGCATTGCTGAATTATAAGCGGGAGCCTACTCCACATAATGGCAATCCCAGAAGAAGAGCAGGAGCCCACCCTGCGCTCATGCCTTTTTAATTATTGCCCCGCATGGTGTGCATTTAAAGGTGGGAGCCCACCCTGCTTTGTGGTGTCCTGCTGAGGAAACTGTTGCGGAGACTCTGCTCCGTACTCCGGGATAAGACCGACACCGGAAGTCAGGCAACAAGGGCCTGACCTTGGGCGGGGCTCCCGTGTGAGAATAGAGAGCACCGTGTGTGGCCAAAACTAAGAAGGAGTCTGCACGGCGTGCGCCTTCTGACACACACCAAAAGGGGGTCATAGAGGTGTCCTGAGCTGCGTCTGGACTGCTGAGGCTGCGGGAAGGTGGCCAGTTGCAATGTACTTCGGCATCAGGAGTCCGGATCTGGCAGGGTCAGCCTGCCCCAAGAACCCAGCGAATGAGTTGTGGGCAAAGATGACCAAACTGGATGTTAGGCGAGACGAGCCTGACTGGGGCCGGGACCTCATGCCCAGTGAGGAAAGTTCTGCCAGCACAGCAGCCAGTTAAGGACCGGAGAGAGCAGGCCCCACGTGCTGGCCGCCGATTGATCCAGTTTCCCCCACAGTGAGAGAGAAACCTGCCAGCGAGCCCCGGTGAGTGGGGGCCAAGTTGAGAGTTCAATGGGGGGGTGTCAGGCACATTGTCGGTGCCCTCCCCCTGTGGTCACTCCCCTTACGGCACAGTGGTGTCAGTTCTGCATGGCCATGTTGTAGAGTCCTAGTGGAGGACCCAGGACACAGTTAGTGGCAGTGGCCATTTGTGCAACAGCTGCCCCGCTGGACAGTGGGCAGCTGAAACATAAGGGCATTTGTCATTGAGGTGCCCAAGTAGGGGCTCAGTAGGCGCAGTGGAGACAGTGCCTCCTCTTTCATGAACAGCTGCACCACCGTAGCGGACAGCTGCGCTGTTTGGGTAAAAATCATCTCTAGAAGTCCCGGAGTAGGACTTGGGCGCATTTGTGTTTGCAACAGGAAAGGGGTGAGAAGCACCACAAGCCCTAGCGCAGTGCGCACTGTGTGTTTGCTGCTGAGGCAGCCAGGGGGCCTTTTGCGAGGTCCCCCTCAGAGCCCTGACTTTGCTGAACATAGGGCATTGGAGCCCTAGAGGAGGCCAGTTGGCCTTGGGGACATGTTTACTGTTGGTAATGTGAGGCCCCTTTCAATCATGTGTTTATGCTAACAGATATTGCTATGAGGTCTATGCGTATGTGATTTATGCGTAATGTTCGGCCTAATGTGATGTCTACTGCGTGATGTGATTTATGCTCACTGTTATTGCCTCAAGGTGGTACCTAGTGCATAATGTGTCTATGCTTAGAAGGTTAGCACATACTGTGTTTATGCTGGTGAGGCCTAGTGCGTAATGTGTTTATATTAATGAGGTTTGGGGCCTAATGCCTTTCATGCCTAGTGTGATAATGCTGAGGTCATTATTATACCAGTAGTTACTGGTTGTGTTTTATATTTGCATTTACTTATCCGTTCTGATGGTTCTGACCAGGGCCCGTTTGGCCTGGTCCGGTATTTAATTCTCCTGTGAATTTTGCCTAGTGCCAGTTGACACAGGGCCTGATTCACAGAATGAATTTAAGACTAAATCCTAAACTTACTACTATTTGGTATTCACAGAATGCACTTACTACTTTTGGGATTCACAAAGTGAACTTACTACTTTCGGGATTCACAGAATGAACTTACTACTTTCGGTATTCACAGAATAGATTTAAGACTACTAACTTTACGTCCGCACTCGGGCCGTAAATTCCGGCCCGGAGGCGGAGTTTCCGGCTTGGGGGCGGAGCTTACGGCCCGGGGGCGGAGTTTGTGGTTTTGAGGCGGAGCTTCCGGCTCAGAGGTGGGTATTTAGCCACGGCTGAAATCTCCACCTCTGGGCTGGAAGCTCCGCCTCCAAGCCAAAAGCCCCACCTCCGGGCCATAAGCTCCGCCCCCAGGCCGGAAACTCCGCCCCGGGCCGGAATTTACGGCCCGAGTGCGGACGTAAAGTTAGTAGTCTTAAATCTATTCTGTGAATACCGAAAGTAGTAAGTTCATTCTGTGAATCCCGAAAGTAGTAAGTTCACTCTGAATCCCGAAAGTAGTAAGTGCATTCTGTGAATACCAAATAGTAGTAAGTTTAGGATTTAGTCATAAGTTCATTCTGTTAATCGGGCCCACTGTGTATATTATGTGATTGTGTTTCTAATTTGTTTATGACAATACAAAAGCTATTTTTGATATAACCTTGTGTGGAGTTTCTTTTGTAGTGTGCCTAGTGTGTTGCTGCTGTGTGTGTGTCGGAAGAGTAGCAAAGGCCCAAGGGTTTTAAGGCTTTGGACAACACTTGAATAAGTATAATTGATCCGTGGGTGGAGACACACTCGAAGCTCTGGACCTCTTGGGCTTCAAATTAAGGAAACAGTTTTGAAAAGTTGTAAGTGTGATCTCCACATATAATTTATTCAATTTTCCAGGATTAATATCCGTTTTATCCAGCTCATGGTATGGAGGACAGAAACATTTCTGTTTGTAGCAAAATTTCTTTATTTTAATTCATACAACAAGGACAGCCGACGCGTGTTTTGCCCCCTCTTGGCGAATTGCGCCAGGGCTTTCTCAAGGCTAAATGGATTAAATCACGTTGGCAATTCTCATTTCCAGATGAGTACAGTGTCCGAAATTTAAAAAAATATACTTCTTCAATATTAAAACATTTCTATTTTTTGGCTAATGCCCTTGATCCTAGAGTCCTCCCGGCATGGTGGTTCCGGGGGGGATTCGACCTAAGAACCACCATGCCGGGAGGACTCTAGGATCGAGGGCATTAGCCAAAAAATAGAAATGTTTTAATATTGAAGAAGTATATTTTTTTAAATTTCGGACACTGTACTCATCTGGAAATGAGAATTGCCAACGTGATTTAATCCATTTAGCCTTGAGAAAGCCCCGGCGCAATTCGCCAAGAGAGGGTGAAACACGTGTCGGCTGTCCTTGTTGTATGAATTAAAATAAAGAAATTTTGCTACAAACAGGAATGTTTCTGTCCTCCATACCATGAGCTGGATAAAACGGATATTATTCCTGGAAAATTGAATAAATTATATGTGGAGATCACACTTACAACTTTTCAAAGCTGCTGTGTGTGTGTGTTGTGCAAACACTTTACACATTGCCTCCGGGATAAGCCTTACTGCTTGTGCTAAGCTACCAAGGGGGTGAGCTGTGGTTATCTTTGGTGTGTAACTCCCTTGCCCTGACCAGAGTAGTGGCCTCTGCCTAGCTTTGGCGCGAGCCTTAGCCAACCAGATATTCCATTTCTAACACTGGTGGTCAGCGGTGAGAATAGGACTTGTGCTTGCGCAGTACCACAGCGACAACTGGTTGCACTACAAACTCTGCATTTAGATAATCATATGTTTGGGGATTTTTGTTTCTGAGTCTTATTGAATTTTTTCTCCTAAAGGTGACATTTTTGAATTACATACCCCTGTTGTAGTTCGTGCACCTAGGTCTCCTGTGTTGCACGTGTCTCTGAGCATCCTGCCAAAATGGAGTTTGCCTTTAATTTCTATGGTCTGTTTAAATACAGTATGTGGGAGTTGGTGGGGTTCTGGGAGGAGAGAGACATAGCAGTGAGTGGGTCAGACGGCAAGTCAAAACTTCGGGAAAACATGATCCAATTGCAAAAGGATGAATAGGAACGTGAGCGCCATGTGGAGAAGAGGGCCCTGGCCGCGCGCCAGGAGGGTGAGGGTCTGAGGGGGGCCCTGAAGAGTCTGAAGAGGAGGAAGAAAATGACAGGACAGGGACACCAGTAGATAGTGAGGACCCCATAAATAGGGAGTCTCTTGCTGGGTCCAGTGTCGGGAGAAGTGCCCCACCCCTTTCCCTATCCCCAGAGGAGTGGGCAGATAGGAGGGGAGAAAGGGAGCAAGCTGGCTTTAGAGAAGCTCAGGTTAGAGCATGCCAAGGAGATCGCGCAGCTGAGGGTGGAGGAGAAAGAGCTAGAGAACGAAAGGGTCTTAGGAGATCATGGCGGAGGCTGAGAGGGCCTTCACCAAGGAGAAATTATCTCTGGAGGGTAGATTATCCCCCAAGCGCAGTTGTGGTTTTCTGGATTCACCAGTGAGGGTGGGGTCCAGTAGTGGCAGCAATATAGTCAGGAAGTCCCATTCCCAGTTCTCATAGTATGGTACCTTGTTCCCAAGAAGAGGAGAACAGGTTGAAGTTCAGGGACAGTAAGCAACTGTCTCACCATTCTTGGGAGGAGTTCGCGGGGGAATGTAATGAGGCACTGGCTGATTGGGTAGAGGTTACCACAGAACATTATTTTAACAGACTGTTCCATCTAGTTATCAAAGAACACCTGCTCAGTTGTTGTTTTCCGGGATTGCGCCAACACCTGTTGGGGTGTGGGCTTTCTGATCTATCGGAGCTTGTGCTGGTAGCCGACTACTGAGAATGTGCCCGAGGTGCTGAAGAGGCATTGGGGAGTGATTCCAAAAGGAGTGGCTCGGGTATCTTCCAGTCCTCTATGGAGGGAGAGGTTCAGAGTAGCCCAGCTAGGCCCAAGTGTAGTGGGAGGGGTTTAGGGGCTCACGTCCTGTTTCAGTGGAGTAGGAGTGAGTGTGGGACTGTGTGTCCCAAGGTGCCCGAAATCCAGTCTCAGGACCTGGAGGGTTCTCTAGGGAAACACCAGGTTGGGAGCCTGGGCTGTACTGTTAGACCATTTGAGGGGGAGCTCCCAGTGTATGGAGAACCTGGAGCATCTGTAAATAGATCTCCAGTGGTTCTGGAGTCTGGCGGTGCCGCTCCAGTTGAGAGGCTACAGAAGTCCAGAATGAGGGTTGAGAGGGGGGATGTGTTCCCCAGTGGTAGAACCATTGGGCCAGGGACCAGCAGGAAGGGCTTAGTCCCCTAGTAGTGACCATGGTGACACCACTTCTGTCTTGGGGGATCTTCGGGCACTGTCAGATGGACATGGGTCATATGCCAACAGATATTGCTATGAGGTCATTAAGTAATGTAATTTATATTTAATGTTAGGCCTAATGTAATGTTTACTGCGTGATGTGATTTATGCTCACTGTTATTGCCTCAAGGTGGTACCTAGTGCATAATGTGTTTATGCTTAGGAGTTTAGCGCATACTGTGTTTATGCTGGTGAGGCCTAGTGCGTAATGTGTTTATGCTAATGGGGTATTGGGCCTAATGCATTTTATGCCTAGTGTGATAATGCTGAGGTCATTATTGTGCCAGTAGTTACTGGTTATGTTTCATATTTGCATTTACTTACCTGTTCTGATGGTTCTGTCCAGGGCCCGATTTGCCTGGTCCTGTATATAATTCCCCTGTGAATATTGCCTAGTGCCAGTTGGCACAGTGTATATTATGTGATTATGTTTCTAATGTGTGTATGACAATACAAAGGCTATTTTTGATATAACCTTGTGTGCAGTTTGTTTTGTAGTGTGCCTAGTGTGTTGCTGCTGTGTGCGTGTGTTGTGCAAACGCTTTACACATTGCCTCCGGGATAAGCCTGACTGCTCATGCCTAGCTACCAAGGGGGTGAGCAGGGGTTATCTTTGGGGTGGATGGAGTAGCAAAGGTCCAGGGAGTTTAAGGCTTTGGGCAACACTTGAATAAGTGATCTCAATGGGTGGGTGGAGACACACTCGAAGCTCTGGACCTCATGGGCTTCAGATACGAAACAGATTTGAAAAGTGGTAAGTGTGTTCTCCACATAAAGTTACATCAATTTTGCAATAGGCAGTGGAGAAATTGTCTGGACCTTAAAGGGCATCAGTATGGAATGTGTTAGGCTGAGAGTGTCTGAAGGTGCTGAGCTTGAAAGGATGACTGCAAGAAGCATGTCCTGATCTACTTGCAGAATTACCATCCAGAATCCTCTACCACTTCTTCCAAATCATCACCGCTGACCATGACGAGGCTGCCTCTTCTCCTTCAAAAGAAAAATCTACCAGTCTAAGAAAATATTTTACCTTTGAAGAATTATATTTTTGTATTTGGGACATTGTAAATATTTGGATACGAAGATTGTATACGTGACTCAATCAACCTAGCCTTGAGAAAGCCCCGGCGCAAATCGCCAAGAGGGGGCGAAACACGTGTCGGCTGTCCTTTGCTCTATGAACAAAAATAAAAGAAACCTCACTGCAAACAAAAATGTCTTTGTCCTCCATACTATGATCGAAAAAATGGATATTAATCTCAAAAATTGATGTAACTTTATGTGGAGAACACACTTACCACTTTTCAAATCTGTTATCTTTGGGGTGAACTCCCTTGCCCTGACTAGAGTGGTAGTCTCTGCCTGGCTTTGGCGCAAGCCTTAGCCAACCAGAGATCCCATTTCTAACAGTACCCATGCAGTTCAGCATTCACCCTGTCACTACCCATGCTCTCCTCTAATCACCCGGCCAGTACCATGTACTTATCCAATCACTCTGCCAATACCAAAGCACTTATAAATGTACCATGCAGTCTCTTTGCAGTACTCATGTAATGACCCAGGCACTAACAAATGCAGTGCTGCAATCACCTTTGCACTTCCCATACAATACTCTAACAGTCCTAGACACTGCTCATTCTCACCGTCAATTACCCAGGTAGTACTCATGCATTCCAGCAATCACCCAGTCACTCCTCATGCACTGCTCCAAGCACCCAGCCAGCACCATGTACATATCGATTCACTCCGCCAACATCCAATCACTTATAAATTCAGCCAGGCAGTCTCCTTACAGTACTCTAATCATCTTGTCACTACACATGTACTCATGTAATGACCCAGGCACTAACACATGCAGTGCTACAATCACCCGTGCGCTTCCCATAAAATCCTCTAACGGCCTAGACACTGCTCATTCACACCTTCACCTACCCAGGTAGTACTCATGCAGTCCAGCATTCACCCAGTCACTACCCATGCACTGCTCCAACACCCAGCCACCACCATGTTCTTATCCAATCACTCTGCCAAATCCCAAACATTTATAAGTTTACCATGCAATCTCCTTAAAGTACTCTAATCATCGAGTCAGTACCAAAGTACTCATGCAATGACCCAGGCACTAACTCATGCTCTGCTACAATCCCCAGTGCACTACCCATGCTGTCCTCTAACCACCTATACATTACTCATTCTTTCCCTCAATTACCAACGCAGATCACATGCAGTCAAACAATCACCCTGTCACTGCCCATGCACACCTCCAATCACCCAGCCAATACCATGTACTTATCCAATCACTCCGCAAAAACACAAGCACTTATAAATTTGACATGCACTCTCCTTGCAGTACTCTAATCATCTAGTCGGTACCCATGTACTCATACAATGACCCAGACACTAACACATGCAGGGCTAAAATCCCCTGTGCACTTCCCATACAGTCCTCTTACCACCTAAACAGTACTCATTTGCACCTTCAATTTCCCAAAATAGTACCCATGTAGTCCAGGTATCACCCAGGTACTACCCACACACTCGTCAAATCTCCCAGCCACCACTATGTACTTATCCAATCACTCTGCCAAAACTCAAGCACTTACAAATTCACCATGCACTCTCCTTGCAGTACTCTAATCATCCAGTCAGCACCAATGTACTGATGCAATGACCCAGCCACTAACACTCACACTGCTACAATTGCCTGAGCACTACCCATGCAGTCCAGCCATCTCCCTGTCACTGCCTATGTACTTCTCCAATCACCCAGCTAGTACCATGTACTTATCCAATCGCTCCGCCAAAACCCAAGCACTTATAAAATCATCATGCACTCATGTTACAGCACTCTAATCATCCAGTCACTACCCGTGTACTCATGCAATATCCCAGGCACTAACACATGCAGTGGTACAATCACCTGCATACTGCCCTGGCAGTCCTCTAATCACCCACCAGCATTATGTACTTATCCAATCACTCCGCCAAAACGCAAGCACTTATAGATTCCCCATGCACTCTCCTTGCAGTTCTGTAATCATCCAGTCACTACCTGTGTACTCATGCAATGACCCAGGCACTACCACACTCTCTGCTAGAATCACCTGTGCACTTCCCATACAATCCTCTAATCACCTAGACACTACTCATTCACACCTTCAATCACCCATGTTTTACCCTTGCAGTCCAGCAATCACCCAGTCACTACCCATGCACTGCTACAAACACCCAGCCAGTACCATGTACTTATCCAATCACACAGCCAATGCCCAAGCACTTATAAATGTGCCATGTACTCTCCTTGCAGTAGTCTAATCATCCAGTCAGTAGTCATGTACTCATGTAATGACCCAGGCACTAACTCATGCTCTTCTACAATCTCCTGTGCACTAACCATGCAGTATTCTAACAACCTAGATACTGCTCATTCACACCTTCAATTACCCAGGTAGTACCCAAGCTGTTCAGAAATTACCTTGTCACTCCTCATGCACACCTCCAATGACCCAGTTATTATCCATGAACTCATTCAGTCACATTGCCACAACTCAAACATTCATAAAATAACCATGCAGTACCCTTGCAGTTCACCAATCACCCACACAATCTCCATTCTCTCGTGCAATCACAAATGTAATTTTTCTTTTTTTAACCAGTAGAGGTGGTTCTGTAAGAACAGTTATGTTTGTTTTACAATTTTGATTTTTTTTGGTATTTTTTTAACCTTTTTTATTTTTTTGTGAGTTTTTTATTTTTTTTAAAACAGAAAAATGAGGAACAACAAATAAACTCTTTAACAAAAACAGAAGCACATTAAAAAATAGCATTTGTGTGCTTTCAATGCAGCACTAATGACATCTAGGCATTGTTCAGCAATGTAAAGTTGCACATTGCACTTCTTGCAAAATATAGTTGCATTCAAGAGCTCAGGCACAATGTGGGGCCTTAGAGGAGCTGCAACTTGCTGTCTAGATGTGGATGGAGCATTAGGGTCTTCCTGTGTTGCAGCATTTAACTTCCTCCTTTCGGTCTTCCCTTGCAAGATGGACAGGGTGCAAGGTTTTCAGGTGTTTTTTCATACTGGCGGTGCCACAGGAATATTTCTTCTCTGACCCTCTTGAAAAAACTCTGTTGCAAATAATACAGTTAACTTTCCGGGCATTTACTTTTTTTTCACCCTCAGGAACTGTGAAGAAGGCCCACACACTACTTCCCTTCTTCTTCCTGTCATGCACATTTGGTTCCTCTTTCTCCATAGTCAAAGGGTCGACTGCAACAAGACTGGAAGCATTGTTGTTCACCCAAAAATCAATAAACACACACAAAAAAATTGCAAAAGGCAGAGATGCAAGAAAATTCCTTCGAAATTCACAGAAAAAAACATAGGTTTCAGGGACGTTATAGTTAGAAATTAGCATTTTATTTATTTATTCAATCTTTATTTCGACCATTTGGTCATAAAGATACACATACAATAAAATCACATGAATCTGTCACAGTTATTAAAACATCAATGCATGCTATTCAAATAAAAACCAGACTTTACAGATGATTGTTAAAAGTAAGAGATTCTCCAATCTACCCAGCATTTTTTAAAAGACGACTGCGCGTATGTCAGACATTCGTTAAGAATTTGGAAAGTGCAAAAACAGTTGGGCCGGAAACATCGCTTTTTAAAATCCTGTACATCGGTACATATTCCCTGCCACCCAAATTCTTGATCAATGGCAGCAGCCAGTACTTTCTAGCTGTCTTGTATGCTGGGCAGAAGAAAATCACGTGCAAGTCATTTTCCTCTTTGTCAACGCAAAGAGGACAGAACTTGGTAGAAGGGATTTGTGCCCAGGTACTAGTAAAGGACCGTAAAGGCAGAGTGCCGTATCTCCACTGGAGAAATAACTTTCTGGTGAGTATGGGGTAAACGGGATCAAGAGCTTTCTCAAATGTATAAAGATCCTTGGTTTGCAGGAATAAGGAGGAAAGGGACCCCTCTGTCTGGGTAGCTATAACCCTAACCCTTTTGTGCTCGTGGTACAGCTTCGCGAGTGCTCTCTTAGGGATTCTTGGTGCTGTATTAGCTGGTTCGGTCCACAACTCGGGGAGCCCCAAATCTGTGCAGACTGACTGGATGTTTTGGACCCAGGGAATACTGAGCGCCTTGGGGTGTTTTAGTAGTTCGACCAGTTCCGCCCTGTAATCGGCGAGATCGTCACCGCTCCATAGCCTGCGCCAGAAGGCAATGGGTCTTAGACTTATCTCGTCGGCAAGTGGCCGTAGCCCTAAATCAAGCCTCAAAGGGAGGAGCGGGGTGCTAGAGGGAAGTGCGGTAATTTGTCTTAAAAACCTGTTTTCTGTACAAGACAAATTCCGACATGGAATATGGCCCCACAATTCAGCCCCGTACAAGATCGCCCCCCTTGCCTGTGCCTTATATATCTGGATTAGGGCCCCCAATGGGCGATAGGTCGAACCGGTCATCATCCGTGTAATGCCCCCGGTGATTTGTACTAGTTTAAGGTTCGCCCTGGTTTGGTGGGTCTCCCAGGTCATATTTTCATTGAGTGTCACGCCGAGATATTCGAACGTGGCAACTCTTTCCAGTCTCGTTGCTCCTAGTAAGGGATTCGGGCGCTGTTTGGGGCTTGGATTCAACACCATATATTTGGTCTTTGTGGCATTGATTTCGAGCCCTCTATCCTGACAGAAGGCCACAAAGGCATCAAGTATCTTTTGAATGCCCATGGGTGTCTTGGATACCAACAGCGTGTCGTCCGCAAACATTATTGCGGGCACACTGTTGCCATTCAGTTTAGGGGCATCTGTATAGTCGGTGGCATTTAGGTGAGCGAATATCCCGTTGACGAAGAGGCAGAACAGGGTAGGCGCCAGCACACATCCCTGTCTTACCCCTCTGCCCACGGGAAATCTATCTGTCAGCTCCCCCGACCTCCCACACCTCACCTGGGCATAATTATTATGATGCAGCCTCTGTAGGGTCAATAAAATGTCTGGTGGAACGCCCATCCCTGCTAAGATGACCCAGAGTTTTCCCCTTGGCACGAGGTCGAAGGCGGCTCTTAAGTCCACGAAAATCGTGTACAGACTACCGCCCTCGAACCTCACTGTCCTCCAGTAGATCAAGTTCAGTCTGAAGACCTGGTCCACAGTCGATACCCCTTTCCTAAAGCCTGCCTGATATGGACTGAGGGCGCCCACCTCCTCAATCCATTCCTGAAGCCTGTTCAGGAGAACCCTGCCGAACAGCTTCTGTGCTACATCTATCAGGCTAATCGGTCTGTAGTTGGCTGGGAGCAGGGGGGAACCTTTTTTGAAAATCGGGACCACCTCAGCCCCCAGCCAAGTACTGGGGATTTCCATCCCACCGAGGACACCATTGAAAAGGGCTACGAGGTAAGGCGCCCAGACGGTGGTCTCCTGTTTATACAGATCTCCCGGTAGCCCGTCCAGGCCAGGCGCCTTCCCCGAAGCCAGGCCTGAAATAGCCGCTGTAACCTCACTCAGTGTTATCTGATCCGCCTGCAAGCCCCGGCTCCCTAGTTCAATTGGCACAGGGGGTTCTCCGGACTCAGCGCTATATAGCGACTGGAAGTGGGCCTGCCACACTCCAGGAGCTATATTAGGCACCACTGCCGAATGTAGACTCCCTGATCCCCCATTCACCATTCTCCAGAACAGGCGTTGGTCTTGCACTGCTAGGGCCTTTGTAAGCTCCTCCCACTGGTTTTCCTCCCATTCTATTTTGGCCTGTGCGAGAAGCTTCTTATAAGCTTGTCTGCATTGCTTGAGACGTTCCCCTCCTTTGCCCTCCTTAATTACTCCCAGGAGTTCTGTTTTGGCCCGCCTGCAGGCTATGTTATACCATTGTGTTTTGCCTCGGGGCCTCACTTTTGGTTTTTGCACTTTGCGTGTAAAATGGGGTGCCGCTACTTTTATAAGTTCTTTATGGGCATCAAACAATTTGCTCCTAATATCTGTTTTGTTTGCCACACTATCAAGGTCCCCGACAGTTTCCAAGATGGGGGTAATCTCAGCATAAAGCAGTGGGAGTTTGTCCTTGTTTGTGACCATATGCTCCCACCTAATTTTTCTCCTGCTGTTGTTTAACAGGAGTGTGGGATGATTCCCTGCCTCATGGGTCGCTAGGCCCTGGGGTGCTGGGTGGACGAGGTCTAGCTCGAGAGCATTATGGTCACTGTCCATCCTATCAACTACCCTAAAATCCTGTACTGTTGACCACCTCGCTAATTGTACCAGGATATAGTCCAAATGTGACTCCCTTCCCTGACGATTATAAGTAATTTTGCCTGGTGTGTCGGAGTTAGTTCGCCCATTACACGCTCTAAGTCCATGCCTTAACGTGAGGGCAGTAATTTGCAACGCTAGGGGGGTCCAAGCTTTTGGAGATGGCACATCAACCCCAGGTACTGCCCACCTCTCTTCTTCTTCAGATAGGAACCCTTCCTGGAGGCCTGGGAGTGGCTCAAAGTGAGAGTTAAAATCCCCACCCACCACATAGTATGAATCAGTCGACAGTTCCAATAAAAAGTTCGAAAGTTCATTAAAAGTCGGTGATTCTTTTGCCCTTCCCATTGGCCTAGAATAAATATTGATCAGCAGGAGGTTGACTTTGTTTGGCCATGTTAGAGAGACCACAAGAATGTCGTCGGAGCTGCATGGGAGCCGTGTTGCCACACAGCCCAGGTGAACAGCAACCCATGTCGCAAGACCCCCTGATGGTCGGCCTTTGCCTTCCCATCTAGCTAGAATAAAAAAGGATGCATAGCCTTGATGCTCATAGTCCTCTCTGGCCCAGGTTTCCTGGAACATACATATGTCACCAGTTTCTATGTACTTTCCCCAGGCCGGCTCTTCCAATTTATTTGCTAGTCCCGCGATGTTCCAGGAGATTATCCTCAAATTTTCGGAGGTGGAAGATGTCATGGCATGAGGGATGCGGGAGGTAGGTCCATAGTCCATTTGCATTATGGAGCCTGCGGCTATGGCAGCAGAGAGTACGTGTGGCTCCAAGAGTCCCAGCTCCCCCTCGCCCTCATGGGAGGGAGCCATAGTTATCCGCTCAGCAACATCTACTCCATCAGTGGCTAGGTATGAGGATTCAATTTGGCATTTAAAAACCTTTGAAATTCACTGAAAAAAACTATAGGTTTCACGGACGTTATAGTTAGTTGGACATTTCACTCGTACAAAACCAGAGAAATTCGGCCGTTAACTCATGCGTTTGCAATGTATTGCAGATGACATCACATATTACATCACTCATGACATGGTCAGTGACATCACTGATGACATATCAAATGACATTACTGATGACATCATCCATTATACAATCTGATGCGCCACTCTACACCCTAATATAAACTTTGATAGGCAGACTCAAAAATTAGAATGTCAGTTTTCAAAACCATACACACACCAACACCAGTTACTACATACTCATTCACTCATTCCTAGGTCAACACACAAATCTGCTTATTCACCCATCCAACCAGTCAGACATGCAATCACTCATCAATACAGAACTATCATAAGCACTCATACACCTAAACATACACTCACACACCACCACTCATTCATAGAGTTACTCACACACCGGGTTACTCATGCAAACAAACAAACACATGCCCCTTTACTCGCCTATTCAGTTATACACACACCACTACACTGATTTATACAAATAATAACACATACTTACTTTCTAAAACAATCACTCATACAAGCCGACACTCATCCTTACAGCCACTCTTGCAATCACTCACTGACACATATAGTTATTTATATATTCCAACCGTCACATATACTGACTTAAAACATATATAGTTATTGTTATGTTATGTTATGTTATCAAATTCTTCTATAGCGCAACAGCTACTCCAGAAGGAGTGTCCCGGCGCTTTGGCGAAGAAGTCCTTCGGGGGTGGCAACATAACTGAAAACCGTAAGGAAAGGCGAGGGGCCTATCTAGTGAAGAGCCAAGTTTTTAACGCCTTTCTAAAAGACATAAGGCTGGAGGTCTGTCTGAGAGAAAGGGGAAGCTCGTTCCAGGCACGAGGAGCCAAGTGGTGAAAAGAGCGGCCGCCTTGTCTGGCGCGTTTAATGGCCGGAACAACCATTTTAGACAGAGAGGCGGACCGTAAGATTCTGTTTGGCTTATAAAGAACAAGACGTTTACTGATGTAACTAGGGCCAATGTCATGAAGGGCTTTGAAAGTCAGTGTCAGACTTTTGAAAAGGACCCTCTTGGCTATAGGAAGCCAGTGCAGTTCTTTTAACAGGTCTGAGGCACTAGCGCGTCTGGGTAGCCCGTAGATAGCCCGGGCAGCTGAATTTTGGACTACTTGAAGTCTCCTCACAAGGTATTTGGGGACACCTAGGTAAAGGGCATTTGCGTAGTCTAGTCTAGACCCAACAAGTGCTTGAACAACGACCCTTCGATGATTAATTGAGATCAGGGGGAGAAATTTTCTAAGCATCCGAAGGATGCCAAAACATTTCCCCGAAAGGCAAGATATTTGAGGCCCAAGAGTTAAATCATTGTCAACAATGATGCCTAGATTTCTAGCTTTTGCACTTGCATTTGCAGGTGGAAACAAGTCTTGCGGCCACCAGCTTTTCCAATTTGGTTCAGTGGCGCAGCCAAAAAAGAGCAGCTTCGACTTGTCGGAGTTGCATTTTAAGCCGTGCCCTCTGAACCAGCCAAAGACTGCCTTTAAGCAGCTTCTGATGCGAGTTCCATCAAACACCTCATTCTTGTCATAAGTGAACAAGAGCTGGGTGTCATCGGCGTAGGACACGATCTGAGCGCCGAAAGACTCCGCCACCTCTGCAAGGGGGGCCAAAAAGATGTTAAAGAGCAGGGGGCTAAGAATAGACCCCTGCGGGACCTCTACTTCCAGAGGTGCCATAACGGTGGAGTGTGGGGGCTCCCAGATCGTTTGCCGACGGCCGGCTAGGAAGGATTTAAGCCAGTTCCACACCGTCCCCCGAAGACCATATTCCCAGAGTCGTGTTAGGAGGGTATCATGGGGAACGGTGTCGAACGCCGCCGACAAGTCCAACATGACCAACATGGCCATGACACATGTACCACATACACATCTATTCACTGACCAACACACCTACACACACACTCACCCACCCATACATCTCTTCACAGGTGCACTCTTTAACCCATACACCCTTTAAATCAATCACCTAGACATACATCTATGCACAGAGTCACACATTCCCCACCCACCTACACAGACACTCAGGCACCCATACAGATAGTCAGAAAACCAAACACAAACCCACATTTACAGTTATGTAGCTACTCACCAACCTATGCAGCCACTAATACAATTTACAAAGTCATACAAACATTTACGCAGTTTATTCATTAACTCATGCATTCAGTAAGATATCCTTAATCTATCAATTATACAATCAGTTACGCACCTACAAAATCCTCCATTCAGACACTTACACACACCCTCACTCTTCCTAACACCTTGGTTACATATATCTATAAAACACATTTAAAGTTAACAAAACACACAAATTCAGGGGATGATGTCATCAGTGATGTTATGTGATATGTCATCAGTGATGTCACTGACCATTTCATGAGTGATGTAAAAAGTGATGTCATCAGCAATGCATTGGGGCGCACGCTTGGGTAAGTTACTGAACTAATTATAATGGCCGAATTTCTATGGTTTTGTACGAGTGAAATGTCCAACTAACTATAACGTCCCTGAAACCCATGGTCTTTTCAGGTAATATGTATATAGACAAGAATCCTCTAGGGAAGAACTAACCCCCTCACCTGATGGTAGAGAATGAAGGACCCGTGCTCTGTTTCGAGGATGACATGCCGCGAGGGATGTCAGACCACTGCGTGTCAAAGATCCATCATGCAAGACCATGTGTTAGCGTGGAAGGAATACTCCTCTAATTTGCAGGGGGAAATAATGGTCATATATACTAGAGTGGTCACTCCAGGGTTTCTTCTAGAATCAATATGTTTGAAAATGAATCATAAATGTTTTAAAAAGAATCATAAATGTTTTTTCAAACAATGCCATCATGAACAGCGGGCTGTTGGCCAAGGATGAAAAGGTGGCGACCTTTATACAGAATAATTGTACAGTGCCTGAGGACATATTTATGTGCATCAGGTACAGGAAGTATGATAAAATACTATGAGCCTGGTGTTGAAGAGATATGAGCAAACTATTAGGTAAAAGGTCACCTGTTCAGAACCGTTACTGTTATGTGGATGGCACAATGTATGTAAAAGGGTGCATACATCACAAGACTGGCCAAAAAGACATGGCACCACTCCTCATCAAAAGGTCAACAGTGTCAGCTGGTTCATAATAAAGCAACGGAGATAACATACATGAAAATCACTTTTATAACTAAGATACTGAAAGCATTTTCAAAAGTCTGTAAAAAATGTCCATCAAAGAAAAACCAGTTACCCTAAAAGCATTCAAAACATCCTCTAAACTTGTATATGTGGTTGTTATTACACTGAGCACCTTGAAAATCATTATGCGTAGTTACAGCAGAGAAAGAGAAAAAAAAATAATAATGATTTTTGTCCTTCAATTTGGAAATATTAAAAAAATTGCTGAATAGTTCTCAGCACAGGTAAGGCTGGTTTGTTTATGAATCCTGTGTGGAAGACTCAACTTCGCTGCACATTGTATCCACAGGTGGCAATCCCTCCAGTACTTCCAATATCATTTTGAGTGAGCTTCCTCCAGCACTTCCTATATCATACTGGCTCGATCATAAGTTAGACATGAAGGTGGAAGGCCAGAACATAGCAGGGTGCTGCTATGGACTACTTAAGATGGTTAGGAAAGTCCTCCCCCTGCTGCCCTTCAATGCGAAGAAATTGCTGGTCCTAGCCCTAATACTCTCTTGCTTGGACTATGCAAATGCCCTTTATCTGGGCTCTCCACGATCTACAATAAATAAACTTCAGACGGTGTAGATTTGTGCAGCTCAGTTGCTTCTACATACCCCCCACAGAGAATCTGCACGAGCCTCTATAGTCTCTCTACATTGGCTGCCAATTGCGGAGAGGATCAAGTTTAAAACCCTTTGCATCACCCATAAGAATATGTCTTCCAAAGGCAATCTTACAGTCCATCATTTCCCCATACCATTTCAGCATTGCCCTACGCTCAGAAAATAAATGGATGGCAACAGTACCTCTAATATATATAGAGCTAGAAGTGGGGGCAGACGGTTCCCCTACATTGCCTCCAAGAGGTGGAACGCTCTTCCAAACCACATTCTTTTGGAAGAAGACCATCTATCTTTCCGCAGACAGCTGAAGACATTCTTATTCCCGGCGATCTAAAGCCACTCACTGGGTAGGTTTGATTCCTAGCGCTGGGAGCCCTTAGGGTAGCCATGCGCTTTATAAGTACCATTTTCATTTAATTTCATTTCATACTCCTTGGATGAAAGGTCGACTTGCAAGAAAGGACTGCTCAAAACATTTTTTATTGACACACTAAGCATTGAATAGGTCCAGGTGGCAACTTCTGAACATAAATGAATGAACTCTAATCGTGTTTCTTGATTTCTCAGTGCGGGGTGGGAGTTCACTACAGAGACTACCATCCTACACCATGCTTTAAACATGTCTGTCTATTTACTTTGCATTAACATCACCATCAAATAACCTTTAAAATACAAGTTAACTTCTATGCTTTTTACTATTTAAAAACTGCTAGAAATGTAGGCTTAGTACTGACAATTAATATATTTTTTAAGTTGCCGAATAAATGTTTTTGTACTGTTTAACCATATGGGATGAGCCATATAGCCTGTTTCATAATAAAAAATAAATACAACATAACTGTGAAACTGTAGAATGAAGTGGGAGGTTGCGGATAACCAGTGTGTCATATTTATGTGAATGATTACATTTGGTTGGGTAGTTCCTTTAAACACCATATAGCTTGACCATTGGTGGGTCCAACATTGCTATTTAATGGCATTTAATGTATATTTTCTTCAAACTGGAAAATGCAGGTGTTTGCGGTATCAGATCCACTTACCAATTGCACATCAGTAAATTATCTTAAATAACAAAAGACAAACAGTAAATATGAGCCCTTAACAGATTGTACAAACATAAAACAATGCATTAGATATTTCTTGATTTGCATTCCAGTCTTTAGGAATACAAAAAAAGGCACAAGGTCCCACGACAGGATGATATTTACTTTTTTAAGAGTAAGAAGCTGATCAGTTTGAAAGTTTCAAGAGTAACCTGCTGTTCTACTTTACCACTTGCTGTTCATTTCATCCAAACAACAGCAACGACAATAAATCAAACCATGATTAAGGTATTTAATATATTAAAGGGTGTTCCTCTTGCACCACAAAACACTACTTATTCAGTTTAGTGCTTTGAAAGCACTAGACAGATGCACATCTGAGTGGCTGGGTATTCCGTGCCTTTTTAGATCTAGCATGGGCAGCACATGCGCTGCGAGCCAATCTATACTGGAGTATGTACTTGAAGTCCAGCCCACTCTTCGCCGATATTTGTCATTGGCTTGTGTCATTAGCCTTCATAAATGCTGGCGTCTGATTCGCTATTAGGCTTGTCAGTCCCTCCTTAGTACCGCCTTGTCTTCATTTGTTACCTCTCGTGCGGAATGGCCTTTTTACTTTAGGTGTTAGATAGTATGACGTCTTTACTCTGAAAGCACTATTTTCTTTAATGAGTTTCTTTGACTGCAGGAGGGTCTCTAATGTGCACTTGTGACCACTGGCTTGTTTATTTAACTCGTTCCAAATGGGGTGCTCTTCAGAAGCCAAGGGGGGACAAAAGGGGGCAACTCAGTGATGCCTTCAAGCATTTGGTATGCAATAGGTGTCACATTTCATGAGTTTAAGTTATTGGCATTGTAAATTTCAATAATTTTTATTTATGCATTAAAAACCCTAAAATAAATCAAAGCCATGTCATTTACAATGCCAATAACTCAAACTTGTATAAATGTGAAACCTATTGCATTGTAGATGCTTGTTAAAAGAGGGACCGCCCGGCACTTGAATCATGAAAAAAACTTATATTGTCATCTGTTACAGTGGCGTAACGTAAGGCCCCACATGAGGGGGCCTTCCTGGGTGGTAGTCAAAATACAAAAGAGACCCAGGATACTTTTTTCTTTGAACATGACACACAGAATCTTTGCACCTTAGTAGATGCGGTGAAGCGATTTTACACTTGTCATGTTTGAAGAAATAAGTAATGCCCATTTTTGCATTTTGAAAATTTTTTGGATGGATGTCCCTGCCATCCACTTAGGGGCTGGTCATCGGTCAAAATACAAAAACGGAATTTCTTTCTTTAAGCATGCCATGTGGTATCGCTTCGATTTATGTCCTAAATTGAAGAGAATCCACGTGCCATGTTTAAAGAAAGAAATAACTTTTTTTGCATTTCAAGGACTGCTCGGTTTGATAATATTTGTGTTGCTTCCTTCGAGTGGTCTCACAATGCACAAAGAGTATTTCTTCATGTAGTGCTGTAGTCTTCAAGAAGCTGCATTCCTAGGAAGGGTCTTGCTGAGGCCATGTAGGTGAGAAGAGAATGTTACAGAATTACTTCCTTAGGGGCAGATCTATCAAAAAACCATTTTGCGAGTCCGTAATTGAGATTTTTTGCGAATCGCAATTTCAGAATCGCAAAATGGTATGTAAGAAGAATTCTGCGAGAAAAAAGCGATTTCTAAAAAATCGCAGAATAATTAGCGATTTTTTTGCGATTTCTAAAATTGCGAATTTCGCAATTTAAGAAATCGTAAAAACGGGAATCATGCAATGCAGGAACAGGCTGATGACATCACAACCAGGAAGTTCCAGTGATTGCTTGCACCTGCTACCCAGAGCCACACCCAGTGGCAGTTGGAAGAGTGTGCTGAGGCAGAGCAGACCTGTTTGGAGAGCAATGGAGTCAAAGAAGGCACAGGAGGAACAGGCATTGGAAAAGAGGAAAAGAAAGCAGAAGTTTTCTGAAAAGGAGCAAGAAGTGCTCATTGAAGAAATGGTGTGTAACCATGAGGACCTGTTTGGCAAAAAAGCATTGAAAGTACCTGACTCCAGAAAAAGAAAAATCTGGCTGGAGATCCAGGAGAAAGTTAACTCTGTAGGAGTCACCACTCGCTCCATTGAGGAAATAAAAAAAAAAGTGGTATGACATGAGACTCAGATCCAAAGAAAGATTTGCTGAGAGGATCAAAGAGGCAAACCAAACAGGTGGTGGAACTTCTGTTGTGGACACATCCACACCCCATGAGGAACTGATTGAATCCACACTGTTACTTGAAAGTGTGAGTGGAGTGGCTACCATTGACAGCTCTGAACCCACAGCAACTTCACAAGGTAAGATGACTGCAAATTGCATCCATGTGTGTGTACAAAGAATGTGTGTGTGTGCTCTGCATGTCAGATAAATAGTAGTCCACTTACACTGTGAAACAAGAACTGAGCAATGCATTATGGGAGTGGTAGTCCTATTGACATAGTAACACTCTCAATCATAGTCATTCATGTTATTTTTCAAAGTAGTACTTTGGTATGCTGAAGCAGTGCAGTACAAGTAGTAGTCTGCTATGAAAACATTTATTTTGTAATGATCACAAATTCATATTTCACACTCTACATCCACAGAACATACAAGTGAGGCCAGGACAGAGAATGATTTCGAACTTTCTCCTCCCCATGTGACGTCAGAAAATGAAGATGAAGTCACTAATGCCCCTGTGCAACATCTGAACATACAAAGGAAGCGCAGACGTGTACCACCTATAGAACCAATAGGACAGGATGAAAATTCTGATGTTGAATCAGTCCCCAATGAGACAGTTACTGTGTCCTCCCAAGACGCACAACAGCAACCCCAAACTCCGAGGAGGGCACGCTCATTCCGTCTGGAGGCATCTGGAAGTAACACAGGACAAAGTGAAGGAGTCACAGTGTTCGCAGGCCTTGAGCAGAACATGCTTCAGGTGCAGCGCCTACAACATAAGGCACTGAGATCAATTAATAGGCAGCTACTAAAATCAAACAAAAACCAGGAAAGCATGGCTGCTTCAATTGACAAACTCTGCGTGACACTTGTAAAAACTGAAAAGGCATGAAACAGGGCTGCACAGGCTGCACAGGATAGAATGCACACATACACCAAGGCCATCAACAGGCTATATGCAGTCACCAGCAATTTCACACGTCGCAGTATCAACATGCAGCGAGATTTAAGTGACTGCACACTTGCAGTTGCAAAAAGTGTGGACAAAATGACATTGGTCTTGGAAAGCATGCAAACCACCCACTCAGGTGCAGGAGCTCTCCTCTGCTCCGGAGAAAGCGAGGACAAATCCAGTAGGAGTAGTAACAACCCCACCTCAACTAACATCATGGTGCAACGCAGGAGTGGAAGGCGTTCCACTACCGGAGCTGAGCATGAGGCCATGCCTCCACAGGAGCAACATGCTTCCACCTGTCAGCGTAAAAAATGACTTTGTGTTCAATTACCTATGCAGCAGAAATGCAGTGAGACAATTTGTTCATTTCTTTAACACGTATGGATATTTAAGTTTTCAAAGATTTTAAGTAATGAGTCAAACATATAGTACTGTTTGCATGTTGTGAATTAAAAGAACAATAGCAAACTAATATTGGTGATTAGTATTTTTTCTTACCTAAAAATAGTTACGTGTAATCTCTGCCCTTCTTTGACGACCAGCCATGGCTCCTACTCCTGCCACTGCCATTCTTGGTGGAGGGTTATCATCATCATCAGATGTGTCAGAGTCACTCACTTCAATTTCTGTGCCTTTGCAAATTGCCATGTTATGCAGCATTGCACATGCTGTCACAATTTTGCAACTTGTCTCTGGATTGTATTGCAATGCACCTCCACTTTTTTGTATGCATCTGAAACGGCTTTTCAGGATTCCAAAAGTACATTCAATTACCCCACGTGTGGACCGGTGTGCCCTGTTGAACCGTCTTTTACTTGCATTTACAGGATTTAAGTATGGGGTGAGTATGAAATCGCGCACTGCATAGGCACTATCACCTGCAAGTTAGAGAGGAAAAAGTAACTGTATGTTCCATTCCATATTGATGGATGGATGGATGGATGGATGGATGGATGGATGGATGGATGGATGGATGGATGGATGTTTGCATGTGTATTACTTACCCAGCAGGTATCCATCTCCAAACTGACCAGCACTGAGACGTCTATGAATTGCGCTATTTCTGAAGATGTAAGAGTCATGTATACTCCCTGAAACTTTGCGACAATGTCATTGATAATGTATTTTGCATTGGATATGATATGGATGTTCAACGAGTGGTAGCTTTTTCTATTCCAGAATACATATTCTATGACTGCTGGTGGAGTGATGGCAATATGGGTTCCGTCTATGCATCCAATCACATGTGGGAATCGTGCAATTTGATAGAAATTCAACTTGGTTTCCTGTATGTCTTGCTGTGTATTTGAGAAATATATATGATATTGGAGTCTACTTATCATTGCGTCCAGGAAGACATGAAAAAAACATGATAGGGCACTCCGTGACACTCCACCAAACTCTGCAACTACAGTTTGAAAAGAGCCAGAAGCCAAAAGGTGCAGTGAGCACAATACCTGCACATGTGTTGGTATTGATTGTATTCTGCCTGTTGGGTGTGCCAAAAAAGGTTCCAATTCATTAATGAGGTCAAGAATGGTGTGAGGATGTAGCCTGTATTTTTCATAGATCTCCTCCTGAGTCTGCTGGAACAGCGTAATGCGTATTCTGAATATTCTGTCCTGCCTTTGTCTTCTCTGGGCAAGAGCTTGAATGCGCAGCCTCCTGGCAATCAGGTACAGTCCCGCCATTTTGGAGAGAAAGAACATGCATTCTGGGAGCTTTTTTATGTGATTTTTTTTTTACCACCTGTTTTTACTTGGTGTTAATAGCGATTTCTTAACATGCGTATTTTGGAAATTCGCAATTTGCGAATTTTTCTTACATCTCGATGCGATCTCTTGCCTTGCGATTTCTTATTTGCGATTTTCGCAAAATTATGAAAATGCAAAATTATAAATCGCAATTTATTCTGCGAAAAATCACTTCTCCCACACTAAGAATTCGCAAAAATGTGAATTCTTATAATGCGATGCGATTTCTTTGATACATGCCAATTGCAATTTTGCATGTTGCAAACGCTGCGAAATTGCAATTAGCAGCATTTGCGACATGCAAAACGCTTGATACATCTGCCCCTAGGTCTTTTCCAAGCCAGTTGAATTTTACTTCGAGGCATGCTGCATGTGTACTTGCATTTTTCATTTCAGTGTCTAAGAATTTCTTTGCTGACGTTTTGGTTGCGACTATAGTTCTTTTAAGTGAATTGTGCCATATTTGTGTGCCATTATTTTAGAGTGTAGCACACGGGCAGGGGTCAGGAGGGCAATGTATAAATGCTGGTGAATGTTATTTGCTGAAAGTTGTGGTCAATGGACTTTCCTGTTTGTTTCCCCCTATGAGGCTAAAAATGTTTTCTCACTGCCATGTGGTGAATACCAATTGATAGCAAACTATTGGGTTTATATAGTCAAGTTTTCAGATAGTAAAAATGTATTACCCTCCAGGACCCATGCAATGTGCAGTCGGGGTTATAAGTAAATCCAGGTTTCCGCTTTTTCACAATCCTTGAGTATAAAGCCAAGTGAACCTGCATCAAGAGAGTGGTGGCAGGCCATAGTCACTTTTATTAATTAAATCATGTCCTGAGAGGTGCTAAATAGCCAGACAGATGGCTCAGTGAGCTACACTGTTTCTGTGACTCTAGAGATTGAGCCCTACCAAAATCAGCAACCTTTCAAACTTCTGAGGTCTATGAATTGAAAACAATTGGCTTGGATACTATTAACACCTGTGCTGTGCTTGGAAACATTAGATATGAAATGTTAAATAAAAAAAACAAATTATTATGAAAGTGATCTCCCTTAAAGATAGTCGACGTGTAGCACTTCAGAATGTATGACTGGCATGTCAGTGTTTATTTGTATGTAAGAGGGATAAGGTACATGAAGATGTACTTTCCATTGGCCTACTGAAGACAATAACGAGGTCATTAATATCAACCTGCAATAATGTTTATTCCATTATAGAAACCTACCACTGTATAGTAAAATAATTATATATTTGCTGCTCTATTCTCCACCCATACTTATCTTAGAACATAAACAGAAGTGGAATTATGAATAGCAAAGATATCTATCTATATATATATATATATATATATATTCACTGAAAAAACCATAGGTTATAGACCATATATAGTTAGGAATTAGCATTTACAAAACCTTGAAAATTCACTGAAAAAACCATGGGTTATAGACCATATATAGTTAGGAATTAGCATTTACAAAACCTTATTTTACTCACACAAAACCATTGAAATTCCATATATAGTTAGTTGCACTAACTATATATCGCGCACCCGCAATCCACTGCTGATGATGTCACATATTACATAATTCATGACATGGTCAGTGACATCACTGATGACATCACTGATGACATCACTGATGACATCATCCAGTGACTGTATGTTTCTGTAAAGTTTAAATATGTCTTACATATTGAAGAATGAGTGGATGTATAAGTGTCTGGATGAAGGATTTAGTAGGTGCATGACTGACTGTATGAGAGAGTGATTAAATGTGTCTCAGTGAGTGCATGGGTTAGTGATTAAACTGTCTTAATTTATGCATCATTATATCTGTTGTTCTGTAAAGTGCTGCATGTGTTGATCAGTACCTATATGAGTAACTATATGGGTTATTGATTAGTTGCCCATTTATTTGTATGGGAGAGTGAGTGTGTGTGTGTGGGTGGCTGGGAGGGGTGTGACTCTGTGCATAGATGTGTGAACAGTTGATTCACTAGATGTATGGGTTCAAAACTGCATGTGGAAACAGCTGTATGGGTGGTTGGCTGTGTGCATGAGTGTATTGGTGAGTGAATGGATATCTCAGTGCTACATGTCAAAGTAAGTACATTTGTAAAACACAGTACATGTGAGAGTTGACATATATAAATTACTGTGTATAAGAGCCAGTGAATGTGTGAGTGGCTGCATGGATCATTGAAAACTTGTATCAGTGATTGTAAAAGAGAGCAAATATGTGTTAGAATATGTTTGAATAAGTAAGGTGTGTATAACTGTATAGTTGAGGAAACGGAGGTGTGATTGATTCTTTGCATGACTGACTAGGTGTATGAGTAAGTCCATGGATGAGTGACAATCTGTGAGTGTCTGTTTACACTTAGTGTATCTAAGGTTATATTAGAGTCTTAAGAGGTTCATCGTATTATCACATGAATGATGTCATCAATGATGTTGTCAGTGATGTCATTTGAGTTGTCATCAGTTATGTCATCAGTGATGTCACTGACCATGTCATGAATGATGTAATATGTGACATCATCAGCAGTGGATTGCGGGTGCGCGATACATAGTTAGTGCAACTAACTATATATGGAATTTCAATGGTTTTGTGTGAGTAAAATAAGGTTTTGTAAATGCTAATTCCTAACTAAATATGGTCTATAACCCATGGTTTTTTCAGTGAATTTTCAAGGTTTTGTAAATGTTAATTCCTAACTATATATGGTCTATAACCTATGGTTTTTTCAGTGAATTTCAATGGTTTTTTAATAGCAAATATCAAAAGCTGTAAAATGTCAAGTACGTGGAAGGTAAAAACATTTTCGTGTCTATGCACGCTGATGTGCTTTGAACGCTGCCCCCCCTATTTCTTTTAGGAGTATTCTCTCTTTGCAGATACTGAAGGGTAGGTAACGCAGGCCTTTGCCCCCGTTGTAATCCGTCGAGCATGCTTCCCTCTCCGTTTGATTTATTGTTATCCAAGCATTTACTGTTTTGGAATTGGTTCTCTTTGGTTCATTCTCTATTTACAAACAAGCACAGAGTCGCAATACTCTGTTTAGTCTTTACAGATAGTGAAAAATCGTTAGAAAAAACAAAAGGAATCAAGCAAAATCAGTAGGCCACTAATGGGATCTCTTTTTGACCTCGCTAAAATAGAAACATTAGGAACAACCCCTCATGAGAAATATGAAACTAGTGAGAGGAACTGAGCTCGACGCCATGATGGCTGCAAGACAGCTCGGCTTCACCGCCCACCCCGCCCAAAACAACGACAAACCCTATGCAAATATTAAAAATATATACAACACACCAGCAAAATAACAGGGTAAAACGTTTTATTAAATAACTATTTACATGGCAGCCTGCTGCAACATCGATCCAAATGCATGCCGCCGTTCCCGGGATTTCTCCCCGACTACTCTGCGGCCTACGAGATGGAGAGGCCGGGGCGTTGACTAGGCGGGGCCTCCGGCCGCAACCACAGCACCAACGATCGCCGCTGACGGAGGGGAGCCTTGCCGGTGACAGCCACTGATCTGAAGAACCGCTGTCTGCGGTGCCTCCCTGAGCTGCTTGACGGAGGCCCCCGAGGGGAGGTGTGCTGGCACGGACTCGGAGGGGGCGCTTGGCTCCTGCCCCCTCCCCAAGTCTTGTTGCCCTGGTGTGGCCTGAGATTGCCCCCGACATAGGCGGTCGGCTCCCGGGGTCAGGCGGAACTTGTTGCCTTTTGGTGACTTTTCCATTCTGGACCTTGTCCCACAATCCGTTTGACCTGAAGACACGTCCTGCGGTGCCCTGGTCCAACCATCACATATACCCATGCCAGGAGACGGCGTGGGGTGCACTGGAAGGGAGAGGCGGCGCGAACGAGCCTCCCCCACCTCCCCAGGTGGAGGTTTCTCAGCTACACCCCAGCGCTTCACTCCGCCACCTGAGTTGCGCCCGCTCCTGCGGCACAGAGCCTCGCTTGGCCAGCTGAATTGCGCCTGCTCTTGTTATTACAGCGGTCGACTCCCGGGGTCAGGTGGAACTTGTTGCCTTTTGGTGACTCTTCCATTCTGGACCTTGTCCCACAATCCGTTTGACCTGAAGACACATCCTGCGGTGCCCTGGTCCAACCATCACATATACCTGCGCCAGGAGATGGCGTGGGGTGCACTGGAAGGGAGAGGCGGCGCAAACGAGCCTCCCCCACCTTCCCAGGTGGAGGTTTCTCAGCTACACCCCAGCTCTTCACTCGGCCACCTGAGTTGCGCCCGCTCCTGCGGCACAGAGCCTTGCTCGGTCAGCTGAATTGCGCCTGCTCTTGTTATTACAGCGTCTCACCCGCCATCCGGATGAATTGCACCCACTCTTACGGTACAGCAACAGGCGGCTGCCACGGAGCGTTCAGGAAATGGCGATCGGCTCCACAGACTTGGGCTTGGCCTGCAAGGATGGCTCTGGGCAACCCTGGAACTCGGACGCTTGACTGCTAGGGCATGGGCCCCATTCCCAAAAGCGTCCCCTCAGCCTTGAAGATTCTACAAGAGTCACCGGGGCCCCCGACTCCCGCAGACTTCCGGTGGGGAGCGACTGCCATGATTGCTCGCGGAATGGCCACGACGTATCCACGGAATGCTCTCATGCTGACGCCAGCTTCAGTCTGAAACATCCAGAAACACTGTAGACTACCAATTCGATCAGTTCCGGTGGAGCCCCGACGTGACCCGGTAGAGAAGAACTTGCCCTCCCCTCTTTGACTGATGGTTCTTGTTGCCTGTCCCTTCTGTCATATGACGCGCCGCGTTAGCGCACCCAGAAGTGCTCCGGTGCGCGAGGCGCGAAGCGCAGCTTCCCGGAAGCGATCCGGGGCACGGCGCGGAGTGCGTAACGTAAGCATAACAGGTCATGTGACTTGTTAATAAAACTTTTCATTGGTTCATTTCACTTTTGGGTTCCTAATGATGTAAGACTAGGTCATGTGACCTAAAAATAACACTTTTCATTGGTTGAGAACTATTTTTTGTCCCAAATGATGAAAACCCCTCCTTGTTTCCTCACTCTGACTTTCATCTTTGTGAGAGGAAGACCTTTTTTCATCACTTAGCAATAGCAAGTGTTGTAGCTTCAGCTGGTGCATCCCCACCACCACCACCACCTCCTAGGAAGAGAGTACCACCTCCTCAGGTGGTGGTTGAGCAAGAGGTGCCCCCCCACACACCTTCTTGTTGCCTGATTCGGCCAGCTCAATCGATCGAGCATGAGACTCTGTTGTGATCTGAAGAACCGCTGCCTGCGGTGCCTCCCTGAGCCGCTTGATGGAGGCCCACGAGGGGTGGTATGGTGGCACGGACTGGGAGGGGGAGCTTGGCTCCTGCCCCCTCCCCAAGTCTCGCTCGGCCAGCTGAGTTGCGATTACTCTTGCGGCCTACGACATGGAGAGGCCGGGGCGTTGACTAGGCGGGGCCTCCGGCCGCAACCACAGCGCCAACCATCGCTGCTAACGGAGCTGCTTGGTCCCTGAGATGATTCGATGTCACTGCCTTGCACAAATGGCATAAGTCCTGGATGTTGGGTGCCATAGTTGAGGGTTCCGAGCAGCGCTTGTAACACTGTCTGAAGCACATTTGTACCTGCTGCAGCTTCACTATTCTCAAAGTAAGTGGGGGCTGTTTGAGGACCTGACTGCATTGGAAAGCAATGTGATGCGGTGCCTCCCTGAACCGCTTGACGGAGGCCCCTGAGGGGCGGTGTGGTAGCGCGGACTGGGAGGGGGCGCTTGGCTCCTGCCCCCTCCCCAAGTCTTGTTATCCTGGTGTGGCCTGAGATCGCCCCCGTCATAGGCGGCCGGCTCCCAGGGTCCGGCGGAACTTTTTGCCTTTTGGTGACTCTTCCATTCTGGACCTTGTCCCACAATCCGTTTGATCTGAAGAGACGTCCTGCGGCCTGGTCCCTGAATGTGTGCAAGGGGACGGAATTGATTGGATCAAGATGGCGGCTTCACACAAAGCTGACTCAAGTGTTGCTGCTGATGCTATGCAGACAAAAACTGGTTTTCAGTTTGTACATTCTTCAGGATTTTTCCATCCAAGGCTGGTTGAGAGTTTGTAGAATGATGGCTTCAGATTTTCAACATACTACTCTTCAACATTCTTCATAAATGTAATTCTGGTCCTGCCGCTACTTATTGGAGACATTAAACTATACTCTGGACCTGCCTGGCCTCGACCAAAATGGCGCCAGTATGGGAGCGACTTGCAACTCCTTATGACGTTCTAGTTACTTAGCCATGACGTTATGGGGGATGTATGCGGTCTTTGTGCACATGGCGGGTGGGGAAGGGTACTGACTGGTAATACGGACAACCCTATTGATGTCGATTTTTCATTATTGATTATTGTATTAATAAAGCTTCGAAGTAATGTAACCCATGATACTCGCCCATGGTGTGCGTATGGACGATTTTATTGTAACTGATCCTCTTATACTTTCAATTAAAAAATCAACTTTCACTGATCCTACAACCGTTTATCACGTTTAGTTTTTTCATTATTGATTATTCTATTAATAAAGCTTCGAAGTAATGTTATCCATGATTCTCACCCATGGTGTGCGTATGGACGATTTTATTGTAACTGATCCTGTTATACTTTCAATTAAAAAATCAACCTTCAGTGATCCTGCAACCGTTTGTCACGTTTAGTTTTTTCAATTAAATGTCTTGCTTGTTACATACTCCTATACCCCTGGCTTTTGAAAGACACCATCTTGTAGAATAAAGGGCTGCGTCAAGGGTGGTATTGCCCAGAATGCCTTGTTTTCTAGTGCTCGTAATAACGAAGCCAGAACTGCCGAAAGGGATTCTGGTCCTGCCGCTACTTATTGGAGACATTAAACTATACTCTGGGCCTGCCTGGCATCGACCAAAATGGCGCCAGTATGGGAGCGACTTGCATCTTCTTATGACGTTCTAGTTACTTAGCCTTGACGTTATGGGGGATGTATGCGGTCTTTGTGCACATGGCGGGCGGGGAAGGGTACTGATTGGGAATACGGACAACCCTATTGATGTCGATTTTTCATTATTGATTATTGTATTAATAAAGCTTCGAAGTAATGTAACCCATGATACTCGCCCATGGTGTGCGTATGAACGATTTTATTGTAACTGATCCTGTTATACTTTCAATTAAAAAATCAACCTTTACTGATCCTGCAACCGTTTGTCACGTTTAGTTTTTCAATTAAATGGCTCGCTTGTTACATACTCCTATACCCCTGGCTTTTGAAAGACAACATCTTGTAGAATAAAGGGCTGCGTCAAGGGTGGTATTGCCCAGAATGTCTTGTTTTCTAGTGCTCGTAATAACGAAGCCAGAACTGCCGAAAGGGATTCTGGTCCTGCCGCTACTTATTGGAGACATTGAACTATACTCTGAACCTGCCTGGCCTCGACCAAAATGGCGCCAGTATGGGAGCGACTTGCAACTCCTTATGTCGTTCTAGTTACTTAGCCTTGACGTTACGGGGGATGTATGCGGTCTTTGTGCACATGGCGGGCGGGGAAGGATACTGACTGGGAATACGGACAACCCTATTGATGTCGATTTTTCATTATTGATTATTGTATTAATAAAGCTTCGAAATAATGTTACCCAAGATACTCGCCCATAGTGTGCGTATGGACGATTTCATTGTAACTGATCCTGTTATACTTTCAATTATAAAATCAACCTTCACTGATCCTGCAACCGTTTGTCACGTTTAGTTTTTTCAATTAAATGGCTCGCTTGTTACATACTCCTATACCCCTGGCTTTTGACCCTTTCCAACACGCGGTCTGTACTACCGCCCCCGGGAGATCTATGTAATGAACAGACTACCATTGCCGAAACACAAGGGAATGCATCTCAGAGAGATAAGTCAAGTACGTGGTAGATAAAAACATTTTCGTGTTTATGCACGCTGATGTGCTTTGAACGATGCCCCCCCACGCCTCCTCATCATTTAGATTACCACCGCCCATTGCACAAAAGCGTACCGGGCGCTCCCCATGCAAAAAAAAACGATTTTTTTTTTTTGCCCCGCGGGGCCCTTTTAAAGCCTCCACATCAAACCTAGGGGTTCAGGGAGGATCTACTATGCCCCCTTATGGTCATTTCCCCCTTCGTTTTGGCCTCCTCTTGTCTCTCGATCCTACCGAGAGACAAGATGGCGGCTGCTCCGGACTGTTTAGAATGTTGACAGACACCAGAGAGCCAATCAGCTTCGCTTCGCGAAGTTCCGTTACGCGTCAAGTATGCAAACTGGAGTGCTACCCAGAGCGCTGTCACAGATATATATATTTTTTTGAACGTTAATTTATCAAAATCCACTGGAGCACATATATTGAGACCTAGCAAAAGCACATCGGGCTAACAGTCCCTACAATTTTGCCAAGTTTCGTGCAAATCCATTCAGCCGTTCGAGCTAAAAGTGAGGCCAAACGCCCTATGGAAATTAACATGGGAAAAACGTGTTTTGGGACCCCCCCCATTTTTCTCGGCCCCCCCTTGACAAAACCCCACCAAATTTTCAGGGGCTGCTCAGAAACAGAAACACAATGTGCCATTTTCCTGAAACTTTCAGCCAATTCCGTCCACAAACGCCAAAGTTATTAGACATAGAATTTTCAAAAATCCCATAGAGAAAAAATCCTAACTATATATACCTACTGGCGACCGCCAGTAGGTAATATATATATATATATATATATATATATATATATATATACACTGAAAAAACCATAGGTTTCACACCAGTTATAGTTAGGAATTAGCATTTAAAAAACCTTTGAAATTCACTGAAAAAACCATAGGTTTCACACCAGTTATAGTTAGGAATTAGCATTTAAAAAACCTATTAAATTCACTGAAAAAACCATAGGTTTCACACCAGTTATAGTTAGCTGGAAATTTTACTGATATAAAACCATTGAAATTCCCACGTTATAGTTAGTCGGACTCACTATAACTTGCGCGTGCAATGCACTGCTGATGACGTCACATATTACATCACTCATGACATGGTCAGTGACATCACTCATGACATCACTGATGACACCATCCTTGTGACACAGTGACAGACCTCCTCTCAGTGTAAAGTAACCCTTGAGACACATATTCAAAAATAGAAACTGAAATTTTTAAAAAATGGACATACCTATATCAGTTACAACAAGCAATTCTGTACTTCCACTATCTATATACTCATCCACTCATTCACCAACAGTTCTATATAGTCACTCATACATATACTCACTCATCATATGAAGAGATACACCTATACATTCTGTTACACACCGACATTCATCCAAAAGTTACTCACACACATATTCACACGTGCAAATAAACTATTGAACAACCATTTATTTGAAAATAGAGTTATACACACACTTCCACCTTACTTCTATTGAAAATTACACATATTTATTCTCTTAAACAATCACTTATAGAAACACATACTTATTTAAACAGGAAATCTTACAATCTCTTACTCTCACATATACTCACTTATATACATCAATATTCATATATACTAGATTAAAACATATGTAGTTACTGATAAAGACACTAGTGAGACAGTCATTCACTCACTAACAAACACATATAGACACTCATCCACCCATACAGTCCTGTACATATGCTGTCTTCAAAACACATACAAACAAAGAGTCAGTCACTCATGCATCTATGTGCTAAGTAATACCTCCACCAAACCATATAGACACTCATACTAATACTAATAAAAATATCAAATAACCCATATACATACGCATGTAGCTACTTATCAACACATGTAGCCACTTATACACAAAGTGAAACACTAATATATGTATTTAAATATTTAAACATAACTCACTAATATTTATTTTTCAGAAAGACACATATTCACTGGATGGTGTCATCAGTGATGTCATGAGTGATGTCACTGACCATGTCATGAGTGATGTAATATGTGACGTCATCAGCAGTGCATTGCACGCGCAAGTTATAGTGAGTCCGACTAACTATAACGTGGGAATTTCAATGGTTTTATATCAGTAAAATTTCCAGCTAACTATAACTGGTGTGAAACCTATGGTTTTTTCAGTGAATTTAATAGGTTTTTTAAATGCTAATTCCTAACTATAACTGGTGTGAAACCTATGGTTTTTTCAGTGAATTTCAAAGGTTTTTTAAATGCTAATTCCTAACTATAACTGGTGTGAAACCTATGGTTTTTTCAGTGTATTTCATAGGTTTTTTAAATGCTAATTCCTTTGTATATCGAGTTTCTAACCTTTTTTTTTTTTACAATTTGCTGTTTTTTTTAAGTATTCATTTTTTTTTATAATTTTTTTTTTTTGCGCTCTGGGTGCGCGCTCCGGGAAGCTTTCAGCTAAGCTCTCCTGTAAGCTTCTCCGAGAGCTCATCTGAAAGCGCACCCAGAGCGCAACTGTCGTTCGTGAAAAAAAAATATGAATGAAAAGTTAATAATAATGCAAAACATTTCGTACCATACAAATAAAATTTGTTTTTTTTAATATGGAAAATGATTATGCATTTCTATTAAAGATTGATGACGTCACTTCGGCGCGCAACGTACGTGCCCTCGGAAGCGCATACGTGCGCGGCGCCTAAACGCACGCAAAAGCGCCTACGATCGCGCCACGTGTGCGCCCCGGAAGCGCCTACGATCGCGCTGCGTAAACGCACCCGGAAGTGCACCCGAGCGCGCATCGTAAGCGCGTCAGGTCATGTGACCCTAAAATAACACTTTTCATTGGTTGCTAACAGTTTTTTTTTACAATGAATGAAATCCCCACCCATTTCCTTCACTTCTTCTTTCACTTTTGTGACTGAAAGACCTGCCTTTTTTGCTGCTCCATATTCCTGGATTCATCATGGCTGCCAGATCATCCAGCAGTGAAGATGACTTCATTGATGAAGAGCCACCTACCCCAAAGGTGAAGGGACATTTCATCTGGAAATTCTTTAAATTTCCAGCAGACCAGAAGAAGGTGAATGCACCAAAAGTAGAGTGCAGGATCTGCAAAAAGGTCCTGTCACGGGGTAACCCCCCAAAAAAATACTCTTTTGGCAACTTCACCATGATTCGCCATGTGGAGACCAGGCACCCCCAGAATTTTGCCCGAGAAAGTGTCAGGGCTCTGGCACAGGAGGTTCCCAGAGGTGGGGCCTCTACATCAACAGGAGGAGCAACTTCTTCTGGAAGAGAACAATCTCAGGGGCAGGTAGCAAACATCCAACCTGCATTCAACCATGGGGTCGTCAGATGCAGATACTGCAATCAACTCCTCACCTATGGGGAGCAAAGTGTCCTGCTCATGGTTCGGGCATTAGAGAACCATCACTGCCCTTCCCACCCCTAATTTTTTTCTTTTCTTTTTGCTCCTGTTGAGCAGTTTCTATTCCCTGTTTTTGTTCCTCTTCAGTTAAAAGAAGAAAACCAAAAGTTCTTTTCAGAACTACCTCCAATTCTCATCAAAGAGCTATAATCTTAAAAAATGAAGAGTAAGTGAAATATAGTGCATTGATAATTGAAAGGAGAATGAGTAAGAAAGAACAGAAAGGTATGAGAGGTGAAAGGAAGTGAAGTAGGAGGACTGAAAGAAGGTGAGTGTTAGAAAAGAAATTTATGACACAGTGAATAAACTGGAGGCCTCATTTCTGAAAAGTGACGCATCGCTACGTGAAAATAGCGATGCGTCACTTATCTGGACGCACTCCTTATGACATTCCACATATGTCATATTTAATATATGACTAATCAATTCGCAAGGAGTTACAGATATGTCAGTATTTCTGACATATCTCTAAACACAAAAGTAACGCATTGCAGGAGTGCGTCACAAAAGTGACGCAACTCCAGTAATGTGTCCTTTCACATGGAAAAAGCACCATGTGAAAGGTTTGCTGTGAAGCAGGCGCAAGATTTTGGCGCAACTGCATCCTAAAAGTGACGCACTGCGTCATTATTACCAAGCTTTTTGCAAGGAACACCCCCTCTGCATGCATTATACCTGACACTATTTTTTAAAAAGTGACGCATCTAGGTACATGGGTCACTTTTTAAAACTCTGCGCCATATTGTATCTGCATCAGGTATAATGTATGCAGAGGGGGCAATCCCTCGCAAAAAGCTTGGTAATAACAACGTACTGAAATCTATGAGATTTCCCTGCGTCACTTTTAGGATGCTATTGCGTCAAAATTTTGCGCCGGCCTCGCATCACTTTTATGTTTACACATATGTCAGAAATACTGACGTATCTGTAACTCCTTGCAACATGATTCGTCATACATTAAATATGACACATCTGGAATGTCATAAGGACTGTGTACAGAAAAGTGACGCATCACACCAGCAGTGTAATAAAATGTGCCTCGTTGCACTATATTTAAAGGATGCAACAGCATCCTAAAAGTGACGCAGTGAAATCTCAAACATTTCACTGCGTCGCTATTACAAAGCTTTTTGTGGGGGAACACCCCCTCTGCATGCATTATACCTCACGCAGATATAATGTGGCGCTTGATTTTAAAAAGTGACCCATCTACCTAGATACCTCACTTTTTAAATATAACGCAACGCAACACATTTTTTTACACTACTGGTGCAATGCGTCACTTTTCTGTGCGCACTCCTTATGACATTCCAAGTAACGCATTGCTGGAGTGCGTCACAAAAGTGACGCAACTCCAGTAATGTGTCCTTTCAAATGGGGAAAGCAGCATATGAAAGGTCTTGCCTCAGTCTAACACCTGCTGTAAAGCAGGCACAAGATTTTGACGCAACAGCATCCTAAAACGGACGCAGTGAAATCTCAAAGATTTCACTGCGTCGCTATTACAAAGCTTTTTGCGGGAGAACACCCCCTCTGCATACATTATACCTGACGCTATTTTTAAAAAGTGACGCATCTAGGTACATGGGTCACTTTTTAAAACTCTGCGCCATATTGTATCTGCAACATGATTCGTCATACATTAAATATGACACATCTGGAACGTCATAAGGAGTGCGCACAGAAAAGTGACGCATAACACCAGCAGTGTAATAAAATGTACCTCGTTGCACTATATTTAAAAAGTGACGCATCTAGATAGATGCGTCACTTTTTAAATATTGCATAACAATGCGCATTTTTTTACACCGCTGGTGCGTCACAAAAATTGACGCACAGGAAGCGCAAAACTAACAGCGCAAGGCCTTCATAAATATAGTCCTGGATTTAGGGGGTCAGAGGGGGTCTACTCTTCCCCCTTATGATCCAATCAGCTTCCTGCGCGCAAGTCGCGTGTCGCGCCTGGAGCGCACTCCCGTGCGCGCACGGGAGAGCGCATATCCCCGCGCAAAACGAAAAAAATTTTTTAATGCCCTGCAGGACCCTATTTTAGTCCCTACATCAAACCTAGGGGGTCAGAGGGGGTCTACTCTTCCCCCTTATGGTCATTTGCCCCTTTTTTTTTCAAACCCCTTGTGTCTCGATTTTACCGAGACACAAGATGGCGGCCGCTCCGCACTGTTTAGAATGTTTACAGACAACTGAGATCCAATCAGCTTCCTGCGCGCAAGTCGCGTGTCGCGCCTGGAGCGCACTCCCGTGCGCGCACGGGAGCGCGGCTATAGATATATATATTTTTTTGAACCTAAATTACTCAAAATCCACTGGAGCACATATCTTGAGACATAGCAAAGGCACATCGGGCTACCAGTCCCTACAATTTTGCCAAGTTTGGTGGAAATCCATTCAGCCGTTCGGGCTAAAAGTGAAATCGACCGCCCTATGGAAATTAACATGGGGAAAACGCGTTTTGGGACCCCCCTTTTATCTCGGCCCCCGCTTGACGAATCCCCCCCAAACTTTCAGGGAAGGACCGGACCGCCATGAGACCATTTTCCTGAAAATTTCAGGCAGATTCGTCAACCGGCGCCAAAGTTATTCAAAATAGAATGTTGAGATTTAACATTGAAAATTATCCTAACTATAACTACCTACTGGCGACCGCCAGTAGGTAATATATATATATATATATATATATATATATATATATATATATATATATATATATATATATTACCTACTGGCGGTCGCCAGTAGGTAGTTATAGTTAGGACCTAGTTTCCATAGGAAATCCTCAACAAACATTCTATTTGGATTAACTTTGGCCCCGGTGGACGAATCTTTGCGAATTAATAAAAAAAGATGGCTTGGTCCGCTGCGCTCCTTCCCTGAAAGTTTTGGGGGGATTCGTCAAGTGGGGGCTGAGATAAAAGGGGGGTCCCAAAACGTGTTTTTCCCATGTTATTTTCCATAGGACGTTTAGACACGGGTACAGCTCGAACGGCTGAAAGGATTTATAAGAAATTTGGCAAAAAGGTAGAGTCCGGGTCGCAGATTACGCTTTTGTTTGAATGGTGTAAATCCGTTCAGTTGTTGCTGAGAAAATTAAAGTTGAAGTCAATTATATATCTATAAGCGCGCTCGCGTGCGCGCACTAATGCGGCTGTGCGCGAGCGGAATTTTTGTTTTGGTGTGTGACGTCTGTGAACGTTCGATTCGAAGGAAATCAGGAAGTGTTGGCCGCCATTTTGTTAGTGCGAGTGAATATATTGTACATTTCAAAGCGTTGGAACATGGAAAGGGGACAAGGTAGAGATTGTCTCGCCGGGTAGGTTTTCTCAGGGGGTGCAGTTAGGCCCTTGAATGAAAAAATAATAATTATTTTTTTTAAATAAAGTTGCGGGGTCCGCGCACTCGGTCGCGCACACCTATTTCCAAGAGTGTGAAAATGGAGATAAATCAGAAGTTTGAGTGTTTAGATATAAGGTGGCTCTGAAAAGAGCCCTTGTGTTAATTGAGTTTTTTCTGCATTTATAAGTAAGTACCGATGCAGAGTCGGATGTTACAGAGGAAGATTCTGTTTCCCTTATCCGTGAAATGAACACCATCTCTCCTATAGATGCCTTGCATGTTGTAACGCAAGTTGTTGTGGTAAATAGAACCCATACTATAATCTCTGAGGAAAGCAGAAACTGATTTATTTACATGTTTCCTTGCTTTCTCAATTTGTGGACAATGTTGATTGGACCAATTCCATTTCTTTCTTTGGCATATATTGGAATATACCAAGGTAGTTCGAGGAAAAAGTGTCATATATTGCCGAAAGGTGTCTTTTAGAAGCATTTCCAGACCTACCCAAGTCAATGTGCCTAGATCGTTCCCACCACAGTGCACAATTATAAGGTCAGGTTCTGGGAGATGCATAAAAATTTTCACCAATGGTATCATTTGATGACATCTCAATCCTCTCTGGCCTATCCAAGTTATCTGCCCATTTGGTAAATCAAGGTTGAAAATTCGTCTGTTTGCTGCATATTTTCCACTCCAGTGAATATAGCTGTGTCCTAAAAGCCAAACCTTCATTTTCAAGGCAGATGCAGTAGTACTCCGATGGGTTCTGGAAGTGGAATGGCAGTTAGAAGCTGAAAGTCAGGATAAAAAAATGGATGAGGCTTGGTGTGGTTAAAAAACTAAAAATGATTGGTTGATTCTAATACCTCAAGATTGAAGACTACGTTGCATGTTAATGTTTATGTAAAACGAAAAGTACTATTGGGTGTCAAAAAAATGACATGTAACAGAGCAGTGGATAGGCAGGTGTTTTTGGAGGGAAATCAGCATTCTTGGTTTGATGTAGAACGTTCAGATATGAACTTTTGACCTGTGCCTTCAGCCAGGTGCTGAATGAGGCGTTACCATGGAAACAGCCAGAGAAGGCAGTGGGTGATGGGTGACTTTTATGTGACATTGAAAATATTGTAAGGGACAGCCAACTGAAATGTTAATTTGATTTTAAAAGTGTGCGGGAACAAATATGATTGGTTGAAGAGACATATATGAGTCTGTATTGACAGGATATCTGTGCCATTGAATTTTGGTTGCAGTGATAGAAGCATTATTGAGAGTTCCGTCAAACGAATATCTGTTTTGTGACTGTCACTGTTCTACCTCGTACAAAGCATCGGTAAAGGTAAGTCTGTAACTGTTTGTTTTGTCATGTACCATAAAATGTGGTTTAGTCACTATAATTGGTTCATTTCCCTCACAGTCTCTGAGTAACCTCATTTTTGACTGTGACAATGTCTTGTATTTTTAAAACTATTTTTCCATTTCGTTTCACAACTCTTTAATGACATTATTTGTTTGCAATTATTAGTTTAAAATTTTGAATAATAAATTTCAATAAGCTGAATGGTCTTCAGTCATGTTCTTATGTAATCTTTTACTGTTACTTTTTTTAATTCACTGTCAGTCAGAGAAGAAACTGGAACGAAATTTTGGGGGGGGGGTTTAAAAAATGTTGTTAGGCGTACATGAATGTTTAATTAGTAGGCAGAGTAAAGCTGCAGGGGCTTTTAGAAGGGGTAAAACAACTGCAAGGCCTAATTAACATTCAAATGGATATTTACAGAGATGTGAAACGTTCAGGTGCGCTCTGTGTGTATCTGGAATATATATGTTACCTTGGGCTGCCACACCAGACGGGAGGGGTGTGGGGGCCTGAAGTCCTGTGAATTTAATGGGGGTTGCGCTCCTTTTCTTCACAATCTTTCAAGTGTAAATTATAGTTTTGTATATAATTTTGGTGTACAGCAAAAAATGGAGTATAAAATATGTTTAATATAGACAGTAATTATTTGTGTGATTTTGAAGCGTTTACATATAATCAGAGAAGTTGGTTTTGAGATGAAAAAATTGTATTAGCAGAGACACAGATAATGCAGATAGAGAGAGAAATGGTACATTACATGTGATACCGTCATCAAAAAGTGCTAATGCTTAAGGTATTCCTAAACTTTCTGTCAGACGACAAAAATACAGTGTGGTTTGTGGCCGCGGGCTGCACTGGTGGGGGTGGGGTGAGAGGGGGAGGTGGCCGAGTAAAATTAAATGAAAACTTGTGATCATGAGGTTGTATACAGGTTTGTGCAGTACACATGTGAAACCGTCGACAAAAAGTGCTAATGCTTAAGGTATTCATTACCTTTCTGTCAAACGACAAAATTACAGTGTGGTTGGTGGCCGCGGGCTGCACTGGTGGGGGTGGGGTGGGAGGGGGAGGTGGCCGAGTAAAATAAAATAAAAACTTGTGATTATGAGGTTGTATACAGGTTTGTGCAGGACATGGCTTCATACATTGAGGTAGCAGACCGAGTATACGAATATCTCTCGCCCTCCTGCCGTTTGACCCATCTTTATCTCCCTCCTGTTTTCCGTCTCCGTTGCCCTGTGTTATCTTAGTGTGTGTGTGTCTGTCTGTGTCTGCCTTCAGTCTGGGATGAGGAAGTTTGCTCTGCAGGCACACACAGATAGTCCCATCAAAGTACTTGGTTGTTTTTCAAAAAACTATTTATATAACTGAGATGCTTTTTTGAAGCGCTAGTGAATGTCTACTTTCACAATTTTGTAATTGTGTGTGTCTTGTAAAGCGCACTGCTACCCGCACTGCAGGCCTCGTAGCGCTATAGACCGCTGGGGAACCCGTCCTGGCTTTCCCTGTGAGATAGTCCCTCCTGGGAGTCTCCAAGGTGAAACCAGGCATCCCCGGCGTTTGTGAGGGGCCGTTGTGGAGATGAGGCAAGCTTAATGCCCAGAGTTGCCGAGTGTGATCCCTGATTAGAGTAGGCACTGAGGAGAGAATTATCAAGTCTGCTGATACTGGTCCAAGACCCTGCCGCGTCGGGAATCGAACCCTGGTCCCAGACTGTTCTCTGCTCTCAGGTCTGCCGCCTCTAACCAGTGAGCCACACCACTCCACAATTACCGCTCGGTTAGCTCCACAGAGCAGAGGGTATGTCGTATTTGACTTCTTAGTGCCTCTGCATCTGCACTCTGTTCTCTGGTGGCTGGCAGAGAAGTGTTTGTTATAGTGGAGATGAAAGCATGATAAGTAGTGAAATACGACATAGCATCTGGTCTGTAGAAGCGGGGAGCAGTGATTAACACTGTGAGTGAAGCGGAACTGCGGCGGTGCTTGGTAACAGTAATAAATTATTTTCTTACCAGAGGTACGACTGTTTGCATGGTCCGCGACCCGCTAAGAAAGGCTTGACGGACCGCCATAGGTCTGCGGGTTGCAGTATGAGTAACTCAAGTCGACAAAAGAAAACATGAACTTAGTACAGCTGAGGTTAAGTGGAACACATTAATACTCTTTCAGTATACAATCATTTCAGTTGAGAATATGGATTAAAAGAGAGAACGTGTATATTTGAAATGTTTATTCAGTAATGCACTGATTGCAAGGCAAGTTTCTTATCTAATACGAGTACAGATATTGTAAGAAACAAAGTAATCGGCATAGTCATTAGTCCATAGAAAACAAACGTCATAGTTGATGTAAAATAGCAAAATTTATTCTACACCGTTCTGAGGAAGTACATTACATTTTATTAAATCTAAGAAGGTGTCTTGCCTTTAAGTTTAGCAACGATACATGAAAAATGCTAGTGGTTAGACATCAGCTCATTAACAATCAGCTCTCTGTATGCGAAGCACTATCAAGTTTGTATTATGCTATTGTGTAAGGAAAAAAAATGCGCCAAAAGCGACAAGTTGGCTGGAGCTGCATGTATGTTATCTGTTGGAACGTTCGAAAATCAGTGTTGAGAAGAACTACTGTATTGACATATCTTTTGAAGGTTTCAGTACTCCATCTGAAATACAGCTCGAAAAGTAATGCAAATATTAGTGTAAGAACATATTTTTCTCGTATGAATTGAAAATATTTCAGTACATGGAAAACTAAAGCAGCAGAGGTGTGTGAGGCGCAAATAAGCAGCTGAAAGGGGAAATGGCGTTTAAACTTATAAAAAACTCATGCTAACTTTACACATTAATCAAGGCACATGTAGCATATATTACCCTGCTTTGAACCGAGTACGTTTGAAAGAAGATAAGATAAGATATGCAACTGAATTGTTGAAATTAGAGTTCAATAAAAAGTTTAGTTCGAAATCGAGTAGGTGAGGAAAAAAAATGTAGTCCACATAAAACACGAAAATCTGACCAGCAGGAAATTGTAATGTCCACTGTTGGTAAAGCCAATAGGTCTGTTCATATAAAAAAAAGTCCAAGAAAACGTGAAAAAGATAGGGAGGAAAAACAAAATGTAGACGTCAATGGCTTGCATAAGAGTCATCCAATAACTGAGTAGGCGAAATAAGCAGCTACTGCTTCTAAAAGGAAGTCACTGTTATCATCCGAAAACTTGTCAGCCATCCAATTGAAAAGATGAAAAGAACATACATGCTCTTGAATTACCGGAGCCTCTAGTACCATCAGAGGGCAACTCAGTGTCTTTTCTATGTAGCTGTGTGCCAAGAAATCTTGCGCCGCTGCGAATATATTCCAATGACCCAGAACTCCATGTATCGCTGCAAAGGCCATCATCCCTCCGTCGGAACAAAGCTGTTCATGATCAATTAACGGACTCATGAGATGATTGTAATTCACTTCAGGAGATACCAAGTTGCAGAGACATAAGTCCAGGGCCCACATGAAATCACAGTTCAGGCAATGAAATACAGGCTGCACACAGGTGAAATAGGAAAATCAAAATGATAATCGATATGATGCACTCAAAGTCGCGAGTGGCAGGATGCCATAGTATTCAAGCATCCTTTTGCGAAATAATTCTAAGTGCTCCGGCTCGTTTGTGAAGACAGGACGGACATCCATTTTGTGATAAACAAAATAGGAACACAAAAGTCACAGCCACTGGTAGTATAACAGGAAGTCCATAAAAATAGGTTGGCGACTATGGAGTGAAGAGTAGCAGAATGACTTCAAATAATTTCTGGCAAAGAAGTCACTAAACCATTGATTAGTAGTTATAAAAAAAATAGGCCTGCCTTGAAGTGGAGGATGCGTTAAAGATTATGGGAGTCACCTCAGCAAATTGTAAAGGAAGGTCACTATTTTATAAGGAATGCACTTCTCTGTGAATATTAGCTAAGTGAAAGAGATATGTTTGTGAACAGATGGTAGGGTAACTTGTTTTTGTGACAATAAGGCTCTTGTTCATGTCTTGTGATTCAACTTTGAATTCAAGGCCGGAATTCGCGGCCAGATGGAAACATCAAGGTTCCCATGCGGGGGTGGATAAACTACATTCTTACAGGGAAGCATATGCAGAGTGAATATTACCGCGTAAGCTTTGTCGTTTAAAAACTCATAATAATTCTGATTACATGAAAAAAAAATACCCACTGTTGAAGAATAAGGAAAAAGTCGGCATTATAGCAGGCACTGGTGTATCTTTGAAAAGACATGCAACATTACAGCGCTTCTAGTTAAATAAGTCATGTAATTGAAAGTGCCTGGATGTGAACGACTAATTACATGTTTTAGTACACTCATCTCTATACAGATATAGGGGCAGATTAACATGCTCTGTGTGGCACTTTTGCTTCACTTGTCCCATGTTAAAAGTGACGCTAAAGTGGCGTAAGGGGCTTGTAAATCTGTCCGACATTTTTTTGCCGTCTACAAGGCATTTGTAAGTGAAAGGGAGCGACTTGGTTTTATGACTGTAGGAGGTACTGAGCCGCTCGTATCTATTTATGTGAAGAAATTTATAGAATTTGAACACTGAAAAAACGCGAAAGGTAGACCAATTAATTCGTGCATTAGCCATGTTGCAGTTGCGGCTTCGGATACTAAAAAGGGAAAAGTGTCTAGGCGTTGAATGTGGAACACTGAAAAAAACGTGTGTCATGGAAAGCAAACCTGGTTTGAAAATGAAATGTAAAGGTTTAAAGAGAGAGGAGAAAATTAAGATAGTTTCAGGGCTTTAAGTTGGCCGGGTCTGTTCGGGTCTCAGCACAGGCAGTTTCTTAAAGGTAGGCTTGCTGTCTATCGGGCTGCACTTTTGAGCCCCGGTGTAGGCAGACTTTTTAGTTAACTTGTGCAGCTATGAATCTGTGTCAAAGGTATTAGTACTCAGTTGATGTAGGTATGATGTTACGTGTTGTACCATACCTACATGTAAAAATATGGAGGGCAAAATTTACAGTGTGGTTTGTGGCCGAGAGCTGCACGGGTGGGTGAGAGTTCAGAGGGGAAAGGGTTGGGGCTAAAGGGAAACAAAGAGTTGTGAGTTAATATTATGCAGAAGTTCCTGTCACAGATACGTTCTTGCATTAAGTTAGTGGAGTCAGTATACATATATCTGTGTTGCTGTTTTCGTTTTCTCAACATACTGTTTTTGTGCTGCTTCATATATTTTAGTGTGTCTGGCTCGCCCTCTGTATCTCTGTCTACTGTGCAGTTTTTCTCCATGTTGCCTATCCTCTGATTTCTACCGTTCCTGTCTCTCATACATTTCTCTCTATGCAGTTGTTGTTCTCCCTCACATGGGGCCTTATTTATGAAGGCCTTGCGCCGGCGGTGTGTCACTTTTAACAAGGGAAAAAGTGACACATCTGTGGCGCTAGGCTTTCATAAATGAGGTCCTTTGTGTCCTATTCTTTTTGTTTCTCTTGCTCTCTCTGTCTTTGTTGTGCTTTTTACTATATTTATTCATTTCTGTCATTCTTTTCTTTTCTGGCCTGAAAGCACTCTTACCTTCACTGTCCCTTGTGATATCTCTCTGTTTCTCATGCTTGTTTTGTATCTTTCTCTGTGTCCTGTTCTCAGTCTGCCTCCTACATTGTCTGTATGGTGGTGTATATCTCTTTCCCTCTTATTCACTCTTCTTCTCTCCATCTTTCTCTCTCTTCTGCTTTGTTTGTCCATCTCTGTGTTCCTTCTGCTCTCTCTCACCCTATTGTAGTGTTTGCCTGCTGTCCTCTCTGTCCCTGTGCCTCCTGTCTTTTGTCTTCTTTGTGCTCTGTCTGTTATTTCTACTCTGTGACTCCCTCTCCATTGTCATCTTTTTCTTTATTGTACTTTCCCTTTCTTTCTTGACTTTTCAGTGCTGCTGTTATTTTTCTGTCTCTCCATTTGTGCTTTGAATGGTGGTCTGTCTCTGTATGTTCCTCTCCCTGCTACTGTCTCTCTCTCTCCTGTAGTCTGCATCTCTCCTGTCCTGTGTCTCTTTTCTACTCTATATTTAATATTTTATTTAATATTTAGTTATTTGATGTGTTCAAAAAACAATTATTGAACTTAGTTAGGCAGTAGGATATCTAATGGTAGAGAATCTTAGGTAATTTATCTGTTAGGCTTGTTGTTTGCTACAATGGCTCTATGTTGTGTAATAAATATGTCTGTAATATGTTAATTAAATTTCATTATTTCTCTTTTTTATAGTGTTTGGTGCTGAATAGCAACAACCTGCCTTCTACGTTACAGAGTTTTCAGGAATCATATTCTTTTTTTCAGGTGAGTTGGTATTTTTGAAAGGCAATTTTTTTGGGTGCAAATTAAAATAATAAGCAAGATTTTTTAGAATATTTGCAAAGTTTCGGTTTGGAGCATGATTTTATCTTCTATTTTTGCCATGTCTGTATCTGCTTGTACTAGATATGTATTTTGAGATATTTTTCCACTGACAGTTGATACTATCTTTTTATGGGCCTGGTGCATGTGTTCTTTTCAATGCAGTTCTGGTTCATCTATCCTTTGACTATAATTCTTTGCGGTTTCCATGGAATAATTCTTGCAAAGTGTTCATTATTTCTCAAACTCATGCTGTATTATCTTTGGCAGTCTTTTTTCTTCATTTACAGAGGTGTATTATGACATGGCTCTTGGTGTGATGGGCATCTTTTCTGCATATCTGTGACTGTACAATCTGTGTGCACTGTTTTACATACATTTGCAGAGCTTTATTATGATGTGGTTCCTCATGGTTAGCATGAAATTTTGTACATGTTATGAAATTCACATGCTGAGTATGCTGTTGAAACCTCTGTGGGAAGTAGTAATCTGCTAAGTGAATGTTATAGTTTGTACAATGTGAGCCTCCCCTTCAGACTGTATATAGTTTGAATAGCAGTTTGTAGTGGTGAACTCAGAAAATGGATCCCTAAAAATCAATTATAAAGTTTATCAATAGTTGTGATATCCAGAAAATCTAAAAACAAACTTTACAGTAAGATGTCTTTTTACAGCGGTAATTATTTAATGAAAAAAAGGAACAGTGTTAATGTCTAGGCTCATAGTGTCAATTTGTTTTCAAAACAAGAGGAAGGTGCTATCTTAATATATGTAGGTAATGAGTTAGAAAGTATAAAAATGTATGTAGTTTGAAAATTAGTAAAGGTACTTTCAAGTTATCTATTTATGAAAAAGATATAGTTTAGTCTTTATATTTTTTTAAAAGGATACAGAAGAAAGAAAAAAAATTAGAGATGGAGAATTATTCTGAAAAAAGCAAATACATTTTGAAATCGTAAAAGATCTGCTGGAGGAGTTACTAGATGGAGTTTTTGAGGACGAAAATAACTTTGAAAATGAGGACTTTATGGATAAAACATTGGACAGTGCTTATTTAGAGATGGTGGAAGGGGAAGAGGAGAGTTTGGAGGATGAGGGTCATCAATCGGAAGAAGTACCCGATGAAATAATGCTTCAAGTTCTTTTAGATTATGAACTTTTAAATAAATAAAATTATTTTGGATAGTAAAGCATTCTTGAAGACAGTTTTCTTGTACTATTCGTCGTTGATCTGCTTTATGAGAGTGACAATACATGTTCTCAAGAAATGTATAAGAGATTATAGTAAAAAAAATAAAAGCACTAGGATCACCGACAGTTCTATAAACAGTGTACTGTTTGTATGCTTTAAAAATTAGAATAAAAAAATATGTCTATAATGTTGACACAGCTATGGACTGTCATAAATTTACAACCAACATTCACTACAGGATTTCCTACTCTGTTAAGAGACTGTTTCTGTCTTTATTCTACTTAGAAAATGAATCTGTGGTTTTAATTTGTATGTTTTATGCTAGTAGCCAACTATAATATTTGTTATGTTTGTTCTTTACAGATTGTCATTTTCATCAGAAACATAAATTAGTATGCCGACCAGAAATGAAAAAAGAAAGCTGTATAAACGGACATACCATTTGAAGAGGAAAGAATTAGAAGAATTATCAAAACAACAATGGACGGATAAAAAGAAGAGTGCTCCTGGTAAGAAAAGCAAAGATTTTTTAAAAAGATTATGTCAAAGGAAAAATGCAAAGGATAAACTTCAAAAGGAAAAACAGTTATCAGTATCTAGAAGGACAAATGCTACAAAAAAGCAAAATGTTTCTCAAATCAGCAGAGAAGAAAATATATACAGTAAAACACGTACGAATCAGTTTACGGAAATCAGGAAGCGTATGTTTTATAACAGAGTAGTTTCGAATTTATTAAAAAAGGAGAAAGTTTGTAAAAGAAGATCTGCTTTTTATAAGAAGAAAAAACATATAGAGGATGTTGTTGAGCGCGAGACAAAAAGAAAATTATTTATTTTAGTAATTAATAGAATAAATACACTAAATAAGGCAATCAGAGTTTTAAAAGCTAAGAGTAAATGGAAGAGACACATAAATAGAAGTAATTTTTGTAAAGTGTTTTCTGGGAAGTGGAAGCATACTTCAACTTCTGAGCCATTTTTTAATGAAGAGAGTTACTTTCAAAGTAACGATTTGTTGCATGCAGTTGACACCAGTGGTCGAGCATATGAGGTGAAGGATGGTTCTGCAATTGAGAAAGAGAAAATTGTGGTTAGAAATGCAGAAGAGGTGATAGCTGGAGAAGTTTTAGAGGGACGTCCTAATGTTCCTGTTTACAGTTGGAATTGTAGTAGCATTTGCAGTGTACGACAGGATTCAATTGATTTCTTTCGCAATTTCTTACGTAAGTACACTAAGGAAAGTCTAAAAAAAAAAATTGTAATGTTGCAAGAATTAGACCATTGCAGAGTGCGAGAAAAAATAGGTCTGCAAGGCCATTCTCTGGCTTGTCTTTCTAAAAAAATATGCCAGAGTGTGTTTCATCACTTCAGGATGTTAGCAGTGCATCATACGGTGGGAGGAGTCAAGATGGCGGGCTGAACTCCGCCGAGTGAAAGTCGCTGCATGAGTTGTTCTGCTCTGCCTAAAAATGCTACAACCGATGGAAACCCCTTCCGTCACCTCTAACTGCTAAAATGGGGAGCTGACAAAGGAAAGAGAAGATTCGAAGAAGCGCTACGAAAGGTTTATTTGTGTAACGGAGGAAAACGGAGAAAAAAAAAGGGGAGAGACTTACGGCTCGCAGATCTGGATTGCAGAGTTGTTTCTCTTCGCCTACACCACTGCCATACCACTTTTCTTTCCGAGAAGTGCTTTCAAAGATTACCTGACACGAACGGATTCAATGCTGAGGGTTCTGCTTCGGCATTGCGGCAGGAACCCGCTGCACTCCTGGAACCACGTAGCGAGCTTTACTCGAGTGCCGCCGTAGACGACTGCAACCGGCTGGGCGTCTCCGACTCCGCTGCAGCTGGGTGCACACCTGACAAGACACCCAATTGTACGGACAACACTGCGGACAACGCTGCGGAGGTCAGAGGAGACGGAGGCAACGGAGGCAGCGCAAGAGCTGATGTCCGCGCGGCAGACCAGATCTGCACGGACTAGGAAGACTGCCCAGACGGGGAAAAAGGCTCATACAGGTACGATGGCGGCTGCAGCAGCGGTTACAGGGGTTGTGGCAGTGGGCTCGTTAGGTGATAATACCGAGACTCATCAAACACAGACCATGAAATTTACAAATAACTCTGGCATATCAAAACATGACAAATTAAAAACTCTCAGCACTGGCGAAGTTGACAAGCGAAGCGAGGCTGACAAACGCCATGACGCAAATTATGCTTCTGTACCAGCTACGAAGGGTGGGGGCAGTGCTGAGCTAAGGCCAAGAACAGAGCTATCACCAGCAGTCAAAACAAAAAGGAAAGTGAATGATAAAGCTGAGGAGATTCATGCGAACACAGTAACTACATTACCAATCAATAACTCTGTGGTGACCTTGGTGGAAAATAATATCGAGGGAATGGCACAGGATACAGGGCTGGGAGCTGAGATGAGGCTTGGAATGAAAGGCTCGGACAAGCTTCCCAACGCTAAGGTGCTAACAGGTTCAGAAATAAATGAACTTAACTTGGTTAAACCGAGCGAAAGAGGAAGCATCACGGATACTTTGATAACACAAATAACAGAGGACCCACAACACACGGTACAAAACCAAAGGGTAGACCCCGAGGGTCTCAACACTAATACCAAGACTCATTCGCAGATGGATAAGAGTAAAACAAAAGAGAAGATATGTGGAGGCGATTTGTCTCATGAATCCGGGACCAAATCAGATGAAGATTCAAATGTAGAATATGAGGAACTATCAGAAGAAGAGGGGCTCGACGAAGCACTTAGAGCTCTAACAAACAAAAAATCGGTATCAAGGAAAACCAAGAGGAAGGTCAAGCTAAGCAAAAAACCCTCTTACTAAAGACAACTAAAAAAGAATTGGCAGGAAATAAAAAAAATCGACTAATAGATGACAGCCCTCTGAGAAGGTGGATAGAGGCCAAAGGTGGAGTCAAGAATATGGCCTTAAGACTTTCTGGGGCCAGCCCCGACGAGGCTAATGCGTGGGTGCATAATACTGAGGGGGACAACTCAAACAACGCTAAAAACGTAAATAACTCCATGGACCTTTTAACAGACTCTAGCCCAAGTGCACTCTCTATAAACCAAGAGACATCTAGCTATATGAACACAGCTATTACAGAAACGATCGGCGAACTAAGAGCAGGGACCCCCCCGGTAGCCTCAACAACTTCCCCTATCTTCACCTCCGATATTTCTCTGCTTCCTCCCACACATAATGAAGTGGCGAAAGATGCTGAAGATCAAGATCTTGTATTATCAACCTATAACGCTGACCAGACAACGGAGGCCATTGAATCTATAGTATCTAGTTTGGGGAAAACTCAACCACTTCCAGCTGTGATCTCTGATGTTAATCCGGGTGAAACTCTAGAACGTGACTCTGCAGAGGTTGTGATGGTTGATGCTAATTCCAAATCTCAAAAAACAGTATCTGGTCTTACTTCCTTACCCGCTCAAAAAACCTCTCAATTGATCCTACTAGATACTTCAAACTCCTCAGTCCCAACGAATATATCAATGGAGTCAATCATGCAGACTCTCATAGAACAAAGAGTGGAGGTCCAACAGCAATATCTACAGCTAAGGGAAGATAATACCAAGATACAAGGAACTATGAGAGATATTTGCCAAGGCTTGGGAGGAGTGACAAAAGATATAGAGGACATAAAACAACGAATAGTGGAAGTGGAAGAAGATGTGAACCAGGCTACAACAACTGCTAAACAGAATACATCAAGAGTGTCTCTGCTGGAAGCTAAAGTGGAGGATTTGGAAAACCAGGCACGAAGACAAAACCTTAGACTATTTGGTATACCAGAAGGTATGGAGGGGTCCGATCCGAGAGCTTTCATGGTGAAACTCTTTCAAAGAGCTTTTATGGACCTTGCTGATTGGGATTGGGATTCCCAGTTGCAGAGAGTACATAGACTTCCCTTAGTTCAAAGAAACACAAATAGCAAATTTCCAAGACCTTTTTTGATATACTTTGGTAACTTTCTTTTGCGACAAGCAGTAGCACTTAAGGCTAAACCCAATAATCCTGTTACCGTTGATAATCTCACTTTTTTTGTGAAATCGGACTTAAGTAAGACCACTATGGACAAACGTTGGGAGCTTCGGAAGATGATAGATGCTTTCAAAAATCTAGGTTGCATGGCTTATCTTCAGGAACCCGCTCGCCTTAAGGTCATCCGAAATGGCCAAGCTATTTTCTTCACGGATCTATCATCCGCTGAACAATCTCTGGAAAAATTCTCTCGGGAGAATGAAAAAAGAAGTCAAAAAGAGAAAGAAAACTAATGTGAGGAGAGGGGGAAAAAAAAAAAAAGAGAGAAAGAAGAGGAGCTTACCCAAATACACTTTACTGAACTTGGATCTAATGAGCAATTGGACACTTTCTGTATACTCGTACAAATACACATTTCCCTCACTTTATCTGCGGGTGAGCCTAACCTCTCTTTTCCTTTTCCTTTTCTCTCTTTCTTTTTTCCTCTCAAGGTATGTGCAAATATGGACAAAATATGGATTAAACTAAGACGAGGCATGAGCAGTCTCTCATGTATGCACTTTCACTACGCTGCCCCTACAGCGGCAGCAAATGCTAGAGGGGTGCTCCCCCCTAAGGGACGGGTTGCAGCAAGGGAGGGGGTGGGGTTGCTTCAAGGGTGGGTGTGACAACTGGTGTCGAGGGTGGTGGGTGGAAATAAGGGGGAACAATTTGATTGCAAGATTCAACTTTATTTTTTAAGAGTAGTAGGAAGGAAAACTTAACGATTGTGAAACGAACAAAGGTAGAGGGGAACAATATGTATAAGAGCAACAGTATAGTAGCTAAATGCTTAAACTAAGAATTTTGTGCTGGAATGTAGATGGCTTAAATAGTAAGAGCAAAAGAAATTTGGTACAAGAAGAGATTAAACTGTACAATCCTAATATAGTTTTGGTTTCAGAAACCCACATAAAATATCAAGATAGAAAGTTACTATCACAATTAAGTTATGAATTGGTTGTATGCACAACTCTAAATGAGACTATAAGGGGGGTAGCTATTCTAAAACAAAGAGGAGTCCCATTAGAAATAACTAAAACTGCTTCAGATACTCGAGGAAGGTGGGCAATAGCACAGATGCAAGGTGATAATGTGAAACTGGTATTATGTGTAGTATATGGACCAAATATTGATAATCCCAAAGTATTTGAAGAGCTAAGCTTAGAACTACTTGAATGGGAAGGAGAAACTATTATTGCCGGGGACTTTAACTGTGTCATGGACTATAAAATAGATTCTACGGGGCCAAAGTACTTTAAAAGAATGTACAAAGTTAGAGCAGCAATCCTAGAACTTGCAAGATTGAATAATATCAGAGATCTATGGCGGTCTAAACACCCTATGTTGGCAGGCTTCACTCACTATTCTGCGCCACATAGATCCTGCTCTAGAATTGATATGATGTGGGCCTCTGATCAAATGTTAGACAACTGTGAGATTGAAATATGCCCTAAAGTTACATCTGATCACAACCCCTTGCTATTGGAAGTTATAATTAAAGATCAAAATATGAAAGAACCACGTAAGTTCACTTTTCCGAGACACTTACTAGTTGATCTAACATTTACCACATTAGTCAAAAAGCATATACAGGAGTTTATCACATTAAATATTAATTCGGCTAGCATAAACACTGTATGGGATACTTGTAAGTGTAGCATTAGGGGGTTTGTCCAACAGTATGTATTCAGGCTTAATACTGAAAGCCGCAATAAAAATAAAAAATTGACATCAAAATTACTAGATTTGGAAGTACAACTGGCTGAGGCAACACTACACTCAAAAAACAATATAGAGAGAATTAGAGCAAAATTGGCGGAACTACAAGCAGGACTAAAAAAAACTTTGAGAGAAAGATATATATCAAAACTACAAAAATATAAACTAGATCAATATGAAGGTGGCGATCGCATTGGGAAGATACTGGCCTTTAAAACCGCGGATAGAAAAGCTAAAACCAAAATAAGGAAATAACAGGATCCGATTCAATAACTTATGAACGAGAGGATCAAATATTAAATCAATTTGTCAAATTTTACCAACAACTCTATACACCAGAGGCTATACCACATAAAACAGAGATTTTACAATATCTTGACCAATACTTAACTCCACCGCGGGCTTTAAATCTTGAAGTACTTCAACAATTAAACTCTAACGTATCACTTGAGGAGATAAAACTAGCAATCGATCATTTACCCTTAGGGAAGGCGGTTGGAGAGGATAGTATACCTGTGGAGGTTTACAAACTTTGCTCTCAAGAACTGCTGCCGCTACTACAAGATGTGATTAATTCAATTATTGTTTCTAAGCAAGCACCTGCATCATGGCAAATTTCCAAAATTATCTTTTTTTTGAAAAAGGGAAAGCCTGAAAAAGAGTGTGGCTCGTATCGGCCCATATCTTTACTTAACTCTGACGTTAAAATCTTTGCTAAAATTTTAGCAAATCGATTAGCTCCCTGTATGCCGGACATTGTCAATCCTCAACAACATGGTTTTGTAGTGGGCAGAGACACCACCTTGCATGTAAACACTTCAATTACAGCTTTTGATGTTGCGGAAACCACCAACACCCCACTCGGTATGATAATGTTAGATGCAGAAAAAGCATTTGACCGAGTGGGGTGGGAATATCTGTGGGCAGTACTAAGTAAAATGGGTATCACTGGCTCCTACTTAGAATGGGTTAAGTCACTTTATGATGAACCACGGGCTATGATAAGCTATGGAGGCAAAGACTCAGTCAATTTTAAGGTAGCAAGAGGTACAAGACAAGGTTGCCCCCTCTCCCCATTACTTTTTGCCTTGTCTTTAGAACCTTTTTTAAACGCCCTAAACGACCAAACCAATATTGTACCAGCTTATCATGGAGACATAGCTCTTAAACTAACCGCCTTTGCTGATGACATAGCAATTTATACATCCGACGTCAATAAAGCTATGCCAGAAATCATAAATGAAGCACAAAACTTTGGGAGAATTTCTGGGTATAAACTGAATGTGAACAAAACCCAAATCATACTTAACTATACCCCGGATACACATATCTTTGACACATGTAAAGAAGCCGTTTATTTAGGTATTAAAATCACTGCCAAAGTGGGGGAAATTTTGAAAATAAACTACGAGTCATTTTTAAAAGAAACTACTGCTAGTCTCAAAAAATGGCACAAAATACCTCTCAGTCTGATAGGGAGACTTAATTTGATTAAGATGAAAATTTTACCTAAGTTGTTGTATCTGTGTAGAGCCATACCGCTGCAACCAAATAAACTTTTTTTTAGAAAATTAGACGGTATATGTAGTAGTTTCATATGGGGTTATAAAAAGGCACGAAGGGCGGTTAAGTTCTTGACACTGCCAATTTCTAAAGGGTGACTTACTTTTCCGGACTTTAACCTCTACTTTTTAGCTACTTTTTTTCTACGAATAAGGAGCTTGCTAAAAAATACTCCTTCTTTATTCTTCCATCAGTATATGTTAGGCGCCGATTCGAACCAATTCCTACTACGAGTTCATGATCCAAATTACTTTAAGCGGGTCAAATTTAAGACTGCTAAACATGCAATAAAAATTTGGGACAAAATTTTACACATTAGTAACAGCTCATTCTACAACGCCGAACTTAGATTATGGAATAATCCCGGTCTTCCGGCATATTCTCGGATGGTTTGGCGAATCGCTGGATTAGACATGATATCAATACACTAGGAGACCTTTATGGTACTAATGGCTTGACTGACTTCGAGAACCTAAAAATTACTAATGGGCTTACAGATGATATGCATTTTAGATATAGACAATTGAGAGATTATTTTCATAGCAAAATGAGAATAACGGAAGCTAAACATTCAGACATTCTTGAGTGTATTTACTCTGATAAAACAAAGTCATTGATAAAACTGGGATACCAATGGTTAATTAGGGTAAGGGAGAAAACACAACTCAAATCGCAGCTAAATGGTCTCGTAGGCTAAATTTAAATATAAACTCAAATCAGATCAGAAAGGCTTTAACCCACTTAAGCGATATAGTACATTCCTCTAACCTCAGAATGCAACTATATAGGACAATCACTGAGCTGTACTATACACCACAAAAAATATCCAGTTGGGCGCAAGGAAACCCGATTTCAGACAAATCTATGTGTGTTAAATGCAACACAGTTGCGGCTGGAGTCGAACATATGTTATTTTCTTGTCCAGCATTTTCCACTTTTTGGAACAGAATATCCGACCATTGCAGATTTAACCAGATAACTATACCGGAGCTTACAGCACAATTGGTTTTATTAGACATCCAGGATACCAATAGTCCCAATAAGGATCTTATAACGATTTTGCTAGCATGCGCAAGACTAACTATAGCTAGGGCATGGATATCTAAAGAACCCCCTAAAGCGGCGGACTGGCTTACTTTGGTTCACGAAATCAGAACCATGGAACTTTCACTAGCCAAATTTAGAGGTCCAAAAGCCCTTATTAGAAAAGAAAGGATCTGGAAACATTTTTTTGAAGGGCAAGAAGGGGGGACAGGCCTCTAACACTTCTTTTCTTTTTCTCTTTCTTTTTCTCTTCTTAAAGTTTTGTGTCAAAATGTACTTTTGTTTCTAAGCTGTGAATTGTTTCCATACCTCTACTCTACTATTGTATTCGTTTATTTATGTTTATCTCTTAAAACGATACCAGTGGTACTATATTGTTAAAAAATGAACTGCATTATGGAACAGAATTGTAATGGTTATTGTCGTATCTTGCAATAATAAAAACTAATTAAAAAAAAAAAAAAAAAAGCAGTGCATCATACGAAAATGAGAAAATTTTTGAGAAAGTTGTATTATGCAAAAAGTCCAGCACCTAAACTTAAACAGTTAAATAGTGCTCTTTTGCCTGGATGTGAATTAGATGTTAAGAAGATTTGTACAGAAATTGAGGTAAGTTACTTTGGTCCAGATGAAGACAATGCAGAAACTGATATAGTTATAGAAGGAAATGTGTTAGAAAATGTTGGAAATTTTAATACTGAAAACTTTGAACAGGAAATAACAAAGTTTAAGGTCATTGCAGGTGAGAAACCAAATTTTCCTTGTGTGTGTTGTCGACGCATTCATTACAAAAGTCAAACTAGGTTAGTTGATTTATATTTAAAAAGTGAAGATGAAAATAATAATCAATGGAAAGATTTTGCAACTTATTTGTTGGTAGAAAACTATTTTGATTTGGGTTTTGAGTAATGTATTTGTAAGTATTGTTATATTAAATTAAATGAAAATAGAATGCCTGCTAGAGCTGTACATAATAATCTTGAGTTGATAAATATTCCATCGGAACTGATGGATTTAAATACTTATGAGACTATTCTGATTCAATGTGTACATCCTTTTCAGGCTATTGTTCGTATGGAGCCTAAGACTGGCAAATTAAATCCTTCAGATTTACAAAGAGGATTAAAGGGTAGAGTTGTATATTTGCCACTTGATTTAAAAAAAAATATGGAAACAATTGGTGTTGAAAATGTAGAAGAGGAACATCTAGTTATTCTAGTTAATGGTGTACCTACAAAGAGTAAGAAAATCTGGCAAGAATTAGTGGATGTTAGAAAAGTCAAAAAGGCAACGTTGTATTTAGTCAAAAACAATAAATACTATAAAAATGTATACGTAGAAGAAGAAGAAGTAAGTGAAGAAGAGGACAATAATTTATCTATTGGACAAATTGAAAAAGTTTGACTTATCCAGAAGTGAAGAAATTTATGAGCATTACAGTGTTCATCCACTGCATTCCAAAGAAGCAATAGGGAATGCTATTGAATTATTTCAGATGAAAAAAGCAAAAAGAATCCTATTAGTGTATGGGAAGAAAGTTTGGAAGGTCGTTGTTTACCACAGTTATTCCCTACAGGTGAAGGTACACGATATGATGATCGACCTATGCAGATTCCTGCATCTGAGTACCGGACAACAAGATTATATGCAGAAGGTCCGAGGTTTCGCCAATGCATTCCATATTTGTTTCATCTTCTGTTTGAGAGTGAATTATCTGGTCTTTCTTATGCAGTAAACCATATCTTAAAAAGTGGAGTGCATCTGCAAAATGTTTCAGCAAAGGAATTTATGGATAAAGTGCAACAGAAAGATAGTGTTTTGGATTCACACCTAATTAATTTAATGGCTTGTCAGCGTGGTGATAATGAGTATTGGTACCGTCGTCATGGAGATTTGAAATGCATGCGTAGAAACTTAGGAGCACCTACATGGTTTTTAACTCTAAGCAGTGCAGAGTATGCTTGGGAAGATTTACTTGAATTTCTTCGGGAGGCGAATGCAAACATGGAAAATATAAACTACAAAACACCTGGAGAACTGTGTTCATTGGATCCGGTTAATGTTTGCAGATATTTTAATCATAGATTTGAAGCTATGATGTCTTTTATTACAAACAAGAAAAATCCACCTCTTGGTGAAGTACTGTATTTCTTTTGGAGAAAAGAATATCAAGCAAGAGGTGCTCCTCATATTCATATGCTGTTATGGATCAAGGATGCTCCTAAATTTGGAACAGACTCGGATGAAACTCTACTGTCTTTTATTGAACAATATGCCACTTGTGACATACCTAATAGTACAACTGATAAGGACTTAAGAGGAAAAGTGTTACGCTTTCAAAGTCTTCGTTGTGGAAAATATTGTCGGCGAAAATTCAAATCAAAGAGTAAATTCTACACCAAATGTCATTTTGGATTTGCACGACCGGTACTTTCAAAAGGAAAAGTCAACAATTTTGTGTCATCTTTGCAACATAATATCACAAGAAGGTCACCTAAAAATACGTACAATTTAAGAAGAGGTGAAGAGTCCAAATATATAAATGACTATAACCCAGTCATTTTGTCCATGTGGAATGCTAACATGGGCATACAATATGTTGCAGACAACTCTATTGCTGTGGCTCGATATGTAACGTCTTACATCACAAAATCTGAAAAGACGGAACTGAAGGAGATGTGGGAAGACATTTCTCATGAAAAGAGTCTAAGCAAGAAATTGTATACGTACAGTTTGAAGATGTTGTCTCATCGTGAAATTGGAGCATATGAATGTTGTGATCGCTTATCATCAGCAAGTCTTTATGCAAAATCAAGAACTATCCTGTGGGTGAGTTTGGGTCTTGCAGAAACACGAAACCGTGTTCTGAAACCTGTGCAATAAATTGAATATTAAGCACAGAAAGAACCAAACAGTACAGACATTCTGAAAACAAATATGTTGGATACATACTATCCAAATAGAAGTACTCTGCTTGAAAATATTTGTCTGTATGAAATACTTCAAAACTACAGTTTTAAAAGGAATATTACAGAGAATATTGATAAAGGTGTACACGCTGTAATTGGACATGAAGGATGTCTGGTGAAACAAAGAAAAGGCCAATTGATTAATCACCGAAAACTGAGTTGCGAAACACCTGACAAAAGAGAATTTTACTATTTAGCTCTTTTGCAACTCTTTAAACCACGGCGTACAGAAGAGGAACTACTTGGTGACTTTGATAGTTATGAAGATTCATTTAACGCATCTAAAAGTAGTATCGAATGTCCTATTTTTAGTAATTATCTCCAAATGATGAATGATGAAATAGAGCAAGAAGCAACAATTGCAGCGGAGATTGCTAGAGCCAGTTCACAAGGTAGTCAAAGTTCGGCTTCATTAAGTCAAGATCCACTGGGACAACCAATTATCCAAAATGAAGCAGCCACTGCCATGGATGAGTTGGAAAGAGCAATGCAGCAAGGTCAAGAGGAAGAAATAAACTTAGAAGAATTGGAGAAGCAATTTAATCTTGAGCAAAGACAGATATATGATGAAGTGACAGACCACATTGAGCATGGCTTTCGTCATGAGAACAAAGAATGCCCATGTATGTCATTTGAACCTATTCGACTATATGTAAGTGGAGAAGCTGGAACTGGTAAAAGTTTCCTAATTAAAGGAATTACTACATATCTACAGCAAAGAACTCAGTCAACACTGTCTTGTGTTGTTACTGCTCCAACTGGATTGGCAGCACATAATATTAAAGGTATTACTTTACATCATTTACTGATGCTGCCAGTTGAACATGAAAATAAATTACAATATCACAAGCTATCTGGAGAAGCTTGTTTTGAAGTTTCTAGAGTCCTTAAAAAATGAAACGTCTCATTATTGATGAGGTAAGCATGGTATCCAATTTAATGCTTGCTTTTGTGCATTTAAGAATGCAACAGATAATTAAGACAGAGTATGATGTGTTATTTGGAGGTAAACATGTCATAGTTTTTGGAGACCTACTGCAGCTAACTCCTGTGAAAGGACAACCTGTATTTGAAACTGTTACGCATGAAGAGACTAGAAAGTGCCTGGGCAGTGTTGGAAATGTTAATATATGGTCACATTTCAAATATACTGAATTGATTCAAAATATGCAACAGGCAAAGGATACTAAATATGGAAATATTCTTCAAGATATAAGGATTGGAAAACTAACTGAAGATGCGAAAGAAACTCTACGAACACGATTACTTTCCAAGCTGGTCCCGAATGAAGATAATGTACCTGAGAAAATATATAGTAAAGAGGTAGCAGATAAGTCAGTCATATGCTTGATGCCAACTCTCAAAGAATGTTCAGTTTTTAATGAAAAAATTTTGAAGTTAGAAAATCAAGAAATTAAGAAACTGGAAGCTAAAGATAGAATAGAGCATGAAGGTAGTACTATTGTTTTGTCTGAAAAGTTGAAGTTGAAATTTGATTCTCTTCAGAAATCTATATCTAAAACTGCGGGCTTAGAAAAAAATCTGTATGTATGTTTAAATTGTTGGATTATTTTACAGAGAAATTTACATGTAGAAAGAGGTTTGGTAAATGGAGCAATGGGTAATGTTGTTGGTTTTGTCAATTACTCAAATAGAGATGAGATTGAAATTTTAAGAATCAAATTTGATGGAATTGAGGAAGTTCAACAATTCAGTCGCTGTTCAACTCATTTTTTGCTTGTAAAAGACTTATATGTCCGTCGGAAGCAATTTCTAATTTGTTTGGCATATGCAGTTACTATTCACAAATCTCAAGGTTTAAGTGTAGATTGTGCTTTGGTAAATATTGGAAGTACTGTATTCAAAGAGGGTATGCGTATGTTGCTTTATCTCTCGTTAGAACTTTATGTGGACTTTATCTAATTGATTTTGATGAGACAAAGATTAGTGCAGATTTAAATTGTGTGAAGGAGTATAATAGGTTAAGAAGAGAATATGCTCCAAGTTTACCTCAATATCCTTTAATTGAAATGTGTATGGTTGGTCAGAAATGGAGAAATGAGGAAAAATGTACGGAAGTAGCAGAGAAACGAAGAAAAAAAGATGTAGCTGTCATTGGTGGTAGTAAGAAAAAGGTTAGTATTGAACAGATTGTTGGATTTAAGTTTGAAAACAGGTCTGGTGTCAACTGCTATGCAAATGTAGTAGTTAATGTTGTTTTTTTCTAAAAAAAATTCAGCAACAGATTGTACAAAATCGGGAGCAAACGTTTTGTTGTTCATTAAATTCTGTATTTGAAAAATGTAGCAGTGGTAATAGTGAAGTAGGAAGTGTTTCAGAACTAAGGAATATTTTAGACATATGTGCAGGACTAAATCAATTTTCTCAGAATATTCAGCAAGATTGTCAGGAATTTATTATGTATATGCTTACAGTTTTGGAAGATGAAGGTGTAGATATTGATAGTCGTTTTGGCCTTTCTTATAAATGGCAACATAATTGTGATAATTGTTCATATTCAAGTACTACTGATATACACACTGAAAGATTCATATATTAAACATTACCAGACTGTAAAGAAGTGTCCTTTAATAAACTAGTTAAAGATGCGCATCAGAACATGGTCTGCTCTCAATGTAACTCTGAAATGTTATCAACATTATTTATCCACAGAAATGGACAATATGTAATTTTAATGTTTCAACGATGCAGAGCTGATGGGAGTAAATTGTCAACTTTAATTAAAAATGTTGCGGCTTCTCAAGTATCTATTTCTAGAAGAACATTTGTAACTGTAGCCATTATTTTTCATGAAGGGCCTTCAACATCATCAGGACATTACACAGCTTATTTGAAGTCTCCAACAGGCTGGACGCTCTGCAATGATAGTCAATTGACTTTTAAGAAACGTTTGCCTCTTGACTTAACTAATTCTTATCTGCTATTTTTGCAACCCAAATTTCAGTAAAATTACTTAGTGTAGGAAGATTAATACTGTAAAGATATGAAACTCTGTTGTTTAGAAATATCATGTGACTGAGGGTGTGCAAATCTAGAAATGAAATTTATATTTGGCATAGTGATAGCATCAGGTACAAGTTTACTTAATGTTTGATGGTACAGAACACGTTAGAATTTTTATTTGAAAGGTTGAGAAAAGAATGGATAACACCAAGATTAAGTAATTTGAGAAAATAACTACTTAACTCATACTATTTGGCCACGCGGAAACATATGAGACAACAAAATGTGTACTTGAGATAAATGTTTTGAGAACATATTTCAACGGAAGTTTGTTGAGAGGTATTTAAAAAATAACGAGTTAACTTATACTATTTGGCCACGCGGAAAGGTATGAGAGAAGAAAATGTGTACTTAAGATAAATGTTTTAAGAACATACTTGCACGGAGTTTTGTTGAGACGTATTTAAAAATAAGTGGTATGGTTTAATTAGTTTGTAACTGTGGAAGATGTACTGTGCTTACTCAAGAAATTGCAAATTAGAGAAAAACATTTAAGACATGTTTTTTTCAGGTATTTAAATTATGTATAGAGATCTTGTACGGGTTTTTTAAACACAATCATTTTGATTGTGTTTTTTTTCCCCGCTGTTACATGATGATTACTATTGAAATCACTGTTTATAGTGAAAATCAATATATTCTGAGGACAGCAAAAATAAACTATGTAATATGTTGTTTAAGTTATTTTCTTACAGTGGATTTAGAAATACGTATTATAACAGATTTTTTTATTGTCTTCCACAGATATTACATTTATAAAGTAAGTACAACTAATAACATCGGAGAGTTTCCTCTGCCTCTCTCTTATCCTTATTCTTTTCATCCCCTTTCTTTGTCAGTACTGTTCAGTCACGCTTATTCCGTTTAACTCATCCACATTTTGCGTTGTTTAATTTTCTGTCATGTTTCTCTAACATCTTTTCTGTCACTATTTTATTCAGTCTATTTATCGCTTCAGTGTGTTTCTTCCGTTGTCTCATGGTGACTCACCTTTATTGACCTTGTATCACCTTTGTTTCTAGAATCTTAATTTGTTTGTCTTACCGTACCTTAATATTTGTTCCCTTACTCTGCTTTCATTAATTATGCTCAATTCTTAAACTTAAATCTAAAGGGCCTCCTTTATGAAAGCCTTCCGCCACTGATGCACCACTTTTTCCCATGTTAAAAGTGACGCATGGGCGGCGCAAGGCCTTCATAAATAAGGCCCATACTTTACTTCTCTTACCCTACTTCATTTCTATTTATCTGTGTCTTACAGTCCTTGTCTATTTCTACTCCGTTCATCTTCTGTTACTCACCCTTTTTTACTCTGTTTCTCTTACTGTTTTTCCTTTATTTTATCTATCTCCTTAAGATATTCCTGTACTCTTACTGTGTTTCTTTAAGAGACTGTTTATTTTGTGTACTATCACTGACCATACTCTTATTTTCTCTCTCACTTTACTTTCGTTTAGACACTCATTCCTTCAGTGCCATTATCTCTTTCAATTAATTATCTTACTCATTGATTTATATACTACACATTCTGTCTCTGTCTCTTACTCTCCCTCAGTCTTTTTTTCTTTCACTTTCTGTTTCATTCACTCCTATTTTTTTTGTTTTATGAAATGTACATTATAACCTTATTTTTACTTTTCTTCCACAGATACTATGTTTTTTAAAGAAATTTACTTTTACTTTGTTACTATTTCTTAGGTAAGTATAAAAAAATAAAGAAACTTTTCCATCACTGTGTTATTTCTTTGTCTATCCTGGTCATACCAGTGTCATGTTTTATGTGAGCACTTCCACACAGGATTGGGTGCACTGTCATAAGGAGCGACTTAAAAGTGAGTTTATGAAATCAGCGACATTTCACTGAGTCAGTTCAGCAACGCTGATATATGAAAACATTGGAGGTAAATGATGTTAAATGTTAAATGGTGTTGTTTCCAGGGCTTTAAGAGGTGTTAAAAAAATTGGGGGGTCTCTTCAAAGAGAGTTTTGGTTGTAATTCAGAGGGCAGTTTAAAACGCATAGGCTAAAAATCTGCGCTTAGCATAGTGTTGCGCCCGACTGGTGTTTTGTTGTTTCTGTCATTCTATGCAGATATATAATATAGCAAGTATTTTCTCACGAAAAAAAAGCCATGACTATTGGCTTTGTGAATGATTGCTAATTTCTTAAAATAAAAAAGCAGCAACCATTGCATTGTTGCATATAGTATTGTAAATACTTATGTTCAAAAATGATGGGAGAGTAAAAGAAGGTTAACCTGATCTTTTAAACTTATTTCACAGGCTTCTTTAAAGTAAGTGTTCTATATCATTGTAGTGTTGGCGTTTCACTTTTTTATACCTAACACAATCCCTTCTGTACGCTGTAGCAGGAGGAGCGCTACATACTTGAACATCCTTCAGTGCCCCATTTTCATTCAGTAAGTGGCAATGAGCCTGATACAGAACTTCAATGGGCGGTAGGGGCTGCTCCTGTGCTCCTGGAGGAGTGCAAGGCCACTCCAGCAGTGGGAGTGAAGCCTCTCAGAGGGGAGCAGCGCAGCTCCTTCTGATGGCCACAATTGCAGATAACAGGGTATGGATGTCCGTGGAATTTATGGACGGTTAGTCACTCTAGAGTGTGCGCGGCGCCCCTGGCACCTCATTACAGCGCACAGGGGAGCCGCAGTGCATAGTTTGAGAATCAGAGACTTAGGAGATAAACCTTCATAATAGCAAGGCTCGTAAGTGATAAAAATCGCCGCTGCTCGGCGTTCTAAATATCGACGCTATCGGCGGACTTTTCCATGGTGTAAGTGCTTTAATATCAATGGGAACACATATGTGATAGTAAATCCTGTAACAGCCAGCAGTACTTAACATTACCGCGTGAAAACAAACATTGTTTTCACGCAGCAATGTGTGCCTTGTAATTAGGGGACGGGTTGGATTTAGTTTTATTTTCCACACCCTCATGTTAACGCTGCCGAATGCTTGATTAGAGCAGGCTTTAACAGTCCTGCGATGAACAAGTTTATTCCACCTCTTTTTCTCGCAACGCCGCTTTTCGTGATAGGATGTTTTCCCCTCCAACCACATTTTGCATGTGCTTTGACCTACGCCCACTTTGCATGTCATTAACTTACTGTGCGCAACATATGCAAAGTGGTCTTACGGCAGGCGATGTAATGCCATTTTCAAGAAGGTGCTGGAGAATATTTTCAAGGATAGGTCAAACATTAACGCCGCTTTTATCGGCAGAAAAGTGCAGATATAGCGGCGATAACGGCCTTGATAATATGCTCTATGAATTGCAATCGAACCTAATGTTAGATGTAAAGACAACTAACGTAGGTTTCGGTTGCAATTCATAGAACATACTATGAAGGCTATTATCGTTGTTTTATCGGCAGTGTCCTGTCGATGAAACCGATGATAATGTATTACGTCTTCTTCATAATATGCCCCAAAAGCGTCGATACTTCAGCTTGTGAATAGAGCTCTTTTTGGTACAATGAGTTAGTTCTAAAAATAACTTTTTTTTTTTTTAACAAGTGTTATATTGTTTTTGATTTTTAAAACTGGAACCGAAATTTTGAACTTTAAAACTGTGCAACTGGATCAAAATGAAATGAGAAAAATCATCTTCTGTCAAAGCATTGATGATTATTAATTCTAATTTCAATAAGAGTGAGGCTCTGCTCTCCGTACACAATAATTTCTCCACACAAGTTGCATTTCATATGCACCTTTGACAAATATGGTCTCAAGTCCATCTCTGCACTGGATGGAGATGCAGGTCGTCCACCAGAAGATGTGCTGGCCACAGCTGATGGTAGTTGTGTTGCTAGAGCTCTTGTTGATGCCTGTCCAAATTTCTCAGGATACACTTGTCTCACATGCCTCATCATCGAATGTATTGAAAACGAATACTTTTTCGAAGGATTTCCTCTTGAAATAACTACGTCACAAATTGTGCAAGTGACTTTGGGCGCATTCACTTTTTTTGTTCCTTAGGAAAAGTAAAAAATTGCCAGATGAAAGATTCCTTCCTTTTTTTTTAAAGGTAGGCGATAATTTTCTACAGATTCTGACGATGAATTCTGTGCGGCAGCCATTTCACCAAAGTCTTCGGAAAGATGTAAAACGTTCTTCTCTCTTGAGAGTAAAGAAGATAGTGAGGGAAGTGGGTGGGGTCAGAGAAAATTCCAGAACAGAAACTACTAAGAACCAATTGGAAGTGTTGTTTTCGAGTCACATGACTTGACATGCGCACATTAGGACGTGTATGCGATGACATTTCCCTGGTTACGTACGTCATTTGGAAGTATCAGTCTAATTCACTGAAGTTTCAAAACGTAAAAGGTAGGAAAGCTAAACACAGCCTGATCTTGTACATCTTCTCAGAGGATCCAAGTTCAAATTGTAAAAGTATAAAACTTTTTATGTTTCTGCCCTGGGGTGCGCTCACCAGGTCGCGCACGAAAGTTGAAAAAGGCGTAGTGTTCGATTTAGTCAAAAGTTTCAAAACGTTAAAAAGAAGGCAAGGTACAGTCTCCTTGACCTATTATAACTTCTCTGGGGGGTCTATGAAAAAATTTGATGGGTCGAAACTGCAATGTTTTCCGGAAATATATAGCGCGGTGCGCGCACCCGGTCGCGCACGAAAGTTTACAAAGGCGATCTCCTTTAAATACTGACAAATTTCAAAACGTTTAAAAAAAGACAAGGTACATACTCCCTAATCCACTAGAGCTTTAAAAGGAGTCCCTAAACAACTCTGCAAATCAACAAAACTGTTTTTTCCGATAAAACATTTACTGAAATTCATTGATAAAAGTATAAGTTGTAATCACGATATAATTAATAATTAGCATTTTAAAAACCTATGAAATTCACTGAAAAAACCATTGGTTTTAAACCTGTTATAGTTAGAAAGTAGCATTCAAAAAAACCTATGAAATTCACTGAAAAAACCATAGGTTTTAAACACGTTATAGTTAGGAAGTTGCATTTAAAAAACCTATGAAATTCACTGAAAAAACCATAGGTTTTACACACGTTATAGTTAGGAAGTAGCATTAACAAAACCTATGAAATTCACTGAAAAAACCATAGGTTTGACACATGTTATAGTTAGCTGGACATTTCACTCATATAAAACCAATGAAATTCCCCTGTTATAGTTACTTCAGCTAACTATAACTCGCGCGCCCGCACTGCACAGCTGATGACTTCACATATTACATCACTCATCACATGGTCAGTGACATCACTCATGACATCACTGATAACATCTAACATCTGACATATGCTGCCTACAACATATAGAAATAGTATGTCACTTATTCTTGCATGTATGCAATATGTAAAATCTCCTAATGTAGCATATTAACACTAAGACACTGAGACACTCTTACTAATAATAAAGAAACAATAACCTACATTGACATAATGTATCAGTCATATAGCTACTCATCAACACATTCAGCCACTAAAACAGAAACTGATAGACTGACACAGATATGTATATATCTAAACATTACTCAGTAACCCATGTACTCATTAACATATACTTAATCAGTCAGTTATACAATCTATTTTTCACCAAAAAAGCAACCGTTTATACACTTATATACTAAATTCTTGTTCAACCAACCTTCAGATCTACATATATAAAATATATGTAATTTTCAGAACTAACCCATTTAATAGATGATGTCATGAGTGATGTGATATGTGAAGTCATCAGCAGTGCATTGAGGCGCGTGAGTTATAGTTAGCTAAAGTAACTATAACGGGGGAATTTCATTGGTTTTATATGAGTGAAATGTCCAGCTAACTATAACATGTGTCAAACCTATGTTTTTTTCTGTGAATTTCATAGGTTTTGTTAAGGCAACTTCCTAACTATAACGTGTTTAAAACCTATGGTTTTTTCAGTGAATTTCATAGGTTTTGTGAATGCTACTTCCTAACTATAACGGGTTTAAAACCAATGTTTTTTTCAGTGAATATATATATATATGGCGGATTGGTGCTGGGCTGAACTTTAAATAAAATCAAATTGCACCACGTTGGGTCTCGCTGGTTCCTGTTTGTCGGTGTGGCTGACTGCGCTGCGCTACTTTCGTTGGGGACTAAACATACCTCATATATATATATATATATATATATATATATATATATTACCTACTGGCGGTCGCCAGTAGGTAGTTATAGTTAGGATAATTTTCAATGTTAAATCTCAACATTCTATTTTGAATAACTTTGGCGCCGGTTGACGAATCTGCCTGAAATTTTCAGGAAAATGGTCTCATGGCGGTCCGGTCCTTCCCTGAAAGTTTGGGGGGGATTCGTCAAGCGGGGGCCGAGATAAAAGGGGGGTCCCAAAACGCGTTTTCCCCATGTTAATTTCCATAGGGCGGTCGATTTCACTTTTAGCCCGAACGGCTGAATGGATTTCCACCAAACTTGGCAAAATTGTAGGGACTGGTAGCCCGATGTGCCTTTGCTATGTCTCAAGATATGTGCTCCAGTGGATTTTGAGTAATTAAGGTTCAAAAAAATATATATATCTATAGCAGCGCACGGGTACGCGCACGGGTGCGCGTACCGTGCGCGCCACGCGACTTGCGCGAGGAAAGCTGATTGGCTCTCGGGTGTCTGTAAACATTCTAAACAGTCCGGAGCGGCCGCCATCTTGTGTCTCGGTAAAATCGAGACACAAGAGGTGGCCAAAACAAAGAGGGAAATGAACATAAGGGGGCAGAGTAGACCCCCCCTGACCCCCTAGGTTTGATGTGGGGGCCATAAAAGGGCCCCGCAAGGCAAAAAAAAAAATTTTTTTTTTTTTGATTTTCGCGGGGGGAGCGCCCGGTACGCGCACGGGTGCGCGTACCCGGGAGCGTACCATGGGAAAAAAGAATGACAGTTTTAAAAGTAGCTGTTTAGAAAAAAAAATGTTTAGTTGTTTTTTTTATACATACACATACATATATATAAATGCATATGCACATATATATATGCATATATGTCTATATGTGTGCGTGTAGAGAGAGGTAGAGAGGTAGAGGTGTAGAGGTAGAGAGGTAGAGAGGTAGCGGTAGAGAGGTCGAGATTAGTAGAGAGAGAAGAAGAGAGAGGTAGAGAGGTAGAGAGTAGAGAGTGAGTAATAGAGAGTAGAGAGTGAGTAGTAGAGAGTAGTAGAGAGCAGTAGAGAGAGTAGCAGAGTGAGTAGTAGAGAGTAGTAGAGTGAATAGTAGAGTGAGTAGTAGAGAGTAGTAGAGAGTGAGTAGTAGAGAGTAGTAGAGAGTAAGTAGTAGAGTGAGTAGTAGAGAGCAGTAGAGAGTGAGTAGTAGAGAGTAGGAGAGAGTAAGTAGTAGAGAGTAGTGGAGAATATTCCAAAGTTTGGCACAGCACCACTTTCACAATGAGTCCAATCAAATCATATCACTTAGAGTACTTATTGAAGCGCTGAATCTTGGTGTATATTCAAATGCTTTTATTTTCCTTAAGTTTATGTACCACCGCCAGCCGAAACGTTTCGTTCTGTACAACAGAACTTCTTCAGGGCGTTCTTATTTCCTTCAAGTTATGTCGGTATCCCGTTGTCATATAACTAGATATTTCTTCCAAATGTTAGACGAGACATAAGTATATTCTTATTAAAAGTGACTAGGTATCAATTTTACCCACACAATTCGGGCAGACTTGAGTAATTTATAGCATCCTCAAAGTCAGTCTTTCAAAAATTCCAAAGTATAGGACATGATAATCCAAATCCAAATGTTTCTCAAGAAAAGTCATTTACAATCGTTCGGAATATCGGTGTTTGGGCAGATATGATCCAGGGACCCCCAGTATGCAAGGGGAATTAGTCCCCCCTCTACAAACATGCACGGGGGCTGCGTTGCAGAGAGGTGTAAAAAGGGTTGTGGCTTCATTACACCTCTCTGCAATGCAGTCCCCTGGCGCATACTGGAGATTCCTGGTGGGCTTTCAGGTCTTATATAGTTAGGAATTAGCATTAAAAAAACCTTTGAAATTCACTGAAAAAACCAAAGGTTTCACACCAGTTATAGTTAGGAATTAGCATTTAAAAAACCTTTGAAATTCACTGAAAAAACCATAGGTTTCACACCAGTTATAGTTAGGAATTAGCATTTAAAAAACCTATTAAATTCACTGACAAAACCAGTTATAGTTAGCTGGAAATTTTACTGACATAAAACCATTGAAATTCCCACGTTATAGTTAGTTGGACTCACTATAACTTGCGCGCCTGCAATGCACTGCTGATGACGTCACATATTACATCACTCATGACATGGTCAGTGACATCACTCATGACATCACTGATGACACCATCCAGTGAATGTGTGTCTTTCTGAAAAATAAATTTGTTTTATATATGTATTTGTAAAGGTCGATGGAAGAATAAATGTTTAAATAAGTGTGTAAATGGATGTTTTTTTAAAAAAAAATTGGTTGGTTAACTGGCTTATTAAGTGTATCTTAGTGAATACATATATTAGCGAGTATTGTTTAAATATTTAAATGTTTGTATCAGTGTTTCTCTTTGTGTATAAGTGGCTGCAGGGGTTGGTGACTGACTCACTGTTTGTATGTGTTTTGAAGACAGAATATGTGCAGGACTGTATGGGTGGACGAGTGTGTATATGTGTGTGTTAGTGAGTGAATGACTGTCTCACTAGTGTCTTCATTACTAACGACATATGTTTTAATCTAGTATATGTGAGTATTGATGTATATAAGTGAGTATAGTATATATAGTGAGAGATTGTAGGAGTTCCTGTTTAAATAAGTATGTGTTTCTATAAGTGATTGTTTAAGAGAGTAAGTATGTGTAAGTTTCCTTAGAAGTAAGGTGGTAGTGTGTGTATAAATGTATATGCAAATAAATGGATGTTCAATAGTTTATGTGCATGTGTGAGTATGTGTGTGAGTAACTTTTGGATGACTGCTGATGTGTAACAGGATGTATAGGTGTATCACTACATATGATGAGTGAGTATATATATGAGTGACTATATAGAACTGTTGGTGAATGAGTGGATGAGTATATAGATGGTGGAATTACTGAATTGGTTGTTGTTACTGGTTTGGGTATCTCCATTTTTTTGAAAATGTTTGTTTCTATTTTTGAATATTTGTTTCAAGCGTTACATTACACTGAAATTAGGTCTGTCACTCTGTCACAAGGATGGTGTCATCAGTGATGTCATGAGTGATGTCACTGACCATGTCATGAGTGATGTAATATGTGACGTCATCAGCAGTGCATTGCAGGCGCGCAAGTTATAGTGAGTCCAACTAACTATAACGTGGGAATTTCAATGGTTTTATGTCAGTAAAATTTCCAGCTAACTATAACTGGTTTTGTCAGTGAATTTAATAGGTTTTTTAAATGCTAATTCCTAACTATAACTGGTGTGAAACCTATGGTTTTTTCAGTGAATATATATATATATATATATATATATATATATATATATATATATATATATACTTACAGTGTAGTGGTTGCAAAATAATTCACATGCAATAAACTACATCTGTTGTAGTGACCCACCACTGGCCTATCTCTTAACCATGAGCCTTAAACTAAAAACAGCAATTTCCATGTGAGTGTACAAGTGCAACCGGGGTGCAAGCAATCCAGTGTAAGCGAATCACTTGTATTTGGTTTGCCTAGCCTGGAAAAAGTGCTTTGAGCCTATTTGATTTGCAATATTGAAATTGCTTCGTGATTGATTCGTTCATTCAGTTTGTCTCTTTTAAATGTGTAAAACTTATTGCTAGGTGACTACGTTGCACTGCAGTTTATACTCAGTATGGGTGTGAGGTGTATCCTTCTGTCCTTAGCTAGGGATCAGGTGTTTGTTTTCCGGGGGCGGAGGAAGTCTACAGTACCTCACCAAATTACATAATTCATGCCAAAATTCTGAAAGAATACAGCAATTCCATAAGTTATATTGATATCTTAACATAGGCAGCACAATGCCGCAGACAATAAACTGGAAATATCATCTGGGCCTGCCCTTAATGCCTGGCCTTGGAGTCTCCTTTGATTCAGGATGGGGTAGGCCATTTATAGTCATGCACAGTGTAACTGCACATGAAATTGTTCACATGACACGACTCACAGCCCAACCTACTGCCAAACTAAGTTCTGTAGACACCATTGTCTCCCAGCCACGGTCGGTAGTGGGAGTACCTGATGGGCCGTGACGTTGGGAGGGGGAGGGCTGGGTGGGGGATAGTAAACTATGGATTAAGGAGGTTTACAGGTAAGTAAACGTATAAATAAATAAAACGAATTTTGTTGTATGCACTGCATCCCCAAATGCGATGCAGTGCACACAATACAATTTGTTTTATTTATTTATATGTTTAAATTCCTGTAAACCTCCGTAATCCATAGTTTACTATCCCCCACCCTGCCCCTCTCCCTCCCGCTCCCCATGTCAGCACCTGGCAGGTACTCCCACTACCGACCGCGGCTGTTGTCTCCTTCTTTTACTTTAGTCTTTTATCTATCATATGCATATCATTTAAGGGTCATCAGGAGTTGCAGCAGTGACCCCTGACTCTAGCTTGCTCTTTGTGATCTCTGGACTCAGAGATGTCAAAATCAGTGCCAGGAACTTAGAAGCTGCTTGTTCTTATGGCGTCAGTTGGGGCTTTACTCTCCTGGTTTTCTACCATTTTTTTGTTACACTAATAGTGAATAACATTATGTAATTCACTATTAGTGTTATGCAAAATGGAGTACAATTAGCTGGAATGGGGCCTTCCTGGCAGATAAGGTAGGTAAGCATGTTTTTACATGTTTGTTGTGTGGCTGCTTGTGGGTGAGTGTATTTGTTTGAGAGAGTGTCTGTGTGTACCTGTGTGTGTAATCATTAATGTGAGAGTAAATGAGAGTGAGAGTTAATGACAGGTAGTGTGTGACAATGTGTGAGTGTCAGTGTGTATGAGTGAGTCAGAATCGGGGAGACTGAGTAAGAGTGACTGCAAGTCAGAGAATGAGTGAGGGAGGGGTAGAGAGTGTGAGAAATAATGTGAGTGAGAATGAGGGCGAGAGACAATGAGTGAGTGGGTGTGAAAAAACGATTTAAAATGCCTGAGTGAAAGTATGACTAAGTCAGATAGAGAAAGTAAAATTTGAGTGACTGAGAATGTGTGAATCTTACCGAGTGAAAGTGAAAGTGAGTGAGAGTTCGGAAGTAAGAGTAAGAGTGTGTGCAAGATAGTGAGTGACAATGAATGAGTGAGTACAATTTGGTCAAAATGAATACGTGAGTGTGAGTGAGAATAAGTGAGTAAGTGGACGTAAATGAGCATGAGTGAGATTGTGATGATATGCTTGTGAGTCTGCTGTTTGCCATGGCATACTGAAGGTAATTGTTAATGGAGGCACCCATGGCAAAATGCTGGCACTTGCATACTGGAGGGAATTCTTAGCATGACACACATATGTGAGAAAGTAGTGGCATACTGGAGGTAGTCTTTGGCATAACAGTAAAATAGTGGTATTTACATGATGGAGGTCATTAGGTCTGAAGGTAGTTCTTGACTTAATGATAAAATGCTGGTATTAGCATAAGAGAGATAATTGGTGGCATTTAGAGCACGGATGGAAAAATTCTGTAGCTGGCATACTTGAGGAAATTTTTGGCTTGGGAGCATCTGTGTCCAAATGCTGGCACTACCACATTGGAGGTAATTATTGTCATTAGTGAGGGCAACAGGGGTACATGAAAAGGGGAAAAACTACAAAATGCTGGCCCTGACATACTGAGGTAATTGTTGACGCAAGTGTCACGCATGGTATAGGGATGGCATTAATAGCAAATATTCTGGCACTGCTATAATGTTTGCAAGTTATGTTCTAAAGAGGGCACCCATGAGAAAATGCTGGTCCTGGCACAATTGAGGTAGTTTTTGATATGTGGGGGCACCCATTGCACATTTTGAAAAAATGGTGTCAACTCCAGGGAAGTGTCTGGTTCTATTGGCTTGCTACACCAATTGAGGACTTGGATATTTAAAGTGTCCTTTCAGAGACTATAGCTTTTCAGCAAAGTTAAGTGAAAGTTTCCTCTAAAATGCACTATTCGACCCCAATTTTAAAAAAATGTTCTCAGGGGCAGCCCTCCCCCTCCCCCCAAACCCTATTACGAGATGTCTGGTTTGCTTCACTCAGTCACTACAATTCAGGGCTAATATTATGCCCCACAACCTTCAAAGATCATGCACCACCCTATTATATGTGGTATCTAAAATAGACGTGTATGCGTTGCGCTGTTATATAACCACACAGCAATTATGGCACTTCAGTAATGTCACTTATTGTGATGTCACCAGAGTTAAGGTCATGTAACATGATGTCTTCGGAAAATTCAGTGTCACAGGTCATATGATGTCACTACCTGTGATTTCATTAGGGCCAACAAGCACTTCTTATCATGTAGGGTGACAGAGCGCTTTACATCACACACCGCACACATATTATACAAAGACAATAAATCATACAAGTGTGTACAATCAACATAAATGAAATACTACATAAGACAATGAGGTCTAAAAGATGTAGGAGTCAGAGTTACTTGTTTGCCATTGATACTAATAGATATCATATGTTAAGAGTCCTTGGTTTAGAGAAAAACAAAATCGGGTGTTCACACTTAGGATTAAAAACATAACACTGTGGTTGTTGAAATCTGTACTAAAGAGAATTTCTAGACAACTTTTAGAGAGTAGGGAAGGATTGATGAAAAAACTGTGAACTTCTAAGCCTGTGCATTCAGTTTTCACATGCCTCTTTCATGGCACTTCATAGCCCTGTCAATACTGAGTGGGGGCCCCCATCCATGTACTTTGCAGGGGGGCCCCATCAGGTTTTGTTACGCCCCTAATCTGTTGGCCTGCTGCAGAACGTTTTAATGAAGTATGTGCAGATGCATGCTGTTCTTATTAACCGGGTGTGCATACAACCAAATGAACCTGCTTCGGTATTAGCTAGGACAGCAGTGTGCAGATAGGCTTACTTCCACCCATCGCAGGCACTTTGACTATATACACAACTGATAGCTACAAAATATTAATGGCTAATGCCGAATGGTACAAGATTCAAATATGGATTATACAGTCTATAAAGCCTCCTCCAGACTCATATGTAGGACAGGATTCACACAAATGTGCCACATAGATTCCAGCAACCCTCACCCCTTTCTACACAAGGGAGGGAATGCTTTATGCCATCAAGGATGCAGAGGTACTACATCATGCCTGCAAACAATTTACTGCCTTGCACAATGCCCTTGCAAGCCTAACGCACTAGGGCCTCATTTATGAAAAGTGACGCATCGCTGCGTGAAAACAGCGATGCGTCACTTTTCACTGCGCACTCCTTGCAACATTCCTGATGAATCATATTTAATGTATGACGCATCATGTCGCAAGGAGTTACAGATACGTCAGTATTTCTGACGTATCTGTAAGCGCAAAAGTGACGCATTGCTGGAGTGCGTCACAAAAGTGACGCAACTCCAGCAATGCGTCCTTTCACATGGGGATAGCCCCATGTGAAAGGGCATGCGTCAGTCTCACACCTGCTGTGAGGCAGGCGCAAGATTTTGACGCAACAGCATCCTAATAGTGATGCAGTGAAATCTCATAGATTTCACTGCGTCACGACACTGCGTCACTATTACGAGGCTTTTTGCGGGGGAACGCCCCCTCTGCATACATTATACCTGGCGCTGGTATAATGTGGCGCAGGGGTTTAAAAAGTGATGTGTCACTTTTTAAATATGGCGCAACAAAGCGCATTTTGTACGTCGCGGTGCGTCACAAAAAGTGACGCACCGGCGGCGCAAAACTGACGCAAGGCCTCATAAATAAGGCCCCTAGTGTCTCCATCCATAGTAAAATAAGACCTATAAATCACTTCCCCAGCCTAATCATGCAGCTCCACCACACCTAACATTCACAACTCTCCAAGCTCAAAAACATTTTACCATTTATAAACCCTAATCTTACAGGACTGCAAGATAATTTTAACCTGGGCATGCTTCACGTCAGTGGTAAATGGAAGTCAAGGAATGCACACTATCCCACATTGCCAACCATCCATGTAAAAGACAAGCATGAATGTTACATCCATGTAAGAAACGTTTATTTATATAATTTGGCAATTAACTACGCGTCCCTACAGACTCGCATCTCTTCGTTTTCTCCTCGTAAATGTATTACATTCTTTCACTCCATGCATGTTTTTCCATCGAAAATGTATTACATTATTTCACTGCGTGCATGCCCTTAATATTCAATTTATTTCACGGTTTTTCCTTTGTGCTACTCGCGTTTCCTTCCTGTCTCTTCTTGCGCAGCATTGACTCCAATATTAAAGAAACGTCGGGTAATTATTAGCCTGAGATCTGTTCCTGCATGCCGTTAATTTTTCATTTGCTTCACGTTTACTAGCGTTTCCTTCCTCTATTTGGTAATTAATAGCCTGAGCTCCCTTAGATTTCCCTTTAAACAGTGTATCCCTGCACTCAGCCCGTGCAGAGATCGACTGCGGCTGATCCTGCCTGGGGCTGAGTGTATTCTCCGAAGAGCGCCGAACGGCAGGGGATACATAATCTCATGGGTATACCAGATATAACACATCACCTGATCCCTCCAGGCATTATCAGTGGCGTAACGAAAATGGAGGGGGCCCCCCTGCCACGTACACAGAGGGGCCCCCCTCTGGGTTTAATTCGGAGTTTTTGGGCCTAAAAATTGTGCTGAGGGGGCCTTCTGTAGCTGGGGGGGGGGGGGGGGGGGGGGGGGGAAGGGTATGGGGGAGGGTGCCGCACCGCGGGGGCTGCAGGGGCCTGTGTTACGCCCCAGGGCATTATATACTGTCTCTCAGGAGCTTAATCATTCTACTCAGTGATGGGCGAAAGGACAGTTCAGTTCCAACACTTATTCTTCCATCACTCGCATATTGGTGGTACCACATTCATCATCTATTGTTTGATGGTAAATGTCATTCTATCCATATGGGCTTTCACCATGTGGGCTGAGTTCATCAAAGGAGAGCTCCCATTGCAATGCTGTGGTACAGAAGCGTTCTTTACTGCCTGGTTGACTAACCCATTTCCTGCCCATTTCCTGTTTTCCCCTTGGTATATTTTACATTCACCTACCTGAAGCTGTAATTTGTAACGTGTGTATGTTCTTCACACTGCTATTGTTCATAAATACACAGGTTATATGTACATTTTGAAACTCATTTTTCTGTCACATCTACGACAAGAGTATCTAGATTTGTACTGCCAGTCAACAAGAGCTCTACAATGGCTGTTTATGAACCGTCTCTAGAACGTTTTTAGACATCCTCACACATCAGGACCCCTCCGAAAATACCATAGACAAATGGGGTCGCCATGTTTAACAGCATTTTTAACTCAGGAATGGGACAATGTAACATATTATTATAATAAATCAAAAACTTTGAGCAAAGAAACATTATTTTGTTTCAGTGCTTCTAAATATTTTGTAATTCGTTTGATGGACTAGATTTTCTGGGACAGATATGAGAGATATGATTTAATGAATGCTGACAATTTACATAAAGGGCATTATTTATTTACTTCATCATATATCATATTCTTTTGACATACTATTCCATCATTTCTGGCATGTCAACCTCAAGCACGTACCCGCGCACCCTTTCATAAAAGAAGCATTTTAAAAAAGCAATGAACTCCAACATTAAAAAGTGAGGGCAGTGGTTGACCCACAATAAATTCCTTTATTTGAAATTGGGCTTCACTCCTGCCATCGAGGTGGCTGGTTCAGAATTTGTGAAACCAGCAGGAGATTGTTCCCACCAGTGACCTCCCTACAACTGCAAAGGCTGGATATTACCAGAGAGGTGGGGCAGCGTAAATGACTTCTGCAAAAACAGTCACGACTAATGCTGATGGAGCATGCCTGCTAGAGTCGCACCAAAGCCTTCTGTTTTAAATGAGTGTGATGGATCAGCTCATGCTGCCTATCGGAACGATGCCTACTGATGTGCTTACCATTTTGGGCACCCATGTTTGTTGACTGCCACTGGTCCTAGAGCGGCATGCCTGCTATCAGCTGGCCTGCTTGTTGCTACTGATCACCAACACCACCGTACAGCACCACTAGTCGAAGGAACGCTCCGTGTTCGAGCCAAAACTTCTTCTACATCCCCACTAGGGTGTACCTTAACTCTGTCTTTTGGATCTTCCTTTGGTATGAGGAGTCGCATATATCCTCACTTGCAGGGCTCAGCATTATTTGGAAAATCCTTTTATATTGCAGCTGGAGAGCAGAACTGCCAAGAGGTGTAAATGCGGTGTAATTTAAGACAGTCACATCCATTCAATTTAGAATGCCTTTATGTTTCATAGAATAACCCAAATCGGGAAAAACAAATTAATTAGCTCCACCACTTGTCTTTTCAGCCCTGTTGGCCAAACTTGATTTTCTTTTTAGAAATTTACAATCAAAGTTTACCAATTTAGTGTCACTTTACGTTTTTTTAGCACGGCATATATCATGCATCAGAAGTTTCTCGGCCAAAATGAAATATATGTGTGTGCTCTATGTTTTAGATGCTGGTGGAACAACTATATTCTTCACTTCTACATCCGCAGTACTCTGTGTGGGCCTGTGGGTACCCCTGGTTATTACAGTTGCAGGATTGATGGAACAAGAAGGCCTATGATTTTAAACAAAGAACATGTGAGGGTCTTTACCTCAGGTTTCAATCACTGCAGTGGTCAAAATACCATGGGCCATATGTAGGTAAATTATATTTACTGATTCCTAAATAACAAATTTTACAGATTCGGAATTTAGGATTCGGTAAATAAGATGTAGGTATAATATCGGTAACATTTACCGATTCGAAAAAATTCAGAAAATGTGTACCGAATCGGTATTGTGCATCCACCGCACTCCACATCCAGGAAGTGGCCACACCCATGCAGGTGCAGACAATCAGAACCTTCTGGTGAGATGGTAGTTCAGAGGAGAGCAACTGAGCCACTGGCTGAACATTGCTGAGGAGAACAGCAGGATGGCATCCAATGAATCTGAGAGGGAAGGAGCAAAAAGGAAAAGGAAAATGAAGTTCAGTGCAAGTGAGCTTCAGGTCCTTGTCGAAGAGGTGGTGAAACACCACACACAGCTTTTTGGAAAGCAGTCCCTGCAGGTAGCAGAAGCAGTAAAAAGGAAGATCTGGCTGGCAATTCAGGCAAAGGTGAATGCCACGGAACATCGATGACCTCAAGAAAAGGTGGTATGACCTTCAAGTCATCACCAATGGAACGCTGGCTGCACAGAGGAAAAAGGCCAGTCTTACAGGGGGAGAAAGGAGCAGGGCCCCTACCCTCACTGACCTAAAGCAGCTGGTTGAGTCAACCCTTGAGCCCAAGAGCATGTCTGGAATCAGGGATGCAGAGAGCTCAGCCAGATCAGCCACAGAACAAGGTAAGAAGCATGCACAGCAATCCTCCCCCTTCCCTTTCATCATTCCCCAATGTGCCTGTGTGACTCACACTCCAGTACAGGTTTTAGTATACACCAGCAATGCATTATGGGAGATGTAATCAGTGAAACACCCATCATGACAGTCATCACACTAAACAACAAGGCATGCCACACACATCAGTTAGAAGCAGCAGAGGACATTGAGATAGTGTGACAAGAATGTAATTTAATATTGAAATGCAGGCCTGCAGGACCACTGAGCTAATATCCATATCTGTCCACATGAGAGTCATCGCGCAGGACCGTGCAGGAGAAGGAGGGAAGGGCACCCCGGAAGGGAAGAACAGAGGATGCCAGCACAAGTACAGGTGACAGCACTCCACCACCACCGGCATCAACACCACAGGCAGCTGCACCAACAGAGCCAGCGACAACACCAGAGCAAGTATCTCCACTGCTGATTGACTCACCACCACAGCAAACCTCAGCCTCACCGACAGCAACATCACCTGTGGCGGTAAGGCCCAGGAGGCATGCTGTTGCTACTCTCCATGTCATGGAGTCGTCCTCTCAGGACACAAGGTGGGGTCACAAAGCAACTGGTCCACGGAGGAAACAAATGCTGGGCTGCAGTCCACCTCCGTGGGCGCGCACACAGGTGCGAGATGCCACAGGGCCTGGGAGCACAGCACAACTCAGCAGGGTGATAGGGTCTTCAGAGGGCTGGAGGCCAGTATGGTAAAGGTGCAGTGCCTGCAGGGGAAGGTGATTCAGTCAGTACAGAGAGAAATGCGGCACCAAAACCAGAACATGGTTGACATTGACAGGGGCATCAGCTCTATGGCAAAGGGTATCAAGGAGATGGCTGAGGGAATGTGGGACATGTCCCAGTCTGTGTTGGTGCTGTGTGACAAACTGGACAAGGGCAGGAGAGGCAAAAAACTGGAGCACCACAACAGGGCAGTGAACCGCCTGGCAACTGCCAATTCCCTGCTCTGCAGGCACTCCGTGGCAGTGCAGGAGGGGCTTGTGCACTGCTGCACTGATGTCTCCAGGTGGATGGGGAAGGTGATATCTGCACTGGAAGTGCTGCTGACCACCCAGTCAGCCAACGCTGGGGCTCTAGGTGTGGGGGAGAGTGATGAGACCACCAGCAGGAACAGCATTACCCCCCTGTACCAGACATCCGAAGGAGCAGCAGGCGGCATGCTGCGGGTCCTGGCTCAGCAGACAGTGAGGCTAGCCAGCTGCAGGCATCCAGCTCTGTTGTGCGTGCCCACACATTTATGAACATATTTAGGGTGAAGTAACCCATGACTACCTATTAAGGTTGTCACCAATTGGACTGGCATGGTGTGCCATTTGTTCATTGTCGTAGTGCCCAGTTATTAAACTATGTTAAGTAGGCTGATAAATAAATGTGCCCTTCGGTGGTGATTGGATGAGAACTCAAGTTTAAAGTACAGATTTCAATCTAGCCCTCTAAGAAGAATTCAATGTTTGGAACTTGACATAGTTCTGAAATGCAGTGCCAACTCCACCATCTGGTCTAGCTTCTCTGTCCAGTCTAAATAACTAATAGTTATACGGCAGTGGAAGACGGGTCATTCATTTAGAAAGGTTTCTGTGAAAAAAACCTGGGGCAATAGAAGATAGAAGATCCCCAATTCCAGTTCCATGTTTCGGTAACAATCTAACATTACAGTAGATGCCAAATAAAATTAATTAAGTTTGGGAACAATTCTTCCACAATTTTTGGTGGAAGAAATTAGAGAGACTGGTGGAATGAGAACTCCAACAGAAAACAGGAATACGGAACACATTGTGTGTCACATTCTAGCAAATTAGCCTTAATTACCATGAGAGGAACCTTGCAACTTTACATAACAGACTGAGATCATGTGTTAAAAATCAAAAGCTGAAATTATCTGGGTGGGTTGCAGAAGTCCCATGCATGAAATATGGAAGTGTGCTATTATCCATTATATATCCAACTATACATCCAACTTACATTCTGTAGTTGAACTGACACAATTAGATTTCAGTTTTTTTGTATTCATTGTCTTTATGTGGAAATGATCTTTATCTTTTTTCACATAACATTTGGTCATTTGTGTAGTTGATGATCAATAAAAGTTTTCTGGAAAGAAAAAATAAAGCTCTAATTCTAAAGTGAAATAATAAAAGGTATAAGGTGTTCACCGGTGGGTAAAAATAATACTAAAGTAGGAGGATTAAGCTTGTTGAGGGAAGGCTAACAGATATTGGGGTGTATTCAGCAGAAGGACGCACTAACCACAGCCTGATACATATTATAGAGTGAAAATGTGTCTTTTCCTGAGGGCAGCAGGGCAGCATATGGTGTCAAATCAAAACTTTGTGCATAGGGATCAGCATTTCATGGACAGTCGGAAGAGAAAGAACTATCCTGTTGTGGGGGGGATCGGTGAAATGTTCACTGGCAAAGGGAGCTGGAAGCTAAACATAGGCTGGCCACGTTGTTCAGACATTTCCCAAAGCTTGGCTATTGTTTTCTTGAACTGCTTATAATTCCTATGCGAATATTACATGTTGTGATTGTAGGAGGCTGTTGAAGAGATTTAAAATTTCATACTATCAGGTAATATAAAAGCTGGAGTTTCTTTTTGAAAAGCATGAGAAAGTTAGCATTTGAATGTATCGTACAAAACCTGTCAAAGTACATATTTTCTATTGGCTAACTTTGTCATCAGAAGGAGATAAGGTAATTTAAAGACTTGTGGTATAGATGTATGAGTGTATGTGTTTGTATAATTGTATGTATTGGGTATAGCTAAGTGTGGTGTGTATGTGCTTCCATAGGCTGGTCATATACGTAAGGATCTCTGGTGACATGCATGTGCTCTAAAAGAGAAAGTTCTACTCAGACAGCCAGAGAAGCAATTAGGGACTGGCATCTGTATGCTTGTGCTACTGCTTTGACACAATAAACTTCCCTGGTTTACATTGTGAGAGTTGATGTCAACTTCACTTCAATGTTGGTTATTAGCAACTGAGGTTAACCCTGTGTGGGCACACCTACATTCTTATGTATACCCTGTCGAGGAGTTTGAGACTAGAAGATTTTATTTGAAGGAGGGCATCTGATTTTGGATCTGTAAGTTGACATCTGTGCTTTGCTGGATTCCAGTAACTTTGTTTATCCCCATGCTGGCTGTTTGGCAGTTTGTCCTGTCTGATGTTTGTGCAGAAGGGTGTTGTACTCCGTTTGTGAGCTCCCTGCAAGCGTGCTCTTCTGTGCTTGTCCCCGCTGTGCAATCATCCTGAGCACTTCTATTATCTACAAACCTGAGCATGGCAACTGTTACAAGTATATCTATATGCATGCGCTCTCGCTCTTCTACCTGCTCCAGTCGTCACCGCCACAACAAGCTACCTATGATCCCATTGCAACACCAATTGCTCACCTGCATCCTGCTTGCTATTTGCAAGCGTGCCCATTTTGGGGTGTAATTGTGGCTCCATTTCCTGATTTGAAAGGTTGGTAATGAGAGTTTGCTAGTGACGACGGCCTACCAGTGTGGTACTTGGGTTTTGCCACATTGCCATCTACTGACTTCTTTTTGGATTTTACGGCAACTATTGGAATTCTTTATACAAACTTTTCCCTGGATTTCAACAGCTATTGGCACACTTTTTTGTGCTAATATCTCTACAGCAATCAGCATGCTCATATTATATTTGAATCTGAGTGCTGACAGCGTTTAGCAATCTTTTGTCTACATATAATTTTCTCTCCTTTTTTGCCCATGTTTTTGTCTTGCTGTGGACATTTGAAAAACCCTATTTACTGTGTATTGCAATTTTATTTAGTAAAGTGTTAATTACTGATCAATGCCATATTGATTCACACATTGTTTTTTGTTTTTTCTTTCTCTTTGAGACTTTTCTTTAGATGTAGGAGTGTGTTGTAGTCATAGGTTGAGGGAAATTATTATTAAAAACTGTGATATCTCCAGCTCCCTTCCTTCAAGAACCTGGGGAGCCTCAGTTGAAGTCGAGAGTTTGGAGTAGGTCATTTAATACTTACATGGGAGCAATTGACTGTCATAAATGTAAACTCGTCAGAAAAAGGAATCTGTTGTACTATTATATAGGCATCGAAGGGCAGAATATTTTTGATAATTTAACTGACTTTAAACCTAGTGAAGATGAAGAACTGGACAAATATCAAACTGCTATTAAGCAATTGGAATCAGATTTTGAAGGCAGGGCCAACCTTGTTGAATGAAAGCATAAGTATTTTACTAGAGTTCCAGGGTCTTCTGAGTCGGTGGATTAGTATATTGCTGTGCTAAAAGTCCTGGCATCTTATTGTGATTAGTAGAACTTCACATCTCAATTGGTAAGGGATCAGTTAGTAGGGAGGTTCAGTTCTAAGAAAATCCAACAGCGTTTATTGACATGTAAGAAACCTACATTAGATGACCGATCGATGTAGCTAAAAGCATAGAGTTATCTAGGAAGGATTTTCAGTTATTTGACAGTAGTGTTAAGCAAGTGGCCATAGCCATTCAAGATCCCAATAGAGGACAACAGTTCAGTCAGCAGCAGCAGCAACAGTCAGGATCCACTTCTGTACCCAAAGGTTCGGGAAATACTATGGCCCTTTTTATGATGTCAACAGCGATGCGGATTGGGAAACGACTGACCTCAGGTTGGTGGTTCCAACTGCATTACTTGGATGTGACTGCACATGGTGCGCTGGCAAGCTCTCATTTCTCAATGGGAGCTTGTGCTGCAGGCAGGCGGAAACTGCGCACAGCTCAAGCTCCTATTGAGAAATGAGAGTTTGTGAACTTCCCTGCACCTTTTGGCATGTGGCAGGCACCTCCATGAGATGCCTGCCACACGGTGCTGGGATGTTCAGAGGGGAAACATAGGTGCCCCCCAAGCACAGATGGAGCAGGTCAATGGTCTCTTTTGGACAGCCTTTCCATGTCAGAAAGGCCAACATGGAAAGGCTGTCAGAAACCAACAACATAATCCCCACAACAGAAACACCGACCTTAAGAGATTATGAGGCTTTTTCGATGGACCGATAGGCTCCATGAACCTGTCGGATTGTGTTGGTTAGTCCTTCCAACTGCTGCCTCTGACTGCATGCATCGTAATGCATCGGTTGGATGTAGAAGTAGTTTGGACCACAACCAACAAGCTGTCGGTTGTGGTCCTAACCGGATCGTAAAGAGGTCCTTAGTGTTTTAGGTGTGCTTCCCATTTTCATGTTTACAATTTCAAGAAATGTCCAGTAGTTTTGCAAGAATGTTGGAAATGCAACAAAGTGGGTAATTTTGGCAAAGTGTGTTGAGGGGTTAAATGTTCTGGAAGTAGTAAACCTATCTCAAGAGACACATTTGTTTGTGCTGTACAGAGTCATGATGCCATGGAAGATTTACACTGTTTGTAGAATAAGATTGAGGAATTAGTTCTTGCTGTTGATGTCATTGGTGCTAAAGACAGTGTGGGTTCCAACATTTTACAGTGACCCTTTCGTTGAATTTGTCATTGATGTGACACTATTTTCTTGTAAGTGGAATCTGGAGCAAAGATCAACATGTGTGTGAATCTGGAGGAGAGGCGCAACGTGTCAGGGTCTGATATGGTATCTCAGAATGCTGTAGAATTTGTGTTAAATGGGTGGGCGAAAGAAAAAGGTCTGACACCGAATTTACAACATTTTCAGAATTTTGCAGATGAATTTTGTCCCTGATGTTGCTTAAGTAACAACCATCTTGGAACTTTTGTCCTGGAGCCTAGAATGTTATTTAGTCCAAATAAATGTGTGTAAGAATATTTCTATTATTTTGTTCAGGCCTTTTCATGTTTCGCCATTCACACATAAAGTACATGATTGTGTTATTTGACCACTTGTCTTGGTGGGTGGAAGTGAAAGGTGTTGTGGAGCCTACCACAGCTAGCGTGATAAATCATTTTAAGGACAATTTTGGAGAAGGTGCTCCAAAGTGTTGTCTGACATTGGAGTACAGTTCATTTTGATAGTTATGCAGTAGTATTTCAGGAAATATTGGAGTAAGCGCAACCTACACCACTTTATTCCCACAATTTAATGAAAGAGTGGAGCGCTTCAATAAGGTGCCATAATGGGGATGTGGCCAAGCGCCAAAGGAGATGCTTGCAGACGAACGCAGCACCAAGAAAAACCCCACCAGTAACGACCAAAAATCTGTATAACTGATCTGTGACTGTGAAGCCAAAAGTAGCTGAGTGCCCGGAATCAACGCCTAGGTTATTGCAGTGGAGCTGGTGTTTGGGGAAGATTGGGAGACCGGTCCTGATCATCTTGCCTCCATTGCCCCTGAAGCCAGGACCTGGCATGGCGGCAGACCCAGAAGGTGGGCGGCGCAATGAACACACCACGGAATGTGAAGGGTGAAGATAGTGGTGTGAGGAAGCAGTAATCATGTCCTCCCAGTGAACCCCCCACCAGTGCAACAGGGAAGCAGACACAGAGGGGTCGAGCAACCAGAGGCGCAGGAAGTGACCATCAGAGTCAGAATGATCCGCTAACATGCACCCCTTAAACAACAGACGATATGTCCCCAGCTCATAAAACTGGAACACAGCATAAAGGGAGTCACAACATATAGTTGCGAGGAGAATGGAGAAGTACCCCAATCTGGATGGGTCCGGGACCCTCCCCTCCCCCTTTCATTGCTTTCCTCCACCGAAGCGAGGGAGTATAGCCGAGCAGGCCCCCCCTCCAGGGCACCTACAGAACTGGTTGACGCAGGGGAGTAAATAGAGAGGAAGAAGCAGAAGCAGCGAATGCCACACAGTGAAGAGCCCGAGTATATTTGTTCCCAGCCCTTAAGTTATGAACCCCTGGTTGCAGAATAGGTGATGTGGATCAAGGGCCCGCGACGCACCCAAGAAGCCCCAGGTGAAGACCCAAAACACATGCCCCACACTGCTATTTAGACTAGAAACCTAAGCGCTGAGCACATACACGAGTGTCCAAAAAATGTCCAAAAATGATCTTCAAGTCTTATTCTAGTTTTTGGCCAGACTTCATTTTATTCTGGTAGTCACATCAGCCGGACACCAGTCAACACGTGTTTCATATTTGGGTTTAAAGTCACCCTACGACTTCTTCAGGGCTGGAATAAGTTAAGTAATACAATATAGTCTCAATGTACACATATCAATATACATGACACCAAACCACCGGTGAAGAAATTACATTCCAGACTGTGGATATCATGTTAATTAAAACCCAGAGGCAATTTCGTGCCTAGTTAAAAAAAACAGTGAAATGAATGAATGAAATGAAAATGATTTTTGTAAAGAGGACGTAGGTGCCCTGAGGCGTCCAAGTGCTGAGACTGAGAGTGCTATTTAGAAGAGACATAAGGGCCAAGGGGAAGCTCTACTTGTTAAACAGAAACGTTTTCAGTTGTTTACGAAAGGAAGTCAGTTCCAGATTGGACCTTAAGTAGAGGGGGAGAGCATTCCACAGCTTGGCCACATTAAAGGAGAAAGAGCGACCTCCTGCTCTTGTTCTGCTGATCTTGGGCACTGTAGCCAAAAAGGCATGGGCTGATTGCAGTTGTCTGCTGGGGTGATACAGAGTGGTTAGAGAGAGGTTGATCGCGGGCCAGTTGCCCAGAATGGCTGATGGGCGATACAAAGGGACTTAAAGCAAATTCTCTCCCTAACAGGAAGCCAGTGTAGGCTTTTCAGCCCGGGCTTAGCAGATAGCCTGCGGGGAATTTGCAATAGCGTACGGGCAGCACAGTTTTGGATTACTTGCAGTTTACGCAAGGTAAAATCAGGGGCTCCTAAATACAGAGCATTACCGAAGTCCAAACAAGATTGGATCAGGCCCTGTATCACAGTTTGTTTAGCTTCAAAAGGTAACAAGGGGAGAACCTTCCTGAGGAGTCTGAGGAGACCGTAGCAGGCGGCAGACAGTCTGGTTGCCTGACAGTCAAACATCAGAGACCTATCTAGCCATATTCCGAGGCTCTTTATGGTGTCCTTGGGTGCCGGTGGTGGGCCCAGACAGGGGGGCCAGATCGAGTTGATAGAGGCTGGAGCAGATTGGCCCAGCAACATAAGCTCAATCTTGTCTCAATTGAGCTTGAGACAAGACTTAGTCATCCAGTTTTTGACTTTCTCTAGACTTTCTCTAGACAACCTGCCAGATCCGCCCTGGCTGAGGAGCCGTCTTCCTGTGCCAGAGAGACCACCAGCTGAGTATCGTCCGCATAGGTAATGATCTTGATCCCATATGGATGGACGATCTCAGCCAGCGGTCTCATGTAGACGTTAAATAACGTTGGACTCAGAGATGAGCCCTGTGGGACTCCGCAGCCCAAAGGTTTAGTGGAGGAGATGGTATTTTCTTCATATACCTGAAAATTGAAAATGATATGTCTACCCAACAACAACTACAACTGGCATCAATAAGTCAACTAGGGGCTGGCAGAAGTCCCTTCAAGCAAAAATCCGTGTTCATTCCAACAATGCCAAAAGATGCCATTGACATCTTCCATGAGAGGGTAACGGAAGATATAAAGGATTTGTATCACTGCATCAATCACCACCCCAAAAAATTGGGTTCCAATCAGATTCAATACAACCGATTAATGACCAAACTAGGCAACAATACAGAAATAATCGTGAAGGCGTCAGACAAAGGCGGCAACATAGTCCTATGGCCAAAAGAGGATTATTTGATGGAAGCAAATCGACAATTATTTGACACTATGTGCTATGTGGAAACGAACAATAAGGAATACACGAAAGCTTTGGAGACATTGAGGAAACATCTGCTCCAATGCAAAAGAGACAACATTATTTCAAAGGACGAATATGCTTTTCTATGGAATGAATCACCCATAATTCCATCCATATAATTTCTCCCTAAAACCCACAAGGAGAGGACACCAGTCCCAGGAAGCCCAATAATATCGGCAATCGAAAGTGCCAGTGAGCACCTATCTCAATACATTGACTATTATTTACAAGTTCTGGTGAAAGAATTACCGTTGTATGTAAAGGATACGGGTGAATTTTTAACTAAAATTATTAACATTGAATGGGAAGATGACATGAAATTGATAACTATGGATATTGAATCTTTGTATACCTGCATAGATCATCAAGTGGGATTGAATGCAGTCAAACACTTCCTATCGACCAGATCTATTGAAAATTATGAACACAATAAAATGATCATGAAAAGTATTGAATGGTGTTTAAACAACAACTACTTCTTATTTGGAAAGAAGATGTATAGACAATGCAGAGGTGTAGCGATGGGGTCTTGCTTCTCCCCCAGCTATGCCTGTTTAGTGGTTGGCTGGTGGGAGGAGCAGACGTTAAGACAAGAACTTTCTTTAAAACATGGAGCCCACATAAAATTGTGGTTACGCTTTATAGATCATGTCTTTGTTCTGTGGAAGAGCAGTAATGAAAGTGCGAATGATTTTATATGTGACATCAACGCAAATCAAATTAATTTGAATTTTACTTCACATATAAGCTGTACTGAAGTAGAATTTCTTGACACCAAGATATATGTAGAGAATGGTGGGATGAAAACAACTTTACATAGAAAGCCAATGGCCAGCAACTCTACGTTGCATGCCTCGAGTGCCCACCCTAGACATTTAATCGAAAGCATTCCCTACGGAGAGCTTCTCCGAATTAAACGTATATGTAGTAGTGTTGAACAACAGAATATATGTATGTGAGAAGCAATTAAAAGATTCCGTGGAAGAGGATATACGGCACATAGTCTACAAAAGGCTTTGGAGAAAGCCAATAGTAGACCCAGGGAATCATTGTTGAGCATTAACACGGAGGAAAGAGAACCACGGGAAAGAGAGGAGACTTCCAATACCCCAAGACTAATTCTAACTTACAGTAGCCAGCATCGCCAAATTCGGTCTATAATCAATCGAAATTGGGCGATAGTGCAGACTGATGCGGTCAGGATACCAGAGATACCCGACAAACCCACTATAACATACCGGAGGGGTTTTTCTATGAAAAGTCAAATAGCTAAAAGTATCCCAGACCTTACCAGTAAAAAGAAACTGATTCCATGGCTACCTGAAAAACAGGGATTTTACAAATGCTCGTCATGTCGGGCTTGTAAATTTGGGGAAACAACCAAGAAGTATACCACACCATTTAGCCCGAAAGAGTTCAAAATTCAGGGGTGCTTTGACTGCAAAACCGAGTATGCAGTTTATATCCTGACGTGCACTTGTGGGCTTAGGTATGTGGGAAGTACCAAGCAGCAAGTGCACGTCAGGATTCTGCAACACTTGCGGGCTATTGTTAATAACAACAGTACATACCCGGTCGCGAGACACTTTAAAGCCACCCACCAAAACAAACTAGCAGATTTAAAATACTTTGTCATTGCTGCGGTGAACGACAATCCGCGAGGTGGCAACCGGGAAAAGAACTTGCGTCAGTTAGAATCTAAATTCATTGTGGAATTAGATAGCAGGCACCCAAATGGATTGAACAATACAGAGGATTTACATCATTTCCTCTGATGTTCTATCCTCAAATATTCAATATCCCCTGTGTACCTCCAACCTTGTATATTTCTGAAACTTTGAAAATATAGCTCTGCCCCCCCTTTTTTTGTCTCAATACTGTTTTTAGTCTTTCACATTACAAGTATAACTTATTTTTTCTTGTAATTTTTAAACCCATGAATGATTTATAATTCATATCAGTAAGTAGTATATATCGAGTGAACTTTAAAAAAACAATCACATTACTTTTTGCACTTTATTAAGGAAATTCCTGGATGCTGCTAAAACAATGAAAATTTGCACATAGTTTGCATTTTTGCACAATGCGTACCTTTGCACATAAATTTACCAGATTGTCATGAGTTGATGATGTTCACCAATAATGAACTCAGGAATTAATTCCATGACAATTGTATAGAATTTTAGAGTGTCAATATTTTTAATAGCCTATTACTATTTTTATATTGTATTCTGTACATATGTAGTGTCTGTTTTTACCAACTGAAAGATAATAGATATATATTTATATATATTTTTTGGTATTATACATTTTATCAATGTATATATTTATTTATTTATATTCATTGTGAAATATATGGTGAAAAATTCAACTAAAACCTCAACTAAAACATCGACTAAAATGAAATCAATGAAATTGGTATTATATGTGCATTATGCTGTTTCACACTATACTGCATTTAGGCTGTAACGTTTTACAAATCATGTGCAATTTATTGGATGAGGTCTTCTAAACTACAAGTCTCAGCATGCATACCTGACAAGTATTTCCTTCATTTCTATACATCACATGGAGGGGGTGAAAGCATCACATTTTGAAAAAAACTGTATAAAAACTAAAAGTGGACTACGTGTTTGTAAATTGAGAAAGAATACAAAGGTATTCGAAAACGCGTCTGACTAATTTGGAAAATAAAGACCTGCATTTCCACGATACTTGGATTCTGTTGTTCATCCTTTGGCGGGGTTCCGGCTGGGCATTGCAGAGAGGAGTGGAGGTATCGATACCTGAAAGGTTCTGTTGCTCAAAAAAGATTTGAACCACTCTAGAGCTCTGCCTGATATTCCTATGTCTAGGAGACGCTGCACTAAAATTTTATGGTTTACCGTGTCAAATGCAGCGCTTAGATAAACAATACATTCCATGTTACAAGTTGGGTTACACAAGTGCCATAGTGGTCACAAATCTATGAGAGCCTGCAAAACAATTCCATTTGTGAACTAAGAAGGATTATAAATACACAATTGAAAAATTGGTATGATGTTGGATTATTGCCTGCAGATGAATTTCATCACTTGCATGTAGCTAGACCCAGATATCCATGTCTGTATACATTGCTAAGGTTCACAAAGTAGCGCCATTCCCGCCAGGAAGACCCATTGGTTTGCCTGGGGTCCTTCTTCACCATTGTCACAGAGTGTGGGATGGAGAACAATATTGAACCACACGATTAGTGCTCCATGGTGCAGGCCAAGGTATGGGTGAGTGTGAACTAAGCAGGTGAAAAAGGCTCAACCAGGCCACGTGCGTGGAGAGGTAAGTGAAGGACTAAAGCCAAAATGAGGTGATCTGCAACCTCCGTACATAAGAATAGAGACAGCCCAGTTATAGCCAGCGATGGTTGTTATTCCAGTCAGGGGGCATCAGGGAGGGATGCGGGTATCAGCCACCAGACCAAGGCAAGTAGAGCGGAGAGCACGAGGTACCGTCAGGGAGCAGGCCCCCAAACAGCGCCCGAGCAGCAGAAGGTCCAGGCTGGGACCTGGCACAACACAGAAGACGGGCAAATATGTCTAGGCTTTCGGGGCCGCAGGGGACTCAGGAGTCATCACAATGTCCAGCCAAGGTCCAAGATGCCGGGGCACAGGTAGAGTCATCGCAGTTCAGGACTGGAGGCTCGGCAGCTCAGGCGGGCCAACCCACAACAGCAGGGCAGGAGTGGGCAGCAGAGAGTTGGTGGCACGGGACCCAATTCAGGCGATATCACATCAGGTGACCCCAGGGAGTCCCCGGACCAGGGTCGGAACAGGGCCCAATGCACTGGGGGAAGGCTCTGAGGGCGGGCTCCTACTCACCACCGGCAGCGGGGTGCCAAGGGGTTGAAGCCCAGACAGCCCTAGCTGCCACCACGCAGCCCCCCACACCGGTCCTTTACCCGCGACCAGGACCCGCCCGCAGACCCACCCCCCAGCCCACCGGCCCCAACAACCCAGGCCCGGCTCTGAGTTGTGAACCAGACCTAGATGAAGGTGATTGGCAGGATGCCCTGGAAGTGGCCATTTCGAGTAAATTCAAGTTGATACAATTAAAAATACTTCACAGAATATATTACTTGCGCATCCGCCTAGGTAAAATGGGCTGAACAGAGGAGGCTACCTGTGGGAAGGAGTGCAGGCTGGAGGGAACATACTACCACATAGTGTGGGAATGTCTGCAGATACAACAATATTGGATTGCTATAACATGGAAAATGTCAGAAGAAGTGGGGATGGCTCTGGCCCCTGACCCTGGCTGGTGTCTCCACAACATATGGAAGTCAACAGATCTTAGTGAAATACAAAGGATAGCGCCGTGCCTGCGGGATTGGTAGAGAGACCTCTACTGCTGTATGGTAGCCAAAAAAATTGTATATATAGGCAGTGGATGCCCCAAAAAGTGGAACCAGATCTGAAGTATGTGGAATATGTATCGTCGGAGTCTGTGTGCAGTCCCGAGCAGGGGATACTGAGGAGAGAAGATCAGGTAGAATAATTCCCATAGTAATAGAGATGTCTGCCAGAACACTAGTACAGGGTTGGGTGGGGGAAAATACACAAGGAAAACAGGGGTCTTGCCCTAGAACATGGAGCATGTACACATAATTGTTGCAGGATGTATGTAATGTAAGCATTGTTTTTTGACCTGTCACATTTAATTAAAAGAGTAGCAAAAAAAGAAGGTGCCAGTAGAAAATATTTAGAATGCTTTGAAGTCTGAAGTTAACTGTGAAGAAGCAGTCAGGGATACCATTTGGGCCTTTTGTAGCACTCCACATTCACTTACAGGCCAGATTCCCTTTGAAGTGATGAGGGGTAGAAGAGTGAAGTCATGCCTTTTTCTAGGATGGGTTTCTGATATTCTGGATGTGAATGTTAATGTTGAGAAAGAGCGTTCCCTTGAAGCAGAACTAAGAAAAGGTTTGGAATACCAGACCTTACAATGTCACAAGTACATACAACAAAAACATATGGATGTTAAAAATTCATTTATTTTGAATAAATTAAAAAGACACAGAAATAGGGCTCACTGATCTAGATCCCTTGTCTAAAACACAATAAAACAGTACACTCAATAGCGACCTGCACGATTGAGAACAGATAGAATAGGTACAACATAAAATTGTTGACTACGAGTTTTATATTCTTGCTCCGTAGTGAAAGCACCAGTGTTGTATCGCTACGACATCACCATATCAATTCTGGTGTTGGAGACTTGAATTATACGTTTTGTTGCGTCGACGCGTTTCGGTGGGATCTCCTTATTGTTACCACTTTTATCAAGACAAGTAATATTCTGTCACCACCAGGGAATGTATACAATCGCCCTGTAATAGATATGAAACAAACAATGAACATCAAATTGATGCAGTTAACTTTTTGCATATCGATGAATCACAACATGTGCACAGAACATAATTGACTCTGGACCTTCATGTTACGCCAGTAAATTGAGATCCTAAGCTGAAAGGAGCATGTATAGATTTTCATACAGCTGAACCTAAGCACTTGTGGAGCATCAGAACATCTCTAGTAGTCATTTGTCGCTTACATGTATCAGATCATAACCATGTTACACTACATATTGCCCATGGGCATTTGTCTATTGTATATATTTATAATCCGACTTTCAAGGAATAAAATGAAACATATACAGAGGTATTAAAAGTAGAACCGATCACTTAGTAAGGTTGACAATTCAATAATAGCACAACTCCATGCTGATATTTTCAAACGATAAGGAGAGACAAATACAGCAGTGGTAAAAAAAAAAAGAGAAGACAACCAATCACTTGGAAAAGCTAACAGTTCACTCATAACTAAACTACAAACTGGTGCTTCTTCATAGATGGTTTAAGAATTAAAGAGATACGGGGGGCCGGTGGGCAAGACCCAGTTTATCATTACTGTGGAGCACCCAGAGTTCATAGTGAAATGTGTAAGATGGAAATAATAGTATCTGCTTACCCTAGGTTTCTGTTGATGGTCACTTGTAACAGTCAGTAATCAATTCCTGATCGGAACATGGAGTGCTACTGGAAGCCTGATAAATTGCTCCTACCAGTAGTGTGTCCTGCAGTACCAGGATTACTGGATTAGTACAATTTAAATATACATATTAACGTCTAGACCTATTAAATGAAGGTCGATGCCGACCTGTTTTGCTTAATACGGCTTTTATTTCTACCACTTCATGTCACTGTCCCAAGTTAAATAGGATGAAATGAAAATGTTTTGATTTGTTTGTTACTAGGCCACAGTTGCCTGAAGATAATAAAAAGGGAATAACATGGATTTTAAAATTACGTGTTCCTGCTGTTACTAATAAGCAGTAGTACATAGGTTTATATAAGAGTATACCATTAGAGGTGTCCGTGAAGTCCCAACTTCTTACAGTTATTGATAAAATTGGTCGCTTCTGGTCGGTGCCTCACTCTTGGCCTCAGTTGCAAAAAGGGGGGTTGACCCAATACAGTCACTGGGACCTGGGTATATAGATTGCTGAGAAAGAAGGGTCCCAGTAAACCATAGAAAGTCAAGGTCAATTATGAAGACAAACAAGTCATTCTGCTAACATTGTTTTTATTTACAATGTAGCTAAGACACTTATTAAGGCAGGAGGGCCACTAAAATGGTTAAAATTAGAGAGTAAATCAAGCATACCGTCAGACGTTGCAGGAGGAAAAAACCGAGCCCGGATAGGGTCTCTTAGCTGGAAATCTCAGACGGCATCTGTCAATCACACAAAAGGTACATAGAGGTCTCCAATACAATGGGACCGAACGTGGCGAGTCAAAAAGAAATCACAAGAGGTGCGCAGAAGTGTACCTGCATAGGTTGGAGTTGATCCATGTATCGCCGACCGCTGCAAAGTTCGTACGTGAATCGGGCTCTAGTTTACAAACAAAAGTTGCGATCACGTGATATAGATCCTATCGGAAATAAAGGAAGGCGCAATGTGTAATGAATGGGAAGGCTCAACGTAGCGGCCATATTGGAGTGCTTGATATTGTTACAGCACAGGTTGAGAATCAATCCAACATCATAGTGTCAGTATGTATCAGAATCAGCCAGATAAGTACATACAATCTCGAATGAATAACGATCACAAGATAAAAATTATAAGAAGACACTGTGTGTAAAGGATAGGGAAGCTCATCAGAGCGGCCATATCGGAATGATTAATATTGCTACAACACGGGTTGAGAATCAATAGGAGCATCACAGTGTTAGTGTGTATCAGAATCAAGCAGATAAGTACATACAATCTCTTGTATGTACCATTTTTATATAGTTGCTTAATTCAGCAAACATTTGATGTGTTTCCATAATTAAACATACATTACTTAGGTCAAAATAATATGCCTGCATTTCAGCAGACATGAGCCGTCATACATGACATGACAGCCAACAATTTCCATGGATTTTTATAATTCAGCAGACCTTTGATGTGTTTTCATTATTAAACATACAGTACTGAGGTTAATACAACATTCCGGTATCCCAATAGACATGAGCCGTGATACAAGATAGGACCCCGATATTCCTCTGAAAGCGATTAGCTATCAGCCTTGGGGCTTTGTCTCGTACTTTGCTGCTTTAGCAGCCCGTTACACGCCGCCCAGCGAGCACCGATCTCGATCGTGGGCACCAATACTTTAAAATAAACACTTCACAATAGCGAGCCGTATACGGGCCATGTATGACCCCATGACGTTTCGGGTTCATCTTTTCTTATTCAATTCCAACTCATGCAACAAATATAGGGCCCACTTTGAATTAATTTAAATTGCAAGCAGTGATCCGGGTTCCGGGTCGCTGGCGGCAACACAGGTACGGACCAGAAACTAAACCCGGCTTCTCGATATTCATTGTACCCTGATTGGATAAAAAGAACCAATGAACGCTTATGCCTTACAAGACATTATTTAGCATATCCGGATTTAAATTGTCTTCCCGAGATTGGTACATAGCACTCTGGCATTGTCCAATCACGAGGGAGCTAATTGTTTTTAACCACGAGGAACACAGGTTGTTACTGCATACGAAGCGGACCCCCACAGACAGCAGAACGAGTAACTACTGACTAGGTGAGTGAGCTGCACGGCCCTGCCCTTTTCGGGATACTCATATACGCATAGGACTCTAAAAAATTTATATAATGACGCCTGTTTTCTACCCATTTGCAGGTAGTCTATTAAAGGCCAAGAAAGAAATTTAGATGGACATTGGAACCACGTGCCATCCGAATAGGTGAGCAGTAATATGGCCCCAGTCTTGATTCCATACGAGAACCTAAAACAAATGGCTAGGACATTCTCTTGACAATGGTCTCATTTTAAATTTAAGGTAATTTCTGAAGAGGCCAAGAGTGAGGCACCGACCAGAAGCGACCAATTTTATCAATAACTGTAAGAAGTTGGGACTTCACGGACACCTCTAATGGTATACTCTTATATAAACCTATGTACTACTGCTTATTAGTAACAGCAGGAACACGTAATTTTAAAATCCATGTTATTCCCTTTTTATTATCTCCAGGCAACTGTGGCCTAGTAACAAATAAACCAAAAAATTTTCATTTCATCCTATTTAACTTGGGACAGTGACATGAAGTGGGAGAAATAAAAGCCGTATTAAGCAAAACAGGTAGGCATTGACCTTCATTTAATAGGTCTAGACGTTAATATGTATATTTAAATTGTAGTAATCCTGGTACTGCAGGACACACTACTGGTAGGAGCAATTTAACAGGCTTCCAGTAGCACTCCATGTTCCGATCAGGAATTGATTACTGACTGTTACAAGTGACCATCAACAGAAACCTAGGGTAAGCAGATACTATTATTTCCATCTTACACGTTTCACTATGAACTCTGGGTGCTCCACAGTAATGATAAACTGGGTCTTGCCCCCCGGCCCCCCGTATCTCTTTAATTCTTAAACCATCTATGAAGAAGCACATGCATGTAGTTTAGTTATGAGTGAACTGTTAGCTTTTCCAAGTGATTGGTTCTGTATTTGTCTCTCCTTATCTTTTGAAAATATCAGCATGGAGTTGTGCTATTATTGAATTGTCAACTTTACTAAGTGATCGGTTCTGCATTTAATACCGCTGTATATGTTTCATTTTATTCCTTGAAAGTCGGATTATAAATATATACAATAGACATATGCCCATGGGCAATATGTAGTGTAACATGGTTATGATCTGATACATGTAAGCGACAAATGACTACTAGAGATGTTCTGATGCTCCACAAGTGCTTAGGTTCAGCAGTATGAAAATCTATACATGCTCCTTTCAGCTTAGGATCTCAATTTACTGGCGTAACATGAAGGTCCAGAGTCAATTATGTTCTGTGCACATGTTATGATTCATCGATATGCAAAAAGTTAACTGCATCAATTTGATGTTCATTGTTTGTATGATATCTATTACAGGGCGATTGTATACATTGCCCGGTGGTGACAGAATATTACTTGTCTTGATAAAGGTGGTAACTATAAGGAGAACCCACCGAAATGCGTCGACGCAACAAACCGTATAATTCAAGTCTCCAACACCAGAATTGACATGCTGATGTCGTAGCGATACAACACTGGTGCTTTCACTACGGAGCAAGATTATACAACTCGTAGTCAACAATTTTAGGTTGTACCTATTCTGTCTGTTCTCAATCGTGCAGGTCGCTATTGAGTGTACTGTTTTATTGTGTTTTAGACTAGGGATCTAGATCAGTGAGCCCTATTTCTGTGTCTTTTTAATTTATTTAAAATAAATGAATTTTTAACTTCCATAAGTTTTTGTTGTATGTACTTGTGACATTGTAAGGTCTGGTATTCCAAACCTTTGCTTAGTTCTGCTTCAAGGGAACGCTCTTTCTCAGGTTTAATAACCCCAATTCCCTTGGCTGACTCAAGGGGTACCTCTCCTCATTACCCTGTGAATGTTAATGTTCAAGGATGGTTTTCTGATATTCTGGATGTGAATGTTAATGTTCAAGGATAGCTAGCTTTGAATTGTCAAGGAATAATGTTTGTGAAAGGTTGGCTGTGATAATGAGGTGCAAGAATATGCAAAACATTAGTGCAGGTGACTGGGTGTGCATTAAAGTTACAGAAGGGGGTTGTCAAAGTTCATGGATCCCTTACAGGTTAAATGTGTGTGAGATATTTCCATCAAAGTTTCCAAAGGTCAGTAATGGAGTTTTTCATAAATTGCCGGAGTGAACAAAGGTGTTTTACTCCGGAATGCCTTCAGAATGCATTGAGGCTAAGACTGGAGGAGACGTGTTGGATTCTCAATTTAGTATGAGTGATGATTATTGTTGAGAAGTTTTCATGTGAGAAGATTACCTAAGAAACGTTTGGAATATTTTTTTTGATTTTGCAGTTTCCTTTTCTCTTTTTGCTTTTTCATTGGTTCCCCCTGTGTGCTTGTTGCTTTCCTTTAAGTTTTTTGGGGGGGTTATTGTCTTCTTTTATTGTTTTGGAGTGGGGAATAGATGACAGTGTTACAGGTATGTAGGTGTGTATTGTTTCTTGTTCTTTGTTTGTATTGTATATAGTTAAAAAGGGGGGAAATATGTGATATATTTGTATGAGTGTGTACATGGTGTATAGCTAAGTGTGTTGTGTATGCACTTTCATAGGCTGGTGACATATTTAAGGTTCTCTGGTGACATGTATATGTTCTAAAATAGAACCCACTAATCAGACAGCCAGAGAAGCAGTTGGGATTGGTAGTGTCTTCTGGGCTCTGTATACTATTTACTTGTTTTTCTGCTGTGACACAATAAACCTCTGATGATTTAGGAGAGTGTGAATACGTTTTTTACTTCATTGTCGGGATTCAACCCTTCCTGCTCCCGTGGAGGGCCCCCAAGACTCACCTCTCCGGAATCCCTTTTCTTGTTCACAGCTTCCAGGTGCTGACGTTGCTATTGGTGATCCTGGTTCTCTGGACATCCCGGGCCTCTGGCCCTTTAAATCCAGGACTCACCTGAAACAAGCCCTACCCCCAAAGGCTATGCGGAACCAGATTCACCTACATTTAAAAGATAGATAGCCAATCAGGAGAGAGACGATCAGAGCAGTGAGGAAGGCGATCCGGAGTTGCCGAGACAAACGGAATCAGGAGGACGGAGTGCTGCTGTGGAGGACCCGAGCCCTGACACTGAACAATGTGACGAGGAGCAAGGAGGCATTCACCCCCAAGCACCCAGCCTCCGACCTGGAGGTTCATGGCTCCAACAGGTTTGTGACAGATGCCGGGGGTCTGGGAGATGGGGGTTACCTCGTACCCATGTGGAACATAAGGCGGGTGGAATTCAACCCTTGCTTACCGGGGTTGAGTCCCATGTCTTGGTGTTGGACCCCATACCCTTTTCACTTCCCCGGCCTACTGGTGCTCCCTCACTATCCCTTCCCTCATCAGAGCAAAAATGCCTGATATTTAAGGCTTGTTTTTCCTTTCCTTTTACATGCTGTCGCTTGTGAAGTCTGTGAAGTAGACGTGACCTCTCATCAGAAGAGCGAAGAGCTGACTCCCCTTCCAAGATGACGTGGACAGCACAGTTTAGTTGACGTATTATTTTCCCCGAACTCTGTGATTGGAATAAAGAATCCCTAGCTATCTACCTATGTGCCTTGAGCGTTCCTTTACCAGCTACATGTGGTGGAGAATGCGGACAAACTGAGCACTATTGAAGCAGACAAATGGAGGCACTTATTCAACGCTTGGTGGAGGGGCAAAAGAAGCAGGAGTTGGCTGTGGAGCGCCAGCTTAATTGTGCCCAAGCAGACAGAGAAAGCTTTAAAGACCAGATGAAAGCCCAGATGGACACGTTCCTACGCATTGCTGAGGAAGCACCCCTGACAGGGACTGGGCATAAACTGACAAGATCCTCAGGGACTGCACCAACCGTGGCATTACAAAAGTATCTCCCGGGTGAGGACCTAAATGCCTTTTTGCCAAACTTCGAGCCAGCGGCTCAAGCCTCTGTTTTGAAGCGGCTGTTCTTTCTGGCCCCCCTTTGACAGGGGAGTCCCAAGCAGCCTACCGAGCGGCAAATACGGGTGGGGTGACCCCCTATGTAGAGGTGAAAGCAGTAATACTTGATCATCTGGTTATGGATGTGGAGGCCTATCATCTCAGGTTTCGCTGAGAAAAGGGGGCCCCCGGCGATAGTCGAAAGACTCTATATTTCAAACTTAAATTAGCTGCTGATAAGTGGTTGAAACCAAGTGAGAAGACAAAGGAAGACATCATCAGCTCTTTCATATTAGAGCAGTTCCTGGAAGCTCTTCCTTATGCCACACAAAGGTGGCTGAGGCAACATGCCGGTCTTACCATGGAGAAAGCAGTGGAGATGGCCACTTCCTTTGTCAGGGCACAACCCGAGCCACTCCTTGGGAACCAGAGAAAGGAATCTAAACCAACCCACTATCAAGAAAACCACTCAGATCTATCAAGGAACCAGAAAGAGTTAAAGCATCAAAACCTGAACCGCTCATTCCCCCCACAGCCCCAGTGTTTCGAATGTGGTGATTGGGGCCACATAGCAAGGGTCTGTCCCCTGAGAAAATTGGACAAACCAATGGATGTCACGAAACCTTATGTATACTACAGAGATGGGGACATGCTTTTATGAAAGTGTTACTGTCAATACCCACCCTGTTACTGCCCTCTTAGACTCAGGTTGTCGGCTGTCAGTGATCAAAAGCCATTTGGTTAGACCAGAACAGAGAATCCCCGGGGGACAGGTAGCAAAACGATATGTCCAAGGAGACGTTCGCAACTATCCCACAGCTTGTGTACCCATACACTACCAAGGAAAAGGGGGCCTGTCAACTGTCACTGTAGGTCTCATGTCCAACCTCCCTGAAGATGTAATACTAAGTACGGACAATACCAACTTTCTTTCCCTGGACACTGTCTATAAATCAACCGACAAGGGCAGCGTCCAGGCCCTGTTGACTCAGGAACCCCGGAAGATGGACAAAAATTTCCGCTGGGCTCAAACAAACGCTGCCACCCTTTCACATGCCTGTCAAGTGGCCCAAAAACAATCTTCAAGGCCAAAACCCAACATAGCCCAACTTCCAGATACAAAATGACCTCCTCTACAGGAACGTTGGTCCTAATGAGTCTACCCAACTCCTGTTACCCCGTGAATTTAGGGAACAGATACTATTTTTTGCCCATTCACACCTGTTAGCTGGTCACGTCGGTGCCCAGAAAAGGACAGAAAACATCTTGTGGTACTTTTACTGGCCTGGAATATATGCACAGATAAGGAAACATTGCCAGGAATGTTCTGTGTGTCAATTGAAGAATCCCTACCTTCCTCCTCCTGTTCCCCCTACAACTAATGACCATGATAGGTAAACCCTTTGAACTGGTGGGCATGGATCTCATAGGCCCCCTACCATGGTCCTCAAAAGGGTATCAACATGTCTTAGCCTTGATTGATTATTGTACCTGCTTCCGAGAGGCCTTTCCCCTCAGGGTCTCAACTACCTCAAATATTGACAAATTCCTGGAGTACTTCTCCCGGGTTGGCTTTCCCCAACAGTTACTAACTGACCAAGGAACACCATTAGTCTCTAAACTAATGTCTCAGGAATGTAAACTGTTGAATGTTAAGCACATTAAAAGTTCAGTTTACCATCCTCAAACTAATAGCTTAGTTGAGAGATATAACGGCTCCTTAAAACTGACCCTAAAAAAAATGTTGGTGAGTGAAGGGAAGGGCAGGGACCGTTTCCCCTGGCTCTCTTTGTCATCCGAGGGCTGACCCCGAGCAGCTTTGGATGTTCTTCGTTCGAGCTCCTCTATGGTTGACAACCACGGACTCTGCTAGAGATGATAAGAGAGCCCTGGGAGAAGGAAGAAAACAACACCCAGAGCCTCCTCGAGTATTCCCTACATTTAAAGTCTAGGATTGGTAAGTTACCGGGTCTTGCCCACGTAAATCTAGAGAAAAGTCAGGAGAAACAAAAACATTATTATGACAAAGGAAAGAAATGGCGTTCCTTACAAATAAACGACTGGGCCTTAGTCCTGTTACCATCTTCTTGGGCCAAGATCAAGAGAGCGAGTGGAAGGGTCCCTATAAACTAGTAGGGGTCATTGGACGAACCAACTATCGTCTTCAGATGAGCCCCCATAAGACACAATCATACCATATCAACTTACTAAAAAATTGGATAGGACCCCCTCCAAAGAACATCCAGTTATCCTTCCCTGAGGAAGAAAACCCCTGTACCCTTGAACATCTAACAGTGAATGAGGACCTTCCCAGCGATAAATTAGCTGAACTGTTGGATCTGTTCCTTCCCTACAAAGACCATTCTTCAGACAGCCCTGGGAGAACCAACCTGGTGGAAGCCAAAATAGAGACGAGACCAGGTGAGGTAATAAAACAAATGCCCTATAGTATTCCAGCAGCCCGTCGGGAGGCTATTTCTGATGAAGTCGGTAAAATGCTGCAAATGGTTGTGATTAGGTTGTCGCAGAGCGAGTGGACATCCCCCATCATCCTAGTACCCAAGCCGGATGGCTCTATCGGTTTTTGTATTGACTTTCAGAAAGTCAATGCCATCTCCAAATTGGACGCCTATCCCTTACGTCTGAATGATCAAACTAATAGAAAAATTAGGAAACACGCGATATATCACCACTCTTAACTTAACTAAGGGATACTGGCAGGTGCCCCTGTGAAGCAGTGATCAAGAAAAGACCAGCTTGTCCACCCCTGACGGTCTGTTTGAGTTCACTGTTTTGCCTTTTGGTTTACACAGTGCCCCGGCGACCTTTCAGCACTTGATGAACAAGATCTTGCATTCCCATCAGGCATACTCCTCTACCTATCTAGACGATATAGCAATCTACAGTCCCACTTGGGAAAAACATCTAGACCACTGTCATCTGGTACTGCAGGACTTGCACACCGCAGGCCTACACATCAATGCCAGGAAGTCTTGTGTGGGATTTCACCATGTTAAATACCTCGGGTACCTGCTGGGAAATGGCTGTATCGAGCCACAAAAAGAAAGAGTCAAAGCTATCACTGATACACCGGTTCCTACCCCTAAGAAGGACATCCGTGCTTTTCTGGGTCTCCTTGGGTTCTCTAGACGTTTTATACCTCAGTTTTCCGAGATAGCGCCTCCACTAACGGACCTCCTAAAGAAATCTGCTCCTAAAGACGCTGTATTGCACACTTCTCCTCAGGTGTTAGAAGCCATAACAAGACTGCAGACAGTAATAACCAGTGTACCTGTTTTAGTAAATCCTAACTTTAGTCTTCCTATTATTCTGCAAACAGATGCCTCTGATTTGGGCATTGTAGCTGTTCTGACACAAATGGCACAGGACTGTACCAAGAGACCCATCCTTTTTGTTAGACGGAAACTGTTTCCTCAAGAGCAAAGATATCCTGTTATCAAGAAGTAATGTCTGACAGTAAAGTGAGCCATGGAAAAGAAACAGTATTACCTGGAGGGCAGACGTTTCCTTCTGTACACTGACCATGCCCCTTTGGTATGGATGAGCCGGAACAAATGCAACAACCCGCACATCATGCTCTGGTTCCTTTCACTCCCACCCTTTGCATTCAATATATATCATAGGAAGAGCTTGGCCAATTCCAATGCAGACTTTCTCTCATGGATGCCATGTGTACCCAAACGGGACTGGCTTGGGGAGGGGTGTGTCGGGATTCAACCTTTACCACTCTAGTGGAGGGCCACGGACACTCACCTCTCACAAATTCTTTTTCTTGTTCACAGCTTCCGGGTGCTGACGTTGCTATTGGTGATTCTGGGACTCCCGATATCCCGGGCCGCTGGCCCTTTAATTCTGGGACTCAGGTGAAACAAGGCCCGTCCTCTGAAGGCTTTGTTGAATCGGATTTGCCTACGTTTAAAAGGTGGCTAGCCAGTCAGGAGAGAGACGACCGGAGTGGTGAGGAAGGTGATCCGGAGTTGCTGAGATGAACGGAATCAGGAGGATGGAGTGCTGCTGCGGAGGACCAGAGCCCCGATGCTGAACAACGCGAGGAGCCAGGGGGCATTAACTGCCAAGCGCCCAGCCACGGCCCTGGAGGTTCGTGGCTCCAACAGGTTTGTGATAGATTCCGGGGGTCTGGGAGACAGGCGGTTACCTCACACCCGGGTGGAACATAAGGAGGGTGGAATTCAAGCCCTTTCTTACTGGGGTTGAGTTCCGTGTCTAGGTGTTGGTCCCCCTTCCCTTTCATGTCCCCGTCCTACTGGTGCTCCCTCACTATCCCTCCCCTCATCCAAGCAAAAACGCTTGATAGTTAAGGCTTGTTTTTCTTTTCCTTTTACATGCCGTCGCTTGTGAAGTCCATGAAGTAGACTTGACTCTCATCAGAAGAGTGAAGAGCTGATTCCCCCCCCCAAGAGGGCGTAAACAGTACAGTTTTGTTGACGTATTATTTTCCCCGAACTCTGTTATCGGAATAAAGAATCCCTCGCAATATACCTACGTACCTTGAGTGTTCCTTTACCCGCTACATTCATGCTATCGGGTAATATAAAAGCTGGGGTTTACTTTTTTTTTAAATGAGCAAGTTATCAAGGGAAAGTATCTTACTGAGTCCGTCAAAGTAAATAATTCCATGTGCTAACTTTCTCATCAGAAAGTGATAAGGTAATTTAAATACCCAATAGAAGGGAGTCAGTTGTGTGTGTTGGTCAGGAACATATTTGTTACAGATATAAAGGGTCTGAACCATCAAGAAACGTGTTTCACTGGGGAAATATAATCTGCCATAACAGGAATAGTACTTCATTATCACCTTATAGCATGCTGTGGCAGGCTACATAGGCCATTAAAGGCCTGCTTCATTGTTAAAGGCAAAAGCTGATGGTCTTTAACAAGGGAGCGGAACTTGAATGCCAGTATAGCACAGGTATGAAGGGCTATAAGGCTGTCAGAACATTACTCCACTAGAGAGCAGAATGTTCTAACAAATAAAACAAAGGCCTCACAGAGCACAAGGGAATTGAAATGCCCCCAGTCTGGATGAGGCCTTTGTTCACAGCAACAGCTTTTAACAATAACATTGGAAAGTTGGAGCTCTGGGCTCTTACCAGCTATAAGATGCCAGGAGCACTCCATTGTTTTCTATAGAGTTCGCAATATTCCAATTCTGTTCCTGTGAGATTTTAGGTTTACATTATTTACTAGTTATAATCAGTAGGTGATATCCGGTCTTTCTTTAGTGTAATTTGGTGAGGCTAAAAGCTAATCACTAGAAAGTTAAGAAATACAGCTCACTAGCTTCCAGGTTCAATAAATTGAAAATGCGCATATGTTGTACCCAAAGAGGGGTGAGAATAGGTCTGAAGCAATTAATAATTATAAATGCACTCTAAATGATTGTTCTCAGTTCATATGACAATCTTTAGTTTCTTTAGAACCATTTTAAAGAGCTAAACATTCCTATGCATACCAACTAAACTGGCAGATCAGTCTGCATCCAGATGCAATTATTTAGATCCTGAGAGTGAGGCGGAATAGATTTTGTGCAAGTGAAAGTCTAGGCGATGTTGGGTGAAGCTGAATTCTTTGCATTTTTAATTGCTTAGGACCTCGTATCGATTGTAGAACCTTTATTAATTAGAGCTACATTTTCCTTATGTACAGATGTGCGAAAGAACTGGTCACTAATTGAATAATAATTATCATATACATTAATATAGATTCATCCTCCCACCTGGGCCCCCTCCGTATCACTCACCTATCATAACAGATGATATTGTACTATTCAGCCAAACCAAAGTGGGCTTGCAAAAGTCGCTGAATATACTTGCTGGCTGTGCAGAAAAAAACTGCCTGGAGGTAAACATAGCAAAAACCAAAACAATGTAACTCACTACTTGTTTGGGCCATGCAACAAGATTAATTCTACGTTACTAAATGAAACTCAGCATGAGACAGTGAAAAACTAATAATATCTTGGCCTATAGAGAAATCTTCAAGCAACAAACCCAATATAGTAAGCAAAAGGGGACTGCTCTTATCATCACTCTGGCAAAGAAATTGTATGGGCCATCATTTCAGCCACGTTTAACTGCATGTGCCACCAAGTTATTGCCAAGAATCAACTATGCGAGTGTGGCAATGAGAGGTCGAGATCTGGTAACAGTGGACAAAATACAGATCAACACATTTAGATGAGTATTCAACCTACCAAAGAATTTGTCCCTAGCGCAAATTTGTCTAGAATTTGGCATAAGCATGTAAGATCTAGTCAAAACAGAAGCAACAATAAAAAATTGATACTCCTAAAATCAAGACTTATGGTCAGCACTTCAAAGCAACTGATTATCAGAACACCATAGGTATCTTTTTACCTGTATCAAGCAACATATCCTCACAGAACTATGGGCAGCAAGTGAGTCGTCCGACCAGGGGTGGCTTCTATGCTAAGGTAGAGTAGCGTCACCCACTGCCTTGAAGCAGTAGAAAAAGGAAAAATAAAATGATAATTATGTAATGCTATTATAATTTTATTTTGTCCTCCTGCTGCAGCAGCTTTGCGTGAAGGGGAGGATTGGTAGAACTCTTCTAAGTGTGCAATGACTGTTTTCCTGGCCTTTTTGGGCCACCTAAATTAGACATGCGCACTTTCCCTGTTTTTCATGCAGGCTGCGTTACAGCCTCATGGGGAACATGCCAGGCCCCCAGTCCCAGGCTCAGCCCTGAACTACGGTGCGCAGACTAATCACAACGCTGCATTGCAGCATCGAGATTGGTTAGGGGAGCCTGGGTGATTACCAATCACAATGCCCCCCGTACTGCCCTCTCACCTACCCTGCTACCTATGAGCCTTGCCAGCCGCCACTGCATTTGACACGTTCAAAAGGCGGACAAACATAGACACATAAATGATATCCTCGCTGAAGGACAAAAGCAAATTTAGCTCCCGTTCGCATGCATGAATGGTAAAACAAGTACTATGATACTCTGCCCTTTGCCCATTCCTTTCCTAGTGCGCATGAAACGTAGCCTCTTATCTTTGTATATGGGTAATATACCAGCGTTAGAGCCCTGACCAGCTTTGAAATTTAATAGCCCAACAGTGTACAAGCGCTACAATGATAAAAAAAGATATTCTCATCCATCCGATTTGCATCTGTCCAGGCCTGCGTATGCCCAGATTACAATACTTTTAGTTTCAGTGTGCTGGGGTGAGCCTTTTCAGAGGCTCACGGATGCAGGGGTTCGCCCTTCTTTGCACACTGGTTCTTTAGACTGACAAAATAGAGATTGGCAAGGAAGCTGTAATATTAAAGAAATATTTTATTAATACTCATGAGTGGAACTGCATCGATACATAACCCTCAAGCAATGTATGAGGCAGTACAAGGAGTACGGAAAGCATGGTGCTTATATACCATTCTTAAAAGTTCCAACAAATCTAGGGACATCAGCAAAACCAAGCCCACTCAGGAGTTGTGTGATGGACGGGCTTTCTTCTTCCAAGATAAAATAAAAAAAATTGTAGAAGGCCTGAGAGATATATCTCCATCCACCCTGCCAGATCAGAAAAAGGGGGGAGCTGTGATAACGGGGAGGGTGCCTCAGAGTTGGCCGCTCTTGGGGCCATTATGGGAGTTTACTCGAGTAGCCCTAGGAATCTCTTCCGGTTCATCATTGGATCCTTTTCCCGTAAGCTAATAAAAGAACTTGGGTCAGAGCTCTTTCCCATCCTATGTCAGCTATGCTGTCAATCTCTTAATACTGGTGTGGTGCCATCCAATTGGAAACAGGCTGTCATTACGCCTCTTCTGAAAAAAAACACATTGGACTCAGGCTGCCATAAGAACTATCGACCAATCTCCCTCCTACCCTACCCGATCAAGATCGTGGATTGCCCGGTCAGTAGGGCACTGTCCCTCTTTCTAGAGACAAACAACATACTGGAGGAGGAACACTTTGGCTTCAGACCGGGTCATGGAACAGAGTCAGCTCTGGTGGCCGTTCGACACAGTAAATCATGATATTCTTCTCTCAGGGCTGTAAACCCTTGGGGTGAAGGGGGTATCGCTAAGCTGGTTGCAATCTTATCTGTCTGATAGATGGCAGGCAGTGGCACTCCCTCCGTACCAATCGGAATTTGTCAAAATTATACATGGGGTACCTCAGGGATCTTCCATCAGTCCCATTTTGTTTAATTCTTACATGCAACCTCTGCTGGGAATTATCAAAGTACACAACATCAGTGTGATTAACTACGCTGATATCACATTCAGCTTATGGTATCCCTGGATGGTGATCAGGCGAACTCACTGGACACCTTTCATGCCTGTATGCGTGAAATGGCGAAATGGCTGAAGGAGAACTCACTTTAGTTCAATAGTGAGAAAACGGAGATCCTCCAATGTAAGGTGGGGAAGATCTCCCAAAGCTTGCCAGCTGACTTTTGGCCTCTAACTTCTGATGGCGCATTGACACCAGTGAACATGGTAAGTAATCTGGGGGTCAGTTTTAATGAGAATTTAAATCTGGAGTCCCATGTTCACAAATTAGTGGGAGGCTGTTACACTCTCATTCGAGGTCTTTGGAAAGTGTTGCTATTGCTGCCAGTACAGGTATGAACTACGGTAGTCAGGAGTATTATTCTAAGCCGCCTAGCCTACTGTAATGCCTTGCTTCTGGAATCTCCGGGATACCTGATTGCTAGACTGCAGAGCATCCAGGCAGCAGCAGCCAAGCTAGCTCTCTCTCGAGCACGTCGCTCCTCGACAACAGAAGCACTGGCGGAGCAGCACTGGCTCCCAATAGCTCAAAAGATATTGTTTAAATCGTTGTGTATTGTGTTCAGCGCACTTCATGGACAAGGGCCAAAGCTGCTTCAAAATAAGTTCCAATGGAACGAGCCCACTCATACTCTTCATTCCTCTTCTGCCAGCCGTGCCTGGATTCCCAGGATAAAGAAAGTTACCCTGGGGGGAGAGCCTTCAGCGTGGCAGCAGCCCATCTTTGGAACTGCCTCCCCTTGGAAATCAGGAGCATACAAAGTCTGTTCCGCAAGAAAATTAAGACCTGGCTTTTCCCCAAGGTCTGAAAAAATCTTGGCTCTTATTAGTGATGCAATCCCCCTTGGCAGTCTACCCTTTTATCACAGTTGACAGTCCTTTTCTTCCAGCTTAACTATTTCTCAGTGCCAGGATGCCCGCAGGGTTGCAGTGCGCTCTACAAATACCAAATAAATACATATTCTGTGATAGTTGCAGTGTAATCATGGAGGTTCAAAAAGAGGCAGTACAAGTGTATACACAAGTAGCTAGTCACATATAGGATAAATGAGAATCACTTAGTCAACAGAGTGAGAGGAGTTACAGAACTGCTGACATCAGTTAAAATAGCCTGACAGTTAAGCTAGTAACAGGTGCATTCTAGCAGCCACAGGCCTTTCTGAGCATGCGCAGTGATCAGGCTCAGTGCTAAAAGAGTTAACTATAGATGATGACAGGCGAAATAGAGAAGCAGGCAACTGGGAAGACGGGGAAGCACATGGCAAAAACGTGGCTAACTTAAATGAATCAGAGAATCAACAAAGGAGTGTATACACTCATTTGTTGATTCTTTGATTGATCGCGAGGGGAGTAGGAGTGTTCCTAAACTGTTCCCTTCCTCTCTTGTTGATTCAATTAACTAAAATGGATGCCACAAACAAAATGGCTTCAGCTCATGCTAACAGTGACCTCCGCCAAGTTTCCACAGACGCTCCTTTTAGCATTAGCTAAAGACATCTATGATTTAGAAGGAACAAAGAAAACATCTTGCATATCAATTTGCATCATCTGATTAACTTCTTGCTCTAATACATATTGGGTATTTACATTCTTAACATTGCGTTTGGTAGGTATACAAGCAGTGGCACAAAGGGAACAAAGCTTTGGACCACACTGTAGACATAAGCAGCATAACAGTAGGATCACAAAGAATATACATAGTATTGTCAACAGTTTCCAGCCCCAGGTAACAAATAATGTCCACAGCCAACCGGGTAAAGTCCATGTTCCGGTATCTGGGTGAATCTCAGCAGCGATTTTATGCAATTTAGAGATTGCATCAAAAAACTGAAAGGGCGTGATCAGGGATGCAAACACAACAGCTGCTCCAGATGAGGAAACATGCACCACCTCGATCAGCCAACACGACGTCGAGGACCATTCGGTTTTGGAGCGTCACAATCCTCACAATTTGCCGTTCTTCTGTGATGTTTCCAAGTGCCATCGCTGTTTGGTTGGTTACAGCCTCTACAACACGTATTAAGCGTCTGATTTTCTGACTTTTTAAGGCAGCACCAACAAGCAGAACAATCCCAAATTAAAGTCAACATATTGCTGCAGTGCAGTGTCAGTCTGATCCACCTCATCATGATTTATTGTCCTCTTATCTCGATTCTTAGAAATGTCAATATATAGTTTATAGTCTTTATGGTGGGATGCAGGAGCCAAAAACACAGATGGCAACAAAAAGGACACATAGCAAGTTCCTGACCAACCAATGGGTAGATGGTATTATCCGTTATTCCCACATATAAAGAAGGTATTGTAGGATGGCATAAAACTACTGTTTTTTTACCCCAGTAATATTCAACAGCAAAGTACAGTCGCGTTTCCCCACGGGAATACTTCTAATACTGTTCACACACAGGTCTGCTCGTGCTCTTGTAACAGCTATAACAGGAGGTCTATTGCCTTTGGTTGTTTGAACATGCAGGAGTTTCCTCGACAGTACTCCTCCATTTCCCATACAGTTCCTTTACCCTGTGGTTCTCCTTCCTCACCAGGATAACGCACCTTATTTACCTGAAAATGTTGTCTCCCTACATCAGCACCAGTAATGTTAGCAACTGCCGATGCCTATAGAAAGGCAAACCAAGCCTGGTGAGTACCATTGTGTGAAAACGGCAGAGGAATAAAAGGTGTTCCTCCCTTTTTCTGATGAGCTGGCATCATTCCACACACCCACACAGTTAGTGATGTTCGTAGCATTATGGGTGTGGTGCAACATCTGAATGAACGTATTATTGAGGTAGGACATTCTGTGCTGCTGCTTATGATAGGGAAGGGAGAAGTCGTGATGCTCAATGGGGACAGGAGTAGTGACAGCTACTAGATTTTGAGCAGGAGTTACTTTCTCTATAACCCATGTTATCATAGCAATGATGAAAACAATGAAAGTGAGCCCGACAATAAACATGGCCTTTTTGTCACAAACATTTGCGGCATTCGATGTCTTCTCCCTAGGCATGTTTATCTCGATGTTGAACAACAATGCTGATGGAACTCTAAAGTCCTGGGCAGCTACTGGTTTCCTCACTGGAAGTTAAGATGGGTGTCACTATGAAAAAGATACCCCGCCCTCTTCGGCTCAGTCTTTCACTAACCCAGGACGGTTGCTCAACCAGTCTTTTTCAGCAATGCAGTTTTGTTCTGGATATGCAGCTGATATTGTGATGCACCAGGGATCATGTGGTCCGGGAAGACTTCCTCAGGTTCTTCAGGTGATATGACTTGGCCTCTTTCTTTATCCAGGATGTCTCCATGGTCAGTGAGTGCATCTGGCTCCACCAGGGCAGATGGCACTCTCTTGAAGTGGGTGGAGTGAATCCAATTTTCCCTATTGGTCACTTGGACTGCATTTCTGGTTGCCAAGAGCACCTGCTCATTGCGTGCCACCTTGGTTCAAGGCTATTGGACCTCTGAAAGACTTTGACTGTCGCTGGGCTGTAGATCATGGCCATCACCTTGCAACCTGTCAGGAAGAGCTTCTCAAACCTGTTGATGAATAGAAAGCAAGCTGTCATTCAACTGTGACATGTACTCACTCATCAAGACACAAGGTACGTCATGTATGGGCCGTGGCTTAGGAATCCCCCAAATATTCATTGGCCTCCCAAATACCACATCATACGGTGTGAGGCCAGACCATGTATGTGGCACCGATGTTATAGATGGCAATGCCAAAGGCAGTGCATCAGGCCATTTCAGAGATGTGGAAGCCTGTATTTTAGCCAACTTAAGTTTGATAGTAGAATTGTATCGTTCCACTATCCCTGCTGACTGTGGGTGAAAAGCACCATGGAACTTCTGCTTACTTCCCAATCCTTTCAAGACGTACTCAACAACTTGCCCAAAGAAATGGGGGCTGTTGTCACTCCATATAAGTCGGCAAACGCCGAATCTGGGGAAAAACTCCTTTAGAAGCACCTATGCTATAGTAAGAGCTGTATTATCTTCTGTACTGTATGCCTTGATCCATTTACTAAAGTTACATACAACTACTAGGACATACTTCAGGTTATTACAGCGTTCAAGCTGAATGTAATCCATTTACAGAACCTCAAAAGGTGCAGTTGGTGTGGCAAACCCTCCTGTTGGAGTTCTTGTTCCCTTTCCAGGATTATACTGAAGACAAATCAGACAAGACTGGACTATCTTTTTAGCTGTTCCAGTAATTTCAGGATGATTCCAAACTTGCATAAGCAACTTCGCTATTGAGGATGCTCCAACATGTACCAGCCCATGTGACATATGAATCATAGGGTGTAAATAGGCTGTGGGCAATCTCCATTTGGTCATGTCTTTATTTCTCCAACAGCCTTCATCATCCAATGATCCCTCTTAAGACCATTGCTCTAATTCTTCAGCAGAGGCTAACGCTGCATGTCCAGCACTTTCTGCCTGGCATCATGCCAACGTTCAACCTGTGACTTAACCACGTACATAGATGTAGTGCTTCGATGCATTGCAGGCTCGCAGGCTTTGGCTCAGTGCTGAAGGAGTTAACTAAAGATGATGACCCAGGCGAAATAGAGAAGCAGGCAACAGCGAAGACGGGGACGCACATGGCAAACACTTGGCTAACTAACATGGATGCTACAAACAAAATGGCTTCAGCTCATGCTAACAGTGTTCTTTGCCAAGTTCCACAAGTGATAGAAACATCCGCACATGCAGGAAATCCATAAGTAAGTAAGTAAGTAAAAAATGTGTATAGCGCACTACTCACCCGGAGGGTCTCAAGGCGATTAAGGGGGGGGTTCGTTATTTATCAAATAGCCAAGTTTTTAGTTGTTTTCTGAAGGAGAGGTGGTTCTGTGTAAGGTGGAAGTGGGTGGGGAGAGAGTTCCAGGTTTTGGCCGCTAAGTAGGAGAAAGATCTTCCTCCCATGGTGGTTTTTCGGATTCGTGGAATCGCGCCGAGGGCTTGATTGGACGATCGTAGTTGGCGGGTGGGGGTGTAAAAGGTTAGGCGCGTGTTGAGGAATTTGGGTCCTAGGTCATAGAGGGCTTTGTGCGCTTGGGTGAGGAGACGGAACGTTATTCTCTTGTTGACGGGAGCCAATGAAGGTCTCTCAGGTGACCGGAAATGTGATTGTGGCGGGGTAAGTCTAGGATGAGTCTGGCTGAGGCGTTCTGAATGCGTTTGAGTTTTTTCTGTAATTTGGCTGTGGTTCCGGCGTAGAGGGTGTTTCCGTAGTCCAGTCAGCTAGTGACAAGTGCTTGGGTGACTGTCTTTCTTGTTTCGGTGGGGATCCATCGGAAGATCTTTTTGAGCATACGCAAGATGTTAAAGCATGATGATGAGATGGCGTTGACTTGTCTGGTCATCGAGAGGGAGGAGTCTAGGATGAATCCTAAGTTGCGAGCATGGTCCGTTGGTTTGGGCGCATTGCCTAGGGCTGGTGGCCACCATGAGTTGTCCCATGCAGAGGGGGATGATCCTAGGATGAGGACTTCCGTCTTGTCTGAGTTCAGTTTTAAACGACTATTCTTCATCCATTCGGCTATGTCTTTTATCCCTTCATGTAAGTTGGTTTTGGCGGTGTTTGGGTCTTTGGTGAGGGAGAGGATCAGCTGTGTGTCGTCAGCGTAGGAGATGATGTTGAGGTTGTGTTGGCTTGCGATGGATGCAAGGGGGCTCATGTAGACGTTGAAGAGGGTGGGGCTGAGCGATGATCCTTGTGGTACACCGCAGATAACTTCGGTGGCCTCTGATCTGAAGGGGGAGGCGGACTCTCTGGGTTCTTCCGGCAAGGAATGATATGATCCAATCCAATGCTTTTCCTTGTATCCCGACGTTGCTGAGGCGTTGTACAAGGGTGCTATGACAGACCGTGTCAAATGCTTCGGAGAGGTCCAGGAGGATAAGGGCAGCTGTTTCCCCATTATCGAGTAATGTTCTGATGTCATCTGTGGCTGCGATGAGGGCGGTCTCGGTGCTGTGTTTGGCTTGGAAGCTGGACAGTGAGGGGTCGGAAGTCGTTGGACTCGAGGAAGGAGACGAGCTGACTGTTGACGGCCTTCTCTATGACTTTGGCAGGGAAAGGGAGGAGCGAGATGGGGCGGTGGTTCTTATGTTCAGTGGGGTCTGCTGTAGGTTTCTTCAGGAGGGCACTGAGTTCGGCATGTTTCCAGCTTTCCGGGAAGGTAGCGGTGTTGAGGGAGCAGTTGATGATATCCCGGAGTTGGGGTGCGATGATGGAGTCGGCCTTGTTGAAGATGTGATGGGGGCATGGGTCAGTTGGGGATCCGGAGGGAATGGAGTTCATCAAGCGGATGGTGTCTTCGGTGCTGATCGGGTTCCAGGCGCAAAGGGTGGTGGTGGGGTGCTTCAGTTCGGTGGTGAGGGGAGTGGACTGGTCGCCGAAGCTGTTATGTATGTCAGCGATTTTACTATAGAAGAACGAGGCTAGAGAGTCGCAGAGGTCTTGAGAGGGAGTGATGTCGTTGGTTGTTGCGCTGGGATTGGTAAGCTCTTTGACGATGCTGAAGAGTTCCTTGCTGTTGTGGGCGTTGTTGTCGAGTCGATCCTTGAATGCAGATTTCTTGGTGGATCGGATCAGCTGGTGGTGTTTGCGGGTGGCGTCCTTGAGGGCGGTCATGTTGTCTGTGGTTGGGTTTTTTCGCCAGGCTTTCTCGAGGGTGCAGCAGTTCTTTTTGGAGTTCTTGAGGTCGTCGTTGAACCAGGAGGCTTTTTTGCTACCTGGCTTGTGTTGCTTTTTCAAGGGAGCTAATTCGTCAGCGCAGTAGGTGATCCATTGTGTGAGATTGATGGCTGCTTGATTAGGGTCCGATGATTTGGCGGGAAGATTTTGGCTTAGCGAAGTGGTGAGCTGGTCGGTGGTAAGTTTGTTCCAGTTTCTGCGGGGGACTTGTTGTGGGTGGTGGTGGGTTGTGGTCTTTCTGTAGGTGAAGTGAACGCAGCTGTGGTCCGTCCAGTGAAGTCCTGTGACGTGATTGAAGGAGACGTGCTTGCTGGAGGAAAAGATTGGGTCGAGCGTGTGTCCGGGGTAGTGGGTGGGGGTGTTTACTAGTTGTTTGAGTCCAAGATTGGCGAGGTTGTCCAGAAGGGTGGTGGTGTTGCTGTTGTTGTTCTTTTCCAGATGGAAGTTGAGGTCCCCTAGTAGAATGTAGTCTTCGGAGGGGAGGGCGTGTGGGCTGATGAAGTCGTTGATGTCTTCGCTGAATTGTGTGCGGGGTCCTGGTGGTCTGTAGATGAGGGTGCCTCTAAGTGTGGTCTTGGGGTCGGTGTGAATCTGGAAGTGGAGGTGTTCGGCGGCTGTGAGGGTGTCGTCGGAGCTGGTCGTGATGCAGATGGTGTTCTTGTGGACGATGGCGATGCCTCCTCCTGTATGGTTGATGCAGTCCTTTCGGATGATCTTGTAGCTGTCCGGGATGGCTATTGCGATGTCGGGTGCTGATGAGGCATTCATCCAGGTTTCTGTAAGAAAGGCGACGTCCGGCGTAGTGTTGTCCAGCAGGTTCCATAGTTCGATGGAGTGTCTGTGGACCGATCAAGTGTTGAGTAGGATGCATTTCAGGTGGTTACTGTCTGAGCTCTGTTTGGCATTTGTGGATGTAGAGTGGGTCCAGATGCAGCAGAACTTGCAGGATTGACAGGTGAAGGGTCCATGGGTGCGTCCAGGGGCGGCTTGGTGGCAATCGGGGAGGCGGCCGGTATTGAGCGCAGTGAGGGTTGCGGCATCATACGTATGGCGGGTGGAGTGGATAATGCGAGGGCCAGGGGGTCTTGCACTGGGCGCGGTCCAGGCACGGACGGGCGTAGACGGGCTTACCTTTGGTGCGCCTTCTGCGCGCATAGGGCGCGTCCGCTACGCGCAAGTGCATCTGTCATAAGTGGAGAGTGGAGGGGGCGGGGCAAGGGTGGAGCAGCTGGGAGGCGGGAGCGGGGTGGCTAGTGTGGAGGGTCAGTGGGAGCTGGAGGGAGCGGGAGTGGGGCCGCGGGGGAGCAGCGGCAGGGACGGGCTAAGGGCAAAACAACAATGATGGGCGAGATCCCTGGCACAGAACGAGGTCGCGGGCACAAAATAAACAACCACTGGCACAATCAATGGCTCACAATGCAGGTCACTGGCACAAATAGCTGGCACAAAATTGAGCAATGCAGGCAACGATACCGGGCCGATTGCAGGTCGCTGGCACAGATAGCAGGTCGCTGGCACAGATAGCAGGTCGCTGGCACGGAGAGCGCGATATCAGGCACAGAATGCAGGTTGCATGCACAGATAGCTGGCACAGGAGGGACGAGCTGCGAGAGGAGCGACCAGTTCTGACTGGGTCAGGATGGTCACAGCTCCTTGTCTCGCGTTATCAGCCAGAGGTATGTTTGTGGGAGGGAGGGGCAGCTGGGAGGCGGGAGCAGGGTGGCTAGTGGGGGTGGCTAGTGTGGGGGGTCAGTGGGAGCTAGTGGGAGCGGGGGTGGGGCCGCGGGGGAGCAGTGGCAGGGACAGGCTAAGGGCACAACAACAATGCTGGGCGAGATCCCTGGCACAGAACGAGGTCGCGGGCACAAAATAAACAATCACTTGCACAATCAATGGCTCACAATGCAGGTCGCTGGCACAAATAGCTGGCACAAAATTGAGCAATGCAGGCAACGATACCGGGCCGATTGCAGGTCGCTGGCACAGATAGCAGGTCGCTGGCACAGATAGCAGGTCGCTGTTTGCATTTCCACTCAGAGCAAAGCAAGGGCGGAGCCAAATCACAATCACCAGGCCTCTTGAACTCACCCATGTAATACACCAACTTTGCACCTTATCACACATAAATGATAGGAAGCATCAATATAATCCATGCACACTGATAGGAAATATGTAAAAGACTGAGTAAAAGGACAATGATGACTATCTGGTAACACACATTTTTAATCTTTCTTCAGTTTTTTCATTCTTCAGTGACCCCCATTTCATGAATGCACTCATCATGCACCTTAATCTGCATTTTTCATGCCTAGCACAAGATGCATAAAAAACACTTCTTATTCGTTTTGTAGCTAAGAGATCATAAAAGCTCACTTTACGCACTTTATCCTGCATTGTCCCATGTTCAGCGATGGGATGTACAAAAGCTATTACTTCACCGCTTAGTAGTTGCCAGATAATGAAGGTATGCATGTGTAGCGATAGGATGTATAAAAATATATTGATGACAAGTGGTTAGTAGTTGCCCAAAAGTATTATACTTGCTTTTGTACAAACAAGTGATAAACTGGTTTTACTGGTTTGTTTTAAACACCCACCAAAGCTGATGATAAGATGTTATCCTATTTCTTTTAGAAAATGTTAGCCTTGTAGCAAATGATTTTTAGGACCCGAAAAACGACATTAATAAATTGTTATGTACCAGTGTTATCTGTAAAATTGTTATAGTTTTAGCCAGCAGAAACCTCAAATAATAAGCTATTCTGGGAAACAGTGAATTCAAAATTACTTAAACTCGATTCAGCCCCAGTGTAGCAGGGTTTCCGTTCTCCCACAGAACTGTGCACAGAGATCTAGAACCTGGGTGAGTTAGGGTGACCCACAACTCACCTTTGTTTCAGAAATCCCCTTACCAAGCTAGCTACAGTGTCTCATCGGTAGTAATAACTTACCAATGACTTAGACAATCCAGAACATGAACTTAGAGTACCTCAGGTATCGTGGAACACATGAACACTCTTTCGTTATATTATCATTCCAAACCGAAACTGGGAGGCAAAGAATACACGTGCAAGTTTGAAATGTTTATTTTTCAATGCAGCATTCTCAAACGTAGTATCTTGTATAATATCAATATACATATTATAAAAATCAGAGTCAGCAGCATAGTCACTAATCCATAGTAAGCAAAAGGTGATAGCATTTTATGATGCAAAAATCTATAGAATTCTGTATCACCTATATTTCGCGCACCCTAATTAGCATATTATATTATATCTAAGAAGGTCTCATCTGGGTTCTTAGCAGGGCGGACCCATACCTCTAATTCTCAGTAGGAGGAGATCACATCAACCGCTACCAGCTCTCTGCATGCTCAGCATCAAGTGTGTTGATTCATTCCCTGTAACTGTATCTTAAACCCACGTAGAGCCAAATGCTGGCAGAAACATTATTTGTGTTATGACTAACGTGGTGCGAGGATCAGGCCTTCAGCAATCTTGTGTTAGGTTATTCTGAGAGTGTGCAGTTCTCAGTGTGCAGACAGTTGTACCAAGTGTACCAAGCACGACTGATACCAAGGCAATAACATATTATTCTCAAATAAATCACATCTTTCGTCTAGGTTGAAAGCTACAATAACAATTAGGTGTCGTGTGCAAACAGAAGCAGAAAGAAAATATGGCGTTTAAACATTTAATAAGCACATGCTAACTTAACACAATATATAGAAACGTAGTAACCATATGACACCCCCCCAATGATCCGAGGAACGTTAAAAGAGAAAAATATATGCCAATACTTTATGAGAGGCAAGACATGAAAGCAGAGTTCAATGATATTGAGCCAAGCTAAATGTATGTAAATGTATGTAAAATTTAAAAACACAAAAATGTATGTATGAATGCCTATAGTGGCCACACAAAATATAAAAAGTCGAACTTGAGGCCTACTTTCAGTTAATAGGCCTAGAACATATGAAAAATCGAATGTTCGTATTGAAAAAGGCACCATTCAGAATTACTAAAAAGTCACGTGCCATAATGATGGAAGTCTTCAGAGTCACTCATCGTTGAATGAATATGCAAAATAGGTAGCTACAGCTTCCAACATGAAATCACTGCCATCATCCGAAAACAGTTCAGCCATCCAATTAAGCAATGGGAAAGAACATACGTGCTCCTCCAACACCGATTCCTCTAGCAACATCAGAGGACAACTCAGTGGGTTCTCGAGAACGCTCTGTTCCAGAAAGTCATGCGCCGCTGCGAATATGTCCCACTGACCCATTAGTCCATGCATCGCTGCCACAGCCATAACCCTTTCGCCAGAACAGACCAACTCGTGAGCCACTACGGGGTACATCAGCTGATCAAAGTTGACGTCAGGAGAAGTCGGTAAACAGAGACACAAATCAATGGCCCAGTCGAAATCACAGCTCAGGCAATGAAACACAGGCTGGACACATGTGAAATAGGAAAATCTGAAGGATAATCCAAAAGCCGTGCTTAAGGTCGCAAGCGGCAAGGAGCCATAATAATCAAGCATCCGGTTGCGAAGCTGCATCAGTAGGTGCTGAGCGTTTCCTTGCGCAGGATGGGCATCCATGTTTTATAAAATAAAATATCACCAGAACGCCTGCAGCCAAAGCCAGCAAAACAGGAAATCCGCCAAACAGGCTAGCGAATATAGAATGAAAGAACGCAGGGATAACACCAAATACTTTTTCAAATGTAGTCACGAGACCACTGCTAACCATTTGAAAAAAATGAGCCAGGCTCGTTGTGGAGGAGGCATTGAAGATTTGATGAACCAGCTCGCAGAAATGAAACGGCAAATCAGTACTTAAAAGTGCCTGTACTTCTGTGCGTGTGTTTGCTATGTGAAGGACATAAGTTTCGCGGGCAGAGCTCAGGGCCACCTGCTTTTGAGACAATAGGGCTCTTATACGGCCTAAACCATTGAACTCAGCTCTCAAGGTTGGTATTCTTGGCCAAATTAAAACTTCTGAATTCCCATGCGTGGGTGGAAACAACACATTCTTGCAGCAAACCACCCTTTCTGACACGGTAACCACATAAGCGATACCAGCCTCTAACCCACAACAAAACTCGTTATTCAAAAGTAAATAACTTCCGTTGGACAACAAAGTGAACGTGGGAACTATTGCAGGAACTGGTGTCCCTTTCAAAACACAGGCCAAATTAGGTTTGTCCTGATTACAAGAACCATGCAACTGGATGTGTCTGCATATTAGTGAGCGGTCAGGCGACTGTGTACATTCTTCACCATTCAGATTCACTTCATTTCCCTCCTTTAGGCATCTGTAAGTGTATGGTAAAGACCATGTCTCATGGAGGAAAGTGCTGCCTAATGGTTCATATCGCCCAATGGCTATATATTTCATACAATTTGTAAATTTATACAAAGCAAAAGGTAAGGTTATAACACCATGGATAAGCCATGTAGCAGCAGTCACCTCAGCCACAGAAAATGGCAGGGATTCTAATTTTTCAATATGTAACATAGAAAATGTTGCATCTCTCATTGATAGCATGCGCTGTTTTTCAGTTAGATTAAATGGGGCAAATAGTGACGAGACGTTCATAAAATTCCATGGCACTCGACCAGACTTAAGAGTCTGTAGTGTCCAAGCAAACTGCATCACAGAACGCAATTGATTTTGACCATGATATAACACGGACACTTCATCATGTACAATGTCAACAACAGAAGACACAATATTGTTCAACGTGTAAATTCGGGAAGAAAGCGTGTTAATGCTGTTATCAACAACTGCAAGCACCTTCTCTAAATTTGCTTGATCAATAGCTCTCAGGCGTTTATCAGCCTCAACCTGGGTAACTTTCCAAATTTCATTGTAAATCGCATACAGCCATCGTTTAGATCTACCTTTAGCTGGGCCTTTTATAAAATCGTTCAAATCTACATTATCATTTAATAAAGACAGATGTAGTTTAACTGCAGCTAAAGTGGAATGTTGTAACCAATTCTGACACAGCTTCCCCACAGAATAAGTCGTGACAGTATAGTCTTCTTCAAAACGGGGATCGAGTCTGACTTTTGTGAACCCCTTAGCCAAACCCAGAAAACGGCGTTGGCAAGAATCAGCACCCTTATGCCACAGCAGCCAACCCTTGGAATCCAAACTGGAAATGTTAAAGGACGAATTGTGTAAAAGAGTTTGCAACTCCTGAATGGACAAATCAGTAAAATTACCCCAACCTGTATATTCCTCTAAATCTGGGATGGTCGGTGTATTCAATTTTTTAGAAGTAGCCAATCCAAAGCATGTTGTTTGGAAAATGGATGAATTTAAAAACAACATGTGATTCGGGATGAGACATGCACGGTGCAAAGCCTCAGTGCCTTGTACCTGTCAATCTTTGGTACCCCAAACCGATTTAAGGTCAATTGTTCCTTTCCAAAACTCGTAGCCATCTACAGCCAACTTGTCTAGAAAGGACTTCGAATACAGCAATTTTTTATCGGTAAGTCTAACTTTGGACATGGACTTTTGTGTCATTTTAAAATAAAATGACTCGGGATTAGATTGATTAAAGTCTGTAAAATAGGTGTATTTTTTCAGAAACGTATTGGAACTGCCCCCAAATGGAGTAGGGCAATGTTCCCATTGTGTATAATTTACAGCAACCCTCCTGGAATTTGTCTTATGTAAAAAATGATTACCATAGTGTTGAAAACAAAACAAATCACCATAATTAATAGAATCTGTGTACAGATCCTCAGCATCGAAGGCAGCATAATACTTTAAATCAGAGAATAATGCTTCTACGGCCTGAATATCCCAATCATCAGAACGTATATTCTGTTTAATTACATCTCCCATGTTTACTCTAAGCACATTTGGAACATTAATCACTTCAGTGGGCCCATGTATCTGAAACCTAACCGCATCCCACACAATCCCATCAAGGACATCAAGGCAGTAATGTTAACTGTATTTAAGTTTCGTTTCAGTCTGTGCGCAGAATGTGAAGAGGAAAGAGGGGCCAATGTTCCATTAAGGTACCGAATTCCTGTTCTTTCTTTAACGTAGTGACCATCAATCAGGCGGAAAAAATAAAACACAAAACCAATTGACATAAAATGATAGAATGAAAATAGGATCAACCAAATGTATGTCCAAGGCGGAATTAAAAAATGTTTTTTAAACAACGTGGCATATCTTGCAATGTTTGTGGGTTTCTTTGAAGGTTCCGAAACAGAGTCAAAAGAGAATCTGGACTGGCCTGTCAAACGGGTCTGTAAATCAGGCATCGATAAATCAGCAGGATAAGTGTAGTTTAGCTCATCAATGTTAGTATCAGGAATAGTATTTAATAAAGGACTGGATATGGCAGGCATCTCGAGGGACACCTCCTGTTCTGCACCAGATGTAATAGCCAGCACAGAGTGCCTCACCATGGAAGGATACAGGATACAGCCGGTGTCATGCTATGAAGAATCGGCCACCCTGTGTGTCTTGACATTGTCAATAGAAATAAATCTGTTTTCCTTACGACCTGGAAGTGGTGGTAAAATGACTGTTCTTGTGCCCTTCACTCCAAGAACTCGAACGGGTGCACGATATGAGGGACCAAACTCTTTCTTGTTATCGATCTTCTCTCGAACCAGTTCTCCAACTTGGGGTAGCCAGCCAACTACCGGGATCTGCAGCGCATCATCCGATGTGGAGGGCAAATGTTCCTTTGCAAGACTGTCGCTGGTCTTTTGTAGATTCTGTAAAACATTGCAATGTTCATCTACGTCAAAGGCCATGGCCTGGGCCTTGCTGTCTAGCCCATCGAGGTAAGGTACATACATCTTGATACCAAAGAGCATTTCGTATGGGGTCCGCCCACCCAGAGACCTTCTAGGGAGATTATTAAGCGCACGCTGCACGCCTATGAGGTGGGCTAACCAGTTTCTGCCAGTGCCTATAACCTGAGCTGTCAAAGATTGCTTTAAGTCGCGGTTCATTCGTTCAACTACACTATTACCCTCAGGTCTGTAGGGACTCGAAAATTTGACTTGGACCCCCATCGAAACCATAGCATCCTTATACGCCTTAGAGGCAAAAGCCGGACCCTGATCCGAGTGGAAGGTACCACAGGCAAAAATTCCCACAAAGACTCGCAAATCCTTAATGACAGTACGTGAATCAGCGCTTCGATGTGGCCATACCCACACAAAGCGTGTGCATGAATCAACTGCTACTAAGATGTACTTATACGCAGTATCAGAAGAAAATGGACCGCAGTGATCCAAATAAACGCATCCAAGTGGTTTATTCGAGATATACAACTGTGTCTGAGGCGGACGCGCAGCAGTTGAAGGCTTAATCTGCTGGCAAATGTCACATTGAAGGACATAATCGCGCGTCTGTTTATACAGTCCCCACCACCAGAACCTCTGTTGTAGCTGAATTACAGTGGCTGAGACGCCCGCATGCGCAGACGCCACACCTTCATGCGCCGCTGTAATCAAAGCAGCTCTGCGATCCGAGCTGGGAACTAGACGTTCGCCAACTTCAGGGATTTTCACATAAGGAACCTTATCGGGACTTAAGTGGTATGTGTATTTAGAAGGGAACCTCGCAGGATATTTACTTCCCTTCTCCGTTGCAGCAACTGCTGCCAAGATGTCATCATCTATTTTGCTTTTGGACCTCGTGACCGCTGCAACTAAGTATTTTGATACCGCTATGCTGCTTCATCAGCAAGCGAGTTGCCAACAGCGTGGACCCCCACGCGCTGATGACCGAGAGTATGAATCACAAACACGAGTGGCAGCTTCTCTTTCATTACCGCCACTCGGACCCAGATGATTTTATGTTTTATTATGCTACCTTTGGAATCGCGAAATTCATTTTGAATCCAAAAGAACAAGTTCTCATTGTAAGACTGGACACAGTAGTAAGAATCACTTACGATCAAAGTCGTCATACTAGGATCAGCGTACTCCAATGCAAGCATCAGTGCACGAAGCTCTGCTAATTGTGCGGTGCAGTCCCCAAGCGTCTGCGTATGCACGACACTGGACTTGAACTCATCGTTCACCATGGCCCCGACCACAATGGCGCAAGCGGAAACGTAGGCATGTTTAGAGCCATGCGCAACCTGCGCCGAACCATCAGTGTAAATGATGCAATGGAAATCCTCCAACGGCCGCATTGCTAATGGAGCAGGATGAACAAATTCATACTGTAAATACTCCTGCGACCGTAAAGTGGCGTCAAAAATAAACGTGACATCCTGGGATGTCAAGGATGCAGCCCATTGAATCCACCGAGAGTGCAAAGCTTTGGAATTAGGTACACTAGCTTTCGTAACCGCCTCTAAGGCAGGACACGAGGTAACAACCAACATGCGCTTTCCTTGTGACAGGGCACGTTCCTTAAGAATTGCCATCTGCACAGCCGTTAAAACTTTCTCCACAGTGGAAAACCGCAATTCAGCCGAAGTGTACAAGTGTGACTTGTAAGCAATAGGTACTGTGTCTCCTTCATAAAAAAAAAAGGTACGTGAAACCCACCGCCCCAGGGATAATTCTTATCACCAGGTTGGTCTGGTTATCACGTGTCTGTAAGTATTCAGAAGCGAGCAAATCAGCCTGCAAAGACTGCAGAATGGCCGAATGCTCAGGCAGCCAGCATGATTTGGAAAAAGATGGTTGTATCAAAGCATACAAAGGCTTGATACGCTGGGCATATTCCGGAATGTATGTCCTCCCGAAATTCAGAAAGCCCAGTAGAGATTGTAATTTTTTCAGTGTTGTCGGAGAGTGCAACTGTGCGCATTTCTCCAGGAAGTGGGGTGCTAAACCCTTCCCTTCGTTGTTAAGCTCGTAACCAAGAAACAACACTGTGTACTCTGCAATGTGCGATTTTGCAAAGTTAAACTTGTAACCTATGTCAGCAAAGTTACAAATTATGCTATTCACCCGACACAGATGCTCCCAAAGATCGTCGTCTGTGAGATAAATGTCATCCACATACGAACAAGCAACTGGGTCGAAGCTCTCCAGAAGAGAGACAATGCGTGCGGAAAATACTCCAGGACTGTTCTTGTAGCCCATTGGGAGTCGCCTAAACATTTTTTGCACACCGCCGCATGTAAAACTGGTCCATTGGGAACTTAGACCGTCTAATCTATGGGCATAAAAACCATTGGAAATGTCAAGCGTGGTTTTGAACCGTTTACGCTCAAGACTATTCACTAACGCAGAGCCATGAGTATTCTGTACTGCGCAGTTACGGCAATGCGAGTTCAAATGCCTATAATCCAAAACCAAACGATATGAGCCGTCCGGCTTGTTCACAGTAAAAAGGGGGTTATTCATCGGTGACACACATGTTTCAATTACACCTTGATATTCCAATTGTTCAAGGATAGCCGCGACTGAAGCTTTTGCTTCACGCCGTATGGGATATTGAGGTTGAGGCTGTGGCTGAGACCGTAAAGGAATCTCGTGGCTTGGTGACAATTTATCCCAGCCACACTGATTGCGGTACACAGCCGGCGCAAGCGCCAGAGCCCACTCTTCTGCAAAATGCAGCGCCTCCACTCTCGGCACAGTGTGCGCGAAGCTGGGTAGGATTACCTCCTCCCCTCGCGGAGCTGCGAGAACAAAAGGTGGGGGCCAGTCAGCCTCCGAAAGCAAAATGTCATACGTAGACGAGAGATTTTCCCAAAATACCCCTTTTACAGTTCGCTGCATGTCACCTTCAATTAGCAGGACAATTTCAAAAAGTCGTTCAGGGGGAGCAACATGCGTATCAGCAGTTTCAATCACAACATAAGAATCAGTCGCTGTCACCTTCAACAGTGGACGGAGGGCCTCTCTCACTATGGTAATCTCTGCTGCGCTGTCCAGCAAGGTCAGAGCCCACGTCAGATTCCGAAGCCGTGTTCTCACTATCTGGGGCATAACCATGCGCGGTCAGGGCAGCGACTTTCTTCGTGGCAAACTGTGGTCTCTTGGGCGTAGAGCCTTCCTGCTGATCTCCACCGGCACGCGGGCGGGGCTGACCATGTACTTGCTGGCCACCCCGGCCCCTGCCGCCCCCTCCACCACCGGTTGACGGAGCCGATGAGTCCTGAAAGGAACGAGGAGAGCGTTGGTCAGAAGCCTGAAACCTCTCAGGCGATTTAATCATCGCACGGTCACGCAATTCATAAACACGATCCGACTGCGCAGGCAACGGAGACGCAGGAGCAGAAACCTGTGTTTGTTGTTGTTGTTGCTTACCCTGATTCTGCTTTTTACGCCAATTTTGTTTCTTGGACTTTTGTTGACCACTAGTTTCCGATGTCTGACCCTGGGGTTGCTTCTTCTCCTTATCAGGAAAAGCTTTAACCCCCATTGCATTGCGGCCAACCATTTTGTACGCAGCTACAATTATCCTTGCTAACCGTCGGGGTCGTTCGGCCTCGGGAACCAACGCTAATGCGTTAGCAACTTGAAAGTTCACTGCATCCCCCTTGACATTCGCAAGGATCAGATCGCAAACCACATCAAAGGAGCCACACAGGTGCATACCCAATTCAACAGCCGACTCCGGTCCGTGTTCGTCTTGAACACGTTTAAGGACCCCACCTAGATTGGTCACAGACGGGGAGCCATAGCACCTCGCATAGACCGCTGCAAAAGTCTTGCCCCAGGTCTCACAGTCAACAAGTTCAGGAGCCAAATCTTTCGGCAAACTTAGTGTAAGAATCCGGTGCTTATCACCCGGACTCGTGTTGGGAAACACAGCTTCCAGCTGGCCGAATTTCTCAGCAAGCCAGAACGGAAAATCATCCTTGTCCTGGGGCTTTTTACCCATCACGGAATTAACCATGACCGGATTGATTTTCAGACCAGCATGTTCTGCACGAAGCTGTGCGCCCCTAGGGGCCGCGTCCTGAACATTACGGCTAGTGTAATGAACCAGCGCTCTAATCACTTCCACCGCGACTTCATGAAGCCGCCTCAGATCAGCCACGTTACAAGTGGCACGTCGGGGGTGAGGAGTAAATCCAGCCAAAGCGGGCCAAGGAGTGCCCGGAATGGACAATGGACCTAACCTCGGAGCGGTTAAAGCGTGCGGTAGGGCGCCACCAAACCAAACTCCATGCTGCCAAGCATCAATAGGAACTTCCAGTGCCCTGTACGGAGCGTACGCAACTGGTACATCCGAAGCAGTGTATGAGTGGAACACACCAGAATTAGCGTCCACTGCCGGAAATGTCACCCACGAATAAAACAGTTCGTACGGGTAAGCATGTTCCGCACTCACCACCAGAACCACAGCCAAGCCTTCCAAAGGAACATCATACATCCGCAAATGGTCACGCACCGCAATGCGACTATGCTGCGGGATGTCCACGGCTTGAGCCATGACAGCACAGGAAAGTGAAAATACAAAGAATACTTTGTAGCACAACTGGGTAGTAATTCAAAGAAACCGTTTTAGATAGATTCAAGCTTGAAAAAGACCTATTTCAAAAATAGGTAGGTTTTTGCCGACACTGCCGTTTTCCGGAAACAGGAATGTAGGCGTTAAGATTTGAATTATATACTACTCGAGTGTCATGATATAAGGCCAATCAACGTATGGGCGCCATGTAGCAGGGTTTCCGTTCTCCCACAGAACTGTGCACAGAGATCTAGAACCTGGGTGAGTTAGGGTGACCCACAACTCACCTTTGTTTCAGAAATCCCCTTACCAAGCTAGCTACAGTGTCTCATCGGTAGTAATAACTTACCAATGACTTAGACAATCCAGAACATGAACTTAGAGTACCTCAGGTATCGTGGAACACATGAACACTCTTTCGTTATATTATCATTCCAAACCGAAACTGGGAGGCAAAGAATACACGTGCAAGTTTGAAATGTTTATTTTTCAATGCAGCATTCTCAAACGCAGTATCTTGTATAATATCAATATACATATTATAAAAATCAGAGTCAGCAGCATAGTCACTAATCCATAGTAAGCAAAAGGTGATAGCATTTTAGGATGCAAAAATCTATAGAATTCTGTATCACCTATATTTCGCGCACCCTAATTAGCATATTATATTATATCTAAGAAGGTCTCATCTGGGTTCTTAGCAGGGCGGACCCATACCTCTAATTCTCAGTAGGAGGAGATCACATCAACCGCTACCAGCTCTCTGCATGCTCAGCATCAAGTGTGTTGATTCATTCCCTGTAACTGTATCTTAAACCCACGTAGAGCCAAATGTTGGCAGAAACATTATTTGTGTTATGACTAACGTGGTGCGAGGATCAGGCCTTCAGCAATCTTGTGTTAGGTTATTCTGAGAGTGTGCAGTTCTCAGTGTGCAGACAGTTGTACCAAGTGTACCAAGCACGACTGATACCAGGGCAATGACATATTATTCTCAAATAAATCACATCTTTCGTCTAGGTTGAAAGCTACAATAACAATTAGGTGTCGTGTGCAAACCGAAGCAGAAAGAAAATATGGCGTTTAAACATTTAATAAGCACATGCTAACTTAACACAATATATAGAAACGTAGTAACCATATGACACCAGAGATTTTAACTCATGTAAGCTGTGAAGAATGGGTGGCCTATTTTCTAGTATTTTTAGCCCTAGCGATATCCCCTCAGTAAATTTAAATACCTAACGCCGTTGGCCAATTATCCCGCTTGATATAACTCTGGACGAAGTCCTGATAGGAATAGGAAATAGTAAAACGGAGACAAAGCACCATGTATTGACGGTGTCCCCATTGATGTGTTCAGATCAATACCAGAATTGTGGGGATCCATACTTACCAGAGTTTGTAACGCAGCGGTAACCGAGGATTGCCCTTCCTCTTGGGGGGGATCCGTTATTATCCCTATTTATAAAAAGGTAACAAATCAGAAGCGAAGAACTACCACCCAATCTCCCTGCTTGACTCCTCAGTAAAAATCATGAGTAGGGTTTTATTGTTAAGATTGGAGGAGTGGGTTTCAGATAATGAAATTATGTCACAGACGCAATATGGTTTCAGAAAATGGTTAGGCACGTTCAGAACAATGTATTAATTTGGAGCTTTTAATCAGCAAATATACAAAAGCCAAGCAGGGTCGGCTTTTTTTATGTTTTATTGATTTAAGTAGTGCTATTGATTTGGTTGATCATGGAATTTTATGGTCTGTTTTACCTAATCTAGGGGCCCCGAAATCGATTATTTATTTCTTGGCCAGGTTGTACGAAAACCTTTCAACCAAAGTTAGATATGGCCAGAAGGGTGAAGGCACCCCCAATTTTAACGTAAAACACAGCTTTCGCCAAGGCTGTGTACTAGCCCCACTACTCTTTACTCTGTTTATTAAAAAAGTTGATGTTATACTTAAGAGGATACAGGCGGATTCACCGCTAGTGGAAGGCAAAGAAGTACCAGTCCTGCTTTACGCGGACAATACCATGCTTTTATCAAGAACACCGGTTGGCCTCCAGAGGTTAATAGATGGGTTTTGAGCTTTTACCAACCAGAGGAAGCTGATAATAAACAAAACCAAAACCTTCACAATTGTATGTGGCCCAAAATATAAAAGCTTGAAACCGTTTTTTATCGAGGGTAACAAAATAGAAAACGTGGATAATTTCTGTTATTTGGGTATCTCTTTCTCATCGGATGGGAAATGGAATTATGAAATATCCCAGGTCTGGGCCAAATTGAGGAAAAGTATATATGGTGTTTTTAAATTTGCAATTATTTGGGGGATCGTCGTATTAAAGACATGATTGAGATCTTTAAAGCTAAATGTACATCGGTCGCCCTTTACGGGGCTGGGATTTGGGGATCAGAAACTTGCCATGACCTACAGGTGGAAGAGAACTCTTTTAAAAAAAAGCTGTTATGGCTCCCTGTCTCTGCCCCCTCTGAACCTATTCATAGTGAGGATGGTCTTAACTATTTGATTGATTTAATAGCATTGAGACCGCTTCATCTTTGGCGTTCGATATGGTCTATAGACGCAATAACTTTTACTAAGTCTATTATAAATGACTATCTATGCCTGGATAATTATTTAAAGATACCATGGTTGAAATATTTAACTCAAACTTACAGGGACATTTTAAACTATCTGTTCTGGGAAAGCATAACGAGACACCAGTTACATCTAAACAGGAGTTAAAGAACATATTTTTGTCACATAAGAACACATGTAGGAGGGAATTAATTAAGAAACAAACCACGTTCCAGTTTTACCACCAATATATGGATACGCTTGGTTTCCAATCCTCTCTCTCTTTAGTCACAAGATCTTCCCATGTTTATGTATTAACCAGATTAAGATTAGGCCTTGTGCACCATCTGGTTGCGTTTTCTGTGATGAACCAGCACAGGGTCGGGTCCACAAAACAAAGCACTTTGCACTTTCTATATTTATGTGATCTTTTTCTGCCTTTAAGGATTGTCTATCTCAAGCCCTTGTTTAAAAAGTATGAAACCAATACTATCAATGCTGCTATGACCCTACGTTTTGCACTCAACGAAAATGATGTATGTTTTTATACTGCTACATTTATTTTAAGTGCAATTAAGATAAGAAAGAGTATGCTGTTCTAACGTGAACCTTTATCCTTCATTAAGGTAGGGACAGTTCTATTGCTCCTGCACTTTGCACTTTAGCATTTGCACTTTTTTTTAAGTCATGTGAAATGATACATCGTTACTAATATTATGTTATGCTGCTATGCACTTTTCTTTTAGCTTTTGTACTTTTTAAGCCTTGGCGAGTTGATCCTTTGCTATCGCTATCAATATCAGGTTAAGCTGCTATGAGTCCATTGTTTACATCTGGAGTTTTGCTTTAACTTACGTACTATATACCGGACATTGAAAAGCCCAGATGGTTCCCCCTAATGTAAATATGCAATGCTTTTCTGTGCTTACTGTTTATTTTAAGAGAAGATAACCATAGTCTGTCGGATACTGTAAAATGATAACTGTATGTGTTTTAATATTGTATATGGATCTGTGTCATGGTATTTTAGTATGTCATGTGCTATATATTGTGCTTTTATGGTTGTATGTCCCAACCGAATAAAGCTTATTTTGAATTGAATTGAATTGAATTTGAATTGTTATGGTTTTAATTAACTAAAACAATAAACTTGAGTTAAATTTAGATGAGCATAACAATGTATGAATGTATTATACTCGGCAACTGAATTTGATTATAAGCCACTTCATTTTAATTTCAAAGGAACCTTCTCCACAACATGACATTAGTACACAACCAGTCCCTCCTTGAGGCTGATACATAATCATCTGTTGACATGTGAGCACATAAACTCAAATGTAAATCTTCATAAGTTTTCACACTCAAAAACTAAAAATCCAATCTGAAGAAATAAAGTGCCATAATGGTGGACATGTGATGTTCAGTTCAATACATAGATAAGTAAGACTTGTTGTATTCGCTATGTACGCCAAAACAGTGGACCCAATCACTTTTCAAATTCCTGGTACTAACGTTAAGACACTAGAAACTACCAGAAGAAATCCCTCATCACGTTGCCGACACTTCCAAAGTATTTCTGAGAAACAAAATAATCAACATTCCACTGCTGTTTTTAACATGTGAGAAAAAAGTACCAACCTTTTGAGCACCAACTCAAACTGGCAGAGAAATATTGGTTATTTGCATGGAAGAAATGCCCGGGTAGGATGTCCTTAACGTGGCCTTAACATGGGCCATGGAGGTGACTGTGAAGACCTGTAAAAGTGTATTTCCATCCTCCTGATGTGACAGTCTGAAGACTTAAATAGCAGTTCTGAAGTTGCTTTCATGGAGCAACAGTTTCACTGTCTTCAGCAGAGAGATCTGGTGTCAGACCTTCTTTGTTTTTTTGGCATTGTGTTCCTTATGTGTGAGATAGGTGTCAAGGTTGAGTCTTTGAGACTGGGCATTAGGTGAAAGTTGGAGTTCAAAGCTGTCTAGGATCATGTAATTGAGCTAGGTTTGTACGATGTATTGGTTGTTGTTGTTGGCAAATAACAGGAATTCTATGTTGGTGAGTTTGAGCTTCAGGTATCTGCTGGCTATCCAGGTCTGAAGGAGGTGTGGGTAGTAGCTGAGGGATTGGATGTATGGAGCACAAGAACCTTGTGGTAAATAAAATATTACCCTGTCGGAATTTCTATACTTAAACAAGAGGTCATGCATATAATGAGAGGCAGAGTCCGTGGTGTCCGATTCAAAAGGGCTTTATTTCAGTAACTCGAGTTAAGGGAGAATCGGGTTCCATCACCACTAAGGTTCAGGAAGGATCGTCATCTGAACTTTATTCACAGACTACGTTATTTATACATTTAAACATACATTAACTTGCATAGAGAAGGCGGAGCACTCCAGGCGGAGCAAGAGAAAGAGAGATAAGAGCACATGGGCGTGCAAAAGGGCGTGTAAGAAGGCGTACACGTGGGCGTTCCCTTGAGGAGTCATAGGTGTGTCATAGGTGGGTGGATACATGGAGGGGGTCTGCGTGTGCAGCTGGAACCTTTACCCTACTTGTGTGCGTCACTTGGTCATGACGTGCAATTAACGTGTAATTGGGGGAAGCTGGGGGGAGCTGACTTTCGTTCTAGTAGAGAAGCCTTGAGTGTCAGGACGACCTGCATGTCTGGTATTATCTGATATCTTAAGTTTGGAGGATGTATTATCTGAAGTAAAGGTCGCTCGTGCAAAGGTTGCTCATCACTAAGAGCCAGTGTGTGCATATATTTCTTCGTGCATTGCGTAGGGGCCATGGGTTTTCTATGGATGCGAGCTCTGCAAATCACTAAAAATGAGACAGAAAGGCTGGGCTCTATCTCTGTGGACGGGTTATGTTTACCTTCTTCACTAAGCAGGAATGTGTTTCTGTGGAGCAGAGCAGGTAACTGTAAGCAAAATACTGTCTTGGCAGGCCTGACAGGGGGCCCTCTCGGCTGAGCAGGAAGTATGCGAGAGGTCAGGGATACATAGCTGAGCTGCAGCTTTCAGAGTGTCTGGAGGCATGGAACCTGAATTCGGGTCCTGGCTCGGCTGAGCCACAAAGCGGGTTCATCTCGACTTTTAAACGTGCACCATGCAAATACATTGGCAACATGGGCAACATAGGCCTCAGTACAGAATTAACGTTTCTTTCATGGAAGGCTTGGTAACTGACATTCTAATGTGGGACGGAAATGCAGAGGCATTATTATTACAGGCATGAGAGGGAAATTGCATGGGTGACATGAACATACACTAAACGCGGGGTACACGCAGGGGACACATTGGCCACGTAAAATTTTCTATTTCCTCATTCCCTCCTTGTCCCCTACTGTGCCCTTCAGGACACATCTATATTCATGAGACCGTATATCTGATCATACAGCATCATTTGTTCGTCTTTTTTCTTTTGTATACGTGGATGGGGAATACAGGCAGTGGCACACAAGCCGCAAATCGCCGGGCCACATTGCAGACAGAGACAGCAACCGAATATCATAAGTAGTATCATTCCTAGGAACGACAACGCTTTCCATCCCCATGCTGATATTACACTCCAGAGCCAACCGGACCAAGTCCATGTGCCTGGGTTTTGATGTATCTCGTGAGCTATCTTGTGGAGCCTTGTTATTGCTGCATACACAATGGCGCGTTATTAGGAATAAACACGCAACAACTGGAGCCGATCACTCTACAAGCCCCGCCCCTATCTGCCAGGATGACGTCAAGAACAAGACGGTTCTGAAGAACAACAAGTCGCATGGCAGGCTGCTCCTCGGTCAAGTTCGCCAGGGCAGATGCAGTCTCATTTACAACGGCTTCTAGAGTTCTTGTTAACTTGCGTATTAGTTTACTGTTACTGACGGAACCTAGGAAAAAGAAGAATCCTTTATTGAAATCTGTATATTGCTCCCAAGCTGTCTCAGTCTGATCAACCACTGGGGATTCAATCTCCCTCCTGTGTCTGACATGCACTAGTCGTGAATCTCGATGATAATTGGATGGGGCTAGAAAAACGGGTGGCAGCAAGAACGCTATATAACATGTCCCACCCCAGTCTAAGGGCAGACGTACATAGGCTGTCTGACCGCAAATGAAATAGGAATGGCGGGAGGCTTTGAAAGTAGACTTGCCTTTATCATTAAACTCGACTACAGTATTACATTCACTGTGTCCTAAGTGTACTGATCTTTTCTTTCTAACGCACAATTCACCTTTTACTGGTAGGACTGATATGAACGGTGGACCTGTATTTTTCTCGGACTGGACATTCAGAATCATAAAGTTAAGGGAAGCATTTCCTTGTTCGTACACTTCATTTTCTAGATCGGTCCCTTTCCTTTGGGGAAGACCATATTCGTCTGGAAAACATGCCTCATTCATTACTTTATTCAAATCTCCCCATATCCATTCGCCCTGGGAAACTGTGGACTTTCTGTCTAGTGATGACATTAAAGCAAACCATGCTCCGCACGAACCATTGTGCGAGAACGGAAAAGGAAAAAGGGGCAGAACTCCCGTCGTTTTCTGATAAGGTGGGAGTCGGCCACATACCCAGCAATTTGTTACATTGCTGGTCTGATGAGAATGGTGCAACATTCGAATAAAATTATTGTTACGCAGGGCTAGTCGATATGACAGTTCATGGGGTGGCAGATCACTGAATGTGTGCTCTACAGTGTCATTGAAGGAAGAGTGTATACGTGAGGCAATAGGAGGAAAGAAAACATGTAGTGCCAAGCTGATACATATTATAGTGATGCACAGAAGAGACATAAAAATCAGAGTTACTATACATCTGCTGCGTAATATCTTGCAGTACTTTTCTTTCTTTTCTCTCTTTTTACTAGTCTGGTCTACGATCTTATACATGTCAGGAACCTGTCTAAACGATTCACCACCTAGTGGACTTAAACAATTAAACGCTGTCTGACTTACTAGACCATAACTTAGACCTATACTCCTGTTGCGGAGTCTTTTCTAGCAAAGGGGGCTTACAGTCAGTATTATCGGGACTGTCCTTAGTTTTGATCAAAGTCCCGGAATCTCCAAAAAATTTATTGCAGTGCTGGGCGTAAAGCCATCCCCGGCGTTCCTCGACCTTGACGGCAGTCCTCGTGGTGAGCAAAACTAATTTTGGTGCTTTCCAGCGCGGCTCAAGGGGGCTTGATCGATCAAAGTTACGAATATACACGAGGTCCCCAGGGACGATGGTGTGTTCCTTGACTTGGGTGTTGTCGGGGAAAGCGGCGGCAACCTGTGAACGACAAGAGAGTAGTGCAGACATCAAGGAAGCCAGGTAATCTGTCAGCATGTTACTGTCAACATCAGTTATTTTCTTAGGCATAGGCGTACCCCACATATTCGGTGGTCTACCAAAAACCACTTCGTAAGGAGATAGGCCTGTTCTGGAATGAGCTACCATACGCATGTAAAAGAGGGCAACCGGCAAGGCTACCATCCAATCCATGCCTTTTTCTGCACAGACTTAAGTGTCTGATTATGGCGCTCGACAAGTCCAGCTGCTTCTGGGTGTCGTACACAATGAAACTTCCACTGGTATCCTAACAAAAGGGACACTTGTTTCATTAATTCAGAGGAAAATGGTTGACCATTATCTGAGTACACGACACGGGGCAATCCATACCTTGGGAAAACTCACGCACCAATTGCCTGGAAGTGGTCACAGCAGTATAATCTGGGACTGGGTACGCTTCTGTCCATCTAGATAGTGCACATAGTGCACATACAACTACTAGGACATACTTGTAACCTCTACATCTGTCCATCTGGATATAATCCATCTGGAGGACTTCAAAAGGATGATCAGGAGGATGAAATCCACCTTGTTCCACCGGAATGCCTTTGCCTGGATTGAACTGGCAACAAATCATACAGGTGTGTACTTTCTGTTTCGCTGCTGCACGCAGGTGCTTGTTAAACCAGATATTCTGTAAGCCGTCTAGCATTGCCTTTTCTCCCAAGTGTGCTGGACTATGTGCTGTGTTTATGATGACTTGTACCATAGAGTCAGGGAGAAACCATGTAGCTTTGCCCTTAGTCATCCAACCTTGGTCAGTCTGGACCCCTCCTTGTTCAGTCCATTTCTTTATTTCATCTGTAGTGGCATGTGTCTGTATGTCGAGTACATCTTGTGAAGGATCCCTGACTGTCATGCTTTTAGTCGGTAATGGTACCTCTGTCGTTGTCGTGTCTGTTGGTGTCTGGGCTGTAAGTTTAGCTGTTCGGTCTGCCTGGGAAATGGTATCTGTAACTTTCGTGTGTGCTTTGCATTTCAGGATAGCTATGGCTGCAGGTAAATGTATTGCTTCTAACAGAGCCTGAATAAGGGGACCATGCCGAATTTTAGTCCGATGAGAGGTCAGGAAACCTCTCTCCCTCCATAACACTCCGAAATCATGAACAACACCGAATGCATACTGTGAATCTGTATATATGTTCACTTTCAAGTTCTTGGCTCTTATGCAGGCTTGTGTCAGAGCGATGAGCTCTGGTGCTTGTGCTGACAGCGTGTCTATTCTTTGTGTCTCTATGACTTCAGTATCAGTAGTCACGGCATATGCGGCCACTAACTCTCCTGTGCTTGTTCTCATGCATGATTTACAAAAGGGGGTGGTGATGAACAGAGTGTCTGAATTGAGCAGACCACTCTTACCCAGTCCAAAGATCAGGGCTTGATCCATCACTGATCTTTTGACTGGGTGAGAGCTTTCTGCTTAATTCAGAGACTCTGTCCCTCACCACCCCTTTTTGTAAATATTTTTGTCCACCCTAAGCGTGGAAGGGTATTCTCAGATGTGAGACCCTTGCTCATTGCACCATCAGGATTCAAGCAAACCGGGCCGAAGACGGCTGTAATGCCAGAAACCGGTCCCCGGGAGCTTGTTTCCTTCCCAGTGTAAGAATTGGCTTCTGTAGTTTGGTTTGTCCTGTTCCCATCATGCACTGGGACAGGAACAGACTAATTTGCATACAGCCAGGTTCTGAAACTGGGATGGTGCAGTGAGCTAAAAAACGGTGTTGGATCTAGCCCTGATCTTTTGACTGGGTGAGAGCTTTCTGCTTAATTCAGAGACTCTGTCCCTCACCACCCCTTTTTGTAAATATTTTTGTCCACCCTAAGCGTGGAAGGGTATTCTCAGATGTGAGACCCTTGCTCATTGCACCATCAGGATTCAAGCAAACCGGGCCGAAGACGGCTGTAATGCCAGAAACCGGTCCCCGGGAGCTTGTTTCCTTCCCAGTGTAAGAATTGGCTTCTGTAGTTTGGTTTGTCCTGTTCCCATCATGCACTGGGACAGGAACAGACTAATTTGCATACAGCCAGGTTCTGAAACTGGGATGGTGCAGTGAGCTAAAAAACGGTGTTGGATCTAGCCCTGATCTTTTGACTGGGTGAGAGCTTTCTGCTTAATTCAGAGACTCTGTCCCTCACCACCCCTTTTTGTAAATATTTTTGTCCACCCTAAGCGTGGAAGGGTATTCTCAGATGTGAGACCCTTGCTCATTGCACCATCAGGATTCAAGCAAACCGGGCCGAAGACGGCTGTAATGCCAGAAACCGGTCCCCGGGAGCTTGTTTCCTTCCCAGTGTAAGAATTGGCTTCTGTAGTTTGGTTTGTCCTGTTCCCATCATGCACTGGGACAGGAACAGACTAATTTGCATACAGCCAGGTTCTGAAACTGGGATGGTGCAGTGAGCTAAAAAACGGTGTTGGATCTAGCCCTGATCTTTTGACTGGGTGAGAGCTTTCTGCTTAATTCAGAGACTCTGTCCCTCACCACCCCTTTTTGTAAATATTTTTGTCCACCCTAAGCGTGGAAGGGTATTCTCAGATGTGAGACCCTTGCTCATTGCACCATCAGGATTCAAGCAAACCGGGCCGAAGACGGCTGTAATGCCAGAAACCGGTCCCCGGGAGCTTGTTTCCTTCCCAGTGTAAGAATTGGCTTCTGTAGTTTGGTTTGTCCTGTTCCCATCATGCAGTGGGACAGGAACAGACTAATTTGCATACAGCCAGGTTCTGAAACTGGGATGGTGCAGTGAGCTAAAAAACGGTGTTGGATCTAGCCCTGATCTTTTGACTGGGTGAGAGCTTTCTGCTTAATTCAGAGACTCTGTCCCTCACCACCCCTTTTTGTAAATATTTTTGTCCACCCTAAGCGTGGAAGGGTATTCTCAGATGTGAGACCCTTGCTCATTGCACCATCAGGATTCAAGCAAACCGGGCCGAAGACGGCTGTAATGCCAGAAACCGGTCCCCGGGAGCTTGTTTCCTTCCCAGTGTAAGAATTGGCTTCTGTAGTTTGGTTTGTCCTGTTCCCATCATGCACTGGGACAGGAACAGACTAATTTGCATACAGCCAGGTTCTGAAACTGGGATGGTGCAGTGAGCTAAAAAACGGTGTTGGATCTAGCCCTGATCTTTTGACTGGGTGAGAGCTTTCTGCTTAATTCAGAGACTCTGTCCCTCACCACCCCTTTTTGTAAATATTTTTGTCCACCCTAAGCGTGGAAGGGTATTCTCAGATGTGAGACCCTTGCTCATTGCACCATCAGGATTCAAGCAAACCGGGCCGAAGACGGCTGTAATGCCAGAAACCGGTCCCCGGGAGCTTGTTTCCTTCCCAGTGTAAGAATTGGCTTCTGTAGTTTGGTTTGTCCTGTTCCCATCATGCACTGGGACAGGAACAGACTAATTTGCATACAGCCAGGTTCTGAAACTGGGATGGTGCAGTGAGCTAAAAAACGGTGTTGGATCTAGCCCTGATCTTTTGACTGGGTGAGAGCTTTCTGCTTAATTCAGAGACTCTGTCCCTCACCACCCCTTTTTGTAAATATTTTTGTCCACCCTAAGCGTGGAAGGGTATTCTCAGATGTGAGACCCTTGCTCATTGCACCATCAGGATTCAAGTAAACCGGGCCGAAGACGGCTGTAATGCCAGAAACCGGTCCCCGGGAGCTTGTTTCCTTCCCAGTGTAAGAATTGGCTTCTGTAGTTTGGTTTGTCCTGTTCCCATCATGCACTGGGACAGGAACAGACTAATTTGCATACAGCCAGGTTCTGAAACTGGGATGGTGCAGTGAGCTAAAAAACGGTGTTGGATCTAGCCCTGATCTTTTGACTGGGTGAGAGCTTTCTGCTTAATTCAGAGACTCTGTCCCTCACCACCCCTTTTTGTAAATATTTTTGTCCACCCTAAGCGTGGAAGGGTATTCTCAGATGTGAGACCCTTGCTCATTGCACCATCAGGATTCAAGCAAACCGGGCCGAAGACGGCTGTAATGCCAGAAACCGGTCCCCGGGAGCTTGTTTCCTTCCCAGTGTAAGAATTGGCTTCTGTAGTTTGGTTTGTCCTGTTCCCATCATGCACTGGGACAGGAACAGACTAATTTGCATACAGCCAGGTTCTGAAACTGGGATGGTGCAGTGAGCTAAAAAACGGTGTTGGATCTAGCCCTGATCTTTTGACTGGGTGAGAGCTTTCTGCTTAATTCAGAGACTCTGTCCCTCACCACCCCTTTTTGTAAATATGTTCTCATGCATGAAGCATCTACATAAAGTGTCAGGTCAGGGTCTGGCAATGCAATGTCTGTCAGGTCTTGTCTTGGTTTCGTCACTGTATTTATGACTTCCACACAGTCATGTGGTGCAGTGTCTACTGTGCTTGAGGGCAAGAGTGTAGCAGGGTTAAGAATATTGCATCGTCTGATCTCTATGTGTGGCTGAAATAATGTCAGTTCATATCCTGTCAGTCTCGCTACAGTCAAGTGCGTGTCTGTGTCCTGTTCAAGAGAACTTCCACTGCATGTGGAACCTGTACTGTCAGGGGGTGTCCTAACACTATGGAATCACTCTGTCTTATAGCTAGGGCTGTTGCTGCAACTGATTTCAGGCACACAGGCAGAACCTGGGCTACTGGATCCAATGTACTAGAAAAATAAGCACAAGGCTTGTGTTTTCCTGCTTGATCTTGTGTGAGGACAGATAATGCTGTTCCATCTCGTTCAGTGACAGAAAGCGTAAAATGTTTGCTGTAACAAGGAGTCGCTAAAACTGGTGCTTGGCATAAGGCTCTTTTTAATTCTTCAAATGCCAGAGTATGCTCTTGTGTCCAAGGGAGGACAGTCGAAGACGCTGCCTCCTGTGATGTCAACTGTATGAGTGGTTTGGCTAGATAGGCATACTGTGGAATCCATTGTCTGCAGTATGAAGTGAGGCCAATGAAGGCCCGTACTTCCTTTTGTGTCTTGGGCTGTGAAAGGTTAGCAATTAACTGAATACGTTCTTGTGTCAGCTGTCTACCCCTCTTGGACAGCAAGTGTCCAAGGTACACCACTTGCTGTGCACAGAATTGCAACTTGGAAGGGGACACTTTGTGCCCCTTGTCTGCTAGAAAGTGTAAAACTGTCAGTGATGCATTTTCGCAGTCTGGTTCTGATCGTGCTGTGATAAGGATATCGTCTACATACTGGAGCAGTGCAGTGTTGGCAGGCATGTGAATACTGTCCAGCTGTCTTTTTAATGCTTGGCTGTAAATGCTAGGACTCTCTGTAAAACCTTGGGGAGCTCTCGAATCCGAAGAGATACTGACTGTCTGGATGGATTGGGACACTGAAGAAGGCATTCTTCAGGTCAATTACAGTAAAGAACGTTGCCTCAGAATCAATAGCAGTCAGTAATGAAGAAATGTCTGGGACCACTGGGTATTGAGGGACTACACACTTGTTCAATTCTCGAACGTCAACAACTAGTCTGTAAACTGGTGGTGCATTAGGGTCTGTTCGTTTAAGAATGGGGATGACAGGTGAATTACCTACATTCGAGTCAGTCTCTACTACTACCCCTTGTGCAATGAGTTCGTCAACAATTTTCAGTAAGGCTACTACGGCATCAGGTGGTAACTTGTATTGTCGGATTCGTGGCAGTACTACTCCTGTTTTGAGAGTGACACGGTGTGGTGTAATGTGCATGTAACCTACGTCAGTCAGACCTTGTGCCCATAGAAGCTGTGGTACATTCTGGAGTCTGTGATCAAAATCCTTCAACACATAATGTCCCTTAAAATCACGTAAGAACAGTCGTACTCCTTCCAGAGAACAACATATAACTGCTCCTAGTTCTTTCAATGTCTTTATACCAAGCAAATTTTCTGGACATGACTTAGTAAGTAGCAAGTCTCTGGTACGTGTCAATGGACCGACCCCTAGGGAAACTGGTTTCGATACCTCGTTAACAATAGGCTTTCCTGAAAATCCCAGGGAAACATTCTGTGAGCCTGAGAGGGGTGCCCCTGGAACCTCGTCATGGCTGATAGTAGTTCTGCTCGCCCCTGTGTCAATCAGAAATTTTCTGTCTTTTCCCAATACACGACTATGTACATAGGGACCCTCTTGATCTACAGGAACCTCAATAAGGGGCAAGCCAACTTCCCTCTCTAGGCTGTTTCATGAGAACTGTTGGTATTCTGGATAATCCGACTGTGTATACTGGTATATTTGTTGTGTGGCATGTTGTGTGGCAGGTGGTGGTGGGGGTGGAAAATTTGCTACTGTCTGTTGTGTGTTCTGTGGGGTGCTATTCTGCCTAGGAGGATGCGGTCATTCTTTCGTCTTGCCTGTAGCTATATTGTGTTTCAGGACAGCACAATCCTTTACAAAGTGACCTGGCTGTTTGCAATAATTACAGTTCCCATTAACAAGTGTTGTGCCCTTTTTGTTCGCATGAGCTGGTACCATTTGGGCAACCAGCACTTTCATTTTTGTATCTTTCATGCGTCTCTTTTCATGATCTTGTTCCTCTCTAATTCTGTTCTGGTGATATTGTAACATTTGCAACATTTGCGAAGGGCTATTTGCTTGCCAGGTACTCTCAACCTTCAGTACTCTATTCTTGATCAGGGGTAAGGAATTCTCTACTAATTTGTTCACGAAAAGATGTGGATATGATTCACTACTGGTCTTAAGGCCAATATTAATAGAAAAAACATTTCTCGAATCTAGAATAAAAATCACTTGTGTCCTCGTCTTGTTTCTGTTTACAGGCTGAAATAGCATCCCAATCTTCCTTTTTAGTAACCAATAGTCTCGGCAGAACCTGTATTAGGAGTTCAGGTAGTGCTTTAGCTTTGTCCCCAAGACCAACACCAGGGTGCCGGCCTTTATCCTCTGCTTCCAATTCTGCCCAACTTAACTTTTTCTCTCCCACCTCCCAGTTCTTTTCCTTAAGCTTTTCGTAAATACCAGCAGGCAACAGTACTTTCAATAACTTTATAATGTCAGCGTACGTGTAATCCCCTATGCGGAGAATGTCTTTTAATTCTCCGTGAAACCCCCCCGGGTCTTTATCATGGCAGGGCAACATCTTTTTCATTTCCAGTATTTCTAGTTTTGTCAAGGGTGTGTAAACATATACTCGTTGAAGCTCACCCGCTGTATTTTTAACGGGATGTACCTCTCGTAGGGGGTTCTGTCTGTCTGTGTGTAAGTTCTTTCTGTCGTGGTGTGGGGCGGGAATCATGCATGTGGTCAGAGAAGTCAAGTACTTATGTCGTTGGTCCAGAATGACATTAATTAATTCAGTACCTAGGTCTGTCCATCTTTCTAGAAGTATATCGTCCAGTAATTTATACAAGGGACCGGGATCAGAATATTGACTCTCATACAATGTTATCAAATGTTGAACCATGTAAATACCAGCCAAACGTTGTTCATTCAGTGGAAGGCTCAAAAAGGTCTGGGCTACTACATCACTGCTATATATGTTAGAATTGGACACCCATTGGACGGCTGACCGGACTAATTCCTGTTCGTGTGGGGTGTGGGGTCTCTCGCTCTCTACCCGTCGTTTCAGTGCTTTTTCAGTAGCATGAAGAGATTCTCGAGGGAATATCTTTCTTTTATAGAATGTCCCTGTTTGCGGTAGTCGAGACACTTGGGCCTGTCAAACTGTCGTGCTTTGCCTACGTAATTTATTTTATCCTTTTCCTCAGTAGCTGGCTCAACATCTTTCGTTGATGACTCATACTGCCCGTCAGACTCTTCCTTGTGTATTTCTATGATTGCCTTTCGTATTTTCTTGTACATACATTCTGTCTGTCCCTGTTTATCATGCCGACCGGCAGCTATGTTGTCACTCCAATCCGTCAAACTTTTCTTTACCTCTCTGTCTGGTTGGTCTTGTTCCCTGATTAGACAGTTAATCAAAAAACGTAAAATCATGTTCTTAACGTCCACCTTTCTTTGTTCCGTGGCCTCTTCTATACTCTCTGGTCCCTTACCCATTCTAATGAAATCGTATATTTTATCTAGGTGTTCCTTCATGCCTGGTAATGTGATCAAATAGTCGGTGGCATGTCTTAGTCTTAGTGAAAACACAAGCATTGCATCCTCTCCTGGTACTGGATCGTATATACAACGTGGGATCGTTACACCTACATACTTAAATGGTGTTGATGTCATTTGTGGCGTTCGTGGTGGCCCTAGCCCTAGCGGTGTTCGTGTCGTTGGCGGTGTTCGTGGCGTTGTCGGTGGCCCCCCTCCCACTGCCCTGGCACCTACGTCGTCTTTCACGACCTGCGGAAGCTGTAACTGTAGGAGCTGATCCTGTGATGGGGGCGGAGGGAATTCTGCGTTTACATAGTCCGGTGCGGGCTCTTCTAGATAGGAGGAAATAAAAGCCTCAGAGGCTGTCAGCTTTGTTCTACAGACTCTAAAGGGTACTGGTGGTGGCGTATGCGACCTACGGGATTTTTCTGAAGGGGTCACTTTAGCTAGTTCTTCTGAGAGGACAGGATAGATACCAGTAACAAGGGCATTTCTTTCTCTATCGGCCTGTTCTGCCTTGACCCGTTCCCCCTCTTCCTGCAGTTCTTTTTCTCTGGCTTTTTCCGCTGCTTGTTTACTTCTCTCTGCTTGGTGGAATTCTTTCTCTGCTCTCCTATGCGCTTCTTTACGCCATAACTCGATGGCATCTTTCTGAGATGGTCTTACTTTCCTTTTCCATAGCGCTTCCTCTACTTTCATAATGCATTCAGAATCCCATGTTCCTGAAGCAGGCCATCTGTACTTCTCCTCTAAATCCTTCGTGTAATCTACCCATAAGTCTAAAAACAATATGGCATCTAGCCCGTGTTTTTGATACATAAAATGACCAGGTGTGTCTCTAGGCGGGACGGGGACTGACTCTTCGAGTATCCCTTTCCTGGTCCCTATCTGACGTAATTTCGAAAACAGTGGCATGTTGGAGCGAACGCAATGAAAACACAATATACACTAAAATAGACTGACTGAAACAACCATTCACACTACAACACTAAAACATTAAAAACAGAAACATTTTGACTGATACATGGGGAAAAACATGAACATGAACATGAACTTGAAAACCGTTAACTTTATGCACTGAAATACAGTACAGCCATACCGGTCTCATAAAGAGACGCGTCTTTACCGTGCCCACCGAAATGGACCGGTCTTTACCGTGCCTGTATGACAAGACACGTCTTTACCGAGCTCAAATAAATGAACCCGTCTTGAACCATATGCGTTCCCATCAACGGTACTCACCGGGAAGCAGAACTTGAAGGCCTCGGAAACTCGATACTGCGTGACTGCGGTGCTGCGCATGCGCCTCGGAACAGGTGGGCCTCTGGATACCTCGGACCTTGCTCTCTCACGGCTTGGGCTCTGGTTGGGATGATCCGCAATCCTCACCGCCTCGTGAGGATGCCTGGTCGCAGTCCGTCTCCTCCGTGGGCCTGAGGGAGTAAGCAGGAAGTCCCGCAGTCATGTACACTTTGAAGTCCGTCACGGCTGTAGAAGGGGGCAAGGGCTGGACCTACATCACCGGCACGTGGGGAAGGGGACTAGTCCCTGTTCGGGCACCAGATTATGTGGTAAATAAAATATTACCCTGTCGGAATTTCTATACTTAAACAAGAGGTCATGCATATAATGATAGGCAGAGTCCGTGGTGTCCGATTCAAAAGGGCTTTATTTCAGTAACTCGAGTTAAGGGAGAATCGGGTTCCATCACCATTAAGGTTCAGGAAGGATCGTCATCTGAACTTTATTCACAGAGTACATTATTTATACATTTAAACATACATTAACTTGCATAGAGAAGGCGGAGCACTCCAGGCGGAGCAAGAGAAAGAGAGATAAGAGCACATGGGCGTGCAAAAGGGCGTGTAAGAAGGCGTACACGTGGGCGTTCCCTTGTCTAGTCATAGGTGTGTCATAGGTGGGTGGATACATGGAGGGGGTCTGCGTGGTCAGCTGGAACCTTTACCCTACTTGTGTGCGTCACTTGGTCATGACGTGCATTTAACGTGTAACTGGGGGAAGCTGGGGGGAGCTGACTTTCGTTCTAGTAGAGACGCCTTGAGTGTCAGGACGACCTGCACGTCTGGTATTATCTGATATCTTAAGTTTAGAGGATGTATTATCTAAAGTAAAGGTCGCTCGAGCAAAGGTTGCTCATCACTAAGAGCCAGTGTGTGCATATATTTCTTCGTGCATTGCGTAGGGGCCATGGGCTTTCTATGGATGCGAGCTCTGCAAATCACTAAAAAGGAGACAGAAAGGCTGGGCTCTATCTCTGTGGACGGGTTATGTTTACCTTCTTCACTAAGCAGGAATGTGTTTCTGTGGAGCAGAGCAGATAACTGTAAGCAAAATACTGTCTTGGCAGGCCGGACTGGGCCCCTCTCGGCTGAGCAGAAAGTATGCGAGAGGTCAGGGATACATAGCTGAGCTGCAGCTTTCAGAGTGTCTGGAGGCATGGAGCCTGAATTCGGGTCCTGGCTCGGCTGAGCCACAAAACGGGTTCATCTCGACATTTAAACGTGCACCATGCAAATACATTGGCAACATGGGCAACATAGGCCTCAGTACAGAATTAACGTTTCTTTCATGGAAGCCTTGGTAACTGACATTCTAATGTGGGACGGAAATGCAGAGGCATTATTATTACAGGCATGAGAGGGAAATTGCATGGGTGTAAAATTTTCTATTTCCTCAACCTACGTGTGAGGTAAACAACACATGAACCTGTACAGATTTTCATGCAAAAATTATAAAACAAATTATAAGTGTTATTATGCCTTTCCGTCCAGTCTCTCCAGAATCCTGTTTTATGGGTACAAAGGGTACTCTAAATTAAGTGATAGACAGCTAGTCTAGTCTTGGGAACCTCTGGCACCAACAAAATGACTACAACCTCCAGAATGCCTGGCCGCAGCCATCAATAAGCTCACTCAATTATTCATACATCTATGCCCACTGTCACACACTCATCCATCCAGTTATTCCTTCATATTCACTCACCCATGTATTCATTCAGCCATTCACTCATGCACTCACTTGCCCATTTATTTATCTAGGTACTCACTCATGCATGCATACATTCATAACCCACACACTTAACCACTCACTCTTTCATCGATCCTTGATTTCAGAAATACACCAACTTTGCCAAACATATATTTATTTACACACCCATTTATTCATCCATGCACTCAATCATGTATCCATTATTCCGCCCTTTCAAACATTCTCTTATTAGCCACCAATCAATGAAGACACACCTGTTTTTTAAAGATTTTGGGCCCGATGTAGGTCACCAAATACCGGTCGGTAACGGCCGAATTCGGCCGTTACCGACCGGTATTTGATTGAGATGTAGGGGGCATTATTTTACAGAATCGGTAAATTTACCGAATAGGTAAATTTACCGATTCTGTAAAATACCGAATCGGTAATTTTACCAATTTGGTAAATCCCAGATGTAGGTAGCACTGTTTACAGTGCTACAGGCTTTCAGAATTCGGTATTTTACCACCCAATACAATTGGGTGGTACAATACCGAATTCAGGTGTACATGCACATCTGTGCGTGTACACCTGTGCCATGTGACACACAGACATGCCCTTAGGGCATGTATGTGTGCCACATGGCACACAAGCCCGTACTTGGGGTGCTAGAGGGTGTCAAAGTGACACCCCCTGCACCCTTGCAGGATTCGGTATTTACCGAATCGGTAAATACCGAATCCTACCGATTCTAATATAAGAATTACCTACATCTGCCTACTTCCGATTTACCGACTCTTAAATACCGAATCGGTATGATTCGGTATTTAAAAGTTGGTAAATCGGATTTACCTACATCGGGCCCTTAGACCCTTCAAACTTGTTATTTTTGCTTAAAAAATACCCAGTCGTATTGCTTGTCATTTTTTCATTGCGGATATCCATCCCCTCTGTATGTAATCCTTTTCTTCTTTTTGCACTTTCCGCCGCTTGCTAACTCTCATCAAAACATGAATCCCACTATTTTTTCTAGACACAAACCGTAAGATGTATAACGCTACCAGGCACGCTAATGTTTAATTCTGACTGTGTATCAAAGAAACTGCATTTGATTTAACCAGTCTATCTCAGAATTACTTCATTTGAAATTTACTGTGGATTAGCAATATGCAGACGATCTGCCAATGAATAAGAAGGCATTGATATAGTAGATATCAAATATAGTAGTTGACCGGCTCATGTGTATACAATTACACATGCCATCATTTCAAACAGAAATTTAAAATTAAATGTTTTTGCCTAAAAATAAAAACAAATAAATTATAAATCACCGTCAGTTATTCATAAGAACGCTCTTTAATATTGTGATTCCTATAGGTAAAATTTTAACTTCCTTTCTCTCATCTTTAAAATAAACGTCTGTTCCGGTTCATGTCATTGCTTTAATGGTATACATGTTCCAATTTTTTGAGAAATGTAATCAGCAATTCCATATATTATGTGCAATTGCTTAAAAACTCACATTTTATTGTGATTATATCTTACTGGGAAATTACTTTTCATGCTTCGTAGCAAAAACAACAAACTTATTAATTTAAGAAATACCATTACATAAAATCAGTTTGCACAATTTAAAACAAACAGTCTTAATAAAAACCATCCAATACAAATTTAGATCCTTATTTACTTATCTTTAAATATATATATATACACGTACACACACGCATTCACTCAGGGAAAATAAATGATAATTTATACTATGTGCCAACACATTCATGCAAATTCCTTCATTCAGAGCATACATAAACTTAGCGAATTACATGTTCAACAGATAACTCCTAGTTTCGCATTGCACCTATAAAAGATAAAATAGCCTTACACTCTGGTTATTTAACAGGCCATATTTGCGCTCAATAAAAGATCATGAAGAGGCAAATGCAAAGGTAGACCCTTTAGTGCTCATTGTTAAAGTGACTACTGCAACTAGCATGAGCCATTTACGTGGGATTGAGATGGCAATAAAGTCTTCTGTGCATAGTCTCAAGAATTTCACGTTCCGAGTTATTGGCCAAACCTGGGGAGACGATCATAATGTCAGCAGTTGTTAACTATATACATCTAAAGAATTCACAAGCATGATCGTAAAATAATGTAACATATGTTTAAAAAAAATCAGGACTAGTGCAAGAAGAGAACCATTGAAGTGAAACTATAATGGCAATAAAGTGATCTGTGCATAGTCAGTGCAAATGTCTCAAGAATTTCACGTTCTAAGTTATTGCCCGAACCTCGGGAGATGATCGTAATGTCAGCAACTATTCACTATAAACATCTAGGGGCATATTCATGAGGACACAACTCTGATTTATCCCCACCATAACGCAACAAATGCGGAGATAGATTTAACACCCCATTCACAAGCTGGTGCTAACTGCAGACATCGCCAGTATTCCAACAATAACAGCCCCAAAATGTATCTCCCACGGTGGACACCATCAACTAACCCTAATGAGACGCAGAGTGGGCATTCCAGTGCAAAATCACGAAAAAACCACAACACTAAATTCACAACGAACTGCCAGATCTATGAAGCGAAACAAAAACAGGTGATAAGCTGCTGTAGCAGCAGGGAATTAACACCTGCCTTCTGCTGGTGTTAAGCAGGATGACCACCTGCAGCATAAAAGGGAGCCCAGCCAGGAGCCAGACCTGAAGACCCAGAGATGCCATGGAGACAATGATCATGCACCAAGGATACCCATGAGAGCCACAACACCCACCGCAGCCACACCACGGCCCCCCCCCGGGCCCTTTGCCCCCGGACATTCAAATACCGTGCACGGCACATGAGCCACAAAAAACGCATGATGACGCAGTGCGAAAATAAATACACACATGTGTGGCCAGAAGAATGAGAAACAGTCACACAGCAGTGAAGTAACAACCAAAAACTTTATTGAAACACCACAAAATAGCAATGCAGAAGACTCCTGTCGGGTCCGCCAGGGACAATCTTGACGAGACAGCCTGGAAGAGAAAGCACAAAATCAGGACGTGTGTCATGCGCACATCAAAGGAGCGAGACACAGAGAAACAGAGAAGGAAAGTGGGCCAGAGAGAGAAAGAGAGGGAAGGAAAGGAAGGGAGACAGAATGAAGGTGAGAGAGGCAAGGGAGATAGAGTGAGCGAGAGAGGAAAGGGAGAACGAGTGTGACGGAGAGAGGGAAGGGAGATAGAGTGAGAGAGAGAGAGAGAGAGAGAGAAGAGAGATAGAGCGAGATAGAGAGAGAGAAGGGAGAGAGAGCGAAACCTCCTCCTCTGCGCAACAGGCCCCATTGCTCACCTGCTGCCACTGGTGTGTCCATCAGTAGGCATAGTGCGTGCCCGTGCAAGCTCCAGGCCCCTTTCATGCCACAATGGCATGGTCCGCATCATGCAGGTCCGCCCCACAGCCCAGCATGTCCCACACATGACGCAGAGTCCTGAGTGCTCAATGGTGGAGACCACATCAGTGTACACCACATCAGTGTACACATCATCATCGCAGGCTGCACACCCACTTAGCAATTAAGTGTGCCACCAACTCTGTGCAACTCCAGTCAGCGCTACGTGGTGGTAGGCCCATGTCGGCCACAAGGCCAGGGTGCCACTCGCCCTGTGATACGCCAGTCAGCGCCAGGTGGTAGAGTCCCATGTCGGCCGCAAGGCCTCGGGTGCCACTAACCCTCTGCGCAGCAAATCATGGGCCCTCCATGATTGAACACCGTGGAGCGTCCGTCATCCACTCACCACCGGCTGAGGGAAATGTGATGTTGTCTTATATTAGCGGGAGTCACATGGCCTATGACGCCCGTGCCGGATGGGTGTGGTGTGTGTGCAGACCTGCTCTCAGGGAGTGGCTATGACATGCTGCCAACTAGCAAATAATCAAAATTGGAAAGGATCACTTGTCCTGAGTAACCAGGGTTATTTTACATTTTCGTTCTTGTACTGATAAAAAACCCTCATTCGCGTACTTAGCTTGAATGGCGGTATATCTTGGTTCTCCACCTTTCTTGGGTTCTAGCTACGTGACAGCATCATCATTGGGTTAATTGGGGTTCTTCCTCCACCCGGAGGTGAACCACTGGTTAGTGCAGTAGTGATTTAGTGATAAAAAAGGAAAAAGAAGAGAAAGTGTTCTTGTTAAAAAGCCTGGATAACCAAGGGAAGTACAAATTTAAAATATATTGGTGTCAGGATTGTTTAAAATCTTTTATGTGCATAGAAAGGAACGTTATGGGGCTTCCGCACTGTTTAGAGTCCATAAAAAGGTCAACATGTTTCAGCCTTGGTCTGCCCAAAGGGGTCAAGTAGGCTTTCCTCAGGACCTAGAAGTTAGTGAAAAAAAACTGTTTCTTGTCAGGGTTGGTCTAGGAGTATTTACCTGACCTGTACTGAGGTCTTTCAGTACCTAAAAGTAAGAAGAGAGATGACACATAACAAACATGTAGGGAGAATGGCAATTGTGCTTTTTCTCAAGATGATTACTGTATGAAACTGTTGGACGGAAGAAAATAAATAAAAAAACTAAAAAAATGTATGGCAAAGTGCCACCCCTTTCTACTGGCAAAATATCTCCCATTGTACGCTGTAGTTCTTAATGTTGTGCCTTTATCTGCAACAGAACGATTTTTTTGGAGATAGTTTGAAGTTTAATATTTTTATCAATCAGTGCAAATTACATTTCATCTGTAAACTGCAGCAATTCCCTAACGATGTAACCAAGGTGGCTTTTGTGCTGTCCTATTTAGGAGGCACTGAGGCTAATTGGTCCTTTCAATATATTGATAGGAATGAGCCCATTTTACATAATTGGCCGTTATTTAAGTGATTTCCCTTACGCCAATGATGCTCATCTAGTGGGATGCCTGTCACCGTGTGCTACATTGCCTATTGTGTCTCGGTGCAGTGGACACTACAACTGGGACAGACGCATTAGTCACTTCCTTGTCCACAGTCGCCAAGTCATTGTTGCAAGCCCTGCGCTGGTCCGGCATATGCCAGGGCAGACAACTCTACTGACGCTCCGAGGGGGGCCCACATTGCCAAATGTCACAGGTATACTCGCTGGTGGTGTACAGGTCACTGCTCTAGTTGGCAGCATGGATTATATAAAAAATGGGGAAAAGGAAGAGTTCGCGATCCCTTCAGCTTCCTTAGTCATAAGCAAAAAAAAAATCAAAATTCGAAAGGATCACTTGTTCTGAGCAACCGATAAAAAACCCTCATTCACGTACTTAGGCTCGAATAGCTGTATATCTTGGTTCTCCTCCTTTCTTTGGTTCTAGCTATGTGACAGCATCATCAATGGGTTTATTAGTGTGCTTCCTCCACCCGGAGGTGCACCACTGGTTAGTGCAGTAGTGATTTAGTGATGAAAAAAGGAAACAGAAGCGAAAGTGTTCTTGTTAAAAAGCCTGGAAATAAAAATGTAATATATCTTGGTGTCAGGCTTGTTAAATGTCTTTTGCGTGCGTAGGAAGGGACGTTGTGGGGCTTCCGCACTGTTTAGAGTCCATTAAAAGGTCGACATGTTTCAGCCTTGGTCTGCCCAAAGGGGTCAATTAGGTTTTCTTCAGGACCTAGAACTGTTTCTTGTCAGGGTTGGCCTAGGAGTATTTTCCTGACCTGTATTGAGGTTTTTCAGTACCTAAAAGTAAGAAGAGAGAGGAAACATAACAAACATGTATGGAGAATGGCAATTGTGCTCTTTCTCAAGATGATTACTGTATGAAAACTGTTGGATGCAAGAAAATAAATAAACAAAAAAATGGCAATTCTTTGAATGGCAAATTTCCACCCCTTTCTTCTGCATTTGTTCCAACAGTTGGGTTACTGAATTACCCATCTCTGAATCCTCGTTAAGAGCCTGAGCCATGGCTTGGCCATCTATTCTGTCATCCTGCAAGCCCATATCTCTTAAGGAGAACTTAAATTGTTGTGAAGGCTTGTGCTTCTGTTAACCTTCACTCACCTGAAATCCAGGTTGTTCAATTTGAGAGATGAGACACTAATTCTCTTCCACCCCTAAAAACCTATACTAGCCCAACTGGATGTACAACTCAGTTCGGCAAGAACAGATTCCCAGGGGAAGGGGTAAAAATGGGAAAAAATAATAAACAAAAAAGAAACACTCCACTGGTTAGGGCTCACGTTGATTAGCTGTCACTCCTTTCTAGCTTAAAAGCCTTCAGAAAGTCTTACTTCTGAGACGTGACAAATACATCTAAAACATAAGCGAATATGTTATCATACTTCTCTTATAAAAACCATGTCCTGTCTTTTTCTCTACATGTTTATAACATTAGTCAAGAAGATACCTTGGTATAAAACGTGATTCTGATTTACCATAAGGAGTTTTTATGACAAAATGCTAATATCCTTATCTTTAAATCTTTGGAAATAAAATGACAACAAGGACGTCCACACATTCCATCCACACATTCATACAGGAATGATGAAAGACATGACACAGCAGTGTGTTACTGGATGTTTATAGCCAGTGGAGTGTTGCAGCTGGAACGGTACAGGGCCATGCCAAGCACAGTATGCAATATGTGCCTGTGGAGGGTCAGCCAGAGAGTCCATCCGGGGATGACAGGGGCTGCGTAAGAGGAAGGGAACAGTCCGCAGTCTGGTCGCCATGTCATTGGTCATAAAACAGGATATGGCAGTCCATGTCGGGGTCCAAGGTGAGTGCAGCTGAGTGCATTGGGGGTCAGTGGGTGGTCATGAGGCCATATGCAACACCAAGCAGAAACAGTCCAGGTGGCAGAGATGAATTCTATTGCCTCCTTGTGAACACAATCCCATCCACGTCATCATATGTCTGTTAGGGTTTGTACTAAGAACATAGGCCAGCCCAATACTGTGTAATGAGGATTGGCCCTGTGTGTCTTTTGTTTTTACTTTGTCATGAATAATGTTCCTTGTTTCATATTTTACTATGAGGGGTTTTCAAGTTAGCTCCTTTTGCACAAGCATAGGCCAAAGTGACATTTTTATACAACCTGATACAGGAACAAACTGGATATTCAGTTTGAGCTCAGGGGCTCATTTGCATACTCATTGTACAGCCTGATGCAGCAATAAACTGGATATTCAGTTTGAGCTCAGGGGCTCATTTGCATACTCCGCAATACTTTAATGGCAGTTGAAGCATGCTTCCCATGTGTTTCTATACACACCCTAACTTGAGAACCCCACCCAAAGAAAGAGTATAAAAGACCCCACATTACAACAGAACTCGCTTGTGCTCCTTGAATCCTCTTCCTCACCGGATTTCCAGAGCAGCTCTAGTCCTGTGTGTTCCCCTGCAGTCTTCAAGGCACCTTCCCTCGTGAGAAGTATTTTGACGGTGATCCAGCAATGGCGGGGTTTCCATGGTGACACCAACTTGGCGAATCTTCCTATCCGGTCCAGAGGGGAAACCTGTTCGATCTGCAACAAAAGAAATATAAATCATAAATCAAGTAAGATCTTTGAAAAAGCTTGCATAGAGAGAAGTGTGCATAAAGGAAAAAAGGTAATTACCAACTCCATTTGTTTTTGCAAGTGTGTATTCTTTGATTTTCTGAACATTGTTTACAGAATCAAGACTTTGGTAATACCGAAGGAGCTACAAAACTGAAAGAACAGATATTTGTGCTTAATGAAACTTCCGATGACTTACCTTTGAATCCCTGAGCATAATCCGGGACTCTTGTGTTGCCAAGATCACAAATCTGAGCATAAAATGAAAACACAAGAGGAGAGAAAGAACTTTATTGAGAGCATATTAAGACTCAGTGAACATTGTGAATACTATTTGTATGTTTTTGGAAGTTAATATTTAGTAAGTTAGTGTGAAGGCCATACTATGTAGTGTACTGGAATAACAGTGCAGGTCAGTGATTGTTGTCATTTTATTTCCACAGATTTAAAGATAAGGATAATAGCATTTTGTCATAAAAACTGCGGGAGCGACTCGCGGCTCGAGGTTTGCCGTGCCAGGGACCTGCGGGAGGACCGGAGGATCACACTGCACCTTTGGAGACACTTTGTTGATTCTACTCTGTTGTGGGGAATTGGCGGGTGCGGCGGCCAGGGACTGCGAGTACCAGCAATCCCTGTCATCACCAACAGCTGGTACTCTTCACCGGCCGGCCCCGCCTCCTTGAACTATTTATGCAGACCTAGTTTCTGTCCCGCGGGACGCGCGCGGGTCAAAGCGCGGGGCTAAGCCCGGGCAAAGGGCGGGCCCTCTTAGGCCCTCAGAGGCCCGAGGAGGACGGGACGGGGCCATCCCCCCTGATTTCGTGACTACATGCTAGGATGAGGTGTAGAATTTCAATTCTTCTCTACTAATTACGTCATTCTACCATCTACACAAAGTTAGATTTACGAGGGGCATACCATTTTGTCCCAGTAAAAGAGCATGACGAATGGAAAACAGCCTTTCGAACTAAGTTTGGTTTATTTGAGTACACAGTCATCCCCTTTGGCTTATGTAACGCCCCTGCTGCCTTTCAATACTTTATAAATGAAGTATTGAATTAATCCCTTGATATCTGTATTATTGTATACATTGATGATATACTCATGTATTCGAGAAATAGAGAACATATTCATCAAGTGAAAGCAGTACCAGCCAAATTGCAAGAAAATCATCTGTTCGCAAAATTTGAAAAATGTGTCTTTAACTCTGACACTGTTGAGTTCTTAGGATATTGTCTGTCATCAGCAGGGATCATGATGGATCCTAAAAAAGTGAGGGCTAAAGGAGATTGGCCAGAATCCACCTCAGCAAAAGAAGTACAGAAGGTTTTAGGTGTTGCTAATTTCTATATACGTGTTATACCTCACTTTGCAGAATCAGTTGTACCCATCACCAAGCATCTCCAAAAGGGACACATATTTTCATGGACAGAGAAGGCAGCTGAAGCTTTTGCTCAACTAAAAGAAAAATTCACTTTGGCACCTTTGTTAAGGCATCAAGACCCTGACCTTCTTTTATTTGCTTCACAAATGGCAGTGGGAGGAGTTCTCTCACAAATAGATGAACAGGATGGCCAGTTACATCCTGTAGCCTTCTATTCTAAAAAATGACTCCCTGATAAGCAGAATTATACAGTGGCAGAGAGGGAATCGTTAACAATAAAGTTAGTATTCACTGATTGGCGTCATCATTTAGTGGGAACCAAATATCCTGTAACAATATTTAATGATCCCAGGAATTTGCAATTTTTTAGTTCTGTGAAAGCCCTGGCACCTCGTCAAATACGATGGTTAAATTTCTTCAGTGCATTTGACTTTGTGATTACATATTGACCAGGGTCAAAACAAATCCAATTAGACATTCTTTCAAGATATGGCTACACTACTGAATCTAAAAAAGATATAATAAGTCCTCTCATTATTTCTCCAGAGAAATATTGGTTCCTATAGTACAAGCAGACTTCATGACGCTAGCTAAGATGGAACATCTGAATATAAATGTACAAGAATGATTAAAAAATCCCCCAAATTCTATTCAAGATGGTTTACTCTATCAAAATTCCTTATTATTCATTCCAACCATTGAGTTACAAGAAAATGTCTTAGCTTGGCATCATGACTCAGCCTTAGCAGGTCACCCTGTTAATCGGAAAACCCTAGATAATTGCAAGAAACATTTTTGGTGGCCTTCTTTAAGAAAAGACGTTCAAAAATATGTTGCATCTTTCCAATTTGTGCCAGGAATAAATCTTCTCATAAAGCACCAGCTGGGTTATTGGAACCATTACCAAACCCTCCAACTCCTTTGCATACCATAAGCATAGATTTCATCACCAATTTACTAGAAGCCAATCATTCTACGACCATTTTGGTAGCTGTAGATTATTTATCCAAGATGGCACATTTTATTCCACTACAAAAAAATCTGTGAGCAGCAGAATTTACTAACATTTTCATGGCAAACATAGTGAGTCTGCATGGCCTGCTGACTAAAATTGTGTCCAAAATGGGTAGTCAATTCACTTCTGAATTTTGAAAAAACCTTTGTAAACATTTACAAATGGACATAGCTTTATCCACAGCCTTCCATCCGGAAACCGCTGGTAAGCCAGAGAGAACAAATCAAACACTATTACAAACGCTATGTCGTTTAATGGCTGAATTTACTAGTGAATGGGATAAAGCTTTACCTTTGGCTGAATTCATTTATAATAATAGTGTGCACTCAGCTACACAATGTACACTTTTCTATTTTTTAAATGTCTATCACCCTAAGGCCTTACCAATATCAGTAGACTCATCCTTTACACCTGCAGTCACAGATCGTCTCCATCAATTGTTAGATATTCAAGAAAAGGCTAAAAACATTTAAATAAATAAAAAGAAATAAGGACAAACACAGAAACTCCGCACCAAGTTATCAAGTACGAGATAAAGTGTGGCTATCCACTAAGAATTTAAACATAGTAGGTCCACGAAAATTACATCCACGTTATATCGGACCTTATCCTATAAATAAGATCATAAACCAAGTTACTGTACAATTTGAGTTACCTTCTGATTATTCCATATATCCAACCTTTCGTGTGTCCCTGTTAAAACCTTATAATTCGGAAACCAGACAAGAACCTCCTCCCCCAACGATCCCTACTGATGGTCATTTTTAATAAGAAGTACGTTGTGTTTTAGATGCTTAGAGAATACAAGGCAAACTTCATTATTTGATAGCATGGAAAGGTTACTCTGCTGATGAAAGTTCCTGGGAACCAGCTTCATTTGTTCACGCTCCCAAATTGATAAAACAATTTCACTAGCGATTCCCACAGAAACCTCGCCCTATTGGGCGGCCTTTGAGGGTAGGTACTAAGAACATAGCTCAGCCCCATACCATGTAATGAGGATTGGCCTTGTGTGTCTTTTGTTTTTACTTTGCCATGAATAATTTTCATTGTTTTATATTGTACTATGAGGGGTTTTCAAGTTGGCTCCTTTTGCACAAGCATAGGCCAAAGTGACATTTTTGGTCAACCTGATACCGGAAGAAACTGGATGTTCAGTTTGCTCTCAGGGGCTCATTTGCATACTCATTGTACAACCTGATGCAGGAATAAACTGGATATTCAGTTTGAGCCCAGGGGCTCCTTTGCATACTCAGCACATTGCCTTAATGGCAGTTAAAGCATGCTTCCCATGTTTTTCTAACCACACCCTGACTGGAGAAACGCACCCAAAGAAACAGTATAAAAAGCCCCACATTACAACAGAACTCGCTTGTGCTCGTTGAATCCTCTTCCTCACCTGATTTCCAGAGCAGCTCCAGTCCCGTGTGTTCCCCTGCAGTCTTCAAGGCACATTCCCAGAGCGAGAAGTGTTTCGGCAGTGATTCAGCTTTGGCGGGGTTTCCCTGGTGACACCAACTCGGCGAATCTTCCTTTCCTGTTCCGAGGGGAAACCTGTCCGATCTGCAACAAAAGAAATAGAAATCATAAATCAAGTAAGATCTTTGAAAAAGCTTGCATAGAGAGAAGCACGCATAAAGGAAAAAAGGTAATTACCAACTCCATTTGTTTTTGCGAGTGTGTATTCTT